>NC_047146.1:13983115-15221865 GCF_009829125.3 Periophthalmus magnuspinnatus
TAACTTTTACTTGGCTGAAATCAGACTGATAAATGTAGCACGCTTCTACACATTTATTAGTCTGGAATGGCTCTTGCAGAAAGTGATCAGAAAAAGGTGGAACGTCATGATGAATACTGGAATCTGACTAGGTGACGCAGCACAACAGTAGAACAAGCCAAGAAATTGAACTTTTTGTTTGTTTTTTGGTGCGTTTTACGAGGACTCATCATGCTGGCCAGGTTAGGGGTTTCACCACCCGTTAGTCTCTTTGGAAATGCTTCATCCACAGTTTTTATTGCTAAAAATAGGAATGCCATACTGTGGAACATTCCAGGAAAAAGCAATAATATCTTAAGCAAGCATGTGGCTGGGCTTCCACCAGAAAACTAGTCCAACTTTAACTTAGCAGAATGCCACATAAATTTGTTATTTCCTTTCGGCCTCAATTCAGCTTGTAAGCATCATTATTTCCTAGTTGTTTCTGACACCTCCTGAACAAGAAACTAAATATTATGTAGGGAAGTAAACACATGCAGGTTACAGAGCGGTGATAAGGCCAAAGCCAAGTGTCTGAGCTGCAATAGATTTTTATGCAAATGTTCCTGTATCGATCCTGCTCCTTCTGCCATGGGCCTGGACACTGCACACCGCATGTAATTAGACGAAGATAATCATTAAAGCAATCATAAGAGCACATGTTTACATCTGCGCCCAGCTGGGAGCGAAGAAGAGGGGGGGGGGGGCAATACTTCCTGATACTAATGACTTTGTGCAGGTGATGGTGTACAGACTGATGAAATCTACGGCTTAATAAGATGATGTGGGTTTAACTAAGCATAATGAATACAGATACTGTTGTGTGAATTTGGAAATGATGTGATTACACTGTAGAAAACTTGCATTATAGGCCGATCTTGATTTCATTTGTTTTGACTTGTGGATTTGAAAACCTTAGGAATGTTTTATTTTTATTGTAAGTAGACTGCTGCCCCCGCGACCCGGCCCCAAATAAGCGGAAGAAAATGGAGGGATGTAAGTGAAATCAAATATGTTCTTGTGTCATATACAATAATACCTATTCCAGTGGCAAAAGATTTACAAAACAAAGATTCAAGATTCAAATTGAACGTGTTCACCTTGCAGTTTGTGCCCAAGACAAATTTCCCCATTTTTTAAGACTACTTTTTATAGTGTAAAATCTGGTTTCTACTATTGTTTGAGATAAATCCAGCATGACATCTGTATCTGTAGAGTCTGGTCCTCCAGGTTGATTTGCTTTTTTCAGTGTCATCGGTCACTTATCATTTTGAGTAAACTCACATTTCCGTCTCTCACAAAATTTAGCCCTTCTCTCATTGATTCTGCAGAAATCTGCATTGTTTTTCAGAGATATTTTTCCTATCTTTTTTCCTCATAAGCAGATGTTCATTTTGATATGGACAGACCATGCATGTCTCTGATTGGCTAATCCACCTGTCAGTCACACCCATCCCATCTCGGGAAGATACATGGGTAACCAGACCCACATCTTTGTAAAAGTATTGAAGAAGTGTGTATTCTGGATCACTCTTCAAGTACTTAATACTGAACATTCTAATGGATTTAATTTGAATGTTGGAATAGGCCAAAAAGTGCATACTGTTGTGCCTCTGAGCAAGACACATCACATCTTTTCCATATATTTGAGCAAAATATGTCTTACTGTGTCATATTGTATAAGCTGCTTTTGGGATAAAAATACAGCCATTGTGTTCCGTCTGCATGTAATTATAAAGCATTTTTGTCCGATAATTAGGAAGTGCTCTGCTAGCATGCTAATTGGTGCCAACTTTAACTTATAAACTCATCATGGGGAATAACTTTGGACCACTGCAAATCACTTAAAGTGTAAAAATAAGGTGCAGCTCCTTTAAGCACTAATGGTGGGTCTTTTTAATATTCAGACAAAATACAGGCTTAAAATGGTTACTATTTTAAATACATCAACTTCTATCACAAATGCACGCACTTTATGATAATTCCTCACTCTAAACAGTCCCATTTTGTTGCATATCCATGTTGCTAACCAAACAATGGCACACATCAGATCGGCGCTCTCCCCAGAATAACAAGGAGGCGTGTGACAGACGGTGCGCGGGCCAGTCTGTCCCTTATCCTCAGACGGGCAGATGTCCCCTTCTCCCCCCCCTCCTCCCCCTCTCTCCCCTCTCCCCCCTCTCTGCGTCTGGGGCCGGCTGATGACCAGGGGGAGGGCCGGAGCGGGGAAACTGGAGAGCTGCTCGGGGGGGCAGGCTGGTCATTTGATGTCCGGGACGAGGGCAGGCGGTGAGGCTGGACGGGCCCAGGGAGGGAGCCAGCCTCTGCAGTCTGTTACAGAAGCATGGCCAACGGACGGATAGATGGATGGAAGGAAGGAGAGAGGGAGGGATGAAGAGGAGGAGGGAGAGTATTCAAATGTTTAGGAGTGGATGGTCAGAATATGGTCAGTGTCAAGTTGTGTAGTGTTGCTATAAAGTGTAATTGTCAGCAGTGTTCATTTTTTTGACTAAATCATTTTTGTCACATTTTTGCTGAGTAAAACAAAATAAACAGTAATAATAAAGACTAAAACTCATTTTTTAAACCAAAATTATGACTAAAATGATATATTTTTGTCAGCTACAAGTACCGATATTTTCTTTAAATATAATAATGAATATATGTTAGACTAAAAGGAAGTATTTTTCTTTAGTCAAAAGACTAAACAGCAACTACATAAAAATTTCTTGTCAAAATTAACACCAATTGCTAGAGTTAACTTGAGATTAATGGTTTTCACACTTCCTGGATTACCACCTCATGACATAAAGTGGAAGAGAGCCTTTTCTGCTCTGGCGAGAACAAGGCAACGCAAGTTTATTTGTATTGTACAATTTGTTCACAAGTTATTTAAAGTGCTTTACTGAATAAGAAAGACATTAAAACCACAATGCAACAAATCCAAACATACAAATTTAATTAAAAGAGAAGAATGCAGAATAAAATAAAAACCTTTCAGTCACATGCACAACTAAACAGAACCGTTTTGAGCCTGGATTTAAACATTGTCAAAGTAGAGGCCTGTCTCACATCTTCAGGAAGGTGCTGCATAAAACTGAAATGTTTAGTCCTGACCCTGGGCACCAGCAGGAGGCCGGTCCCTGAAGTCCTCAGAGTGTGAGATGGTTCATATGGCACTAACATGTGGGAGATGTACTTTGGACCTAGGCCATGAAGAGACTTGTTCACAAACAGAGCTGCTTTAAAGTCTATTCTCTGAGCCACAGGAGCCAGTGCAGAGACCTGAGCACAGGATGCATGTGCTTGTACTTCCTGGTTCTAGTCAGGACCCGAGCAGCAGTGTTCTGGATGTACTGCAGCTGTATTAAGGCTCGTTTGGAGAAGCCAGCGAGCAGGCTGTTACAGTAGTCTAACCTACTGGAGACAAATGCATGGATAAGTCTTTCTAAGTCTGGTTTCAGTACATCTTAAATGTTTTTAAAATGTAAAAAACTGCTGACACTTTCTCTTTGTTTCTGTGGGCCAAAGATGATGATTTCAGTCTTGTCTGAATTTAGCTGGAGAAAGTAGTTTTGCATCCACACACTGATCTGTTGGATGCAGTGACAAAGTGAATCCACTGGTCCATATTCACCTGCTGCCAGTGAGACATAGATCTGAGTATCATGTGCGTAGTTGTGGTAGGACACATTATTGCTACGTATTAACTGGACTCACGACAGCATGTAACAACAGCCTAAATATGAAATGTGTGAAAGAAACTCTGGGCCCCAATCAAAAACAGTAAATTCACTATATTATAAGACCTTTAAGACCACTGAAAACGATTACTTTTAAACACCTTTCAAATGTGCGGAGTGCGGTCACCATGGAGCGGCGGCGTGTTCCTTACCTGGCCCTGGTTCAGTCTTGCCCGCTTTGGAGAGCCCTTTGAAGGCTACAGAGAGCTGCGGATAAGAGGAACTTTGTCCACCCAGGGATCAACGTGCCCAAGTGCCAACGTTATAATTAATCTGCAGCAATGACCGATTCAAACGCCCGGCCCCTTTCCACTTTCCTCCCTCCTGACCAAACGCCGGTCAGGAGACGTTATAGGCTACATTAACCGCTAGTATTCTATTCTAGGGGTGTACCAATGGGGCAGGGTGATATAGCTTTCATCTTTGGAGGAGATTTGGAGAGGTTTGAGGTTTGAGAGCCTTCTTAATTCTCTCTAATTCATTTGCGTTCCAGATTCGGCGGTCCGGGGATAACCTGAGCATGATAATGAAGTCACGAGGGGCGCGCGGTCCCCAGCCTTTGAATGTGCTCGGAATAGACTCACCTCATCTTTACTGGGGAAGCTTCCGGCAGTACCAGTATTGTGTAGCCAGGAGGTATCACTGAAACTGGGAAGATTTTATATTGGTTTATTCATATTTTTATTCCATACAGAGCAGGCAAAATGTTGGTTGCGTTTTGGTAATAAATGCTTAAAAGGCCAATACTTTTTTTGATTGAATTTTATTTCTTCTAGTTGAGAAAAATGTCCTTTGCAATATGCAGTGTGATATTTTTAAGAAATACAGTGCAGTTAGATTGATTCTCTACTATGATAGTGCTGAATGCCTCCCGCCTCTCTTCACCCCTATTTCACACTTGCATCTATCCTGTCATACCAATACGGTGAAACAAAAAACAAAAAAACAACACAAAAAAAAAAAAAAACCTACAAAAAATAAAAAACGAATCCCACATTGGGGAAGTTGTTGGTGGCATGGTGGCTGAGTGGTTAGCATCACAGCCAAAAACGTCCCGCGTTCTCCTCCAGCTCCTCCAGGTAATCTTGATCAAAAATGTATCTTAAATTGCTGCACTGCTGTTGCCCATACACCGCCCTCTAAGGACGGGTCAAATGCAGAAAACACATTTCCATATTTCACTACAGCATGACCACTAGAAAACTATTGATCCCAACATCACATGGTATTGGTGAATTAAATGTAATAATAAATGTTTGAGGAAGACCAGATCTTCTTTGGAGGGGGGTGAGAGTGACTAACTAAAAAACTGTTGGCTAATGCTAGTGAGCTTGTGACTGTAATATTATTTGAGAACGACTTGTTTAACAGCAGAAATCATCTCACCTGTCCAAGTTCTGTCAGTTCTTTATGGTCAGATTGTGTGAAAAAGCTCAGATTAAAGTTTAACTTGAGTAACAGAGCTTCAGACACAGCAGTGCCTCCAGGTAGCATCACACCCCCAGGGAATGTTGATGACGTCAGCTGCAAAGTATCAATATCAACATTGCAAGTCCATTGATCTATATCAAACATATCTAAACTAGGAGAGCTCTAGTTAACTTATTCATTCTGTCATTGTCTGAATCCTCATAAAACTTTTAAAAATATGTAAAAAAAAAAAAAAAAAAAAAAAAAAAAAAAAGAAAGAAAAAGAAAAGAGCTAAAGCCAGGCATACTTGTCACAGAAGTTTGGGGCTCTAACTCTCAGACACAGCACAAAACAACTGCAAAGCACAATATTGATGCCACTGGAAAATAGATTTGTGCAAGTTTCGATTTCAAAATCATACTCCATCATGAATATGTATTAGGCTGAATCCTCAATCAATAATTTCTACCCACCAGCTTATATAAACACGTCTTTTTTTCTACGGGAAAATCAAGAATCATCCAAACAATATATTATCATTACAAATGAGGCAGAGGGAATTTACATTTATGGATTGAGATGCCACATTTCCAATACAACTCCCAGTAATGGGCAGATAGTCTTACAGTAGGACCTGAAGGCACGAGATGAGCTCTGCAGCCAAAACTGGGTTGGGCCAAGATTTCAACATTTGAGATTTAACTCTTGAGGCTTGTACACCCACTCCACCACTGCTTTGTCAAACTCACTTTTATTAAAACTTAAATCTACCAACCTTTAGCCCATCAGAAAGAAGGACATGCATTAATAAGTTGTAATTAATGGTTTTGATGGAGAAACTTGATTTTGTTTGTCAGAATTAAATGAACTCAAAGTGTGTGGGCAGTTTGTCCTTCAGGAGTACAAGCTATGATTTTATAAACTCGACAAAGCAGGATATTAAATCAATCTTAAAGAGCTGATACCTGATTTTTTCCATGTATTTGAGGAATATGTATAATCCCAGTGCGGATGTAATTGTATAAGTATAACTCTTGAGGTAAAAATAAGTCAGCTGCGTACTGTCTGCATCTAAATCTTAAAGAAGACATATTGTGCTTCTATCTGCTATATATTCAAAAAAACTGTGGTGCCCGATGGGAGCCAACGTCACCGTAAATGTCAACAGAGCCGTGTAGCTGTCGGCGCCCCCTAAGGACAGCTGCAGATCATGTTAGTGAGTTGCAGGATTTTTTTTTCATTTGTACCAAAATGACTATGCGACGCTGCCGAATCCTACACGTACCATTGGTTAAAAAAATTAAATTGGAGAATAAAATAAGTACAGAGCAGTGGGTGTATGCCGGTGGCGGTGAAAAGGGATTGATCGGGAATATGGCTTCTTGAAAATAAGTGATTAAAGATTGCTCAAACATGCACTAATCACTCCAAAAACAACTTTGAGAGGTTAAATGAGAAAGGGAAACAACTACAACATGGTTAAAAGCTCTGGGAAGTAAATTTTGCATAATAAGCCCACTTTAATATCCAAGAATCATGAAGTGTGTGGTTAGCATTACCATAACTGCAAAAATAACTTTGGATCAATGCAAATTGTTTAAGGTATCAAGTACAGTGCCATTTTTCTTATTCTTAAAGACATGGAAGTGAACAACAACAAAAGGTTCATGAGAAACAAGAAGACAAGTGGCTATATTAATATGTGATATAGTATTTAAAGAGTGTATCACTCTCACATTGGCCCTTTTGGACTCAAACATTACAGTATTCATTCTCACCTAACTGAAACAGACATGGCCACTTTCCTGTCCCTGTTACTATGGATCCCCTTCTTTCAGCCACAATCATGGCGATAATTGAAGGAGTATTTGGGGGCAGTGGTGGATAGGCCTGTCATGATAATTACTATATCAACTTATTGTTCAATATGTGAAGGCTGGAACAATATTTTTTGGGGCTCAATATTTATCTTATCTTATTTTTATAAATAACTTCTATCATTCATTGATACAAACTAATACTTAACAATATTATACATTTAGAATTGTTTTTTGGAGGGATAATCAATTCAGCAATATATTGTACTTCAAAATATGTTGTGGTGACAGGTCTAGTGGCTTCATCTTCTAACGCTGCAGTGACTTCATGGCTCTCTAGTAAACTTTACAAAATTATTACTGTTGGCAAAAAAGAAACAAAGTACACAGTCAGAGCCAGCCCAGTCTATAAGCAGCTGCTTAGGGCCCCCAGTCAGGGCCGGCCCTAGCCTTCAGGGAGCCCTAAGCTGAATTTGCCCTTGGGGACCCTCTCCACTTCAGTGCCACATTTTCATATTTGACAACATTAAAACATCATCACAACCAGTTGTTAAAAGACTGAAAATTCTAGATGTTCACAACAGCAGTAGCCACAAGTACAACAGTATAAAAACCTGTAAGTAAGGAGGGTCTGCCAGAGAAATTTAAAAATTCTGGTGCAGTTTAATGTGTTCCAGTTGACTAAAGTGGGCTTACATTTCTCAACTCTTTATGTAAAAAAAAAAGTAAAAAAAACACAAACAAAAATGAGTAGGGATGCACAGATACCGATAACAAAAACAGCCCGTGTAACAGACTCACCTGCTGTCCTCTGTCCCTCTGAGGTGTGTCTTGTCTCACTGTTTTATCTGCAGGTCTCATGGTGTAAAGTGGGACATATTTCGAGTCTTTTCTTCGAGTCCTGTCCTCAAAACGATCTTCCTTTGGGCTCTTCAAACATTGTCCCATAATTTAGATAAACTTAACTTCACTAACTAAAGTATTTTAGTCTGTAAAACACACATTCAAATGTCCCTCTGCTGCCTCAGTGCTCCCAGAGTGCACCTGGAGGGGAGGGGTCCTTCACACCAGTGTAGCTGTCCACATCACTGCCCCAATCAAAAACAAATGTAGGTGGCACATATCTAGCTACTGGAGATAAAACACATGTAATCGTTTAAAAAGGGTATTTAAACTATTATAAACACCCGAGCGTTTTCAGAAAAATTTTTCAGTCATTATTTTTTATATAAATGTATGGGCTCCTGGGGGCCCTCTGGTGGCCTCAGGGCCCTAAGCAGCTGCTTAGTCTGTGCTGGCCCTGCCCCCGAGAGTCCATGCATTTATACTGAAAATAATATAATATATCAAGTTTTATTGGAAACAGGGCTTGTTTGTTTACAGGAGCCTAAATGTCCCTTTCAAACTATTACATTTGTTTTATATCTACAGTAGCAAAATATCTGCTGCTGCTACATTTGTTTTTGAGTCAGGCATAGGTGAGGGCACCTATGTATTTACACTGGTGCAAAACTCTTTATAATGTAAATTTAAGCTCACTGCCACCAACTAGAACACATTAAAATCCACCAGAAACAACGAAAAAATGTCTAGAATTAAAAAAAATCTTGACTCCTTTACATGTTTGTGTGCTGTCCTTGTGACTATGGTCACTGTGACATTCTGGATGTTTTCAGTTTGATGTTAGTCATATAAATACAAATACAATTGGTCAAGGTGATGAGAGCATAGTCATAATGTTCTCAAATGTGAATCACCAATAGCTGAGCTATGAGGCATCCGCTGTCGGGGGCCCCAAATTCAGCTTACGGTCTCCTGAATGCTAGGGCTGGCCCTGCACATAGACAATATAATTTTGTTGTATCAAACATAACATGTTCAAGCCTTTTTTTTCAACTAGTTGATGTAATCCTTCATCCAGGAGTTGTCCATCGTACAGAAAGCCAAAGGTATCTGAAATCAAGATGGTTCTACTGCCATCTGGAAGGCTATGTCATTGGAAAGTAAGATTGATCATGTCTTTTGCATGGCAGCTGAAACTTTGATCTACTACCATCTATTACCTTTACCTTACCACATTTCAGAACTACTGAATTTTTCCTCACAGTGGCTGACAATGAAGAGTGGGATTGTGCAGAGATTTGGTTGTGAGCGATGGAGGAGGAGGGGGGCGTTACTCTGGCGATGCTCCCGTCTTTGGTCAAACTGCAGTGGGCTTAGCGTGCTCCTCGGCCTGGGGACTTTCAAAGGCAGGGGCTTTGTGGGAGGCCGCCCCCAGCCTCCCGATGTTAGTGAGGTGAATGAAAGCAGGTACGGAGACCACGTTCCCACATTACACAGCGCTTTCAAGTCCCTATCAGGATTCTGCTGGTATATTACGCCGTGTTTAAGATACTATAAACAGATTGGGTTAGCACGTGTGTTTTGACTTCAATAGCTGGAAACGTTGGTTAGTGAACAGTGGAGGGACTTAAACTCATAATGTTTGAACTTGAATAAAATAACTGATAGTGTGTATGGTGTTTGAAGTCCAATAATGCACATGACTCCCTGCTGTTTAGGAAAAAATTGAATGGAAGTATTGGGGGGCGAAGCTAACTAGAAGCACTGCTCTGTCGGAAGCTCTGATACTAAGTTTTTAGTGTGAGCTTTGTTTAACCAGAAAGAACTACTTAATTGGAACTACAGTATAACAGGTGAGCTGATTTTGTTCTGTTAAAAAAGGCCCTCTCAATTCACAAGCTAGCATTAGCAAACATTTTTTTTCCATCAGGCCTAGTCACTCAAACTTATTTTTAAAAGGAAAACAGAGGAACATGCTCGGATTGATTACAGGCTCTCAAAAATGTGTTGTTTAAATCATTTTTTTTCTTGGATTTTATTGAATTTTTGGACTAAAACTTTGTGTTTGTGTAATAAGGTTGTGTTTGTTATTTGTGCATTGTGTCACCGTGGTAACTGCTGAACATTCACCTATAGACATACATGCAATCTCCCCTGCATGATGTCACTGCAATGTATAAATAGCCAATAGCCAACCCAGTGTCATGACGATGTCAGCTTGAACAACCTGTTTAGCCAGACAACAATGGACAAATAATTTCATGACATGTGAATTGGTAAAAGAGAAATAGTGATAGCCATCAAGTTCAAAGTTTCAAAATTTCTTTTCATGTATCCTTGTCTCTAATTTAAGCTTATTTATGTATTTCTGAATGTACTCAATTTGCATATAAACATTTTAACATGTTAAATGGATTATAGATGTTCCGGTTAATCTAGTGTAATTACTTCTTCACTGTGATAATACTTACAATTATGACAAATGTTATAATAAAAATGCATATCCTGGTCCACATTATTTTAAGTGTTGAAAATAGCACTAATTCTGACCTTTGACCACTTACTTCCTCAGTGTCTGATGAGGATGATTCAGCAGAGATGGAGATAGTGTCTGTCATGATTATTGATGGCGTTAAGCATCATTTGTTACCTTGTCATGTTGTATGCTTGTCAAGTTCCTTTGCCTCTCTGATCCAAAAGACTTAAGCTTGTTTGGGAGTTCCATTAGTTTAATGAACACTCTGCAATTGGATGTCCATGTTGGAGGATCTTATTTTGTTTGGGGCGAGTAGTCGAGCAAGCTTGGTGATGTCGCTATTTTTCTTTGTTAAGTGTTTGTTGAGGTATGTTTCTCCCTTCCTTAAATAAAGCGCATTTTTGTTTTCTGTTTGTAAACCTTAATATGACAGCTGGTTTGAGCTGCCTGTGTCCATGGGTCAGCGTGTGTCCAGAGTATATATAGTCTATTGTGTTGAGATTTTCCCCATCTCCGTGATGAAAGAGTTCATCCATTTTTTAATGCCTTCTAGTTTCTCGTGCATTGCAAACAGCCTAAAAGCAGACTAAGCAGCTGCTTAGGACCTCGAGGCCACCAGAGGGCCCCCAAGAGCCCATACATTTATCTTGAAAATAATGATTGGAAAGTTTTTTTTTCCTGAAAACTAAATGACACTCCGGTGTTTCTGTTAGTCTAAACATAACCTCTTGAATGACTAGATGTGTTTTATTTCCAGTCGCTAAATATGTGCTACCTACATTTTTGAAGGTCCCCTCCCCTGAGGCAGCAGAGGGGCATTTGAATGGGTGTTTTACAGACTTAAATACTTAAGTTAGTGAAGTAAAGTTTATTGAAAGTACGGGACAATGAATAAGAGCCCAGAGGAAATCGTTTTGGGGAAAGATGGAGTTTTCCGAGAGGACTTGAAATATGTCCCCACTTTACACCATTGGACCTGCAGATAATAGAGCAGTGGTTCTTAACCTTGTTGGAGGTACTGAACCCCACCGGTTTCATAAGCACATTCAGCGAACCCTTCTTTATTGAAAATTAAAATATAATTTTTTTCAAATTCAAGCCATATGTATGTTTTACTGGTGCACAAAATAAACTGTGCATTGACATCACTGTGTTCAAAGAATAAAACCAATACAATGCATGGGGGGGGCGCAGATTGGCATTAGCTAATGCTAATGATTACACATAATACACATTTGACCCACAATTAAGTCAATAGCAGAATAAACCACGCTTACCGATCAGGAACTTCATCCAGTCCATCAGCACATAAGGTCCTCTGCTCTTGAGTCCACCATGAGATCTTCACTCGTTTCCACGCGCCGCTCCAGGTCCGAGATGCGTCTAGTTTAACTTGTACAAACATCCACAGTGTCCTCGGTCACGTACTTCCTTTGTTTTGTCCGTTTCGTCATGATTAAAACGCAAAACTGCTGTAAAACAGCGGATCTTTGCCCGAGGGCGGGCCGTCGGAACGTTAAGGGATTAAACAGCACTTAGCATCATTAGCATCATTAGCGAGTCTTTACTCCACATCGGTCACATCGGCTAAAACTCTGGTAGCGGCTCATGAGGACGCCTGTCAATGACGTTGATGAGCTGCGCAAATACTATGTGAATCACATAATTGTCTTGAGCAGCGAGTCACCGGTCACACTCACTGACTCACATTGAAAAATAGCGCAGAATGAATTGTGTGTTTATTTTATTTCCAACTCCGGTTCGATTTTCTGTGCGCGCAGACCATGTCAGCAGTGCACAATTGCGCACGCGCGCAATTTAGAGGAACAGTGCTCGATAGGCACAGCAAAGGGTGCATTTGTCGAATTAGGACACGGCCGGAGTCTGGAGACGCTCGCAGTCCGCGAATCATATGAGTCGCGTGCGTGTCTTGACCTCCGCCGAACCCCTGGGACCGACTCACCGAACCTCTAGGGATCGAACCCAGGTTAAGAACCACTGTAATAGAGTGAAGCTGGACGAGTATAATTGTGCAGCATGGACACACCTCAGAGCGGCAGAGGACAGCAGGTGAGTCTGTTTATTACACTGGCTGTTTTTGATTGTGGGTTGTCCTTTTGTGGTAATTTATTTAGATAAGCACCTGGCTTTAATATTTATTGCTTCCTCTTTGTAAACTGCGCCCGAGCTAACTGCTAACGGGCTAACTGCTAACGAGCCACTGTTAGCATAACAGTGACTGTTGTGTTACTTTTACCGGGGCCACACTTTGACCAATATAGACATGCTTTACGTCTTTTAAAAGCTCTGAACCCGGTCTGTTCAGTCGCTAAATCTTTTTGTTATTATAATAAGTTACAGTGCAGCACAAGCAAATAATCACCAGTACCACTTAGCAACATTAGCATGCTACTATTGTAAGCGCTGTGCTGATATCCTCTGTGAACTATAAACACCTTTAAAGTCCTAAATATTTGTATATTTCATGTGACAGTCACATATAATTACAGCTGTGCTTAATGTGCAGCTTTATGTCCAGAGCTGCTCTGTGGAGAGATGAGCTGTGAGTCAAACAAGAGGCAGCACAGATACAGTGGTATCGGCTCTTGGTATCGACAGCCCATTGACGAGTACGAGTACTGGCACCCGATACTGGTATCAGTATCTGTGCATCTTTACTCATTAATATGTGCATTTACTGAAATCACAGCATCCAAAGCCTGACAATAAACATAAAAATGATGTGATCCTAAATTCTTCTCTTATTTAATGTTCAGTCCAAATGATCTGATGATTATAAATCTGATGTTATGTCCAGGCTGTTTCTCTTATGCAACTCTTAACTTGGATCACTACTTTGTACTTCTTGACTGATATGATTTTAGAGTAAGTGTACTCTTTCTTAAGTACAGCATTTGGCTACTCTATCCAAATCTGCATTTTCTGACATAAAGAGTTGATAAATATAAGCTCAATTTAGTCAACTGGAACACATTAAAATGTACTAGAAACCAAGAAAAAATGGCAGACCCCCCCTTCCTTACATGTTTTTATATTGATATATTTGTGGTTATTGCTGTTATGAGCCTCTAGAATTTTAAGTCTTTTTACAGTGGTTGTGATGAAGTGGAGAGGGGGCCCCCAAGGGCAAATTCAGCTTAGGGCCCCCTAAAGGCTTGGGCCGGCCCTGATTCCAACATTACTTTTCTTTGGCCCCAGAAACATTACTTTACTCCGTGCTAGTCTATGACCAGATATCACCCCAGACGGCTCGTGCTCAGCACCTGTGTTTCACTCTGGTACCAGTCAGGTTAGCTTACAGTGCTGGTCCTCGAGACTAGATGGTACTAGTCTTTGCAGCGAAAACACTGTCACAGCAGCTTCAGGTGGTTCACTCGTAGGAGTATGTAAGAATGCTGTTGACCAGGCAAGAATCAGTTATGGCGTCTCTCAGTCATTGCTTTGCTTGCTGCTATATTAGCTGACCAGTTTACCGTAGTGAGCAGTGGGCAGCTGTAAAGTCCTCTCTCCATCGTGAGGTGAATTAAAATATCCACAATATTGTCCACTGATGAGTAGAGAGTCCACACATTTATTATCCAATGTCAGACTTTTGTTTATGAAGGTCTTTGGTATTCGTTAATTATAACGACCTGCTCACTGGCCTCTCCAAACGAGCCTTAACACAGCTGCAGTACATCCAGAACACTGCTGCTCGGGTCTGTGACTAGAACCAGGAAGTACGAGCACATAAGTCCTGTGCCCAGGTCTCTGCACTGGCTCCTGTAGCTCAAATAATAGACTTTAAAGCAGCTCTGCTTGTGTATAAGTCTCTCCATGGCCTAGGTCCAAAGTATATCTCCGACATGTTAGTGCCATATGAACCATCTCGCAATTTGAGGACTTCAGGGACCGGCCTCCTGCTGGTGCCCAGAGTCAGGACTAAACATGGGGAATCAGCGTTTAAGTTTTATGCAGCTAAAACTTGGAACAGTCTTCCTGAAGATGTGAGACAGGCCTCTACTTTGACAATGTTTAAATCCACGATCAAAACGGTTCTGTTTAGTTGTGCATATGACTGAAAGATTTTTATTCTGCACTTTTCTCTTTTAATGGTAAATTTATGATGATTATTTGTGATTATGTATGTTTTGGTTTGTGTGATTTTAATGTCTTTCTTATTCTGTAAAGCACTTTGAATTACCTTGTGTACGAATTGTGCTATACAAATTAACTTGCCTTGCCTTGCCTAGACAACAAAGCATACCAATTTTCATTTTCTTATACTTCATCTTCCATTGTTTCATTTATTTCAAGGCAGTCTCACAGATTACAAGTTGTTTTTGGTAAATAACCACGACATGTCCTTGCTATCATAGGTTTTATTTGCGTGTCTTTTTTGCTAAACTCTATTAATTTCACTTTATCCCACTTCTCAAAATTTCACCAAAAAGCAAAGAAATAATCCAACAAATTCCAAACCAGATGCTCAGTGTGCAAAAAAAAGTTGTCTTTAATACCTTCAAATTCTTCCCATTTAAGAAATCAGACTGTTGTGATCACATTTGGTCAATTGACTATTATGCAGTTGGAAATAGCATATCTCTCAATTTACTGTATAGATAAGTCAGCTGTAATTTGCTTGGGTTGTTAAATTCTGTGCTGCCTTTTGGAGCTGTTTTTTCTTGCAGTGAATCGCACCGTTCATTCTCCCACTCTTTTCAACACAAGGCTCACTATGCCATTGTGCACAAGTGGCTCGGCCTTGATAGAATGACCTAACATTTTGACAGCGCAAAATATAAAGCCTCTCTTTCTCTGGCAGTCATGGGAATGGGTCTAGTCAATGAAACGTGGGTGTGGGGCCGTGCTAGCTGGGTTTCAAGTGATATTACAAATTTCTGTTAGCTGGAGTTTTAATTGACCTGTCCTTGTTTGCAGAACATAATTATTTATGCAGATGTTGTTGTTGTATTCTTGAGCAGGACACTTCACCCAACTTGCCAGTATATACATGTGGTTGGTTAAGGGACACTATACAGAGACAAATGCAAAGAATATGAGCTTCTTGTTTATAGGCACCATTTTGAACAATTTTCACCATTAAAAAGACAGACTATGTTGTTTTGAAATCTTAATCACTATGGCAATCATGCTTACTTTTCATCACTCTGAAATCCATGAGTATTTGTGAAAGCATAGTTATATGTATGTTAGGAGTGTAGTTAGTAGTATAGCTAAGTCTTAGTGCTAATGCTAAATTACTATTTGCCCCTGAACACCTCTTAGCCTCCCGTTCACAACATAAACTATAGAGAAGTGGAAGTGAGAGCAACGTCACCCATTGCATTTGACTTCAGCCAAAAGAAGCTCATCAAGGCTATCAGTTGCAGGGGCTAATGTGGAGCCAAAGAGCCAATCCGGAGCCCGGCTATTGAAAGTAACGCCTGTTTCCACCCGCACTGCTGGTTTAGCAGGGAGCGGGTGCTTAGCAACAGTGTCACTCAAACCTGTTGCTAATGCTAGTGGGAGCGACCTCAGGGAAAGAAGTCACCTGATTTGTCTGTTATTAATGTTCATATCTTGATGTACGGAAATAGCTACATAAAAACACCAGGATAATGAAGAGCGGGTTTATACAGACATTTAAGACCAAAATGACGAGTCTGACAGCAGCAGTTTTTCAATAGAATGTGATTCTCACCCATGCTCTCTTCCTATTTGGGACGCGCCAGCTAGCGGGTTAGCTATGTCCATTTATATATACAGTTAATGACCTTCAGCTCTTTGACCTGCTTGTAGACTGAATGGTGTGACCAGTTCTTTGGAGAAACAAGACAAAAATCGTCTCTAGAGTGTATTCAGTTACCTGTCCTTGTAAACATGGGACAGACTATAGATACAGCGATCGGGCTCGGTAAGACACTGCAGCTGATGACTCACTGCAGGCTGACAGACAGGTGTATTTGTATAGAGATAACCCTGACAATGACACATCCATCACACTGGAGTTATGATTGGGCATAAAACACAGCATTTGTCATATCATTAAATATGACTCTATAACGGTGTGAACATCTGGAGGGTAGTCAAGCGTGAGAAGGAGGGGTTAAGAAGAGAGCTGGAGAGAGAGATGTGGAAACGAGGGGGAAGGTTAGAGAAGGGGAAAGAGGAAGAGGAGAAAAAGGAGAGAGGAGGATTGAGAAAGAGACGGAGAAAGAATGTAAGGAAATGAAAGAAATGGAGACAAAAGGAGTGAGAGATGGGGTAAGAGACGGAGAGAGGGAGGAAATGAGAAGAGGGGTGAAAGAGAGAGAAAGAGGAGAGATTAGAGAGAGTGACTGCAAATTAGAGTGAGAGAAAGATGAAAGGGGAGAGAGAGAGGGTAAACGACAGCGAGAGAGAGAAACAGAGGGAACAAGGGAGAGATAGAGATAGAATAAATGAAAAAGAGATTGATAGAGAGGGAGAGAAAAACAGCACTTGAGGCAATCTTTTTTTCTTTTTTTGTGATTTAAACTCTTTTCTTGTTTCCGTGCACAGATTGCTTATGTCATAGGATTTTGACAAACTTCTCCATTAGTTTTGAACTCCAGTCCATAGAGCCACTCGACAGCAACCGTAGGCCTTCAAGCAAAAGGATTTTATATTATTAGACACATCTCATATGCTGATAATTAATTTAATCCGATTAATAGAGCCTCTGCTGTCCCTCTATGTTGATATTTTAGTTATCTAACAACACTGACCCATTATGTCAGTAATTAATAGAGAAGATTTGTTAGTGTAGCAAAGTGGTAAATGATTTTGAAATCTTTCCGGTTACTATTGTGCATTTCAATTAACTCCTAAATGTTCAGCTAACAGTAAAATAAAAATAAACCACACTTCGGAACATTCTCCATAGAGATGGATACGTTTTATGCCATATTGTAGAAGATTATAGCCAAAGAAACAACATTTCCATGGAAACAAGCAGAAAGAGGTCCTCCTCCAGGCCAAATAAGAGTCATGATTGTGGACATGCAATCCCACACACAGTAAAGACACATGTTTTCTATATTTTTCACTGCAATAAAAACTACTAAAATGAGAAAAAAATATGTTTTTTATTTTTGTCTAAAAAGCTACATCTGTGGCTTTAAGTGGAGTGAAATGTGGGTGAAGAGTGTGAAGATACTTTCAGCATATCATTTACTGTTTTCATTTTTAAAAACAGGCTCCATGGAGATAAATAGTTTAATGCCATAGGACGGAACATAGACACAGCAATAACATCTAAATGGAGATCAGCAAAAGGCAAACCCTCCATCACAACATTTTCATAGTGCACTTTTGACAATGAAACAAGTTTTATTAAATAGTTTTACACATTTCATTATTATATCCTTGAAATATATATAAATCATCATCACAAAATAACACAGATATCAGACTATCACAACACACTTCTATACCACTTCTTCTGACCACACACTGAAAACTAAAATGCAAATTGACTGACAGCTACAATAGACTCACTTGAACTGGTTACACCTCTCAGCTTACCCTCCATCCCCATCACAATCATAATAGCGCCCTCTTGAACGCCGGGCTGACAATGTGGCATTAGTCTCTATCTTGTTCCGCGGGCCGCTGATCTGAGTAAACAGCACATTGTGAATTATGCGCTCCCTTCCTTTCACTTTGACATTTCTATGCGATTTTCATATCTCCAGCCTTTGAAATGACAGCCTAGATGTTACACTGGGGGCCCCGAAAAATGCCACTGCTGATATAAAATCAATTTGCATTTCCCCCCCGTGCTCGAACTGTCACGAAACCGAGAAGATATGCGCCGGATAATGACGTTAGCTAGCTGGAATTGAAAGAGTGATGGTGTATGTTTCCAATGATTGCCTTGACATGTGCTAGTCCGTCATTGCTAGCCCATTAGCGGCTCTTGTTCGTAGCCAGGGGTTAAGGCGGACTAAAGATCCATCCACCCATCCAGGCCAGTTACAGCTCTACCGGGGCTTCGCTGTCTTCCAACTTCCAAGGACCAAGAACCGAAAATTGACAGCCTGGTTAATTTGAGGTGACATTTCGCTCCAAAAATTTCCCTTACAAGATCGTGTCAATGTCCATAATTAAACCTGACACTATTACTCATCATTGAAATTAAATAAAGTTATGCCCGTTATTTCGACAGATGAAAGGCTGTAGGGTTTTATTATGGAAGTTAATGGGCCAATGGCTAATATAAACTTGTGATGGGTCGTTAAAGCTGGAATCAATGGAGCCAGAAGTGATTAGCATATTTGGGAAAAGGTCAAGATGGATGGAAAGACTGAATTTACTTACCCATCATCACTTTGACTGTATGCAGCTAGTGAGGCTAATAGCTAGCAATGAAGCATTTCTTGTGTTTTGCTTATGTCTGTATAAATCCAGATGCCCATCCATTCACAACCATCAGTCAGGGCCGTTGACAGAGTTTTTCGGGGGCCATGGAAAGAAACCTGACTGGAGTTGACCAATAATTATTACCATTTTTTGTTTAATAGTAATATGAATTGACCATGTGTGTTTGTCATAAATGCTATCTAAAAAAATGGTTTTATACGTTCCAAAATTAAGGTTAGCTTGTAATTCTTGCTAACCCAGTTGACTTAGTTGGTCCATTTTATGTGGCTTTTCAATTTCAACACCGAATCAATTATGGATAGGCCTACTGCAATAAGTTGCTCATGATAGCTACATCTGTTAGCTTAAGTACCATTTGTACAACCATGTTATAGATCTCCCTGGCCCATTTAGTCAGCCTGTTCTTCGGGAAAACCAATTTTACATCGAGAATTCTACTTTTACAATTCCTAGTAAAACATAACATTACATGAATTATAGTTATTTTTCCCAAGTGTTCCTCAATCTTACAAACATATTACAGTTCACAAGCTCAAAGGCTCTAAACATATCTCTGTGGAGGACATTCAGGTGTGATCGCAGCTTGTTATCTGATTGTGAAATGGAAAGACACTTCTTGGACACAGCCGGCTATAAATAAAGGTGATTGGGAAGGATTTTGTGCTGGGCTCCTGTCTGCGGATGTGAAAACGTTGACCTGAGGCTCATTGGGAGGGCAGAGCTTCTCTCCTTTTCCGCTGCTGCAGCTAGAGAAGAAAACACTGAGGATACCGGAGTGTATGCTGGGTGTTAATGAGCACAGAAACAAGAGCAGATAGTATGGCTTGCATGGTGAATTCTATGGTAATTGACGAGATGTTCCAATAAGTCGTTATATATGTAAGTTATTTCTGTAAAGGAGAAATGATAAGACACATGTTTTAGTTGTATGACTGTTCTTCTGATTATGTTCAAGACAATATATTACTCAGTGTTTACTCATTTTGCTAATTTGTGGGTTAAAAACCCCTTAGCATTCCGGGTCATTTTGGTGAAATTGCCTTTGTTCTGACCTCTCCAAATTAAAATAATCACCATTATTGAACCCTCAGTAGTAAATACACAAGTTTGGGGTCTTAGTAAAGGTAACACCCTATAGTTTTACCCACAGGTGTCAGAATCACTGTAAGTTTGTCTGCTGAGCATTACTTTAGGGCGCAGATTGGCATTAGCTAATGCTAATGATTACACATGATACACATTTGACCCACAATAGCAGAATAAACCACGCTTACCGATCAGGAACAGCATCCAGTCCATCAAAACATAAGGTCCTCTGCTCCAGTCCATCATGAGATCTTCACTCGGTTCAATGAACCGTTCCAGGTCCGAGATGCCTCTAGTTTAACTTGTACAAACATCCACAGTGTCCTCGGTCACGTACTTCCTTTGTTTTGTCCATTTCGTCATGTTTAAAACGCAAAAGTGCTGCAAAACAGTGCGTAAAATGACACAATACGCGCCCGCGGGCCGTCGGAACGCTAAGTGGTTAAGTTGTTGGCGCTCAAGTGACGGAAATGTAACCGAGAGAATCCGGTCATTTTTCAAAATAAAAGATTTTTCAAAATAAACGATTGTTCAGACTCAGATAATAAATATAAGAAATAGTTAATTATTTCTTGGACGGCCGGTGGCCCAGTACCAATTGATCCACGGGCCGGTACCGGTCCACGGCCCGGTGGTTGGGGACCACTGTGCTAAAGGGTTTGTGAGAGCTACAGACAAGTTAGACAGATTTAAAAAACCTACTTCCTCCTTCTGCCGTGTGAAAATGGGTACCACAGCTTTAAATGATCAAAATCTAGTGAAGGCATATGGACATAAAAACATGGAGGAGCTTCATGGGTTACCACTTGATAATGGCAAGAGCTTTTAGAGTAACTTAACAGATAAAAGCCAAAATGCTAATTTATTAAAACATGCCAAAACAAAAAAATGCACAATTACAGGTATGATATTAAAGATTTAAAGTTGAAATATGGCATGATCAGTTTTATTTTCCATCCATCCATTTTCTTATGCTTATCTGGGGCCAAGTCGCGGGGGCAGCAGTCTAAGCAGGGACTCCCAGACTTCCTTCACCCCAGACATGTCCTCCAGCTCCTCCGGTGGGACCCCAAGGTATTCCCAGGCCAGCCAAGAAAGTTTTATTTGTACATATTTATTTTGACCAATCTTTCAGATATTTTTACCATACTGCGTACAGCTAAACATGTACGTTTTGTAAGTTTTGTCAGTAATGACCAACAAAACCTCCTGTATTTTAGCATTCCAACACATTTATTGAAACTAACTGGCGAGATATTCTGACAATTTTATCAACATGAGTGAACATTCCAGTGTTAAGTGTTTTACTGTTGAATCTAACCCCACATACACACACAGACAGACCCTGCTCTTGATTCTAATTATATTCACGGGTCAAAGTCTGACTGCGGAATATGTTTTCTCTCTGTTTCCATACATCTCATTATTTTTTCAAATCAAGATAAAAATTGCCTGGAATACCTGGGGATTAGCGAGGTCATATTGTAAGTATCTAAGACCAGGATGCTACGTTTGCTTTGATGGACGCTCATGACTACAAAACATGCTATTTCCGACTTATTATGGTAAATAAACACTTTATTTTCTTAAGTCAAGTGCCCTATTTGGTCTAAAGTGGGCGCCGTAGTGTTCATTTCACCCTGCCGTGGTGCTCTGGGACGTCCCACGTTTAATAAAGAATATATAGCGAGAAGATGACTCGATAATGGAACAACTTGCCTCCAATCGACCTTATAAAAGTACAGAAATACGTCTGCACCAATAATCATTTTCAATTAATAAAAACATCACTTTCCGGTCTCTAAGGATTGGGATTAGGTACGACACCAGGGCCTTGCTTTTGAGCGCATCTTAAAATGGCTTGGCTAACACTTAGCTAACCGCAGGAATTAAACTTGTCCGTTAGCGCTTGGGAGATAAAACTTAGCACGTTGCTCCCAATTAGCACCACATTGACCGCGCTCTGTCTGCCGCGCTTTTTCTGTCCAGCTGACTATTTATGCAGCGAGGATAGAACCAGGAAGAGAAAAGAATTGAAATGGTTTAAGCGTCCATTTTGAGCCGGACAGACAGGTCCTATTAACATTTAGCGGCGTTCCGTGCAACTTGTCGCCGAGGTTATGATGCAAATGAAGGAGGAATTAAAAAGCGCCGCGGAGTTTTGTCATTGATGGATTGCGTTCTGGCGGCGCACACCACTCGCCACTGTCCATCACCAGCGATTACTGTGTAATTAAACCTTATTTCTGGACACTGGAGTGCATAATTACTTGGCCAATGTAACCATCATCTAAAAGCGCTTTAGCCGCTAGTGTCGCGCGGGTTTGTGTCAGATATAACCATCAGAATGAGCAAAAGAACTGTCATTTTTAATAAGAGGCAGAAATTAAATGAAACACTATGCTTATTACGGGAAAAATGAGGCTTTCAAGAGTCCGTTGTTGCATTTGCATAATTTATCCCCCCTCCCAAACTGCAAGCTTTAGGCAATTTTGCTCACACTTAGATAGGGCGCACGTTTAAGGCTACTTAAGGAAAATGATCACTTTGCATATTTTAATTGTTATGAAGGAAGTGATTGGAGAGAGGTCTGTGGCCCACCCTCTCGAGCGGGCGCGTCTGATTGGTCGGCGCCACAGATAACCCCGGGTTCGCACATCCACTCCACTTTCATCAGAATGCAAATGAAGCCGCACGAGTGGATGTCCGCTATTTACCAAATGCACACTAATAATCATGGGCCTGGGTTTGGTATAGAAGCAAGTTTGGGGCTCGCTTATCAACTGTTTCTGCTTCATGGGCAAATATATGGAGATTGTGTTTGTAACTAATGTAACACTGTTTATGTGCTGTGTTGAGCTTTAACAGAAGCATGAGCTATGTTCATAATTGTACAAAATGTATATCTATCTTAAGCATTAAAGGTGCGCTATGTAACTTTTCTGCTTGTCTCCATAGAGATGCCATTGCTTTGCCTGGAATATTCCACTGTATGGAATTAAACGGATATATGTCCCCATAGAGATAAGCAGGCAACCAGGACAAGATACAGGTCAACTCTGTGGAGAGGTGACCCCAATGACAGTAATACGACATGTTTTTATGGTATTTTTAGCAAAAGAAACACATGTAATTGATTAAATATGACATAAGTTGCCGTACTGAGGGATATTCCAGGCAAAGCAAATAAGATCTCCATGGAGTGAAGCGGACGACAAATCCCCCACCTGAAACGGTACATAGTTCACCTCCCTGTCAAAGATCATCACTGATTGGTTGAGATGCAAAGGAGGCAGGCTTTGTTTTGCTGACAGCGGCTATGCTAATATGCACAACAAAAATAAGGTTTGATGACCAGATTTCTCTTGTGCGACTCTATAAAGCAGCAGACTAAGGGAGTGTGACGTCACCCAGTCAAATGAGTGAGTATCATAGCAACCAAAGAGCCAATCTGGAGTGAAACTGTCCCTTGGCAACACTGTCAATCAAACCTGTTGCTAACACTAGTGGGGGCAACCTCGGGGGAAAGAAGGCAGCCGATTCGTCTGTTAGTAATGTTCATATCTTGAGTTATGGACACAATAGTGAAATAAAAACACCAGGATCGGGTCAATACCAACATTTTAAGACCAAAATGACGATCCTGACAGCAGCATTTACAGAGAAAGCGGCGATTCGAGTCGATAAAGCCAGAAGCACGGCCCATGCTCACTTCCTTTTTGGAACGCCGTGACTTGCGCGTTAGCTATATCCATTTATATATACAGTCTATGGTAAATGCACATTAAAAAATCAGATCTATATATTGCGTTATGTGATTATTCAGATTTCTTGCCATAGGTCCCTAAAATGAACAAACCGGCCTGATATTTTTGGAAAACAAATTACCCGCGTTCCCTTAAGATCTTAGTCTAATAATGTCTGCAGTAATGAGTTATAATGTGCTCCGTGTTTGGCCCCTCGCTGAATGCTCTGTTTGCGCGACCTATCAAACCAAGGACACCTCTCTGCAGAAGCTTTTCACTGCTCATGACCTCATGTTTCTACACTTCACCGTTTAATTTCATATATTCCTGCTGCAGATGAGGTATTGTGGCAGCAGTGACTGAACGTCATTGGGTATTGAATGAAATGATTGAAAATATTTGTAGCACTCCAGAGTTAGTGCTGCTGATGTATTTAATTTGCAGGGGAGTGTGTAGGTCTAGTACAACCTAGTCATAACAGCACTCCAACAATGTTCTTTTCTTTCTTTTAGGTATAATGAAAATCCAAAAGTCATTGCCAATTTCTGGTTTGGCGAAAAATACTCTTCAACAACTCATTCAAACAGTTAAAGTGCTTCATTGAGACGCTTTGCCTGGAATGTTCCACTGTGCGGTGTCATTCACCCATTCAGTTACAGGTGTCTTGTAACTATGCATTCTTACTCGGAGCAACTCAACATTCCACAGATCTAACCTGTAACTCTGAGAGCGTCACCTACTTGTTTCCATGGAGATATATGAGCATGCATATATATATATATATATATATATATATATATATATATATATATATATATATATATTGTTTAGTTTATTGGACTGTGGAACATTACATTACATTACATCAGGTAAAGCAATAACATCCCCATGGGGACTAACAGATACCAATGAAGTTACATAGTGAAACTTTAAATTTGTTTTGTAATATTAAACGCATTTATTCTATGTCAATCAAACTAGCAACAAGCAACAGGGCTATTTTCTGTAGATGTC
Source organism: Periophthalmus magnuspinnatus (assembly GCF_009829125.3). Classification (NCBI taxonomy): domain Eukaryota; kingdom Metazoa; phylum Chordata; class Actinopteri; order Gobiiformes; family Gobiidae; genus Periophthalmus; species Periophthalmus magnuspinnatus. Next base: position 14,007,676 of record NC_047146.1, read on the forward strand.
ATAATAAACACCATCTTCATGTGTGCAAATCATTAAATAAATAATAAAAAAAGACTTAAATAAATGGATTGTAAGTAATCGTAATTATAAAATAAATTAACATGAGGTAGTTTGAAATATTCGTAATCGTAACACACTTTTTAATCATTGAGGATCCAGGTTAATATGGACATATTTAATCATTATACAGTATTACAAGTTAGCTCTGTGTTAAGAATGCACCCACCCTCTCAAATACAATACTAGGCAAACAACTACATTGCCTAATACAACTTCATTAACCTCCATTTAGTTTTATTACAAGACAGCTATTATAAATAACTAGTAGAAGAAAGATGCTCCAGACTCTATTCACACCATTGTAAATTTAATCAAGTACAAAATGCATCCAAAAAACATCTTTATTCCAGAATTCCCATAACTTTTTTTTCCTGTAGCGTAAAATGAAAATACATACATAAGTGATCGTACTGTTTGGAGATACATACACACATAAAAACTCGGTGCTTTTCGACGGCCGCTGACTGTATAGCATTAACAGAATATACAATACTTGCAGCTATGTGCAGGTCAGACATTTTTACATTTATAATATGAAAAAAGTACAAATTGCGGTAAGTTCCTGTGCCCTCGGACTTGCATGGGAACACAATGGGCGTATACATCCGCATTGATATGAGGATTCCTTGAAATATTAAAGCGATTCTTAGTACCAGTGGTGTTGGAGACCTTGCAGTAGTCCAAAGTATTTGAATTGTATAAACTAGTGTGTACTTCTCCGTCTTTTCAAGGTGCCTTCATTTGTGTGACTAACTGCCAGTGTCAAGACGTTTTGAGGTAGACCGCTCTGATCCAAGGGCACACCTCTCATTGTTAACATTTTTTTTTTCCGTTTTTTTTTTTTTCAAAGTTTTTATTCATAAACTGAGCACATTCAAAATGACAGAACTTACTGTACAGTCAATGAGGTAGAAATGGTTACAAGCATGGATCAGAAACGGATGAGAACACAATACAGGTGTACATTGAGGACTCGCTGTAGTTTTGGACCTCGTGCGCTTTATTCCATGGTAAGCGATTCATGAGGAAAAAACGCACTTTCCAGATTTTAAAATAGGTTTAAAATTTTTCACATGTGCCATCTGCTGGTGAAAAAAACAAAAAAACAACACATTTTAATTGTAAAAGCATACGGCATCGCAAGTTAACAGCGTAACTTTTCTGCTCAAGTCGAGGGCATGTTTCCTTTGTCTTAAAACTTTCACAGTATGGCATTAAACTATCTATCTCCATGGAGAAAAGCAAGTGGCGCCCACAGGTCACGTTACAGGTCAGATTTGTGGGCAGGCAACTCTGCTCACAGTCAGAATGCATGTATTTTTGAGCAATAAAAACACCTATGATGAAATACAGTTAGAAATCTATTGTGTGGAACATTTCAGAAAAGCAATGCGATCCCTGTGGAAACAAGCAGGTGGCGGAACCTTCACCAAAAAGGTTACATAGTGCGTCTTTAGAATGGGGAAAAAGAAAATGCACATTTACCCATTTATCCCATCGATACAAAGCTCCATTGTGTGTGTTGTCTGAAGTGAGTGTAAATACTGTTGTGCTTAGCAACAAACTAAACCCAAAGTTCCAGGCCTTTACTGAAAAAAGGACACAGACTATTTCCAGGCTGTATTATGAATAACTTGACATGTAACCTCTCCTTGAAAAAAAACATTTATGGAGTGAATAGTTGTAGAATTAAATGTGTCCAGATACTGCGCTTTCTACAGGAACTTAGTGTGAATAAAAGAACACATTTACAGTTGACCGGACTTACGACTGTATTTCCATGTGAAAATTAGACTCTTCATTTGGGTCATTGTTATTTTTCCCATTTTCACATAATAACAGTTTGACATTTTACAAGACAATTGCACAAGAAAAAGAAAAGATTTAACAAAAGTGTTCTTATGTCCACTGTAGTACTTTTAATTTGCGTTCACAAGGTCAGTGGTGTGCTTTAGAGCCTTGAGCACATTAACATTCCCCGACCTCTTCACTTTGGATTTCAATCAAAAAGTGCAAAATATTCTCCAAATACTTCTGATTTTTGAACTTCCACTAATTTACAGTTTCTAAAGACTTGTGCAACCGCTGAACAGTTCGAATGTGGCGTGCGTGAACTTTGAAAACGCTCTGGATCAAGCTTCATTAAAACGTGATTTGGGAGATGAAAAAATATTTTAAAAATTCATTTTGGACACAGAATAGATACAAGAGGTCAGCAAAAAACAAATTATAGTGCACAAATTGGAGGGAAAGACTTTTGGAGTAGTTGTGGTTTTGGTGCTGCTACATTGTTTCTTTACAGTTTTTTTATGTTCTGGGTTGGCAAAGGATTTGACAGTAAACAAAGTGTAGTTTTGCTAAGACTGCGAATGACAACTTTAAAGGGCCTATATTACACTATTTTCTTCTCTTAAACACTCTGTTCCACCTTGTGATGTCATGTGGTGATACTTGAAGAGCTCCGTTGTGTTTATAAACTCCAAACAAAAACATGTATGTTTTTTGATGAGGTAACAACATTCTAACATGGCTTAAAGCTCACGAGAATATATTTTGTGTAATATAGGACCTTTCTTTGTATGAATTAATCTATTATGTTACAAACAAAACCAAAATCACACTTTGGCACTATCTGCTAAAGATTTGATGGAGTAGTTAAAATGCAAAATAAAAAATTTATAGGCCACAACAATGTGACAAAGGGCTGTTGTAACTTGTAAAATACCATTTGAAAATGAGATCATTTTCATTTTAAAGTAACACAGCACAGATTTAGTTTCTGATTAGTTGGTAGCAATAAACCTCCGCACTAGTGGATGTAATCCCTCATTCATCCAGGAGTAGTCCGTGGTATACAAGGTTTCAAAGTCATCTGGAAAGTAGGTTTTTAGTAATCTGGCTCAGGCCAGATTGATATGTGTAACACTGTGAATTTAGTTCTGCACATCAATCTGGGATGGCTCTCGCTGAAAGTGGTCAGAAAACGTGTAACATCATCACAATTATTTGAAGTCGATTGGCTGCAAACGTCACAACAGTCCAAAAAATCAAACTTTTCTTGCATCCAGTTGAGAGAGAAGCACAGACATCTTCCCAGTCCACTTCTGTCGGCATCGCTATGTTTGCTTTGGTTCGTCTTAACCTTACAGCGGGAGTCTCTCAAGATGGATTCTTGTGAGTTTGTGAACTCACAAATAATCCATCTTGCTGTGCAGGGTTAGGATTTGAAATTGAAAATGATTTCTGGATGGCAGTCAAAACATCATGATTTAATTTACCTTTGAAACCTCGGAAACCTTTTCTACTAAGCTTCTACACTAACAATGTTTTATCTAAGCTGCGTTGAAGCAAATATTGGGTCTGCCGACCTAAAACTCACCCGTGTTTTGAGGTTGTAAACTCGGTGTTAACTGGATAGTTTTTAGCAACCAACCCATTACCCTTGGAGTCTGTGCTGTTACGTTCCAGTCCAACTCACACAGGTCAGTCACTGCAATGTTGCCTTCAAGTGCAGGGCGTAGAGTACAAATTTCCACAGCTGTAAGTCCAGTATCCTCATAAACTTACCCAGAGAGGGGCTAACATTTGGTTTTGAGTCAATTTGTCCTTTGGAGATAATGCACCTATGCAGGAGGAGAGCTGTGTAATCCTGTGCTTTCATTAGTGATAAAACAGAGCACAGAGGAAGGACATCGCTTCCAGCTACTTCTGCCTCCACCCCAGATCTTTGTCTCCACCTTTGGCCAGCCTGAACACTGCAGTCTGCCTACTAAAGTAAACTATACCATGGATATAATGGTTTTGTGGAAAATTACAATACACGACAGCCTTCGGGATACAATTTGAGATATGGGTTTGTTGGTTTAAAAGGCAAATCTCTCATCTGTAATCCAAATGTTCTCATATGTTTCTATTTCATTTCACAGTGAACTACTGAGAAATTACTGTACAGACACCACACTTTGAGACTCTTTTCTTTGATAGGACTAAGTGGGACTGTACATACTGTTACTTGAGTTTTGATGTAAGGAGAAAACAGCAATAATGAGATATAGGAGATATTCTGATGTCACATTTGTCATAATTTTTTGTTTTATTTTTGAGTCTGTGTTGTGTAAAGTCCTGGCAGAGACTGTGATTGTAGTGTGTAGTCACTGGTGTCACACACACAAACACACAACTTCCTCATAATGACATTCTAATCAACCAATAATGGTGACTTTAACACAAGCAAACACAAATGTGGACAGTAGCACTAAACAGACTGTTGAACAAGGATCCAATGAGTGAAACCACTTTTTAAAGTATTTTAAAGCTTTGCATTATAAAATATCACAAATCAGCACCACCGTAGGCACTTGTTCGCCTCTAAATCTCAAAATCTGCAGAATTATATATATGTTTTTATTTATATTAGTATGTACAAAACAGGTACGTCATTAATGAGTCATTGTAGTGGTATGGCCTCAGCCATATAAAGCATTTCATATTTACCAACATGAGAGTTTAATACTGTTCTTTACTAAAGCCAAAGACAACATTCACTTTGCTGTACTGTCCATGTGACCAGTGTCTGTATTTGTGCACAGGTTTACATCACATACGGTTTTAGTGTTTTTCATTGACTACAACCAAACATTTTGTTCCACTCCGTGTACATGTCCAATTCTTTTTGTGATATGTTGGGTTGAAATTTGCAAAAGACATTTTCAAAGTCCTGGTAGGCCACAGGTCTCATTTGGCTGGGGTGCATGTTGGACAGTTCAGAGGGGGGGATGCCGTGGAGAGGAGCAACTACAGCTTCGTGACAGAGCTGGGCTACATCCAGCCCAGAGAAGCCCTCAGTCCTCTGCACCAGCAGAGCCTGCTCCTTTTCACTCAGGCAGTAGTTGTGCTGACCTAGCAGAGTGCTGATCATCTGGTGTCTGGCCGCTCCGTCAGGCAGAGGCACCAGCAGTCTCTTAGTGAAGTATCGACGAAGGGCTTCAGGGATGTCCTCAGGTTTACTGGAGGAGCACACCACCAGCACATGGTCCTGTGCAGAGCTCAACACAAGGTCTAACTGCAGAAGCAGCTCACTCTTCAGACTCTTTACCGGACTGTCCTCACTGAGCTGAGCCGATAGCAGCAGCTCAATGTCACTGATGAAGAGCACAGCCGGCTGTCGACACCGTGCCATCAGGAAGGAGGCCTGCAGGATCTTCTCCCCTTCACTTAACCACTTAGTGACCAGAACTGAGCCGCTCAGGCGCAGAAAAACTGCTCCCAGCTGGCTGGCCATGCAGCGGGCCAGAAGAGTCCTCCCTGTGCCCCGAGGTCCAAAGAGGAGGAGGCTGCGAGGTAATGTGGACAGTCCACTGAACATGTCCGGCCTTAGCAGTGGCCATAGGATCTCTTCTTTGATGGTGGCTTTGACCATCTCCAGACCTGCAATGTCACTCCAGTCCACCGGGGGCCCTGGCTGCAGCACCTCTGTGCTGACCAGCTCCACAAGGCTGGCGTCACTGTTCTTGAGCTGCTCCTCTGCAGCGTGGATGGAGGAGCCAGAGCCCAGCTCAGAGCTGTAAGCCTCAGGTCTGTGGTCAGGGCCGGAGCCCTTAGTGCATCCATAAGAGGGAGGAGTCAGCGCTCTGCCCGGAGCTCCACTGAACTTCCTCTGAGCGTCAGAGGGCTGTTTGCTTGTCTTAAAGCCCTCTGTGCTCCTGTCAAAGGCGTTAACTCGAGTCGAGTCGGGCACGCTGCTGTCTGGGGCCCTGTACATGGGGCTGTGTGCAGAGCGCTGCTGGCTGTAGTTGAAGTGAGCGTAGCTGGAGTCCACATCTCCATGTGCGCTCATGTAGAAAGCCTTTCGCTTTAATGAGCCTGATGTGCTGCCGTTCAGAGGAGTGGGGGTGAGGGGGGTGTGGCTGTGAGAGGGGTAGGTGTAGCCGGGCAGGGTGGAAGGAGGGATGGGTGTGGGGGCTGCTAAACCGGACGGCAGATAAGCAGAAGGAGGGGGGGCACCCCCAGGGCTGTACCCAGGACCCACTGCACTCTGGGAGGAATAGCCTGTTGAAGGATAATTGTAGTTGGGCAGGTTTGGAGAGCCAGCGTTGTAACTGGGGACTAAAGAGGGGGGAGGAGGCTGGAGCAGTCCGGAGCTGTGCAGAGGAGAGGGGTGTGGGGAGGGCAGTGCAGGGGTATTCTGCCCACTGTAAGAGTGCAGATAGGGGGCGCTGTAGCTGGAGCTGTACTCCTGAGGGCCCAGGCCTGAGTGCAGGGTTGTGGCCGTGTGGCTCCCACAGTTACTGCTGGAGTAGCAGGGTTCCGACAGGCTGCTGGCCACCCCGGGGGAGCTACCCATACTCGCAGAGGCTTCAGAGGGGGGCAGGGCAGCTGTCATGCCTGCTTTGCTCGCAGATATAACATCTGGAGCACAGTTCATTGGGTAAATCCCCTCCTGCCAGGACTCATTGTCGGCCTTGCGTCCATTCATGAGTCCAGTGGAGCTCTCGGAGTAGGAGCACAGCAGGGCCCTGTCTCCGGGCCCCTCCAGGATGCCTGAGTACTTCTCGGCGTACTTCTTGAGGAGGTTGGAGGCGGTCAGAGCGGAGATGTCGTCATTGGCCCAAGCATACTGATACGTCCTCTGGAGGTGTCCGCGGTACGACTCCACTTTGTGCGCTGGAGAGCGCGTGGTGGACGAGATGTCAAAGTGCTGCTCTGCCCACTGGGTGTGCTCTGGGGTCCACTGCATCTTCACACCTGTGACACAGAGGGACACTCATATTAGCTAAAGTCTGATTAAAGTATAATTACACGTGGAATTAGCATTAAAAAACACAAGTTGTTCATACTGGATTGGTGGTGATACTGAAGTTATTAATTGACACTAAACTATACCAGCTTTGTAAAACCATTTCACAAAACACACAGCTATCTGTAAAAATGTCAAATGTCTGAGGAAAACCTTCACTTATTGTCAATCAGTATCACATTTGCTTGGACAAAGCATAGGTATTTACAAAATACTTACAAAAATACTTTTAAATACAAATAATACAGCTCTAGCATTTTTTATTAAGATCAAGATTCAGTCATTTCTAAATGAACTGCCCGGGTCATTTCATTTTTGGAGGAAGGTATTTCACAATTTTTTGGTCAAATGACAATAATTAAACAACAGTTATGTTCAGATGAGCCATTTGTATTTGTTTTAATAATACAAAATAAAAATCTAACTGAATTTTGGGACTGCTCAGTATTGCCTGTGCTTCTTTGGGGTATCTGGAAATTGTCCATGTACAGTAATAAATATCCAGCTTCCTCTTGTCTCCACAATGTTGCTGTCCATAAATGCTGAGACGTGAACAGTAACATGCACCACAGCAAACGTCTGTCTAACTCAGGCTTCTTCTTTACAGTGAGCAGTGAAAGCTACACCTGGTTAGGCTGTAATTCTGCAGTGCTGAGCGAGTGACACAGGCAAGACGGGTCACTCTATAATCCTCTCTCTCTCTACCATCTATCTATCTCTTTTTCTCTCCCTTTTCCCTCTCTCTCTCTCCCCGTTTATCCCTTTCTGTCTCCTCCTGTCCTTTTCTTCCTTTCTCTTCCTCTCTCCTTTCGCTTCTCACACTCAATCCTCCCCTCGCTTTCTATCCCTCTCACTCTTTCTCTCTCTCCTCCTCTCTCTCCCTCCATCCCTCACGCTCTCTCTTTCTCCCTCCCTCCCTCTCCTTCCCCCCTCCCTCCCTCTCTCTCCCTCGCTCTGTCACACGGAGAGTAGGAGACAGAGCCAAAGCAATTTTCCTGGCAGTGCTCCGGTGCCTTCATCACACCAAAGTCTGAGCCCAGCATGAATTACATCCTGCACAGTCCACCGCCGCTGCAGAAAGAGAGGGAAAGAGAGAGAGGGAGGGGAGGGAGAGAAAGGGAAAGAGAGGGAAGGACAGAGAGAAGGTAGAGAAAGAGAGGGAGGGAGAAAGAGAGAGGAGGGAGAAAGGTAGGGGAGAACATGGGACAGGGAGAAAGAGAGAGAGAAAAAGGTTAGACAGAGTGAAAGAGGGGTTAGAGAAAGAGAGGGGGGAGAAAGAGAAATGAGGGAGAAAGGGAGGGGAGAACATGAGGGAGAGAAAGGGAAATAGAGGGAAGGACGGGGGAGGAGGGAAGAGAGAGAGAAAAAGGTTAGACAGAGTGAAAGAGGGGTTAGAGAAAGAGAGATGAGGGAGAAAGGGAGGGGAGAACATGAGGCAGAGAAAGGGAAAGAGAGGGAACTACGGAGAGGTGGGTAAAGAAAGAAAGGCGGGAGGGAGAAAGAGAGAGAGAAAAAGGTTAGAGAGAGAGTGAAAGGGAGTAAACCAAGCGGGTTAGAGAAAGAGAGAGGAGGAGAAAGGGAGGGGAGAACATGAGAAAGAGAAAGAGAGGGAAGGATGGAGAGGGGGTAGAGAAAGAAAGAGAGGTGGGAAGGAAAAGGGGGAAGAGAGAAAGGGGTAAAGCAACCAGTTTAGTGACAAAGAAGGGGCCAGAGAAAGAGAGAAAGGAGGGAGAGAGGGAGGGCAGAACATGAGGTAGAGAAAGAGAAGGAGGGAGAGGGGGTAGAGAAAGAGAGCGAGGGAGAAAAGAGAGAAAGGGGTAAAAGAAGGGGGGAGAGAAAGAGAGAGAGAGAGAGCAAGAAAAAGGGGGGAAGAGAAGAGGGAGAGGGAAAAGGAGAGAGAGGGACATACTGGTCTTTTAGCTGGTATAATGAGCAGGGATTAAAACAGATATGTGTAAACACAGTATTAAATGTTACATTGTTTGGTATAAATGTGTGGAGAATATGGGCCACATGAACAGGTCTGTACAAAGATTAACACTCAGGTTTAGACATGGAATATTTTTAAATCTGATTAAAAAGTAGGCCATGTGGATTACATTTATTAAAATATAACAGCAAAGTTAATGATTTATTTATAGGGAAATTTTGCATGAACTGATATGAAATAACATCCAAACATTCTTCCTCGTTAGACGTTGGCTGTTTCTAGGTGGTCTAAGTGCGATATATTGCGTAAGTAAATACAGACGATAAACGATAAAACTGAAACCAAACCATAAAGCACAATTATTCACAAAAAGTATTCTAAAAGTACAATATTGTTAACTAGTGTTGACCTGTATAAATGAATAGCAGAAAGCAGCACTTAAGTAATTCAACCGTCTATAGCTCAAGTCTTGCAGAAAAAATAACCAAAAATTTCCCAGAAGTACAAAGAAAAAGTACTCACGGTACATACTGACCCCCAAAAATTATTGTTCCATTTATATTATATTGAACAATGAGTCAATATAGTAAGTATTGTGACGGGGCTGTTTCCTTCGTTTGACCATGAGGTGAAATCAACAAGAGTATTTCTGTCATATCAAGGTTTTTTAATAACAATAATAATCCATGTTTGTATACTGAAATGACAAATCAAATAAATCAAGTGTGAAACAAAAATTCTGCAAAATTCAGGCCAATATAATATGAAATTCTCAGCCATATTAGTATCAATACAGTTTTATTTCTCATTCAAGGGAAGCATACATTTATCTTAAAGGTTCACTACGTAACTTTTCTGGTTTCTTTGGAGATGTCACTGCTTTTTTTGGAATTCTCCACAGTATGGCATTAATCGTATCTACCTCCAAGAGACAAGCAGGCGATTTAACCAAGTCAAGTCACGTATCAGAGCTGTGGAGAGGCGATGCTAGTCACTAGGCCTGTCACGATAACATATTTGGACGTCCGTTATATTGCTGAATTAAGATGATAAACGATAATACTGAAACCAAACTATGAAGTAGAATTATCCCCAAAAAAGTATTCTAAATGTACATTGTGTATATTGTAAAAAATAGAGCAGAGAATGTAGCACTTTTGTATAGAGAGTCATAGAAGTTCATAATTCAGCTCTCAAAAGGTCAAATCTAATTGTAGTATAATTTTCCTACTGGTACTGGTAAGAAAAAGTACCCAGGATAAATACTGACCCCCAAAAAGTACTGTCCCATCTATCATGTACTGAACGCTAAGAGTATAAGAGTATATATCGTGACAGACCACAGTAGTAATAGTAATTTAGCACTTGCAATTGAACAAATGTAAACTAGTGTGCCTTTTAATGAGAAATATATATGCATAAAAAATAATTGTACTAAACTAAAGGCCGTTCATGTATTCGGAGCGTTTCCCGCCCTCCTAACTTTCCCTGTTTTGTCCACTCCCTGCTCCTCTGCCCGGCGGCCATTGCTCTCCTCCTTTGTCTCTCTTCCAGCGGGTTAAGCCTCACAGACAGGCTTTAAGCAACAAACAGCTATTGTCCACGGGCCCATTACAAACCCGGCCCTCCTCACAAGCCCCGCACTCCCATCTGACTACCTCCCAGACGTTAGCGCGCCGCCACACACCACGCCGCCAGCTAATTAGCGGGATGATGCTGCACTAATTGTGTTAATTTACAAGGTTTTAGTCAAAGAGATCCATGCTATGGCTCACACGCTTGTCAAGCTTCCAAGCTAATGATTAAGAAAAAACAAACCGAAAGCCCAAGGCGAGACGCAAAGGAATATGGTCATCACACTGGGCTGGAGCAAAGAGGACGGGCAGCGTATAGGAAGCTATGGAGTTATATTAGAGAGGGGGGTTGTAATAACACAGCTACAACTGCCCATGTTTATTCGTTTGATAGTACCACAACATGAGTCGAACATGGTTAACTGTTTTTGGTCTATATCAAATGCAGGAAATCATGCATGCAAAATTAGAAACACATGTGGTTAGCTAAGTACACTCTCTACCCAAAAGTTCCAAAGTTCACCTTTAAGTCCAGGTTTTTGTGTAGTCTAGTTCTGGTTTAGTGTTGTTTAACTTTTTCTTTGTACTAGTGGGGAATTTGTGTTTTTTTTCTATACTACAATGAGATTTAAACTGTTGAGGTTTGAATTATGAACTTCTATGACTCATTATAGATACAAACTAGCAACGTAAGTGTTGCATTCTTTATTGCAGCTTTTTTTTTTTTTCTTTTTACAATTTTGTACATTTATAATACCTTTTAGGGATAATTCTGCTTTATGCTTTGGTTTCAGTATTATCGTTTATCGTCTATATTTACTTTACAGTCTTGACATTCACAACATGTAAACACCAAATTGGCTGAATTTCCTTGGATCCAAAAGTTTGCACGGTCCATATATTTGCTCATAAAGTTCCAACAATAAATCCAGCAAAGCTCATGACAATAAACTAGATTGTATCAGCAAAAAAGGCTAGAAACTAGGCCTGTCATGATATTGACTGTAACGACTTATTGTTCAATATATGATGGAAAGAATGATTTTTTTCTTCTTTTTCAGGCTCTATAAATATGCGTGTACCTTTTATTTGCACAAGCAGGGAGTTTTTACTTATTTTTTGATAGTGTTGAGCCATTTTGATAATATTAGAGCTGTAGCTGGTCAAATAATTAGCATCCGTGGTGCTTTACAAATGCCACAACTAATTACTAAAATGTTTAATTGTGCTGTTTATTAATCGATGGAAACATTTTTTACTTCAAAAAAGGTTTACAGGAGTGTCATTTTTCAGAGTTACTGTGTCAGTGGTATAAATTAGTTTGAATATTATCATTTATCGGGATGTTCTTCTCCAGCAATGTGTCGTGCTTCAAAACCTGCTATCATGACAGGTCTACAGAAACGGCAGCGATGAAAACAGAAAGTGGAACAGAGGTTGCTGTTCTTTCACTGAAAAACCTATAGGGGCACTCACTAGATCAAATAGTTTCAGTGTAGTTAGCTCCTCCCTTCACATAGATATAAGTCGGTGTCCAGCAGTAATCTGACCAGAACTGAAGAAGCGACGTGGTTGAGCAGCGAAACATCTTCACTCAATAAACTTTTGTCCAGTTGACAGAATTGAATTTTTCTTTTGTGATGGATCATACCTGGACGACTGAGGGATTACACGGACATCACCACATTTTACAAAAATCAGACGCGCTTTCAGGATCTCACAATCAAATACACTGTTTAGTCAACGTGTAGAACAGTACATTACATTAGAAACATGTTTTAATGGTGTTTTAATGTATTTATACAGGGGAACCCAATGAGAGCACTTAGTTTATCTTTTTCATAGGTTCCTTGTTCAAAATGTGTTCAAAAAGTGTATAAATCCATGCATATTTGAGTGATTGGTCTGCTTTTAGGCTTCAGGGTTCCTGTTTTCACCTAACCCTTATCTGCGCCCGAGACTCAGGGTCATAAATTTATTGAAAAATTATATTTCAGGGAAAAAAACCAAGGGACCATAACCAAACACAGCCTTTCTACTGTAGATTATCCTGATTGACAGTTTCCGTGCCGACCGCAGCACAAATCTCCTTGTACGTTAGCGCTAGACTCTGACAGTGTGAGAGCTGTGTGCACACAAGAGGAGCGGAGAATAGCTCTTGTACAAACCATTCACACACTTCTTTAACACTACGAGCACATTTTGTCAATAACAAAATTGCGGACGGCTTATATAGAGAGAGATTCTTTTATTAGCCCTAATCCGAGCCGAACAATGGGCCACTCTGGACAATCAAAGTACTACTGCGAAGAGTACTCGAGATTTGTGCTATCAGTTCAAATGAAAACCATCCAGGGAGATTATCTACAGGCAGAAGCGCGCAGGTTAGAGCTAAGTGCTTCACACAGCTATTCTTTGCTTTTGCACAGGCCTTGCACCTTCAATTATAATCAACACAGGATTTGAAAAACTTCCATACATGAATTGATTGATTGTAAATGCAGTAAGGACGATTCGAAGTAACACTGTAGACGCTAGACTCCATAGGAAGAAGATAAGCAAAGTCTGAAAACTAATAGTCAAAAAGCAAAAAAGATGTTATTGCATGGTCAGGAATGCTCCGTCATATGGTTTTAAACATATTTAAGTCAGTAGAGATAAGGCAAAGTTACAGGTCAGGTCTGTGGAGAGACTTTAAAGTGGAAATAAACACTTAAACTCCAAATAGAGCGGCTGAATTGGGCAATACCTGGCTGGAGGACTAAAGAAGAGAGCGTGAGAAGAGGAGGGGCGGGGTCTGGGGGTATGAAGAACAGTGTGATTGGTCTAACACGTTTTCACACTTTAAACCCCGCCCCTGCAGCCAGGTGTTTGTAATCAGAAACGCTTGAATGTAATCAGGGCAGTCTCGTGTGATGTCACCAACTACTTGAAATAGCAGAGGCCACTGGAGGCAGCACACACTGATTTGGGTATTTTTGACCAGAAAGTTGCACTAAAATACCCCCAAAAATGACTAGGGGCAGTAGATAATGCTATTAAAACACCTTATACACAGTTTTGTAGTGAAAAATAATTTGTTTTAGTGTTTAGTTCCACTTTTGCCCAGTAAAAAACGTAATGATTTAAATGTAAAAGTACCTTGAAGCAGGGTTGGCGATAGTAACTTTTTATCTTAGTACATCACCTGCTCATTCCCTATTGATACTCAATACCTTTCTTTCTGATACCACAATTATAACAGTCTTTAGACAATACGATGTGACTTTCAACCTTAAATATTAGTACTTATTTTTATATTTCCATAATCCCTTGGTTGTCCAGGTATGTTCCATAGTCGTCCATGTCTTATGTCTTATACTACAGTGTCTTATACTTGTTCTGATACAGCTCAAGATCATTCTAAAACTATTCAGAAAAGGTTCATTTCTGTCCTGTGAATATGACTTTTTTAGTAGCGATACCTGCTAAAATGAGTATCTAGTTTTAGTATCGGTTAATATCTGATTTTTGATACTTCTAAAAAAAAAATCAAATCAAGACAAAACATTACCATTTTTGCTTTAGTGGTGCAAACACAAATATAAACCAAATTTAGCGTAATATCTCATTATAAACCAACACTTTATCAGACTCACTATTACTCTGCACATTCACTGCACAGTACAGTAAAAACATTACCATCATCTTAAGATCATTTCATATCATATAATAGCTCCAATTAGAGACTAAAACATCTTGTATTGACTTGTCGGCGAGGGGGGATTGTGCTTTGCGATGTTTTCATTTCTGCTCCACTGCTCTTCATCCCCGAGCACAGACGATGACCTTTTTGGGGACTATTAATCTGGAAGCCCGGGTCCACTTTTAAGCAAACAAGAGTGGTTCTCCTCCACACCGGACCAGCCAATCTCCCACTGCCTAAATTGGACCGGCGCAACTACAATTCTGTATTCATTACAGCGAGGAGAATGAAGAGGAGGAGGAGGAAGAGGGGGAGGAGGACGGAGAGCGGTTTTCCAGTATTTGTGCATGAATGTGATTGAGAGTGTGTGAGACCCAGGGAGCGCAAGGCAAGGAGTGGTGCAAAATGTTGTGAGCTAAAATACAAGGGGGAAAGGAAATATAAAAAAAAAAAAAAACAAAACACTGGTTGGATAATGTGCATTTATTTTTAAAGTGATTGTTTGACTTGTTTTACAATTTAAAAAAGCATGCAATAGCAACAAAATAATTTCAGTGTATAATGTATTTGAAATGTACAGCGGAAAATTGAGGAAAAAATGTCAAAATTCATGAGAAAAAAATCTAATATGTGTATTTTTTTGCAAGTAATTACCACTTTTTATTGGCCTTATCCCACCACGCGCACTTTTACCATAAATGTAGCTCTTCCGGATTAGCGGGAATCCTATTCATTTCAAAATTTAAGAAAAGTTTTGCTGCTAAAATATGATATAAATCCGGTTGGTTTGTATAAATAGTTCTATGTTCGTGTGACCAACAAGTGAACAATACAACGATTCTCTGGGAGGCTTTAAAACAGCTCTGTAGTCCTTATAAAACTTATTTACTGTCAAGATGTGCAGCTCTGTGCAAATTAATACAACCCGAATGGCAATGGCGACGCCCACGGCAACTTCTGGAAAGATATTAATCTGAAAACTTGTTCGTGCTTGATTCTGGTTAAAGTGTTTAAGCGTTTAGTCCTACTTTAAATGTTTAGAGACCAGTCTAGATTATTTAAACCATGCTGGGTAATCTAATAAATCTACTTTAGCTGTAGTTAAACTTGACTGTATTTGTGATTATGCAATTTTTTATTTGTATTTTGAGATTTTAAACATGTTATACTTGTTTCCCTTCTCATTTACCCTCTCGAAGTTGTATTTGGAGTGATTCATGCATGTTTGAGCAATCTTTAATCGCCCAGTCCCCGTTTTCACCGCCATCGGGACACACCCACTGCTATTTAATTTGAATAAAAGTTAGTTAATCTGTGATACATGTAGGATTCAACAGCATTG
The DNA here is from genome assembly GCF_009829125.3 of Periophthalmus magnuspinnatus. Lineage (NCBI taxonomy): Eukaryota > Metazoa > Chordata > Actinopteri > Gobiiformes > Gobiidae > Periophthalmus > Periophthalmus magnuspinnatus. The sequence continues at coordinate 14,023,063 of NC_047146.1, forward strand.
TGTGGTCATTTTGGTGCAAATGAAAAAAAAGCTGCTCGCTAGTGTGATCTGCAGCTATTCATACAAAGGACCGACAGCTACAAGACTCTTTACTGTGCTGACGTTTACCTTTTCTAATGCGGAAGTCGGTGAACTTTCTTTTATTAAGTCGTTTTAGATGAATGTAGCGTTTTAAAATGTGCACATTATAACTCTACAGCAAACACAAGCATAATATGTCTTCTTTAAACAGAATTGTAGCACATTTAGCATTTACAGTCCTAATGAAGCTGCAGTAGTTGACTTGCTAGCGCAGAGTAGCCCCATCTGAGCCAGACAGATGACAAGACAAGTATTTCTAATTACGGATCATTACTGTGAATTTTCAGAGTAAACATCATTATAGCAGCTTTAGCTTTTATTCCACGCACCGCCACTTTCAAATATTGCCCACAGATTGTAGTTTATAAATAAAAATGACAGGAAAAAAGGCACCTGATTTGTCTCATATTAATGTTCATATCTTAATTTACAGACAAAATTGTAAAATAAAACACCAGTATAACGTAGAATGGGCTAATACAAAGATTTTAAGAACAAAATGATGAGCCTGATAGCAGCAGTTATGGAGAGACTGGCTCCAATTCACTTTCTATTGAAAAACAGTTGAGTCGATGCAGCCCGACACGTGCCATGCTCACTTCTGAGGTTAGCTATGTCCATTTATATACAGTCTATGGATGTAAGCTATTGTTTTAAGTTGTAATGCTGCTTTTACAGAATAAAAAAAAAAAAAAAAAAAAAACTTGTTACACCTTGTGATGTCATTAAGTGGTAGTGCTCCTCTGTTTTTAAAGTCCATACACTTGCAGTTGTCATTCGGATCATGTTAGCACTGAAATTGCTAATGGTATGATTCGCCTCAATTTGAGCTATAGAAGGTTTGTTTTTTGGGGTTTTTTTGGGGGGGTTTTGTTTTTTTGTGGTTTCATGTGTGAGCTGTGGGTCAGTTCTTCATCTGCTAGTGTGCATGGTGCTATATATGTTTAAAAATCAAAACTGAATGCCTTATACTTGTTTTCAAGCATATGCAATTTAATTTTTCAAAATTTTGTCAATTTGTTTTGCCATATAAACCTTGAAAAACATATTTGGCCACATTGATTATTTTTTTAGATTCTTAAAACACTTGCAACATTGGTCAATAGTCCAACAATAATGTAAAACAGAAAAGTGGCATCAAAATGCTGCATCTAAGCCAACACCAATTTCCATCTCAACATTTAACACAACCACTAGTATCCTTCTGTAAATGGTCGCATTTTTATACAGCACTTTTCCACCTTCAAGGCACTTTTACATCAAGGAACCACTCACCCTTTCACACACACATTCATACACCAGTGTACACAGACACTAGGGCAGCAACAGCATTCATCTGTGGAAGCTGGAATCGCACTGGCAACCTGTTTGTCAATGGATCTGACCGCTCAATGATGTTAACGCCGAGAGTCAAACCTCCAACCTTTGAATCAGTGGACAAACACTCTACTAGCTGAGCTACTGTCGCCCATATATCCTTCTGTATTACAACATCAATTACACAACAAGAAAGGACCGCCACATTCATCTGCACAAGTGTTTTGCTGCCTTTCAAAGCAGTTCTGTTTTCTCCAAAAGCCAAAATCATTTGAATATTCCTCTGATCTGTAATGAGCAGATGTTATAATGTCCCACTCTGAATACACGGCTTTAACTGCACAAATGGCCCTATTGATGTAAATGATGGCTTTAAACTGTCTTTGAAAAGCCCGGGTGATATATATACACTCCAGCAATTAGACAGTGCCCAGATATGTTTAGCACAGGGAGACAGCATTGAAGAATTAAATAGGAGTTCATTACATTTGCAGACGCTGCTAACTGGTCTGATCCATATTTAAGAGACCTCGAGCTACATCAAACTGTGAAAAGGGAAGCTGATTCTGTCAGTGAAAATACACTTCAATGTGGACCCTCGAGCAATATTAGCTGTGCAAAATGTAATAATGATAAAACTGCCTCAAAAACTGTGTGTTTGACAAGTTTAATGCCATATTGTGGAACATTGCGTGAAAAGGAGCAACATCTCTATGGAGATGGAGGTGGTGGACCAACATTTAATCTTTAAAGGAACTCTGTGTAATATTTAGATTTTAAATTTCATAAATCTGACCTATTTATGTCCCCAGACACGAGGTGGACATGTACAAATCAAAATGGCCTTTACTGATAACAGTTGTCATGATGATGTATTCTTGATTATATACTTATCATTTATGTATGCTATAATTTGGTGTTCTAATTCTCAAGATTATTATCCAATGAGAAAGCAGAATGAGCCTCATGTGAGTCTCTCATTTGAGCTGCCAGATTCAACGCTCAAATCCAGTTGGTTTTAACCTAAAAAGATCTCTAATGTAAATTGTCACTCCCTAAACCCCAGCACCTGCAGCCCCTCACCAGCTCTGCAGCTCAGGGAGTGAATTCTGGAGGTTGTGACCTTCCACATGAGGCCTGACCTGTCCATATACAGAGAAAAACGTGCATGTGTTTTCTATGCAGGTTTAGGCTACACTGCTCTCCATCTCACATTTATTACAGTATCACATACTTAAACAGACAACACTGTTACACTTGTCCACATTCAATCTCAAATGTGTTCAAATATGTATTTGCAAGTGGAAATTGTATAGCTGTAAAGATGGTCTTCATAATGCACATTAAACAAGGAACACAGCGATCTATTCAATCTATTTTTCCCTGAACTCCAGACAGCCTTGAGCCTCACGAAGCTCTGTGTTGCATATTAAATGTTTTAGTTTCATGGTGGAAGGAAGATGTTTTATCATAGAACACCGCACAGAGCCTGCAGTACCACTGCCTGGCAGTGTCTGGACTTGGTTCCTCTGGGATCACTTTCACACTTGAACAGAGGAGGGGCTGGAGTGACCTGCACATAAGAGCCCATTGACCAACAGCTCCTACAGTCCAGTGTCCCCCCCAATGTCCTGCTACCCACAGCAAGACCTGCTGTAGTTTAAACAGGAACAGTTTGGGTTTCTTTTACATTATGCAGCCTACTACAATAATCTAAACAATGTGTGAAAAACAAGATGGTACTCGACATTATGCAATTCTGCAATTGGACCTTTTATTTTTGGTATTTCCAATACAAACACTAGCACAGTACACTAGAACATGTATGAAAAATTTCTATGAAGCTGAATACATGTCAAAAAAGAGTTATTTTGAGAGACATATTCAGCACTAACATCATCAGGACCGGTCTGTGAAGACTGGTTCAAAATGTACCTGTACAGAAAGTATAGACCAAATATAATGTATAGACTCTGAACACGAGTTAATCTGTTGTATTTTTGATGAAAACTTTTTTGTTATAGTTATATATTTGATTAATTGCACAGCTCTGGATACAAGGTTTAAATAGCATATAGCATATTTATTATAGTTTTATATCAGCCATGTGGCAGTTTGAGGGAAAAAAATGTTGAAAATAAATGTCCAAAACTGAATGTCTCTACCTTTCAATACAATTTAACAAGGAAAGCATTTTCATTTTTCTGACATGTTGAAAACTTAATTTAACAAAATAAATGTATTATTTATTTTTATAAGTCTCATCATAACTATTGCATAATTTAGTAAAACTATAAACTTCACCAAAAAAAAAGAAAAGAAAAAAACAGGGAAGAGTTTTAGTAAAATCTGAAATATACATATTTAACAATATTTTAGTAAAATGAGTAGTGTAAGATCATATCAAATGCATTATCAAAATGAGTCTAACTTTCACTGCACCAAATCAAACCAACTGTACAAAAACACAGCTTTCCATTCTCAAGAAGTTCAAAAGTGAAAAGTTTTAACCCAGACACCGCAGCTCCTCTGTTGTTTCCTCCCCATCAAAGCCATTCTAATTGAAGCTACCTGCTCACCGAGAGGGAGCGCTTGGTCATCTCCGCAGTGGCAGCCCTGTACGCTATCCACCGGCCACTCCACAGGTCAGCGCGCTAACTCGGCCCGCGCACAAGGTGAAATGAGACCACTCCAGCACCGCGGGGTCATCGGCGAATCGAAATCTCTGCGCTGTACTGTAATAAAGTTACTGCTGTGAAGTGGGCCGCAACAATGGAACTTTTACAGGGAAAGGCCTATAGCACCAGATTGGTTCGCCCACTGGTAAACAGCAAGAGCACAATTGCAGTCTTCAGTCAGAACAGGCAAGCTGGTTCAGAAAGACTTTAACATGGATGATTTTTGTGTTACAATATTAAAAGATAAAAAAAAAAAACATATTCAAGATATTTACCAACGCATATTTATTGAGAACTTCTGTTGCACAGTTGATCAGATTATCAGGGGGTGGTACGTCACCAGCCCATACTGTTTTATTTCATACTGTGGAAAATTACAGCCAAAGGAACCACACAAGCAGAAGGACAAGAAAGACAAATAAGAGTCAGGTCTGTGGAGATGCAAGCCTGGTCAGTGTGAAGACGCACACTTTTTTGTGCAATAAACACAAGATATGAAGAAAAAAAAACATGCTTTTATTTTTTGGCTAAAATGTTACGTATTGTGGCTTTAATTAAGTAGTTCCTGAGCCTGAATCACTCTGTATAAACAGTTTGTCTTTCTTCATGCTTTATTAAGGCTGCAAATATAAACAGTGTGTGTTATCCCTTCATTCTGTGTGTGAGATTTGGGGAATCAAACATTATCTGCAAATTGCTTTGCCTGGATTGTTCCAGTAAGATGTTAAATATATCTTATTTCCATGGAGACAAGTTACAGATCAAATCAGTGGAGAGGCAACCCCGCTCGCTGTCAGAATGTAGGTTATTCGAGATTTGAGCAATAAAAGCACCTGTAATGAAATAGCAAGCACACATACTATACTGCAGAACCACCGTGAAGCTGGTGTGAAGCTCCCACAGTTTACTCAACCTCACGTGCCACTGTTTCAGTTTCAGAGCTGTCTCCCACCTCTACTGTACACCTCTAGTGTACACCTCTACTGCACACCTCTACTGTACACCTCTACTGTACACCTCTACTGCACACCTCTACTGTACACCTCTACTGTACACCTCTACTGTACACCATGATAAAGTAACATTTGTTTTGCCCCAGTTCAGATATAGAAAAAAAGATGTTCGGATCAAAAAGAGTCCACTGTGTGCTTTCTGCATCTAATTATATTATTTTTACTGTTAGCAAAGAGGTAAGGCTCATGCATGCTAGCTATTTACATTAGTGTTACTGCAAAGCTCTGCTCTGGCCTCTAAAGGTTCTGAAAAACACTTATAAACTCATTGTAGTGAATAATTAGAATGTGTTAGGTGAGTGAGGAATAACCCTGGACCAGTGCAAATCGTTTAAAATGAACTAGTTTTTTACGTTTTTAAGACGCTTAAAATCACGTAGTGCGCCTTTAACTGCTCACTAAATGTACCATAGCACATTTCCATAAGCTATTCCTCATCTCTTTTCTATTTAAACTCCTGATTGTTCCACATTGTGCTGCATTTGCATGTTCACGGCTCACCCAATTAAAAGCTAATTAATGAGACACAATTCTATTAGGAAACAAATCCCATTCATCAATAGGCACAAGCCCAGGTCAGTCAACGCTCAAGTGTACGCTGCTCTGTGGACAATAGCACTTTGGATAGGATACAGTCAATGGATCATGAACTCATCACGGAGCATGGATCGGATTTCCCAGCGGTACTTGAACGCATCTCAAGGACCGACAGCAAATTTGGTGGCTAACTTTGTGTGAACTTTAATGAGCGATGTCAGCATTTAAAGAAGTGAGGGGATGTAGCATTAAAAAATACAAGATAAAATTGAATTCAAATTATATATTTACCGCCATAAGTCACTGAAATTTCTGAGTTATATATTGTTGTATGGGTCAATATTACACAAAATTTACTCTGGATTTGTGTGACGGATGTTTAGTATTAGTCTGTCTACCTCCAAAACTCAAAATGCTCTGTTCCACCTTGTGATGTCATGAAAGGATAGTTTTCAAGTTTTGATCTTTAGTTCAATAGAGATGGGCAATTACAGGGTTGAAATAATCTGAATCACATGTGTCAAACTTGAGGCCCGCGGGCTAAATGTGGCCCTTCACATCATTTTATGAGGCCCTCGACACGGTAAATTAAAAGGTACGATGGTCTTAAAATGTCATTTTTTCAGGAGACACACAGTTACACAGCCATATTTTTTACATCTTTGCAAATGTGTATGTAATATTTGTAACCCGAAGAAGTAATAAATACGGAAACAGTTCATTAACTATTTTAAAAAAGTAGTTCTGTTTATTTTACATCTGATCCTTTGACGGCAGCCATTTTGATGATGTGGCCCTCGATGAAAATGTGTTTGACACCCCTGATCTAAATTATTCTAGTGAAGGTGTATAGAGTTTAAAAACACAGTCGAGCACTTCCTGTATCACCACATGACATCACAAGGTGGAACAGTGTTTTTCGTTTTAAGAGCGCAGTCTAAATTTCTAAAAAATTCTGTTCTAGTCCAGATTTAGTCCAGATATAGTCCCATTTTAATCCCGTATTCAGGATGATTTACATTCATAAAAATAGATCAAAATGCAAAATTTTGGAAAAAATAAAACAAAATCAAATCAAGGGTGAAAAAACACGTATTGCTTTTTGGTCACGTTGCAATACATTTTAAACTCTGCTCAATTAAACAGAGCAAAAGTATGTTTTTGAATTATTTACATTTTGTTCAGGAAACTTCAACCACTATGTTCTACAAATACAAAACCTCTGAAACAACAAGACACATTTTCATCATATCAAAAGTGCATTTCTTATATTTAGTATTGCGGCTCATATTAAATAGAATCCTACAAGCTGAAAATCTCCCCTGCAGTCGCCCCATAGAAGCAGCTGTGTGCCAAACCTGGGATCTGCTCACATGATTCTGATTCACACCGCTCCAAAACAACCTCTGGCTACTTGTGCGTTTGAGTAAGCCAGACTCCATTATTCTGTATACTTGGCGCACGATCCACAGCTATTCAAATCCAGTTAAGATGATTTCGAGATATCTGTCAAATAATATGAGCAGTCTATTTTGTTTAATGGCATATACACTAAACTTTGAACCACTGAATTGGCAACACTGTTTTAACTGTTTGTGTACTCTATTCAGTTTCAATTTTAACCTAAGGAGCCTGTACATCTATCATCTGTGTGTCAGCATCATGGTGATAATAGAGCAATCTGAATTTATCTGAGTGCCACTCCCCCATTCTTCAACCCAATTTCACGGTATTGTTTAAAAAAAAAAAAAAAAAAAAAAAAAAAAAAAAAAGGCAAAAAATCTATAAAAATACAGAAAAAAATTTTAATTGGCTATTTATTTTAGAAATTAAAATCTAGAATGAAAATGCATAAAAGTAATCTGATGTAAAATGCTTGCAAAATAAAATAAAAACATATAATAATAATAATAACAATAATAATAGTAACGATAATAATAATAATACTGATAATAATAATACAACTTTTGGAGTTTTAAAACTATTCTTAAAATGATATTGATTTTTGACATTATTTGAAGTTGCGTTAGTTGAAGTTGAGTATTTAAGAGAATCTGTAATAAACCATAATATGTCCTCTTTACATTGTGTGCTTTTGTATTGTTTTGCTGTCAAGACACACACACACACACACACAAAAAACGAAATCAGCCATTTTGCCTGCTGGCCCTATTTCAGCGCACAAACTGCTCTTGCACAGTTGAACAGTTCCTCTGTTGCAGGTTGTATGCATACACTTAAACACACACATGCCTCCGGCTACACTCTCCTCCCATGAATCTAACAGCCAGTATAAGACACATCAACAGCCCACTTTGCGTTGCATTGCTAAAGATTTTGTTCGTGTATGCATGAAATAACATCTCTTGTAGGTCAAACGCCGGAGCAGAATCCACATGTGCAGGGCCCTTGGGTGCTCTCTCTCTCTCCTCTATCGCTCGCACTCCTCCTGGCTGGGTGACGCTGCAGTTCTATTTGCGGAGGGGCGAGGTGAGGCCGTCGGGAGTGACACAGTAACCCAAATGACCCCAAACACTGCCTGGAGTGTTCTACAACTTGAAACCTTAAAAAAAGAGAGAAAGTGGACCTCTACACTGCACCGGCGCTGTCTCCTCATGCCAGATCATTTGCATGTGTTTCATACGAGCCTTAGAGTTGTTGTCAGTGTGTGCAGTGGTGTTTGGATGTGCAATTCTACTGAAATGAAAGAGGATACGGGAGAGTAAAGATGCACAATATACTTTAAAATTAAAAGTGCTTATTAACTCATTGCAGGGAATATTATTATTATTATTATTTTAAATGATATTATTTAATTAGGATGGTCGGAACACATGAAGTAAGTGAGGAATAACTTTGAAATGCTGCAAACTGTTTAAAATGAACTAGCTCTGTTTTTCATGTTTTTAAGACGGTAAAAGTCATGTTCAACGTAATTTGATAATCATTTTGTGTTTTAACCACTCAATTTTGTAAGTAAAAGTGCAGATACTGGAGCAATAAAAACTCATGTAAAACTAAAAATATCATGTAAAAACCAGGGAAGTATAGCATTTACTTATTTTCCACATCAATACATTTTTAGATTTTTTTTTTAATTTGTAAAACATGATTAATACAGCATGATTATAGAGTGTATCTATAAATGGACATATCTAACCAGATAGCCTCTTTGTTCTAAATAGGAAGTGATTATTACCGTCGCCCCTCTCTCCGTAAATGCTGCTGTCAGACTCGTCATTTTGGTCTTTAACTGTTCATATTTACCCGCTCTACATGATCCTGGTGTTTTTATTTCGCTGTTTCCATAAATCAAGATATGAACATTAATAACAGACAAATCAGGCGCCTTCTTTCCCTGAGGTCGCTCCCACTAGCGTTAGCAACAGGTTTGATTGACAGCGTTGCTAAGCTCCCCCCTCTGCTAAGCCAGCGGTGCAACAGCTTCGCTCTAGATTTGTTCTTTGGTTGCTATGATACTCGCGGTCAGAATTCCAAATATGGAACTCGGCTCCAAATTCCTTGCTATAACCACAATCCTCGATGAGCTTCATTTGACTGGATCTGAACGCTGTGGGTGACGTCACACTCCCTTAGGCCACTTCTATATTCAGCCTATGTGCATAACGTTGTCAAATCAGTTAGCAAAACATTAAGTTTTTCATTTGACAGATTTACATTACGTCTGAGGAGCTTTGAATTTTGTGACTGATTCCATAAATTGTAATGATTTCAGTAATTTGGTCGTTTTTTGCCTGTGAAATTGGCTCTACTGTAATGCCAGATTCCCCCCAAAATCGTGTCTAATGTGTCCACAGAGTAACAACACTTGCACCCTCTTTGTTTTTGAGATTTTGATTATTGATTGCTTATGATCTGGCCCTCGTTTGAGTCATTTTCTTTTAACCACACACGGACTGCTCCTGTCATAATGTTATTTTGATCAGCATTTCCATACGCTGCTCTTTCTGATACAGTGTTCGCAGTAGTGGGACTGTAGCAGAGGCTGGCAGTGTCTGTAGGCCACATGTCTGCACTCATCTGTCACTGCGCTACATACAAGCCCTGACACCGTCCTCTGCGGAGCGCGTTGTCATCGAGAGGAGGAGGGTGAGCGGGGTGGGGGGTGTATGGGTGGGGACGTGGAGCGCTCGCCGGGTCTCCCTCAGGTGCCTCTAGGGAGCGGCGTTATAGGCCCAGCTGACAGAGTGACATGTCTTATCCCAAACTCCCAAGGCATGTGGAGCTTTGCATAAGAGACGCTCTGTATACATCCATTTTGGCTTTGTTTTGTGTCGAAAAAATGCAAAGTCTAGGTTTAGCAGAGAAATATAAAAACTCATTGTATTATGTCCTTCCCCTGTAGTCTGGGTGTTACTTTGGTTTACTAAACATTTAACTGTGATATTTTGCAGTTTAAATGATAGAATAGTTTTATTTTAAGCAGTGGTGGAACGAAACAAAGTAAACGTAGTACTAAAAAAAAAAAAAAAAGGGGTATCTGTCGTTTACTTAAGTACATAAGTTCTAATGTGGATATTTTTACTTTTACATTTGAGGGCGTGTATCTGTACTTTATATTCCAGTACATTTTTGTTACTGTTTGAAACCTGCAGAAAAGTTTGAGGGGTTTATTATTAACACATTCATAGTTTGAGCAAAAATATACAAATAAAAACAGCTAGAAAAACTGACTGATTCAATTGTTTCTATTGAACAAAATTTAGCGCAAATCTGTATCAAAATCACAACTTTTAAAGCCTTATATAAGACCTCAAAATATGCAGGAAATACCTTTACTTTAAGTGCATTTTTAAACAAGTACTTTAATACTTTTACTTGATTTTTTTTCATGTGATACATTTAGTTTTACTTGAGTTTTTGGGGTTTTTTTTGCTCCTGTATTTGTACTTTTACTTAAGTATCAAAATTGAGTATTTCTTCCACCCCTGGTTTTAAAAGTTGTGAATCGCTATGGAAACGGTTCTCATTTTTCATCATTCTGAACCCCATGGATAGGTTTTCAACACCAGATGCACAATTATACCAACACTTTTAAGCAAACAGACAAAAATACACAACATAAATATGATATGGAACAACCTTTCGCCCATTTCTCTTCTACGTCCAGGCCAAATAAAAGCTCAAATTATGTAAACTTCTTCACTCCTGAGTGCACTAGTCTGTCTTTGTGCCCTCAACTGACAGCATTGGCAGTTTTTCTACACACAAAAATCTTCAATGATTTGAATGATTTGAATGGTCCAAACTGCCCAAAATGGCGCCCCGTAACAGGAAACTGACACGCACGGAAAACAGCATTTGAAAAACAAATTAAACACGACAATGTAACTTCAGACAATTGATGAATGAGGAAGGATGATGTTTAATATTGTTCAGATTTTGAAATAGGGATGGTCCAATATGGATTTTTTAACTGATACCCATATCCAAAATTTGTCTTACCGTCTTGACCAATAACCAATATTTGCCAATACCGATATTGAGCTTTTAAATAGCCACAGCCAATTACAAAATGTATGCTAACGTTTGTAAAATGCAGTACAAATGTTCATATTTTCACCCATGAATCTGTTCCAAAAGACAAATTAGATGCACTGAGACAAACTGGGACACATGACACATGGATACAAAAAAAATCTGTGCCGATACCGAACCGATATCTTGGGAAACCCCTCCAATATCAACTCCATAACCATAGACTGTATAAATAAATGGACATAGCTAACCTGCTAGACGCCGTGTCCCAAATAGGATGTGAGCATGGATTTGGGGGCATTACCTTTAACATTTTCGTTCCTGATTGGCTCTTTGGTTGCTACGATACTCAGGGTTGGATTTCCAAATACAAAACTTAGCTCCAAATTCGCCACTATAACTGCTAGCCACGATGAGCTTCATTTGACCGGAGCTGAACACTATGGGTGACGTTAGACACACATGCCCATAACCAACAAAACATCCCTATTTAAATATATAAACTATGCATTTTTCTGCTATTTCGTGCCCCACTCGTCCTACGAACCTGACAGGAGCCCCCCGCCCGCCCCCTCCTGCCTCCTCCGATCACAAGCTCCCGGGGTATATGACCGCACTTTGCATACTCCCGTCTTCATCCATTCTTCTGGCCAAAATGTTTCTGGCCCCTCCAGTCTCGGCCGGCCCCTCCGCTACTCTACGCGGCTGTGAGTTTTTTTCAGATGAATAATGGAAACAACAGCAGAGCACCCGAGGGATCCATTTAAAGATGTGGGAGAGGCAGCGCTTGCAAACACCGTCTGAAAACAGCACGGGTGCATATGGGCAACCAGAGGAGAGTGAGTGGACATGGGGGTCTGATAAACGCCAAAAGGACAGCAGAGGAAAGAGCAAAGTCCTGCTTCAGGGATGGACAAGGCAACGGTATAAGCGCAGTGCAAAGTAAAAATGGTAAAGTGCTGTACTTAAGTAGGATTTTTAGATAGCTGTACTTTTTACTTTTACTTCACTACATTTGAGAGCAGGTATTTGTACTTTCTACTCTACTACATTTTTGAACTGGACTGAAAAGTAAAAAGTACTTTTCGTATGATTTGAAGGGTTATTTTTAGTTATTTTAGGTAAAATCCTGACTAAAGCTTTTCAGAAAGCAAAAATAAATACACAAATACATAGGAAAAAATAAAAAACTGACTGGTATTGCAATTGTTGAGCAAAATATGTATAATTTTTAATCTATATCACTACATTTAACACTTTCTTCTAACAATGCTTGTGTGAAATACTTTTTTTAAACAGGGACTTAAATACTTCTGCTTAAGTTTCTGCTTTACTTTTACCTGAGCAAGTTTTCACCTCTGTATCTGTACTTTTACTTAAGAGACCAAATTGAGTACTTCATCCATACTGGTAAATTGTTAGTACTCAGTTAGGCCTGTTCACATTCACATATTACGGCAGTAGTGCGTACACTCAGACTATGCTTGTGTTCTGAGTACATTTTGATGCACTGTTGGTTTTAAAGCCTGTTTTTTTGTTTTGTTTCATTCTGTTTTTTGTCATGAAGCCAGTAGGCCTGTCATGATAACAAATTTTGAAGTTTTGACAGTAAACAATAACACTGAAACAAATTTATGCCGCTGACACAAAAGCCCAAGAGCAGATTTAAACCACAAAAACTATTCTAAAACTACAATATTGTAAAAAAAAATAATAAAATCATGCGCTGCAGTAAATAAACAGCAGAATGAAACACTTTAGTAGTTAGTTTGCATCTGTAATGAGTCATACAAGTTATTAATTCAACTTTTAACGTCTCAAATCTGATCATATCGCCAAAAAATAACCAAACATTTCCTAGTAGTGCAAAGAAAAAGTACTCATGACAAATACTGAACCCCCAAAAATTCGAAAAAGTCAATACAGTTATGATCGTGACAGGCCGGCAAGCCAGTTAAAAATTCTAACAACACGGATAACTTAATAAAATAAGCCCAAAATCTAAACCTACAAACTTAAAAATATAAACACTTTACATAGTTGAAATGTGGAGACAAAGGACATAGAGTATATCTTTCTCAAAACACAACAGAAGGATTCAGTTAGCTTCCTAGTGCGTTGGTTGGAGTTGCTGTATGCATTTTTACTGGGAAAACTAAGCTTGTTATAAATATGTTTATCATGTACCACGGAAGTCTGGTGAAATAGTGGTTAGTGCTTCAGCCTCACAACAAGATACTACTAATACTAATATAGTAATATACAGACAGGTTTAGTCCTGGAACTGTCTTGCTCAATGGCACAGTCACAGTACCACTCAGAAACAGATTTGAACTACAAACCTTTCAGTAACATGACAACTGCTCACCCTCTTCAAATATCCAAAGTAAACAAGTGCTTGGATGAATGTTTTGGCTTCATAGAACTATTCTCGTCTGGTTCGTAAAGTGTTAAATATTACAACTAATTATTTAAAAAACTCAATCCAAAAAATGTGCAAATGAAAGAAGCATAACCTTTACTAAAACCTGACATTGTTGCTCATTCCAATTGTTTCTGTAAATGTGATAATGGAGATGCCTGAACTCTACGTGAACTTGTGTAATGTGCCAAAACCGTCTCTGAGCCAGCCCATACAAACTAGTGTCATTTACAATCCTAAAATAAGACTTAAATGAGGCTGGGCACAGTGGAAGCACAGTGGAATTGGGTTTGGCGGTGAGGGGCGGTCCAGTGGAACAGCTCATTTTGGCCCATGTTAAGTCAACAGGAGTCCCCCATGTGAGCTCCGGTAATGAACACAGGAGGTGTCACAAGATTAGAGAGCTTTAGTTAGGGATGGGCCAGTGCACTTCTACTGTTATAGAGGTTAAATGAGTAGTGTTTAAGATGAAGAGACGAGGTAAAGATCATGCAGGTTGACTACACAGTGAAAAAATGATAATAAATAAAAGCTGTTCTTTTCAAAATCCAACAGTATTTTTCAAAGTTAAACATACAAAGATGAAAATAAAAGGAACATCCAGTCAAATTTTTAATCATGTGCAGGTCAAGATAAGGTGGCATGACTGCACATGGTTGAGTGGCTAGCTCGCTTTGGCTTCACAAGGTCGTCCCAGGTACAATAACTTCTGCTTGGAGTTTGCATGTTTTCCTCATGTCTGGGTGCGTTTACACCAGGAACTCATCTGCTCCTACAAGTTGCCCCCGTGGAAATGAAGAATGGGTCAAATGCAGAGGACAAATAGAACAATAGACCTGATTGACAGCTGGGGAATCTAGGATTACAGTAGAGGAGTATAGGAGGCAAGTGAATAGAAATGGTACACAGCCTCTCTGCTCTCTCCTCTTCCTCGTTCTGCTCATGAGGCTGCTCCATAGACACTGGCTCCATGCCAGACACAGTCACAGAGCACACTCATCACACACATCTCTGTAACTTTTACACACAGAGAGCACACCACAGCTTCACTGTCTGGACACTCTTCAGTTATAACTATCCTTTACATATTCTCAATGACAAAATGTTGTATTACAAGGGACTCTGTGATTCCTCTCCTTATGATTCAATTCACCACAATCACAGTATGGCCAAAAATGTGATCATCAATATACTGCACAATGCAATATATCACTGTTTTAAATGGAACAAACTGTTAAACTGCTGCATGTACTGCATGTACTGCATGTACTGCATGTACTGCATGTACTGCATGTAATGTACATTTACATCTGTTAAAGAATACACTGTTAAATAATCAAAACACTGAATATGCTGACTGGAGCACATAAATACAATCACTATCTCTATAAGCCAAAAAATGCTGTCACAAGTTAATTTTGTGAAATGGGCAGGTCACCATACCAACAGAACAGTCTGCTTTATCAATACTGTATAACTACAGTATAATTATCTCTGATCATCTTTATAACACAACACTATTTCCTCACACCACAGTCACTCTCCATATAACATATAAATTCAGTTTTCCAACTCCGCGTGACAAAAGCACCTTGAACACAGACTGCACTCCTCTCCTAACCAAGGTTACCCCTCAGCCGCGATTTACAAAGACGTTAGGAGTCCAGCGAATCTCCCATCAGGCCATTGTGCGCTGGTTAAACGCACTGGGCCCATGGGGAGGAGGGGATTCAGCAGACAGGAGCGGTAAATAATCTGAGTTGTGCTAATGAAGAGGTTTCTGTCACGCGCTGTAGTCTGCGTGTGTACGCTACATCCCCAGTGAATTCTATGGATAAAGGAGATATCAAAACACTAAGACAAGTACTGATAAGTGGTTACGTTTATATTCGCAAGATAAAACGTTATGGGCATTGCTGTTTTGCCTGATGTGTTAACATGAGGAATGTGTTTGCATAAAAGATTTGAGGTACAAGGGCTAGACTCTGGTGGTGATAAAAGGAGGAGATGGAGAGTGGGTGGGGGCTGCTGGTTCTGCTGTTGCAGTGGAGATAGGGAAGAGGGTTCAGGGGAGAGAGTGCACTTATGTGAACGGGTTGAAAGGTGAATGACATAGACTGAAATTCTGCCCAAAGTTGACATTTTAGCGTCCTTTGTTACTTCATTTGTAATATATTATTGAACTGTGGCTGATAACATGTAAATTACACTGGATTTGATGTTTCTTGGTTGTGACGACACTCACTTTATAGCAAAGCAAAAAGTTAGCAAACTCTTGAAAATCCTTCTGTCTCGACTCCCACTTTTGCGAATGCCTGGACCATCAGTGATTTAGACCAATCACAGGGCAGCATTGTGGTTTGGGTGGAGCCATAAACTGCACATATAAATGGACATATCTAACCTGCTAGCTGACACATTGCAAAGGAAGTGAGCAAGGGCGCACTTCTGACTCTATCAACTCTCGCTCCAATTCACTTGCTATTGAAAAACTGTGGCCCCTCTCTCTGTAACTGCTGCTGTCAGGCTCCTCATTTTGGTCTTAAAACATTCATATTAACCCGCTCTACGTGATCATTGTGTTTTTATTTTGCTATTTTGTCAATAAAACACGATATCAACATTAATAACAGACAAATCAGGTGCCTTCTTTCCCTGTGGTTGCTCCCACTACCATTAGCAACTGGTTGACTGACAGCGTCGCTAAGCTCCAGGGCCTGGCTCCGGATTGGCTCTTTGGTTGCTATGATACCCCTATAACTGCTAGCCTCGATGAGCTTCATTTAGCTGGAGCCGAACGCTGTGGGTGACGTTACACTCACTTAGTCCACTTCTTTACAGTCTATGGGCGGAGCCAAAGAGAAGAGCCTAAATGAACCAAAACAAACATGGCAGTGCCAATATATGTAATATTTTATTTTATTTTTTTAAATGAATTAACAAATTAATTCGAATTTTACAAACTTGCGATTCAAAATGCACAAACAACATTAACATGCATTACATACCTGATTTAAAACATTGTAAAACATTGTAACAGGGCCATGTTTCAGACTTGTGCTATTTCCTCTCTGGCTCTGTACCGTAATTACACATGTACGTGTGCACATGAATCTCATACAGCAGGTACGCATTATAAACCTTAGCACTAAACCTGCCGCAGTCCACCTGGGGATAGGCCAGAATAGACAATCCCCAAAGGGCTGTAGCTGGCTGCCTGGTCCTCCTATACAAGTGCACAGGAAAAATGGCTGTATACAACGTGGAAAATGTGGGGTTTAAAAGCACAAATGTAAATAACGCCTGTGACATATATGGGCTGAAAACAAAGGACTAAAACAAGGCTTATGGGAGGGACGCTGAAGTATGTGGAAGATAATATAAAGTGGGTTTGGGGCAGTTTAGAGTGTGTAAAAGACATAAAAACGAATTATATTGGTAAAATATTAATGATATTCAATAGATTTAGCATGTTAGCGACAGCCTAGTGATGGATATAGCATTGATGCATTAAAAGGTAAAGCTATGTGGGATTGGGACGGATGGCGTTCTAATAATATGGGTACAACTGGGTAATGTATTTTATTTATTTATCTATTTATTATTATTATTATTAGTTTAACTTTTTTAAGTTTTGAGATTAAGTTGGAATAGCTTGTGGGCTATACAAAGTTACTTGGCAGTCACAGCAAAAATAAACAATAAAACATTTCTGATCCTGATCCTCATTTTAAAAACAAGAACTAGCTCATTTTAAACAGTTTGCGGCTTTTTTTACGCATTCCAAACATCCTAATTATTCACTGTGATGATCTTCCACGCATTTATCACGCTACTATTAACAACAACTAGCATGCTAACAGCGCATCAGCCTTACTTCTTGGTTCACGGATGACAAAATTGTTGTATAATTAGATGCAGACAACGCACAGAGGTCTCATTTTGACTGTAAGCGCTCCGTTTATAATACTGTTGATTTTCCGATTATGCTATGAAATACCCAACAGGTAAATAAAACAAATATCAGATATCGGCTCATCGCTAATACTTAGTGAGCTTCTGTCATAAATAATAATACACTGATGCGACGTGCTTTGATAAGTGTAAATCTGTATACGTCTTTATAGATATTTGTGAGTCTTTTCTAACGTGTACCTGATTTTTTTCTCTATGTATTTGAGCAAAATGTGTCTTGCACCAGTACAGATGTGTTGTATAAGCAGCTCTTGAGGTCAAAATAAGTCCACCGTGTCCTATCTGTGCATGTTATTCTCTGGAAGTTGTGACAAGCGCTTGTAAACTCATCACTGTGAATAATTAGAATGCTGTGTGAATGAAGTGAGTTCTGTTTTTAAGGTTTTTAACACAGTAAAAATCTGTTATAGCACCTTTACGTCAAGGGGTTTTGAAATTTGAAGGATTTAGAATTATAGATGAACTAATAAATACAAGATAAAATGTTTCTCCTTTTTACAGAAATCACAGAAAAGACGTGCAAAACCAAGCAACACACGCGCACACACTCACACACACACCGATCCTCTCCTCTGTGCCATATGCTGTCACTCAGAGGGAGAAAAAAAACATGTGAGCAGACAGTGTCTAAATGAGACGGAGGGAGGGAGGAAGGGAGGGAGGGGGAAGCGGCGGGGGAGAGGGAAGGCTGGCGGAGGAGGAGGAGGAGGAGGTGGAGGAGGAAGGGGTGGGGGGTAGGGGGGTCAAGGATTCACGGTCCTTCGTCTCAAAACAGTCCAACCAAACCTGTCGCTCACAAGGGCTGGAAAATGCGACGCAAACGAGTCGAAACTGCAATTTGAAAATTCAGAATAAGCTCATTATAAAAACTGCAGTTAATTTCCATGTCTAACTTTAAAAAAACAAAACTGATTGGGTCTCGTTATACATTTTAAAACATATTTTTCTAAACCATCCAATACCAATGTCTTTATTTTAAAATCCATAGCAAGACGCACAAAAGTTCACCAATTCATTTTACATTTTATAATAAAATATTGTCTAAATTGCTGTAACTATGATGATTTTGTAAAACATAAATGAGTCTACATATTGTAAACACACTGGTCTAAGAAATATCTGGGGAAAAACTAAGAATACAGAGATTGGAGGCATTTAGGAAAAAAAAACAAACACGAAAAATCATCGTTACACATGACAAAATTGGATCGGTATCAGTGTATAAAAAGAATCAGGAAGAGCGCTTATCTATGTGTATATACAAAGGAAATCGCAGTTTTGGAAGTAGCATAATTCCCTTCACAAACAAGAACACATATGGTCTTATTCTGCGTAAAAAAAAAACCCTGCTAACCCTGTAGTTTATCTCTGTACAAACATGCTCTGAAATGTGATTCTTGTATCACTTTTCCGGTTCATATTTCATCATTTTTGTCAATTCTTCTGGACGTGTTTAAAATGCGAACTTTGAACACAACCCCTTTATTAAAACATAAATCAAATCTAATCACTGTTTGCCTGAAAAACAGCCATTTTTAGATATTTTTTTCCAAATCGTTTAGTAATAATATCTGTCCGCAAGAACTGGCTGTTAGTGTTTACAAAATAGACAACCCACTGTATTCCTCACAGATCAGATGCAGACGAAGAGGAGGAGGGAGTAACAAATATTGCATCGACAAAGGCCCATAAAGTCCCAAGGGTGTGTGTACAGACAGAAGTAATTGTTGTCATTAAGGGAAACCACATTATAAGAGCAATTTACAGGTCCGAGCTGTGGGGAGGCGAGCCATTTACCCTCATAATACATATTTTAGTCATTTTAAGACTAGCAAATGAATAAACACAAGAAGTTTGATGTCACAGGCTTGTCCAAAGTATCGAAAATCAAATACTAATCAATACTACAACTAGTATCAAAACAAAAAGTCACATTCACAGGACAGAAATTAACTTTTCCTGAATACATTTAGAATGATCTTCAGCTGTATCAGAAAAATATATGTATAAGACACATAGACATGGACCTACCTGGACGACTGAGGGAGTACACAGATATAAGCCCACGTGGTATTATAAAAGAAAGTACTACGATATAATGTTGAAAATGACATTCTACAGAGTCAATTCTCAAGAGTAAAAAAAAACAAAACAGTGATACACAATCTAAACTCTGCAAAAAATATCTAAGCAGCGCCCTTGTTGGAGCCCTGTGACCCTATTACTATTACATGTGTACTAAATATAAAGCACACGTTTGCATGTTTTAAATCAAAGTTGTTGTTTTTTTATAAATCGGTACAAATCGAAAGTGCATGTTTGGTCATTTAAAAATCAAACTGCTTTTTAAAACAAGCGTGGAGTGGGATTAACTATAATTAGAGCTGTGTATTACATTGTACTAGAGTTCGGTGCTGTGTAGATTAACTCTCTAAAGTGTTGATTCAGAGTTAATATTACACAGTGTCAAACTCCAGTGTTGGACTAACTCTGAAAAATTAACCCCGTCTCAAGAGTAAACGTAACACTCTAGGGAACAGGACCATATGTTCACTCGAGCAGGGGTGAAAATAACTCTTCAAGTGTTGAACGTACACTTAATTTTTTCCTGTGTATCGTCTAAATAAAGAGTATTGCGACTTGAATTTATTCCTTAGTATCAAAATTGCGATTGAAATTTTAGTATTGTGACCAGACCAATTGATCAGAGTAGCCTAAAATGGGATCATATATTGATTTTATGTAAACAGTCTTTACCAACGCCATATTTTGAAAGGAATAATCTGATCTTCTTTCCTTTTGCCTTAATATGAGACAGTCACGTACACGATTCACACATTTAAAAGTACTCCGAAATGATGAAACATTCGAGACACATTTAGACATTTTTCCACATTAGTCATTCACTCATGCTTTTTGATATGAACTACTGAGACTCGGGCTTAAAACTTTATGCAAAATAATAATAATTCATGGTTTTAGTAATATCGTTTGATGACTTTACTGTTTTACAACCTCTCTTGCTTGTCTTTAGACGTCTGAACTGGGACTAAACGCTGGAACAAAACTAAACCGGGTCTACAGTCGGCCCTAAACCGAGACCAAACCAGGACAAGTGTGAACAGGGCTGCGCGGGGTTAAACAGGGACCACCTTAACCTCTGGAGGAGTCAGGAGCACCTACCCCCCTACTACCCTCCATCTCTCTCTTTGTGTCTTTCTCTCTCTCTCTCTCTATCCCTCGCTCTGTGTCCCCCCTCTCTCTTCTCCACACACACACGCACGCACACACACACACACACACTCACACACACACAAGCACCTATCTCACCTCAAATGACACAGGTTAATTAGCATGAGCCAGATAAACGCTAAAACATACATAACGATAACATTATTTAGCATTACGTTAACTGCATATATTTGTCATGCATCGATATGACAAAACAGTAAGTTTGGTCAAATAAAAAATTGAAGCGATTGAAAAAAGACTGAAAAAATATATTCTTAGGGGTATTCAATAAAGCTACATATAAGATCTTATAGTACTGCATATGTACAAAATGATAATATATATATATATAACTATGGCATTATTTTGTATGTCATATTTTATCCAGTTTTCAATTTTCTGTGAATGTAAAACAACTAAAGTTACCAAATTTGTATAATTATTTTTGATAATTCTATGCCTTTATTACACAATACTTTACCATATATAAAGAAAACCTCTTGTACAGTGTGATTACTTAAACCTAGAACAATTGCCCCAAATCTATTTATACAAGTTAGTATTTTTCTATATGTTCTTCTTATAATGGGCATCTGGCTTCCAAAATAAACATCTGTCAGAATTTTATCTTTGCAAGAATATTTGGTAATACATTTTTTATTTTTTTTTGCACAAAGTTTACAATATAACTCATCAAATATTGCTTTTTTCTTTTATATGCTATTACGAAAGTTAAATCTCACTATCTGAAATGAAATCGATTTACGCCTCAGTATTTTTCTATGTCATATATGCCAACATTAAATATAAAAAAAAGTCCTTTCAAACTGAGCGCATCTCCAAATGAAAATACCAGCATTTCAAATACTAATGCATTAATGTACGAATGTAACCTCCCTCCCACGATATCTAATGAGCATGCCTGGGATTTTTTTGATTTCATTTTTAGTGAAAACACACTTGTGCTGCCAAAACGATGATGCTTCATTTCCTCTCAAAGCAAACATGCAAAAGTGGTATTGTTTCAGCAAAAAAAAAAGCTAAATGCTGACAAAACTGTAAACTATTTGGGATTTTTTTTTTTGAAAGATTAGCGCAAGAAAAAACTCGTAATCATATAAAAAACGAGATTTTGTTGCAAATTTTATGAAGAAACGCTTTACACTACTCACTTTGTACATGAATGCATAACGTAAAATTACATCTTATTTACAATGTGCATGGATTGCTTTTAAATTTCAATCCAATGTGACACTTTAAACAATAAAATGAATGTGCACAGTTACTTCATATTCCAATTACTTTAAAAGGAACTCCAATATATAGTACACATAGAATACTTAAACCTTTCTTAACACAGTTCTTGATAAACAAACACAATCCTATACAGTAAGTCCAGAAATATTTTACTATTCCAGACTTCAGCTCACGTTTGCATCAGTGAAAATGTGGTACTAATACTCATTATAGTTCTACATTTATTTATGAATGAAAGTAATTATAAATATGCAAACTGAACGAGAGAACGCACATTACACTTGAAAATACCTCACGTTTTGAGTCACCCATAATTGCAAATGTTCAGCTGTTGTGAACATGTTTCCTGGATTTTCTCACCAAATGAAATATTAACATTAATTTCCAAACTATTCATGCAATTTAGAGTCTTTTACTACACATTAAATTATATGGGGAATAGGGGAGAGGGACTTCGCCTTTTGTGTTTCTACTGTTATTACATTGTTTAACGCCACATCCCGGTCAACTGCCACACATAAAAAAAAAAAGAAGATTGAAATTCAAGTCGAAATGTGATCAGTGATGTTTAAACTCTTAAGATGCATTAACAGGCAAAGACAGAACTACTTATTTCCTGTTTGAGCGACTTTTAACCCAAATTGTGTGCTAAAAAAAGTTGGATCTTGAGAGTACTTTTTACAGTAATATGAACATAACTGCACTTAAACCAGGACTATAAGTACATTTTAACATCATCTTTAGCACTGACCATAAAACCAGGGTTGTGGTTAAGTACTGCAATAACTCCAAACTGCTTATAATAACAGGACAGTTAAATGTCTATGTTTCTGTCTAGTATTAGAAACCAAATCGTACATAAACTCAAAAATTCTATAAGTAAGATTAATAACATGAAACACTGGAATTTCAGCTGTGCCAGTGTGTAACATTAGTGCCAAATTGTGTGTTTTAAGTTATAATATTATTCAGTATAAGCAGAAATCAGAGCATGGATGCACATCTTTTGTTTTGTGTTGGAAAAATATGAAATCATTATTTACATATTGTATTGATTTGCATGTAAAATCAAGGCTTTGGGCCACATTGTGACTTTATGCAACTTAACAAATAGAGCTGCTGTTTATAACTATTGGCTTTTAAATTGCACCAGTCAAGCATTGTGAAAAAGAAAATATATAAGCTTATACATAAATATATATATATCTTCCACTAATACGCACTGTGCCATTCTGAGTGATTTGCAAACATGGCAAATTTGTGTTAAATTAATTGTTTTTGTAATTTGTCCAAGCGTAAAAACTGTAAAATTTGTCTCCGTTGTTAATTTGTAAATCATAATAAACTTTGGGAGCTGCACGTGCACGCACAAAACCCATCACAACACGCGTAACCCGTGCGTGGATTCAAAAGCATTTATCAACAAAACAACTCCAACAAAACAAAATCAAGCACAATAAAGAAAAACGCAAATTCAAAATCCCACGTACCATATATCGTGCTGCTCGTGATCATGTCTTCACGCGAAAAAACAAGAGGAGAGGGGCAGAAAACAGCAGCAGCACACGAGGAATTTTCACGAGGCGGAATTCCACAGCTCGCGCCTCCTCACAGCCCACTTCTCGTGTCCTCGCTTCTTCTCACATTTCCAATTTTCACAACTTTTCACGCCAAAACTAAACGCCACGCCACGGCTCCGCTTTTTGTTCCGTGTCTCCAGGTATCGTACGGGCGCAGTGGTTACGCACGGTGAACGAGGGACGGAGAGGAGAGGAGGAGAGCTCGCGTGGACGCCAGAGGAGAGGAGAGAGTCCGTACTGAGCACCGCTGCTTTCTCACGCTCCTGCCTCCTCCTCCGCCAACCAGGGTGCTGCTTGTCACTTCTTTGCGCGAGTTGCGACGCGAGCAGAGGATAGGAAGCGTGCGAGCCGAGCCACCGCGGATGACATAAAACACACATTGTGCACGCCGCCCCATTAGAGGAAGAGGCGAAAGCAGCGTGGTGTGTGCCCCCCTCTCTCTCTCTTCTCCCCCTCCTCTCCACTTTTCCAAATAGATTACTCGCCCCAATGACAAGGCGATCTGTCTATTAAGCGCCCGCCTGGGGTCAACTTTTATGCGGCGGAAACTTCGCCAAGAAGAGGGTGTTATTTAAGGAAGGGACTGCTGCCAGAAATTTGTGTTGAATACGAGACTGAGTGGTTGTTCAGGTTATGAATACAACGCATTAAGTAATTGACAAGCAAGCATGTCAATTTATAAATTAAAATATAATCTCAATACGTGCGTAAAATGGTGAGTATTTTCCAAACTGTTGCTCTCAAATATGCGGCCATCATCCATAAACGAGGCCGGCTTACCTGTGGGTGACATGGATGCTGCGCGCGTCAGTGACATTGAGGCGCACGATGGATCACGAGGCCTGTGCGTAAAGGGTCCATGGAAGAATTACGCGTAAAAGTAGCTTGTCATTTGAAACCAGTTCCAGTAATTGGAGGAGGGGGCTAACCTCTGCCTCTGCCATGTTGGAATTTCAAACTCTGGACAGCTGCTCTATTGACCAGAGGCTGCGTGCGGCACACTGCGCATGCGCCCTGCAGCTGGAGCCAAATTCAAAGAAGAGGTAGAGGTAAATACGTGACTTTTTCACACGTTGCTTCTTGCATTGTGCTCTACTATGTCAGTGACTTGTCAGACTCATAACATTGTTTGAAACACAGAACACAAAGACTTATTGGAGCTCTATACATTTTCGCAAAAATCTAAAAACTACACAGCACAAAAACAATGAGTAAGCTAATGATGAGAAAACACTGTTATAAAATAGTTAAATCCAACAAAGTTTTATTTTGATAGAATCATGTTTGAGTACTCCTGTTGTATAGTAATCCAAAAAAAGTCCATTTTGTCTTTTCCTCCAGAAAGTAACAAGCTGAGAGAGGCTTTTAAAAGGCTAAAATTTGGTAAATACATCTCTGACTGCATAATGTTTAAAAAGAACCTGTTATGAAGTGCTCAACAAACTTCTATTTTCACCAACTCCATATTTTCACTCGTTGCTTTGTAATTATCTGTGATTATTCAATTAATTCAGACTCCAGATCATGTAGGGTTCAAAACTGTCCCATCAGTCTCCAAACCACTGGTGGTCCGGGTCCAGTCACGACAGCAGGAGTCAGTCAGATGGATTCTCGTGAGTTTGTGAACTCATCTCACTGGCCACACGGGGCCTCAGTCCTGCAGCTTTAAACTCAAAGTGTGTTTAAGCTTTTTTTTTTTGTATAATGTTGGGGTTTACAATAAACACAATATAAATTAGTCCTATGTCACACTTTTATACCCAGTGTTCAGGTTAGTATTTAATATTTATCCATCTATATCTCTACTCCTCCTGGTACAGTGCTATCAGTCTCTCTCTTCCTCTTCCATCGTATTTATAATCAATCACACATGTGCCTAGTCCAGTCTGACACACACTTTAGGAGGATTTCCTCTACATTACGTGCCCAGCCTTGAGACACAGGGCGGGATCCTCCGGGCAGCACGATACAGAGACTGTGTCTCATATCAGAGCAGGGTGGGCCCACGCTGTAATGCATGGACTCAGCCTTCACCTCACTCTCTACCTCTCTCTACCTCTCGCTTTGTCTCTGTACCTCTCTATATATGTCTATGATTCTCTGTCTCTCTCTCTCTCTCTCTCTCTCTGTCCTTGTCTCTCTGTCTCTGCCTCTTTGTCACTCGCTCTCTGTGTTTCTTTCTCTCTTTCCCCTTTTCTCTCTCTCTGTCTCCCTCTGTCCTTGTCTCTCTCCAACTCTCCCTCTATGTCACTCGCTCTCTGTGTTTCTTTCTCTCTTTCCCATTTTCTGTCGCTCTCTCTCTGTCCCTCTCTGTCTCTGTCTCTCATTTTCTTTGTCTCTCTCTTCCCTTTCTCTCTCTCTGTCCTTGTCTGTCTCGGCCTCTATGTCACTCACTCTCTGTGTTTCTTTCTCTCTTTCCAATTTTCTGTCTCTCTCTCTCTCTGTCCCTCTATATATGTCTCTCTCTTCCCCTTCTCTCTCTCTCTGTCTCCCTCTCTCTCTGTCTCCCTCTGTCCTTGTCTCTCTCTGTCTCTGCCTCTATGTCACTAGCTCTCTGTGTTTCCTCCTCTCTTTCCCCTTTTCTCTTTCGCTCTCTCTCTGTCTCTCTCTGTTTCCCTCTGTCCTTGTCTCGCTCTGCCTCAGCCTCTATGTCACTCACTCTCTGTGTTTCTTTCTCTCTTTCCCCTTTTCTCTCTCTCTCTGTCTCCCTCTCTCTATATGTCTCTCATTCTCTTTGTATCTCTCTTCCCTTTCTCTCTCTCTCTCTCTCTCTGTCTCCCTCTGTCCTTGTCTCTCTCTGTCTCTGCCTCTATGTCACTAGCTCTCTGTGTTTCCTCCTCTCGTTCCCCTTCTCTCTCTCTCTCTCTCTGTCTCCCTCTGCCCTTGCCTCTCTCTGCCTCAGCCTCTATGTCACTCGCTCTCTGTGTTTCTTTCTCTCTTTCCCCTTTTCTCTCTCTCTCTCTCTCTCTCTGTCTCCCTCTCTCTATATGTCTCTCATTCTCTTTGTATCTCTCTTCCCTTTCTCCCTCTCTCTCTGTCTCCCTCTGTCCTTGCCTCTCTCTGCCTCAGCCTCTATGTCACTCGCTCTCTGTGTTTCTTTCTCTATTTCCCCTTTTCTCCCTCTCTCTCTGTCTCCCTCTGTCCTTGCCTCTCTCTGCCTCAGCCTCTATGTCACTCGCTCTCTGTGTTTCTTTCTCTATTTCCCCTTTTCTCCCTCTCTCTCTGTCTCCCTCTGTCCTTGTCTCTCTCTGTCTCAGCCTCTATGTCACTCACTCTCTGTATTTATTTCTCTCTTTCCTCTTTCCTGTCTCTCTCTGTCCCTCTCCGTCTCTCAGCCTTCATCCCTCTCTCTCTCTCTCTCTCTCTCTGAAACATGCTAATTCCACTGACATGAGCTCTTTGGAGAATTCCTTCCCATCAGGCAGGACACAGAGGGGACATTGAACTGCAGCGCACACAAGGACATATGGCTGTTGTCCACAATCACACAAAGCTTTTTTTTTTCAGATTTTAAACCATTCAAGTAAGAAATGTGCAAATATGAAGCATGCATTAAAAAGAAACAAGCTAACACATTAAATTATTATATTAATTCAAATCATTTGTTATAACTTACTTTCAATTTACTCTTTCATATTATTTGGTGACTGAAGCTTTTTAAATCCATATTAGCAAACTGGCACATGTTGGATCTATTATTATTATTATTATTATGCAAATGTTTGATGGAGAGTCCGCACCTGCTTGTTTCCATGGAGATGTTACTGCTGCGCCTGTAATGTTCCACAGGGTACGCTATGAAATGTATCTATCTCCATGGAGACAAGCAGCTGTGGAAAGGTGAGCGATATAATAAATCCCAGACAGATAAGTTGAACATTCCAGGGAAAGTAATAACATCTGTATCGAGAGAAGCTCTAAGAGAAAAGTTACGTAGTGCACCTTTAAAAAAATGTTATAAATCCACTGTTTTGTATTGTAATAACATGTCCAAGAGCAGATATTTAAACAGAACTAGCTGCGCCTATAGAGGTCAGCGTGGTGTGTCCAGTGTTTGTCTCATATATGGGCTCTGTCCTTGTGTCAGCAGGACGACGGGACAGTGGAAGGATTTGGCTCAGCGGTCTCCATTCTGCCACTACACAAATCACAGACCACGAATGTGTAAGCGAAAAGAAGTCGTCCAAATAATTACTCAAGTACAACGCGGTGCAAAAAACTACCCAAGTACCAAGTCAAATTTTGAGCTTGAACATAAGTGCGGTAACGTCATTGTATCGTGTCATTAGCTTAGGCTAGCTGTATATACTCGCAGTGGAAGGGAGTTTGCGGATGAAATTGCTGTTATTTTGACGGAGAGCTTTAGTTCATTGTTGGAAGAGATGAGTTATAGATGCAACAAGAGGAAGGCTCATTCTGTGACCGAGATTCCACAATATTATAGAATACCAGCTATCAATCGCGATCGTGTTGGGTCATAAAACTGTTCTAAGGTTAATCTGTCTCATAGCAAGGCCTACTACCCATTTTTAGAACTACGAAGATTTCCTCCACAATCAATATTCCGCCATTGCAGACAGACGAAACCATGCAGCGAATGCTTGGATTTAGTTGGTATCATGGACTGTATAAAGAAGTGGAGTAAGTCAGTTTGACGTCACCCATAGCTTTTGACTCCAGCCGAATGCAGCTCATCAAGGCTGGCAGTAACAGGAGCGACTTTGGACCCAAGTTTCATATTTGGAATTCAGACTACGAGTATCATAGTAACCAAAGAGCCAATCCGGAGCAAGGCTGTTGAAGTTAACGCACTTCCCGCCAGCACCGTTGGTTTAAACACTATTGGAGCGGGCACTTAGCAACGCTGTCAATCAAACCTATTGCTAACGCTAGCTGGAGTGACCTCAGGGAGAGAAGACGGCTAATTTGTCTGTTATTAATGTTCATATCTTGATTTATGGGCAGAATAAAAACTCCAGGATCATGTAGAGCAGGCTAATATGACTAAAATGACGAGCCTGACAGTTACACGGAAAGAGGCAACAGTTTTTAAACACTTCCTGTTTGGGCGGGTTAGCTCTGTTCATTTATATAAACACTCTAAGGTTGATATATTTAGATACGCAAAATAAAAAATACTACTGATGGATAATTTTGAAAAGGTAATCCTCTTGAGCAGTTGATAGGGAGCGTATTCTATATCATTGCAACATAAGACCACAAGGAGGATTAGCGCTCCAATGCCTGTACTTAGGTCTGTTGCAATTGCAGGATAGGGCCAGCATCTTGACTCATGGATTACTGTTTGATCAGGTGGACCTATTATTGTACCCACTCATCTAAGAATGATTTTATGTTCTTTGTTATCCCAGACTGAATCAAATCACTTCTACTAGTAAACTCTATAATTTCACGCGCTGTAAGATTTTACTACAGAAAAGCATTACCTCCTATGAAGAAACACCCACCAAACTGAGAAATTATTGTCTTGATTTATTGCTTATCCAGTCCTTTTGCGGTCTGACTCAAATCCTAATAGGCCCGGTGTTGAAATGAATAGCATCCACCGAGGATACGCCACTGAATCTAGCAATAAAACCAGCCTGATTTACAGTAAACTTGGCGCGCTAGGCTAGGCTAAGAGGCGTCCACTCAGAGCAGCTCTCCCCTCACCGGCCCTGACTTTGATAAATCACCCAGAAGTCCCACTCTTGGCTTCAAAATTCCGTCTTGTTCACCGGCAATTCTGCATTTGTCCCCCTTTAATGTGTGTGGAAGTGGCCGTAGCGCTAATCTGTCATTGATGGATTAGCTTAGCCGGGATCCGTTCACAAACGCTATAGTGGAGCAGTGGAGACAGAGATGGCTGTGTTAGCGACGCACAAAGTCTTATTTACCCAAGATGTAAACACTGGTTACGGTTGTTAAGGTAAAGTGGATTGTACAAGTTGGCGGTGGGCCCTGCAAAACTTTAAAATTTCTTCCAAGTGAAAATTTCCGAGGGTAGGGGGGACCAGATTCTCAAAATTAAAAACCGGGACACACCTGGGTTGGGATGGTTTGTAAAAAATAAAATTTGCATTATGTTTCAAGCACTTTTATACAATATATTCCCCTCTTTACCATTGGTGGGTATCAAACTGGTCAAAAATATGGACAACTGGAACATTTCTTGAAAAAAACTGGGACAAATCAGCGGTTTTGAATAAATCTACTGGGACATAGGACACAGGGCTCAAAACTGGGACTGTCCCGAGTAAATAGGGATGTCTGGTCACCCTATCCGAGGGCTCAAACAGTACGAATGCGTTTTTTTGGGGGTTTTTTTTGGTCTAAACCCATTACCACCTCAGCTGTACACAACTCAATCTTTACGACAATCTTTTAAACAAATGTATTTAACCCTATGACAGTCTCATCAATAGAACCTTTCTCAAACCCATCAGAAACTTTACAATACAGTGACTTTTCTTCAACTTATCTCCACAGTTATTTATGGAGCCATCAACAAGGTAAATGTGTCATCGTAACAACAACATCAGCACGATTCTCCTCATCACCATCTCAGCTTCGAAACAACTCTTCTAATCATGCCCGTCAACAGACAATCGGAGGGCTTGGGGTAAGAAGCGTCACTTGGGCCCCCCCCCTTCCTTTTTTAGATGAAAAGTATATGGGCACTGCGTACTCCCCCGCTTCTGCTGCCCCCTCACCACCTCAAAGCCTCTTGTCTTCTCAATTCCCACCATTATGGCTCTTGACTGCGTAATGCTAATTTTCAATTCCATCACCACCAAACCTTACACTAATTTGAAGCTTAAATTAATCACAGGATATGTTCAGTCGAGGTAATCAGTTCAGATGGAGCCTACAGGACACTGACCAAACAGAAAAAGTTGAGTCTGTTGTATAATTATTTATCATGGATCGGCTCCACAAACTCGCCATGTATTTTTATGGCTTAAAATCATTTCAACTGGCAACGGTCACGTCTTTGGGGTTGAATATTCCTGGCACCACTTTCTGCAGCAAAAATAAATTTCATTTTTATATTGACAGAGAAAATGTTGAACTGTTGTAACACAATGCATACATTAGCAAACACAGCCAAAAAAGTTTTATATTGTGTGGAAACTCAAGAAAAAACACAAAATGGATTTAAACCACACATTTTCAGGAGACTATGTGCAACAGTAGCGTTCATGGCCTTGTTTAGGTGTTTGAATTTCAACAAAAAAGTGAGATTAAAAGAAAAACTGTTTGCTAGTACTAAGTAGCTTGTGACTGTAATGCACAATTCAACTCACGTGCTGTAGTTCCAGTTTAATCAGTTGTTTATGGTCAGATTGGGCTAAAATGAAGCTCACATTAAAGTCTGACAAATCCGCAGACAGAGCAGTGCCTCGGTTAGCACCACACCCCCAGGGAACGTTGATGACATCAGCCGCAAAGTATCTATAGACATTTCGGAACAGTAGACACTAAGACATATATTCTGTATGCGACAGTAGAGGGTGAGAAAGCCCCTCGGAGCAGCTGGCGTATTGATCACACTTAGCCGCCGATCTATTTTAATTAAATATTAAGCGACTGTGGTGCATTGATAGAAACAGAGCAGTTTCCTTTTCACTTCCACTCACAGACAAACTTAAAAAGCCACCATAAGCGCCATATGTAATTAGACTTGTCGCATTACAGCCACTTTTCTATTCAGAGAGTAGTTATTTTTAAAGGAAGCCGAACATCCGTGCATGAATTTTAATAGCGATACTTAAATGGTAATTATTACACTCAGGCTCAAACGCAGGTAACAAATGGAATTCAATCAGTGTCCATGCATAATGATGGTCATTAGGATACAGAAAATAATAATGGCATCCTATCTGCATTAAGCCTGCCCACACTAGTCTGCACAATGATCCGCGGACATTACCGATCTCCATGGAGACGGACGATTGTCACTTTTTCAGCTTTGTGCGTGAATGTTAAATACGTCTCATTTTGTGTTTTTTTTTTTTTCTTTCCACATCGCAAACTACAGCAGACAACGATGTTTAATTTACTTCTTCAAATCACGGAGCGGAGTCGGACATGATTGTAATTTTGGTTCATTGTCCCGCTGCCTTTGTTGCACCCGTGAGAGAGTTGAGTAGAGGCACAAATGAAAATCACAACTTGTAATTTCGGTTTGATATTTTACTCAATAAATTATTTTTATATGACAGGTTTTTTTTTGCAGTAACATCATATTTTGTCATTCTCAAGCCTATTTTGTTCAATGATTTATCAGTAGTTTCAAAACTCGCAAATCAACACGTTTTAGACCCAAAATGCTGAGTAGTCGGTTTGGGTGAATTCAGCGTGTTACCAATTTATCTGGAATGGAACAATATATAGTATGTGTTGGGTGGGATGGGTCACTTCATTATGTTGATGGGGAAAATGGGTGACACTGTGTGCTGGGATCAGTCACAGTTTACATTCTAGGGCACATGTGAAAATTTTATTCGATTTATTTTACATTTGGCCCTTTGAGAGCAGCCATTTTCCTCGGTGAAAATGTGTTTGACACCCCTGTTCTAGAGGTATTTGGGAGTAGTTTATTGGGATGGGTTGAAGTGATGGGTGGGATCAGTCATGTATAATTTTTTCTGAATGAGATTGGTAAAGCAGGGTATTTACTGAGTGGATTAAGTAACTTCAAATTCTAGGGATACTCATTTACTTTTACGCTTGCTTGGGTGGACGTTACGTGGGTAGATGGTTCAGTTTTAGTAGTAGGTGTGTGTATGTTCTGGGTGGGATAAGTGAGTTCATGGGGTAGATTTGTCCATTCATGTTCAGTTATTAATTAATTAATCATTGGATTTATACATCACCGTTCGAGATACCCAAAGCTCTTTACAGTGCATTATTCATTCACTGAGGTAGATGAGATTGTTCAGTTTACCTGCTTGGAATTAGTTGTGGGTATATACTGGGTGGGATGGGTCAGCTCAAATTCTGGGGTAGTTCCTATGCTTGGAGGCTTTGGTGGGTCGGATGGGTCAGTTACTCTGTTGAATGGGACGGTTTAGTTTTTGAAATCAGCTGCGTGTGCTGGGCGGGATAAGCTAACATACACGACCATTCACACAGACAGTAGCTCCCTCTTTTCTGCATCACTCGAGGAAAAACAAAGACTAAAACACAACTCTGCCCACACCAGTCCATCTTTCCCACCATCAGGGACACACTCTGGGGGAATTTGTCTGTTTATGTGCTTCGATGGGAAGGATCAAAGTGGAGAATGGGTGATATTTTGGGTGGCAAGGATCCTTAAAATGGTTTGGGATGGGTATATATCAAATCAGTTCAAAGTCAGGGGTACTTTTATTGTGTTTGTTTGGAAGAGTCAGTCTTTAAGATGAGTAGGATGGGTTAATATGTTGGATAGGGTGATTCAGTTTGAAATGAGTTGCGGCTAGTCAATTAAGATGGTTGTTGAGACGGATTACTTTATATGATGGGTGGGATGGGTAGTTTTAGGATGGGTCTAGTTTCATCCTGGTTGTCAGGGTATTTGCTGGGTGGAATAGGTCAATTCATGGATTGGGATTATGTGTCAGTCGAAGTATTTTGATGTGACGCAGTAGTTTACGTGACGGTAAAGTGGCAAAACAGTCATCGTGTCTTTGGGCAAGGCACTTCAGTCTTCAGGTTGGTGGTGGTCGGTGGGGCCAATGGAGCAGATTTGCAGCCTCACTTCAGTTAGTCTACCCCAGGGCAACTGTGGCTACAATAATAACATATTACTAGGCATTCAAATTGTCTACACATATACAATAAACACAATAAAATATGATACACTGATTTTTTTCCATATCTAAAGCAAAACTACAACAAAAAAGTTAGAAAAATCATCTTACAAGATATGATTATTTATATATGTATGTGTGTATTTATGTATTTATCGTGTCTTCCATTCGTTATTTACAGTAATGCTAACAACCTATTTCAACCACCCACAGCGCCATCCATGTCAGCGCCCTCCTCTCCTCTCATCTCTCTTATTAACGGACCATTGTAACAGTTGCTTACACATATTGTACAGTAGGCCGCCGCGGATTGACTCCCCTCCAAGAAGAGCCACTTGGTTGGATAATTAAATCAGATCTCCAATCAAATGATCCATGATTGTGGGGCCTTCTGTTGCCAGCCTGCTCCATCTGCTTGGTTTGGAGAGCTTTGACACCAGAGGAACAGCGCTAGTGCAACTGTGGATGTGACAGATAGGCTACAGCAGATGATCAGGGCCTGCTTCAAATCTGCTCTACATCACGGGCCTGTCGTCTGCAAGGGAGAAATAATGAGGCCGCTTATTGTTCTTTCAATCGATACAAGTTTTAGTAAGTGGAAAGTTTGACGGAACAAAGTTGGAAATGACAGATTTGTATAATATAGATTTGTACTGCAATATGGTACTTTATTTCTTTGTATTTGTATGTAGCTAAGTGTTAAAGCTGTCGTATCACTCCTGTAAGCATATGGCGAAGTAACTGACCTCATTCTTTTATTTTTAAGTAAAAATGTATGTTTTTGTTATATAATTATTTCGCACAAAAATGTAGATAAAGCCCCCTCTTAAATAAACCGGGAATACCATGTTATAGCGATGTTTCCTCATCAAAAACATGCCTGGAGAGGTTTTAGATGTCATTCATGCATGTTTGATTCATTTAGCAATCTGTCTCAGGCCCTATCTAAACCCTTTTTACGGTTTGCTGTAAGATTTGTCCAATGCTCAGCCCACAAGCCGGCATCCCCCATGCATAAATGACACAGAACAATACATTACAACTTCACAAAACTAAAGCAATGTATGATAGTTTCAGTAGCAGAACGCATGCTGATTGTGTTGTGGTAATGCTATGAGGGGGGAGTGACATAGGGGCGGAGTTGTTTTTGGCAAATATAGCATTTTCTAAACAATAAAAAGCACTGTGGCGATCTAAATATGTTATGTGTTAACAATTAATACCCCATATAAGTGTGATGCCCCTTCTTTAATTACAGTTCCAGATGTTAATTAAGTGATTTTTCATCTCATTTTGTCTTGGTGGGACATCATCCTTATTGAAATGTTAAAAACTGTAAGAAGAATAAGTTAATGTATAAATGAAATTCCTCTGGTTCAGTGTTAAATCTATTCTCTGTGTAGTCCTTCATTCGTCAAGGTAGTATAGAAAAAGAAGGTTGAATTCTTTCTTTTAGAGTGAATATGTTTTGCCATTCATCCAAATAGTTGTAGAATATAAGAACTGAAGTTGTTTGAATCAGTGCCAATATGTATGAACTCGTGTATTCAAACTTTTATTGCTGTGTTATATCTACTATTTATTGTACAGATGAGTATTTAGAACCATTTACCCATTTTACGAAGTTGGTAACAAAACAGCATTCACCAGAACTGGAGGGTGAAGGACAGCAGTGGCAGCTTTGGCGTTTTGGCCCGGAGCCAGTGGACAAAGCCGAGCAGGCCCCGGGCTCCGGCAGCAGGGGCCCCGGACTGGCCCCTGAACCAGCCCAAGAGTCGGTCTGTGTGCAGCCTGTGTGCAGCCAGTGTGCTTGGATAAAGACAGGAGCTGCTGGGTGATGGATCAGTCGTAACTCTGAGTTCACTCTCTCACCACAAAAACACCGTGCGCACATACAGCATGGACTCTGTCAGAGCACTGTCCCTGGTCTATAGTCGTCTGAAGGACACAGCGGTGGAGGAAGAGGGGGAGTCGGGGGTGGAGGGGGCGGAGGGGTCTGGGTATTTTGGGGAATGACTGATGACTCCAGAGGGTGTGACGGTGATTAGCTGTATATTTATGGGCAGCAATCTGTTATTGATCAACAACCACTGTGTAGTTTTAGCATGTGCAAAAGCCTTTACAATCACTGTTTTAAGTCAAAATAATATGTCTTCCAGTGAATAATTTGCTTTTTTACAGCTCTAAAAAAAAACAAAAACATGTTGATTTGTTTGCCTCAACTAGTGGACGGCCTTCTGTATGCATATTTAGACATCCAGTCGTGCTACAGTTGATTTTGGACTTTTTAAGATAGTTTGATGTTGGAGTGTTTGTAAATTTGGCCAATCCACTTGCCTTCAATCTCACTTTGGTAATTTGGCTTTGGGAAGAGTGATTTAGTTACCAGATACTTACATTAAATGACATTTTGGTAAATATGGACACATTTTATATAGCGCTTTTCCATCTTCAAGCCACTCAAAACATTTTATAGCAAGGAACCCCCTCACTTACACACACACACAAACACACACATTCATCCACCAGTGTACGCACACACTGTGGGTAAAGTGGGTTAAGTGTTTTGCCCAAGGACACAATGACTGTATTCATCTGTGGGAGCTGGAATCATACGTCCAACTTTCAGATCACACTTTCACATTGACTTGCACTATATAAACGCAACAGAGGTCTTTAAAAAAACGCAATATAAAAATCACAGATCACCCACGACAAAATCTGCAGTACTGTGCAGTTTGAATCCTAAATTATGTGATCAAATACTGCCATGTATTCCTTTGATTTTAGGAAAGTAACTATATTCTGAAACCACCAAATAAAAGAGTAACGGTACCAGAATACAATAAGATTTGTATTCGAACTATGTATTTTTGGTACATGTATTTAGTTACTTCCCCCACGACCTTTATTTCTTTGTCATATCTTTCCTTAAACTCTCTTGTTTCTTTGTGAGCGACCGCGCGACCAGTCAGGTTCAGAGTGGACGTTGCTTATTCCTTACAGACATTTTAATTTGCTTCTTTTTTAAATTAATCTGAAACAAAATGACCTTAACGAACCGCAAAAGCACAGTTGGAGTGGATGGTGTAATTAGAAGTGGGCACAGGCTGGCTTGTGCAGACTGGCTGTGTACCTGTCATACTCTTATGTCAAGGTTGTTTCATTAATGTGCCGCCTTTATCAGCTTCAGTGACTGTGCGGTGATTAAGAGCCACTTACAGCACGCACAAGAGCTTTTCGAACCCAGACTTTGTACAACAGGGTTTTCCCACTCAAATAATGAACAAGATTTGGCTATTTGGCAGGTAAGGAAGTAGTGTTATCATTAAGACATGTTGTGGTTGGTTAATGATGTTTAATTATTTTGTTAAGGTTGTGGAATAATGTTTCTTAAAAAATGTACAACTAAAAATTGAAGTACTTGATATATGATTCAATTAATTTATTTATTGTTTGGTGAATAAATAAACTAATGATGACTTATGGTATGAGCATAAAATACACATATTTTGTATGATTTTAATCACATCAGATATTAAGATTAGGCCATGACCAGGTGTAGGCAGAAACTAAAGCTAAACGACAGCATTTCATATACACAATGGATACTCGTTACTGGAAATTTGTCTGCATAAAAATGTACAAATTATCAACAAATATTACAATTATCATAATACAATACCGTTGTTATTCTGTCTCCAAATATTAGTTCTTGATTGGAAGGTTGAGGAGGTTGGTGATTTTGCTGCTGCAGTGAAAATGTGACAGAGGAGATATGTATGACACAACAAACTCAAAATATTGTCTACTTTATAAATCATATCTCAGTTAGGTGTTTAGCATAAACTAAAGGCAGCAGTTATAGGGGCGAATTTGGAGCCATGTTACAAATTGTGTTATGGTTATGAATTCCAACCGCAAATATCATAGCAACCAAAGAGCCAATCAGTAGCACTTGGCAACGTTGTCAGTCAAATTGCTGTTAAAGCTAGCAGAAGAGACATCATACCTTGAACAAAATAATGAAATAAAAACCCAATGATCATGTAGAGAGAGTTAATATGAAAATTTTAAGAACAAAATGACAAGTCTGCCAGCAACACTTACAGAGAGAGGGCAATGTTTTGTTTTTTTTAATAGAAAGTGAATTGGAGCCAGAGTCGATGGAGCTGAAAGCGCGCCCATGCTCACTTCCTGTTTGGAACAGGTCAATGAGTGTGTTAGCCTTATCCATTTATATAGGCTATACAGTCTATGGTATTTAGGCATGCTCCCTCTGCTGTCAGTAATGGAATCTACAATTAAAAAATAAATAAATGAAGCTCTTAGGTCATGTGAATGCTATGCTAATAGAGCCATGCATTTGTTGTGAACACAATTTGACCACAGAACGAGTCCAGTGATGGTTTATGGATTTTTTTTCTATGAAGCAACAATCCAGCCACAATGCAAATCAAACATTTTGAGTCCTCAGAATAGACAAGTTTAGATTAATGGATTAATGAAAAAGCATTAATAAAGCAAAATACAACTCCAGGTATGTTTTTGATGAGAGGACAACAATTCACAACATTAAAAGCTCAAAAGTGAAAAGTGAAAAAAATCTATTTTGTCTAATATGAGATTGGACTAGATTTTTTTTTTTTTTAAAAACAATGATAATATCTTTTGTGGCTGTTCATATTTCATCATAAGATAAAGCTTGTTGCTAAAGTGTATACTTATATAACACAGTCAACAATTTGCAAAGTATTACATAACATCCAACCAAAACCACCCTCATTTTCAGGCTAAAGCCACAATGCAGTGCTCCGCCATTCTATTTGTACCACTCTTTTTGGTTCTCTTCTCGCCAGCCCCCTGTTTCCCCTGCAGCTCTGGACTTCCTGATTGTCCCTCGCGCCTCCTTCATTGAGAGCGATGGACCCTCTATGTTTACTCACTCCAAACCAAATGATCTTGTGAAATAGGATTTGCCAGGACTGTCTGCCATTTCTCTGTACGCTCCGCCAATTCCCCCACGGGCCCTAGCCCCTGTCTGGTAATGTGTGAGGACTGATCCGTGCTGGTAAATCGGCCCAGGGGAGAAGGGATTTGACAAAAGTAGTTCTCTTCAAGCGCTCAGGCTTTCACTTTTACACAGCGTAATGCCATTTTGTTCAGTACAAATGATGTACTACTTGAAATGGAGTGTGGCCGGTCACAAGTGGATTGCTATTACAGTGGATTACAGTTAAGGGGAGGTATCATTTCTCCATGTTGAGTATGACATGTTTTGAAGGGGGAAATGATGGCTCTGTTTACTCAAGTTTACAAGATATTGTTATTTCTGTTGCTGGATAAATCAACTTTATCAGTTTTTCCAGGTTTCCAGGCCATGAAGGTACAGCATCTATCATTATGGCATGTGCTGATGTCAAAGAAAATG
Source organism: Periophthalmus magnuspinnatus (assembly GCF_009829125.3). Classification (NCBI taxonomy): domain Eukaryota; kingdom Metazoa; phylum Chordata; class Actinopteri; order Gobiiformes; family Gobiidae; genus Periophthalmus; species Periophthalmus magnuspinnatus. The sequence goes on from NC_047146.1 coordinate 14,061,881, forward strand.
TGTGATTGTTTAAAATAAAACGTATCTATTTCCTCCTGTAGTACGGTTTTAACATTCTGTTTTTCATGGGATTACGCAGGTGACATGGCACTGACAGAAAGTTACATGGTGTTGATTTAAGTTATATATCTTGTATTTATTCTAAAACAGATCTTTTTATCACAAAAATATACATCTAAAACATGACATTACTGTAATGTAATCTCTCCACAGATCTGCCCTGTAACTTGGCACTTGTGTCCATGCAGATAGATATGTTTAATGTCATACTGTGGAACATAACATGCAAAGCAATGACATCTCCATAGAGACAAGCTATAAAATGAAAACAACTTGTAACTGGACATTTGTCTGCATAAAAATGTAAGTATTATCAACAAATATTACAATTATCACAACACAATACTGTTACGCGTGACAGTGTATCAAATTTGTCAGATCAAAAATAGGATTAAAAATATAATTTCACATTTTCTAACTTCTAATTCTAATTTTATCTACTTTATAAATTATTCCTCTATTTCCAATTAGGTATTTGGCATAGTCTGTATAAAGAAGTGGACTAAGTGACATTACCTGTAGCGTTTGGCTCCAGCCAAATGAAGCGCTTCAGGGCCAGCAGCTATAGGGTGAATCTGGAGCCAAGTTCCATAGATGGAATTTCACCTGCAAGTATCATGGCCACCAGAGAGCCAATCAGGAGCAAGGGTGTTGAAGGTAACACTCCTTTCTTAGCAATGCTGTCAATCAACTTGTTGCTAACGCTAGCAGGAGTGACGTTGGGGAAAGAAGGCACCTAATGTGTCTGTTATTAATGTTCAGATCTTCGTTTACGGACAAAATAGCTAAATAACCCCAGAGTCGATGGAGCCGGAAGTGCGCCCATGCTTACTTCCTGTTTGGAACGTGGCAGCATTATTTATGTCCATTTATATAGTCTATGGTCTTTAGGCATGCTCCCTCTGTTGTCAGTAATTGAAAACAACAATTAAAAAATGGAGTGAACTCTCCAAAGTTACATGGTGCAAATGCTTACTTTGAATTAATCTGAAATATTTAGATAAAACATATTACATTTATTTCACTTATTTATGAACCTCCACAGTTCACTCATCTGTATATACTTTTACTTTTTGTTCATCAAGACATTACACATTATGCTGCACTTCAAAAGAAGTATAGGCCATCAGGAAAACACAAATATTACTGTAAATGACCAGATCAGATTCCTCCCATCCGTTTGAAAGCCCTGTCTCTGTAGGCTGACGTGCTGACAGTCTAGCCCCTGTGCCTTGTACTTATGATAAATGGTGGTTTTAGCAGGGCTGCGTTTACTTTGTGCAGTCATTATGAGAATATTATGTATGAGAAAACACTCATTAATATTCATTATAATTGCAAACTGCTGAGCGGAATGCTGATGGAGCGGGGAGAGCACGCGGGCCACACAATATCTCACGGACACGAGACAAGAACAGTTTATGGTGACATTAAAATCGGAGAGAGAGTGTGGGGGTAATTTAACAGAGCAGTTAAAAATACAGGCTAAGCTAATACAATTTATTATTTTAAACTTGGATATATGGAGTAACTAGAACAATGGGCCATGAACAGTATTTCTATCCATATATTGTTAACACAGATTTTGATGGTATGTTATGTTGAACCAGAATATATACACAAACATTTTACTGTGTCAAACATGCATTTCTATTCTCTATTATTGGATATTTGGATATTTTATTTATTTGTTAATTTATTTTATGTTATTTGTTTATTTTTGTAAAAAAAATAAAATGTATTGTTAATATATCATCATTATTAATTACTTTTTTCCCCAAGTATATCCATAATAAAAATGTGTTATATTTATCCATGTAATATTGTAATATTTGCAATATTTACAGTAGCTCAGTTGGTGGAGTATTTGTCTCTAGACTGTATAAAGAAGTGGAGTAAGGGAGTGTGCTGTCACCCGTAGAGTTCGACTCCAGTCAAATGAAGCTCATCGAGGCTAGTGGTTACAGGGGAAAACATGGAGCCGAGTTCCATATTTGGAATTCTGACCGCAAGTATCATAGCAACCAAAGAGCCAATGCGGCAGCAAGGCTGTTGAAGATAATGCCCCTTCCCGCACCGCTGGTTTAGCAGGAGCAGGCACTTAGCAATGCTGTCTATAAAACCTGTTGCTAACACTAGCGGGAGCAACCTCGAGGAAAGAAGGCACCTGATTTGTTATTAATGTTCATATCTTGATTTACAGACAAAATAGCAAAATAAAAACACCAGGATTATGTAGAGTGGATTAATAGAAACATTTTGTTGCAGACAAGCGGGTGACAGTTTTTTAGTGTAAGGTGAATTAAAGCGAGAGTCAATCAATGTGTGTTTGTGTGTGAATGGGTGAGTGGTTCCTTGATGTAAAGTTCTTGGAGTTCCTAGAAACTGTTACCATTTACCCTCGTTAAAGAAATAAATACATCCATAGATAAAATACAAAATGATTAGATTAATTAAAATTCCAAATAATATAACTTGTGTTTTTATGTCGTGTAAATATATCTGTTCATTGTTTTTAAATGTGCCACATGTACTCTCCCTTTCCCCATCTAAAGCACACAGTGTGTACATTGAACTGCAGCTGATGGCTCCTCCAATTTTGTTTGTGTGTAATTGGAGCAATGCTGGAGGTAGGAGCCCGGATACATCTCTCTGTGTAGGGAAAGGTCAGGGGCCCCTCGCTCTCCCTCCTATGTCTCTTTCTCCCTCTCCTCGTCTTCGTCTTTCTCTCCCTCTCTATATACACCTCCTGTATTTCCCCCTCTCTCTCCATCATCTACTCTTTCCATCTCTCTCAGTCTCCTTCTAGCCCACTTTCTTTCCCTCTCTTTCTCCATCATTTCTCTTTCTCCCTCCCTCTATCTGTCTATATATCTATCTATCGATCTATCTCCTTGTCTTCCTTTCTCTCTTAATTACAGTATCCCCTCTCTCTCCTTTTCCTCATATTTCTCTCTCTATATGCTTGTCTTCCTCTTTCTCTCTCTCCCCCTATCTCTTTTCCTCTCTTTCTCCATCATTTTTTGTCCCCCTCTCTCTATTTCTCTTTCTGTCTATCTATCAATCTAGCTCTGTCTCGTTGTCTTCCTATTTCTGTCTTCCATACTCTCTCTTTTCACTGTTTCTCTCCTTTGCATTCTCTCTCTCCCTGTCTGCACTCTTTTCCCTGTCTTGGGGCCATTGTAGCTCAGTTCGTAGAGTGTTTGTCCACTGATCTGAAGGTTGGCCGTTCAAATCCTGTCATCCATCCATCCATCCTTCCATCCTTCTATCCTTCTTCCACTTATCGAAGGTCAGGTCGCAGTGTTCCCAAGCCAGCTGTCCGGCACATCCTGGGTCTTTTCCAGGGCCTCCTCTCAGTGGGACATGCCCGGAACACCTCCCTAGGAAAGCGCCCAGAACAGATGCCAGAGCCACTTCATCTGGCTCCTCTCGACGTGGAGGAGCATCGTCTCTACTCCGAGCTCCTCCCGTGTGACTGAACTCCTCACCCTGTCTCGAGGGGAGCGCCCAGTCACCCTGTGGAGGAAGCTCATTTCAATTAATTATATATGCGATCTTGTCCTTTCGGTTATTACCCAAAGCTCATGACTAGATCAGGGCAAATCCCACTTTTGACATAAACATTATTGGTAGAGGGGTCAGATCTACTAACCCTTGTTGCGTCCTTGGGCAAGACACTTAACCTACATCACCCCCAGTGTCTGTGTACACTGGTGTATGAATGTGTGTGTGGATGGGTGATGGGTGAAAGCGCTTTGAGTGTCTTGAAAGAGGAAAAGCGCTATATAAAAATGTGACTATTTACCATTTTCTCCCTCTCTTCCCTCCTTTCTCTTTTTCGCTCAGCCTCTCTTCCCTCCCTGTTCTCTTCCTCTCCCAAAAACTTCAAACACTTAAATAGGTCACTATAAGTTGTGATTGTTGACCATAAGTTCGGTTAAACCTTCTTTCTTTCCGCTGCTCCCTCTTCACATTCGTATCAGCCGTCTCCGTGGTGACATCGATAAAAACCCCGGATAGCCCCTTTGTCCATTAGAACGCTTGTCTCTGGAGTATTCTCACCTGTGTGTTTAAGATCATGCTCACAGTTGCTATAAATTCTCACAAGTCAGCCAACAAATATATAAAAAAAAAAGTCCAAAATGTTTTAAAGAGGCTGGGGTTTGTTGAAGATATTGGTAGTAGGTGAAGAGGCTGAGGTGGCTGGTGGTTTTGCTGCAGCGGTGGGGAGGTTGGGGAAGGGAATAATAAGAAGGAACGGAGAGAAAGTGTGTTTATGACTCGAGGGTGAGGGCAAACAGCAAAAAATAAGTCAAGAGAAGGGTTAATGGAATGGAACATATATATGACATTTATTTCATTATTTATTGTTGAATATAAGCTAAGATAAAAATAAATACAATTAAATAATAACTGTCAACGGCTGATCCAAGCATTTTAACTGACTTAAAAAGAAATACAAATATACAAAACTTTTATTCAACTGTGTGTTTACAATGCTCATTATAAAACCAGAGAATGACCATTGTTCATTGTGTATTATTCCTAAAATTGTACTTTACTATTTTGAGCTGGTTTGCCTCACCACACCTCCTCCTCACCTCCTTACCCCAGAGGAAATAGACCACTTTAATGTCGTACTGTGGAACATTTCCATGGAGACAACAGGTGTCAAACACAAGCAAGTGTTTTCTCAAGAGCCACGATGTTTTGAACAGAAAAACATGACAAAAAGTTGACTTGATATCTCTCTATACTCAATTACACTCTGAACCCCATACAGGCTGATACTATAGACCTGAGACAAAGCGTACTAATTCCCCCTGAGTTGTACATACCACTGCAGGATGCCTCTCTCACCAGTCCCCTGACCTCCGCGTGGACCCTCTGTAATTAGCTGATGAGTTTGTCTGTTCTGGGGTCACCATCAATCAGGCACAATCAACACAAACACGGCTCAAGCACACTTACCTGTGCAAATGGGATTAATTACAAATAATCTTCAAATCACCTTAATTCTTCCTTGATGAATGGGAGAAAGAAAGATCGACCCCGACCTGCATGTAGCGCTGTAAGCTAGTTATTATCTGGCGTCGTTTGCGCGAGCTGTATTAAGATATCTTGAAATAAATGAAGATATGATGTGATAAATGCCTGTTAAGATCATGTTGTTTTATTCAACTTTTAAAAGATTACTACGAGGGTAATGTCACGCCATGAAGCTGTGTAAAAGCAGTGACAATTTTGAAATAATATTTGCTGGTAGAATTTCAAATGTCAAGAGAAATTTTGTTTTCTCATGTCAAAATACACAAATATTCAATTTTAATCAGAAATCTGTATTAAAGCAAAACTAAGCAACATTCGACTTTATTAAACATCTCTGTAAGTCCCTGTGATGGTTACATTTTTGGGGGGAATTTGAAGCCAGCATAGCCTCCTGTCTCTGGAAAACCAGCCTTGGGACATGGCTGGAATCCTGGCTCTTTTTTTATAATTGGCAATGTTATATGATTTTGTGTGTGCTTTCTATTTTGTTATTGAAATAAAGCAGCATAAAGAAATAAAAAACAAATGCTTTCTCCTTTCTGACAGTGTATTCTCACATGGGAGCTGCAGGGGGAGTTCTAGTGGTAAAGTTCAGCTTTAAGGTTAAGATGTACTTTATTGTTACTGTATAGGGAAATTTGTTCTCAGCGTTTGACCCATCCTTCAGTGCCACACAAGTCAAGGCAAGACAAATCAGCTACGTTGGCTCTAATCTTTACATATTTATATTTTAAATGCTCATTAGTATGTGCTGTCTCTTTACAAATAAATAAAATAAAACATAAGAAAACCAGGACACAGCTAAAAGGCAAAATTTAAAAAGTTAGTAGGTTGTTCCCCAGTCAAAAAACATACATGCAGTTGTTGGAGCCCCTGGAAATGACACGTTTGAATTTTCCCAGGACTGTGACATCATAGGTAGATGTCTGGAGTTAGCGTTTTTTTCCCTTTCCCATTGTTACCAGTACATGACATGCTAACACTGAATCCAGATGGGAAAAGCACGTACTGATGCAAAGTAATGTGTGCTTTTAATATAAAAGTCCTAGAGCATAAGTTGCTAAAGAAGAGATACTCCAGAGAGTGTTTAAGGCCAATAACAATACACACAATACAGGATGTGTCCTCTAAATGTTCATGTTTAAGGGCCCTGTGTTGAATAGGGGTTGTATGTGTTGCGTGTGAATAGTCTGTTTGTATAGTAGTGCAGAAACGCCTCTGTTCTTGTCACTGTATTGAACACTGTATTATATATATGTACTTAAATAAACCTCATTCACGTTCTGTTTCACACCTCCTTAAGTGTGTAGTACACCACAATGATCAGCAGATGAACAGGTCCGCGCTGATCTGGAGGGGTCCAGCAGAACTGGCCCGGCGCCACAGTGAAGGTCACATGATTCTTGCCGATCTTGCAGGACAGACGGGTGTTGTGGTATTGGGGGAGGGGGTGGAGTTTATACATATTTGAAAGTCATGGGGATGCAGACTCCTTACTCAGCATAGTTGTCATAAGGTTAGGATTTTTTTCAAACAATTTGGAGGTCATGTAAAATTTTATGCAAAAATGCACAAATTGTGGATTTTTTATTTATTTCTTTTATATCATACCTCCATGTTTACTTGTTTTTTGGACAATACCACTCTTTATAGTTAATATGACCCTAAGCCTGTTGTGTCCTAATGTTGATAATGGACCAAATAATGAGGACAAATGAAGAGATGTGTTGACAGTGAGTGCGGTGGAGGAGGATCAATAGTGTTGAATCAGTGTGGTGTTTTCTGTCAGTCAGTGAAAGGCCTGAGAATACAGACAGGCTTAAGACAATGAACTGGGTCTGAGTCTGAGTCTACAATAACAGCCACTTGGAGACATATTTTTACTGAGTTAGGTTTTTGAAATGTGTAAGATATGTATAGATATTGGTGTTAGAGCTTTTCTAGAGGTTATAATAAATGTGAAGAGCTCCTACATAATACATAAACAAAGGTGTGACTGCTGGATCAAGGTGTTCTGATCAGTTAAAGAGGTAGAATTGGCTCTGGAACAAGGATCAAGCAAAAAAAAGAAAAGAAACTTCCTATTTGTAACGCAGTGGCTAGCAGGTTAGCTATACTATGTCCATTTATACATACAGTCTATGTTCCTATCGCAGGAAGTGACGATTACAATGCATTGGCAACTTTATTCACATTCACACATTCACAAACAGCTGCTTTTACAACATACTTCTACACATACCTGTATAAAATAAAAGTTAACAATCAATGCAATTTAAATTTGTAGTTTTATCTTTATTATCTATGTCAAAAAACTAATGGGATGCACTGACTCCAATCCCAATATGGTGTATGCAGCTTTTGGGTTTTTGGGGAATGTCGACTATTAAAAAAAAAAAAAAAAAAAAAAAAAAAAGTCATATTAAAATAAAAGATTGAGAAAAAAACCAAACAAACAACATATCCCTAAATCTACTTAAAGCGGCACATATTACACTGTTTTCTGATCTATGTTATAATGTTGTTTCCTCATCACAAACAGACCTGGAGTTGTGTTTTGTTTCATTCACACGTTTAACACACAAACCCTGCATATTTAGGCTGAGTTCTTCTCTCAAACAGAAAACACTCTGTTCCACCTTGTGATGTCATCAAGTGGCAAAACAGGAAGTGCTCCACTGTGTTTTTAAACTCCATACACCTTCACTAGAATCATGTGGTTAATTTCAGCCCTGGAATTAACATTTCTACAGAACAAAAATGTGAAATGTAGCTGTTAACTTAAATACTGCTGCGTTATGACATCACAAGGTGGAACAGAGCATTTTGAGTTTTGGAGATGTAAACAGACTAATAATAAAGTGTTACTCAAACATGTGTGAATGAAACAAAACACAACTCCAGGTCCGTTTTTGAGGAGGTAACAACATTATAACATGTTTTAAAGCTCACACAGCTAAACACAAAATACCAGAGTCCCTAACATATGATAAAATAAACTTCCCAGACAATGCCAATACTCTTCCTCTGAAACTGCAGCAGTCCATCTTAAACAGTGTGCTAACGGCATACAGCACACACCCCCAGCCAGAGCAGGAGAGCCATGCTAAACTCTATAGAAGCACATACACCTCTGATGACCACTGAAACCTCACAGCGAGCCGCATTCTTCTTGTGTGGAAAGTTTATAATGGGGAGCTGTGTGCGGGCTGGAGGTTACATGGTCAAAAACAGCAGGAAACCCTGAAAGAATAATGGCTTTGTGAGTCCGTATATTCATCGCACAGCCAGAATCAACAAATGGGTACAAGGATACAGGAGCGCACTCAGATCAAACACCCACTGTAACTTTATGTACACTGTTTAATGTGTTTGAAAGGTGAGGACAGAAGTTTCTGCAGTTTTTACTAAAGAGTGGCATTGCACAAGTCAAATTCTTTTCAGTTAGAGACCATGAGTGCCATAATACAGTATATATAGTTTATTGTAGAACTGCAGCCAATGTAAAGCACTAGATTGTTGGTGTAATTCCTCAGTGATCCAGTCATGTTCCATAGTAACAAAGGTTTCAAAACTAGATGTTTTTTGTTTGTTTTTTTCAGGTCAAGACCTTAGGATGGAAATGGAAAAATCTTAGAAAGAAGTTTACAACTTTTTGAAAACTTTAGCCTGTTATATGTGGCCAGTGGCTGATTTGTGAGTGCAGTTTATTTGTTTAAATGTTGTTGTTTAAAATTGTTTGGCCTTTTACACTTTATGGTCAACTTGTCTACGCATTTTTTTGATGAGATCTCGGGTTTGTTTTGTCTAGATAGGATTACTCTTGAATACTAAATTCTTTCAGTATTTGGGTGATGAGGATCCATCCAGTTGTGACTGGGCCAGACCCTCCAGTGGTTGGTAGACTAGACCAATCACAGCTCAGCATTATGGTTTAGATAGAAGACAAAGGTGAAATGCCTCAAAGCACCAAAACAAACATGGCGACAGCGACCAACAAAAATACAGACTATTTTGTTTTGAAAAATGTGCAGACATCATGGAAGAGATACCTGTTTTATACCAGATCTAGCAAAAGTTAGATTTCTCTGCCTGCCCCTCTGTTATGGCACTGTGCCCTATCACTGCCAGGTTGTCCCAGTGCATTGCATGACGAGTCAATTGTAGAGGACAAATTTTCCTAGAGGAACAATAAAGCACCTTACCTTGACGCATCACGTTTTCAACATAAATAAAGCAGTTGTCACTGTTAATACAGTTTGCAGTTTCCCCCATAATAAAACAATGCAGTCAAACTTTCCGTATTAGGAGTATCTTGACCTGCTGGCGTTTGGTGGCTGTGCTCCTGACACCAGCCGGAGCGGGAGCAGGTGACTTGTTAGTACTCTGAGCAACACGGGGAACAGATGTGTCCCTGACAGAGGATGGATAGCCAGGGTCCATCTGGTCAGTGCAGCCCTGGACAGGAATGATGAATACAGCTTCATCAGTGAATGGCTGTCATCAATCGAGCAGCACCGCAACGCACCACTGACAGCAGCACGGAGCAGCGCGGGCCCCAGGTGTGAGAGCGGAGAGGGGGTCCCGCGCTGGAATGCAGGTCAATCAGCCAAGTCCACAGCACAGCCCTATACCACATAATGTAAAGAGCACAAAGCAGATGCATTGCAGTGAGGAGGAGGTGAGGAATGTAAGGTGGTTTTTGATTCACACTTGGTAATAGATTTATTCCAACACAGCGGTTACAGAGTTGACGTGCTAAGGACGAGGAGCAGGCGTCTAGACAAGTCATGGCTGAGCATTGTCTGGTGTAGAGGTCCCAGATGAGATGGGCTCCATCCTTGTGTGCTGGCTGGGCAGTGTGGGTATGGAGAGCCACTATAACACTGACCTCGCTCTGGAGCGCTCTGAATATGTTATGACTAACCACTGCCTTGAACTGTCACAACTTTAAATGCACCACTTGTAATGGTTTCATAGTCTGCACTGTGAGCTCTGTGCACAACAGGCCACTGCTGTTGTCCAGCTGTAAACCTGTCTGCACCTGTCTGCACCTGTCTCCTTTTAAGTTCTCTAGAATATCATGATGCAGTAAATCTTTTATATTAACAAGCAGGCAAACAATTATAGCCTGTTTTTACAATTTGCTGTATAGTTGTTTTGAATAAAATAATTGACCACACATTTTCCCCTCATTTGGCTGTTCCTTTTTTATATGAGATGGTCACAGTGAACTAGTCTCTTATCCTGAGTCACAACACACACACACACACACACACACACACACCACACAGAGACACACACACACACACCTTTAGGTATAGTTTTCTTGTAGAGATCACAAAGCCTCTGAACTACAACCACACCACATCCAGTGTGAACATGCTGCGGTGGTATTTTCATGAGCTTTGCTGCTCTATACTGTGGACACTATGTGTAGAATAACATAACATAGTTATGTGCACTTTGATGAAAAAAAAATATATATATATACATTAAATAAATAAATAAATATATATATATATATATATATATATATATATATATATATATATATATATATATATATATATATATATATATATATATATATATATATACATATACATATACATATACACGCACACACATTAAAAATAGCCCTTCAAATAATACAAATATCTGAGTATGATGTATAATATATAGATATAGTATAGAGCAAATAACATATTTCTTGCTTTTGTGGTCAGTGGAGCAGGTCCAGCCTGAACCGGTGTTATTCCTAGTTTTGACAGATGTGCTTCCCAGTGAGCTGCAGCACAAGGTGCTGTAATCCAGCGCTGAGCAGGTTTTCTACATTTGTGCTGCCCTGTGGTTTTCACAGCGGGTTTCTCCTGGGAACATCAGAGGAGAGGGGCTGTGGGGAAGAGGAGGAGGCTGTGGGGGAGAGGCCGTGGGGAAGGCTTCAGAAAACACACACACTCACAAGAAGAGGCTGTTTGATGCTGTTACATGTGATTAAGCCTGGAGTCACTGCCTGAAGGGTACAGTGCCACGTGTAAATGGATAGTTTTCTATATAGTAACATTGCAGATAGTTTTCTGTCACAAGTGTTATGTTTGATCTTACAATGGTCCTTTATTGTAACAGGTGATGACCAATTTTTACACTATTTTATGCTACTTCGTGTTATGCAATGCCATGTTATGCTACATCCTGTCAAGCTATGCCATGTTATGCCAAATCCATTTATGTGTTTGGCATTTTGTTCAACCGTGATGTTTTTAAAGTTCTCTATAAATAAAGTTGGACACCATACCATGTTATACTACACCATGTTCAAGGCTAAAATAAATTAGCACTACTGTCATCTGTATATTTGTTTTTGTTGACTTTTTATGTGAAGCACTTTGGGCAGCTGAAGTTGTTTTTCAGTGTACTATATAAATAAAATTCACCTGAACTGACTACTCCTTTTAGTTAACATTGTACCATGAGGTTATTACCACGATCATAACACTGGACATTGCATCGCCCCATTTTTTGTCCACTTTACATTTTTGTACCTTCTGAAATCTTTAACAACCCATTCTGATAAATGTTACTTTTACCAGCTGCTCCATCTTTACTAACGTCTACATTTCTGTTGTCATGGCGCTAACCACCCTCCTGTCTCCCCCTACCCCGCTGCCCCCTCCCTCCTCTGACAGATGCTGAAGATGGCCATCTCTACACGGACATCTCCACTGGCGAACGCTTCACTTTGCTTTGTGTTTTTTTCTGTACGACTGACACGAATCCTCTTTTTCCGCGGCTTCGACTGACAAGAGCGTCCGATAGAGCTGTCAGCAGTGTTTTGACGGCCGCGTGAAGCTAGGAACGGCCGGCGCGCTGCAAATTGGAAATCCAGAGGAGATCATCTGGAAAGAACACGTAGGCCTGGTGGTGCACAGTGGTACTTTGGTACACAGGGGAGAGAGCGGAGGCAACAGACTGAGGGCGAGCAAGGCTAAACAATGATACAAACTGTAGCACCAAGTAAGAACAGACAACACGTTTAACACACAGGTGGCACATGGAGTCTGGAGGTGTCTATAAGAAAAACAGAACAGCAGTATTGGTGTGTTTTTTTGTTTTTTTGTTTTGTCTTTTTTTAAACTCTACTTTTTTTTTTTATAAACCAGGACATAACACAAAATGAAGGTTATACATGCAACTTACATCATGTCGTATAACTGTGGAACCACATTTTTTTACTGCTAATTTTACATTTTATGCTAATTTAGTTACACATTTTAGTCTCAGTCTATCAGCACTCTTCTAAAAAAAACAAAAAAACAATATGATTATGTATTTATGGAGATCATCTGGTAAACAATGCTTGGAATTAATACCTTTGCATGTTGTACTAAGGCAAATTAGTTTTTTTGAATGTATTTATGTCTCAGGACTATACATACATAACCCATGACTGGACTTGTTTTGCAGTCAAACCGTGTTCACAACGAACGCATGGCAGAGCATTCACAGGAGATATGGGCTTTGTTTGTTTATTTTCCCACTGTTGTCATTCCTGTTGCTGACAGCAGAGGGGGCTCCAATGCCTAAATGCCTCAAGAGAAACAGAGGTGTAGTTTATAAAGGTATAAAGGTGTTTTCAAAGACATTTCAAGACATTATGTTCAGTTAGAATGTTAAATATTTATCCCAGGTGACCAAATGCATGTTTAAAGGGGAAATAAAGCTACAAAAAAAAAAAAAAAAGCAGTCCATACATTTGTAACGTTACTACTGTGCTTCTATTTCATATCGGGTGCAATTCAAAATGTTATTGATTGTGTTTAAATGTGTGCACTCTATGGGTCCTCTTTATTTACTGCAGCCCAACACTGCACCCAGAGCCCTGAGATCAGCTGACCAGCCCAAAGTCAGGCATGAGACCAGAAGTGACAGAGGTGAACAGGGCCCTCTGCCTGTCAGATCCTCTCAGTCTTTAACGCAGTTTAAGACTAAATACCCACCTCTTCTCCTTGGCATTTAATAGTACCTAGACAGGGTATCATGGAGTTTTACGGTTTTATTGTCCTTTGCGTACGTGTCATATTTTCTGCATATCGGTTTTGTTGACTAAAACGTAACTGAACTGAATCACACTCCATGGAACCAAGCAAAGTTACATCTTGTACCTTTTCAGTTATTAGCTTGAGTTGAAAATGTTATTCCAAACTTTTCTTACGTAACAAAGTGTGTGTGTTGCATATCTATACTTTGTTGCTTCTTGTGCATTGCTTATCTCAAGGAAAAAAACATCTGACATTGTGCATATATGTATTTCTCAGGACGTGTGGTGTAAATTGCATTACCTGAAGCAGTGTGCCCTGGTCAGACGTAAGGATTAACTGTAAGTATTAAACCGATTTTTTTCTATAGTACAACATGTGGGCCTCTTAGAAAGGACTAGTTGTTATGAGTTCATTCCATCACGGACAAATACCATGGGATTTCTAAAGCGTGGCTGGTCTTCCTGTTTATACTGCATTTGGCTTTACTGATAAAAGGATAAATAGAATTGCTTGGATCTTATGTTATCACAGGAAAATAAATGCAGATATGAAGTTGGCCTTAAATTGGGCTCTTATTCTTATCTTAGTTTTATCTTAAATATATTTTGTTTTGAAATGTGAAGTGTCTTTGATCATCTTGAAAAGTTCTGTGTAACATTGTGCATTTATACATGAGTATATTTATATCATAAGAATACTTTAACACAAGTTTATTATTGATTTTAGATTGGTTTTGCTCTTTTACACTTTACCTGAACTGGAGGGAAAATGAAATTTACTTTATTAAATGAAAAAATCAGGTTCAACTATCACTGTCACTAGTGGTAGAATGTAATGAAGTAAAAGTAGTTAAGTATTGTACTAAAGTATACATTTTAGGTATCTGTACGTTACTTAAGTACATTTTTTAATTTTACTTTAACTTATTTGAGAGCAGGTATCTGTAATTTCTACTCCACTACATTTTTGAACAGGTCTGAAAGTGAAAGTTTTTTTTTACTACTTCATTACATCTGAAAATCTGCACAAAATACTTTAAGTACATTTTTAAACTTGAACTTTAATACCTTTACTTAAGTAGATTTTTTCATGTGAGACCTTTCCTTTTACTTTAGTGTTTGTGGGTTTTTTTGGTCCAGTATGTGTTCTTTTACTTAAGTAATAAAATTGAGTCCACCACAGGCCATCATTATGGTGAAGTATTATAGAAAACCTGCCTATCCAAAAGTTCAGTTCCAATTGGGTGCAGCAGTATAAATAGTGTCTATAACCGAAAACAGAAATATACCACCTACGGGCCAGTTAGCGAGCGTCATGCCCTGATTCTCAAATGAAGTAGAATGGTACAAATATTTAACGATAGCATGGAGTCCAGTCAAATATGTCCAAAGGCACGTTCACACACCACATCAAAACAGGGGCAAAACTCTGAACTAAGCCTAGATTAGACAGGAACTTAACCTGAACCAAACCAGGACTCGAACAGGACCAAACCAAGTCTACATCAGGACTGGGCTCAAACTAGAACCAAACCAGGACTAGACTGAGGGCACCTTATTCACAAGATCAGTTAATTTAAAGAGGGGGCATTGCTCACTGTTCTGTCACTCCCCCTTCAGAGCGCTATTGCTATCAGCTAATGCACATTTTATCTATAGTTTGTGAAATTGTAGCATAATGTTTTGTATCATCGTACTGCTAACTATAAGGAGGCTTTGAGTAGTGCCCAGGGAGATTGCTAGATTACTCAAACACTTATGGATGACATTTAAAACCTCTTCAGGGATGTTTTTGACGCTCCAAAAAGTCGATTTTGCATAATAAACCCTCTTTAAGTCAATATTTAGTCACGATCACCCGATCCTCCTCGGCTCTCGTCTCCACCGCAGTCGGAGCGGATCTGCTAGCTCACATCAGCCTTCTCTTTCAGACTCGCGAAGAAGCCAGCAGCTTTCAGTCCACATTACCCCTCACACGGAGCCTCGCCGCTGGATCCCCACTGTACAAACTCGCCCTGGCACTTGGGCTTTTTTATATTTATAGTGCCCAGCAGGTGTCACCCCCCACCCCAACCCCCCCGCTCTCACATACACACACAAACGCAGAAAGGGTGTGGAGGGGAGGGAGGGTGCCACTTGGGATTACGAGGCTGAATCCAATCTGGAGAGGCAGAGGGCTCCAGCGGGGTTGTTGAAGTGTTTTCTAGAGAAGCTGATTATTTCCAGATTTTAGTGCAGCCCGACTGGAGATGAGCTCTGAGCCTTGTGCACACACCAACAGTGGTTAAGGGAGAAAGAGGGATTTGAAAAGCCAGAGGTATGTGTGAATCTCGAAATAAGTAGGCTATATTCTATTAGGCAGTCATTTAGTTTAGTCTTTATTTGAAGGGACAATGTACTGAGACGTGACGCAATTCGAAATCAACCATGGCAAATCTTAAAAACGATAACTATAACTGTACTGTACTCAACAAGAAGTAGTGGTAGTGGCCTAAGAAAGTACACAGGTAACAATAAAAGTATAAAAAATATACTAACTATACTAAGTAACTGGGACAATATAACGTTACATTTTTTTCTATTTCCAAGGACAACAGTTTGGTATTTTAAAATGACACCAAGATGAGAAAAAGTAAATCATATTTGAAGGATCATGCAAGAAATAAGCTCAAAATATATTACTCAAGTAGGAGAAAAGGCATCACAACTGCTCAGAGACGTACAAATTTAATATAAGAAAACAAAACATATTAATACAAAATGTTAAAAGGTCCATATGGTGTGATTTTCTGATCTACCGTATTTTCCGCACTATAAGGCGCACCTAAAAGCCTTTAATTTTCTCAAAAACCCACAGTGCGCCTTATAATCCGATGCGCCTTATATATGGATCAATATTGGTCAATTATGACACCCGTAGTCAGGAGGCGTCGCTGAAGTAATAGCGGTAATATCCCTTTAAGGACTGAGCTATGGGCCAGTATAGCTTACCTAGACCTAGACTTTTATTATTTTTTAGCCATAAAAATCATGTTAAACGAAGTATCAGCATTTGCTCAATTTTTTCCACACAACTACTTCTATTTTACACATCCATCCGTATTTTTTCTTTAACGCGTCGAATAAATGACTGGGAAAATCCCCGCAGCACCGCGCTCTCATTCGTCACCTTCGAGGGACAACAGAGGCAGATTACCGTAATGACGGTAAAACATTTAGATATCCCCGTGTCTCCGCTTTGAGACGCCGTTTGAATTTACATGAGAGCACGACTGGGCGCGGAGTTACGCTCCTGGAAAGTCCGCAACCCGCTCTATCTGCGACGATAGGATCCGACGCTATAGGGATAACGGGGAGACTGGGAGACAGCGCCGGGCGACATACGCCACAATCTGCCAATGGATTGCGGATGCCTGGGCTGATATATCAGTCTCAACTGTGGTCCGAGTTTCACGAAGGCAGGAATTGTCGCTGAACTGTTAAGACAACAGCAGTGACACGGATAATGGCGATTTTGACGAGACAGAATCGGGCACTTTGAATGAGCTCGACCAACTGTTCAACTCAGACACTGAAGAGGAAGAACTCGACGGATTCGTGAATGAGGAATGAACTGAAAAAGTGAGGCTTTACGTGTTTCTTTCACGTGTTTCCAACTGAACAAGGCTGGGAGATATTGTGAATATGGACATTAACGTTTGAACAACGTTGAGTTATTGTTATTACGTTGCACTATTTCGAGAGTTACTATATTGTGAATGCATTAACTTGTTTTGTGAGTGAACAAAGTTTTCAGAACGTTTTTTTATTCTATTAATAAAGTTTGACTGACTTATCTGTTTTGTTGACGTTCCCTTCAGCGCAGCTCCATCTCGTGGATGCGTAACACAACCCCAGATACTACAGTAGTTTATATTCTATGCGCCTTATAATGCGGTGCGCCCTATATATGAAATTTGTTTTAAAATAGGCCATTCATTGAAGGTGCGCCTTATATTCCGATGCGCCTTATAGTGCGGAAAATACGGTATGTTATAATGTTGTTTCTTCATCGCAAACATACCTAGAGTTGTGTTTTGTTTCATTCACACATGTTTAAAACACAAACTCTGCATGTTTAGGCTGTGTTCTTCTCTCTGTTCCACCTTGTGATGTCATGTGGTAATACAGGAAGTGCCCCACTGTGTTTTTAAACTCCACACACCTTCACTAGAATCATTTGGGTAATTTCAGCCCTGGACTTCCCAAACTGTACTGAACAAAAAGTAAAAAGGAGCTGTTAACTTGAAAACTACCGCTTCATGACATCACAAGGTGGAACAGAGCATTTTGAGCTTTGGAGATGTAGACAGACTAAAAATACAGGGTTGCTATAGGGTTAATAGTAGTAAGGGTTAATATAGGACCTTTAATTTCCTCAGCATAAATGTAACTTGCTGCTACTGTTCGATTAAAACAGTGTATGTTGGCATATATATATCTTCCACTTCACAGAACCTGATTCCACGATGCTTCTCAGACTTCTCTCAATATCCAAAGTACATCCTTTCTAATAGATTGCTCCATGATTTCAGTCCACCAAACTGACTCATATTTCTCAACTTTTCTCTTTTGTAACTTGCCACAATATCTCATTTGAAGCTACATTTCTGGGCGCTGTACTTCCATTGAAAACCATTTCTATAAGTGCGCCACCCGTGACCTCCAAGCACACTGTGTGAATGACCCGCTGAACAAGAAATTTCTTCTTTACAACTTCAAAAACCACCAAGGAATGTTCTGTCTTTTGTGCAGTGATTGTCCAATAGTCTTTGAATGCAGCGCTTTAGATGACATTATAATACTTAGGTCAAAACTTTTAAGTTGAATTTCTGGATAGTGATTTAAAGAAGAGGTGTTACACTTCAACCGGGTATTAACTGTTAACACATAACATATTTAGATCACCATGTTACCTTGCTGCCCTTGTTCCCACACTAAGTCACTCCCCCTTGACAACACAATCAGTATGCATCCTGTTAAAGAAACTTCTGCACATCGTTTCAGCTTTGTGAAGTTGTAGTGTATTGTTTTGTATCATTCTTTTGTATATTTAGGGAGAATTGCTGTGGGGGAGCATGGGTGAGTTAGGATTGTGGGCTGAGGTTTGGACAGGATCGTACTGTTAATCGCAAAGAGAGTTGAAATAGTGGCCAGGAGAGATCTCAAATTTACTCAAACTTGCAAGATTGACATATAAAACCTTTACAAACACGGAAAATAATAAAACACCAAAAAACAAAACATTTATAAAGACAATCAAAAATCATATTCGACTGAATCACCCCCCAAGCCTATTTTTTATTTTTTTATGAGCTTTTTTTTAAAAAAAAGTAGTCTTTTAAGTACTTTTTCACA
Organism: Periophthalmus magnuspinnatus; assembly: GCF_009829125.3. Classification (NCBI taxonomy): domain Eukaryota; kingdom Metazoa; phylum Chordata; class Actinopteri; order Gobiiformes; family Gobiidae; genus Periophthalmus; species Periophthalmus magnuspinnatus. The sequence goes on from NC_047146.1 coordinate 14,080,431, forward strand.
TTTTTTACAGACAGGCTCTATTTTATCCCAGTAGAGTATATGACCCTTACAATTATTTAAACACATTTGTTGTTGACAGATATTGTTCACAAGTTTTGTTCATTCCATGTAGATATTTCTGGTTTACATCTTTTATATATATATATATATATATATATATATATATATATATATATATATATATATATATATATATATATATATATATATATATATATATATATATATTATATATATAAAATTGCCTTCTTGCTAGTAGTATCTTCAACAAGTAAGTATCCTTCTTAAACACTTCAGCAGAGATGTTCACTGGTACATAACTAGGTAAACAGGTTTACTTATTATTGAGTGTACAGTATCCCAAAACAATACAGTTACTTACTTTCATAAATATAGTTTCTGTTCCTGTCAGTTCACATGTAAACAGGTTCATTGTTTCATTTTTTTTAAATTTAAAAATAGTTATTTCTGCCTGTTGTTTTACATTTTTTTAGCAAGTATTCTGGCTGCCTTAGGTCCCACTTCATAATAAGATAATACATTTAGTTTTCATTTCTGAGGTTAATAATTTGTCAATATTGTGTCTTACTTCTTGTATTGCTGGTAATAAATCTGTTTTAATGTACTTTTATGCTGGCTTTCCAGATCAAATCATTTTCTTTTTTCTCTTTCATAGATTTCCATTTTTACTTTTTTGAGAGTCGTAGTTTTAGCTATTAACTTCTCCATTATAACAGCTTTTAAAGTATCACACAAAATGGTTGGATTCACCTCTCCATTATCATTCTCTACCAAGTACTTTTCAATATCTAGTTTCATTTCCTCTTAAGCCGTTTTGTTATTCAGTCCTACATTCAGTCTCTATAACGTACTGCGTTTCCTGATATTAAGATGGAGTTTAAGAGATAACTGCATGATCTGACTGAGATGTTTCTTCTATGTCACACTCCTATACTCTGTATAATTTGACCTTTTTTACAAAAAAAAATTCAATTCAAGAAAAGCTGTTATTAGGAGCTGGCTTACTTTTTTGTAATAGTTTTTTTAAAATTTTGTATCTGTGGTGTCAAGTTTATTATTTATAAGAATATTTAAATCCCCACCCAAATCAATACTCCATCTGCTTCTGCTCTTATTGTTTTAGGGGCAGAGGGTACAATGCCACATCTAAGCGGGGGCCCTCACAAAAAAAAAGGAAAAATTCCTAACCTCTGGTAACCCTTTACTAGAAATGTCCAACATGTGGTAAAAGCAAAAATAAGAGCGTTGTCAGTTTACTGATTGAAACAATTGTTAAACTGTTAATTATAAGACCACACTGATCTAGATATATCTACTGAAGGAAAATCACACCAATTCAGGAGAGTCACTGACTTGCTCAAACGAAAACAAACGTCATGACCTTTGATTATGAGCCATTATCACTGCTTAATATTCACTTTTCACATTCACTGTTGATCATGTTGAAACTCTGAGTCTTTCCCTCGTTCCTGCGGTGTCCTTGGCACTTGGATGCTTCCACAGCATCAGCTCCTGCAGTCTTTTCTCCGTGGCTCTCTGTCGTTCTGTTCTCGTCGTCCAGGTTGATAGGAGTCCCCTCCTGATCAAGTTCTGTGCAGCTTCAACAGCAATATCATAGGCACGTATCCCGTTTTCCCAGAATACTCTCATCTTTGATTATGGCGTATTGAAGCTGCCTTGATTGGAATGAATGCTTTGTACTTCTCTGTTGTTTCAGTTGCATAGTCATGATCAAAATAAAGGTGTTTACCATCCAACTCTACTCTCTGCTGCCAAGGCCTTCATTAAACAAATTCCTTTACTGAAACTGTACAAAATTAAAGAAGATTAGCTATAGCAGGAGGTGTACTCTATGAGCCCATTGTATTTGTAGTTAAACTCCGTCTGGTAACTTGACTTGAGATTTGAGCAAATCTGAGACAAAGTCCAGTACAGACTTTACTTCTGGGACCCCATAAAACCTGAAGATCGTCAAAATCCGCAATGCACGTTTGTGCTTTCACCATGTCATCAAGTCATCCATGCAATCATCTTCAATAGCGTATCGTATTGAGTGGCCGGGGTGGCCATGCTGGGGTCCCCATTCCCATTAGCTTCTTCACTGCTAGCCCCTTCGGCCTCCTCCATTATGATGTAATTTTTAATCTTTGTTTAAAGTTTTTATGTCACCTGGAGGTATGTTTGGTGACCAACCCAGCAGCACTTTCAACTAGAAGCACTGTCCATCTTGGTCGTCTCCCTAAGCCTAGTCTTACTCTCAAAATTAGCACTGAAAAAAAATGAATACATTTGACCATACCTGTATTTTTCCTTCATTGATTGCCATCCATTTCTCCAAATGTGTGTAAAAATATTAGTCTGTTACTATGGCAACTGCATAAACATTAAGCCATGTCCCATTATTACAATTAACCTCCATTGTCTTGTCAAGTTTCAACTCTCCACAGAGCGCGGCTGAGGATGTCATTCATGTTCCAACATATAGAGCAAATTACAACTTGAATGGTAAGTGGTTTTGAAGGGGCGCATTGTGGCCTGGCCATCCAAGACTACACACTTTTACAATACTTTACAAAGGTGGAATTGTATCTCGTCTCCACGATTTCTATGGGTGTGATTAACAGGTGGATTAACAAATCAGAGAAACGCATGGCCCATTCGATGCCAACATAAACATGGCAGCTTATGAGGAAAAAAGTCACTTCCGCATTTAAGACACATGCTACCAATTAGCTTTGCCTGGGATCCAGTATACACATTTCTTCTGAGTCTGGTCACCAGTAAGTTTCCCTGAGATCAGATGGATGTGATTGACAGGTGGATTAACCAATCAGGAACATGTATGGTCCGTCAGTATCAAAACATTATGGTTGCAAAGCACTAAACTTAATCTGAGGTGAGCAAAGTTTTGATTTAGTGCTAAATGATGGCCAACGAATGAACTCCTACGTTTCACATGAGTCACTGAAATGAACAAACTTAATTGCATGGTACTGTCTTAATCTGACTCAAGGCTGTATAATGCTGTATACAAAATTCAGAGAAATATCATTCTGGAATTGCTAGGTAAAAATGTAAATGGCTGTGACCATCCTGTAAGTGGACACTTGTCTGATGCGCTTTCTGATCTGATTCCAGACCCTTCTGCCTTCAAACAAAAAGTAGAAGGGTGTGACTTGCCAGGGAAGCAGCGTGGATAACTATATGACAAAAATGTATAGTATTATTCATCTCTCCAAATTCTTTAACAAAATAATAATGGCCCTCAGTAATAATTACAGACAAGAATTGAATGATTTTCCACGTCTCCTGTGACTGGACCAAAATGCTCACTCTCTGCATCAAAAGTTAAGCGTACATCTCTTTGCGTGCCACCATTTTGTGTCAGCTGAGGTCAGTGTCATTCTTCTGAAACCCGTGTAGTCCCTAATGAAGACAGAAAAGCCACCATCCCCAGGAATCCAACCAAACGCTCGTTAAAAGGTCTAATAATTAAAATATTGATTAATTAGCACAACACAGATTCACAGTCACACTTTATCAAACCTTAGCTCTCTAATTACCTCGCCATTACGCCGTGGGGCCCGACCCGACTCATTTTGGTGTCACATGTAATGAAAAAGAGCGTTTCTTTAACTGGCTTTTAAATTTTTGACCTGTGAAATTTTAATGGGAGGTACGGAGCGTCGGATTGGCAGTAAAAGTCATGGGTGGCTAATGCGCTTGAGTTCGGTTAAGTGGCCACGCACGCTAGAGCCGGTGCATCTCTCCAAAGTCATCCCTCACGACTGTTTCAAACCAAATTACATCCACAGAAAACCATTCCATAATTATGACGAATCTGACTGTTTTCCTAAGTGTTGGAAGAAGCAAATGTGGCTGTTCGAGTCCTCGTTTTGTGAATGGCTGGTTCTCGATTTTTTCCATATATTTGAGACATTTGGCTCGTCCCCACAACAGTTGAGATGTTGAGATCTGCTGTAAAACGTCTGTATCAAATTATTAAATGGATTATCTGAGAATCAGGAAGTGCCTGTTAGCATGCCAGTTGTTTTACCGTGACAGCAAAACTCTATGGTCTCGGAAAGTTGTGAAAAAGTGATTATAGACTGATTGATGAGATGAATAATTAAGCCAGAAATAACATTGGACTTAAAATAAACTGTAAAAATCTGGTGCAGTGTCTTTTCATGCTAATTACTTCATATTGGAAAATGGAACATATTTTGATCAACGATAGTTCTAATTTCATCAATATGTACAAAAATATGGAGACCAGTCTTTTCAAACTAAGAATAAATATGACAAATTCAGATTAATTCACCTAGAGATCTAGTTTTCTGCTCTAACTGTATAAAACATGAAGAACATTGATATATTAAAGGGCCCATATGACGCTATTTTCTATCTTTGAGCATTTTGAGCTTTGGAGGTGTACACAGAAAATAATGTGCTCAAATATGTGTGAATGAAACAAAACAAAACTCCTGGTATGTTTTTTATGAGGTAACGACGTTCTAACACGACTAAAAGCTCAGAAGAGTCAATTTTGCGTAATATAGGACCTGTAAAGATGTATTATATCACAGGAGGATCTACCAACATGTTTGTCTCTATCAATGTGTTAAAACTTTGCTGGAATTTTCCACAGTAAAGCCTTAAATTTATCCCTAACACCACTATTTTGTAATGCGAGGGCTTGATCACCTTATAACGGATTTCTTAACCACATTAACTTTTCTAAATAACAACATCTGTAATGAAATATGTAACAATTCATGGGAATGCATTACTCTGCTAAATAGTCCACTTATCATACCAACGATGTTTACCCAGCACCCTCCAAGCTTGTGAAAAATATTAGCAGCAATAAAAACACCTAATATAACGTGTAATGGACCACTTTCCATAATTTGCCTTTATTCAGTCACTTAAACCTCCCACTATTTCACCACCCACCTCCAGCTCTTACTGGAGAACACTGACTATTCAAATAGGCAGCTCGGATACTTAGATATTCACTATACTTGAAATAAAACCTTAAAATTCCCACCCCCTCTTTTCCGAATCAGGAGTCTATTAAGAGAAGGTTGAAGGAACATGAGCGTATGTCTTTCATATTAAAATGAGATATGAACGAGGATCACACCTTCAGGATTCTGCTGCATCAGAAACCATACGCCGGTACCTTTGTTTGCGTGTTATTAGCATTACAAAGGCAGTCCCCGGGAAGCGCTTTGCATATTCACATCTGATTAACCAGTTTAAATGAACACGTCAAAGCGGAGGGCTGAGTGGTGCTGACGCAAACCACCACCACCTCCACCCGGATAGGATTATTAAGAAAGAGACTAGTGCGATAGGGGAAAAAGAAGGATAGAAAGATCGTTTGCAAGGTGGCAAGGCTGGTGAAGGGGAAAAGACAGTTTCAGGTCAATTGGTAAGATTTGCTCATTTGAAACCATGAATTCTCCAATTGGCTTGCTGGTTTACACAGCTTGTCAAAGTGGAATAGTAGTTGTAGTTGTAATATGCGCTTCTACTGGTTCAAATGGCAGGTATTTTACTTCTATGTTGTATTAACTGCTAGCGCATAACATCTTTAGATCACAGTGTTACCTTTTATTGTTTTGAAAATGCTATATATGGCAAAAGCAATGTATTATTATTACTTACGTTTAATAAGTTTCAGTTTCTTTGATGCCCGGAGCACAACACAATCAGTGCGCATCCCGCTAATGAAACTACCGTACATCGCCTCAGGTTTGTGAAGTTGCTGTGTACAGTTTTGTATCTTGCTTTTAATGGAGAACTGCTGTGTGGGAGCATGGATGATGTAGGCTTGTGTTGGAGTCTTGAGTGTTGGACAGAGTCGCACTGTTAAGCGTAAGGAGGGTTCGGATATGGCCCGGGAGAGATCGCTAAATTACTGAAACATCCATGAATGACGTCTAAAACTTCTTCATGCATGTTTTTGATACAGGAACAACGTTATAACTTGATAGAAAACGTATTTTTGCATAATATCCCTTCTCTAAACAGACAGAAGACACATCTTACACATCATACCAAATGTTTGTGTCATTTTTAATTTAAACAATCTATCAAATTAATATCTGGTTTGATTGTTTTCTCCATATCTCAGGACACAGAAATGCATTGTGTGAAATATATGAGCGCAATATTTTTATTAGCAGTAGTACTAAAAGGAAGTAGGTCTATTAAAAGTAGCATAATGATGATCAAAATGAATCCCTTCCATTGCCTAATTAAAGGAAATGTACTTTCATGGTGTTGCACAATGGTCGCCTTGGTTACAGCACATGTTAGGCTCTGTGTCAGCCTCAGAGGCGTGAGATTCCTTGCTGAATGTCGCGCCCTACTCTTCAACCCCATTTCACACTTAACACCTGTCTCATCCAATGACGCTTGGTTTAAAAATAAAGAAATTTAAAAATGAGTACATCAAATACCCTGTTTTCCCAGTGTTTTTACAGTCCAATAGGCCCACTGCTGATACTTTTTCAGTGTATCATGTTTTTTTTTAGAGTGCAGACTTCCAAAATTAAATCACCAACCAAATGATATTGTTGCAGAGAGGTTTATGGGGTCAAAACTGTGTGCAAACCGGCGCTTCTCTCTTTCTTTCTCCGCCTATTCCTTCAAGACGGCCTCATTCAAATTTCATGTCCATCCCTTAGTGGTCCCATTACTATGTATTTTTTACACATCTGCCCATAATAGTGAATTAAGACCGAGGTGAACCAGTGGTCAAGCCTTCCCCATCATTAAAAAAATCTAAAGACTAACACACAAAGTTCATTTCTTGGCGAGGTGCGTTTGGGAAAAGCCATTTATAAATTCGTGATAGGCGTTTTTTTTCTTTTTTTTATCCCTCGTTTAAAATATGGAACAAGTGTGTGATTATTAATTGGGCCCATTGTAATTTGAGACCGCGTGCGCCGCTGCATATTGTTGGCGGGATCTCCACGGGCGCGCTGGGCTGACGTGTCGCGGGGGCCAATAGTCGCAACGCTCGGGCCGGGTGGAAACGGCCGTGTCCGCATACCAATGAGCCGGCGCGGGTTCAAGAAGGCAGCGGTGGATGGAGATCGGAGCGGAGGGTGGGAGGAGGTAAAGGGGGAGGAGGTAAGGGAGGGAGGAGGGACGGGGAGAGGGGACCGGTCTCCACGGACTAATTTCCAAAAGCACCTCTTAATGTGGGCCCGTGTCAATCACCCGAACAGACAGCCAGCCAGCCAGCTCCCCCGTCCCCAGATATGGAGCCAGACGCACGGAAGAGAGAGAGAAAAAAAAGAGGAAAGGGAAAGAGAGAGCGATGGAGGATGTTTGAGAACAGATTATGATCATTACAAAAGTGTTGATGGCTTTATTACACTCAGACACACAGCTCTGTAATGTAGACACCAAGTGAAAGTGATGTCTTCCTGAGAATGAAGGAAACGAGTAGAGTGGAGTTACGTAAGGTTATATCAATGCACAGGTGTCAGAGTGATGAAAAGAGCACTGTTGCCATAGCAATTAACAACTCAAAACTAAATCTTCCACCTTTTGAATGCTGAAAAGTCTTCACAGTGGCGCCTATAAACAGGAAGCCAAGAATAGGTGATTTTGGAAATGTATAAGCTGTAATTATAGACCACTGCACAACAAAAATATCGTTTATTGTGATAAAAATGGTTGACAATAATCATTTGTGGGACATTTTATATAATCGTGATAATCGGCAACAAAGATAATCGCGTTTTCATCTCCAGAATGTGCAGAAAAAAACCTACAAATCCATAATGTTCTCCGCTAGATCATAGTTGTTTTCATTGATAATAAAGTACAATTATATAAAAATAGTTATTATGAAGAAGTTCCATATTTAAATATTAAAATTATAATTATTCATACCCATAATATTTTTAAACTGTCAGCAGCGGTAATAATTATCTTTATATAATCGTTAGTTGCAATTATTTTGGCCTTAATAATCATGACACCAAATTTCCATATCGTTCCATGTCTACTGCACTTGTAATGGAAATGTTATCTTACAGTAGTCAATTTTCTCACTTGTTACAGTAAATATAACAATTTTCCCTCAAACTGTGCCTTTATTGTTGCATTTCAGATGACATCACAACATTATATAGGCCAACCATATTTAATACAAATTGTTAAATGTTAAAATGCTTAATTTTGTCATTAAACAGAAAGTTCTTGGGTCTAGTCACTGGTGCCTCAGTTAATTAAAGCCCTCAGATCTCGACAGTAAATAGGTTCTATACAGTCTACAAAGCTATTTTAAAGCCACCCAGATAAACATTGCCTGGCAAATCCAGACTGATATCTCTCTGTATTTTTACACAGATTGATATCACTCAGGTCTCCACGTCGTCCATTTCGTCTCAAGACCGATCAAACGTAGACCTGTCACGTTAATTACTATATAGAAGAAGGAACAGTACTTTTTGGGGGTCAATATTTATCGTGGGTACTTTTTCTTTGCAGTAGTGGGATATTTTTGGTTATTTTTTTTACAATATCATCAGATTTGAGCTGTAGAAAGTTGAGTAAATAACTTCTGTGACTCACAAACTAATGACTTAAGTGGTGCATTCTGCTATTTAGTATTTTCAGCTCATGTTTTTTAATATTATACATTTAGTATAGTTTTTTGGGGGATAATTCTTTCTCATGGTTTGGTTTCAATATTATAATTTACTTCTATATTTACTTCAGCAATATATCACATTTTTCAGTGACACTCATTGGCCAGTTATGATTTACATATAAAATCTAATTTCTCTCACCTCAGATTAATAGTTTAGTCCTTTGCTCACTGATTCTGCAGGAATCCACTATTTTTTTCAGCCCCTGTGATATTTTTTTCCTCTATTCTTTCCAATAAGGATGGACCTTGCCCCTCCCTGGTGGCTAATCCACCTGTCAGTCATGTCCATTTGAAAATGGAGATTCACCAATGACGAGACTCACATCTTTGTATTAATTGTAAGTATTGAAGAAGTGTGTATCCTCGATCCCAGGCAACAGGAACATCAAATTTTACAGAAATCAACCTCGTTTGTATAATATTGTAGTGGCAAAAGTGTTTTTCCATTCCGCCACAAAACTACGTGTTACTTGCAGTCTGCAGTACTCTGTTATTAATGAACACACAAAAGTAAAGTAACAATTATTAATGACTATTTGCAGCAGGGAAAGTGAAACGTGTGTGAATGTAGATGTTTCAGTGTCAGCAGACGGAGTCACGAGAGCCGTCTGTTTTCATCACAATAGACATGTAATGGATGGAAATATTATGCACACTTCCCCGTTTCACTTGTGATCATTAATTAATATTCATGCTCCTCAATTAATAAACAGACACTACACTGCAGCGCCATGGCAACAGACTAACTGACTACAGACAGATCAATCTGCTAAGGTCACTTTCAACATCACAATGCACTTGAATTATTGGGGCAAAATTACCACTTAAAAGAGCACTGTGTAACTTTTTGCCACCTGCTTGTCTCCATGGAGATTGCATTGCCTGGAATATTCCGATTGATCTCGGGTCAATAGTGCTTTGTTAAAACAGCACTTCTCTCTGCTTTCATTCAGTGTCCAGTTAAAGACCCATCGCGGTCCATTGATGTTTTTCTCACTCTCGCAGTGCACATATTGTCTACATTGACCTATAGTGATCATTACTGGACACTGTTTTTTAAGATGCATTGTGGGAAATTTTGAGCGGACTATTTGTTCACGCACTGGACATTCGGACACCGCTAAAACAGACACTACACTGAAAAAGTCTCATTGAACCAAACTATAAAAACGCTTTTTATATTTAGTTCAAAGTAAACATCAGACGCAGAAAAGTGAACGTTTTTATTCCACAGTGGACAAACTGACTTTGATCCAATGGGAATTTTACTTAGAAATGCAACAAGTTAAAGCAGAAGAATATGCAACAAGTACTTCTATTGCCGGGCAGATTACAAAAGAAGCTGACAGTGAAGTAATTACAGTACTGCAACATAAAACTACTAACAAATATTCCCCTTCGAGTAGAGGACACTGGTGCCAGAACATTTTAATATAACAGATGTTATTGTTCTACCAAAAATGTCCCATTGAAATGATGTATCACCATGAGACAAGAAAGCGACGCCACCAGGACAAGTTAAAAGTCAGATCTGTGAAGAAGCGACGGCGCTTACGGGAAGAAGGCATGGATATTTGAGGAGGAAGTACATGTGTAATGGAATAAATGCAACATGAACATTTTAATAGTTTGGGACATTTTAGGCAAAGCAATAACATTCACGTTTCTGTCTGCTGTGGTTTTAAAGATGAACTATGTAACATCTCCATGGAGACACAGAGGCGGTGGCTCAGCTGTGTCTCGATGGACTTGTTACATAGTACATCTTTAAAGCCACAACAGACAGAAAAGTGAATATACAGGTGGTTTTAGCAGGGTAGCCAAGTAAATATCCAGTAAATATCCAGTTAAAACATATATAGTAACAAATGTAAATGGTTAAATTATTTGTTATTTGGATGTGAAATATATTGTTATGTTTTGTATTTAAAAGCTGAAATTAAAATAGTGCACAATGTAGTATAGCAAAATAAAAGCAAAAACTGTAAAATGGAATAACTCTGTAATGACCAGTAAGAAATAGATCTTACATACATCTTATACCTTATACATAAATGCATAATACAGCTTTATATTTTCCATATCCCTCTAATAATCTGCTGTATTCATTCACACAATACGGCATCACAATCCAACCTATCAAACTATTCCCATTCTCAAGACAAGATAAAACCAAACCAGCTAATACAAATCATGCTAATGCTATTATTCTGTCAACCTCTGGCCTTCAATTCTCATGACAGATCCACTAACCTGAATCCTGATTGGCCACATTTCCATTTCGTACACCGGGGGATCTATAAGTATTGCGTCTGGTTGGAGGAGCACTTGGGTTTGAGGAAAATAATTAGAATGATGTTTTATTAAAGGGGGGATTTGTTTAAAATAATACATGCGTAAGTATCTCGCTGTATGGCATTAAACATATCTGTCTCCATGGAGACTGGCAAGTGACATTGCCAGGCAAAGAGGTATTTTTGTGGAGAATTTCTTTGCAGTAAAAGTATCTAAATGCTGGTTTAGAAGTATACGAAACATAACCACTGCCAGTAGAACATGTGAGGATTTGTTTTGGCGAAGATGTGAGGCAGTGTAGTTGAGGCTAAAAGCAATAACTGCAAGTTTCTTTGTAATAAAACACTTGTAACTGATTCAATGTAACGTACATGAATGGAGAAAAGCAAAAGTTGCATGGTGGATCTTAAATTAAATGTCCTATATTATGTTTTCTCGTCAACATACCTGGAATTGTGTTTTGTTGCATGTTTAAATATTCTGCGGATTCATTCTCTGTCCTTTTCCAAATGTCCAAATACCCAAACTTTTTTAATTTTAGATTTTTTAGGTGAATTACGCAGCTCCACTTATTCACCAACAAGCCCACTGGCAACGATTGTGTTTTGTGTGCTTTGAAATCTGAATTTACCTATACAGTTACATGTTTTATTCATATGTGAGGTTGTGAAATACACCCTCTGCTGGCCACCAAGGGAAGTGAAGCATTTTCAAATAAACAATTAGCAGCATGGGTAATATCAACATGACAACTCTTCACAGATCTTACCTGTAACTGGTGAAATCACTGGTTTGTAGCCACGGAGATGTTTAACGCTGTACTGTGGACCATTCTAGACAACGCAATAACATCACCATGGAGACAAGCACCAAAAAAGTTTCACAGTGCGCCTTTAAAGCTGTCACGCTAGCATAATGAGAGTAGAAATGCGGATCTTGTTTTCACCGACGATCATTTGATGCAGCAAAACGTCACAATAAAAATCGTTGGAGTAGCCCACGTTATCATTTGTCTGAGTGAGTTCCCTGACAGCTCTACACGACTGTTTTATTTGATACACTTTGTTAGCGCTCGTCCCCACGGGGAGACGATCCATTGTGTGTGCGCTACAATAGTGTCCTCTTCATCTGGAGTAGCGTTCAGATACGAGTAGTCAAAAAGATGTCAAATATGAGAACCCTCCATTTCCTGTGACGGCTCTCCTCAGGCATTTCAGATGATACTGGAGTGATTGTACCGCGAAACAATGACGCGAATGGATACAAACGAAAATAACAAAGGTATAGGTGAAAAACGAAAGGTGTAACTTGTATGTAACTTTTCTTATCTCCGCCAATTGCTTGTCTTAATGGAGATGTTATTGCTTTACCAAAAATGTTCCACAGTATCGCATTAAAATTAGACAAGAAAGCGACACCATCAGGGCAAGTCACAGGTCAGCTCCGTGAAGAGGCGACCCCGCTTACAGTAAGAACGCATGTATATTTCAGGAGTAAGAATATCTGTATCCAATATGATCATTTTAATGCCTTACTTTGAAACATTCTAAGCAAATAACATCTCCATGGAGACCTAGAGGCGGTGCACCTCTACTAGAAAAGTGACATAGTACAATTTGGTTGTTTATTACGCTGAAAAACTTGCGTCCCTACTGTGACCTGGCTTGCATCTCCACAAACCTGACTTATTTGGCGTGGAAGAAGGCCTCCTCCTGCTTGTTTCCATGGAAATGTTGTTCCTTTGGTTATAATATTCCACAATCTGGCTTAAAACGTATCTATCTTCATTTGGAAAGTTTGATAGTATGGTTTTAACTTTCTATTTCCATGGAATCACACAAAGTGACATAGCACCTGCAGAAAGTTACATACTGTACCTTTAAGTCCATTTATTTCATTATTACTTTGAGAAACATATTTGTATATTCGCTCTATTAATAACAACACCCTGCTGAGTAACCGGGCCACACCTGTTTTCTCAAAAATCCAGAGTTAAGTTATACATTTTGAAGTTTTATTATCTTAAGTAGATTATTCGCATTGGCTTCCCCTCAGTTTCATTTCCCAGCATCCTTCACCTGTTGCTGTTCACATTCCTTGCCTGTCTAACTTCATAACTGAGACATTTTTATTCTGCTTTTCAAAATACATGTTTACAAGCGGCGGGATTTTGTTTACTTCCTTTCAGCGCGGGGTTGAATACAGCCAGTTGTCAATCAGAAAAGCCTAGACCTTAGCAACTGTCCTCTAGTTAATTGAATCTTACCGTAGCGCTTACCTCGTACAAAAGCAGTGGAGCAGGTGTAACCATATTTCCACACTTTTCGTAACGTTTTTTTTATTTTTCCCTTTCCCGGTGAATATTGCTTTTTGCTCTGGTCAGACGCTTTAAGAGAATGATGCTAGCTAGCTTTTGTGAGGGATAAAAAACGATTTCATTTAAAGCTTGGGTGTATTCCTATCCTTTCTCAAAAGCGTTCCACTTTGACCCACAACGGAGGAAGATTTCAGACTATAAGCTAGCTTTTTTTTTTTTTTTTTTGCTAAAAACGCGAGATGGGATGCGGAAAAATGCGGCCGTGACCTACCCCCGGAATCGAATGCGGCGCTAAAAGGAGAGAAATGCTAGTTTTGTGCTTGGCAATCTAGCCCGACGCAGGGATCACAACTTGTTTATGGGTAATGGCTAGCAGAGGTGGTGGGTAGAGTAATTGCTGTCATATTTTAGCCACAGCTGAAATAACTAACCGCGGTCTATAGTCGTGCTTCGAGTCAGTCGGGGTGTGCTTGTTTAAATGACTGGGGCGGATGGAAGCTGTGTTGCTTTTGATTTCTCCACTGGCTAAAAGCATCAATAAACACAGAGAAAGGAGACATATACGCGGCATACGCTAGCACATGTGGCGAGAACAGTGCTGCAAATGTCCAAGTTGTTTTATTGTATTGGAGGATTTTTGATTAAATGATTAAAAAGGCCTACTTCTTAAATATTTATATTACAGTGGTTGGCGAAGGTCGAACTGTGTTACAAAGATGGCGAGATTCAACTAATGAAGATGAAGTTTGAAGCATGCGTTTCAGTCTCTTTGTGGACAAACTGGATTGCCACCTAATGATGTCACAAGGTGGGAGTGGGCGACAGTCTGAAGATGCACTGTTAAAGCAGTCGCACCTGATTTTTATTGGCTTAAAAACATGACAAAATTTTTTTTAAAGTTTATTATTAACGGTTTGCAATGGTTCGAAGCTGTTCCTCACCTTCGTAGCGTATTCCTAGTATTCCAAATTATTCACTGCAATGAGTTTATGAGCACTTTTCAACCAGTGCAAAGTTTTGCCGTCATTGTATGTAATAACAACTAGCATGCTAACAGTGCACTTTCAGGTTCGTGGATTATAAAATAGTTGACCCAGGAAGTTTCAAAATGTTTGAACTTGTATTTATTCAAAGTTGTTCTGGAGTTACTTATGGGATAAATAACAGCGACACAACACATTTGGATCAGTTCTGTCTTATTATTATTGTTATTTTAGTTTAAAAATGAAATAAGACATAGATGCCATTTTCAATCTCTGCATGACGATATCAGTTGACATCGCTTATTGGCAGATACGTAAAGCCAGTATCAAAATCTGTATCAGAACTGAAAACGCTGGATCGGTGCATCTCGATTAATTTGTTACAGACAGTACACGTCACGTCTACTCTTAGAATGAACTTGTGGATTTCAGGCTGCGCGTTAAAGGTAAAACACAGTTCAGACACACCCTGTATATAATTGGTAGTGTATAAAGTCTTATGGTGCATTCACTGCCTGTCAGAAATTTTACTCACAAATGTTTTTCTGCGTGAGCTGTTAGACGTCTGTGTCAAATCTGCCTGTTTCACTTCACTGCACACTTCACAGTCATTGTCTTCTACTGTAAATTCAGAACATATATACTGTATGTTTACTAGAGCTGCAGTTACTGATGCGTTTTACTGTGAGTACGACATCTTTGTGAGAGTAACTCAGACGGACCACAAATCTTTATGTATTTAGTCAAATATTTGTCCCAAGTCCCTTTGCTATGGTGTTTAAGATTTCTTATTCTGCTTTGAGTGCCCAATACTCAATCTATACCAGTTTTAGTATTTGATTAGTATCTGAATTTATAACTTTTTGACAACACCAGTGCTCAATGCAAGTGTCATTCTTTTACTCATTATGTCATTATAACATATACAAGTCTTACAGTTCTACCAAAGCTTATTGTAAATTGTACGCAAAATCATAGTGGAAAGTGTACACACAAATCTTATGTAAATTGTGAATAAAAACAGAAATTGTGCACAAAAAGGCAATTCGTAAACAAAAAAATAATGAAAAAAGGAAAACAAAAATCTATTGTAAATGTCAACAAAAAGTGCTAATTATTTACAAAATTATTATTATTATTTAAAAATATTCTAAGTTATGTAAATAAAAAGTAGTAAAATGCTGTTAACCCTTAAGAATACATTGGAAATTGTAAAAACACATTGTAAAAAAATGAAAATCCTTTTTTTAAACTGTGCATTTTTAACTATTCCCAGACTACAGTCCTGATACTTTTAACAGTGCAGTTAACAACAACTAGTGTACTAAATGAACACACTAGTTGCTTTCACCACTCCATCTCCTCTGAGGCCCTTGGGTGCTGTGGGGATGGAAATGGGGGCCCTTGACTGGAGGAGTGAGTGAACACAACACTGATGTGGAATAATGAACAGACACGAGGATTGTCTTCAAAACACTCACAACAAGTGCGTCCTAATCAGCTAATGAGCCGCGAGCCTGGTCCAGAGCCTGTCTGCTCTCTGGTGGTGAGCGGAGGGAGTGATGCCTGGGAAACAAACTTCTGATGTATAATAAATGGAAAATCTATCTAAAATCTATCTAAAGTCTAGAGTATTATATAGAACAGCTCATCATTATTATTTTATATATTTGGAGTAATAGAAGGATGGATTGACAGGACAAAACAGGATAAAACAATTGAAATAAATGCTTAATTGATGCTGATGTCCTCGCATATGTGCTGCAGCTTAACCACTAAGCCACGAATATTATTATTATTTTTATTTATTTATTTTTTTAGAAATGTAGATAATGTTTCTATCAATTTATATCAATTTATTAATAATGATTTAGGCTGAGTAACTACTTAATTAAAGTTTACTAAGATCAAATAATCCATAATTAACCGTTTGTTCTTTATGAAATTATGTCTTGTTCATGCTTTATTAAGGTTAATTAAGGTTTAGTTATTATAAAGTGGAACCAAAATTTACTTTAATAACTATAATGTGACTTTAGAACAATATACTAATACTATATAAACTGTAAAGTCTTGCATATAGCATGTACTTTAATAAATAGAGTTATTGGTAAATGTGTTTTTTGAGTTCACAAATACTTTTATGTGCTAGAAGTTTTGCAAAATGATTCAACTCAAATTACAAGCTATTTAAATTTGAAAAAAACAAACAAAAAAAACATTCTAACTCTCAGAAAGGGGAAAGGTTTATCTCTGGTAATTGTTTAAATGTTTTATGGACTCATCTACATTATATTCATATTATTAAAACAGGAACACAACCATAATACTAAGATATTTCCAAGCAATCCCGTAATTTATTCAACACTATTATTATTTTTTAATGACGCGCAAACAATTCACCTTTTTGTTGTAACTCAGCCTTTTCCGACACTGTAAATTAAAACAAAAGATTTCAATAAAGACTTCACTGATAACGTAGAGGCTAGCATAGATTAGCATAATGTGAAATCGACAGTAAGCAACAGCGTCGGTGTGAACCTGGCACCGAGATAGCTCCTCCCTGCCAGAACCCCCCACCCACCCCCATCCCCACACACACATATACACACACACACACACACAACACACACACAACAACAACGAGCCCAGCAATAAGGTCACCGCCATATTGAATTTTTTTCCACACATGCTTCAAAATACCTCCTGGCATTGCAAATATTTTTGACCAGTGCGGAATCCATTGGGGAAAGCCTCTCTCTTTCTCTCTCTCTCTCTTTTCCTCATGCTCTTTCTCTCTCTTACTTTTTTTTCCTCTCTTTCTTACTATCCGCTGCCAATGTGAAACAAAACGCTGCGGGTTATTCATCGATTGACCGCTCAAATCCCAACATATGCCGGCCGTATCCCAAATCCGACTTGAACAAAATGGAGCACTTCCGAAATCCTTCTCCTTGCCCCGTGAAGAAGTCGGCCCGCGTAGCATGTAAATGAGAGAGAGAGAGGGGAGGAATTTAAAATGCGTTGTGTAGCGAAGGGGTGTGTGAGAATTTGCGACCTATTTTGTGTAAAAAAAAAAAATGTGTAGAAAGAACAATGAATCATTTGAGTTGTGTAACCTTGAAGTGGCTTTATGTGGGCGATGCATCATGTCGGATTTGAAGTTTATTTTTAAACAATTGCTTTTAAAAGAGCGGTTAAGGGTGAGGTAGTGAATGACTAGACTAGGCCTGTTTGTTACGGAGATTTTCTGGTGATAAGAAGAGGAAATGTGCGAGGCTGAGGTGGCTGGTGGTTTTGCTGCTGCGGGCGAGTATAAAAAGAGGAGGTTTGCTTGAAAAGAGGAGGGTTTTAGAAAATGCACGATGATAGAAGGGAGATTTTCTGGTGATGAAAAAACAAACAAATGGCGAGGCTGAGGTGGTTGGTGGTTATGCTGCTGCGGGGGAGCAAAAAAAAAAGGATTGTAGCTGAAAACGCACGATGATGAAAGGGAGATTTTCTGGTGATAAGAGGAAATGGCGAGGCTGAGGTGGTTGGTGGTTTTGCTGCTGCGAGAGAGCAAAAAAAGAGGAGGGTTATAGCTGAAAACGCATGATGATGAAAGGGAGATTTTCTGGTGATAAGAAGAGGAAATGTGCGAGGCTGTGGTGGCTGGTGGTTTTGCTGCTGCGGGCGAGTATAAAAAAAAGAAGGTTTGTATGAAAAGAGGAGGGTTGTAGAAAACTCACGATGATAAAAGGGAGATTTTCTGGTGATAAGAGGAAATGGCAAGGCTGAGGTGGTTGTTTTTGCTGCTGCGGGGAGCAAAAAAAGAGTAAGGTTGTAGCTGAAAATGCACGATGATGAATGGGAGATTTTCTGGTGATAAGAAGAGGAAATGGCGAGGCTGAGATGGTTGGTGGTTTTGCGGAGGAGAAGGAGGAGGAGCCAAAAAAGGGGGGGTTGTAGCTGAAAAAGCGCAATGATGAAAGGAAGATTTTCTAGTGATAAGAGGAAATGCTGAGGCTGTGGTGGTTGGTGGTTTTGCTTCTGCGGGAGAGCAAAAAAAAAAGAGGAAGGTTGTAGCTGAAAACACATGATGATGAAAGGGAGAGTGCACATATATAAATAGATATAATTTATTCGTCAAGCTAGATTTTTTTTTTTACACTAAATGGAAACTATTCTGTGTAACTTGACGAGCCTCTCACATCGAAACTTAAACTCGGCAACGTGGGAGAAGTGTCTTGCCCAAGGACACAATAACAGCACGAATTGGACCAAGTGGTGTGTGAGAAGTGTACGTCATACTTTGACTTCTCACTGAGTACTCACTGTCCTCAGACCGTTGTAATAAATGGTAAATGGTCACATTATAGCTCTATTCTTCTCCCAATAGACTATTAAAGCACTTTACATCAAGGGCGCACAAACACAAGGCGGGGTAAGTGTCTTGCCACAGGACACAACAATAGCCTGCACCTGTTGAGCTGAGATCACTGTTGACATGCACTGTTGTCATGATGTTGTTGTATATATGTACCTCTAAGTATTTTATTTTATTTTTAAGCATATTTTTTTAACTTTACGCATGCCCTTATTTGTACTTATTCAGCGTTTTTATGTTGCACTTTATCAACAAAGAGAGTACCTAGATTGTGAGCTGTGTTCACTGACAATGGCAATAAAAAGTCTTCTGATTCTGAGTCTGAAAAGTCTACAGTGAAGCGCTCGGAATAGACCCGCTGCTCCTCCACGCTGACAGGTGGCGCAGGCATCTGTTCAGGACGTCCCACCAGGAGGAGACTGATGAGACCCTATGGAAAACCTGTCTTTGGTGAGAGAAGTTTTGGCATTGTGAACTTTTTTTTTGTTGCACTAAACCAAATGTTTCCAAAAAAATAAACCCGCATTTCAAGAACTAACTTTTCCGATACAACAGAAAAATATCAGAATGTCATGTATTTTGACTTCTCTGCCCACCTCAGTCCACTCTGTTCTCTTCTCTTGCTCTGTCAAACATCTCCGGCCTCACTCTTCAGACATGTCCGCCTCCTGTCCGCACTCGGGCCCCTCCCCCGCACGACCCTGTCTTTTCCCTCTTCTCCGATGGACTTTTGATTTCCTAAAACATCAGAGGAGTGCGCCTGAGAAGTGCCCTCCCGCAGAGCTCTCAAAACACCAGTACATTTGTGCATTAGGCTGTCAGAGAGGCAGGGGCACGCGGAGCAGACGAGATTTACTGGGGAAGTGAGCAACAATTTTAGACAGTTACAATACTGCAAGTGTGACTGGGTTAAATTTGGAAATATACTCCAGCTATCAATAGGGGGAGTAGTGAGCTATGATGCCACTGGGATTCAAAATACGGCCTGGTTAGATATAAATTCAACACAAAATATATCGTTTGCGCGGTCAAACATCCACAAAATGGCACGTATAACAGGAAACAAAACCCTTGATTACTATTTCCAACGGCAGAAATGGCAAATGGTTTTAGAAAGTTACATCTTTAAGTGTGTATTTGTATTCGTATTTGTATTGTTGTTGTTTTATTTAGTGAATATTCTCAGTCATCTAGATTACATGTGTGTACTGATTTATCTTACTGTTATACTGCAACCGCAATAATAATAATAAGTGTGTCAAATGGAAATGCCTATAACCATCCATTCATTTTCTTCCTCTTATCCGGGGCCGGGTCGTGGGGGCAGCAGTCTAAACAGGGACTCCCACACTTTCCCCACCCCAGACACTTCCTCCAGCTCCTCCAGTGGGACCCCAATGCGTTCCCAGGCCAGCAGAGAGATAAATCCCTCCAGCGTTTCCCATAATAAGGTATAATGATATAAGTCGTATTTGTATTTAAAGACTTAGTAAAGAAAATTTGTTGAACTGAAATGTGCCAGTACAGAATGACAAAACGTGAGCTTTACGTTTCATTATAATTAAGAAAACAATATAAACCTTTAAAACATTTACCATGAAAATTTCATTTCCGTTTCATTCCATTGTTTTTATAATTGAAAATGTAAAACATACCCACCATTCCAGCTCCTGACTCTTCGGCTTTGGGATGTTGTGATGGTAGTGGTATGTCTTTGAGGCGGATTAGCAGGACACAGTCTCAGTGGGACGCCTCCCTCAGCAGACCCTCCCTCCATCCTCATGCTCCAAGGTCAGGCCTAACTCCTCCACATGAGACGCTCTGAAGGGCCCGGGAATACAAGACAGGGGCCCTGCTGTGCACTACAACATAGCACAAAGCCACGCTGCAAACTTCTAACAAGATACAATATTTGAAACCACTCATCTTTTAATGATTAAGTTACAATTCAACAAGGCGCTCTACCTGATTTTTACTACCTGATCTAGTTTCATTTGAATTGGTTTTCAGTGGTCCAAAGTTATTCCTCACTTTCCTAAAACATTCTGAATTTGTCCAATTGGCTCTGAAGATCCTAGCTCCATGCTCCGAGCTCCTTAAGCCTAGACCGGATGTGTTAACAGATGCCATGATAAACCTGTCCGAATGGATCGGAATAGCTCTATGGAATAGTCAGCTGAGTTAAGGCTGATTTATGGTCCAGTGTCAAATATAGGCCGATGTGCTGCACTGATCTCTGACGCTCATGAAACCCAGCCAGAAAACTTGTGGTGTTTGCTGTGCTGTGTACGTGCTGTGCACATGCATTTCGGCCAAAAAGTTACTACACGTTGAATTTCAGCCGAAGTCATGATCTGTGATTGGTTGATATACACAGACTATACAACTGATTAAAAACAGCTGGGAGCAGCTGAAGTTTGTCAGAATGAACCTAATGTCATTGGCCGTGTCCCAATTCGACAAATGCACACTTTATCAGGTGCATTGAAGTGCACACACGTAACTTCCGGCGCCTGTCTCATTTCATGCAGCCGACGAATGCAGCAGACAAATGTGCCCTGCGTTTCCATGGAGATTGGCGAATTGTGCATCCGAGCAGACTTCACACACTGCTATATCCCATCATGCACCATGCGTGACTTCTTCTACCGGAGAGACAAGGTATATTTTCTTGAAGTTATGTAATACTAGCTAGAATTGGGGAAAAAAATCACCTTGAATGTTTATATTTACCTATTGATATTAAAAGGGAAAGATGGGCGCGGCCCCTGATTAGTTCTGCAGAAGTTTGTATGGTTCAGATCTGACATAAGGGAAGATCT
Source organism: Periophthalmus magnuspinnatus (assembly GCF_009829125.3). Taxonomy (NCBI): domain Eukaryota; kingdom Metazoa; phylum Chordata; class Actinopteri; order Gobiiformes; family Gobiidae; genus Periophthalmus; species Periophthalmus magnuspinnatus. The sequence continues at coordinate 14,101,921 of NC_047146.1, forward strand.
GCGCATATTGTTTACAATTATAGAAACAAAACTTAAAACTGTATGGCTAATTTGCATAATTAGCCATACAGAAATTGTCATTAAAATCAGTGCAGTACAGAATGAGGAGTGCTGTGAGAAGTGCTTATTGTAGTCCATTTTGTGGGTGTTGTAGTTTTAGTTAAACTGCTGCAGGTTCAGGTGACGTCTCCGTTGTTCCCGCTGACGTTGGATTGTCCAAACGCTGTTGAAGTACCTTCTCCTATCTGCCTAGGACTCTTACGGTTGACCCCGTTATTTTAATAGAACCATGGTTGACCCGAGGACGTAGCTCCAAAGGTAAAGGAGTTAGGGGCTAGGACCTAGGACCTAGGAGCTATGATCTGAACTATTCAGAACGAGCCATGATTTATAATACAGGGGTGAAGCGCTCAAGTGCAGCCAATCAGAGCACTGCTTTTGAAGCATACTTCCGGGTTGATGAGAAATAAAAATACTTTATTATTATCTGCAGATAGTACGCAGCGGTTTCATGTTGACACAAAGTGCTGCTTTTACAATCTACAATTTATTAATTTACAAAAAAAGTCAGCAATATATTCCACAGTATGGCATTAAACAAAGCAATATCATCAAGCAGGTGACAGACTGCTTACCAGATAAGTTAGTGCACCTTTTAAATGAAGAAACCTTAAAAAATGTATTTAAAATTGACCATATAACATAGTCACCAACTTGGGCATTACTGTAAACTCTCTATTGTTATCTCTGGTTATGTTGACACAATAAAACCTCATAGTTTAAATAAAAACACGCTGATTGTCCGTTGGGGCCCTCGTGAGCCTGCTCCCTGTAGAATACACTGTAGCACGCGCATTCATCACTCTCTGTCCGCTACGCTAACTCTATAGTCTACTGCCACTTCTAATTGAGCTACTTTACATTATAATTAGGCTACAAAATGCACACTCCTCCCTTTGGATTTAAAAATAGGACTTAGGAGAGAAAAAAAACAAAATCCTCGGTTGCGTTTGTCTTGCCTGTTGAGATTTACCGACTGTCTGCTAACTCCTCCGAGAATTCTTGCCGGCAAATTGATTATAAAATGCGGAAATTGCAAAGCGCATCTATTATTTGATGAGTGCACGTGCAGTACTTGTAATTAAGAAAGCCTGGCACTTAGCATTTGGCGGTTGGGGGTGGGGGGGTGGGGATATAGCAGGGGTTACCAAGGCGACGTATGGGGCACGGTCTGTCTGGGCAATTATAAGTACGTAATGCATTAGATGTGTTGTTCCAATGTGTTTGAGTGAACTGTGCAGTAAAAACGTGCAGGAGGTTTGAGGATTGGGAGGTTTTGTGAGGCAAAGGCTGAGTTCTCCTGCTTTTGGGGTTACGACTGGTTTAATTAGTCATTCTCTGGTTTAGCGCAGAGAAAGCTAATGCTAACACAGTGGTTTTACAGTAGTTGCTCATTTAGAGATTTTAACCACGTTGTTTTCGAATCAAATAGGCCTATACTAGCTTAATTTATGCATATTTCTGTAAATGTGCTCATCCACGTTTTTAAAGTTTATACATTTTCATTATAAGCGTCATAATTAATTCTCAGATTTAACATACGCAGCTAAACATCTTCAATGTTAGCATCTACTGTTTTTAGCCTGATTCAAATTGCTTCTCATTTACCCTCTCAAAGTTGTTTTTGGAGTGATTCATGCATGTTTTGAGCAATAATCACTCATTTTTAAGACGCCATGTTGCCGATCAACCCCCGTTTTCACCGCCACCGGGATACTCGCACTGCTCTGCGCTAACTTCGTTCTCCAATTTTATTTTCTTAATCGATGATACACGTAGGGTTCAGCAGCATTGCGTAGTCATCTTCGTACAAATCTGCAGTTCGCTAGCGTAATGTGCAGATATCCATACGAGGGGAGGACGGCTACACGGCTCTTTGTTGTGGTGACTTTTACGGCGGTGTCAGCTCCCATTGGGCACCGCACTTTTGTTTCATTTGTTGTCATTTTAGAGGAATATTGCGATTTAAAATGTGCAAATTATAACAGAATGACCCACAGGTGTCATACACACGCAATATGTCCTCTTTAAAGGAACACGTAACTTGCAACTGTACGTAACTTCTAATGGAGGGTCCCAGTGTTATTACTTTGCCTGGAATGTTCCACAGTACGACATTGACATTATCTATCATACATTTATTCAAGTATAACTGCTTTTATCACTGTTGTTTATTGTTCACAGCTTGTATCCATGGAGAAAGACAAATTTCATGCCTGACTGTTGGATATTCTAGGCAAAAGAATAACATCTCCAATAGGACAAGCAGCGGAAGACCCTCCCTCAGAAGTTACATAGTGAATAGTGCAAGTGTCATAGAGTTTTTTTTTCCTGTTTTGTTTTTTTTGGTTTTTTTTTTTGTCAGTCTCAGATAAACTGCAATAACAGACCAAGGCTAAGTAGTTCTAAAGTTGTTTTAAAATCCTAATAATTTGTAATATTATACCTATTATACCTATTATGGCGTTATAGTCTTAAAAAAAAAAAAAAAAAAAAAAAAAAAAAAAAAAAAAAAATAAATAAAATAAATTAATAATAATTTGCTAATATTTGAACAAGTAACAATCTGCACAGCGGCAAGCCAGTTATAGCCAGCAGAAAGATTCATTATGGAAATTGAAAAAAAAAAAATTGCGTTTGAGACAACCCATTATTGTTGTTTATTTTGCAAAGAAAAAAATGTATTTACGCTAACCTCCACTACAGGGCTTCCCCTCAACAAAATATGATTCATATCCCAATCCTACCCACAACTCTGCATCCCAAACCAAGGTCTTTAAACATAACACGGCCCCAAAACACCTTATAATTCCGACTAAACTAAAGGGCATTTAAGATCAGAGCTTTAAACCTGAACGCACCAAACAACAGTGTCCGTGAAGCGCTGTGTCCACGGGCCCTTTTTTATTTATTTACTTATTTTTACAGTATTTTCTTGTAAACGGGAGGATGAATTCATTACAGGAAGCGTAGACTCTCTCCCAGCTGCCATCTCCACCCCTGCAGCCAAACTTCGATCAATGGAGGGATTCAGGAACACATCCAAAACAACATTTAGCAGCGGACGCACCGGGGAGACAGGAGGAAGAGGAGGAAGAGGACGGAGAGGAGGAAGAGGAGGCTGGGCTGAAGAAACCAGGCTGGACATGTGAGGGAGGTGAAAAAAGTGATTGAAACGGCCCTACGAAGACTAAGCACTGTCCAGTTAAAGGTGTACGTTTTCCATCTTGCTGCAGGGTTGCCTCTCCATAGATCTGATCTGTAACTTGTCACCTGACCGACTCCATGGAAATAAATGGAAAATGTTAGGCAATATAATAACATCTCCATGAAAACAAGCACCAGAAGTTACACAGTGCACCTTAAATTATATGATCATATGTAGTTAGTTACGTCTGATAATCTATGTTATTGTGAATCTTCATTGTTAGTAACTTTTCTTAATTACTTTCTTATGACTTCTGTTATTCCAGCAGCAGAAAATACAGTGCTTATAGTATCATCTAGTGGAGAGTACTGGTAAAAGACACAGCTGGAGCAGACGGGAAACATTTTTATAGATCCAAACCCAGGTTATTGTAATCTGACGTCTGAAACCTGTAAATTGAGACGTAGTGATTTTCTTAATGGACAGAAATATATGAATTATTATGACAATCACAAATACATATACACAACCAATTACCCAATTTAATGTAACACAAAAATGCATTTTTTGGGGGGTAAATATTAAATGTTGCTCTCGCCTGTATGAGAGATGATGATTTTATTTAATTGACTGTAAAACAAATTATTATTTTGTTTCGATTTTCATATATTGTTTATAGAAATGGACTGGTATTAATACCGCAATTATAAGAAATTCAAATTGTTCTGTGAAAAACAATTGCTGTAAATTAATCACTTTGTGTGTTTTTTTCCTGCATTTTTTTTTTTGTCTTTTTTGTCTTTTTTTTTACAGTCCCACACTTGTCCACACACAATTGTTATTACAAAGTGTTACCGGTGAAGTCAGTACATCACAGCTGGCAGCTCAAGGATAGTGCGTCCTGTACATGTGTCTAAATTTAACTATGCACCACTTTTCTCATTAAAAACATATTGTACGCTCTTATAGACCCGTATTTGTGTACTTTTACATTTAGAGTGTCTTTAACGTCCTCCATTTGTAAACCGCACTCTGTTTACACACATGATAAGACTATTATGCTATTTATAAGCTGGGTTCATATTTCCTGGTAATAAATGATACAAGGTCACACATTAAAAACACATATTGTTTATAGAAAATTGCAGTCCATGACATTTTAGTTCAATGCACTCTTTGGATACAATAACCTCACAAAAGGCTATTTGTTTCAATGGAAGAATGCACTTACTGAACAGCATCTGTCACTGTATTGCTTTAAACATAACATTTTATACAGATAATGTTCACATGATACATTTAGTAATATACAGTGTATTCAGATATGGACAATCGCGTAGGATTTTACAACTGGGGCTGTAACGGTGGGCCTATGTTTATGTTTTTTGACGGTATATATAACAAGATAATTACAAAAAAATGTTATTCAGTATATTGATGATTCCTGAGGTTGTAACTGTTACCCAACAAACATGAATAAAATCACATGTAAAGTAAAAGAATTACGTGAATGCTAGATTTTGTCTGAAATTCCCAGCTGTAAAAACATTAGTGGTGTAAAGGTTGCTCTGAAGGAGGAGTCACGCAATGGTTAAAGGCACAGGAATTACGAAAAAAACGTGACCAAAAAGTTAAAAAGTAAAATACAATTGTAAAAATAACCCCCCCCCCCAAAAAAAAGCAATTAAAAGCACGCAAATTCAAGTAGCTGATTTATCATTTTTGCTAGCTTTATATGTGGACCCAGTTGAGTCTTGAAACAGCAAAAAGTTCACATGAAACCAGAAAAAGCGAAAAATTTTTTTTAAGAATTTCAAAAATGTATAGAAAAAGTTCTTTCATTCCTTTTTGTATTTTCTTTTTCTTTTGTAATTTTGTGTTTCATAATATGTGCTTTTTGACATTTCAAATTTTTTGCCTTCTATACCATTTTATTGCACTTTGAAATTTTTGGCCATTTTTACTTACTATTTATGCCCATTTCGTTTTCCTTCAGGGCCACCGTAGCTTTGCTCTTCTTGTTGGAAATCATTAGCTTGCACTGGCAACTGCAGTAGACAATGTTTTCCTCCATCTCTCCTCCGCCTCCAATACAACAACATACTAAAAACACTCTCGTCTTGTTTTTTCAGTGTCAAAGCTGCTGTTTTCAAGCCTACACATTAACCGCCATCGTCCTTGGACACTTCCAGCCAAATGAATAACATCCAACAGACAAAACTGCCCCCGCTGCTGTCTGCTTCACAGGCCTGTCATGGAAATTACTATATTAACGTATCCTTTAAAGGCTCTGTACCTGATTTTTTTCCATGTATTTGAGCAGTACAGATGTATAAGTAACTCTTGAGGTCAGATTTTATCCGCTGTGTGCTGTCAACATCTAATTATAAAGTGTTTTACTGCCAAGAAGTACACATTTGCATGCTAGTTATGGTTAGCTTTATTGCTATATAAACTAATCACCCTGTACCAAATTTGTCCCTATGTATTTGTCTTTCCCCAGTACCGATATATTGTATAAGTAATTTTTGAGGTTAAAATAAGTCTGTAGTGCACTGTCCGCATCAAATTTTAAAGTGTTTTACTGTCTGAGAATCAGGAAATGCACTGTTACCATGCTAATTGCTGTTAAGATTACTGTGGCCTCTGAAAGCTACATTACGTTATTTTAAAGTGCTTTATTGTCCGAGAATCAAGAAATGCACTGTTAGCATAGTTGTTGTTAGCTTTACCGTGGCTTCTGAAAGTTGTGAAAAGTGCTTAGAAACTCATCATGGTGAATAATCAGAATGCTCGGAATGCATAAGGTAAATGAGGAATAACTCTGCATCACTGCAAACTGTTTAAAATGAAACTGTTCTGACGTTACGTTTTTAAGACAGTGAAAATCAAGTACAGCGCCTTCAATATTATCGTTTATCCTAATGCTTCAAATATTATACTTCAAAATGTGTTATAGTGACAGGCCTGGCATTTCACCTCTGCAAAAAAAAATAAAAAAAATTGCAATTTACAAACTACAGTGGTTGGTAGGAGGAGTCTTGTGCATCCTGAAGGCACTCCAGTAGGGTTAGCCGTTAGCGGGTGGGTCTCTGTAAGGGGAGGGGGGTGGGCGTGTCAAGGGTCAGAGGTCAGAGTTCAGAGGGTCACACGGGCACAGTGGTGTTTGAGTTTGCAGGGCAGCACGCCGCGGTTGAGCTGGTAAAACTCCACCAGCTGGATCAGGTCGGAGAATTTGGTGTGGCCGTCATCCAGGCTGTAGAATAGGTCGCCCTCTTCGTCCACCTGTCCAAAATATATGTCAAATATTTAGGAATCAAGGGGAACAATTAAAAATATATACTAACAATCAAAATTTTGGACACACCTGCTAATATAGTGTTTTTTCTTTATTTTAGATACAAGGAAGACATGGAATATATGAAGTGTATGACATTATCTAGCAAAGGAAAAAAAGGGAGCTCGACTAAATTTTTAAAAATATTTTACATTCAAATTCCTCAGTGCTTTGTCAGCAGCACTGCAAACCTTTAGTCTTCTCTCAATGATCTTTATAATTAATTCACCTGAAATGGCTTTCACTTCAGTGACGTGGCTTGTCAGGGTCAAGAATTGCTAAGTGTCAAAAGTAGTGATCAAAAGCAAAGGCTGGATATTTTTAGTCATTCTGTATGTTATTTTGAGTTTATTTTTTGTTATGCTACATTGCATATGTGTTCATTCATAGTTTAGATGATCCTCAAAGTAGATAGTCATGAAAATAAACAAAAATATAAACGAAATGTGTGTCCAAACTCACAGGAAGGATCTGGAAGTGTTTGATTTTGAGCTGGTGGCACAGTGACAGGACAAACGTCTTTGGGTTGCTTTGGCTGTCTCGTAGAAGGAATACTCTGGAAAACAAAGAATATTTTTGTGTTATAATATGTTAAGAGTCCATTTGAAAAAAAATTGATTGGATTGTAAAGTTTTTAAGTTGACGAGAATAAAACAAGGTGGTTTAACTGGGAGCACACACACTAGACATTTCACTCATAATAAATACAGTGACGTTAGGGGATACACACAATATATTACTATTACTATTACTTAATACCTTCATTCACATTGTCTGATAAAAATACCTATGTAAAAATGATGTGCCAAAACAAACATTCAACATTTGTTTATCTTTTGTGTGACATAAAAGGCAATTTATCTAAAGATTTAACATTTTTGTAGCATAGATGGCAAATTAAAGATAATTCTGTTGCTTGTAAATAAAAACAAACAAAATATATATATAATACCACAGCATGTAAACTATCTTACAATTTGTCAGGTTTTACTATTTATCCATGAGCATTAGTAAAAGTGATGAACTCTGACATATCACATCCCAATGGTTTTTGGAGCATCTACTATTCCCAAAATTGTAAATAAAAGGACATTATAAAACGAGCTGTCTGTGGTTTCAGATTTACGTATTTGTGTCCACACCATGAACTTGTTTTTATTTTTATTTTTCATAAAAATAATAAAAAAAACAACTAGAATTCTATATCAACAATTACAATGCAGGTTATCACAGAAGGGTAAAAGCTAAAAGAATGAATATAAGAAAAGAAATACATTGAGCAAACATTCAGTACATGTGAATACTTTTCCTTGAGTTTTATTTCAGCCAATCACAGGAGGTGAAATGAGGAGTAACCCATGGCAACAGGGTCAGCCCTTCAGCCTTCTAAGGTGAGACACGTTTTCTGCTCTCTTCAGTTATTCTCAATTCTTTCAACCTAAGACTTTTCATTAGCAAAACTGACAAAGATACACCATATAAATCCAGGACTTTATGACATAATTTCAGTTTATTCTAACAATGTATTTATGTGTTACTTTTATATCTTTTCTAATGTTTTAGCTTTTACTATGTAGTTTACATGCTGTGGTACTATATATATATATATATATATATATATATATATATATATATATATATATTTTTTTTTAACCAAGGCTTTGCTATTGGCCGAGGTGGAATGTAACAAACTGTACTGTACTTATGTATACATTTTAGGTATCTGTACTACATTTGTGCTACATTTGAGAGAAGGTATCTGTACTTTCTACTCATACTCATTAAATTTTTGAACTAGACTGAAAAGTAAAACCACTACACTTGAAACTTTATTAGATCTCAAAACCTGCGCAAAATACTTTACTTTTTACTCTTTTAAGTTCATTTTTCAACGGGTACAGATACATAAGTACAGATACCGGAGTAAAAAAAAACCCTCAAGTAACAAAATTGAGTATTTCTTCCACCGATGGCTGTAGGTACTTTAGATTTTACTTGAAAAGGGATTTGCTCTGCTGTGAGATTAATCAATCTTGAAATGCCAAATATTTCAAACATTTAAACGTTTCTCAATATTATTAGGACTACTTCATTCACTTCAATAAATTAAAAAATGAAAGTGTGATCAGATCAAATATATTCTCTGTCTTACCCGTCGATGAGGCCCTGTTGTGTGACAAGTCTCTGAGCCTCTTCTCTGGACAGTTTACTGTAGAACCAGGGCTGGCTCATGTGGAGAGCTGCAGAGTAAAATATGCATGATTTTACTGTTTATTTACTTATTTTACTTAGTTCTTGATTAAAAGAATGTGTGACAAACCTAGACTGGAGACTGAGGAGGAGGGACTGCCGTGACCACTGAGACGGTGACAGGTTTTCTTCTAGACAAGACCAAAGTCACACACAAATATTTATTGTAAAGTAAAGCAGAAAATAACTGATAACTGATGATTAGTACACGTTTTCTATATTCTGATGCGAAAATAAAGAAGTTCTCTAATAACTTAATAACTTCTAGACGTGTATAATATATCTGTAGGATAGAAAAACATGTACAAAAAACTACTGCATGTATATATAATGTAACATTCTGGTGTAAGGAAACCAATTTCTTCTGGTTGTTTATTTTCTAAGCACAAGGGAAACTGTAGGCCCTAACCCACGCCAAAACAAGAACAAAACAACAGCAGACTCAACTCACTAGAGCCAGTCTTAAAACAGACCCGTTACTGACAAATAGAACTAGGCCTGTCACGATATGCTGCTAAAGTAAATATAGACGATAAACGATAATATTGAAACTAATTTATAACCTCAGAGCAGATGTAAACTACTAAAATCAGTATAAATCTACAATATTGTTAAAATTAAACCTTTTAGTTCTTAGTTTGCATCTGTAATGAGTCATAGAAGTTATTAATTCAACCTTTTATGGCTTAAATCTTATCATATAGCCAAAAAATAACCAAAAATGTCCCAGTAGTGCAAAGAAAATGTACACACAATAAATATTGACCCCAAAAAAAGTCAATATAGTAACTATTGTGATAGGCCTAAATACGACCTTTACATCAACCTGTCGGCATAGCAACCAAGTGTCACATACAAAAGCAGTCACATTAACAACAATAGCAAATAAACGTTACAAGAACAGTGTCAATTCTGAACTAAACACAAAGTATCAGATCATTACAATAATAACAAAGTATACATGACATTGTAGGACATGATTGAACTAGTCTAGTCTTCTATTAATAGTTCAAATCTATCAGCTACTATTATTTTCAATAGTACAAATGTGATTTTGTCTCACCCTCCAAGACAGTCCCTCCTCCACAGCCACAGACAGAGCCTCAGACGGGTTTTCAATCACGCGGCTCTTCTGTCCTGAGAAGTCCATGGCCACCAGCGAGCTCTCTGAGATGCTCCTCTGAAACACACAACAAAGTCAATACAAACCATAGTGTTCTCCTCTGTCAAATCCAGTCTATGCCACGCTCTTTTAAAGTCCAGACCGTACTTTTCTGATTCCTGGTAAAGCACTGCCCTCTAGTGTAAGAACAGGGAATGATGGTATCTATTTGTGAACTTCATAAAAAAAAATTACAGAAGCCAACGGCACTGCACAGAGTCATGTCATGATACTAAAATGTCAACCTTGATGAGGGAAAGGTTTGATATTTTATAACAATTTCAATATCACAATAATATATGTATTTTTTGTAGACAATAGAATGTGATTTTCAACTCAATATAATAGTAGTTTCAGCACATTTTTTTGCAATTCAATTTTACTTATATAGCACATGTTAATAGAGCGGCCCAAAGAACAAGAACAAATATACAGATAATATGATACATGGGCCAAGAACAATAAAAACAATAAAACACTTAAGATATCCAAGTTTCTTTAAGGTTACCATGTGGTCTTGTCTTATTCTAGTTGTGATATTTTATGCTATTTCTTTTCAGTGTAATCAATACATAAAAAGGTAGTTTACATTTTTTTTTTTTTGACAAGTCTCGTTTAAGTATTGATTAGTATCTGGGCATTGATACTTTTGACAACCCTACTACATACTGCCATAATATCTTTTTGCAAGACACTGAACATAACCACAGCTCTCACTATATAAAGAGTTGAAAGACATTAGGCATGAATTAATAATGGAAAAATTGTCTATTGTGGAATTTATAAATTGTACAAAAAAATCTTTAAAAAAAGCATTTGAGTACCTCGTGTTAGCTCTGCCACACAACATGGCAGTTTTATCTTTTTCTGTGTATTGCTGGAGGCTGCAGACTTGTGACCGGACAGTGAGAGGAGCAGCTGATCGCAGTAGTATTAAAATAGCAAAGGGGCTTCATTAGCATGTCTGCGTCTAAAAATACACCTGTGGACCGCACACAGCCCCCAGTGCAGTCTGGACTATTCTGGGACAGACACTGGCCTCTACCCATGATATAACCCCTCTGTGCATACTTACACAGCTCTAGGGACGTCCAGATTAATAGGTTAATCTAGTACTTCTCAAACTTTTGACTTTGTGTGACCCCCATTTTAACAATCAGTGGATTTTGTGGATTTTATTATCATGATGATATCGGAATCAGTATTGAGTATCGAGTCTATTCTTTAATAGGAAAAGAAAAACATGAAATCTGTCAACTTTATATTTTTGTTTTGTTATGGATCAGCCCTGGACGACTGAGGGATTACACAGATTATTTAGTATCGAAATCGAGTTTGAAATTTTAGTATCGTGACAACACTACAAGGAACTATTCACCCATTTGTACACCGGTGTATGTAGACACTGGGAGTGAGGCATGTTCAGGCATGTATGTTCATTTGTGGGAGCTGGAATCAAAGAACTAGCACTGTAACAACTAGGCTTAATTGTATGTTTAATGTTTAATTACATTTTTAATACATAGGCCTATATATTTTTGTATGCAATTGTACATTTACCATTTGAACTATTATGTAAATTCTTTCCCCCTAGTTTTTTTTGGTTACAAATGGTACACACGGTCACATCTTCATATAGTGCTTTTCGTCCTTCAAGGTACTCAATTCATTCACACGCATTCATATACCAATATACACAGAGATGGGTTAAGTGTCTTGCTCAAGGATACAATGACAGCAATCATCTGTGGGAGCTGGAATCACACCACCAACGTGTGGGGCAGTGGATGTGACCACTCAAACAGTGATGTTTAAGTTGAGAGAGGGACCCCGTGAAATCATATCATGTAAAGGCAAGAGTGCAATCACAAGAAATAAATAGTGTGAAGTGTTTTTATATCACAAGCTTACAATACTCGAGGGAAGGTTTAAAATCAATTAGACAGCGTGAATGAAAATAAATGAAGGATTACTGTGTTGTTTGGTCATATTATCAGTAATTGTGAATATTCGGAAAAAAATTATAATGCAACGTCTTACAATAATGTTAATACTAAAATTTGACATCGCCACATTCCTGTACACAGTCAGTCTGACAGAGTGGAGTTTAGAGTATATTGAATTCTATAAGCGTTCAGGAGAGAGTCAAACATCAAACTACTGTGTTATCTCTTATTTCAAGCACTGGTTGTAGCTTTTATCATGTGACCTCTTGTGTTCCAGACAGACACTTGAGGTCCTGACTCCAGACAAAGGGACCGTTCCACTGCTCTGACATCAGTGCTGTGGTAAGATGGTTCAACAGCATCCTCAGTTTGTTTCATCATTAAACAGGCTTGTATACGGTCTACTACACCCATTTACATCCACACCAAAATCTGATTAATAACTGATTTCTAGATTAGGGCAAGTAAACTGCACAATTTCATCGTGATGTTCATGATGTAATCAGAGGGACCATGATCAGAAAGAAATCAGATGATTTTGCTGTTTACATTTCAATTTAATAATCTCTTAGTTCCAAAAATCTGATAGTAATCTTATTTTGAGAGTATATGTAACCAAGGCACTAACATCTGATGTGAGTAATCTAATTTCTTTCTGATTGTTCACACCCACAATATTATGTACATCACAGGTGTACATACCATAGGTGAAGCTTTTTGTTTCTGGTGTGGCTGTAGAAAGTTCTGGTAGAGTTGCATCCCATACTGCAAGAAATGAAGACGAAACAAGATGTTTTATAATTTATATTTTATAATCACTTAAGTATCATGTGAAAACTATGCTTTGGTAAAAGGACTAAAGTATTTCAGACCAGACATTTTGAGAACTAATAACGATTCAAATGTAGTGATTTTGGCCAATATTTTTTGTTCAAGAGAAAGAATTGAAAACATACATTTTTTTCCAAGCCATTTTTATTTGTATACTTTTGTTGGCTCAAAATGCATTATTTATCCAGTTATGTAATACATTTTCTAAACAGTTACCATAATGTTTATTTTGACCTATTTTGACTGTGCAGTTAGCATGTTAGTTGTTGTTAGCATTACTGTGAGAGCAAAACTCCGCTCTGGCCTCCATAAAAGCGCTTATAAACACATCACCGTGAATAATTAGGATGATCAGAATGCATAAGGTAAGTGAGAAATAACTTTTGACTACTGCAAACCATTTAAAATGAACTAGTTCTGTTTTTCTTGTTTTTAGACAGTAAAAATAAGTTACAGCACCTTTAAGCCCCCTTATAAATTACTTTAAAAACATTAAAATGTGTCAGGTTTACTTTTCCGAGTATTCCGAGCACTCTGCCAACGCCATTGCTCATGTAAATCAAATCCACTCCGTAAACGCTCCATGAAATCACTCGGAAATGACTTTGTCTATATAAACTATGACAGATGAAGTCTCATGGGAATGCTAATCAAGCCTGCCTGCGCTATCCATCCCTTTAGCACACACGTGTTAGCGACGTTAGCGTTGTTAGCATGAGTAGACCTTTAGCAGCCTCATGGCAGTGATCCAGCATGTGCGCGTGGCCTCGTCGTCCGCACACAGCAGACGCAGCTCCCTCACACAGCTGGCCTTCGCAGACTGAGGAGAGGAAGATTATTATAGACTATTGAGATGAGTCCAAGTACGGCCTCAGGTATGGTTCAAAACTGCAGGAATGGCACCTTAACACAGAAGCCGTAGTCCGTGGGAGCACCATGCACCTTCTTGGCTGACAGCACGGTGTAAACATCACTGTCACTGAAGTCTACAATGAACTGGAGATGCCGAGGCTCCTGCAAAAATTACAGACATAAAAAAGGAAATAGTTTTTCTTTTTTTTTCTTTTAATACATTTCTACATTTTCTGTTAAAATCGCTGCTTCAACCACAACCAACCAAAGTAATCACACCTAGATTTAGACAGTATGATGGGGACGTCTATGGGTGATGAGACCTGCCAAAGGAACAGCAGCAGAATGCAATGTGCAGCTTTCAGGCCTCTTCTGCCTTTAACATTTCTTGGAACAGTCTAGGTTACTTCTACCATTGTGAATTATGGGTATTTTTGGGTATATGTGGACACAATATGTACCAGGTTTTTCTAAAATGAGGCCCACAAGCCAAATGTGGCCATAAAGAGTGGCTAATTTGGCCTGTAAAGTGTCGCTAAGATTGCTATTTTGATTCAGTTTTGCATTAAAAAGGGGGCAGTGAACAACATTAGAAGACAATTTTATCATAAAATCTTTTGCAGAAGATATTTTTACATGCACAGGTTTGGCCCTCTGCCTGCTGATACCTATTACTTTTGTCAGTAGTTAGTTTAAAAAGACACATCAGTTTAAAACTATTTTAAGTTTAAGATTTTATAGTCCCACGTAGGGAATTTTGTCCTTCCTTTTTGACCCTTTCTTCAATATCACTATGGCAACATGTCAGGAGCATTACATTCTTGGAGCAATACTGTAATAAAATAAAAATTGAAATTAGTCAAAAATTAAGGTTATATCATCACACCATAACTAAATATGTACCCAATCTTGGTGATTCAGTGGTCAAAAACATCTCAGATAGCCTTTTTCCAACTCCTTCATAAAAGATAACTTGACTATATTTAGCTATGTTGATAACACACTGTATCAACTGGCAGCTAAAAATAAATTTTACACGAAGTAGCACAAAGGCAGCTATTGTTTGGCCTTCGTGTGACACCACCAGACACTCCCTCGCCTCCTGTAAACTCCATAAACCCTTCTTGTTGATGACTGACTGCTGATGTGTCTAGCCTGGACCGCAGACGAACAAATTGTGTCAAAAAAAGGGTAAAATTTTAAAAAGAAAAAAAAGAGTAATAGTTCAACAAAAGCTGTAGTGTGTCTGTAGGAAATGAAAGCAGCTGGAGGAGGTGTTCTTGGCTGGCGGCGTCTTCAGAATAAGACCCACTTGTTAGCAGAGAGAGAGAGAGAGATTTGAGAGAGGAGAGAAAGGTATAGAGAGAGACAGAGAGGGAGGGGGCGAGAGAGAGGGAGAGAGAGGCGTAGAAAAAGGTATATATGAAAAGAGAAAGAACATATAGGGAGGGGTAGAGAGAGAGAGTGGAGAAAGAGGGGGTGGAAAGGGGGGTAGAGAGAGAGACAACAGAGAGGGCAAGACAGAGAGGGCAAGACAGAGCAGGGTAGAGAGAGAAAGTGGGAGAGAGGGAGGAGTAGAGAGGGGGAGGTAAAGAGGAGAGTGAGAGAAGGTGGTGAGTGAAGGGTGGTGAGAGAAAGAGGGATAGAGAGAAGGGGAGTGGGTAGAGAGTGAAAGGGAGAGACAAAGAGTGGGGGAAGAGAGAGAAGGAGAGAAGGGAAGAGAGAGTACCAGGACTGACATGCCAGCTGACCTAAGGAAAATCCAGCTCAACCTGCTCCTCGAGCCTTGGCAGAGAGCAGCACATATTACCCTGTGACCTCAGAGTGCTAAGCGACCGTGCAAATGAAGCTGTGGACAGGCGCTAAGAGGAGGCGGAGCAAGTTGCCATGGAGCTAGCAAGCCTGCTGTGGCATATTAACACTTTTTATGATACATAAAATGTGATTGGTCCTCTGTCCTGTTATTGTTGCCCTGCAATGAGGAATCTCGGGGGGTTTGTGGACTATGTTAAACTGGACGAGCACATTAGGCTGTGTCATAAAGTCCAGGCTCCTAGCTAAAATAAAGCCCTAGCTTCCACAGGCGGATTTTGAAAAAGCAATCCACGCATTTGTAACGCCGCCTCTGGATTATTGTAATTCTTTGTATGTGGGAATGGACCAAGGCTCCCTGCAGCGCCTGTGCTGTGCACCCTGCACTGGCCCCTATTTCAGGTGCAGTTCAAAATGATATTGATTGTGTGTAAATGTCTGCACTCTATGGGTCCTCTTTATACAGGGAGCTACTGCAGTCCTATACTCCACCCAGAGCCCTGAGGTCAACTGACCAGCTCCTGCCGGCTGTGTCCAAAGCCGGGTCCACGTTCAGAGGTGACCCGGCTTTTTCTGTGGTAGTGCTCAGACTATGGAACAGCGCCCTCTGCCTGTCAGGCCCTCTCAGTCTTTAACACAGTTTAAGACTAGACTGAAAGTAGTTCCTGTGTATAGTGTTATATGTGTATTTGTTTTTTCTTGACTTTTATGTGAAGCACTGTGGTCCGCTGAAGTTGTTTTAAACGTGCTATATAAATAAATAAACTTAAACTTGAATACATGTTGCAAAATCCAAATGCAGCAGTTTCAACCTTGTGGTAATAAATGGATTACTGAAGCATCACAGTAAATAATCCTACAAGATTACAAGACTTCTGATTTTCAGAATTACAGTTACAAACACTTACAAAATTTTCCCAGACTCTTACGTACCTTGGACGTGCCTTTATTAGAGAAGTACAGGCCCGACCTCCGGAGCACAAAATAAAACTTCTTCCAGGACTTGCGGCTCTGCTCTTTGGCGTGGAGGTATCCGTGGATCTCCGGACAGGTGCTGGAGTTTAAAAATGTCTAAAGAAAAAAAATAAAAGTACAAAAATACTCATGATTCATACAAACAAATTTGTATCAATGTACCGTAAATTTCGGACTACAGAGCGCACCTTGATATAAGCCGCACCAGCTAAATTTGAAGAGAAAATCAATTTTGTACATATATAAGCCGCACCTGAATAAAAGCCGCAGGTTTTCATATTGTAACATGAGACATTTACACAGAAAGACGGTGCACCGACACGCTTTTTTTTAAACTGTGCCTGAAAATTGGCACCAACACGGGATGAACACATCTGCAGGTTTAGAAAATAAAGCTGCACCAACACGGAAAATCTGCTTTTATTTCCTCTGAAAACTTTTGTCGTCTTTTTACATTGACCAAGTTGGATTCATTGATGTCGAGCTTACGTGCAGTGGCTCTATTTCAGGGGTCGGCAACTCGCGGCTCCGGAGCCGTATGCGCCTCTTTCCGCCTCATACTGCGGCTCTGCGTGGCTTGGGAACTAACACAGACACAGCTCACAGTCCTGCGTAAAGAGCCCTGATTTTCAGACGTTGTGCGCACAGGGGTCAGGAGCAACTTTGGCCCGTCCCTAATGACACACTAATAAGCTCGTCCGTAGATGTATCATGAAAATCCTGCTGGAAATCGCCACAGAAATCTATTTGATGTAGTAGCAAGTATATTATCTGCTCTTGTCTCCGCGGTGACGTTTCACGTATAACACATCAGACACGACGCACAAAAGTAGAGCCACAAGCGAGTGAAAATGAGCCAAAACAAAAGTCTTTGGAGATCTTTTTAACAAAGGGGAAAAGGACAACTGAGGAGCCAGAAGAAGAGACTACGACCTCCAAGAAAAAGAAAGATAAATTTAACAGACAATGCCTACTTAAAATCTGGGTTTGTCGCTACAGGTGACTCACGCGCACAGTCCGCTCTGCGTAACATACGGGAAAAGCAAATAAGGCAATGAAACCTTCAAAACTGCTTTGGCACATGGAGAATAAGCACCTGGGATTAAACGATACGCTACGAGTTTTTTTGTTGTTGTTTTTTTAAAGAAACTGCGGAGTAGAGTAGACATAATCACATAATCAGCGCGATGCATGATGCAGCGGTTTGGTGAGTTGTATTTTTTTAATGCACTTAAGTTGTTTTTGCCATATTTATCTGCCACGTGTAGAAGGCTTGTCCGTGAAAGTAAAACCTACATTATTCCGTTACATTATTGTTATTATACAGTGTTATCTTCATTTTAGATGTCAAAAAGTATTTGCGGCTCCCAGTGTTTTATTTTATGTGGAAAGTGGGTCCAAATGGCTCTTTGCGTGTTAAAGGCCGACCCCTGCTCTGTTTCCTTTCTGTTTCTTTATCTTAAAAACTGCATCATATCCATTTCATGATGCGCAAAATGATCGTTCAAAATCAAAACTAGTGAATTCTTCAGAGCAGAATCTTTCCCCACGTCTGTCTCACTTTTACGTTTACAGCTAGAGAGCGCCCCCCAGGGTCCGTTATCCAGTAAAATTCCATATATAAGCCGCACTGCTGTAAAAGCCGCAGGGTTCAAAGCGTGGAAAAAAAGTAGCGGCTTATAATCCGAAATTTACGGTAACTGTTTACCTTACCTCTATTAGCTGCGAGTGATCAACCAGGCCGTTCGTTTCACTGGATATCGAGACCATGTGACCGGGGAAAAAATCCTGCCAATAACAATATCAGATCAAGCCAAAATTTCTGCTTATGTGGTGTCAAAACAGTGCGTAGAATTGGGTTACTAACTTACCAGCGGTTTCCTGAAGAATTCATATTTTGCGTAATTCTTCCTAAAGTAAAGGCGACTGTCTGAATCCATGCCCCATCCTGATATAACGTCCATGACTAACTCGTGGTCCTCTATCGTTCGCTCTATCAACACATTCAAAAACTATGGTAACACTTTTTAATAACTACACCTTAATTACCATAATAAAGCATGAAGAAAGACTTAACTTATAATGAACAAATAGTTGATTAACAATGATTCAGGCTTAGTAAATTCATTAATAGCCTAACCCCTTAAAGATACAATATGTAACTTTCTGGTGGAGGCATGTCACCTGCATGAATTCATGGAAATACAAAGTTAAAACCATACTATGGAATATTGCCCATAGAGAAGGTAATAGCCAAAGAAACAAAGTGTCCATGGATACAAGTGGGAGGTTGCATTCTAAATAAGAGTGAGGTTTGTGGAGGCCCATTCACAGTAAGGACACAGCTTTTCAGAGCAATGAAAACATTGAAAAAGGAAAACATGATTTTTGTCAATGTTCTTAGATAAAAAGTTACAAGGTTGAGCTTTAAGAATGATCAATTATTATGTAATTATTACCAAAACCCTATTACCCCAACCCGGTGGTGTCAAACACATTTTCACCGAGGGCCACATCAGCACAATGGCTGCCGTCAAAGGGCCAGATGTAAAATAAATGTAACAACTTTTTAAACTTGTTAATTAACTGTTTCTGTATTTATTACTTATTCAAGTTACAAATATTGCATATGTATTTCTCTAGATGTAAAAATATGGCTGTGTAATGGCCCACGGACCTTGAGTTTGACACATGTGCCCTAACCCATTACTTAATTAGTTACTAAGTCTGAATCCCCAAAAAACTAAAAACTATTTGTTGAGTATCTCTTGCATGCTTTATTAAGGTAGTAATTTTACCACAACAATGTGAGCCACCCAGAGATCAAAAGACTGAGCCAAACTGTATATAAGAGATATTAGATTTTCTAGTACAATGATTTCACAACAGAGGCGGGTTATTAGATTTATGCACAGATTAATGGCAGAACTTCGAGGAACAAAGTTGATTATTAATCTCACAATGTATTAAAGAATAACTTTGGGGCCATTGGGGTGTTGCCTGAATGTCATTCATTATTGTGTACTTTTCCTAGAGGTTAAGCCTACTATTAAATAATGAAAATCTTGTGTTTGATCAGGTCTTAAAGGGCTTTGTATGTGAGTAAACAGTCAGGATTCAAGGACCACTAAAAGCTTTTTTAAAGAAGGAGACAAGTGCAGGAGGTAACGCTGTCAGACTTCAGAATGGAGATTGAGCACCTCTTTTTGAAGCTACTTCAAACCACACAATAAGATTTGTAGCGGAGTGTTGATATATGGCTAGTTTTTAAACATAGATGAAGGGTTGAAATGGCAAGCTGTCTAAGAATTATATATCCTAGTAATCTGGGTAAAATTTTAGGTGTGTTGATGAGATAGAACTACCACAAAACAAGGTGAGACAAAATGAGATTTTGACAGTTCACAATTTCGTTCAGTTCACTATTTTAAATTTATTTTATTTTATGTTTTTATGACTGTAGAACTGTTTTTTATAACTACAGCTTCATCATTAGGTGTAACTGACCGGTATTTAACCCTTCCTTTTGTCCAAGCTAAATGTAAATACATGGGAAAATAATGTTTTTTTCATGTGTACACAGTCTATCGGAATTATATCTCATGAAATCTTGTGGTATCCCTAGAAAATCCCTAGTGAATGATGAATAAAATCATTCATCATTCAAAAAAATACACTAGGGGCGTGGTATGGTGTTGGTAAAGGTTATAATGTGTTCCTAGACCAGGGGTGTCAAACACATTTTCACAGAGGGCCACATCAACAAAATGGCTACCCTCAAAGGGTCAGATGTAAAATAAATCTAACTACTTTTTAAATTTGTTAATTAAGTGTTTCTGTATTTAGTACTTATTCAAGTTACAAATATTACAAATGCATTTCCCTAGATGTTAAAATATGGCTGTGTAATTGCATGTCTCCTGATAAAATTACATTTTAAGACCATCATACCTTTTAACTTACCCTAAAGCGGGCCACATATAATGATCTGGAGGGCCACATTTGGCCCACGGGCCTTGAGTTTGACATATGTGTCTTAGACTGTTATTTGCTTAATACGAGCTATACCACCCACCTACAACCCATACTTGTACGCTCATATTGGACATCCTATTGGAGATGTGCCGACAGATCTACCACAAGAATCTAAAACATGAATGATGAGAAAAGTAGTACTTGGGCTGGCTACATCTTCACTGTCACCTCTGTATTGTCAGAACTTGAATGCCTTAAATGTAATCATGTATATTAGAGATTGTACACTGTATAAGGCAGGTCAGAGAAAACAAGAGAGGGAGACACAGTTTTTATCCCAGCTACTTTAGGGCTGAAGGCATGGCACATAATACCTCAACAAAAGCCACTTAATGCCAACACTTGGATACAGATTATGCCTGCTGATAATCCTATTTAAATTTCTTGCAACCAACAATCCAAAACAAGTGAAATACACTGTACATGCATGGCTTCAAGGTACAGTATGTAACTTTCTGGAGGTGGCATGTCACTCGCATGATTCCATGGAAATAGAAAGCTTAAAGCATACTTTGGAACATTCTCCATGGAGACAGATACATTTTATCACATACTGTGGAAGATTATAGCCAAAGT
This sequence comes from Periophthalmus magnuspinnatus, assembly GCF_009829125.3. Classification (NCBI taxonomy): domain Eukaryota; kingdom Metazoa; phylum Chordata; class Actinopteri; order Gobiiformes; family Gobiidae; genus Periophthalmus; species Periophthalmus magnuspinnatus. The sequence goes on from NC_047146.1 coordinate 14,122,905, forward strand.
AACAATATTTTCATAAAAACAAGCAGGATAACATGCTTTTATTGTAGTCTATTTGCCAAAAAGTTACATACTGTGGCTTTAAATTTGGAGGTTGCCTCACTTGAAACTTGATACTAAGAAAAAGGCTTGCTGTTCTTTTTAAACATTAAAATGTCATTTTCAGCTCAATAAAATAGTAAATAAAATAGTATATAATAGTAGTTTAATTACATTTACAACCATATAGTTCACTGCACCAACTCCAGTGAATATAACCTGGCCCTCTGGTACTATCCTTGTAATAATATTTGCTCTCCTCTCTCTAATACATTGTGTTGAGGACAGGAGGAGAGGTGTAGAGCGTACCTATCCCCAGATGGGACAGGTGTTCAAACAGGGTCCAACTGTGGTCATCAATGCAGTGGTTCTTCAGGACAAAGAGCTGGCACACGTCCCGTGCTGTGATGTCACTGGGCACCTCCACGGCACGGCTGCTCTGGTCTTCATTGTACACTTTGATTACCTACAAGACAGAAAAGGCAAAAGGTTCATTTCAAGACAGCAATATGGCAACCTTGCCAAGATGGATTCTCGCATTTTTGTGGAATCTGCTGTTGTGACGCCATGACCAATCAATGTGAAGTATTTATTTGAACATTACGATAACTGGCTCTCATCTCTTTCAGCAAGAGCCATTCCAGGTTAATGTATAGAACTCAAAGAGCCAGGTTAACAATATGGAAAAATATTTTGGGGTGTTACCCACACTATAAAATGAATGGATTTGTGAACATTCCTTCCTGAAGCACATTTTGCATTTTTGTGTTTATTGTTTCATGTTTAGTTAAAAATGCAGTCTCTATCATCACATGTATCCTTTCCTGTTAACCACACAATGGTTATTCACAATATAGCATTAAACCAAAGTAAAATAGTGAAGTCAGATCTGTGGAGAGGTGACCCTGCTCACAGTACCAATGTTCTTTCCAAGATACATTTAAAAATAGACCAATTTAATACCATACAGTGAAACATTCAGAGTAACACAATAACATCTCCATGGAGACACGCAGGTGGGGTACTGTCCAGCAAAAAAGTTATATAGTGCACCTTTAAAAAAACACAACTACTAAGGTATTACTTAACAGCATTATTATTGCCACAACACATCATCAGTCGGGTGAACCTTACCGTCTGTGTGACAGGTTAGTTTTCATCGTATGACACAGTGTCACACGATGGTTTTTCATGTCCCACAGAATTCCATAACAACAACTCATACTCAAACACTGATAAGAAATCACCAGCTGTTATTTACAATACACTACTGTGCATGTATTTAAAGAACAACACAACATATATAGTTCAAACATCACTGTTATTCTTAGCTTATTATTGTGCCATCATAACTATGCTACTTATACTAAAACATATTACAAAAGTATGCAAATATTACCTACCAAACGTTTCATAATGGCTTATTCAGACTTCAAAGCTAATCAAATTAATCCATGTGAAATTGACTCACCCGCCACGTCTGCTCAGGGCACCGCTTTGAGGGTAGACAGGCGCTGAAACCTACATACGGCTGCGTACAAAGCATTATAAGGTAACAGTGCTAAACCAATTCAACTAAATGATACAATGCATTCTATAGGAAGATCTGGAGCAACTTTGGATCACCTGCTTTCTCAACCAGAGCAGAAGCAAAGTGAGGGAGCCCAAGGAGGAGGAGGAGGAGGAGGAGGAGAGAGAGGAGAGAGGGGAGAGAGAGTCACAAGGCTCTGTAACCAACCCCCCGTCTGGTATATTCACACACCCATGGTAAGCATAGAAACACCAAAGCCCACGAAGCAGCTACAAAAGTGCTGCAATAGACTAACATATGCGGGCGGGTGGGTACGCAAAGGAGGGAGAGAGAAAGAGAGGGAGAGAGAGATTTGCAAAGGAGCAAATTGGTCAAGCTTTCTCAAATGTGGTATGCAAAAGGGAGTTGATTACAATGTCAAAGTTGATGTCAAAGTTGATTAATTTGACACAAGGGAGGAAACTTTTGGGGACACAGGAAACTGCACAAGTGGTGTTACTAAACCAAATTTGTTCATAGTTTACCATTCAGTTGCTTTCTTTGTGTCACAGGTTGTCATAGCACACTGATATGGCAGATTTTTTTTTTATGATAGATGCCCCTCCTGTCACCACCGGTCATGTTACGGAGATGGCAGTGGTCAGTGGAGTTTCTTGCCAGGGGACACAACGTCAGAATGTCAGGGTACCTTTTTGCAACAAAGGAACATACTTAATAACTGCACCACAGTCACGATCGACACAGTAACTGACTTATAGAATTGCTGATTTATTCATGCACTTTATTTGGACCCTGTGAGTATTCTAATATAGCAGTATTACTTCAGTGAGAGTATATATAAGCACTTGTAAACCAAAAAAAAAAAACACATAACAGGCCTGCACCAGAAGCTATCCCACCATTTTCATGATCAGTCATGTAAATAAAGCATAACTTCTTGTTTCCATGGAGATGTTATTACTTTGCCTTGAATGGTCAACAGTATGACATTAAACTTTTGTTACAGGTCAGATCTGTGGAGACACGACCCACTCACAGTTATGGTTTTTTTTTTTTTTTTCATGGTAATTATGAGCAACCTGCAATTGAATAAAAGCAAAAGAGACAAGTTTAATGCTATACTGTGGAACATTCCACGCTGTACAAAACATCTCCCTTTGTCAGAAAAGTTCCATAGTGCAGCTTTTAAGTACAAATCACTACAAAAAATACCCCTCAACCTATGCATTTTGTACTGTAATCAGATATAAATTAAATAGATAGTAAACAAGTACGAGCCACTGCCTGGATAAGAATATAAATAAACTGCATACATGCCACACAATAAAACCCAAAAGTAAAAACTGACAACTGGACAAAGCGTTGTGAGAGTGAAGACATTTCGCTGCTCTTCCCAGCCACTTCTTCAGTTCTGGTCAGATTATTGGTGGACACTGCCTTATATCTGTCTGAAGGAAGGAGCTAACGACACTGAAATTGAAAACAGCTATTGTTTACAGTTTCTGTATGTAAGCTAGGTCTATTGAGCTACACTAAGTGTGCACTGTGCCTGAGTCATATTCAGCTCTTAATGGGTGCTTCCACACCTATTAGCATACTGGCCAAACTAAATGTAGGGTAAATGTGCACTTTACACTGCACTTTAGATCAACTTGAATTCAACTGTGATTGTTTTAAAGATTTTATCATTTATATTTCAATGGACCCAGGAAGACTTAGCTGACTGCACTGCTTTCCGCTAATGGGATCCAAATAAATAAACATGCCAAAGTAACTACCATTAAGAACTTCAAATACAGTTTAAAATCTCAGAGACATAGAAGCACTTGGCTGTGTGTTCTTGCATGCAGCCGTATGACTCGTATGATTTGGAGCTTAGAGGATGAGCCAGGCCCCTTCAGAGCGATCGGGAGGAGGTCAGAGAGCGGAGACACTGAGGAGCCATTAATAAATCCATACTGACGATGACATCAGACCCAGCGGACTGCTTCACTACCCACTGTCTGTGGACCACACCTCCGGCATGCACTGCCCACAAAACCAATCATCACTATGACAACAAATGTTAAGTCTTTTTTAGATTAGAGCCAAATCGTTGTTTTTTTTTTAGTTCAATCTAGTTACAGTCATCATCAAGCTATCATGCAAACTCACTCAACTTATTATGTTAATGGACTGTGTCATACTGAGTTTTTATAGTATAAATTATGGACTGAAAAGAGATTAAATTCCAGTCGTTAATCCTTGTTTTTGATCTTCAATTTATTTATTCATACTTGGGTGGAGCAATACATGGTGATAAAAATATGCTATCTTGGTAATATCGTGAATCTGAGAGAGTGACAGCTGGATTTAACCAGTTAACCAGTTAGTTAAAGCTACCATCTGTAAGCTTATTTGACTTCTTTTACCAGCAGATGGCAAATGTGAAAGCTGTTCCCCACCTGTGCTCTCTGGTCTTCTTCTGTCGGGTCAAAGCTGGCACACTATCAGACAGCAGTAACATAAACATCATCTAGTGGTGGGATGTGAGAATACAACAAGGGGCGGGTCGGCCAATCTAATTACAAATGGTAGCTTTAAAAGGCCCATATTACACTGTTTTCTGATCTGTTATAATGTTGTTTCCTCATCAAAAACAAGCCAGGAGTTGTGTTTTGTTTCTTTCACAAGTTTAACACACAAACCCTGCATATTTAGACTGTGTTCTTATCTCAGACAGGAAACACTCTGTTCCACCTTGTGATGTCATGTGACAATACAGATGCTCCGCTGTGTTTTCAAACTCTATACACCTTCACTAGAATTATTTTAATAATTTCAGCCAATTGCTGATCTCTACTGAACAAGAGGTTTAAGGTAATGTTAACTTGAAAACTACTACTTCATGACATCACAAGGTGGAACAGAGCATTTTAGAGCTTTGGAGATGTAAACAGATTAATAATAAAGTGTTACTCAAATGAAACAAAACACAACTCCAGGTCTGATTTCGAGAAGGTGATAATATTATAACATGGCTTAAAGCTCGCAAGAGTAAAGTTTGCATAATATGGGATCTTTAAGTCATACATAAATAAAAAAAACATATTGGTGAACAAAATTAACACTGCTGCCCTTAATCGCACTCCATAGTTCAAAAACCGCCAGCTCAGCAAAGCGAGCAAACTATGAAACAATGGTATTTACATTGCACTGCGGCTGATAAGTAGAGAGCTTAAGCAGCGTTGCCATAAGGAAGTGGCTGTCCTGGGACTTAGCCAAATCAAATCATGCCAGCATTGCGTTTCACCGGAGAGGAGGAGAGGAGGGCGGAGCCGCTGATGTATGGGCTAACGCAGATGTGAGGTGGCTGGGGCTGTGTTTGCATTGCAGAAAGCTCAAAATGAAGGTTCACTGTTATGAAATCGTAAGTTATATTTTACGAGCAAAGATAAGCAAGAGGTCTGTGAGATAAGAGTGACTGAACAGGCTTTGAAAGTTTTATTTGAGCAGTTTAAATAAATCAAATGTTGAAAATGTGGTTGAAATTATGAAGTGATTTTATGTAGTGAAAGCTTAGTAGTTAAGGCTGGAGATTGTATTTGAAAGATTATGAAATATTTATGAAACTTTGGGAATGATGTATTAGTGTTGATTCAATTTTGAGTCTTTGGTTAACAGTTCAATTCTGAATACATTCACAACCTTTAATAAACAATGGATATAGAGATAATTTGTTTGAAAGGGTTTGTGGTGTTGCCAAATAAAGAAAATAAATAAAATTAACTTGCATAACTTTCAATATTCAACGTGCTGAATTGCAAATAAATACAAGTCGATTCACAGATAATAATCTTTTTTCAACATTCCTGGAATCTATTATTTTATAGGCTCAAATAATTTCCATTTAAATTCTGGTAATATTCAACTTAATGCAATGCAAATTTAACATTTTATTGTATAGATAGAATGTATTGATTTACTTATTGACCTTTATTTAACCAATGTCCCACTTTTTAAGAAGCTTAATGTACCTGTTTTTAGTGGTAGGGGAAACCAAAGCACCTGGAGGAAAACTACACAGGAACAGGGAGAACATGTGCCCTGTGCCACCCTGGAGTCAAACCCAGGACCTTCTTGCCCAAAATATGGCCTGCAAAAAAAACGTGGGAACATCTGCTAACTTTTGCTAATTTTGCTAATGTTTCTAGTCAGGTTATGCAATGTTTGATCTATTATAGCACAGTATAATAATAAAATCCTAAGAATGCATCCGGTGCCGTTGATCGAAATTTGTTTAAGATTTATGATCCTTGTTCCTTGTGTTAGTGAAACAAACTTACACAATTACATTACATTGCATTATAAAACAGTGGCTCTGACAATAGGCCTTTTATGAGAAGTAACACAGCAATATCTGTTTGGGACCTCACTCTCAAATGACCTCAGGACGTGCACTAGCTACTCGCTTTATCGCTTAAATTCTGTTGTATTTGTGGGGATAGTATATTATTAACAGTTAATGACATACTTTTGGATTCAGTTGAAATGTGTACTTTATTTAAAATGTGCATACTATTGTGAATTCAACCAAGCCCTATGATCTACAATACTGTCACCTGACCTCTCTATCTGCAGGTTATTTTTATAAATAAACTCTCCCCCCTTCTTCCTGTCAGTTCAGTCATGTGCCGTAATCCACTCTATCTTCACCACATCAGCAAAACCATCCGCCTCCTCAGCCTCACAATCTTCACTTCACCACCACACACCACAAGGAGATGTTACTTCCTGACAGAGTTTAACCTTCAACTTTGTCCATTAAAAATCTATTCCTTACCACCTTACAAATTTCTGTAAAAAGTGTCTTCAAATGATTCACAATACACAAATTATCCCATTAGTAGAAAGTTTACAAAGGTACAATTCAAATATGGTTAATGATCACTTCCAGCGTGTCTAATAAATGGCCAGTCTAGGTTACACAGATGTACTTTTATCAGGGGATAAAGAGAAGCATTCATGTTACTGTACATTCAGCTTCTGAGCAACAGGTAAACAGAAGACACACAGTTCCAAAAGAGACTTTTTTGGAAAACACTCAGGATAAATATTGATAATAATTACTATTTTTACGTTTAAGGCACATTACGTTGCGTTCCACTGAGTGCAAAACACACATGGACAGACACAGAGGGCTTTAAGGGATCCACCCAAATAAGTATTTAGCCAAAACAAGGCAAAAAAAAAAAAAGTCCTCCACATTTGACCTGTGATTCAATGCCACTGGCCAACAGGAGTAGAGGGAGGCTGAGAGCAATGCTTGGTCAGGACTACCTTAGCTGGAGTTTTTTTTTTTCTTATTGTGCATCTTTTGGGTTGAAGGAGGAAACCTGAGCTCCACAGGTATACACAAAGTCTGCACAGAAAAAAACACGCATCAATTAGGAGTCAAACCTGAGACCTTCTTGTTGTGTGGCGAGAATGTTTGGTAACCCGTGGCATATGCAGTTTTGTGTACTAAGTCTAAACCTCAAGATGATGGTTATTTCTGACATTATCAATAATGTAAAACTGATTGCACAAACATAATTGATTAAAGTAGCTGTACTTGATTTTGTTTGTAAGCAAAATTAGTTCAACCCCAGTACAGATATATTGTCAAAGCAGATCTGCTGGGTAGAAATGGGACTACTGTGTGCTTCTAATTATAAAGTGTTTGATCCTCCACAAACCAGGAAGTGCGGCACTGTTAGTGATGTAATGTGATGGCAAAACTCTGCTCTGGCTTTTGAAAGTTGTGTTAACTGCTTATAAACGTATTGTGGTGAATAATTAGGGTGCTAGAAATGCATTTGGAAAGTGAGGAATAAATTCGACCACTGCAAATTGTTTAAAAAATTAATAAAAACTGTAAAAAATCATCCAGAGTAAAAGGATTCTGAATATCATACCATGATTAGTAATGCTTTGACAATACTTTGATATGGTCACATTCCCAATACTGTATACTGTATAATACTGTTAAAATCCACTACAACTACTACAGCAACAGACCAGCAATACTAAGAACACATTATATTATACGTGGTAAGTCAGGAGGGTCGAGGCAGCTCGGTGAGGGATGAGGAACATGAAGATCATGTGCTGTGGATAAAAGACAAGACGCTCCGGCTGGGGATTCTGCATGGAACTCTAAATATAGCCCTTGCCTTGTTGAACATAAAATCCCCCATTAGGACGCCTTATCTCAAGGACGGGACGGGACGAGCTTTTTCCCAATTAGACTACTCTGCTTTTGCCTTGAACTGAACTCCCAGCTGCATCTTTTACATTGGAGGGTGTACACAAAAGCTCCAAGCTAACAGTAATATCTACGCTATAGAAACACAGAAATGAATCTTTTCCTGAATAGCTTTAGAATGATCTTGAGCTCTATCAGAACAAGTATAAGAAAACAAAGACTACCGGTAATACACACCCATGGGCCAATGTGGAACCTGGACGACAGAGGGATTACACAGATATAAGACCGCAGGGTAATATAAAAGAAAGTACTACGATTTAACGTTGAAATTCATATTATATTGTCCAAAGAAACTATCATTGTAGTATCAGAATCAGTATCAAATATTGGGTTTATTCCTTAGTATCAAGCTCGAGTTTGAAATTTTTGTATAGGGACAACACTACTGCACTATAACTTGCCAAAGATACATTAGTAACATCTGGAAGGAATAAAGCTAGCTGGGATGATAAAATACTTTGCAGACAAATGTTATCAAACAGGAGTGATAAGCTTGCTCGAAAGCCAAGAACTACTTTGCAAAGTGAAAAGGAGCCAGGGGTTTTCTAGTAGCCAATATAGAAGTGGGTATAGATGCGTGCTTATGTAACTAAGCATGACAAGTAGGTGCTATATTTGTCAGACAGCTTGACACTACATTGTGTATTTGACCCTCTAGGATCGTTTACATTTGGCTTTGACAAGTTCTGTGACTGTCAGTGTGACAAACAAGGCGGCAAACCAGGGCCAAGTTAAACACAGGCCTGCAACTACTGTCAATTAGGATTTAGTTTAAGACTATACACCCTATACCTTCTTGTACCTCCTACCAGTGGTGGAAGGTAATGAAGTAAAAGTAGTAAAGTACTTAAGTAGAATTTTTAGGTATCTGTACTTTACTTAAGTCAATTTTACAGTGGACACATTACTTTCACGTCACTACATTTGAGAGCATATTATTCTTACCAAGTTTGTGGTAACATCCTGACTAAAGTTTTTCCAGGTTTGAGTAAACAAAAATAAATACACAAAAAACACAAGAAAAATTAAGAAATTGATTCGTATTGCAACTGTTGACCAAAATATTTATCATTTTTTATCAATATCATTACATTTAACACTTCAACAAATCAACAACAAATATTAAACATTTTACTCTTTAAGTGCATTTTGAAACGGGTACTTAAATACTTTTACTTAAGTAGATTTTTTTTTTCATATGAGTAACTTTTTACCTCTGTACTTTACTTTTACTTGAGTAACATAATTCAGTACTTCATCACGACTGCCGCCTATATAATACTGAGACTTACATTGGATAAAGTACAATTAAATGCATAGACCCTCACCAAGGCATTGCGTCCATCTTGCAATGCTACAGAATTCTAATGTTGTGACTTGGACTAAATTCAGGTTTCACGTTGCAAGATACTGATCACATTAATGATTTGTAATTCTTATACAAAAGCACTGTTCACTGCTTTTTTGTGCATAGACGCAGACTTTGCCCTTATCTCGCAATGCTACAAATAGGAATTTATACCCAGGGCAACTAATTTCTTAATAACATTTCTCAAAGTATAACCCAAACCAGTGATTATTCATGGTAAGTAATATTGCTAAAAGAACTGGATTGGGATGAAAAACATAGGACCAATCCAACAATCAAATATCTATAAATAAGCAAAGTTCCATTTTAAACTAGGATCCTACCCGTTTCTGGAGACAGAGTGGAGTGATGGCAGGCAGGGTGACTCTTCTTGCATGGAAATTCATGCTTCAACTTTTGGTACGTAAAAAAAATGCTTACATAATACCCAAAGATAGATTATCATAGGTCAAATCTTGCAGGTGAAATCAAATAACTTAACAACTAACTAACTTTCAACACTTCTATTAATAGCCATCAGAAAGTTGCTGTAGCGAGATCCTTCACAAGCTAAGTGTGAGAAACTCCCTTTCTACACTTCTAACTCCTCCTGTGTCCTTGAAAATGTAAAAGCTTTTTCCACTTTTCTCTCCGTTCAGATATGCAGCCCTGACAAACCAGAGCCCAGAGGATGTTCTCAGGGTGAGTCCATATGCATGTATGCAAAACATGTTACACGCTGTTATGATAGCGCAGCATGAGAGACCAACCCGGGGCTTTCCAGCTCACAGAAGGGCCAGCTGACAGTACAGTGGCCTGATTTAGACGCACTTGTGAAATGCATTTACCCATACAGACTAGGGTTGTCAAAAGTATTGAAAATCAGATACTAAAACTAGCATAGAAACTAGATACTCATTAAAGCAGGTATCAATACTAAAAAAGTCACAGAAATGAACCTTTCCTGAAAAGCTGTAGAATGACCTTGAGTTGTATCAGATCAAGTATAAGACACATAGACTAGTACACGCCCATGGACCACTACGGAACCTACCTGGACGACTGAGGGATTACACAGATATAAGCCACGTGGTAATTTAAAAGAATGCACTATTATTTAATGCTGAAAATCTCACTCTATTGTCCAAAAAAAGAGTGTTTTTATTATCATTGAAGTATTGGAATCAGTACTGAGGATCTATTCCTTAGTTTCAAAATCAAGTTTGAAATTTTACACTTATACAGACAATCAGTTCTGCGTTCATAGGCGTGTTACAGGTGGCATATGCAATATAAACTGTACTGTGGTATAAGTTTGGGGAGAAGGAAAAGCAATTTAAAGGGTCGATTTTGATACAAAGGAATAGCCCTGATACTTCATACCAATACAGATACTATTTATTCTAGTCAAGTTAAATACTCTTTACACCATGCATCGTAGAACTGCTAAATAAACTAATACAGTAGTTAATACGTTCCTGACAGAATCACCTTTTTTGTCCAATCAGGCACATTGTTACTAAAAATCATGGGAAACTACCTGACACTATCCCAGATACTTGATGTCATGGTGCATTATCAGTAGTGACAAAAACGCTTAAAGTAGGTGGAGATTGGAAAACTACAAGGAAACAAATGCATCACACTATCCCAGACAGTTCCCATTTAACTGAAACTTGTTTAGTGTGTATCCAGCTTAAGGCCCATAGTAACAGAGAAAGACAAATATTAAACAAATAAACAATGGTGACTGAACTCCCTGACAATGACTACTGCGTGTAATGACAAAAATGATTTATTTGATTACACAATGCTTCGCTTTGTAATGTGTTATTCATTCACTCCCCACACTTGGTGGTAAACTATTTTTGCAGTCGCCGCAACCCTCTGGTAGAATGCCAACCCGACCACTGCCAATCACTCATTAAGAACACATCCTATTTATGCTTAAACAAAATGGGTGAAATGTCTTACCCTACGATATAACAACAGTGAGGTCAAGGATCAAACCAGCAACCTTTGAGTTTCACAGCTAAGCCACACAATCCATAAACATATAATATTTATGGAACTAACACACTGGTGATATTGCAGGATTGTTCATTTCTACTCAGTAAAGTGATGAACTTAGCTACTACCATTAGAGTATATATAGCTGAGTACTCATTTATAGCTCCTCCCTTTTTTGGGTTGCCACCACAAACCACAGTAGACGGCCTTCTTACCATAACATTGCTAAAAGTACTGCTCAGGGACACAACAAGAGCATTTCTTTCTGCTAAAGGTTTACAATTTGCAAAAAAATAATAATATAATTTTGATTTTGTTAAGTTGGTGGTATACATCTGTTACTCTTTAGGGCGTTGCTAAGTCTGATCAGTAGGAGGTGTTGGTGTCTACATTTGAGCATAGAGTAGCAGAGAAAATTTGTGAATCACGATATGGAGATTTGATCAAAAGAGCATATAGTCACGTTGCCTGACATCCAAAATACACACATCTTAAATACTTTGTTTTCAAATGGGTGTGATTGGCAGGTGGATAATCCAACTGGGGACATGCAGTGTCTGTATTGGAAACAATAAAGGAGAAAAAAATATCCCAGGAGGCTGAAAAATATTGTGGGTTTCTGCTGAATCTATGAGCAAATCTGTTAATCTGAGGTGAGATGAATTTGATTTTATTTGTAAATCATAAGTGGCCAACGAGCTCCTTTGTTTTACATGTGTCACTGAAAGAAACGGACCTGATTATGTTTAACCGGGAACAGAGGACATAGGGACCGGACTGATTTCAATCTGTATAAAAAAACAGAGAGATATTATTCTGGATTTACCAGGCAATAATGTTACAGAATGAGGTCCCAATTAGATTTTTATCACCATCCTTTTTTTGATACAAGCTTGCTAGTAGAGCCGAGCGATTTGAGAAAAATATCAAATTGTAATTTTCCTGAAAAGCATTACGATTAGATTTGCAATTTATGGTTTAATAATGAGATTTTTTCAAAGTTCCAGAAGAATTGACAAAAAGACTGAAATGTGAAATGACAAACTAACACATTTCAGAACATTTGTATAGATCTAAACTACAGGGTTAGAAGTTTTTACGCAAAATGCAACAGGATATTTTGTTGTTTGTGGAGGAAATTATGGTACTGCAGACTTCACGATTCACTAATTGCATCCATTTAAATTGCGATTAATCTTGCAGCTCTACTTTGAAGTGAGGAGTGGTCTCTTCTGTCACTAGAACTATCCTTTCCGTCGCCTATGAGAACGCGCAGCACCCTCCCACAGCCTCTCTCTTTATCTGAAACACGGCTCGGTGATTTGTGAGACAGAGACAAGCAGACGCTAACACTTATCGCCGCGCAGCTAAAATCAAGTGGAATTAATGGAGCCACCATGATAACGCAGTCTCCAACGCTCCCATAACAAAGACACTAGCAGACATATTGTCCTTGACCGTGGTTTGTCCAATTGAGACCCCCTTTTACAGCCGTGCCAAAAGTAACAAGCCAAAGTAACTACTAGGGGATTTAACAGTGCATGGATGTCTTTATGATGTATATGCAATGGTAATTATGTTACAGTTTTATCTGTGCAGTGAATGGAGCGTTTATGTGCAGTTAAAAGACAAGCCTAAGTTTTGAGGACAGAAAGTTTGAATAGGAAAAATGTACAACTTAAAGAACACATATTAGGGAAAAGTTTTTTAACCATATTAAACTCTTGTGCCCTCATCGAAAACATACCTGGATTTTTTGTATTTTTGCTTCATTAATACTCGTTTCATTAATGCGTTAATCCAAAGTCGTCTTGTCTGAGCACTCAAAAATGCTACATTTGCATTTTGCCTGTTTAGGTGCGTCACAGATAAAACTCCAGACTTCCCCTACGCAGTTTCTGTTCACAACTAAGACATCACGAGACCTAATGTGTTTACTTTCCCGTGGTTCATTCCTGTTGCTGACAGCAGAGGGAGTGAAGTATATTTTCCAAATGACGACATTATTTTTATGTTATAAAATGTGAAATATTTATCCCAAAAGCATATTTTATCAAACACGAATGTGGCTTTAATAATGTGTTCTTAAGATGATAAAGATTACAGTCAAATCTTGTGTGAATTTTGAACATCACATTTGGTTTGAAATAACAGCATTTGACTTTAATATTAAATGGCAAACTGCCTTCACTAAGCAGCTAATCAACTATAATGCTAGCACCCATTGTTTTCCACTTGCTTCACAGTGTGCCATTTGATCTGATCTTGCGCTCTCCACAGTGAGGTAATTCGACTTACTATAATACAATATAATTTTCTTCATTCACATTTGTTTCATTAATCCTGTTTATGAGGCAGGTTTTCCACTGAGTGCTCAGAAATCATTCAGTTGTGAATTTCCCAAGATTATTACATAATAGATTTAAACCTGGAAGTGTCCTGTGTTCATAAACCATCACCGGACTCACCGTCGCCCCTGTTGCTAAATGACTGCTAAAAGGCTATTTTCATGGCTCAGATTGCTGTCTACAGAGGGAGCTCCAATGCAAATCTATTCAAACCTGAAGTGGGTTTTCCAAACATTATCATTGTAAGTTAAAACATAAAATACAAATGTTGAGGCCAAAACAATGTATGATATGTACACTTTAGTGCAATACTAATAGTACTAAAAGAACTTGGTTAGTCTAAATATTTCTGCAAGTTGTGATTTAAAACCAGTCATGGCTTTGTGTGTGTAACATTTAGTCCAGTGGGCAAGAATAACAGGGCATGATGCAGTCATCCTTTATAAATTATTCACGTCTGTCAATGGTGACCACATGGAGACTAGAACTCTGCACCGTGTACTCTGGAGGCTCACATACACAGATGTAATAGCATCAGTTATGAGTCATTTGACTGGAATAAATATGGCCTCAATGTGATTTTAGTTCTGGTAATGTGCGCTGCTCAGCAAGGAGACTGGACACACCCTCCTCTATGTCCTTCATCAATAAAAAATAAAGCAATATTAGTTTAAAAAGAATGTTTACATATTAAAAATATATGTGTATATACATGTGTGTATATATATGTGTGTATATATATGTGTATATACAGTGGTCACTCGTTTATCGCGGGGTTATATTCTAAAAATAACCTGCAATAGGCAAAATCCTTGAAGTAGTCAGCTTTATTTTTCACAATTATTATATATGTTTTAAAGCTGTAAAATCCCTCACCGCACACTTTATACACTTTTCTCAGACAGGTATTAACATTTTCTCACATTTCTCTCTTATTTAAACACTCTCAAGTTCAAACCTTCATATTTTATATCCCCCTTCCTTGATGATCCTTCCTTGGTTTGGCGGGTTACAGTTACATTTAATATGATGTATTTTCTTGCTGTCTTCTTTGCTTAAATAGATCAACACAGCAGGACAGTTACAGCTCGTCTTTATTCAACAACTTAACTCATCTCATCCGGTGCGCACCCTGTGCACGTTCACTTGTTATGTTTTTATCGATGCGCTCCTCAAATGGGCTGTACTGCAACAATAAGTAGGAACTAATATTATTATGAAGAAAGTAAATAATGTATCCAACATAATATAATAAATAATATTATTTGTTAATAAAATAAGTACAAAGTAATAAACAAAATACTAATGACCCAAATAAATGTTAATACATAAAATAATATATGTCAAATAAAACAAAGGTTACATAAATTTGGCTGAATGCATTCTGTACTGTACAGGAGACATGGCACGGAGGAGACTGATTGGACACAGAACACAATGCACCTTCATACACAGTAAAAAAAAAAAAAGCATGCAAAATTGTACAGAAAAAAAAATCCACGAAACAGCGAGGCCTCAACTGATTAACTGTTAATATCTTACGTAAACATACCAGACCTGTATTCTGGTATGTTATGTTGTCTATTTGTTAAGTTAGTGCACTGTACTGCTATTCAGCCTGTTGTTCTCTATTTTACTGTTATTATTATAACTTGCCTTTAAAGATAAAATATGTGTTC
This sequence comes from Periophthalmus magnuspinnatus, assembly GCF_009829125.3. Lineage (NCBI taxonomy): Eukaryota > Metazoa > Chordata > Actinopteri > Gobiiformes > Gobiidae > Periophthalmus > Periophthalmus magnuspinnatus. The sequence continues at coordinate 14,138,146 of NC_047146.1, forward strand.
TTGGTCATGGATTTTGTAAAATAAATTTCCCCAAAAAATGCAATTTATAGTCCGGTACGACTTATATATGTTTTTTTTCTTCATTATTATACATTTTTTAAGCTATAGTATTCAGAATTGACAAAAAAGTACATGTTTCTCAGTGACTTCAAAAATGAAAAAAAGGAATCACAACCAAAATGTTATTTTTAAGATTCTTTTCTAGGAGACAAAATCTGAACAATCAATGAACAAATACACAATAAAACTAATCTGTATTGTTGCTAACTGTTGTTCACACTAATGGTTATACTGTAATATCTAAAGTATTACAATATAATCATGCGCAAGACAAAACTTGAAAATAGTATCACTATTTTTATTGTACATAAGCGCTATGCTGCAATAAAATATTTTACAGTCAAGTTAATGTGATAATACTATGTGATAATACTATACCATGACAGAGGGACTCTGTCCGTATGGCACAGAGATGGAAAGATTATTGGGCCATAAATGTAATTACAATGTTTGGAAGTATATTTTCTGGTCTCAGTGACTGTTGTGCTGACATCAGACGTTTACACTGACATAGTGTAGCTGTCATGACGCGGTGGTTTTCATGTGGAAATGGACCGTGACGCTGCAAACACAGGGCCAACAGCACACTCTGATAAGAACATTTCTCATGCCAGTTTAGCCTCAGTGCAAAACAAAGCCATGTCAACCAACAGCTCTCTCCAGCAACTGCGTGATGCATTCAAGGGAGCTGTGGTGAAATGAAAACTCACTCCGGTTCGCCGCAATGACAGACGATGCAGACATTTTCCTGGACTCTGCATTGTATAATCAAGTGCTGTCGAAGAGTGCAAGATCATTATTATCAGATAAGTGGAGATGGTTGAGAAAAGATGACACAATGTGAGCAAGGAGGAAAGGAGGTAGGAGGGGTGGGGGTGGGTCGGGCTGCTGGGACGGTGATGTCATTGGCTATGAGAGAAAGGTCGTGACCCCTGACATGAGCATTGTGACAGAAAACAGCTGTAGATTCGGACTTTGTGTCTTTTGTTTCTCGGGATTAAAGATGGTCTAAGGCAGGCTGCTGAACAGGACCACTGTGGAGAGGTTAGGCTGGAAGGAGCAATGAAAAATGTTTTATACAACATGTAAAATTTTTATAGTGCAGTGCAAGTCTATTTTTGTAGGGTGTACATTCACTTAGATTTTTTTTCCTTTAAAGGTGCACTATGTAATTTTTCTTGTGGAGGAAGTCTACTACTTATTCCCTGCTTGTTCCACAGTACTGCATTAAACCATCCATGTGTTTTATTGCTCAAATACACCTTCAAAAACATGCACGACTGTGAGTGCCCTCAGATGGTACACCATTTGTAAACGATTTTACTATTTCCATGTATGTTGTTCTTTTAAAAAAATAAGTATGGATCATTACATGAACTGTGACTATAGATTTAGTAATATACTTTACTGTGCATTTTTATGTGATGTGAGCCAAATATGTACCAGTAGTTACCAGTAAAGTATTTTTTTGTGTGCCAGTGACAGTTTTCCAACTACCCGAGCAGGCTGCAGCTAAGAAGGGGTTAATAACCAAGAGTCAGTTTGCCCCTCTTGTGGGAAACCTGAGGATTATTGGTGCACTTATCAAAGAAAGCAGCAAATCCGCACAAATCCCCCTCTCCTCCACCATGGACCCAGGAGAGAGAGAGGACAACAATCACTGTCATATCCTGAGGTGAAAGACATGCGCTCAATACTCAAATATGAAGTCATCCATTTCCTCCCCCTCAACAAGAAGTATCAAGATAAACGGCTAAAATCCATACTATTTAAATTTAATTCACAATAATCTAAAAGGCCCATAATTTAAAATTGAAGTAGGAACTGATAATTCAACAGTAGAATCAGCAATTTAAAGATTGAAAAAGCAGATGTGTATGGTTAAAGTTTTCTCGATATTATAATTTTAAGCAAAACTAAGTAACATTGTTACCCCATTAAATACATATTTAACCATCACAGGTACTTACAAAGGCCCTGTGATAAATATAAATAATAAATAAATAAATATGAATATTTATTTTCGGGATGTTTGAAATATTCGTTGTGTCCCTGTGCTGTCTCCGTGTAGAAGACCAGACTTGCATTATGGCGGACACAACTCAAAGAGAGTTCTCCTGGGAAACCCTGGCTCTTTTGTTCTTTATATTTGACAACATTATATGTTTTTTACATAGACTTTATAAAGAAGTGGACTAAGGGAGTGTGACGTCACCCATAGTGTTCGGCTCCAGCCAACTTAAGCTCATCGAGGCTAGCCGTTATATAGGGACGAATTAGGAGCCGAGTTCCATGTTTGGAATTCCGATCAGGAATATCATAACAACCAAAGAGCCAGTTTGGAGTGAGGCTGTTGAATGTAAGGTCCCTTCCCGCCCACACTGCTGGTTTAGCAGGGGGTGGAAGGTTTAGCAACACTGTCAATCAAACCTAGAATTTATGGACTAAATCACTGGAGGAGTCGGGCAAACTTCAGTGTTTGTGTAAAGTACAACAACAGCAGTACAATTTGTTTAAAAGTATCAACCATATGCAATGTAAATAAGAATAGGCACAACATAGGCATTGAAGCTAGTTGTTTAGCAAGAAAATTTAAATATACTTATCAAAGTGACCAGGTTCAACTTTTTTTTATTTTATTTGTAAATTAGGCAAGCTCCCCCCTCCAACTGAAATTTAGACATTATCAGATTCTACAGAGTCTACCGAATGTATCAGTGTTAGACAGTATGATGAGCAGATTTGTAAGTTGCTTTCCTATGAGTCACTGGCACCACAAATACTAAGATGTCAAATCAACTGCAGCAAAGATGGCCATCTAAAATGATCCGGTTCAAAACTAATGGAGCAGTGTAGGAAAATCTATACACCACTATTCATTTGAAAACCAGACCCTGACATGTAATTGGTAGGTTTGAGATATAATTACAATCATGTGATATCTTTTTAGGATGTGCATAAGCTCATGAACCACATGCCTCAACTAGTGAAATTAAATGCAGTAGTACTACTATGGAGTTATGTTGTTAAGATTTCACTTATGTTTGTGTTATGTTAATAAGCTAAATTATATTTTTTCAACAAGATACTGGGTGGTGAGTTGTTTGGAAGTGAGTCAACAATGTATGTATGTAAAGTGTGATCTGTGTTAAAAGCAAACAAATGAGAAAGGATTGAACAGACAATTCAAAACTAACCAAAAAAACCTAACCAATCAGAGACATCATTATCATGGCCTTTATCAAAACAAAGATGGAGCCGTGCATGTATATAGAATCTCAAATGGACATAGGTAAACTGCTAGCCGCGTTCGAAATAGGAAGTGAGCATGGACGTACTTCCAGCTCCATTAACTCTGGCTCCAATTCATTTTACATTTGAAAACTGTCACCCCTCTCTCTGTAACTTCCACTATCAGGCTTGTCGTTTTGGTCTTAAAATGTTCATTTTAATCCGAGCTACATGATCATGGTGTTTTTATTTGGTCTATTTGGTTTATTTTGTGCATAACTCAAGATATGAACATTAATAACAGACAAATCAGGCGCCTTCTTTCCCCGAGGTCGCTTCCACTAGCATTAGCAACAGGTTTGATTGACAGCGTTGCTAAGGGTACTCTCCCTGCTAAACCAGCGGTGCAGGAAGGGGTGTTACCTTCAATAGCCTCACTCCGGATTGGCTCTTTGATACTCACGGTTGGTTTTCCTAATATGCAACTTGGCTCCAAATCCAGCCCTAGTTTTTAAAGCAGATCTATGTCAAATCTTTACCATAATAAACCATAATCGAACTCATTCTGCACTTCACATTGCTCACAGCAGAGGGAGCTCTAATGCTAAACTAATTAGAAGGAGGAGTCGTTGAAGCGTTGTCTCCAAATGTAAACACCATTTTAAGTTAGAAAATGTTAACTATGTATCCCAAGGTGGCCAAAAGCATTTTAAAATTAATTTAAAGCCAAAAGAGTCCACTAGAACTGACTATACAAGCCTTAGATTCAACCACATTCTGCTTTATTACTGTCACTGTGTCTACTTGTACTCCACTAAAACATCTGTCTAACTGTAGAATCAGAAATGTTTATTTTTTTAAATTTCACATTACCCAACAGTGACATTTTAATGCAAACTTACCCTGTGGCAGGTCTGTTAACCAAGCCAGCAGAGTTCAAATTTGTCATCAGAACAAAGTGCCTTCCGTGTGTGTGGATTATTAGAGCGTGCTGACACGGCATTATCAGCTCACCACAGCCCGTCTCTGAACCTGCACAACTGGTTCTACCGTCACTTCAACGCTGCACAGTCAAACATGGTGTAACTATGCATTTCTCTACAATTAGACGTCTGACATGGCGACAAAGTACGGCAACGTTCATTTTTCAGCAATCACTTTGAATGAGTGCGTCGTACCTGAGTTGAACTGTTTTTGGTCCAGGGTAAAAGACATTCCTCCACTCGATTGGAGGAGAGGGCGGAGTGGAGGATCTCCGTAAAAGGGTTAGGGACGGCAGAGAAGGAGTCCTCTTCCTCTTCATTGGTTCTACAAGTAAAAGAGTAGAGGGGGTTAGAATAGAACGCACTTTGACTCGGTTTGATGTTATGATGTCAGATATTGCATTTCGACTTTTCTGGCTAACATTGTAATTACCATCAGATTTTAATAGTGTTTTTTTTTTTTTAAAGTTGACCTTTTTCACATATCCAGGAGCATTAATGTTTGATAGAAAACTGAAATATTAACTGCTAAAATATGAGGATCACATGGATGTTGCAGAGCATATTTATAGGGGTCTAAAACTGCAAAGTTAGCAGATTTTGTATATAACAAGATATTTTGCAAAGGAAATCATACTAAAAGAGATGAAGTTGAGCAAATTGTGTTCAAGTAAATGTAAATACAGTCCTTCAGGTAGAAATTAAGACCACTGTGTGCTGACTGCATCTAATTATCAAGTGTTTTATCCTTTGAGAATCAGGAAGTGCACTGTTGTTAGCATTACTATTTGTTAGCATTACATTGGCAGAAAAGCACTTATAAACCCATCATGGTAAATAATTAGAATGCTCAGAACACATAAGGTAAGTGAGGAATAGAGCTATGCATACAGAAATAAACTAGTTCTGTTTTTTACACTTTATAGACAGTAAAAATCAGATACAGCACTTTTAAGTAAGTGCATCCATCCATTTTCTCCCTCTTATCTGGGGCTGGGTCACGGGGGCAGCAGTCTAAGCAGGGACTCCCAGACTTCCCTCACCCTAGACATGTCCTCCAGTTCCTCCGGTGGGACCCCAAGGCGTTCCCAGGCCAGCCGAGAGACATAGTCCCTCCAGCGTGTCCTGGGTCTTCCCCGGGGCTCCTTTCGGTGTGCCTGGAACACCTCCCTAAGTAAATGCAGTCTACGCAATCACCAAATTTCAGTCATTTCTTTAATTATGATGAATCTTGCACTAGATACAGAGATAAAGAGGCTTGCTTAATGACACAATGGCAATGAAGGTACGTGAGGAACAAACAGACAACCCGTCCTCTTTGTGTGCACTGCTTAGCCCGCTGCACCACTCTCAATAGAAAATATGCAACACACGACTGGTTCATAACAACTTTTATGATTAAGTTATCAACAGTTACACCTACAGCCTGATAATATCTATGTATAATGTTACTTCACACTTGTACGCGCACAGACAATGACTCCCCTGTCTTGTCAAACAGCAGTAAAACCTGTAACAGTTTTATGAGCTATAATTAGTTGTTCTTAGGTGCAGGAATGACCAGTAAAATATATAAAGATGGTGATAAAGACAGAACATGGAGCCCTCCTGCTTTTGAGCACCAGACGACACACCCCATTCTGAAGATAAGACTTTAACTGCAACACAAGCAATGGAATATACTGGCTTTAGAAAGTTTATGTACCCTCTTAAATTCCTTAAATTTCATTATGGTGTTTAGATACCAAATGTGATCAAGTTCAATTTTATACAGAATAGTCAACACTTCTTATCATACAGTACACAATTTATAGCATTTTTTTTATGTTTTGCAAAGACACAACATTTTAAACAAGGGCTGCACAATATATTTCAACTGAATTAGAACTGCAACTTGATTTTGCACAATTATCAAATTGCAAATATCCTCTGCAAAGTACGTTTTATGTTTTTTACAGAAAAATCTTGCTGTACCTGTAGTTTAGACACCTCTACAAACACGTTCTGAAATGCATGGGATTCTTTGGTTTATTTATCAGTTCATTTTTCAGTCTCTCAAATGTTAATGTTTCTGGAGTTGCAGTGTGCACTCTGAAAAGAAACCTACATTTTAAACATACGTTGCAAATCTAATCAATCACAATTTAGGTAAAAAAAAACAAACACACACAAAAGAAAATACAATTAGATTTTTTGTGCAGCCCTTTTGTAAATGATCTACTACACATTCTAAGCATTAAAACACTGCATGCTAACTTATGCTAACTTATAACATATACAGTTTTAATTTTTAGATTTTTTTTTTCCCGATAAGATTTAAGCTGTGAAAGGTTGAATTAATAACATATATTTTTATTTATTGGAGCTCATGATTTTTTTAACAATATTGTACATTTAGTTTTTGTGGTTTAAATCTGCTCTTGGGTTTTTTGTGTCAGTGTCATAAATTAGCTTCAATATTATCGTTTATCTCTAATTTTACTACAGCAATATATCACACACGAATTTTTTTACCGTAACAGGCCTAAGAGTAATCATTGTAGAATTTTAAACATACAAAAAAATAGATATTCTGTCTATACCATAACAAAACTGGATGTTTTTAAAGGTCTGGCATCTTTATAAAGCCAAAGTTAATGGTTAATCATTGAATTACACATAAAACCAAAACTGTAAAATGCATGAGGAAATGTGTTGCGCAAAAAAGTGGCTGGTACTTTTTACTGCTGGGTAAACACAGCGGTTACTCAGTTACTCAGTCTAACAGGTGCTTGGTCCAATTCCAGCACTTTAACTGCCCTGGTGAAATAATACATTGCATCGCATTGACAGCTATGCACGGGTCGGGCCAATTGTATTTGCAGGTACAAAGTCTACGGCGCGGCTCAGACACAGACTGCACTGTCTGACTCCCAAATACAATAAGTACATTATTCTTGAGCAGGCAGTGGGCAGGGACGCAAACAGTGAGACATGCACTTTTAGGCTGAGGGAGAGCAGCGTCATTCAATGATTCAACAATACGCATGGACACAGGGTGAGGCTAGATGTAGGACTGTGCAATGTAGTGTTGTCAAAAGTATCAAAAATTATACTAAAACTATTATCGAAATAGACACTTATTTGAGCAAGTATTGATACTAAAAAGGCCACATTCATAAGACAGAAATGAACCTTTCCTGAATAACTTTAGAATGATCTTGAGCTGTATCAGAAAAAGTATAAGACATACAATCATAGAATACGCCCATGGACCACTATGGAAGATACCAGGACGCCTCAGGGATTACACAGATATAAGGCCACATAAAATAAAGTACTATTATAAAGTACTATTATTTAATGTTGAAAATTACATCCTTCTGTCTAAATAGTGATGTTATGTGTGTTTTTATTATCCCTGTGGTATCGGAATCATGCATAAGTATCAAGTCTATTCCTTAGTATTGAAATCGAGTTTGAAATTTTTGTATTGTGACAACACTTGCACAGTAGATTGCGAAAATATCAACATTCCTTGCAGGTTGAAGCTAACAGGAGGTTATGCTCTGTCTGGAGCTCTGTTACTCAAGTTACACTTTAGTCTGAGCTTTGTTTTATCACAATCGGACCATAAAGAACTGAGTTAGTTGGAACTACAACAGGTAAGCTGATTTGTGCATTTAAACAAGCCCCCCTTTCAAATAACATTATAGTCACAAGCTAGCAAGAACTCTCACCATTTTTATCGAAAATCAAACACCTAAATAGGACCATGAAGGCTTGTGTTGATCACAGCCCCCGAAAATGTGTTGTTTAAATGTGCTTTTTGTTCAGTTTTCAGACAAACTACAAATGTATTAGGCTGTGTTTGCTTGATCTGTGCATTGCGTCACCATGGTAACTGCTGAACATTTCACCATAGACATATATGCAGTACCCCAGCAGGATGTCCCTGCAAATTATCAACTGGCTAATGCAATAATAGATATCGCAAGAAATCAAATATATCACAACAACACAACATTTTACAAAACTTTTTTTGAAGTAAAATAAACAAAAAGATATTAAGTTCTATATTAGAATTGGGTCGTTAATTTTGACCCAGTTTTACGAGTAAATTAAGGCATATGTATCTTTTGCTTTAAATTAACAAAAATTATTGTGCGAAAAAGTATATTACAATGTCTCAATAATATTGTTATCACAATACAAAACAGTTATTGAATATTGTGTCTTTTACTCATATTGTGCAGCTCTACAAGATACAATGAATATGAGAGTAAGAATGTGATATTTGATAACTATGTTTTGTTTTATGACAACAATATTATATTAGTATATTATATTATATATGAATATATATTATATTATTGCAATATACTGCTGAACATTTCACCATAGACATACATGCAGTACCCCAGCATGATGTCCCTGCAAATTATCAACTGGCTTATGCAATAATAGATACCGCAAGAAAACAAATAAATCACAAGAACTTTTTGACAAAATAAGTCCAGTTAAATAAAAAAATATATATAATACCTTCAAACTGTGTCAAAATAAAAACTAAATAAAAGTCTACCTTTTTGTGCATTTTATATAAAAATAAATTTAACTGTAAAATTTTGAATTTTGTGTTGATATATTTATTTTCTTGTGATATTGATTACTGCATCACACAATTTTACAATATTAATATTTTTGTGATATATTGTGCAGCCCTACATTACATTTACACAGCTAATAACAATAAAATAACTATGATCTTACTAGATAATCCGCAATTTTGATCAGATTTTTGGTGTGTTTACATGCACAAAAGAAATCTAATCATGAAAAACACCTTTGGCATGTCTGTACTTTTAGAGTAACTGTTTGTTTTGAAAGACAAAGTAGAGTTACTTTTGAAATCATTCTTTTAATCTTTAATATTTTCTCTCTCTCTTTTTTTTTGTCTGTGCCGCATTAGTTAACAATTTTTGGCACAATATTCCTTGTCAACCTGCAGGCATGAACAATCAGAAAGAAACCAGATCACTCGTATCAGATGTAACTGTTTTTATGGCATTTCAATAATCTGATAACTCCAGAAATCAGATAATGTTAAGATTTTTGATGTGCATGTAAATGCAGCCAGTGTCACAGTTGCAAAGCACAAAAATATATGTTAATTTTACTATAGCAATCAATGTTTTTTATTATTATTATTATTTATTTTATTTTTTTATTGTGATATTAGCAATCAGTGATACATTACCTACTATGGCTATTATCAGCAAATCCCTAAGTTTACAAATGTCTGATTTACCTGGGGTCTTATTAACACATAAAAACTGCTAACTCTGTAATTTACACCTCCACACTCTTGTTCTGATATGAATTTTTGTTTTTTCACAGCTCATCTCTCAAATTTTGAAGCTCCTGGATGTGAAATCTGCACTGAGACAAAATTATGCTTTTAAATAATACATCTCAGAACATCTATCAACTTGAAAGCATTATAATTTTAGAAAATAAATCAGCAAATATTTGAAGAGGACGTTCTTTGTGTCCTACACTATAGCATGAAATAATCACAAATAGTGGTATTGTGTAACATGAGACTTGCATAGGGTTAGAAGTAGAACCATTATAGAGCCATTATGTTCTCCACACACTCACAGCACACACAAGGTCAGACTTTAACCATTTACTGCACGTCGCCATGTTAATGCAAATACTTAAGGTAAAGCTTTAAATCACAAGTTAGTAACTATTCATAAGGCATTAACAAGCACTAGAAGCACTTATATCTTGACTTCCATATGAAGCACTTTGGAGTTAGGCCTGTCACAATAATACATTTTGAAGGTTGATATATTGCTGTAGTAAATATAGACAATAAGCAATAATATTGAAACTAATTTATGTCACTGACACAATAACTCCAAGAGCAGATTTAAACCACAAAAACTATTCTAAATCTACAATACTGTTAAAAAATCATGAGCTGCAGTAAATAAATAGCAAAATGAAACACTTTAGTTGTTAGTTTGCATCTGTAATGAGTCATAGAAGTTATTAATTCAACCTTTCACAGCTTAAATCTCAGTGTATAGCCAAAAAACAATCAAAAATGTCCCAGTAGTACAAAGCTTTCATATACTGAACAAAAAATCGATACAGTAATTATCGTGATAGGCCTAGCTGGGGTCTAAATGTGCTATATAAATAAACTTGAATTTAATCAAAATATATAAAACATTTATTAATATATGTAAATACATTATAGCTGTTGATAAGCCATGTGTAATAGGTATCTCATAGGGGAATTAATAAGCTGCTGATACTAAATTATATGTTATATGGACAACAGCAGAAAGGAGAATGCATGAAGTGAGTTATCATGAGTTTTGGGAGTGATGTCTGAATATGTTAACGAGAACTTCTCTGTATACATACCTATTTTTGCACAAAATCCTAATGATTTTCAAAGCTTGGCAGTGCCACGCCCTCTTTTTAGTTGATGAATTAATACACAGAGCATGCCTTTAGTTTTAGGTTTCTTTTTTTTTTTTTTTTTTGTCAAGTACAGCCCTAAAAATATATTGCAATCATACAAACTACTAAAAATGCATGCATAACAAATCTGACTGTCTGTCTGTGTAATCCCTCAGTCGTCCAGATAGTATTCATAGCAAAAGAATTCTGTTAGCGGGACAAATCTCCCTGTATGTTTTCATTAAGAGGCCTGGAAAGATAAAATAGTGTATATATCTTCTTTTATATACAATCAAAGATACAGCAGATTCATGAATAGTTTTGCAAAAATATGGCATCAGAAAATACAACTTTTAAAAGGGAGGTAATCCAGACTAGGGCTGCAAGATTAATTGTAACCAAATCTAAATCGCAATTAGCAAATCACAAAGGCTGCAATTTTTGAAGTACAATATTTTCCTCCATAAACAACAACATATTCTTGTCTTGTCTTGTTTTGCATAAAAAACGTTGAACCCTGTAGTTTAGATCTGTACAAACATGTTATTAAATGTGTGTAAATTCGTATTTCAGTCTTCTTGTCAATTCTTCTAGATGCGTTTAAAATGTGAACTTTGAACAGAATTACAATGCTTATCAGAAAAATCACAATTAAATATTTTTTCTCAAATCATTCAGCCCTAATCCTGACCTACATACATTTTAATGCACCAATATGACCGCTTTATAATGAACTTCTGTGACAACTTTACACTCAGGCTTACCTCACCGACATCAACTCTTGTGTCATACATTCTCCGCATTCTAAACAAGTAAAAGATGCTCCGTTCATACCTCTTCCCCGCGGTCCTGTTCCTGGTCGCTAGCAGGGGGATGATGGCCGGGCTGCTCAGATTACCTCTCCCAAAGCTCTCCTCGCTCTCCACTTTCAGGCCTCTGGAAGTGCAGTGCAGTCCAGCCAGCGTGTCGCTCATATCAGTCATGTGGGCCAGCTAGCACCCAGGCATCATCTGCACTAGCGACGCAGGCAGAGGAGAGGAGAAGGGAGCTGGGGACGGAAAGAGAGAGAGAGAGTGAGAGAGAGAGAGGAAGGGCGGGTGGGTGGTTAGGGGGTAGACTGGTGGGGGTGGTGGTGGGGCCAAATGCTAACAGCCAACATTAAGATAATCCCTCCTACTCTCCTACTCGTCCTCCACACCCGTAATGATGATGATATTTATAGATCAGTCAAACATTAGTGGATCATATTTGTAAACTATTCTGTATTCTTGTTGTAAATGTATTAAAGTTCTGAAACTGCAAATTGTATCATTGAAGTTAGGAATACTGTTCCTACTAGTGGTTAAGTGGAACTAAACATAAGTAGCAAAAAAAGTGGATTTAAACTGTGTATATGGTGTTTTAATAGTATTGTCTAATGTGCCTAGTCATTTTTCACTATTTTAGTGCAAACTAGGTACATTTGCAGCTAAACTGAGCGCTTCCTCCAGTTGCCACTGAAATTTCAAGTACTATGTGACATCACACAGGACTGCCCTGATTTAAAGCCAGATGTTTTGGATTACACACACCTGGCTCTAGGGGTGGAGTTTGAAATATGGATATCTGTTAGGCCAATCACACTGTTCCTTATATCCCCAGAACCCACCCCTCCTTCCCCCTCACTCTTCCCTTTAGTCCTCCAGGTTCTGCCCAAGTTAGTAGCTCTATTTAAAATGTGGTTGTGGGTGGAGTTTAAGTGTTTAGTTCCACTTTGAGTCAAAGCCTAAATTCTACTAGAAAGCCGTTATTTCTCATTTTTCAAATAATGTATGACACAATTGTTCCTAAAGTGTTATGTAACTCATCCTTAAAGTAACTTAAGCACAGTTTTCCAAAAAGCTGAACTGATATCAATGAACCGAAAGACCCAATACTCGATACTAGTATTGTATTGGTGCATCCCTACCCTCAACCAGTCACATTTCAAGACATAAATACTAGGAATGCACTGCTATTTATGGTACTTGCAGCAATCTTCCTTTGATTCATCTCCACCGCAGCTGTAAAACCATCAGCCTCCTCAGCCTTTACATTTCCTCCTGTTCACCACCACTATCGTTGACTCAATCCTTTTCAAGCTTTATTGCATCATTTACATCTTACATCGCATCCTGTGCCGAAGTTTATGCTTAGATCTACGCTGTGTCGCTGCCATCAAACTCAAAACATGCTGTTAGCCAACGTCTCTACCCATTCACTGACACCACACGCACACATTTCCCTTGACTAAAGATAAATTAAACTTGTCAGTAGTAGTTAATATGAAATAGTAAGTAATACGTACTACATGGGCTGAGTTTTTCTTGGGGTAAAGATACTACAATGACAACATCTTTCTCAAACAGTACCGTGTAACAGAGTTTGACCACAAGAGAACAGGAGAACAGGAAAAATAAAGACAATCTCTTTTCCCAAGGGTCAATAAACCGAGTAAGAGAGTTATGAAAGATGAGGTCACAGGGCTGAACTAAAACAATGCAAACTTATCAGAGCAATAACTACGTCTTTGCATGTGTTGTGTTATTATTACATGTATGAGTGGATTTTTTTTTGGACTTAAATTGGCCTAAATCAGGACTAAACCAAGATGAAGACCAAATTAGAACAAAAAACAGTGCAACTAAATACCTGGACTTAAACTTTTAGCAGAGGACTGTATCATTTTATCTCACAGCTTGAGAACAACTAGTTTATAATAAGTTAATAGATCCTGTATGCATCTTTGTCTTTCATGATTTGCATATCTAACACCTCTGCACATTGGATTCAAATCAAGAACAGCTTCAACTACAATAGCCTAAAGTGAGAGGTTAGACTTGTACAAGGACATCAACAATCAACACAACCAAACTTATTAAATTATTATAAGATTATTATTATTATAAGAAATGTATGGTGCACAAAACTGAGCCAGGTCTAGCTTGGTTGTTTGCTAAATGTCATGTCCTCTATGTCCTGTTTTGCCTCCCCAGCTCCATTCTAACGTAATTAAAAGGTTAGCTTACCATACATTAGCACAGAGTTAGCCCAGAATAGCAGCTGTTCGGGGTTAGTGGGGATATTGTGTTGCTCTAGCATACAAAGGTAGCCCATACGGATAGGAAATAGGTCATCTTGATTGAGATTTTCTAAACTGCACAGTGGAGGTGTATCATGTGTAAAGAAAGTTAGGCTATAACTCCATAAAATTGCTGACGCTGCAGAATACGCTCTACATTCGTTGACAAGTTGACAAAAGATTGTGTCATGTGCAGTCTTTCAATACGTGAAAAGTTGAAGAGCATGTACCAAATGCCTTACGTAATACATTGTGCTCAACCTACAGATTCATGCACGGATCTGAGCTAAATAATAACTGTGGAGCCATCGTTTATTATGTTCCTTGTTCATTCTCCTGCACATACACGTCTCGCAGATCATTTCGCGCAGGTCAGTCCAGTATGATCCAGTCCTGTAGAGTATAGAGTCTTACCTGTGTGTGTCTCCTGTCAGAGCACCTCATGCTGCAGACCTCGCGCGCTCCTCTGGCTGTGCGCGGTTGCACGTGGAGCACAGGTGTCCTACTGGAGCGTCATGACGTCATGTCGCTGGGAGGCGTGAGTGACAACTGCATTCAGCATGCGCCGTCTGGAGTCATTTATGCAGTGGAATAGACTTTATGTAACAAACACGCACACTGCACAATGATGAAGTCTTTATTCACAGCAGTACAGTCAGACACACGCGCACTGCCACATCAGTGTATTTATCTGTAACTCAACTTCTCCATTTATTTACATTTAGCATTTAAGGCATAAAGAATAGATGTGCCTGTAGGCAAGACCAGGAAGGCACTGGACAGAAAAGTACATTTCCAGAATTAAGTTAAAAATAATTACAACTCTGTAAATCAGATGAATAATTTAAACAACTGTTTTGGGGTTACAGTTTAACATTATATGGAGATTTTAATGCATTAAATGCAAATAATCTAAAATACAATCAATAATAATTATAAAGATGCAGTTCAAATTAAGGTCACTTTATAAAGTGTGAGAAATACAGTAATTATACGCTATATACAGTGCATACTAGTACAGAAAAACAAACGTGTAGACAATATAATTATATTTTATAATACATTTTTCATTATTGTCTCTTGTATTACAGTAGCTGGCATACTGTCCGAAGATAAGGCATCTCTATAAATTGGTGACTCCTTCCACTTCAACAATGCCACTGATCAAAGGGGCATCAGACTGTGCCTGATCTGATGTGGAGACCTTCTCTATCTGCTCCTCAACTTCATCCACCTGGAATCACAAAGAAACACATTCATTACCGTGTGTACTTTAGTGTGAAGTTATAAATATGAAGTTATTATCTCCTAAAATGCAATTATAGCAAGCATCACCTATTACATTGTATTACATCCTGAAACACAACCAAGCTCAACATTTCTATCAAGCCTCACCTTTTCCTTTGACCTCAGGAGCGGAGGCTGCCTCTTGACCGGTGAAAATGGTGGGGTGCGGGTCGGGGAGTAGGATGGAGAGAGGGTGGGTGACCTGGGCGAGTGCGTTGTAATGGACAGGGACTGACTCCTCTTCACCGCTGAGGTCACTGCTTGCGCAAACTTGGATGGTGTAGACGGAGAGTAGGGCCTTGGTGCCGCAAAACTCCTCAACTTCTCTAAACTTAATCCCAAATTTGGCTGGACACTGCTTTGCCTTACTATTGCTGGTTCCTTATGCTCCTGTTTGGGACTTGTTGTGACGTTGCCTCCCTCTACTGGCTCCACTGGAGACTGCAAGGGAGAAAGAGGAGGGGATGGCAGAGCTTCTCTCTCTTTTTTTTCTTGCTTTTGGTTGGTAGAGCTCGCATTGAGTTGACTCTTCTCCGCAGCAGATGTTACATAATAGCCAGGTGTTTTTTTGTGCTGTTGCAAGCGGAAAGATCCTGGTTTTGGCTTGGTTGCGGGTGGAATTTTGATTTCTTTGACCTCTGTCGGTGAACCTACTTGCAAATCTGTAGTAGTAGTTGTCGTAGAAGTAGTAGCTGTAGGTGGTGCATGGTTTGTTGTTGCCGACTCCTGGATACTCCCATTTACAGTGTTTGGGGTAACGCTAGTAGTATTGCGTTTCTCATGATCTACCTTATGTGACTGTACAGTTTGTTGCGCAGTTTGCAAAGTAACGTTTTCTTGTGAATTTGGAGGTGGGGCTTCCAGTGTTAAGGCTACTTCAAAATACCTCAACTTTTCAAGTGATTTTTGAGGCACTATAGTGTAAGTTGTCATCCCTACTTTCGGGATATAGTCTCGCGTGAGTTCGTTAGATGGTTTGGGTTTTGATTCAAGTTCAGATGAAGGTACCTTAGATGGAGAAGGCGTTGCAGGTAGGTTTAAAGTCACTTCTAAGTCATCCGTCAATGTGGCCATGTCTTTTTTCCCTGATTCGGACAGACTGGGAGAAGATGGGGTATTTGATGGAACGTTATCTGGATGTTGCTGTAGAGGAACAGGATGTGAAGTCAAGTCTGTTTGAACTTGTGCATCCTCTCCAGTCATTTGCGTCGCGGTGCTGAGGGTCGGTTGGCTGGCTGCCTCAGTGACAGCGTGCTCTCCCGGGGGTGCAGAGTCCTCGCAGGGTGGAGGAGGAGGAGGAGGAGGAAGAGATGAAGGAAAAGAAGAAGGAGGAGGAGGAGAAGAAGATGGAGGAGGAGGAGAAGAAGTAGGAGGAGGAGGAGAAGGGGAGGAGGCCTGGGTCTCTGCATCTTGGAGCAGAGGAGGAGGCAGTAGGCGGGCAGGGCTGGGGAGCGTGTCACTGTTGACCTGGATGCTCTCACAAGACGGCTCACCTATAAAAAAATAGAGAAGATAAATTAATTTTAGCTAATAATATTTACAACTATGGGTGAGAGGAGGAAAAAAAAACACGTTTCAACATTTGCATTGACATATTTCTTTAATTATTTCTTGTAAAATTGCAACACATTGTTTTTTATATAAGGTTGTGCAATAAGTTTTAATCAAATCATGACTTGATCGTTCCAAATTGTCAATGGCATGCTTGTGTCTTTTTAATCAAGAATCAGTTCTCTCTCAGTAAAAGCAAGTGGTTCAGTAGTATTTCTAATTTGGGGTTAAGTGGCATTATTAGTTAACAATTATTAATCTGTCATGTTATGTTAATATTCAAAGCCATATTTTGCATGCAATAAGAAAAAGATACAGAGGAAAAAAATATAATGCATCTTGAGAGCTTGTCTTGTCCCATCCATATTTAAAACAAGTTGTGGGTTGGACTGAACAATTATTGAAAATAATAGCATTTATGTAGACTGATATTATAAATATTCTTAATTTTTTTTTGTCAATGCTGATTTCTGAGAGCATTTACATCACATTTACATGAAAGTCCAATAACAGCCTTGAAAGCTTAGTGGGTGAGGTGTATTGAACTGCTTCTTTAATTGGGTCACCTTGCAATAATAAATCATGAGCTAGTCTCATTAAATTTAAACAGTACTATTACATGAACAGTATTACCTATTCCTAGATGAGGTAATTTAATTTTATAATGTTGCTAATATATATTATTAAAATATATAATATACTTGAATTCACAGCTTACTTGTATCTGCCAGTTTAGTCACATCTTCAGAATCCACTTTTTCCAGCTCTGTAGCATTTTCAGAAGAGTTCATCTCGTTGTGCAGTTGGCTGTTACTGCGACAAATAAAAACAGTATTTGAAGTGTTGCTAATGCTTTTTACAAATTTTTGAAGAGTAAGTTGAACGCATCTTGACCATAGTTCGTACTTGCCATCTGAGGACAGGTCTCCCCCATTCTCTTCTATAGACGTCTCGATTGCAGTCTCGGTGGGCGGGGTTTGCAGTGTAATGTCTGGAGATGCATTCTGGGTAGTTTCGTCCTGGACAGTGCTGGTGGTTGTAGAGATGGGAGAAATTGTCTCCTCTTGCTCCCTTATTTCCTCCAGTGTGGTAACAGGTACGCTAGCTGTAAAAATATGGACACAAATAGAGAATATTAGGAGAGCAAGGGAATTTGGGATTTTTGATGCACAGATGCTAATACAGTTATTATATTAAAAACAACATGCAAGTTTATTTCATTATACTTTTCAATTTTGACTTTCTTTTATTTGAGGCATTTTATTGTCACATTTCCTGATATACTATAAAGCAGGTAAGGAGCTAGATGAATAAAGTTAGTGTCTTGCTCAAGGACACAATGGAAACATGCAGTGTCAGTGGCAGGTATTCAACTGCCAAACTTTGTGTTAGTGGGGGGCCATCTTTACAAACTGGGCGACCATATAAACAAAGTCAGACGTTTAATAATTCCACATGAATGAGCTATTGAGGCCAAAAATATTTATTATTTCATTAATGTTTGCGTAATCGTGTATTGTCCTGCATTTAAGATTTGACAACAAAATTTCCCCACCCACGTCCACTTGCAATTGTTTATAAAATTCAGACTCGTATATACAGGGTTATGCTATTTCTCTAACTATAGAAAAGTTATTTTAAGCACTGTAAATTTGCATGTATAGCACTTATATATGAATTATAACATATATTTATTAAACAAACAAAGTGAACATGCTTTTTCATTTTATTTAGTTAAGAATTTAGCTACGGTGGTTTTACAAATTAGTGTGAAAACTACATTCCTTTATTTTCCACTTCAAAGATGGACTACAAGCGAGTAGGAAGCCAGACCAAGTTTCAAGGCTACTGAAACTAAACTATGCATTCCTTACAGTCTGTGCCCTGAGAAAACACAGGAAGAGGATTCTTACTGTAGGCCTTCCCAGAAATACTGACTAATAACAGCAGTGGGTACAATTTAGCATCCAACTTTGCATGGGTCTTTCAATTGTCCTGAGGAGGTAACCAGGATATTATACACATACTAAATTATTTCCTTACTTTGAGAACCATAACAATGTTCTTTTAAGCCAACAGTGCAAACTTAATGATCTCAATAGGCCAAATGTTCCAATATGAATCAAATTACATCATTTTAATCACTACAAATCTAGGCTGTTGCGTTATTATTTCCAGAAAGTATTGGTTTATTTAAATACTTTTGTGCACAGAAGCAGGTGGAGTTTTCCTCTTAGGACAATACCATTAGAGGTGTTATGTATATTAGGACAAAGGCAGGAAAGTGTGTCAAAGGGAGATTTAAACTACAGAAAGAAAAGGAAAGGAAGGTGTAAGTAGATTTGTGAATAGCTCAAAGCATTTGAACTTAGACGCTAATATAATCAAATGGGTCACTGCAGGGGGTGGAAATAGCAAATAGCAAAGGAACAAATATTAAATAAAAACGGATGGAAAAAAAGGATGGAGTCAGACTGAAGTTGATTCAATGATTCAAAATATACAATCGCTTTGATAATTACAATGAATATCTCAGAACACCAATTATTCAGATTTATTTCAACTGGGGCAAAAATATGAATTCAAATGTACCTAGTTGGTTGGTTATATATGTTTTTAAATATATATTATAACACAATTCCCATCTTGTATTGATAGTATCATCAAAAAAATGTTTTCAATAATGGCCACTAGATGGCACTAAATTATAGTTTTACAGCCTTCAAGTGAATATGCAACTAAGCAACTTGACATAAATAAATAAATATCAAATGCACATTCATATTAATAAATGAGGTAAGACTCCGTACCTTGCAGATCGTCTGGAGAGAAAATTTCAGGTGCTACTACGCTCGGGGAGGAGGGGGGCGGAGGAGCTTTCCTCTTGGTCCTTTTCAGTGAAGAATCTGTCGAGGATTGACGACTTAGAACAGGAGTCTACACAACAGAGTAAGTAAGAAATAACAATATTACACATGTCATTCAAAATATAATCACACATAAGCATGGAGCATATGAGGCAATCATTTATAGCAGTGAATAGTTATACTGTTGAAACAATATCAGCGGTTGATATATAGAGATATGTACAGCAATGCCATTATAAATCCGAATCGTAGTGTTGTTTATGTTGACTGGAATGTTTACAAGTACTACTACTTTTTCACTAATTATTGTTTAGAAGGAGCTAGGCCTGTCACAATAATCACTATATCAACTTAATCTTCAATAACAGACAGGACAATACTATTTGGGACTCAGTAAATATTGTCTTTACCTTTTCATTCCACTGGTGGGTAATATTTTTACATTTTATAATACAATTGAGCTGTAAAATGTTGAAAAAAGATACTTCCATTACTTATATATTAGTGTGTACACTATATTAAACTGCTATAGTGTACGCTTGATTTTGCTTTAATGGCTTTTTCAATATTATCAGTTATCGTGTAGCAACATTTTATCAGTAAATTGTACTTGAAAATGTTTTATGGCGACAGGCCAAAAGTAGGAGCACGTATACAAGTACAAATGGTACACGTTCTATAAAAAGCCTTTAATGCGATCAGTTTCATCATATCTCAAGCAGTACTAGACTAAGAAAAAACAGCAAATGCTTAAACTGAAAAAGTAAGTAATGATAAAGTTCACTTGCTTTTTAACACCATCAGCCAGTTGCCTTCCATTGAAAATAAAACAACAATACGGTGAAACTTTTGATATTACACATATAAATATTACACATCCCTACAATGGTTAATTAGTAAGATATATTCACTCGCCTGATCAGTGCTCTCCAGCCTGGCACAAGGTTCAGAGTAGAGCCTGTGTCTGGGGCTGAAGTCGGAAGGGCAGCTCTGTTGGGACACCAGGATAGGGGGCTGGGGGGCGCGTCTCTTCTTGGGCATGTCAGATCCAAACGGAGAGGAGTTGGTGCTGGGTAAGGCCATGCTGAGAGGACGCGGTCGGCTCTGGGGCAGCACTGGGGAGGACGGGGCACTGGCAGTAGTAGCCTTTGGAGGACAAGAACAAACAACCACCAAAGGGACAGTGATAAGGGCTGGATTTCCAAATAGCGCAGGCGACCAATGGTAACAGTAAGTACACAGTCCTCCCTCTGCGGTATTCAATAGGTCACGTTTTAGAATGGGTTTCATGTCTAAATCTCAGATACAGAGCAAGGGTCACTATTGTTTAAGGACCAATTCTGCTCAACTTTGTTGAGCTTTTAGCAACTGTTTCAAGTATACATTTGTGTAATATTGCATATATAGGCCTTATGTTATGTGGTTGTCTCCTTCTTCTACAAATAAATATGCAGTTTTACCCTCCTTTTTTAATTTAGTTTTACCCTAATTTTTGTAAAAATTGTGGTCTTTTTAAAAATAACTTTTTAATTTAAAATTTGATTTTGATTTAAAATTTGATAAACTATCTCTGTCCCCAGATATGTTTGAATTTATTATTGATTTTACTGATAATAATTATGGCTTGATAATTATTACATTATTGCCAAGTTGTTTATGTTGTCACTTGCTGCCACTAGTTGGGTTGATGTAAAAGAGCATTTGCTGTGAGAGTGGTGTGCTTGGACCGCTGTCAATCCAACAGTTGCATTTTGGACCACAGTGAAGGACACTCCGAGAGCGCTTCAAACAGGAAGTCTCGGAGCGGCTCCTCTCTCACACTGGAGCAGTCCACAGTGACAGTAAAAGTGGTTAGAATTGGGTGAGAGGCGCTCGGATGACGCATATTTGTATGAATGGGCACTGAAGAGCTGCTGGTGGACTTGTTTGTCTGTCGAGGCCATTTGGATCAACTCAACATCAGAGACAGCCTCCTGCCTCTGTGTGGAGGTGAGCCTGGGTCTGTCCGTGTGTCGTTCACTTTTCGCTTTTTCTTTTCTGCCACCAACGCATACAGTCCTCAGGGTGTATTTGGCCACAGGTGATCAGCTGATGGACTCTCACATGTGTTTGTGAACAAGGCCGCCCCAAAAGTAAAGTAAACAGAATAAAATCTAATGCCCACTGGTGTCGGTCCACAGAGTGCAGTAGGATGTGCGTAACATGTCCAGAGTGCAGGTGGAGCCTCTCCGAGACCTCCTGCTTCAAGAGCTCTCGGACCGGCTGTTTACTGTGGTCCAGAGTGCAACTGCGGCTTTCGGCCCAAGTACACCACTCTTTGAGTGAATGCTCTTTTACATCGACCTAACTACTGGCAATGTGAAAATGACCTTAAATGCATCTGCGGTTAATATTCATAATTCTATTGCTATTTTTCCTTTATGTTAATAAACACAGGTGCCTTTTGAAACTTTTTCACTATGAACCACTGCTGAATGAATGAGGGATTACATCAACTAATACTCTTAAGATCTGCATGTATACAGCAAATTCTATCTTAGACTTTCTATCAGTCCTTCACCTTAGCCTGCGGATCGTTCTAATGAAGACAGGCAATAGAGTTAATATCCATCTTTACCTTCTCTGGTTTGCTCTTCTTGCTCCTCCTGAACATGCTGAAGAGGCCTTTATTTTCTTCTTCCTTCTGATTTTTATCTTTGCCTGGCGTGACCAATCCTGAAAAACAAAAACATTGAAAGATAATATCGGTGGGAATTATGGGATCATCCTGTCACATCATTTGTCAGCATCAAATACAAATACCTGAATGAGCGGGTGAGGCGGGACACACCGGAGAGGCAGGCACTGAAACAACACAATATTGCCAAAAATAATTAGCAGACAGGTGGAAACAAGTAGTATATTAACTTGATGTGACATTGTGTACTTTTTGTGTGCTTTTTATGGTTGTTTGTAAAATGTCAGGTTATTGGGAAGCTGCAAATAGCGGAAATATAGAGATTTTTTTATATTGTTTTTGAACAGAAAATGTGACAAAAAAATGGACAAGCACATCATAAAGTTACTGTTGCACTTTTGTAGATAAGCATCGTCTGATAAATGTTATCAGGGGAAAAAAAATTGTTTAACAAGTTTCCCAAGGTACATTAGAGTCCAATGTTTATTTAATCCTCAGTAACACAGTGATGATAATCAGTTTCTTTAGGCACAGATGACATAGGGCAGACTGGCATGGTAAAAGCCTCTCTGACCAACACAAAACTGACACAGTTTTTTACAAGAAACTGAAGTCTTTTGCCCATGGACACGACCACCATAGCCAAGTTGCACATATAGCAGAACTGTAAGGAAAGAAAAGATAATGAAGCTGTATGAAATAAACGTGAAGTTAAAATATGTATATGTATATATGTATAATTGGAGGACACTGTACTCCAGTAGGGCACTGCTTGGATCTGAAAAGTCCAGTAAAAAGAAAAAACTATAAAACAAAAATTCACTGCTACCAAAATACTTCATCACAACAAAAGTGCCGCTATAGCAGATCACGCTGTTGCCCCCCTCCTATGAATAGCTGCAGAATACACTGCGAGCAGGAGTTTGAGTGCCAAAATAGTTACGTGATGCTGTCGAATCCTATGTGTATCACTGACTCAGAAAATAAAATTGAAGCATACAGTAAGTAAAAAACAGTGGCCTGTTACCGGTGGCGCTGATAAAGGGCAGATCGGAGCAATGACGTCTTGAATGCAGGAGAATAAAAACTACTCAAACAAGCACAAATCACTCCAAATACAACTTTGAGAGGGTAAATGAGAAGGGAAAACAATTATATAAAATAAGGTTAGGAGCTCTGAAATGTCCAAACGGCACAATCCTTTTCCTTTAAACCAAAAAAAAAGACCTAAGCACATGATAGTTGATTGGAAACTATTTCATTATGCACTCTGCACAATTAGGGCTGTGTAATTAGCTGAATTTTAATTGAATCGAGTTCTAATAATCAGTCTCTTTATACCCAACACCAAATCCAGCCTCTAGTCTCAAAACCGTTCCATGGACCTGCTGTATCACTCACCTCGAGTGTCTCTTGCATAGACCTCTCTTATTGCATAATCATTAAGAGACGCCGACAGGTCCAGAGGGGCCAGTGATTTGACATCTTTCAGCAGAACGGTGCTCTCCACTTCAAATTCACATTTTTCACAGATGGCCGGTAGGAGCTGAGCCAGCGGGATGCGCGGGTTCACTCTCAGTATGGTCTTCTGTGTCTGCTTATAGTTTATCACCATGCGAACGGTTGCCTAAAAGAGAAATGTGCCGCTATTAAAATTATGCAGTTATATGAAGAGCAGCATCAGTACTGAAAATCTATATTCAAGTAAAAGTACAGCTACATGGCTAATAATGTACCCATTTATACATAAAAAGTTAAAGTTGGAAGAACAGTACAAAAATGCAGTGAGTTCTAAAACTGAATACCTCCACCTATGTGAGCAACATGGAAAATTTCACCCAAATACAAAGACAATTTATGCACAAGGAAGACATTTTTCTGGCAGGTAAAACCTTCACTTAAGAAATAAAGGTGTTTTCATTTATTTGTATTAGTCTAATCATAATCGACATCTAATCTTTTGTGCAGACAAGTTTTTACCCTTGTTTACATTGTGGTTGCTAAGTATCAGTTATGAAATTACCCCTTTGTATCTGCTGCCCTTGTCCAACCAGGAGGTAAAATGATAACATGGCTAATTGTAAAAAATAGAAAAAATGGGCAAAATTTTGGTAATATTTTAAATATAATGACATTAATGATGTTTTAGTGAAATAAATAGTCTAACCTGTCATAGGCACTTTAAGTAAAAAGTGTGCATGAACAACACTAGTTACAAGTTGCTTTTTAACGCAGTTTTAGAAGCGTTTTAGATCTCGCTTTATACAGAACTTGATCCATCAAAAAAGTATAAAACTGAATTCCATTAGCATAATCTGAGTTCTGGGCTATCAAAGTAGGCCATGCAGTGTTATTATGTGTATTGGTGAGTATAGAAAAGAGCAGAGGCAGGAGTGGATTGGGACGATTTGGTACTCTGCAATTTGTTATATTTTAAATCATAAAAGTTACTACACAGGTAAAACTATACTAAAAAAACACACACAATTACCCCAAAAATCTACATGTTACAGTAGCATGAATGTTTGTAATTAGTTAATTTCCACTCCTGAATAGCAAAGTATAAAATATTGTGTACCTCGGGCATCTGGGGGCCTGTCTTCTTGTTTTTGTCCTCTCCTTTGGGTTTGATGATCACCTTTTCAGCGTCCAAAGTCCCTATAAGTGCGCTGGGCTTCAGTTTGATGTTGTTCCGGTTGGTGGTGACTAGTTCCAGGGTATGCCCAGATGGATTCAGGTGGTATTTTGCACAAAGGGTCACTAATAGGTCCATGAGGGGTTTGCTGTGAAAGAAGAAAGAATATGTTATAGACATGTTATTCAAATTCACTTCGAAATGTGATATTGTTAATGGAACTTCAAGGCTACAGAGTTCCTACGCTCGGAAATAAATAATTTTGCAGTGAATTTCCAGATATTTCGTTCAACAATTCATGATCGCATTTTCACATGTACTCATGGAGATAAATGTTATGGTGCACACAACAGGCAATTTATTCATCTATATTTGAGAGGCCTCAATAATAAATTCCTGTAGCCAGATTCATAAAAACTTTACGATTTCAATAGATTTTCAGTATTCCAACTTCAATATCACTTTAGTGCATCGAACTAAAATGCACTAATGAAATATGCAGAGGTAACAATATCTACAATTCACAAAATACTACAACTACCTCAAAGGATTTATTCTTGATCTTGCGCATGCAGAGAACACATATAGGACCATATCTTGCCCCCAAACTTAACGGACCTGGATATTATCCAGGTCGGACTCCCGCTACCTATACAATGTTACCGCTGGAGTAAAGATACTGCACTTGGCAGCTGGTGACTGGAGTGGGACAGTATAAGTACATATATGGTGATGGTATTGGAACCAATCTGTGAATCAATCTGGCAGCAGATTATCTCACCAATGCTACTGCTACATCAACACCGGGGGTAAGATACGGCCCATAATTTGTCAATCTCAGTCAGTTTTTATGTGAAAACAAAAGGTTGTTTTGTTGTTAGTTTGTACTGTTGGTCCATGGGTGTAATTGTATGAAGCCAATCTGATCCTTTTGTCACATTGTCATACATTACCTAGAAACAGAATGATAATAAATTAAATTGAATAATAATTATTTGAGGGAAAAAATATCCGTGGGTTTCAGGATTATGAAAAATTAGGACCGTTGGCATAGTGATTAACAATTTAAAACAAACTATTATCTTTTCAATGGGGAAAAGTCCAAAAAAGGAAGCCCAAACCCAGGAATACTTTCTATCAATAACTTCTAGATACACTGCACAGTCACCACCAACAGGGCACTCCCATGAGCCATCAGGCATCAAAACTAGTTCAACTTTTCAGACTGTTTCAACTCTTTATAATAATGTCAATATGAAAAGGAAAATTAGAGATCTACAAATATATTGGTAGATGGAACATTCTTTTGACTATTATATTTTCAGGAATGTGTGAATGCAACTGAAAATGAAGCACTTTTGGAATGATTTGGGGAGAATTTGCTGCCTAATCTGCTCTTACGGGATTTTTGTCTATCGTTTCTCAAGAGACCAAAGTACATAAGAAAGCCAAGAAAGGGAGTGTAAACTGTACACACTGTGAGAAAGATAATGATATCTTAGGTAAACTCTGCAAGGAAAACCTAAGCCATCTGAGTAAGTCCTTGTTTGCAAAATGTGGACACACTGATTTAGAGAAGCTCAACTCAAGTCAAGCGGTTTTGATTGAATTCTTATGAGTAATATAACTACCAGATTTACATATATTTACAATTTCCTCACTTCCAATTTCTTATAAACCCTTTCGTGATTTGGAAATTTCTCCTTTTTATTTTGTTTTGTAGCAAAGCGGTCACACGATGATTTGGCAGGTTTTGGCCAGATCAGTAATACATATGGATCCTATTAGTATCAAAATAGAGTTTGAAATGTTATTATCATGAAAACACTAATGTGAAGTCATAAGTTGAAGAGTAATGTGACATGCAAAAACACCAGTCAGGAATATTTTTAAATGTAAGGCTTCGATCTATCTCGAATAATGGACAAAAAAAAATTAAACATCTGGATACTCCTATAACATCAACTTTGATTTTTACTCCTGATTGAAAACACTGACAGTCGGCTGTTGGCCACATAACTACTCTTCATGACTCAGTCCCATTACAATCCCATGATCCAGTCTTAAAACATGCCCTTAATGAGCTATCTCACTATAAACGTTAACGCGCAGCCATGGCTATATAATTCTATACCGTTTTCTTTTACGTACCTGCCGTGAACTGTTGTCATCTTTTCCACTCCTCCGGGCAGTACCACAGTGAGGGAGAGTTCTTGGTCCATCCGGTTTTCTTTGTGGTCCATGGTGAGGGTGGGTGGGGTTCCCGGGAACCACTGGGAAAGCTCTGTGGAATTCAACTTGTCCAGGCCAGGGGGAGATGGGGCCTTGCTTTTAGTGGACACCCTGCAAAGGAAGAAGAAAGATGGAAAGTCAATCATGTTTAGGTTTGGTACAGAGAAGGTTGAATGAGTGGGTATAAAGATGCACTCAGTTACGTCCTGGTTACGTCCTGGTTACGTCCTGGTTACGTCCTGGTTACGTCCTGGTTACGTCCTGGTTACGTCCTGGTTACGTCCTGGGTTCGTCCTGGGTTCGTCCTGGTTATGTCCTGGGTTCGTCCTGGGTTCGTCCTGGTTACGTCCTGGTTACGTCCTGGTTACGTCCTGGGTTCGTCCTGGTTACGTCCTGGTTACGTCCTGGTTACGTCCTGGGTTCGTCCTGGTTACGTCCTGGGTTCGTCCTGGTTACGTCCTGGTTACGTCCTGGTTACGTCCTGGTTACGTCCTGGTTACGTCCTGGTTACGTCCTGGGTTCGTCCTGGTTAGGTCCTGGTTAGGTCCTGGGTTCGTCCTGGGTTCGTCCTGGTTACGTCCTGGTTACGTCCTGGTTACGTCCTGGGTTCGTCCTGGTTACGTCCTGGTTACGTCCTGGTTACGTCCTGGTTACGTCCTGGGTTCGTCCTGGTTACGTCCTGGGTTCGTCCTGGTTACGTCCTGGTTACGTCCTGGTTACGTCCTGGGTTCGTCCTGGTTAGGTCCTGGTTAGGTCCTGGTTACGTCCTGGTTTCATCCTGGTTTCGTCCTGGTTACGTCCTGGGTTCGTCCTGGGTTCGTCCTGGGTTCGTCCTGGGTTCGTCCTGGTTACGTCCTGGTTACGTCCTGGTTACGTCCTGGTTACGTCCTGGTTACGTCCTGGTTACGTCCTGGTTACGTCCTGGTTACGTCCTGGTTTCAATAGTAAAATTTTGATGGTAAGTTTCAAAACCATGTCTCCCCATGAGGTAAACATGTTCAAATGAAAATGTAGCTTTTACTGGTAACAATTGTAATGCCGTTTCATAATTACAAAACACTGGACATGATGGGCATGTTTATGTTATAATTAGGTATTTTGGTTCTCAAAACTATAAACAGAAGCAGAATGAGAGAGTTAGATTTGTCAGTTGGCTGAAATATTGGGCGGATATATGCACTTTTGTCATATCAGCTATCTGCCTTCAATCTCCAGTCCAGGACAATTATTTGTATGGGTCCATTGTGTGATAAAAAAAGACATAAAAATTAATTTGAACACTCGCTTCAAAAAGGCATTGAACAAAATGCTTAAAAAAAGTTAAAAATGCCTGTGTGGATGTTAAAATATCATTGCCATAGATATCATTTGGCAGTATACATTTATTTTATAGTATAATAGTAGACAGTAATTGAATTTGTAGCTGTTTCAAATCATATATTTTTGGGGAAATCTAAATCGACCCCACATATCGGCCCAAAAATATCGGCAGAGCTTATCGTCCATCAGCTGCTCTAGATTCTTAAACAATCGTATCAGCATCCGTTATAAAAAACACGTATCAAGTTGCCAGTTTCAATGCTGAAATCCTGTTTTGAATGAATGAATGAATGAATGAATGAATGAATGAATATTGTTTATTTGAGCATAATAAAAACAAACAAAAACAAAACAGTGTACACCCAGATCCCAAGTTTGTGCTCAAAAGGAGTAAGCCGAAGTAAAATACTTGTGTGCGCTTACCCCCCATATTTAACTAAATAACACCATTTAGATTACATTGCAGTGGCAAACCTTCACCAAACCTTCACCATCTGTGCGTGTGTATGTGTGTGTGTATGTATGTAGTGTGTATGTGTACAACATCCATACACATGCCCACACACACCGGGTGTGCATGTGCATGTGTATGCAAGTAAAGTGTATGTGTGTATCATTCAAACACATGTTTTGACTCTTTAATCGGAATCATCACTACGATCCAGCACATACAGCAAATTATTATGAGTGCTAGTGCAGCCTCTACAGCTCAGTGAGTGAATTCTGGAGGTTTTGATGATCTTGTGGCATGAGATTTTGTCCCACATCTACTTAGCCATCATTGCAGGTTCATATTATTCTTGACATATCCATCAACATTAATGCCCACAATAACAAAACTAACTTAAGTTGCATATCAAAATGTAATAATTACAGCAAAAATCTAATTTATAACAAATACCCTTTGCTCCACTCAACTTGTATGTGAATAGCTCAGAGGCTATTAGATCAAAGCACCCAAGTCCATTTGCAACCCAGTCACAAGACAGGCTAGTGGTTCATTAGCCCCGAGCCGGCTGTGAATGAGTCCACATGTGAGAGACAGGGGAACACTGAAGACGACATAGGACAGAACTACTGCCTTTACAGCCAAATCAAGCACTCACAGTTGACCTGAGTCTGTGTGCACTCCTATGCAGCACTAATCTCAACGTTTTATTGCTTCCTGTGATGCAAGCAAATGTATTTCATATCTGAAAAGCAGTGAAAGAGTTTAAGTGTGTCAATAAACAGCATCTGACTGCATCATATGACTTGTATGATGCTAACAAACAAACAGCGATATTGTGATGATTAGATTAGATGTAGATTTATAGTCTGCACGACACATTCATGTAAAAGACATACATTTATATTACTCATCTAGGCATTGTGTGTTTAGTTCAATTAAAGATGCACTATGCAACTTTTCTGATGGAGTGTCTGTCACCTGCTCATCCCCATTACAATGATAATGCTTTGAAAATGAAATCCCTGAAATGTTACACAATGTAGCATACATCTCCATAGAAACAAGGTGACAACACAGGTCAGGTCTGTGAAGAGGAGACCCAGCTCACAGTTTAGATTTTTAGCAATAAAAGCAAATGTAATTGAATAAGCAAAATAGAGAAGTTAACATCAACATTTTAAGCAAGAAAATCATACCTTCATGGAGACAAGCAGGGTTTTAACCATCCTTTATAAAAGTTACATAGTGCAACTTTAATGCTCAACGGAGTTAGGCTGACTCTGCATTTCAAATCCAATATTACTAAATAATACAGACTAAAAGTAATATATTGTTTCTACCTTGACATTGTATATAAGACCATATTTTGAAGTTAGTGAAGACAGTACCAAGACAAGTTGCCAGATTGAAGTAAACATAACCAAAAAAGGAAAATGTTTATATAAAAAATTGTAATACTATAATAGTGTATCCTCCAAAAACAAAGAAATCATTATCAAATAGATAGCAAAAACAGGACAGAAATTATAATAAAGTTTAAAAATCAATGCTTGACCAACTTGACTCTTGACTAATCCCAAATAATCTTATTTACACAACTTTCTGAAACATTGATTGCACACATATTTGTTACGCTATAAATTACTCACCTGTAAACTCATACAGTCAAATGCACTTTTATATGCATTATTATACATTACCATAATACAATGTCATGACAAATGTAATTATGTAATATTTCTGTAAATCCTATGTAAATTCTTCACGTTTCAGGTTATGGTTGGCTCATGTTACATTGGAGTGTCCTTTCGCGGCAGTGTGGGCCTTAAGTTTAGCTCGTAAAGTCTCACGTGGGGCCGAGCTTATTCAAACAGAGGAATCTGAGCTATGCAAGGTCACAGTGTCTGCTCTGAGCGCGGCCAGCATCAGGTTATTAGCCCTGCATGCTCTGGAGGCAGCTGTCCTTAGGCTCCACACATCAGACACAAGCATTAAGTACACATACCACACACTCACGTCTATGCAATGGAAATAAGGTTTGTGTTAATGGGAAGGTAAGTGATTTTTTTCATGTAATCAAGTAAAGTTAGTCTTCCCCCAGTAAATATTAGGGTTGTCAAAAGTATCAAAACTAGATACTCATTTGAGCAAGTATTGATACTAAAAAAAAAAGGTTACAGGACAAAAATGAACCTGAATAGTTTTAGAATGATCTTGAGCTGTATCAGAAGTACAAAACCACACAGACTAGTATATAGCCATGGGACACTATGGAATATATCTGGATGTCTGAGGTGTGATGGAAATTTAAGTAAATTCATGTTGTGTTTTTAAAAGCATTTGATCTGTGTCAGTCTGTCAGACCCAGACCAGACATTAACATGTGTGAAGGCTCTGTCTCCATCCCACAGGAAACTCTGTGCTACATGTCTAAGTGTAAAAGTTCATTATCATATGGGTGTGAAATAAAAGTCACTCTGCTTTGAAATGTATGTAGCTTTGTCATTCTGGTATAAAATGGTCAGAGCTCAGATGCTCAGGGATGGAGACTGGGGGAAGTGCCAAAAGGCCAGCATGGCCAGGGCAGGCCTCGGCCCTGTCCTGTCCTTATCTGCTGTAACAAAGAATAAACCTTTTTTCTGTATTTCAAAACTCACTGAGCTCTGCAAATGGATTCATTTGGATTCAAATGGATTCATTGTCAATTGTATTTTTTCCACAACAGAGGGATTACAGAGATATAACACCACTTGATAATATAAAAGAAAGTACTATGATTTAATGTTGAAAATCACATTCTGCTGTTTAAAGAGTGTTTTTTATCATCATTGTGCCATCTGAGTCTATTCCTTGGCATCGAATTTGAAAATGTTCTATCATGAGATTCGTCACAACACTAACCATGCATCTCTTAGGACCAAAATGAGAGCTCTGTGTTCTGCCTGATGTAATTATAAAGACTTTTTTATTGTCCAGGAAGCAGGAAGTAAGGTTGATGCATTGTTAGCGTGCGAGTAGTTGTTAGCATTTCCGTGACAGAAAAAAAACAGGGTATTGCACTCATGATTGACTCACATTCTAGTATATTAAACTATACAGTGTTGTACATTACTACAAGTGGACGATATACACAGAGACTGCAATGTTTGTTTGTGCAATCTGATAAATAGCGCTATATAAGACAAATGTTCTTATTATTTATTATTATTATTATTTATCATTATCATCATCATGGTTAAAATAAAATGTATCTTTGTTCGTTGGTAGTGGTACAGTACATATTCATAAATGCTACAGTAATTAGATTAATTTCCATCCGTTTTCTGGTTTACAGTCACAATTGAGTGAAGTAGGTTGTGTGTCTTGCCTAAGGACACAGCAGCAGTCTGGACTGGTCAGACTGAAAAAGGGAAGGGTTCTGAAATACAATAGGCTTTTGATTTTATCACAATTTTAGGACATGCATAGACTCTACATACCATTTAAAACTGTATTATTATTATTGTTAAGCAATTTCTTAGCAGATTCCAGTCTGCTTAGGCAAAACCATAGTGATCTTGCATTTGCGTGGGACTAATTGAAGAATTAAACACAGAATTCCCAGCAGTATTACTGGTGATTATACTGATAAACAAAAAGCAATAAGATAAAGTACGCATCACTGCAAATCACTTGATAATGAAATGTGATTTAAAACTCACCGCAGACTGACGATAATTGGATTAGATGTGAGTAGATTAAATCTGTGAGAGACGCACGCAACAGGAAGGAACACAAACAAACATGGATTTTGGCAAGAAGACACAGGACATTAAAACAATATAGAATAATGAACAAAATGGTTTATGGCAATGGTTTATTGTAGTGTACCTGTAGGGATGGCGTCTATTGACAAGATTAGAAAAATACTAAAGAGTTTCAGCCCATATTAAATATATAGGTCTAATAGAAATACAACAAAAAAGTACTGTCACTTGATAATGGGCATATATTGTATGGTTAATAATGATTTAAACTCTCCATACTTAAATCTACACCACAAATATAAGGCTAGGAACATTTGGGTTCATCTCATATCCTGTTGTGTCCTCTGGTCTAACTTCTAACAAAGTGTTTAGCTCATTCATATTGGGCAATACAGCAGATTACATCATGTTAGCGGGGGTCTGGTATTCTGCTAAAGAAGATTTACTAGAATTTCTCACAAATTAATGAAAAGATGATGTCATGGTGTCTTACAGAATTTTGCAACTTTGGCTCAATCCTGTCACGCACGTTTAAAGAACATATTTATCACATTCTGAGGGATGAAAAAAGATGAAAAAAAAACAAATACAGAATCCAGTAATACAGGCCAAGAATAATACAAGAAAAAGTCCTGATGTTATTTTCAAGCTTTAGATATCAATAGTAGAGTTACATATACCGGTACTATACTCAAAGGTTAGACTCTCAACATTAAAACAAGAAGCCAACCCCAAAAAACATGAACAATAGGCCAGAATCCTCCAGCTTCAGTAGTCCTGACAAAGCCGAGGCTAAAGATTTAGAGGTGGGCCCCCATACTGTTGACAGGTTGACCCAGCAGTATTGAAGGAGTAGTCAAATGCAGACGACAAATTTCCCTACAGGGACAATAAAGTGGACTATAATTAATAAAGAACATCTAACAAGCTAACTCCCAATGCACATACTCCTACTCCTCCTTGCCTGACAAGCCGGTTCCTCCTTCTCTCTCCCGGAATGGAGTGCATCAGACAAACATCCCATTTTGCAGCATGTGTCTCACAAATGCAGAACAACAAAATATTATAGGCCCTACATTACACAACATTGACTCTTGTGAGTTTTGAGTCATGTTAGAATGTTATCTACTCAACAACATGTGTTTTTTGTGCTTTATTATTAGTCTGTTTACATCTCCAAAGCTCAAAATGCTCTGTTCCACCTTGTGATGTCATGAAGCGGTAGTTTTCAACTTAACAGCTGCTTTTTACCTAGAGATGGGTAATTCCAAGGCTGGAATTATCCAAATGATTATAGTGAAGGTGTTTGGAGTTTAAAAACACAGTGGAGCACTTCCTGTATTAGCACGTGACATCACAAGGTGGAACAGAGTGTTTGAGAGAAGTCAGCGTAAATATGCAGCATTTGGGTGTTAATGAAATAAAACACAACTCTGGGTATGTTTTTAATGAGGAAACAACATGGAGGATATAAAATAGATTAGAAAATAGCGTAATAGGAGCCTTTTAAATAGTTTAATGTTTCTGCAGAAATTTTTCATTTATTTATTTCTCTTTTTTTACTTGCAAGCCAACATGCGTTTCTCCAATTAGCTAATCCACCTGTCAATCATGCCCATTGGAAATTGGGGACATATTCTCACAAACTTTTGCAAAATCATGTGTTTTGGCTGGCCAGTCAAACTTGGTTGTAGTTCAAAATCTATAAAGTCTATGACCTAGAAGGATTTGTATGTTTTTCCAAATTCAAAGTCCAAGTTTCATGCAGTGAGCTGATTATTTGTCAATCCCAAAAATAGGGATGGGACAATAAACAATAATATCGTTTATCGTGATAAAAAGGGTTGACAATAATCGTTAGTGGGACATTTTATATAATCATGTATATAATCGCCAACAAAGATAATCACCATTATACCTCCAGAATGACTTATCTAGAGGGGAGTCAGCGGGGGGGGGGGGGGCAAAGGGGTCTGTTGTCCGGGGCCTAGAATTGGACCCTCATCCTATTAATTTGTATTACACGGGGGGGCCATGTGAAGCTTATTTCCCCGGGCCTCCAAATTTCAGTCGACGGTCCTGTTAATCCATAATATTCTCAGTTAAAGTTATAATTATTCATATCCATTCTCATTATCATCATATCCTTTAATCATTATCGTGACATAATTGTTAATCGCAATTATTTTGGCCATGATAATCGTCACACAAAAGTTCAATATCGTACCCTACCCAAAAATTAAACACATTTCCCCAATCCCAAATCTATTACGTAAACACACACTATGTATCGTCTGTTATACGTCAATGGAAAAAGATATCCACCCCCAAGCCCCCTCCCACCGCCCCACTGTCCAACCGTCCCCGCTCTCTGTCTCTTTGCCCAGCTGTGCCATCTTTCATGCAGGTGACAGCTTTGTACTGTCTGGGCCCCCAAGCCTGTTCCACTGGGAGGAGATGGAGACATGCCCCTGCTTGACTGTAGTTCCCTGGTTCACAAACATGTCCGCCCAGTGATCTAGCATACAGGAGCTGACAGACGCACTCACATGCTAGCGGGACAGAGCAAGCCTACTGTCATTCTGTCATGTAAAGGAAACAGGAGGATGAAGGGAGGGGGGTGTGGGCAGTGAGGAAAGATGGTGGTAAATCCCAGGGTGGAGGGGATGTGGTTTGTCAGTGTTGTAAAGTGATGATGTTTTGCTGGTTTTAAGTCTGGTAAAATAAGCTTCTAGGATAAAAACAAAACAAATAAATAACAAAATTAAAAAGGTGCAATATATAACTTTTCTGGAGGGGGGGGGGGGGGGGTCCGCACCTGCTTGTCTCCATGGAGATGCCATTGTTTTTCTTAGAATGTTACGCAGTATGCTTTCAGTGACACATCTTTATTGCTCAAAATGTATCAAAAGACGTCACGTGTTGTCTGCTTGAAGATAGATAAGTGTAATGCCATATTGGGGAACATTTCAGGCCATACAATGACATCTACGTGGAAAAGAGGCAGATGCCAGACCTCTCTAAGTTACATACTATACCTTTAAATAAAAATGGGATGTAACTCTTCTACAGAGAACTAAGATCTCCATTACCAGCTCCATATTATATTTTCTATTTTATTACTCTGTGTTGAAAATAACATTACAGTTTCTATAATTTCACCATGTGTTCAAACTACTGTCCATTATCCAGATATTCTCATTTGGGCAGGTATCAGTAAATTAGTTTAGATTTTTTTGACAACCACATTGCACACAAAAATGTATTAAAAAATATACGCATAATGTTCCTATTAAAGATCTTAAAGAGCACCGATGGACTTATGGTTAATAATTGTACAACTAAAATGACAAGTAACAAAACAATGTAAAAAAATTCGACAGCATAATAATGATATAAATATAAGATTAGTTCATGAATTCTATTGGTGCTCTGCATGTGCCAAAAAGATACAAGGCTGAAATCAAGATACAGCTGCAGTTTGATATTTGTTTTTCCCAGCCTTCATGACCATATCAGCCATTGGAGGGGAGTAGTAGTGAGTCCTGCATTATCGCTTTACAATAAATGCACAAAATGTAATTAAGTCTACCAATGCAATACATTTTAATATTAACTTTTGGTTGGCCCTTCGTGGTTGCCATAGCGAAAACATGTGCAACCAATAAATAAATAAAATAAATAAATAAATTCAACATTAATTAATAGTGCAGAGCAATATGACCAAAAATGTATTACCATTTTTTACATATTGATCAATCACAATTTTGATTAAAATTTGTCTGAAAATGTCTTTCAATATAAATATAACAATATATTCCTAAAAATAAAAAAATAAATAAAAAATAAAGTAATCATTGGCATTTATAATAAAAAATAGCCTACTTTCTTCCTCCAAAAGTCTGAAGTCTGCTCCATTCCAACCTCTTTTACTGAAAGAAGTTTAGCTGATCTGTTCATTAAAATACCCAATGATCACTGACAATTAATCTCAATCTCTATTAAAATGTGATTCATTGCAGAGCCCGATTTTACCGTGTTTACATACGACATTTTTGCTTTTCCTCTAGACGTCTTATCAGGGACTGGCCAAGGCTTGTCCTTATAATACACTTAACTATAATTTAGTCATATTTTCACAAGTATTGCAAAGTGCTATGGAAATCGCACTGGACCAAACATTTCAACTGATATAATGTTATCTTACTGCACTTTTGTCAGTTTGTAATAATTCTGCTTTTACACAAGTTTCCAAACCTACAAACACTATCAGCAGCTGCAACTAAATCAAAAACACATTCAAAAATCTGCACTTGTAAAAAGCAAGTGGACTTCATAATTTCTGTAGAGCAAGTCAAAAATGACATATACTATACACAGGGCCATCACATACAGTATAATGTCCAGATGGTATCTTTCAGGGAGAATACCACACATGCTTTAGTGTTGAAGGCATGAATAAGGAGACAGGGAGATGGAGGGAGAGGGAGGAGAAAGAGAGAGAGAGAGAGAGAGAGGAGGGGGGCTGGGGGAGTGGAAAGATAGAGCCATTCCAATCAGTCATACAAAATATGAGTTATGTCACATGGACGGAGGATATCCAAATTCCCAGCATTCCATGATTCCTCACTCCAGCTGGCATGACCTGACGACGCACTGTCATATCACTTAGCAGTATTTGAACAGTATTTTCAATTAGAGGCCTGTTACAGTACATTTACTTACCAAAAATAATATTAGTGAAGTCCTGATTATGATCTGAATAGTACTACAAGCAAACCAGTCAGTGATATACGGTAAAGGTGACAGTTTGTGCAAAGTTAATCAAAGAAGACATTTTAACCATGTGCCAATCGCTTGATAATTTGCTGCATGAATGACTTTGTGGTTTTGGGTTGAACTGAAACTTTGCTTTGTTAAACCACGCCTGGAAACTTAAAAAAAGATATAACATTTGGGTAACACTGATTGCTGTCATTTTTTATTTGAAGTTAAAATACATATTGTGTAATAGTTCTGGTTCTTTGTGTATCTACAATCATGGGACAGCCAATGTTGACAAATGGTGTCACTGTCAACCTTTCATTGGAAGTTTATTGACAGATGATGTCTATTTGAATTAATGGACAACTCCCAACTTATTACTAAATATAAGTGTCACAATACTAAAATTTCACACTCGACTTCCAAACTAAATAAGAGACTCGATACCGATTTTGATGTCATTTTCAACATTAAATCACACTACTTTCTTTTATAATACCATGTGGCCTTTATCTGTGTAATCCTACAGTCGTCCAGGTATGTTCCATAGTGCAAAAATGCCGTTCTTGCTACACCCAATTATTACAATCACCAAACCACACACAAATACTGTACACCACTGTCCTCTGCACCTACACAGGCTCTGACATGCCACAGTGAAGCAACACACACTCTCCCTCAAGCTCAAGTCAAAACATACTAGCCACCCAAATCCAATCTGCAGACAGGAGTATCCCAAGGTCTCCTCCCACACTACATTTAACACCATTCAACCAAACTGCCATGGACCAAAACGCTATGAAACTAACGTAAACACAGGTGTGGCAGACTTGCTTTTCTGCTTTTAACGCCAGGCTTCTCAGATCCTACCTTTCAGCCGTGGGGAACTCTCAAATGATTTCCATATTGAAGTCCATGAGTAGTAGGCACCTAGACTGAACTTGCTCCGGTTTGACTTGGAAGAGTGCACCTTGAAGCCCCGCCCTCCCTGGTGATGTCACAGCTCTGGGGTCGGAGTACCCGGGATCCTGTTTGGTGTGGGGTGAATATACAGTTGTAGCTACTGTGGGACGAAAGGTGCAGCTCTGCCCCTGTGAGGACACGAAGAGGGAGGGGCGAGGGAGGCAGTGTGTGAACAAGCAGAGGTAAAGAGGGAGGGACTGAAATTTATTTGAAAATTTAAAACTTGTCTAACTTTGTAGACGCAATAAAATAAAGAAAATTGTAAGATGATATTTGCAGGAAAGTTTCAAAGATGGGGCTTACCATAGTGATATGTTGATTATGAGTCAAAAGAATAGATCTGACATGTTAAATATATTGTTATTTAGGACAAAAATCTTTAATTATGTATAAAAATGCTCTTTTGATTTACATTGGTTAAATAGTTTGTGAGAGTTTATGCGTAAAATATATCGGTATGTACGTCAATATTGCAACTGACATTAACCCTCTGGTGCATAGCGTTCACTGCAGTGAACAACTATTAAAACATAATTTTCTCTTTAATGCATTGGTTTATATGGTGAAACTGCATATCAGCGTCTAGAGTGCTCTCTGCTGCCACACTCCATTGACGTCAATTCAGTGGTCAGTTGGTGTAACTGCAAGTAAATATCCTCTGGTTTTCTTATTCAGGCTTAAACATTGCACCTATACAGTGTTGAAATTTCCCAAAAATTGTTGAAATGTTTTTCAAAGCATAAAAAGAATAAGTTCATTCATTTTTACAGGTAGTTCACAATGTTGTTTCATGTCCTGAGAAGAATAAAAACACTTCAGAAAAAAATCTTGACCAAGGCTTTCATAATTCATGCATCAGAGGGTTAAGTAAGAAAAGTATTAATAAAAATAAATAAATAAATAATATACCTGTTTTCTAATTCCTAACATTAATTAATAAAATTTGTTCTTGTGAATGTATTAAAAAGTAATTATAGTTGTTTTATTGTAGCTCAGTGAATTTCATTGGGGTTTCAATTATCATATACCGGTTTGTCAAAGCTTGATTTTGTCACATCTTGGAAGCTAAGCAGGGCTGGGCAGCTTAAGTACTTGGATGGGAATACCAGGTGCACAATGAGGTGACAGTGGCAAAAACTGTTGTTGTGCCCTTTGGCAAGACACTTCACCCACAATGCCAAGTATGAATGTGGTGTATACGTGTACGCTACAATCATATCCAACCACCACAGAGTCGGGAGTGAATGAATGAAGCACTGGAAAGCACTTTGGGTATCTTGAAAGGTGCTTTATAAATCAAAAAGTTTCATTCATTTTTTTTAATTAAGGAAAACATAACCTGCACAACATGTAAAACACATATTTGCCTTCATTATAAAACCTTTAACTTGTCTCAACTCTGCCTCGCCCCCAGGATGAGTTCATGCCCTGCTCCCGCTGACACTGCACCTTTAGGATGAGATCAGAGAGACAAGTCTTTACCACAATGAGCTACCTGCTGTATATGGTAGGACTAATAAGTACCAGTGACCATTTCATATTAGTTACATACTTGTTTAATATGTTTTTGCACGCCACGTTTACACAATAATTTTTTTTCCAAGATTACGGCTGAACACAAACACAAAACCCTGACTTCTTATTAGGATTTCTACACTGGACAGTAGGGTTGCGATTCATTACAACTGAATTGAAATCACAATTTAAACGACATAATTAGTAAATCGCAAAGGCTACACGTTTTGAAGTACATTTACTCCACAAACTGCTGAATGTTTTGGAATGTGATTCTTGTATTTGTTTGTCCGTTCATATTTTAGTCTTTTTTCTTTATTTAACTGCAAATCTATTCACAATCGCAATGCTTATCACAAATATCACAATCCCATATTTTCCTAAATTGTTAAACCCTAAACCGATCCACTTTAGACAAAACACGTTTCAGTGAATTCATGAAAGTATCACATAGGTTTGCATGTTTACATGTCAGTGGCATAGTGCATTCCACTGATTCCACATATCAATAGAGTCAGGGGTTCAATTTCTGGTCTAGTACAAAACCACTGTTGCCAAAACATATGGTGGTAACAGTAGTATTTGTAGAAGTAGCCATTTCTCAGACTGCCACATATGCCCTGTATTTGTTAGCCTCTTTAGCCCACTCCTTCTCACTGTTACTTCTTCCATTGTTTGTTTAGTATCTGAGAGCACACTGCCAGCTCTCACAACCACACCTTAAGAACCCCTGCAAAACTGACTCACTGCTAAATCATGTTAGAAAACTCGTCGGTTAAGCACCACATGTGGAAATGACAAGGTTTTCTGGCAAACAATGGGGTTGGGAAACTATATGTCATGTCATTATGCACAAATGGACTAAGTCTAAGGTAATTTGACTGTGAAATGTGGCCATAAGCTAACATTAGGAGGGCATTTTACTGCTCGTGATATTTAACTCATAGTTGTTCTACTTCAGTCTTTGTTACCTTACCCTGCTTCATCAGAGGTATAATACTCCCTACTACGGAAGCAAAGCCAGACTGGACAATACCAGACTGGAATGGACAACACTATCATTAAGTCTTGAGGGTCTCTCGGTGCTGGTTCCCACACTGTTGGTAAATAAACTTTTTCAGTTATGCCTCTTTTCTTCAGCTCAAGGGTTAATACAATTTATTCTACAGCAACAGTAATGCAGTGATTTTCCCACTAATGACAACACAATATTCTGCCCCATTATTTTCAATCATTTAAATAGGATGTTGCAAGAAAAAACTGTATGTTATATTACAGGGGATATTGCTTTTACCTCACAGCAAGAAGGTCCCGGGTTTGATTCCTGGGTGGGGAGCAACTCTTCTGTGTGGACTGGAGTTTGCAAGTTCTCACTGTATCTGATTTCCTTCGAGCACACTGGTTTTCCCAATCAACTTTAAACATGCACAATAGTACAATAGTGTTACC
The DNA here is from genome assembly GCF_009829125.3 of Periophthalmus magnuspinnatus. Taxonomy (NCBI): domain Eukaryota; kingdom Metazoa; phylum Chordata; class Actinopteri; order Gobiiformes; family Gobiidae; genus Periophthalmus; species Periophthalmus magnuspinnatus. The sequence continues at coordinate 14,179,439 of NC_047146.1, forward strand.
TAACGCCCCAGTTAGGTAGTTCCAACCAAGCTTAGGCACAGACTGGGAGATGGGTTTCTTGCTCCAGACTGGTTGAAGGACGGGTCAAACGCAGAGGATGAATAAAATAGGCAAAATAGTGTATCCTATTTAAAATTATTAGGACCTTATTGAAGTAGGCAGCGTATTATAGCTTGGGAAACAGTGATGTATAACAAATCAAGACAGCAATGACTATATATAGTGCGTAGGATAATTACTCCATCAACTTATCATACATATTTTGGGGATTGTGTACAATTTCTTTGCAGTAGTGGGGAAACTTTGCCATTTTTCTCCAGTAACGGAAGATTTGAGCTGTAGAAGGTAGAATTACTTATATCAGTTATTGATTCATTCTGCCATTTATGTATTTGCTGCAGCTCATACCTTTAAATGATGCAGTTTATTTAAAAATAAGTTTAGTGGGATTATCTTGCATTATTGTTATTGTGTCAGTGGCATAAAGTAGTTTCAATATTATTGTTTACAGCAATATTTCTCTGTAGCGATGCCTCAAAATGTGTTACTGTGACAGAACTGCACTGCACTTATAGTAGATAATTCTATATCTACCTAAGACTTAAGTAATGTAATAGTAAGATGTTGAGATGCTGAGCCCTCAAAAGTAAGCCTAGGTCCATGATATAGGGCATGTGCTAGCAAATTCTCTTCCCTTTCTTCTTCTTTCAAAGTTCACATTTAAAGTTCATTCAAAAGGCCACTCGAGTCAATGTTGCAGTAAATATCAGTAGCTACTAACTGCCCGCATGATTCTGGCTGGGCCTATAAGCCTGTACAATCCATCAGGGAGCAGTAACCCTGAGAATGAGCTGGATCATGTCAAATGCACATTACACAGTGCATTAAAAAGCTAATAAAGGATTACATTTGAAACAGTTAGGCTAATGGTACTTGCGGTGTTAAATCCATGCCCGCTTCTGCTAGAGTGAGAAAAAACTGTTGTTGTTTTCGAGCAATCATAAAAGCAAAGGAAGTTCTCATAGGTTCTTTTTGTCCCTAATCTCTTTCCATCCCACACAGTTTATGTAGTAATGGCCTTTCCAGATTGCGCTTGTGTTTACTACTGCCGACCCCTCTCACCAAATTGCCAGCTGTGGCTCGGGGTCTTGTTTTATGTTTCCACCGGGACCACCTCTACTTCCCTTTTCTCAAAGCGTAACCCCTCCCACTTAAGCTTCATGACTCCGCCCACTCCGGCCCAACGTCGTCATTCAGCACCTTATCGCGGTATTTGAGCTAGTGCGTGCTTAAGTGCGAGTGTGCTGATAAAAAACGAGAACAGTCCAATCATTTCAGCATGGGAATTTGACAGTGTGCGTAAAATAACACAAAAATTCCTATGTCGGTGTTCCAAAAGGCTGTACCGTATCTAGGTAAGACATAGTGTTCAAATTTAAAGCAATTTTGAGAAAGATTCATTTCAACATGTGGGTGTTGTTGGCAGGATACCAGGGACTTGCTACATAATGTGTGTTTACAATTATCACATGACTTCAGGGAGAGGGAGCAGTGCAGAGGTAAGTATGGCAAAAATATGGCCTTATCAGTCTACATCGTTGAGCACTTTGCAATGGGACAGAGATGGCAGTAGGCAGGAAATGAAGAGGAGAGGGTTAATGACACAGAGTTAATGGGCCAGAACGGAGTTTTCAACCAATAAAAGTGCTGAGAAGTCCCCCAGATAAAATTAGATGCTGAATGTCACAGCGCTGTTGTACACTATTGTTACGCTTCTCCACATATTAGAACATCGAGCTTTCCACACAACTTTCCTGGCTACCAACGCAGTTAAGAATGAATAAAATAAGAAAATGTAGGGCATATTTAACTATGTAATGATGTATAATGGAAATAAAAGTCAGTAAACTCGCATCAGGTGTCTCAACAGACTTGTTTTCCATATATCAGTACTTTTTTCCTCCTACTTTTTCAATACTCTAGAACAAGGGAAGACAGTTTGCGTAGGGAAGCTCAGCAGAAACATTCTGTGTTGCAACAAAATCCAAAATTTCAAAACTTGTTTACCGATCTTTTTCCAATCTATTCAATCAACATGAGGTTCCTCTATTTAAAGACAACCACGCGGTTATGAGGTCATCTAAATTTTCTAAAACGAATGCCTGTCTCATTTCAACCAGTCATCTTGGGCAGATTATTTTTGGCACATCTTTAATTATATTGATTGCATATAGTTCTTTATTGCTCATTTGCTATAAAAAAAAAAACATGAAAGAACTTTAAGTTGTTTGTAGTTTCTCTGTAGTTGAGCAAAATATGTTTTACCCTGGTACAGATATATTGTATAAGCAGCTCTTAAGGTAGAAATGAGGCCGCTGTGTGCATATAAAGTTTTATCTTCAAATAATCAGGAAGTGCACTGTTAGCATGCTAGTTGTCATTAGCATTATTGCGAATGCAAAACTCCAATCTGGTAAGTTGTGAACCACACTTATAAACTCATCATGGTGAATATTTAGGATGCTCAGAATGCACAAGAGAAAATAAATCACTGCAAACTGTTGAACCTTGTTGCGTTTTTCAAGTTTTTTCAAGTCAGTAAAAATCAGGTACAGCACTTTTTGATGTTACGAGTTACATTTTTGTTTCTGAAAAATCCCTATAACAAGCTTGTTTCTTATGTTCCTAAATCCACTTTGCAGACTGCAGTTCATGTGACCGCACGGCTGCCCTGTGTGTCTCCGAGAGGTGGCCTGGAGCAGACAACGCCGCATTGTTTGTGAATGAAGAGACGCCGTGTGATGGCTATAATTATATGAGTCCGAGGCAGCGTGCTCATTCTCACCAGGTCGTTTTATCCAAATGTTGCTTCAGAAAGTATGTGTTGGGAGACTGATAATTCCCATGGAGCACACAAACATGTTTTGGGGAATGTGAGATAAGAGGGAGTAATGTACTGTGGAGGGCCTTGGATCACTGATCTAACCAAACCACAGTTTTTTACAGTGCGCAGAGATCAGGGATGATAGGATTACCCAACCACTCACTGTGTACAGAACTGAAGAAGAAATTTAGCCAAGTAAAAGTACTGATATATACTTTACTACACTGGTTAGAGTTTGTCCTAGCAACCATGGGCCTCACTTTGGATTGTATTAATCAGTTCAGAGAGACTGGGGTAGGGGTGGCAGAGTAGGTTCAGTGTTCACCCATCAACTAGAGAGTGGTCAGTTCAGTATTTATACATTGTGTCCTTGGGTAAGATACTTTACCTATAATTCCTAGTACTCCAGTCGGGTTGTTAAAAGTATTGAAAGTCAGATATTGATACTAAAACTAGTATCAAAACTGTTACTGATACTTAAAGAAAGCTCATATTTTGTACTATTTATGTAATTTTTTAACAGTTTTGAAATTATCATGAGCATTTTTAGAGTTAGTATGTCTACAAGATGACATGACACTAATATTAGGCCTATTTGTTGGTATCTAAATCAAGTCTGAAATTTTAGTTTTGTGCCAACAATGTACTCCATTATGTCCCTGTAAAGTTATACAAAATTAGGCCTCATTAAACAGCATGGGATATTACCAGTGCCTATTGACATCTGCCTAGCGTTCAAATATGCCTTGAGCAGTGTTAGCTAAACTCTCCACATTGTAATATTAAAAGTCATTTATTTTATGGAGTGTAATGCAGTCATAAAGATAATGGGAGGGGTATGGGCACGTGGTCAAATTTGAACCGTAACCAAATTTGTTATAAGGTGACTATAACCCTAACATTAACAGGGTTACTGTGTGTCTTTGCACGTGGCATTCACAGTTTGTCCTCAGTTGAGATCGAACCGATATTGTTTGTTTTTTTTAAGCTCAATGCCGATACCAACTGCGTAGAATACAGAGCAACCGATAAGTTCTGTTGATATTTTTGGGCCAATATTCGGGGTGATTTTGATTTCCCCCAATTATGTAATTTAAATTTACTTCAAACTCTTCCCAAGCCCTTTTTAAAAACTTTAGGAGAGCAGTGTAGTCACATTTTATCTCTCCATATTAAAATATTAATATAAAGTTTTGTATGTATTTTTAAGCAACTGACTGACTGACAAAAATCAAAATATCAGCCTATGTAAGAGGCAGCTAGCCGATACGCTAAAAGTCGGACCAATATATCAGTTACCGGTCTCTCTCTAGTCCTCAGTGCATCAGATGTGTCTTTTTAAACACACTTGAGGTGTGTGATGTCACTGCAAAGCCTGAAATGTTTCACTTTATGGCATTAAAAGCATCTCCATGTAAACAAGCAGGAGATGCCTGGAAGCCAAGTTTCAGGTCACATCTGTGGAGAGGCCACTCACAGCATGAATGCATAATGCCATACTGTGGAACATTTCAAACAAAGCAACATCTCCATGGAGAAAAACTGATGACACACCCCAACCAAAAACGTGCACATTGTGCACCTTTAATATTTATCACCTTTAAATTGTAGTACTTGCTTTTACCAGGGCCCGACCTATGTATTGTTTTTCCAGTATTATTGGCCGATATGGGCGTTTGGTGAAATATCTGCTATTGGTCAAAATGCACCCAATATGGTCAATATTCCATGTGGGCTTGTCATAAAGCTTAGACTCTCTAGAATACAACCATTTAATCCGATTTAAGGCATAAATGTCCCAGTGTGTGGCGCCACATCAATATTTATCTGCAGAGTAGTTTATCTGTGTCTGACGCCGTAGTGCACCTGAATATAGCCCCATAGTCACGTGTTCCTGTTTACAATGGTGCATTCTGCTGCTCTGACCACTGCTGGAGGAAGTGCTCAGTCTAAATGATCTCAACTAGCTAACAACTCTAAATAACTTCAGCGCAGATCACACCATCAACAAAATAAGCCTTTGGCTTTATTAGATTTTCAGTTGAGTTTATTTACTGTTTTAACACAAACAGTTTTATAATCAGCTGAAGATTGACCGTGAATTCTTACATCGGTAAGAATGTATCGGCATCAGCCCCAAAAGTCCTTATTGGTCTGACACTGGCTTTTACCATTCAATTACCAGCTTGATTTTTCTCAAAAAACAGATGTATTCTAAGTGTAGGATTTGCACTTTTGCATAAACAATTTCTTGCAAAGCTATTTGTCCGTATTAACCTCTCTAAATACTTACCAAGTGTTTTGCTAAAGCATATTCCCAGCCAGTTACATAACGCAACATCAGGCGTAAACATATGGCTCTTGGCCACACTCACAACCAGCTACTGTAATATCTAATCTGACCCAGACAAACACAGATTATCGGGGTCAGATACAAGGAGAAATAGTGTGACATCAAATGTCGGAACGCTGCAAAAGATAAGTGGGACATTCCTATTGGCCACGGAACAAAGGCTGATTCATGTGAGGTGGCTGTGAATGCTGCAGAGGCCGGGTGTGGGAGGCATGCAACTGTTATGGCCTGGAAGAGCGCGCTGCAGAGACAAAGAGAGGCCGCAACAAGAGCAGGGGAGGACTGCTACTGTATCAATGCGACAGGCAGGCCACCATGCATCACTGAGGAGAGAGAGACAGTGAAGAAATGTAAGCAATGTGAAGATATGCAATGGCTGTAGTAAAAGATAAATAGGTTTAAGCACCGTAAAATTAGACAAGCAAAGTCCAGTCATCAAGTATTGTTACTCCAATATAGGTTTGTCAAAAGTATCAAAAATCAGATGGTAATAGATGCTAAAACTAGTATCAAAAGTACATAGTCATTTCTGCAAGTATTAATATTTAAAACATCACATTACCAGGATAGAAATTACGAATAATCTTGAGCTGTATCAGAACAAGTATAAGACCATATAGTAAAGGCCCATTGACCAGTATGCCACGTAAGCGACTGAGGAGTGACACAGTGACATCACATTTTTTTAATGTATGAGTTTTTAATTATTGTGGTGTCAGAAATGGTATCGAGTATCAAGTCTATTCCTTAGTATCAAAAAACATTTAGTTTGAAATGACAACACTACCAGTACTGTTAAGTGCAAAATACATACAAGTTTTAGGACAGTAAAATAAGCAGTTCAAGTCAATGAAAGGTTACTCAAATATAATGATGAATTTACAATTACAAATACTCTGACTACTGAAACATCTGCACTACAACTGGCACATCAGGTATAACCCATTACTTGGTTATCCTACATGAGGCATCAGTGAAATATTGTAGTAAGTAAATAAACGTTATCTGTATTTTCTCATCTGCGAAAAGCGCTATATAAACAAACAGATAAAACAATAAAACCATGAATAATCTTTTCCAGGTCAGACTGACAAACCATTTTTGCGCACCTCAGATGATAAAAGCAGTTTTTGACCAACTGTTTTGAGTGGGCTTCCAATGACATAGCCCTGTGACTTAACTAGTGAGTTGAGTGCTCCACCACAAACCCTCATCTGAGCACAAACTGCTGTTGTGTCCCAAGACAAGACACTTCGCCCACTCCAGGTATTCAAGTAACAGAAAGGGCTCTGAGTACAAAACATGCCAAATCAGACTGGTTCGCCTGTGGCATATTTTCAACTGTACATTTGCCACAAAAGAAAGAACTCAGAGTACCTCTTCTAAAACTTAATATAGAATGAATGTTATCTTCCATGCTTAGTGCATTATACACATGTCATGTGAACATAAAACAAGACACAACACGGTATAAAAGCATTTACCCTGAGGGTCTTTCCACAGCTTCCCTCTATAAAGGGCCCCACCTGCCCATGTGGTAGACAGGCAAGTGCAGGCCCTGACTTAATATGCCTTCCTCTTATTTTGTGATAATAGTGAATGTTATCAATTCATCTTCTATTTAACTAGTTGCTTGATCAAAAGCAAATTTGTGGATTTAAAATTACCTACTTAAAATGTGTGCTTTGACTTAACTTGAAATATTTACATAATTAGATAAGAGATAACGATATATAAATGCATTATTTCTTATCTTATCTAAGTCAATGTCTCATTTTTGACTAAAGAAAAGAAGCAGAATGAGTCTAACACAGTGTCTGAAAGTTGAATAACGTGACCTTTTTGTTGCTACAATTGATGATTTAACTGAAATATGAACAAAGTGTCCTGTCCTCTTGTGTCTTTGCCTGGTATTTACGGTCAGTGCGTTGGCTCCTCCGGTCACAAAGGCTGCCCATTCTCCCTGTCCTCTGGATCATAGCCACTGTCTCTGTTTGCAGCCTGCTCCTCACACGGTTTAGACCCAGGGCGCTGCGGACTAGACTCACTGCTTAATGCAACTTTAACTTTACTGCATCTTGTGGGTGTGTGGATATGAATGGACACCTTTGTCTGTCAAAGCAGAGAGAATCTTGGTAGGCTTTCTGAGGGCAGAAAATTTTAAATATGTAATTCCGTAAGATAAAAATGCAGTACTCTATGACCAAGTTCAATCGTTACGTTCATTTAAAACTAAAGTGGTTACTGGTAAAACTGTATCAATATGTGAAAAAATATACTAAAACTATGCAAAATTTAACTTTATTGATAGATTATAAGATGATTAAGTCACAGTATATTTACATTTTAAGCTTTAAAACAGATGTCTGTGAAATTAAAAATCAGCTTAAGTATAGGCAATACTGACAAATGCTTCTTATTTTCTATTCTCCCTGCAACAATAGTGACATCCTTATCTCTTTCCATTGCAAATGTCTTAGATGAGGTTCAAGTATCGCTTGTAAAAGGACAGTAAAATTAAAACACATAACAAATATAACTTCAAATCCTTATTATAAAAATAACTTCAAGATTTGTATTTAAAATTCCATAAACATGACCTAACTGTGCTCCCAGAAACAAAGCAGACACGTTCAAGTCAAACATAGCTTTTACTGATGACAATTGTACTGCTGCTTTATTCTTAGTTATAAAAACATTGGACATGATGGACAAGTTCTTTATGTTGCAATTTGGTGTTTTGGTTCTAAAGTCAATTATCAGAAAGCAGAATGAGCCTCACGTGAGTCTCTCATTCGGGTTGCCAGTTTCAATGCTGAAATCCACTTTGTTTAAACCTAAAAGGACTCTCTCCGATATGAATCTTCACTACCTAAACCCCGGCACCTCCAGCAAAGGCATGGTATCTCCACACACTGAAAATGTGTTCTCTATATGCAGGCAGCCCTGAGTTGTGAACAGTAGGTGCACAGGCTCCTTGGATGTTCTTTTTTTGTTCTGTGGATATTGCTTTTGCATTAATTATTGCTATGTATTGTAGAACCCTTGTGTAAAACTCCATTCTCCATAAGGAATAACTTGTTGTGTCTTGGAACAGGAAGAAAAACTGCTTGCAATGCCTTGGAGCTCGGGTCACGTGCGGTACAGTCACTTAAAAAACATGCGGCTGTCAGTGTGTTTCGACTCACCACTTAGCTAAAGCACTGGTATCAAAGTAAAGGGGCCTGTAATTCTTTCTTACCCATAATTCTCTGCACTGGATTTGGCGGAGCAGCTGTACCCTTGGACTGGCTGCATGGGGGGAAACAGCTGTGGGGATCCTCAATACCTTTAACCAATTCCACATTGAGTTAGAGCAGAGCCAGTCGCTGAGATCATGGTTTAAGGTGTGTCTAATTAGCCCGGGCCAGATCCGAGTGAGCACAGCCAAGAGAGGCTTATCCACTTTGAAAGGAGTATAGGAAAATTACAACTACTGATATCAGGTTAATACAGCGTAGGTGTGTCCTAATATATTTTCAAAGCAATGAGCAAAATATTTGAATATGGATTTTTGTAGATTATCAAGGTACAGGACAGAACTACTCCACATCAGAAAAAGTTACAAACTAAGGACTTAGGAGGTAAATGAGAGGCTGTGGGTCATTGAGAGGTTGGTTTGGGTATTGGGTTGAAAGCAAACAGTAGTTGTGAGGAAAACATTTATCCCTTATTATTCATGCCAGTGCATCTCTAGTTGCAACATGAAAAACATCTGCTGTATAAATCTGACAATTAGTGCCCATAAGCAGCTCTTGAGGTCAAAATAAATCAGCTGTGTACTATCTGAATCTACTCATAAAGTGTTGTATTTGACAGATAATCAGGACGTGCGCTGTTAGCATGTTTGTTTTTGTTATCATAATTGCTCTAGCCTCTGACAGTTGTGAAAAAAAGTTTATAAACTCATCTCGGCAAATAATTAGGGTACTCAGAATGCTGAAGGTAAGTGAGGAATCACTTTGGACCACTATAAACCAGTTCTCTTATTCTCATTTTCAAGACGAGAAAAATCCGGTAGAGTGCCTTTAATTAAATAGTGGAGTTTCACTGTTGGAATATAGTGTACTCTAATCCAACTGTGTGGCTTGTTTACTATCACAACATCAAATAAAGAGAGAGAGAAAAGAACACCAGTAATAGCCCTTATATAACTCATTGTCACTAGAATTGCTCTTAATAGTCTATATACTATTACTACCATTATGAATAGTACAGCTATCATTGCCACCATTACTACACAATTATCTACTATAATAATTGTAATGTATTAATACTGTACTTATTTCTGTATTCAAGCCATCTTATATTACGCATCAATATTAGTTTTGTCAGTAAAGGAGTTGGGAGAGAAGAAATTGGAAAACAACCCTATTGGTCGCTGTAAGGGTCACGTTGCACTGTCACGTCCATGTGACACCATGTGAAAAGATCTTTACCAGAAGTGCTTTGTTGGCCCCCGAATTTAAAAGCCACAAGAAGGGCCAAAACATGTGCACTGCCCCCACATCCTTGCAGCTTATGAAGGGTGGCGGTTTGACTTTTCCAAATAATAGTGCGACCACAGAAACATTTAGGTAGACGTCTAGTCACACCAAAAGAGTGTTGTAATTCTATATGATGTTAGAAAGTATGCTATTTTTGTAAAGGGGGAAAAATACAAATGGAAATTTTGCATGGGTTTTATGGAACACTTTGTTGGAAAGTGCTGGATACAGTTAGAAGTCCAAGATCACAGACTCAGTTCTAATTTATGTCACTAAACTTGTATAAAAGTAAGAGTTGGAGCAGATTTTTCCCTTTGCAGTTTTGACAAGTGCAATAGAATGAGCTGACATCATCATCTCTTTGCCTGAAGCGAAGCTGGTGGGAAAGTCCACACAGTCATGCAGTCTGTTCAAGTGCGGGTCCCTGAAGGCTTACATACAAAAAAATTTATGGAAGGCCACCAATGGTAAATGGTCACATTTTTATACAGCTTTTCCACCTTCAAAGCGCTTTACATCAAAGAAATCAGTCACCCATTCATACACCGATGTATGCAGACAAAAGGGGCAAGTGTCTTGCCCAAGAACACAACAACAGCAGTCATCTGTGGGAGCTGGAATCGCACCACCAACCTGTGGATGAGTGGATCTGACTGCTCAACCAATGTATTGAGAGCAGGACTCGAACCGCCAACAGTTTTTTCATGGTCCCTGGCAATTTCTAGAAACCTTAGCAATCAATAGCCATAAAATTTGGCACTTATTTTGAGGCTAAAATGGAAGATAAATCTTGAGAATTTACCCAGATTATATGATATGAAATTACTATAAATCCTCCAGAATATACACTTTTTCATGTGACAGGTGAATTAGCCAATCAGGGACACGCTTTGTAAATCTGTCAACAAATACGGATGTTACGAGGAAAAAAAAAGAGACAGAAAAACATTGTGGATTTCTGCAGAATCAATAAGAGAAGCACTAAAGTCTGTTAATCTGAGGTGAGAGAAATGTAATTCTGTTCAAAATGTTTGGTGACGAATGAGCTCCTTTGTTTCACATGCGTCACTGAACAAATCTGATTGCATGAGCATGTTTGGTTCTGCTTTGAGGAGCGATGGAGAAACTGGGGCCAGACTTATCCTGTATCCACAACTACTCCAATACAAACCTAAAAAAAACAAAAAACTTTGTAGTTCATAATTTATGTCAACCAGATACATAATTAAAGAGCTTTTTGTAAGAGAAGATTGTTTATGCAATCATGATAAAGATTCCTGGAATCTGACCCTGGCCGGGCTATGACTTGTACGTGTGGGAGGAAGACAAGTTAATCTGCATATGGACTGCAACCTAAGCCTTAAGTTGTTGTCTGGTGTTTCATATACAGTATATTTAACAAAAGTATACATATATTTTTATGCATTTCATTTTTTTTTTCCAACAGCAATGCATAGTGACTCAGACATTTCCTGTACCCATATCTAATCTAAAAATACAACATTGTAACATACTGAAGTGAAAAAAATACTTCAAGTAGGACATGTGCTGCCAGCCTTGAAAACATAAACCAGAACTGATAAACACAAACCATATTACAAAACTGGTATCTACACTAGTTTGTCCATTTGCCAAGTCAAACCAACTTATCTCTGACCACACTTTCTGCACTGCTATGTTTTTATCCTTGGTTGTTGTACGGCTAACTTCTGCATTTCTAGCCCATCTGCCCGCACTGCCATTGCCTTGAGAGAAGCGGACATGACAAATTATCATTTTACACAGTGCTGCCCTCAGATACAGTGAGTCAATGGCTTCCACGAGGTCCACCAATCAGCAGCCCATCGCAGAAACACAGAGGAGGCCCAAATGTTTGCCTTACAAAATACTTCCCATGACCCCAACATGTGGTCAAGGCAATTTCTCAGTGTAAGCCCCGTGAGCAGGAAATGAGTGCTGTTCAGAGGTCGGAGCGTCCTCAACAAGTGGCAAAGACGTAATGAGTGAATGGAATTTGCTTTGAGGGTTTAATATAGAGACAATGAAAAGACAGGCTCATAAAAATTGGTCTAGGATTGAACTTAAAGGTGCACGAAGTAACTTTTCTGGTGGAAGGGTCCCCTGCCTGCTTGTTTCCATGGAGATGTTATTGGTTTCCCGGTATTTTCCACATTATGGTTTTAAATGAATCTATCTTCATGAAGTTGACCAGTTAACGCAAGAAGGACAAGTTACAGGTCAGATCTGTGGAGACGTGACCTGCTACAGTAAGAATGTACATCTGTATGAACCAATGCTATACAGAGAAATCAAATGGCATACTGTGGAACATTCCAGGAAAAACAGTAACAGGAAGGGGCTGAAAAGTTACATCATCCATCTTTAAGCTATAGCTATGAATTTTATAGAAATTGACAGGAGCTGTGAAGGGTCATAATTCTTGCAAGTACTGGGAACTCAAAGCATGTTATATATTAAGACAATAATTTATTCACATGGCAAAAATGGTGAAGTGTTTTGCCAAAATACACAGTGGCAATGTCTAGAGCAAGGGATCGTACCACAAACCTTTGGCATAATGGCCTCTCACACATTTCACTCCAAGTAATCACATCTATACCAGGTCTAAAAGTGGACAACAGAATTGCAAAGGTATAGTTCTAACCAGAAGATTGCAAGGAAGAAAAAAATGTAGATAAAATTGACTCCACCAGTACCACACAACATCATAAAACTACAGTATATTTGTTAATTAATCTAAAAATATTATTCTTCAACACCTCGTCAAAGCAAGATGTCACAATATGGAAACATAAACATCTGTAAATCCCCCAAAATACTATAATCCATAAATTGTTTTGCAGAGCTTGTCTTTTTTAACTAATGAGCTGACAACTACATTTGGAATGGTCAAAAAGCCTATCCCCAAGTATCTAACAAACTTGCAAACTTAAAAATCTGTTATTTGGAGCACTCTTGCATGATTTGGCTTTTGAAATATTGGTATTTAAGATCTCAAAAACTTACAGCAGCCCAGTAATTCTTCTCTATGTCATGCGTTGCGAATCTGTAGAGTACTTGAACTTCCATTTGACAGCTCGTGGCACACCTTACCTCGTAGCAGACTGCCTGGGATGCGTCTGGGATCCATGCTCGTCCATGACAAAACTCATCTGCTTGACAAAATCCCTTGGACTGGTTAAAAACACACAAAAATTACAATTCATTTTCCTCTTATGCGCAAGTCTTTCAGCTCTGCAAAGAAACCGGCAAATAAATAGTGCAAATCTGGGCGAATCCCACATGAGGTCATCCAAAATATTCGGGAATCTGATCATATTTTCCGATTATTTTTTTTTTTTATAGAAGAACTGTGCGCTGGGTCCAAACTTACCATGCGTGCACGTTTCCAAAGCTGTCGTCAACTTCAACTTCCATCAGATTTCAAAAAGTCCAGTGCTACATTTGTGTTAAAGTTAAACCGCGGACTAACAATGCGCGTTTCCTATCCCAAACCGTTCCAGTGTGGCATGTTCGCTCTTGTTCCTCCGGTTTTGTCGCTACATATCTGGCTGAATCGCTCCCCTCTTGACACCGTGGACAACTCTGCCAACTTTTGACTGCATCTCCAAAGCCAGGACCACGGCGCGTTGGAAGAAGTGGGGCGTCTCTCCTATTTACTCGCACAATGGTGAGGAGTTTGGCACAGGCGCACAGTTTCCAAGTGTGCGTAATGGCAAAAGTGACTGAAAAGCGACATAAGTATGAATGCTCTGTAAGAAATTATGGAGCTACATTGTTATGAAAGGGATTTGTGTGTAATAAAATGTAGCAGCAAGGCGTGTTTGCAAGTCGTTGGACTTCCTTTTGCTTTGCTTGTCTACAGTGACATCTTGTGGTTTATTTGAATAACCAGGGGAGACTGCAGTACATTAAAAATAAATAAATAAATCTAAAACTTGTGCATATTATTATAAGACATCATATTTGTACAACAGATCTGAAATGAACTTCATGTCAATACAGTAAATATAGGGTTTTGGTTAAAGTGTTCTCTGTAATTTGGGGAGAGCTACACCAGAAAATCTGTCTCTCAGAAGATTGTGTTACTTCACCTGAATTGTCCAAAACTGTGGAAATAAACTTGTCTATCTCCATGGACACAAACAAGTGATGCCTCCAGGCCAAGTTGCAGGTCAGATGGACCTGTGAAGACTAGACCTCACTCACTGTAAGAATGTGTTTTTCAATGCATTTTTGAGCAATAAAAACACCCGAGATTGATTGAATGAATATTGGATCAGGTTAATGCCATACTCTGGAACATTCTAGGCAAAGCAATCTCTGTGTTAGCTCATACCCCTTAGAAAAGTTACATAGTACACCTTTAAAGATAATCAATATTTACCTGTAATATATTTGGAACTTTTACAAAATGTTTATTTATGATTGTTTTTCAGTTTATTTCAAAAGCTCAATGTGACACAGTCTTTACATAGTGACAATGTAATTAATCATAGATAAAATAAAATTTGTGCATATTTTACTGCATGGCTTTTTTCTTCTTAAAATGTTAAAACCTTACACTCAATTTACCATTAAAAACAGCACAATTTGTCTTTGTATACACTTAAGCCTTATGGAGCCAGAGTGCTGGAGACATTGGTATCTGTACAATAAAACATCTCCACTCCATGTGAACAGTCCTGCTGGAAGACCCCCGTCAGGGTGAGTCCGGTGATCATGAAGAACAGCCCCAATCCTATCAGAACACATGGCCCCAGGTTGTGGGAGTGGAACCAGCGCCCGGGCGACAGCTTGAGGTAGCAGGCAGAGGGGAGGATGAACATCAGCGGGATGGCGCTCAGAGCACCCTGGGAGTGTGGAGAATATGTTTAGAATGTTTTGCATTGGTGAATTTCAGATTATAGAAAGTGAAGATTCTTAAATGGGGGACAAGAGCCAGTTTTTCCTATCGATTACATTGTACTTTGCCATAAAAGGTAAATACACAAATGTTTAACCTGATGATTTCTATTAGTCACTAGACCAATTAACTTCTTGTATTACAACAAAAAATGCGTATTAACAATATTAATTTTAGTCAAAAATTGTACCCACAAAATACTAATGTAGAGCTTCTGAAATGACTAGAATATAAAACTCAATGTAAATGTATGTTAATGAGCCTACATATATTAAATGGAAAAATGGAAAACAAGTTAGTTTCAGGAAGCATAAAGCCATTGACTAAAATAGCATTATAAAAGCATCAAATAGCACTGATTCCACGCTGTAGTAGGGAGAGATTGGTACAATTTTGTGGTATAAGCATTATCATATTTTAAGATATCTATGACTGCAACATTGGCAAAATAAAATGATAACAGGATTTGACTTACATTTAACTCCATAACCAATGCAAGACAATCAAGAGATACAGAAATGGCTGTGCAAACTGCTACAATGAGAAACGTTATGGCCCCATGCTTGACTCTGGACAGCTCTCTGTAGCACATTACATTGGAGAGCACCTGTAAACAACATACACACAAAGCAGAGATCAGTGGGTCGTAATAATAACACTGTATTGGTTTTGCGTGGTGCTTTTCTGGTCATGTGACAGTTTTGTGCATTATTCATTCAGACTCTACTCGATGGTGATAAAGTACTGTTGTGGCCACAGCTGCTTTGGGATAGACAGCTGGAAGCGAGGCTGTCAATCTGCGCCACCTGCCACTCCCACCACCATCACTCACTCACACACCACATTCGTACAAGGCAAGCTGGGTGAAGTGTCTTGTCTGAGGACACAAAGGTATGTACTAGAGCCTCTGCTGCCCCACAGTGGCACCTGGTCTCACATCCCTGAACTAACCAAGCAAAAAATGACAGAGCTTCCAAAATTAGAAGAAATCTGATATTATCATTCTCGTCATCATTTGGCTAATCATTAAACATTCTTTTTAATTTTCTTCTTACCTCACGGGTGACAAAACACTCCAGTGGAAAAGTGGTGATAATGCTGAGGCCAAAGCAGAAGCGGCCAAACGTGGCCAGATTATCATCCCTGCAGTAGTTCTCAAATATGTCTCCTGAAAGTGGACAGAGGCGCAATATAATAATAAATCATAACTAGAAATATCAATGACAACTTGTGCGGGCCTATATATTATCAGTGCATGAGGTTTGTGATACCTACCTTGAGTATAGCCTGTAAAAGTGGCATACCCAGCCACAGCAAAAACAGCACTGATGACAAGAGCAGAGCCCACAGACACATGAGTGACTATGGTCCAGCGAGACAGAGTAGGATTCTGCAGAGACCCATAGATGAGGAAGCTGTTGTGATGGCATATGAATGCTGTAATAAACAAAATATGCATCAAATTTACATTACTTATGAGCAATCTGGAGAATAATAATATCTCCTTTATTGTGTTGTTAATCTGAATTATGTTCCTTAAACAATCAGAAGAAAAGAAAACTTTGTTTTCTTCCAACAAATATTCATATAATCTCACCAAAAGACATGACGCCAACAGCCTGAATTGCATTAATTTTTGCAAATGCCCAGGCACTGTCAGTAGGAGGGCTAAGGAGGACAATAGTAAAGATTTTGATGGCTAAATTTATGTTAAATTGTACCAACAAATATTGGACGTTTGAGGAAAAATATATTATACATTACATTTCTGGTCCCAAAGTGGCTGATCGAATGATGACAATGATGAGCACAGTTAAAGTCAGCACCATTGACAAGAATGAGACCTAAAAGAAGTTTTTATTGGTGTCAATAAATATCTGGTAAAACCGATATACTGTTCCATGACACTTACCTTTCCCAGTCGCTCTATGTTGCGATAAAGTGAAAGAGGCAGAGTGAATAAAACAGTTATCACCAAAATGACAAAGTGACGATTGGCGAGTATATGACTGGGACCCACTGCAAACAGGACATTATCAAATGTACAAACCATTTGACAGTTCTGTTATGTTTATCACACTGAATCTTGTCATACCTCCTGGTATCCGTAGAAATACTTTTGTGAGTGTGTCTCCTGTTGTGATATTGTAACTAATCATAGCTAAGAGAGAAAAGAGAAAAGAGCTACATTTAAAGTAGATTTAATTCAGTACAAAGGCGGCAATCAATTAACAGCATGTTGCCAATAGAGCAGCACAGGTGACAACATTATTAATTATCAAAATGTAAATAAAACATACCTATAAAAGGATAGAGAAACTGCAGCACAGAGAGAATCAAAAACCCGGGGAACCCAAAAGTGCTCTGGACCAGTGCCTGGTAACTGTTTGTCCCGGACAGATTGCCTCCCTTGATCAATAGAATAATGGTGTAGTCTAAAATGAAAATCAACTATAAGGTCAATGGTCTGTATAATTTACATTTAAATTGAATAGTTACAAGATCTCACCTGTGATAAAACCAACTACTATCAATAGCAAAAGACCAAATGGGAGCCCTGCTTGGTTCAGTGCATATGGTAAACCTACCAAAAGAGAGGATAAAATATACATAATGCATTTATTACATAGTAACATGCTGTATGTCCATGTCAGTGCTTTCTTAATGCATATTAGCCCACAGAGTCAATTATATTAAGTGCATAGAATGATTGCTGCTGATTCTTCGAACATTCATTGCATATTGTAAACTGTAAAGAAGTCATTATGGATCTAAAGTTGTATTATGTTGATATTCAAAACAACCAATGACAATTTACTTTAGAGAAAATATAATGTAATGTAGTATCAGCGTAGCCATGACTACAGTCTTGTTATTTAGCCTATGGTAGGATATAGTCCTACCATAGACTGTAGGTTTGTCTCACTGAGCTCAGAAAAAAACTACTCGAGCCACTAGGGCAACCTCTAAAGAAGAGCGCAGCATTCCAAAATATAGGACCTCTTTCGCTAAATCAGCTTTCTCTATTGTTGCTATGAGTCAGTGGGATAGTTAAAGCCAAATGACATTATAACGTGCGCAAGTTTTCAAAAGTCTGCACATGTGACAAAGAAATGGCTAATACCAAAGCAAGTTTACACCCATTATTGAAGTTTACACCCATTATTGAATGTGTATAAAAGAAAGAGTGTTTGTATATCTGAGTGTGTGTGTGTGTGTGTGTGTGTGGGTGTGTGTGTGTGTGTGCGTGTGTGGGTGTGTGGGTGTGTGTGTGTGGGGGGGGGGGGGGGGCGTGTGTGAACTGAATGTTTTTAGAAATGTCATATTTGAGGGGCGAGATGTGTTGTACTAGGTGTATGTACAATATGTTTACAGGTATTTCATCCATCTATACCAAAATGTTACTTTTAAACATCAGCATGTCCAGGTACTACAGGTGGAAATTAGTACTTTTATTACAATTTTTGCCATAACCTGGCACCATACATCTTTCCTGTTTTTTTAAGGTCAGTGTAATGTTGTGCACTGTCCCTGTTCAAATAAAAGCATACCATACCATATATGCAAATGGTACTTTTACTCTAATATTTCTAAGATATTAATCAATGAGTTTAGCAGCAGAAAAAGTGTGGCGTTATTTAACCAGCCCTACATAGTCTCTAATCCCTCTGTCACTCTTTGCGCCTCAAGACCATCCAAACGCTCCACTGCACAGCGCTACTTTTGAGAAGATGAAAGGGTTAAAGGAAAAAAAGGGATCAACAGGCGCTGGTCATATGACATGAAGCATTGACCCCTCGAGTGTTTCTGTGTATAAGATATCTTTTCCCAGTGCTGCCAGGAAGAATGTCCCAAAACAATCACGTTGCAACCTGAATAAACAAGTGCGCAAATAGCCTATATGAAGATCAAAGTGTAAATTATAGTGTAATGTACTTAAATGATAAGTAGACAAGGTAAATACATTATAAGCGTGGCATTACCTATTATTCCAGATCCAATAATAGAGTTGATGAAGTTAAAAGACGAAGAAATCATGGAACTTCTCAAATTTCCCGCTGTGGATCCCTGCGCTTTGATGGATTGCAATAAAATAGTCCCTTCTTCACTGCTTATCTGCAAAATAATAATACAGATCCAAATGCTAAAATGTAGCTGGGACCTCCACATGGCAACAGTAGCAGTTCAAAATGTTTAGAGTTCATTTTTATCAACGTAACATCCGTGCGTAAAACTCACCTGCTCCTGCGCCATCCTGAGCAGCCCGTGTCCTCCTCCTCTCCTCCCTGAACCTGTCACATCTCAGTCAGAGTTTAATGAGAACTTTGGGAGACCGCTGTCAATTTATGTTGGCTCAAAATGAACCACAGCGCCCCTGAGTCCAGACTGGGGAGGACGGAATTAGGTTGAGTGCGCGAGCCACTAGCCTCCCTTTATATTTTTATTAAGCTAGGTTGAGCACGTGGAGGCTGTTCACGCGCATAGATTGAACGGAAAAAGTTGTATTTTTGTTAGAGATTTCTCTTATTCTCAGAGTTCAAAGCTTAAATTTATCTTCGGATATTATTTTTTGTTTTAGCGATTTTTTAAATTATTTTATTATTTATTTTTTTAAGACAAGGGTTGGTGGTAAGTAACATATATTCTTTAACCATCTAGGCTTACACTCTATATTTAAAAGTGAATCAACATAAACTTGAAGTAATTACTAAACTAAAAAAGCTGGTCAGTTCCAAATGTATCCATGCGGTTTTTTTTTTTTTTTTTTTTGTTTTTTTTTGTTTTTTAGCCACTAGAGGGCGCCAAAGTTCAGCTATGATACGTTGTGTAAAAAAGGCCTTCAGTTTTGTTTTGCTGCGCCACAATCATGGAATAAAGTGCACATTGAACTTTGACTGAGCGATCTGGCCTCCGTAAATATGTATAAGAGACTTTTACACGTTTGATTGTAGTTTGTTTATATGAGATGTCTAATTTTTATAATATCTTAATGATTTTATTGGATGATTTTCCCATGGTTTCTCTCTGTCTTTGTGATTGCGCCACCTCTTGGCCAGGGAACTCTTGGAAAATCAAGATCCTGGTTAAATAAAGGTTAAATAAAATGTAAAGCACAGGCCTATTGTAAATTAGTTTCAGTCAGTCAGTGCTTCCTGTACGGCGTGATGATTTGGACAGTAATGATGATTTATTCTACTGAGAAAACATTTTGTCTGTATAATTGTTTTTTGTTTTTTTAATGAAGTTTATGAGGCCATAGTTGCTAATTATTTCCCGCTATACTCTCTCAGTTCAGTTATTAGCACGCATTAATCCAGAACGTAATTCACATTTGTGGTTAAAGCTTTTAGTTTCGACGACTGTGCAACTTTACTTGTTTTTCCTGACAATTACGCACAGGGCATGTCCAGCAGCACCACCGCACAGCCGCTCCATCCATCCACCCTGCCCTCATTGGTACCTCGGAGCATCCGGAAGCTCTGGGTTAGTGCTTTCACTGGCGCACACACACCACGGGCGGATCAAACTGTTGAAGTGCTGGGAAATACCGGACAAGCAAGAAACACTGCCTGGGGACGCTACTTTTTGTTCTTTGAAGTATTTGTATTCAACTTTAAGATACTTTGAGGCGTTTTGGCTGTGAGGCTGCGCATGGCAAAGATGGCAAACTAGTGGTAAGTTACATAATACCAAGTAGTCTACATATAACCTACTGCAAATGTGAAAAATATATATAGTATCTTTTGGATATTTTAAAAAGGTAAAAAGTAAAAGTATGTGTAGTAAAAAACAACATGATTTTCTTTTTAAAAATTCTATTTATCCTTTATTCATCATAGTATTATTTTGCTTTATATTCCTGCAGTATTTATTGTGGGTAGGTATTTTTATAAAGCCTGCACACAATAGAGTACAAATGTAGTAAACAATAGACAAAATGCAACTATATTCCTGTGGTTAATTGACATGCCTGTAATTATTAGCCCACACCAGTTCAGATGACTTCCTGCTTACATGACTGTCAACAGCACTATTAGATTGTCAATTAGACTTTACTGTGCTCTGTTTGCTCTCAGCACTCAGCCAGCCTGGCATGTGTACCCTTGTCATTTTGTGCGTTCCCATCATAAATCTTCCTTTATGGAGACCTGTTTTAATGGTACCACGTCCTCTGCTATTTTGCCAACGCCCAAATGAGGCAGATGCCAGCATTTAGTGAACATTTAGAGCACAAGAGGCGGTGGTAAGAGTTACATGTGCGCACTTAAGAGCTGTGAGTGAGCTGGTCCCTAAGGAGACATGGGGTAATGACCGGCACATCATCCTGTACTGTCATGTCAAATGCACACGGGAAGTTGACAGTGTTGTATCATTTGGAATTTTGAGAAATATTAATTTTATTTTATTTATTTATTTTATTTTAGACATTTTTGATTAGTCACTTGCCAATAAAATAAATAGGTCTAGACTAACATACAGAAGAACTAAAATTATCTGATTTGAAGTAGGAGTGAGTGATGTTGACAAAACGAAATATCTCAATGTACTTTTGGATTATCTCAATGACAATATTCAGACAATATCGTTCATTCAAATACACATTTATATATTTACATAATCTATGACATGTACTTTAAACAACTAAAATAATGGGGCCTCTCTCACTGCTTGAGGCACAGACTGAGTTTCAGTGACGTGAGGCTGTGAAGGAAAACGTAGTCTGCAGGTGCCATGTTACTAATTTTTCATCAGATCGCTCACCTATACCTTGCCATGACATTCACTCACTGAGGACCTCTTGTAAGATTGGTCAAAGCATGCGTATTACAAATTTATCAGTTATCTTCCATCACCTGATCACAATTGTATATACAAAACATTTGCGAAAATTGTTTCCAAACAAATTCAATTTCAACAAGCTGAAAAAATAAAATACACTGACTTTCAATCAATGATCCAGACTAATTTTATTACTGCGGAACACTTACATCTGCCACTAGTGCATCTGGTCTACTCAGTGACGTCTGAAAGCAATAAGGCAATTCTGAAATCAATACAATTTGGTTTTTAAATGAGTAACTCTCATTAAATATTGACGTTGCCTTCATCTTTGACAAGCTGTAAGTGAGATTATACTTATAGGTGATACAGGTGGCATGACTCCAAGGCTTGTCCTCATTCAGGGCCGTAGATGGACATGTACTCAGACACTTGATGATGATGAATGGCAAATATTAAACTGCTCGGTCCAATTCAGAGCAGAGGAAATGTATTTGCTCTATGCGTAGACGGGGTCATGATGTAGAGAGGTTGGAGATATGGTCAAGTGGATCTGTTTGAAGCCTTTAAGGTGGCTCATATCAGGAGTTGTTGGTCCTAAGTGGGTGAGGGTGGATGGATGGGGGCATATCTTTGTGAAGGAGGAGGTGGAGGTTTCATCTAGAGTAAGTCTGCACTGATGATTGTGATGTTAATGACAGGTGACAGGAGAGTCTGGCTGTGTTTTCAATTGCTCAGTCTGACAATATTATATTCAGTGACAAATGTGTTTTAATGCATGCAGTGTCCACTACTTCAGCCGCTACTGATGGTTATGCCTAAACTCACTGAAGTATGGTTGGTTATTGTGTAGAAAATTGAGAAATTAAAAGCATCAGGCATAGTAATTATATGTGGTTTTGATTTTTTTGTATAAATATGTTTCTATAAATATTCTTCATCACGATTACCTTTTCAAGAGACATTACTTTAGCTTAATCTGGGTTAAATTCTGTAAAAAATGTAACAGTATATATATTTTTGAAGTATCTTATTATTATCAACTAACTGTTTGGTCAGTTTCCTCATTCTGTCACACCTGTGCTTTGGTTAGTGATCACAGTTAATGCCACATCATAATTCCAATAACTATATTAATTGTCCTACACTGGATTATAAAACGGCACTTGTAAGAGCACTTTAGACATGTCTTTCTAATAATAATTTTAGAACAAACATCTATTTAAAGAAAGACCACCCCATTGTATGATGACATTACCCCCTCTTCCATTCAGTTATACCAGGCTGTGTGAATGCCAGTGCCGCGGGGTGTTGACAAGCACGTTCCCCATTGATTTCTTATACGTCACCGCTCACAATGTGGAAGTCCAGTCACAGTATTCCGCTGTTATACTTTGTGCATATTAGTAATTATGAAATCACAGCGATAAAAAAACACTCTTTCTTTAGACGACAGAATGTGATTTTCAACATTAAACCATAGTACTTCCTTTTATATTACCACGTGGCCTTATATCTGTGTAATCCCTCAGTGTCCAGGGATAATGGTCCATGGGCATGTACTTGTCTGTGTGATTTTATACTTGTTCTGACACAGCCCAAGCTCATTCTAAAGCAATTCAGAAAAGGTTAATTTCTGTCCTGTGAATGTGACGCTTTTAGTATTGATACCTGCTCAAAAGAGTGTGTTTCAATGCTAGTTTTAATATTGATTAGTGTCCGATTGTCGATACTTTTGACAACCCGAGTGCATGTCCAAGGAGAGCGCAGTGCAGTCTGTAGTCCATTCATATTTAATAGGCCATAGTTCAGCCTAACACATCATCATAGCAGTCAGGCCTATTAGCAGGATAGATCTGTTCCACCCACTACGGCTCTGGCTCCGAGGGAAAAATCACCCCTGGGTTTTGAAGGATGAACCAATTGGAAGAGGATTTTTACCTGGAATACATCATTGTCATGTCAGTTTTTAATTTTATCTAAAGAAAGGGACCGTAATTGGATCTAATTTTACCAGAGCTGTCTGAAATTTATGTGCACGGCAGTCATGGAAGCTGGTTTCATTATCGCACGCCACTTCCGGAGGCTTCACCACACCCTCCTCTGGCCTCTCTGTTTGAATTAGCTCATTTGACAGTGAACAAGTCTTCTCACATTACAATGCTCTGTGTTTGATAATAGAGAATGGAATGTATAGATTCATGGAAATTGGAAATAATCTTAGAAAACTCCTCCAATTATTACTCAACAGTGAACAAATATTTTATTTATTTATTTAGGTATGTTTGCTGTATCCATTATAGTGATAGTAATTATAGTTATTATTATTTTTATGGTTTTCGATACCACTCAGAGCTGTTATATATTGTCATGTCTTCTCAAACCCAGCAGAGCAATGCTGAGGTGTGACTGAAATAGGTTAAATTTGTTAATTATAATCAAAACAAAATTGCAATTTAAATTATTGTAATTAACAAATCACAGACTGATTTATTTAGGTGTTCTGATACCACTAAACATATCTAACATATCTCGTCGTTTTATGAATCCAGATATTTGACTGTCCCTTTTGTGATGTTGCTGTTCCACAGGGGTTTCTCATGCTGAAGGTCAGCTGTCCACTCTGAAGGTGCAGGATGAAAAGATGGAGCAGCTGCTTGTGCCACCAGGACCAGATAGCTTCCGCCCATTCACCCGGGAGTCTCTCAAAGCCATCGAGAATCGGATCGCTGAAGAGAAAGCAAAGAGGCCTAAGGGTGAGAAGAGGAAGAACAATGACGAGAACCGCCTGGAGCCCAACAGTGACCTGGAGGCGGGGAAGCCCCTGCCTCTGCTGTACGGGGACACGCCTAGGGGCTTGGTGTCCACACCGCTAGAGGACCTGGACCCATATTACAGCAATCAGAAAGTATGCATACTCTACAATAACCTATTTTCTATTATTTATTTTTTTTGCTCTGTGTTGCAGAAACTAACCAGAACTAGACTTTTTTAAACACTTATTTAAGCATAGTATATCTAAATGTAAATGCCTTCCTTTTGCCAGCCTAGAAATGCTATTACTCCTTTTTTATGTTACACCATATGTGACCTACCATTTAGAGGAACACAAAACCAGATTTGAACATATGCAACATTAGACTATTGAGTATACTTTAGATAATTAAAACAATACATCAAATAATAAGGAAAAAGCATTATATATAAATATAGCCACATACGGCAGTGATTGGTCCTCACTCACAGCTGTGTCTTCTCTTCCTCTTTGCTACAGAAATAAGGGCATTACAAATTTCAGAATTTTGGGCAAAGTGTGCGGCTACACCACACAAAGACCATAGTACCTGTATAAAAAAACCTCACTCCTCTAGATCATTTTCACCAAATTTGAGCTCATTCTGGCAAATGCTCAAGGAGGAGTTTGTAAAAGTGTGTTAAAAACCTGACTGAATTTGTGAGTTAGTGATTTTACCATTGGAATAACATATGAAGTTTTTGTCATCACTACAGCAGAACTATAAGAAAAAGTCCATGGGTGTCATTGACTTGAATTTGTACAGACAGCACACTGTGTATAGATCAAGCTTTTACAATACTATACTAAGTCCCGGCGAACAAGATAAAAACAGTTACCATCCTTTTAAATTTGCATTGTTCTTAAAATTTCAATATTACACCATTCTTCTTTGTGTGTCTTTTGTGTGTTGTCTATCTAACAAGTGATTCAAAGCACTGACATTGTACTTTCCTTTCAGACCTTTATGGTGTTAAACAAAGGAAAGGTCATTTTCCGCTTCAATGCCACTCCTGCCTTGTACCTGCTGAGCCCCTTTAACCCCCTCAGAAGAATGTCAATCTGGATTTTAGTTCATTCATATCCTTTTTACAAGATGAATACATTATTTTGGGGTATAAAATTTTTGCTGAACAGTGCTCTGCTATGTGTTTTGCTTCCTTAAGACAAACTGCACATTGTTCAGCATCGTAATCATGTGCACTATTATCACCAACTGTGTATTCATGACCTTCAGTAATGTGCCGGACTGGGCCAAAAATGTAGAGTAAGTATTGAATTAATATGAAAAAAAAGGATATGTTGACTTTAAAGGTTCACTATGTATTTTCTTTGCCAGGAATCTTCCTCAGTATGGCATTAATTAATATATCTTGTATTTCGGTGCTTTTATTGCTCTAAAAATACATTGATAAACATGCGTGAGTATTGTGGGTCACCTGTCTACAGACCTGACCTGTAATTTGGTGTACTGGCGTTATCCACTTGTCCCATGGAGACAGATCAAGTCAATGCCGTAGTGTGAAACATGTCAGGCAAAGCAATAATGTTTCCATGGAGACAAGTATTATGTGCACCTTTAAATGACTGTATGATGTCACATGTTTCTATCCAAGTATTTCATGTTGAGCGAAAGGAAAATAATAACTTTTTTTTTTGATAATGAGCTTGAAATATGCACATTAATTTAACCTAAAATATTTAAGTGGAAAAAGCTTATATAATATCTTTAAAGTCAGCATACATTTTGTACTTTTGAGTGTTTATATTAGTGTACTTTTTCATTATAAGTGACTAATGCCCCTTGTGTTAACAGGTATACATTTACTGCAATCTACACTTTTGAATCTCTAGTGAAGATTCTAGCACGAGGATTCTGTATAGGGAAGTTTACATTCCTACGAGATCCATGGAACTGGCTGGACTTCTGTGTTATTGTCATGGCGTAAGTACATCTTTACAATGACTTTTGTACAACAGCTTTTAAAATGTTCAGAAACCTTAGAATTCTAAAGGAATGACTTGTTACATTAAAATAAGTTTAATTGAGCCCTAAATCAAGTGGTGTGATGTCAAAATCCCCATTAGATTAATAATAGTTCCTAACGTAGCTCTCGACAGAGTAATATGTGTAGCCCTCTGACATGAGCTCTACACGTCAGTCTGGGATGGCTCTCACTGAAAACTATCAGAATCAGTGAGCAGAATGTTCAAACAATGACTTCATGTTGATCGGTGGAAGCACGACAACACTGGAACAAGGCGAAAAATCAAACTTTACTTAAATCCACCCATCCACAAATGCACAAAGCACTTTCCTCTACATGTTTTTCACAAATAAAACAGTCTATTTCTGTCCCTTCTTGCTGGCAAGACAAGGTTATTTCAGCATTAGTGACAACGCAATCCTGATCTCCATAACAAATACATTTTCATGTTTTCTTTTGCATAGTATATGTAATAAAACTAGCTTTCTTCAGTTATGTTACAGAGTTCGCAAATCTAGGGAATTTCTCAGCACTTCGCACATTCAGGGTGTTGAGAGCTTTCAAAGCAATTTCAGTCATTCCAGGTAAACCTTTTTTTATTTATATATGTATGTTGTACAACATTTCTTTTTTATTAAATGTTTTATTTCTGATTCCCAGGACTAAAAACCATAGTAGGTGCCTTGTTCCAGTCCGTAAAGCGGCTGTCAGATGTGATGATCCTTACTGTCTTCTGCCTCAGTGTCTTTGCATTGATCGGCTTACAGCTGTTTAAAGGAAACCTAAGTCACAAGTGTCTCATCACTCCACCCAATGGAAGTTTCACCTCCCAAACTTTCAACTGGACTGAGTACTCACTTAACAAAAGTGAGTTGAACTCCAGAGAAAAATATCTAATTGCAATTTTTGTCTGACAAGCACCGCATTGCGATTAGATTTACGATTTATGTTTTAATATTAGGATTCTGTTCAAAGTACAGATGATACAGAATTGACAATAAAGAATGAAATATGAACTGACAACTACAACAATCACAATTTAGAACATGTTTGTGCAGATCTAAACTACCAGTACAGGATTAGCTGTTTTTATGCAGAATAAATTATGGTGAATCTAAAATTTCAGCCTTTGTGATTTGCTAATTGAATCTTACAACCCTACTTACTGCATTTACACTTCCTGATTTGGTGCTTGTTTGATACCGCTTTAGTCCTTATGTACATTTGGTTTTGTTCTGGTTTTTAATCCCAATTTGCATGTGTTGTGGGTGCTAGAGCTTGACTTTAGTGATTTAGTAGGTAAGGAAGCTCAAAAAAGCAATACTGACCAAACCTCAAATAGCATAATTATTAGTAAAAATGTAGTAGTGAATCTTTATACAGACTTCTACACGCTCAAGTACAATGTACAAATACTAAGATGCAGTAAGAAGATACAGTGCCAATGTCTAAAAAAATAAAATGATAATGTCCTATATCCTCCAGGTAATTATTACTATCTCCCAGATAAGCGAGACCCATTGCTTTGCGGAAATGGCAGTGATGCAGGGTAAGTAATAGCTACATCATAGGCAGGTTTAATGTTACCAGATTGAATGTCTTCTCTGTGTGATGCAGGCACTGTCCAGAGGGCTACTCCTGCTTCCCCGCGGGCCCCAACCCCGACTTTGGCTACACTAGCTTTGACTCCTTTGGATGGGCCTTCCTTGCCCTGTTCAGGCTCATGACACAAGATTACTGGGAGAACCTTTACCAACAGGTAGGGAGCTGAAGTTATTTAGTAAATGTGACTTTTATTTACTTATCATTTAAGCTAAGTTAAGAATGGGCAGAATGGCAACCATATCTTGTTCTTTTAAGTGCTTTCTTTTTAGATTTTTATTCTGTCACAATTTTAATATATTTAGCAGCTTTATGTTGAATTTAAGAAGGAAATAAAGCTATCTGCCTCCTGTCAGTCATTCACTCTGAACATAACAGAGGCTGAAAGAACCGGTGGGCATGGAAAAGTAAACACTGTGTGAGTAATATAGAGCTGCATTAAACAGAAAAAGTATCACATAACTGTCTCTCCAAACTGGCAGCCCCTCACAGGGTCAGACCATAATTTGATGTAATAATGATATAATACCCACTATTATTTACTCAATGGACAACATATGGTTTTAACCTTTTCATGCTGTTCTTTGAGACTTATAATGACAGAAATGCATCTTGAAGTTGTTGCTGTAGAAGCTGTTGAATGTCTACTGTTCCATTGCTGGTCTGGGCTTATAATATTATGGCAGTACTGGGTGGTTGTGGTTTGACCAGTAGGCCTATGTGAATGAATATCCTTTGATTCAGGGAGGCCTAGTGTCCACTGCACTTTTTTTTCTTTGATGAGATTTATGGATGTCATTACATAATCAGTTAGGCCTGAGACTAAGTTTGTTTGAGGGAATGTCAGGCTCTAGTTTCCGTATGGGAAAGTTACCATAGTTGTAATGGTGAGCTGGGGCTAGAGTTACGTCCTATGTTTTTGTGTTTGTAAAAATCAATGAATGAAAAGGAAATAGGGAGATGGTTCAGGTTCAATCTCTTTTGTTACTTTGACGAAGCGCTTGTGTTTACTATTGGTCACATGTTTAACAGAGATAGATTGTGGATGGAGTAAGAGGGTGGCTCACTCTGTGACTAAGATTTCAAAATATTAGACACACTTGATCAACCACAATATAAGTCGTCTTTTCCCCATTAAGTAATCTTCTATTGCACTCGGTCAAAATCGTGCAGTGCTCTACAGGCAAATTGTAGGTAAACATACTGTCGCCTCGCTGTAGTTGGTCGGCAGGAGAGCACTTTACAGGAGCTGTATACTTTGTCTACTATATTATAGAGCTCTAATCCTAAATATAGGATATTGTCATTTTTTGTTGATAATAACCACATACAGTTGTCACTTACAACTGTTAGCAAATTAAAAGCTAATCAAACATTTATTGTGGCTGCCTCAGATGACAACTTGCCATTTATCAAACTTAATTAATTGCTTTTCATTATAAAGTGACATTTTTGTTTGTCAGCTCAAAAATATTTATGAAGGATACTTCTCGGGTTGGTCATGGAGCAGGATGTATTCTTGCTTGAATAAATAAAGAGGCTGTGATGGCTGCTTCAGGGTGGGGCTGCACCATCCTCCCTCACAGGAGAGAGAGCAACAATGAAAAGTTAGGACATCGTGTTCAAACAGGCCTGTGCGCAAACAGCAGATCCTATATTTCCATGTGGGACAAAGATGATATGAGTAAACACTCTATGAATAGGCCTACAGGTCTGTGAATGAGTGTTTAATAAAAAGAGCAGGCTGGATCATTATGTGTTGAGCAAACAAGGCAATACTGAGGTAAGGGGAAAACAGGAATTAAAAATCTCATTGCTGATTACATTTAAACAGATTGATGAGTGATCAATGTGGCCCTACCTTTTTCACTTTTTATTATAGAAAGTATAAACAATTTTTAAAATGTATTTAATTTAAATGTGCTTTTTGGCATTAGTATTTGAGTTCAAGTTATTACAAAAAATACATACAGACTTAAAATAAGTTTAATAAACAACTGATCTATTTGCTATGTGTTTTATTGGTTTGGGGGGTTAAATAAACAAAGAATTTTATATTCTTTTATAATTGTAATTTTAATTTGTTTTTTATTATTATAAAGCTCTTGGCTGTCATAATTTTCCCTACATTCATTTATTAGATTACTTTATAGTCTGCCATATTGTAACACAGTCCAGTGGACCTAATTATCTGTGACTAGGGAGGGGACAATAAACTCGGGATGGTGCAAATAACGATTTAATTGATTACTGCGATAAAACAAAACAATAATTGCTTGTGGTACATTTTGTAAAATCATGAAAATTGCCAACAAAAACAATGGGCATTTTATCGCCAGAAAAAATGTTATCTTGTAGATCATTATTCTTTTCAATTTTAACAAAGTACATTTCTATATTAGTTGTTTTAGCACGGAAATTATTGATAATATTAAAATACAAAGTATTAATATCCATAATGTTAACATTAAATATTTAGAGATTTTACTGTGTTTACTGTTTGTAGTGCCAAATGGTTTACAGAAAATTAAAATTGAAAAAAATTAAAATGACCTTTAGGTATTTTTCTTTTTGCAGACATTAAGAGCTGCAGGAAAAACCTACATGATATTCTTTGTGCTGGTCATCTTCCTCGGCTCTTTCTATTTGATCAACCTGATTCTGGCTGTAGTAGCCATGGCCTATGAGGAGCAGAGCCAGGCCACCATAAACGAGGCCAAGGAGAAAGAGGAGAAGTTCCAGGCCATGCTGGAGCAGGTGAAAAAACAACAAGAAGACAGTCAGGTATCAAATCTTTGAACGTTTATAAATATACTTACATGCAATTCTCAATAACTAGGAGTCATATTATGCACTTTTACCCAGCTATAATGGTTATAATGGTTTCATACTCAGTGTTTGTTCTTCATTCAAGGTTATTTTAGTTTGTGACTTTCCCGTACTTAAACATTTTGGCTCAGGTTCATATCTGAAGAGTTCAAAAATATTGTAAAGCCATTTTCCAAAAAAATGAATCCATTCTCTTTTCTTGTAAGCTTCCATGTTTGTTGCACAGCCCAAATGAATGATAGGCAATGCAATGAACATCACCGTTTGTGAATGCATGTCCTAGGCAGCTGCAGCTGCAGCAGAGACTGGAGAGAGCAGTGAGAAGTTCAGTGGCACAGAGAGCTCCTCCGATGCCTCCAAACTCAGCTCCAAAAGTGCCAAAGAGCGACGCAACAGGAGGTGGAAGAAGAAGGAGGAGGAGGGCAAAGGGACGGACGAGAAGATTCCCAAGTCTGAGTCCCAGAACAGTCTGAGGAAGATGTGCTGTCACTTCTCTGAAGGAGACAACCTGCTCAGCTACGAGCGCAAGTGCTCCTCTGCTCACCAGGTACAACACTGGTCATGAGGCAAACCCGGTTAATGCATGTTTTTTGGAACAAAAAAAAAAACACTTATTGTTGAATAAAAGCAAGATAGATAAATTTAATGCCATGATGTGTGTTATGACTTTCTTTTTAACAAATTGCAATTTGGAAAGGCTAGCCTTGTGGCCATCGGCATGCAAATGTTTCAGAAGTGACACATGACATGTGGAACATTTAAAGCAAACCAATAACATCTCTATGGAGGAAAGTATGTGGCAGACCATCCAACCACAAAAGTTACATAGTGCACTTTTAACCACTCTAACTATCACTGTCACACTTTCTTCCCTAATGTCCATCTTTCTCTGTTGTCTTGTGTCTATGTGTATATCTGTTTGTCCATCCACTCAAGCCTATCTCTCTCTCTCAGTCTTTTCTGAGTTTTCGCGGACCGCTCTTCTCATCGCGTCATAACAGCAGAAATAGCATGTACAGCGTGCGGAGCCATGTGCTGGACAATGGCTCTGAGAACGAGTTTGCTGATGATGAGCACAGCATATTTGAGGACGCCCTGAGTATGAGGGGCTCTGTGTTTCTTCCACAAAGACGAGAGCGTCAGAGTAGCAGTGTCAGCCAGTGCAGCTACTGTCCACATATCTTTCTCCCGCCCAACGACATCAAGCTCAACTCAATGGGCTGCAACGGTCTAGTAACTCATGTGGGTGGAGACTCCCTCCCACCCTCGCCATTGGACTTACTCATGTCTTCGCTGACAGCGTACAACGCTTCCCCTGGTGGCAACGTAAGGAAGTGTTGTCCGGCCAAGCCATACTGGGTGTTCTGTGTACATCATCGCTTTTTTCTTTTGCTGGATTTCACCTAGTTGTGCAGTGTCCAATGTCTTGTGAGGTTTTATTGAGTTCGTAGATACAACCATCATCTGGCCAGTCACACTCATTGTTTTGTTAATTTGTTTGTTTGTTTGGCTATTTATTTGGCCAGGACAGTGCATGTTAATGAACATACATGAGACACATTCTCTAAATGCACCAGATTGTAGATATGATCTCATTTCCATCCGATGTGTTGTATCGTAACACACTCCTATTCGTGTACCAGTGTACATAGACACCGGAAGCAAGGTAGATGAAGTGTCTTGAGTCACAATGACAGTGTGCACTGTGGCCAAACCCACCTGACATTTCCAGTAGTTCTAAGCAGACCCAACTCTGCTTGGATTCAGACAAGATCAGACGAGATCTGGCATTCTCAAGTGGTCTGAGATTTATGTGAAATAATAGTCTGAAACTATAATTTCACAAATATCTCTCAGTAATTTCAGTATTTTCTCATAGAAAAATACATTCCCACAAATACTTAATTTAAACAGTAGGCCCTGCCTTTGTTCATTTTATTGTAAACCTCATGGTGACTTAAGTTTGTTCACAAACATGCTGCTATTAATTGAATGTTTACAAGGTTAAAATGGCTGGCCAGACCAACACATTGTCATCATTTGCCATAAATCTTGGTTTTCCATTGCAGCTCACCATTGTCCTTGCTTTGTGCACTGTATGTACTGCACTGTATGTCTGCTATTTGTTGTTGTTTGTGCCAAATTTATAATACTATATAAGTTATGTCAGGTAGAAGTAAATGACATATACCTCAATATAACATAAAACCATGCATTACCATTTGGGGTTTAATTGCTTTTATGCTAAAAGGCTGATTGGACACTTTCTCATCACTCTATATTACTGTACAATATATTACAACTCTAATGGAATCTTCTTTTCCTCTAGCCTGACACAGCTGACACAGACGTGGCAGGAGAACAATGTCCACATGCCATGGACCTCCTTAACGGTGTACAGACCAGAGACAGGACCTGCAGTGTGGCCAGCGCTATCACAAGCACAATGGAAGGTATGTACCCAAAATGATATTATAGGCTGCGTTCACGTGATGGAATTATTGTTTTTGGAATAATAGCAATCTACAATTGTTGAACTCTATTATTGTTTGTCAGGGATTGGATCCACAAATTTGTGGATACATATTAAAGGACCCCTACCTGGTTTTTTCCCCCATGTGTCTGAGCAAAATCTGAATTGTCTTTCCCCAGTACAGATACATTGCATCAGCAGCACCTGAAATCAAAATGTGTCTGTCTGCATCTAATTAGAACGCATTTTATTGTCTGATAATTATAGTCTAGTGTCTGTTAGCATGCAAGTTGTTAGCATCACCTTCACGGTACTGGTCTCTGAGAGTTGTGAACACATTTATAAACTCATCGCAGTGAATAATTAGGGTGCTCAGAATGCATAAGGTAAGTGAGGAATAACTTTAGACCACTGCCGTTTAAAATGAACTTGTTTTTAAGGCAGTAAAAATCAGGAACACATCTTTAATCATAAATCTTAAAAAGCCCTTTCAACTGACAACAATCACATCTTTGGGATTGAATAATGGCACTACTTTCTGAAGCTATAGTGAAGAAATAATTTCATGTTTTTCTTAATCTATGCTGACAGAGGAGACATTTGTGACAGTTTTTGTTTCATGCAGATAGGCCCAGTAATTTCACAGATAGTAACAGCATCTTTCACCATAGAAATCTGACCCATCCTCCTGCTTAAACTATAGGAATTGTAGAATGTTGTAGTGTTATGTGAACGCAACATATTATCCAGAAAATCTTGTACACTATGAAGTATACTTATTCATGTATTTTTTCTTCAGAACTGGAAGAATCTAGGCAGAAGTGTCCTCCTTGCTGGTCCCATTTTGCCCAGACCTTTCTCATCTGGGAGTGTTGCCCAGTTTGGCTAAAGGTCAAGAAGGTGGTTCATCTAATAGTTATGGATCCATTCACAGACCTGGCCATCACAGTCTGCATTGTACTCAACACTCTGTTTATGGCTATGGAGCATTACCCCATGAGTGGCAGATTCACCTCTGTCTTGAATGTGGGAAATTATGTGAGTAGATTTAATAGTGTGTATTTAATTGTCATTGGTTAGTTTTTTTTATTCATAACGAATAATAATACTATATGTTCTAGGTGTTCACTAGCATCTTCACAGCAGAGATGGTCCTCAAAATTATCGCCCTGGACCCGTACTTCTATTTTCAACAAGGATGGAATATCTTTGATGGGGTTATTGTCACCTTGAGTTTGTTGGAGCTTGTACTTGGGATAAGTATTCTGAGAGCTTTCCGACTGGTAAGGATTTTGTCAAAGTTTATATTTATTTGTTTCTTTTATCTGTTTTTTTATTATTTATTGCTGAAAAGTGAAACTGAAACAAAAAAATACATTTCAATAACTTTCCAGATTTTAGTTATGTGTTTTAATCTTTAAGTAAGCAATGAGAGGCATTACGGTATTTCACAGATATTAATGGTCCCATATTAACGCACTATTTCAGTAGTAACCAGCTGTGGATGCCTAGGATTTGATATTTTGTAATATTTAGCATCAAATAATGTATATGTATCAAACAAAAAGTGCTTAAGTTATTCAGCCTTAATTTTGTAGCATACAAAATGTCACAAAGACCAGTAGTGGGCGCAAGGATTTAAGTCCTTAAAACTTGGCTACAAACAATAGCTTCCAGTTTCAGATCTGAATGCAATTTGTGATTGGAATTTGAGCGCTGAAAATATGATGATTAACTTAACTCATATTTGCTTATTAAAAACATTGAAAAGTACTTCCTGGGTTGGTAACTAATGACATCACAAGGTGAAGGCAAGTATTTTAAGCTCTCGACAGGGAGACAGATAAAATACTCTGGGTTATTACATGTGTGAATGCGGGTACAACATTATAGCAAAAGTTCCAAGCATAGATTTTCCAGAATCTTTTAGGAATCCCAAACTATACACTTCTCTTCACACACACGTGAAGGACCCCAGCTTTCCAATTTAGTGTGTTTCCCTTTCTTGTACAAGGTATATCAAGATGTATGTGCATTTTAACACTTATCTCTTCCATCTTTTCCCAGCTGCGAGTTTTTAAACTGGCTAAATCGTGGCCCACTCTCAACACTCTCATCAAAATCATTGCAAACTCATTTGGAGCCTTGGGCAACCTGACTCTGGTGCTGGCCATTATCGTGTTTATCTTTGCGGTAGTGGGGATGCAATTGTTTGGGAAGAGTTATAAAGATTGTGTGTGTAAGATCTCCAGCGACTGCACTCTTCCACGCTGGCACATGAACGACTTCTTCCACTCCTTCCTCATCGTGTTCCGGGTGCTGTGTGGGGAGTGGATTGAGACCATGTGGGACTGCATGGAGGTGGCAGGGCAGGCCAAGTGCATCATCGTCTACATGATGGTGATGGTCATCGGAAACCTTGTGGTAACACATTCAGCTAAAATTATGAAATTGTTTTGTGAAAACGTGTGAATTATGAAAGAGTCTACAGAAACTAGTGTTGCCAATGCAGAGGTGGCTAGGAATTGATTACAAATTTTGCATTTAAGTTTACTTGAGCTGGCTTGATGTTTTGCTTTGGCTGGAATGGTTTACAATATGGCATTAAACATATAATTACACATCACTTAGGTGTTAATCCTCTGACCTGTAATTTAGTATTGTTTACTGTATTTGTTCCCATGGAGATAGATACATTAAATTGACATACTTTGGAACAAACAAATACTCAGATAAAATATGTGATTACTCTTCCCTAGCCTTTTAAGTGACCAAAGCTGTTAGCAGGCATTTTACCTTTTTAGACACTTAAATTAATTATTTAACTGTAGTCTTTTTGGCTGCTCTATCCATCTCTGCTCGATTGTCAAGTCAATGGCTGTGCATATTGTACAATCGCACACTAACTTCCTAATGATCCAAACTAGCTACAAGTATTTTTGACCCTAACAGCCTGTATATTTGTCATAGAGTTTCACTGTTGTTCCCATAGGTCCTAAACCTGTTCTTGGCCCTGCTGCTGAGCTCCTTCAGTGCTGATAACCTGGCCGCCACAGAGGACGACACTGACAACAACCTCCAGATCGCCCTCGCACGCATCCACCGAGCCGTCACCTACATGAAGTCACTGCTGCAGAACATGTGCAGTACCTGCCAGGGAAATGAGAAGAAAAAAGAGGAGGAAAAGTCTCTGGAAGATCTCCACAAAAGTCTGGGGCCAAATGGGGTCCCGAACCACACCATCAAAGAGTTCTCCAAGAGCGGGAACGGAGAGGTGACCGGTGTGGACAAGGAGGGGGACAAGTATATTGTGTGCAGCAGAAGTGACGACTCTATTATGTCCTTTATAAATAACCCCAGTCTGACAGTGAGCGTGCCCATCGCAGCAGGAGAGTCCGACTTTGACAACCAAAATACAGATGAGTTCACCAGCTCTTCCACGGACTTAGCAGCCTTTCATATGGTGAGAAAGCACATATGTTGTATAGAAACTTATTACGGCATGTTTAAGATGCACGGCATGTTTATAGATACAATAGGTAGAATGCCAGTGGAATTGGAGTGGCAGTAGCTACTAACTTGGTAGAATGCTTGTCTGCTGATAAAAAGGTTGACAGTTCGAATCCCACTCCCGAAATAAACAGCAATGGTAGAGCGGTCAGATCTACAGACTCAGGTTAGGCTCCTGCTCCCATAGATGAATACTGTTGTTGTGTCTTTGGGGAAGACTCTTCACCTGTGAATGTGTGTGGATACAGACTGTTGCAAAATGAATAGTTACAAAGGCAAACAAAATTGTGATAATGACTCTCTAATACTCCAATACATGTTTACAGTACAGTAACTGAAATACATGGTTCTTGTTGACAATGAGCATTGTACAAATGGCACAATGTGAAATTGGCACCAGAACCATGGCTCTATCATTTCTTTTGTCCTTATGTTTATAATTTAATTAGATTGCAATTCCTACATTATGCATCAAACCAAACTGTGAGCTTGCTATAGTATTGCACTACAATGTTTTAGATCATAGTTTATCTCAGTTTCTTCCATTTTAGCCTTAGATAATGTTTTAATGTGCAATAGATCGGGACGATTTTGAGTGCTGGTCACTGCTATTCATGGTACAAGTTGTCAGATTAAAGCACTTAGTCCACAGTTCAGGCCAATATGTTTTTTGTGTTATACCCAACAATCTGTTCATGAGAAGCCATATAAACAGGAAAACTATCAATGTGCAGATTGCATTATGTGCCTTCTCAGTCTGAGTGCTGCTACTGCTGCTGTATCCTTTTAAGTGGCTTACACAGACCTGACAAAGAAGCACTAATTCCCTCATTGGATAAATGTTTGAATAAATGTAACCTTTTCTTTTGTAGGCCTAGATTTTCAGTTTGCATTTTCAGCCCATTAGAAATGTGAAAAGAAGGGCTCATTCTTAGTTAGAGGAGGGTGAAATTGTAAGTGTTTGGCAGTAACATGCTTCCATCATTGTGAGCACTGCATTAGTGGCTCCCAGGACAGTCAAGTGCTCTCACATTCTCCAGGAAAGACATTCAGGCTGTGCTCATCCTGTGGCTATTAGGAGACACACCCTGCAGAAAGCTCCACAACAACTTGAACTAATGCAGCGCTTTGTGGACGAGAAATTTTACAAATTGTTTATTTACTTTGTTCACAATGTCAATAAAATATACAGTAAACATTTGTATATAACAAGGTCTAGGTCCTCTGTAGCCCTGACTATAGTCAACTTTAAAAAATAATAAATAAATAACTACATTTATGGCCCTAGTTTAGACTTGTTATAGTCCTGTTATAGGCTTGAGAAAGCTATTAGTAAGTGGTGATCAGAAAGCCCAAAATGATTGCAAACCAGAGGAGTAGATTGCCAGACGCTGCTGGTGTTTCTTTTATTTTACCTAATTTAGAAAATTTTCTGACATAGACATTGCAAAATGTTTTGGATTTTTGATGTAATGTTGCACTGTTAGGAGAGCAAACTTGCTCAAAACCTCAGTGTTGAATTGAGCTGGATTATCTATCGCAGTGGTCCCCAACCTTTTTATCACCGTGGACCGGCCAACGCTTGAAAATTTTACCGTAATTTGTGGGTTAAAAACCCCTTAGCATTCCGGGTCATTTTGGTGAAATTGCCTTTGTTCTGACCTCTCCAAATTAAAATAATCACCATTATTGAACCCTCAGTAGTAAATACACAAGTTTGGGGTCTTAGTAAAGGTAACACCCTATAGTTTTACCCACAGGCGTCAGAATCACTGTAAGTTTGTCTGCTGAGCATTTATACACTTTGGAACACACATAAAAAAAAAAAGTTCTCATCCTCGCCAAAAACTTTTTGTGACAATGAAGGTGTAGAAAGCTGCAGTAGGAGCTGGGGCCAAAAATACACTATATCTCAACTGACAAGATTGTTGACCACTTACATTTCAAATTTGAGGTCAATACCTATAAAAATGAGAGTTTTACAATCATTTTATCATGAGTAAGTCCAGGCCTCTCCAAACTGATCCGAATGAAGACATTTGGAGAACGTTTGGAAAAAGTGCAATAACTTTTGAATGTTTCAACCCACAGACATCAGTGAGGCTCTACTGAAAACTCACACTGAGAGGAATCTGTATCTGCACACCCAGCTGCTCTATTACTGTACATTTATATATCATATCAAAACACAATATAAAATATATATTTGTATATAAAATACAGTCAAAACAAGTGATATGGGTCCAAATAAATATATATTTACAAACCACACACTGCAAACAGTGAACAAACACACACACTTCAAAATGTAAACAAACACACACTGGAAACTAAGAACACACTGACAGTCATTCTGTGACAGTGGCTCAGTGGTTAGAGCTTTTAGGCAAGACACTTCACCCAAGTGGTGTGTGCGTGATGATTGGTGGTGGTCGGGGGGCGCAGATTGGCATTAGCTAATGCTAATGATTACACATGATACACATTTGAAGCACAATTACGTTAATAGCAATAGTTCTGGACTCAGTACAAAAAAGCCAGTCTACAGAGGCTGCAGGTGGCTTATAATGACGCGTTGCGGGTGCTCTTGAGGAGGCCACGATGGACCAGTGCGACTGAATTGTTTGTCACCGCACGTGTGAATACATTGCAAGCTGTACTGAGAACTTTAATGTACAGGTTTATCTGCAGACTGAACAAGTCAGAAAATGAAATTCTACTGTCACTCACAAGCATAAGATGCAGTGCAATTCGCTACCAATCCAGAATGTGGAGACATTGGTATGGTTGTCTTTTTAAAACATAGATGTCTATTGTTTTGTATTGTTACTGTCTGTCTGTTTTTTGAATGGACCACGAGTCCGAAATAAAGATGAATTGAATTGAAATAGCAGAATAAACCACGCTTACCGATCAGGAACAGCATCCAGTCCATCAGCACATCAGGTCCTCTGATCTTCACTCGGTTCCACGAACCGCTCCAGGTCCGAGATGCCTCTAGTTTAACTTGTACAATCATCCACAGTGTCCTCGGTCGCGTACTTCCTTTGTTTTGTCCGTTTCGTCATGTTTAAAACGCAAAACTGCTTCGTAAAATTACGCAATACGCGCCCGCGGGCCGTCGGAACGCTAAGTGGTTAAGTTGTCGGCGCTCAAGTGACGGAAATGTAACCGAGAGAATCCGGTCATTTTTCAAAATAAAAGATTTTTCAAAATAAAAGATTTTTCAAAATAAACGATTGTTCAGACTCAGATAATAAATACAACGGAAATAATTAATTATTTCTTGGACGGCCGGTGGCCCGGTACCAATTGATCCACGGACCGGTACCGGTCCACGGCCCGGTGGTTGGGGACCACTGATCTATCGCGTCTCATTTTACATATCCCCCTCTTGCACCTTTGCATCTGTTGTTCATTTTTGTTTTTCTTTTTTTGTGGCAGGAAAACCTTTATTATAAAATATTCTAACTGTCTAACTTTTCTTGATTGTTTCTCAGAATGTGGACGACGATGGTCAGCTCAGCTCTTCTGAGGGGAGCACAGTGGACTTTGGCTCAGCTGGAGACAGAGGAGAGTCTATTGACTTTGAACTGGACGAGTTTATGGATCCAGACCCATGCTTCGCCGCATGTAATTACACATGATGCTCACACAATGAACTGTGTACAGTGATAGAGGACCAGCTCAAGGTCATGAAAATACATAAGTAATAATTAAGTGCTTTGTTTGTGTTTGGGCAGGCTTGGTTCAGAAGTTCAAGTGCTGCCAGGTGAATGTGGAGCTGGGCGTGTGTAAGATGTGGTGGAATTTACGGAAAACCTGTTTTCGAATCGTGGAGCACACCTGGTTTGAGAGCTTCATCATCCTAATGATCCTGCTCAGCAGCGGAGCCCTGGTATATAGAACATCTTTTATCTATAGTTTTCAGTGGTAGGTTGTTCTGTTATATGTTTAAGTTACTATTTATATTTTTTTCCAGGCTTTTGAGGATGTTTACATTGAGAAGAGAAAGACCATCAAAGTAATTCTGGAGTTCACAGACAAAATCTTCACATACATCTTTATCCTGGAGATGCTGTTGAAGTGGACTGCATATGGGTTTGCCAAGTACTTCACAAACGCCTGGTGCTGGCTGGACTTCCTTATAGTGGATGTGAGAAGACTTACATAGATTTGGGTGATCAGAAGTAAATGACAGAAAAAAATTAGGGGGGGTGGGGGACTTCTTTCTTCTTTCTTTTTTACCACAAGTAAAACTGCATTAAAAATAATAATTTGTCTGGTGTTTGCTGTAGGTGTCTCTGGTCAGTATGGTGGCCAATGCCATGGGTTATTCTGAGCTGGGTGCCATTAAGTCTCTACGGACCCTGCGAGCTCTGAGGCCCCTGAGGGCCCTGTCGCGCTTTGAGGGCATGCGGGTAAGAGACACTTTACTTCCTCACTCCATTCCCACTCTAATGCTCTCACACAACACAAACCCATCTAATCTGGGCACACAGCAATAAGAACACCACTCTGTTGCATGTAGGAGGCATTCCTTCTTTTCCCTCTTCCTCTCTGTCCAGCTCTTTTGTTTCCATGTGCTACACATAAGCAGACAAAGGGGATTTACCATAGTAGTCAGTCACATGTCTGGTAATTGATCTTTAATATATCGTCTGCAGAGGTTAGAGGTTGCTATTGCTGATATGTCTTACAGTTTGTTGGTACCTTATTCTGTTAGGCAGGCTCAGCACTTTTCAATTTAAAGATAGAAGCATTGCTTTGTTATCTCATTCCAAACTTACAACATCAAATGTTATACCATCTATATGCTTTAGTTATTATTGATTTTAATGTACCCATCCTATGACACATTTTGCAACAATGTAAAATTATCAGATAAGTTGTTCAGATTTGTACATTTATAAAAGTGACAGAAATTTTGGCCTACACTTATGTAAGCATTAGAGATCTGTCTGCAGATTAAATCAATGCAGCATTTATTGATTCGCTTTTTCATACTGTGTTGGTCTACATTCATGGCACTAATATAATGGTGGGTTATTCTCATTCTAAAGAAACAGTGAGGTGCATCTTATACATACTATGTATGTATAGAAGAACACTACACTGTACATAAACTATATTTTGTTCTGTTTGGATTTCTTCTACGTTCTTTAACATGATTTATTTATGTTTTTGTTTACAGTAAGCACATTTTGTTGAGTCCTCCTACCTCTACAAGGTGTTTTATGATTTCTGTTTTTACATATAATATAGATGTCTTAATACAGCACCCATAACGTAGTGAATTATGTCGAAGTCTTTTCCCAGTCCCCATTCATTCCTCATTTTTTACCACACAGCCGTCAATGTCCTTTAATCATTTGTATGTCAGTTTGCTGAACATTCATTTCTGTGTTTTCCTGATTTTTACCATTATGTTAGCATTTTTGGTGTTAGCTTCTTTCATAGAGTAAAAGAAGATCACTGTGTGTGCAGGTGGTGGTCAATGCCTTGCTGGGGGCCATTCCTTCCATCTTCAACGTGCTGCTGGTGTGTCTAATCTTCTGGCTCATCTTCAGCATCATGGGGGTGAACCTTTTGGCAGGGAAGTACTATTACTGCGTGAACAAAACCTCGGGGGTTGTCTTCACCCCATCTGAAGTCAGGAACAAAACGGAATGTTTAAGTCAGGCGGATGGACACTGGAAGCTTTGGAAAATTAACTTTGACAATGTTGGGTTGGGATACCTAGCACTGTTGCAAGTGGTAAGTAAGTGAGGAGGGCCCTTGGAATTTTTCTTGCTTTATTCCTTTGTGTCTACTGATCTGATAAAACGGAACTGTGAAGCTACTGGGCATGTCAGACATAAAGGGAAAGCTGTAACCCATTTATTTTCAGTCAAATCATAAGAATGATATATTTTTTCAAGTGGGTGCTCAGTGCATGCGCACACACTCACGCATGCATACTCCCGGATGCACATGTACACACACATATATTTCACTTTTTACTGCGAGTTTTTACTTTTACTTATGCTAGAGTTTGCTAATGTGTTTTCTGTTTGGACTTCCTTGTATCCTCATCTAACTTTTTCTGGTGTTCTTGTTCTTAGGCTGTAATAAATTGAGTTTTAGTGAATAGTGTTTATTTAGGCCTTTAGGCTATTATGTTAAATTTTGTTTGTGGTCGCTGCTTTGTGCCCAGTCAAGGAGGTAAATATCACACGAGGGAAACACAGGTACCCCAGTCCTCAGATCAGACCCGCAGAAATCACTGAGATGACAGTGCAAGGAGGGGAGGGGTGAAAGACATTACGTTATATTGTAAACGCACTCGCAAAACTAGATTGAGAATAAGATCGGGGGAAATTCACATGGGCGCTGTAAGAGATGCGTGGGTGCTCTCCCTCTCAGCACCCACAGGATTGACGCCTATGACTTTTTAATTTTAAAAGTGGTCCCTAAATCTTATATTTACTTATTTGAGCTTCAGCTCTGACAAGGGAATCGTCAACCCCTCAACAATTATTCAGTCTATTGTCTATCAGATCACCGCAGCAGTTTTACATCTCCTTATATTTGCCCCCAAAAATGTAGGCAGGATTTGAAATCTGATTTTCCTCTGTGTACTTATTACTCAGACAGCAGAGGTCAAAACAACAGACCTTCAGCTTCACAGCCCAATTGCTTGTACTAAAATGGTTTCAGAAACAGATTCACTTTGAATTTTCAGTTATATTATACAATGTAACTGATAATTGTTAATAAAATGGTCTTTAAGATAGCAGTTCTAGATTGATACTATTCATATTTAATCTGTAAAATAAGAAAATAAATATACCCATTGTAGTTTATGTGCTCACTGACCTTAGACAGAAATGACTCATTTGTGAACAAAAAGTACAGTGTAAAATGACAGAATGTATATTATATTTGGTTTAATAAATTAGGATTTGCTTGTGTGTTACAGGCTACAT
Source organism: Periophthalmus magnuspinnatus (assembly GCF_009829125.3). Lineage (NCBI taxonomy): Eukaryota > Metazoa > Chordata > Actinopteri > Gobiiformes > Gobiidae > Periophthalmus > Periophthalmus magnuspinnatus. The sequence continues at coordinate 14,223,073 of NC_047146.1, forward strand.
TTAAGGGTTGGATGAACATAATGTATCCTGCTGTTGATTCTCAGAGCAAGGTATTTCACACAACTACACAGTATGAATAAAATTAATCTATGTGTCTTAATCTAGTGTGTGTGTGGGTGGGGGTGTGTGTGCGCGTGTGTGGGGGTGTGTGGGTGTGTGTGTGGGTGAATGTTGGTGATGTTCGGAGAGCATCGTCTCACTTCTGTCAGTCTGCCCTAAAGCCCCAGCTGCCGTCAGTGGTGCTAGTAGCTTACCACCACCGAGTGCGGTGTGAATGAATAATGAATAAAGCTTCTTTGTGTGTCCAAAAAAGCACTATATAAATCCGATGCATTATAATCTAGTCCATATTTTGTATAACATTGTGTTGTTCTTTTCTTTAGCAAGAGGAACAACCAGACTATGAGATCAACCTGAAGATGTACTTGTATTTTGTTGTCTTCATCATATGCGGGGCCTTCTTCACCCTCAACCTGTTTATCGGTGTGATCATAGACAATTTTAACCAACAGAAGAAAAAGATAAGTACCCACTGCATCAAATTTGAAATCAATCTTTTAAAAATAACACAATTAATGTAAAGTGTTATTTGTCTGCACTTTGGAGGTCAGGATATTTTTATGACTGAAGAGCAAAAAAAATATTACAACGCTATGAAAAAGCTGGGCTCAAAGAAACCACAAAAACCCATTCCAAGACCATCGGTAAGCCAACAAACTAAGGATTTTACGAACTTGGTGGTGAAGGTGCACTATGTACCTTGCCTGATTCAAGGTTCGTCACCTGCTTGTCTCCATGGAAATGATATTGCTTTGCTTTAGCTTTAGAATGTTCCACAGTATGCCAATTAGACTAATATATCTTGCATTTATTTAATTATTAGATGGTCAAAAATACCTTGAGAAACATGCAAACAATTACTGTATGTGGAGTCACCTCGCCAGAGATCTGACCTGCTGGTGTCACATGCTTGTCTCAATGGGTTTAATATGTTTAATGCCATACTGTTTAACATTTCAGGCAGAGCAGTAACATCTCACTGGAAACAAGCAAATGGCAGACCCTCCACTAGAAACGTTACACAGTGCACCTTTAAGTAGCTTACTATATAATTGTTTTCTTGTGTTTCCCAGAACGAACTCCAGGGATACATCTTTGACGTGGCGACAAACCAAGCTTTTGATATTACCGTCATGGTTCTGATCTGGCTCAATATGGTGGCCATGATGGTGGAGACAGCCGAGCAGTCTGAGGAGAAGACCAACGTTCTCTATGTGATCAACAACATCTTCATCTGTATTTTCACTGGAGAGTGTCTGCTCAAGATGATCGCCCTGCGCCAGTACTACTTCACCAATGGATGGAATATCTTTGACTTCGTCGTGGTTATTCTGTCCATCATTGGTAAGTCATTATTTTCTTTTGCTAAGGTGTAGTGTATTAAAACAGAGAAGATAGGAAGCTCAAGGTTCTGTGCTGGTCAGGTGCTCCTAAAAATGCTTGAATGTATAATAATAATGCAATTTTTGGTTTTTATTTTCAATCTTTTAATTAAAATACAATACAGTTTTTGGTCTTAATTTAGTCAAATAAATGTAATGAAGATTTAGTACAGTAAAAAATATTATCAACTAAAACTTTATATTCAAATCATCATATTGCATTGTTTCATTACCCTCATTCCCAATGTGTACAGGATTTTTTTTTTTCTTTGTAAATTGTGTTTGTATAAATATCAAAAGCTTATATTTTGTTTTAAACCACACAATAATTAGTTAACAACTTATCACCCATGTGTTCAAAGGACATATGATCGAATGTCATAGAGTTTGTATTTGCATTTTGCCACTACATCTACCAACTAAAATGTAAAGTTAACATTTGACTGGTACTAAAGATTGCATTTTCATTTAGGGATGTTCCTGTCGGAGCTGATTCAGAAATACTTTGTGTCACCCACGTTATTCCGAGTCATCCGTCTGGCTAGGATTGGCCGCATCCTGCGTCTCATCAAGAGTGCTAAGGGAATCCGCACGCTTCTCTTTGCCTTGATGATGTCACTTCCTGCCTTGTTCAATATTGGCCTCCTGCTCTTCTTAGTCATGTTTATCTACGCCATCTTTGGCATGTCCAGCTTTGCATACGTCAAAAAAGAATCTGGGATTGATGATCTTTTTAACTTTGAGACATTTGGCAACAGCATGCTTTGCTTATTTCAGATCACCACATCTGCCGGCTGGGACGGCTTACTAGATCCAATCCTGAACAAAAACCCAGAGGATTGTGATTCACAAGCAGAGAATCCTGGAAGTACAGTGAAAGGAAACTGTGGAACTCCTTCTGTGGGAATTGCCTTCTTTGTCAGCTACATTATCATCTGCTTCCTGATTGTGGTGAACATGTACATAGCTGTGATCCTGGAGAACTTTGGCGTGGCCACAGAGGAGAGCGCAGAACCATTGAATGAGGATGACTTCGAGATGTTTTATGAAGTTTGGGAGAAGTTTGATCCTAACGCAACCCAGTTTATGGAATACAACAAACTGTCAGACTTTGCCGATGCCTTGGCCTCCCCTTTGCGCATAGCCAAACCCAATAAAATGGAGTTGATGTCAATGGATTTACCAATGGTGAGTGGTGAGCGCATCCACTGCTTAGACATCCTCTTTGCGTTCACTAAAAGAGTTTTGGGAGAAGGGGGAGAGATGGACATTTTAAGGGGGCAGATGGAAGAACGTTTTATGGCTTCTAACCCCTCCAAAGTGTCCTACGAGCCAATCACAACAACACTGCGACGCAAATTAGAAGACACCTCTGCAGCGGTAATTCAGAGAGCCTACAGACATTATATAGACAGACAGGTGGAGGATTCGCCAAATGAGGACATTGGACAAGAGGAAACTGTTGTGGATACTGACAATAATCACGATATGGACAAAATGACAGCAAATCCCGAGAAAAATGGCATTGCGCCAACCTCTGCTTCTCCAACGCCCGGGAACTGTGCGAACATAGACGGGAATAAGTACGATAAAGACAATACTGAGAAGGAGGTGATGTCCAAAGAGGATGACACTTAAACGAATGCAACTTAAAAACTTTGGCAAAAATGTTTACAGCCTTGAAAAGCAACATATAGGACTCCTTTTGCCAAATGGATGCTTAAACCAAAACAAGGAACTGACAAACTGATTTGGTTTTTGCAAGACCATGGAGAGCCTCTGTTATATCAATGATTAATGTATTATTTAATTCTTTTTTTTTTTATATTTTTTTACACTGAAGGTTCCTCTGGTTGTTTTTGTTGAGCTGGTGAGCACTGCTGATATGGAGGCACAAAGCACAGTACAGGACCTGCATGAACCTCACTATGCATGTTCGACTGATTTCTAGGGGTCCATAACACTACAGTAAATTAGAATGGAAGGAGATACTGTCCAATCAGATTATCCATTCATTTATGTTGGCTATCTTTGTATCAGTTTAACCTTACATACAGCTTTAGACATTGGCCCTGAAGTTAAAGCTACTGTACCTGATTTTTCATGTCTTTAAAAACAGAACAAGTTCATTTTAAATGGTTTGATGACATCAGAGCATCCTAATTATTCACCGCAATGGGTTTATAAGTGAAGTTTTGCCATCACAGTAAAGAAGCTAACCATGCATTTCCTGATTGTCGGACTATAAAATGTTTTATAATTAGATGCAGACAATATGTTGTGGACTTATTTTGACCTCAAGAGCTGCTTATACCATATATCTGTACTGTCTAGAAATTCTTTGTACTTATCTGTACTGTCAAAACTTCTTTTGCTCAAATAGATGGAAAAAATCAGGTACATGCCCTTTAAGTTACCTCACCTTACCACTAACACAACTTGTTTTGGGAAGATATCAACAAAATGTCCTTCTGAGCTGTAATTAACCTTTCCCTGCTGTACTTGGTTCAGACAGACTTATGTGTTTCCTTTGTTCATGTATGTGACTACAGTATAGTGTCTGACTCCTCACACTGCTGTGCTGCGCTGGTCCCAGGTGGTAGAGGACAACCAACTGGTGTAAAGTGTGGTCAGTGCTAAAGACAGTACCTCACTCTTATCATGTCAATATCTGAGATGTGACTGAATCCTTCGGATGCTGCTCTCTGTTTACATTTCTTCAGTTGGATTTGGTTTGGTTCATTTCTTCTCACATTTAGAGTCTACTGTTGTTTTTCCATACTACGGCCCTGTTTATGTGATGTGAAGCATGTCATGGTTTAGAACAGGGGTCTCAAACCCGCGGCCCGGGGGCCAATTGTGGCCCGTGAGATGATATTTTGTGGCCCGCAGGACAGTATGAATGTTAGTGTGGCATGACCAACACATGTGTCATTCGCGCCATGACATGTCACAAAAGATTCAACAAATAACGATGTATATTCATAGGATCCACAAGAATTGGCATATTTCCTCATGTATGTTGAAAACAGCGATGACTTATGAGAAAATTTTAACAAAGCTTTTTTTGGGGATACCTGATGTGGCCCATCTTCACCCAGACTCTGCCTCCTGCGGCCCCCAGATAATTTGAGTTTGAGATCCCTGGTTTAGAACGTTGATATTTTAACATAAAACTGAATGTTTGGATGACATCATTCACATGGGAAATGCTTTCAGTCTATGCATGCAGGACTCTGTAATAACACATTTCAATGAAAGTCGGAAGAATAAAGATGTCATTAATAACCACAAGTATACTAATGGTATACTAATCCTAATAACGAAAAATCACAACCTATTAGAAATCCACTATTGTGGTTTCTGTGAACGCTTAGAGGTTTTCAGAAAAAGTTTAAAGACAGTGGAATATTTTAATTATTAAATAGAGTCCTAATGTGACAGCCCAGGTTTAGATAGCTGACTTATAGAAGCTAGAAGAAGGCTTGGACTTTCAGTCAATACTCTGTATGGAGACATAATAGTGCAGTGTAGTGGTCTATTTGGAGTGGGGCTTTTCCAGTCGTGTCAAGAGGCAAAGGGGAGAAAACAGTTGAGTTCGAAATCTGAGAATGGTGTCCATAACTGCTCTGTAATTTTATTTGCTGAAGATGGCGAGAAAATCCCATTACAGGTAGTGGTGAGTTCCACCTTCCTCATGTGCTAATAGACCCGCACAGATACATCACATGTTACACACTCCACTCACTGCAAATACAATCATATGATGTACTAGTATTCTAATTTAGATCAACTAAGGATAATTTTAGTCACACATGGTATTAAGATGAACATTTCTTTATCAAGTATTTTTCTGTTGTTCAACATATAGCCTATGGAAAGAGAAATGAGGGAGTTCATTAGCCAGAGCATAGCTCTTTGATCAATAATGGTCGGTACAAACCGCAATGGATACAGCCATTACAACACTAGAGCCGAGCATCCCAGAGGGTACATATTCCACAATCTTTGCTCTAATAGGTTTTCAACATGCCTTCTTTGTAAGTGCTACAGGACATGCAGTATTCATCACTCTCTGAGTAGGTGATAATGCCAGAATTCATTTTTCTTAGTGTTCATTGAATATGACTTTTGTATTTTCATTGCTTTTTCATTCAGAAAGTGACAATCACTTTTATTAATTACAATATAATTAATCTTTAGGCATACTAATAAGCTTTAAAGCTGTGAGCTCACAGCAGACATTTCCCATGGCTGCACATGTCCAGAGCTCAATAGGAACCTGATTTACTCTTGCATTGATGGCTGCTGCACAGTAATGATTATGTGCCACAGTTGGTGCTTAATAGTATCTGACGAGCTGTGGAAAGGTCTCTCATGGAACAGTGGAACCCATGCTCCAAGCTGCACACACCAGCACCTCTGCGGACAGTAGACATTAGGCTTCATGTTTAATAGTCAATGTATTCTTACATAAGAGCCAGCCTGCGACCCTAGCCTGTCCCACCCCCTGACCTCCCCATGTCACAGAACCAGGGTCATGTACATTGACTGCAATTGACCCTTTGCATAATTATATCTGTTGAATTTAACATAATAACACAGATGACAGTATGTATAAACCTATCCTTTCCCATCCATGTGTGGTCAAGTGTTGCATAGATTTTTCCACAACATTATAGGTCTACCTATAGTGTATACTTGCAAAGTTGATAAAAGCCACACCAGTTGCACTACAAGCCTAGAAAGAGCACAATGTATTTTAATCTTGGTTCTGCGAATGAAAGCCAAACCACAGTTCATCATTTTCATATATTCAAAGTAGGTTGGTAACATTGGTTAGCAGCTTTATTTAGCCATGTTTTATGTATGTATTTTGTATTTTTATTTATTTATTTATTTTATCTTGGTAAGACTAGATCAGGTCATTATGAGGTCATTCATCATTTTGATACATTGTCAAAACCTAATATAGGCCTGGTACACAGGTCTAGTTTATAGGCTTTAAAAAATGTATCTCCAAATCAGATCTGGCGTCTGGTTTGTAATTGATTTGGAACAAAATTCCATATGTTTTCTGTCATAATTTTTATTTCACAAATAACCATATTTATAGTGAAATAGATACTTGAAGAACTCGTTGGTCACTTAAGTGGTTCAACTGTAGGCTGAGTGCGCCCTCTAGGGACGCTAACGGTAAAGTACAACAGATTGAACGAGTAAATCCTCATATCTGTCTGCAAGGCGGAATTTTTCAATTTTGCGGATTAATAAGAACACACCTAACATATTAACATATAGTTAATATGCTATTGCGATTATTTGTATGTGAGTTGATGTTATCTCTTTCAAATTAGTCGTTTTGGATGGTAATATGCCTCATAAGGGTAACTCATGAGAAAATTATATGTGGCGGTTACCAAGTTACCAGGCAACGCTACAGAGCAGCAAGATAGCCAGGGGTTAACCGCTAAAATAACATTCTTCTGAATACACCCCCATGTAAACAGGACATTTCAAGCATTGTTTGGGGACTATCTTATTAAAATAATCTGTTGATTCAACATGGAGGAAGAAGAGACAACACTGGTAAGCTAGCATGTTTGCTAACGACGCATCAATGCATTTTGCTCTGGTATTTACTTTAGCCCTACAACTGCAAGGACTGACTTGTGTTGTTTTTGCCCATGATATATCCTTTTCTTACCTTTTACATTTATCATAGTATAGTAAAATGAGATGTCACTGCTGTCGGTAGGCTACCCGAAACATTTTTCTAACTAATATTTCCTTTTTTCCTCTTTTTAGTCTTTAATTCGACATTACTGCTATGAAAAATACTTCAATCAAGCTGCGAACGCCGCAGCAGCAGCTCAGAGGAAGTTCAGTGATCCCATTTATACGTTCTTCCATGCATATGCTGTTGTAATGCAAGGTAAGCCATCAACAAGTAAGAAACACTCAACTTCAATAATTGCATATAGGAAGTAGCTATGTAATAAGTTATAACTTAACAGATTATATATATTTCCAATATAAATATTAAAGGTGTAACTTTTCTGGTGGAGGCCCTGCCACCTGCTTTTCTCCATGGAAATGTTATTGCTTTGCCTGAAATGCCTGAACTTGTCTATGTATGCATTTATTCAGTTATGTGATTTTATTGCTCAAAAATAGTTGAAAACATGCATTCTGACTGTGAGCAAGGCCAACATATAATAATCTTGATAATTAAAATGATAGTATAGAAGTGTGCTTCAAATGTTTGTGAAATCAATCTAGTGTAACAATATTCCTAGATCAAATTCATGATGCTATGATAAAGCTTGACACAATCCGAGACAGCGGGGATGTGTCTCTCTGTTCTCTCATGGCTCTTGTCTACGCTGAGAAAAAGAAGACCAACCCAGGTATTACATCCTATGTAAAATATTATCACTTTTGATATGTTGATAATGGTTTTCTAATGGCAAATATTCCAATAATTACAGACCGAGAAGTCATTCAAGAACTGGATGCCAAGGTGAAAGAGGATCGTAAAAGTGCCTCCTCCAAAAGCCTATATTATGCTGGCATGTTTCTTTGGCTGTTGGGCCGAAACGACAAAGCAAGGGAGTATGTGGAGAGAATGATCAAGATTTCAAATGGCTCCAAAGAGGTAAGACTAGTGATTGTAATAAAAAGTTATATATTTGATGTTTTATATTTATATTCACATTTATATTTATACTGTGTGTGTTTTTACAGGGGGTCATCCTAAAAGGGTGGATCGAACTGACATCTGGTAGAGATGCATATGCTAGAAAGGCCGGGAAGTACTTTGATGAGGGACTGAAGGAGAAGCCAGATGTTTTTGGGTTAATGGGGAAGGTAAGAGGGGGAATTCTCTTGCTTAAACCCTAAACATTTACCAATTACAAAAGGTGGACTATGTTACTTTTCTAGTGAAGGGTTTGCAACTGCTTGTGTATGTGGAGATATTAATGCCTTCTCTAAATGTTTCTTAGTATAGCATTAAATTTCAATCTCCATAAACAGGTGAAACCATCAGGCCAAATTACAGGTCAGATCTTTAGAAAGATGACCCCCCTCACAATAGGCTAACTAGCTCACTGTATCTCAAAACTAACAGTCACTTTTATTAAAATTGGAAAACATAAAATAAACAGTCTATTAAAATTTGAATTAATTAAAATAAAAACTATCTAGTTATTTTTATATCTGGAATACTGTACTTCAGTTTGTGGGGTTGTTTTAATATTTATTCTGCCTCATAATTAGCATTAGCATTGAAACACAAACATCCCCCTTTCTAAACACATACATGTCCTCTGGTGAAGTCTTTTATTTGTGTAGTTTTTAACATGTCATCATTAACATGCAGCTCCCTGTCCACTGCCTGATCTTTAAATATTCATGCATTTTAGCGTGAATTGGCAGAAATGTTATAGACCTGCAATTGGACAAGAAGTAGTGACACAGTGAGGTTGCCAGGCACGTCTGTGCACAAAGCCTATGTATTTTTGATCAATTATTCTATCTCTAATTGATGCAAGATAGAAAAATTCCCTATTTCCATACTGTGGAACATTCCAGTCAAAACAATATTATCTCCATGAAGACAACCTTCATGGTGCCCCTTTAAAGAAACAATACCAATTTAAATTTTAACTTACTACCATAAGCAGAAATAGTTCTCGTATCCCCCCATTTAGCATAGCATCACATAGCACCAAGACATTATTTTTACACACTTACTAATAAATTACTATATTATATGTAAATGTAATGTTAAGACCCCTAAATATTATGTAAATTTGTGCTTTATAAGTTTGAGTCAATGTTAGTATAGGTTAATCTTTTATTAGTACAATTATTCACGTTTTACACAAAAGTGGGTCTAAAGAAGAGCTAAACCTGGACTAGACCATGACGACACCAGAATTAGAACAGGACCAAAACAAGCCTACATTAGGACTAAATTGGAATCTTAATAGCTTAAATATGAATGTAGCCATTTATTACCTATATTCACGCATTAGAATAACAAACTTTGTATAGAATCCAAATATTTAAGAGTATAGTGATGATAAACTTCTTAACTTGTCTCACGTATTGCAGGCCCAGTACTTTGAATACCGCCAGAACTACTCCGGATCATTAGAAATGGTCAACCAAGTTATTGTCAATTATCCAAAGTTCCTACCTGCCCTGACCAAGAAGATGAAACTGTTGCTAAGCCTACAGGATTGGGAGCAGACTGTTGACGCAGCACATAGGTAAACTTTCTGATTCGACTGATATAGTTTTACTTTAACTTCTAAATGTTTTTTAAGAACTGAAAATCAAAGTTACCCAAATATCTAACTTTTGAATGCATCACCATGGTTGTGCTAAGCCATGTTGAGCAAATCTAGCCAGCTAACACCAGACCCTAGCAACTAATCTTTTGTTTATGCTAACTCACCCAGCTTTATCCCGCATCTAAAAAGCCAGGCAAACAAAAGCTTCTACAATTTAAGGATTCCCTACTCACTAGTTTCCTAAGCCTTCCTGAGAGCAATTATTCTAGTTATACAAACAGGGTAGTTGTTGGCCTGACCACATGAGGATTTGAGATGTCAAAACATAATTCATTTTGGTTGGTAATGCTATTAGACTAGAAGCTTAACACACTCGTGGAGCTGTATTAAGGATTCCATTACTACCAATCAAAGAAATCCAAGCTCATTGAAAAGTAACAAGATGGACTACTTTAACAGGAACTTGAGTCATGTTTCAGGCTTTTACAGACGGATAAAAATAACCCAGAGGCGCTAAGGATGCTGGTTTTACATTCGCTGTGCAGGGATGGGGATATTTCCGAGGTAATTTTTTTAATAATCTAGAAAGAATTATTTATATTTTGGAGAATTTGTAATTTGGTTTTCCATGTCTGTCCTCAGTCTTTGAAATTGCTCTCTAACCTCATCACCAGTCTGGCATTTCTGGAACCACGGAACTCAGAGCTCTTCTACAGGATGTCGCTAGCCTTTGCGCGCCTTGTAAGTCATTCAGTATTAGTTCAGTGCTGGCTTTGGTTGGTTAGGAAGAATCTGTCAAGTTAGGTTTACATTTGATATCTTATGTAGTATTACATTAATTTAGCATTTAGCTGACTTCTCTTAAAACAAATCTCCATATTTGTACTTCCATCTTGAATAAAAAAAAAAAAAACTGTCTTAAAATTGTATTCTTATGATGTTGATTATTAGACATGATCACGTTTTCAGTTTGGATAATATTCAAGAAACAAGACTTTTATTGTAAGTTACCTAAATAATAGTCATGTTGTTGTCACAATACTAAAAGTCAATTTTACGAAGGAAAACACTCTATGCCAATTCCACTACCACAATGACAATTAAAAACACATTTATTAGACAACACTAATTTCCAACACACAATTATATATTTTTTCTTTTATATTACAATGTCCTTATAATACATGTTCTGATGTGTGTGAAGACCATTCTAAACTCCTTAACAATGTTCACTGCTGCCTGATGACCGACAGCCACAACTATATTCAAATAAAATGTATCCTTATTCAATATATTCTAAGCATTCATCACTTAGTATGTTACCTTTGTTATAGTGTGGCCGTAACGAGAAGATACTGGAGCAGACATTCAAGATGGTGGAGAAGGCCTTCTCCATGGGCTCAGGAAATGCAGACTTTGCCACAGAGATGGGCTACCAAATGTTACTCCAGGGAAAGACCAAGGAGGCCAACAAGTGGTACAAGAACGCCATGAGTCTGGATGAGACCAGTGTGGCCGCTTTGACAGGTACCTCAACATGTAATAGAGATGTAATAGCCAAAAGCTTATATTAAGCTACTTATACCCTAAAATTGTTACTGCATTTGTGCTATAATATTTCTAAAATAGCAACCATATTCAAAAAATAAAGAATATTTAATAATGATAATTTCTACCTGGTAGCTGCACTGAGACAGAACACAGCATGGTTTAGGCTATTTAATACCATGTCTCTTTGGCCCAGAAGCTTAAATGTGTTCAATATATTCTCTCATAGATTTAGTTTTGACTATTATTATTATTATTATAGTTAAAGTCTTTGTTATAATAATTTATTAGTCTTATAACAGACGCTTAAAGTCATTTACATTTTTGTGCATTATTCATTCACTCCACACTCGGTGGTAAGCTATTACTGTAGCAACAGCTGCCCTGGAGGAGACTGACATGAGCGAGGCTGGCAATCTGTGCACTTTCATACTTGGCCATGTGGGTGAAGTGTCTTGCCTAAGGACACAACAAGAGTTTTGCCACTAGTGCCCTACTGTGGCACCTGGAATTCCCAGTGATCTCTCATCCAAGTACTAACCAGCCTCAGCCTTGCTTAGCTTCTGAGATCTCACGAGATCAGAAATTGACAAGGAAATTTGGCCACAACTGTGACTGGTTGTTTCTGGTGGACAAAGTGTACTGTAACTGCAACATCAGAGCACTGGTATTCTTATAATATTCCCTGTTCAAATCAATCTGTTTTTAATATCTCTGTCTTTATTTGATTTTTATTCCGTAGGTGTAATCCATTGCCAGCTTGTTGAGGGACACCTTCAGGATGCAGAGCAGCAGTTGGAATTTCTGACTGAGATTCAACAGTCCATCGGGAAAACAGGGGTACATTCTTACTCCTTTATCTATTTCCCAACCCCTGCTGTTGAGCTGATCAAACATCCTCCTGTCCACTCCCTGTAGGAGCTGCTGTACCTGCGCGCCGTGCTAGCGGTGAAGAAGCGGCGCCCCCCAGAGGAAGTGCTGTCTCTGCTGAACGAGGCTGTGGACACTCACCTGTCCACTCTGCAGGGCCTGCCTCTGGGAGTGGACTACTTTGAGAAGCTCAATCCTGACTTTCTCCTGGACATTGTCAAAGAGTATCTTGCACTGTGTCCTGCTAAGGTACTATGAGTATCTGTTTACTGGATATAGCAATAGTTAGACATTGTTTTGTATTTTTTCCTTTCCTTAAATATTTGACAAGGTCACTTTTTCGCTTTGCTTATGTTCTGGGCCCGATTTTGTCCATGAACACTTACAAAGATAGTTTGAAATACAGTAGTTCTGCCTTGAGAGGACAAAAAGGGCAGTTTATGCCATGTTTGGTTGATTAAAATTGTTTTGCAATAGAACTTGTGTCCCTAATAAACAATCCAGTGTGAAAATGAATGCACATTTTGCGATCAGAGCTGGTTTAAATAGTCCCAAATGCTGCAATGTGTTTCATGCCTGTTATACTGTTTTCTGCAGCAGGCCTGTAAAAATGTGCTTTGTAATTGTTTCAGCCCCCTGCACCGGGCCAGCCCCCCTGTCCTCAGCTGCAACGCTGTGCCACTCTCCTGGACACTGTGGTGAAGGTCGTGCCCGGGCTGCTCCAGGGACTCTATCTGATGGCCAAAGTCAAATATCAATCTGGTTAGTTCAACAGACAAAACATGTACATTTGTATCTCTTTTTAGGTAAGACATATTTTCCATTGTCTGCTTAGGTGACTTTGAGGCGGCTCAGAGCAGTCTGAACCACTGTCTGCAGCAGTGTCCGTCCTTCGCCGATGCTCATTTGTTGATGGCACAAATTCATCTGGTACAGGGGAACTTCACCTCGTGTTCACAATCTCTGGAACTCTGCTTAAGCCACAACTTTGAGGCAAGTTACAAACATATGTTTGGGAAATAGGTCCTGAAATTGGTTGCTGTTATTAGTGAGCATTTTGGACCCCAAGATCTATCTAACTCAGTGTTTGTCAAATTGTGGTAGTGGTACGCGACGTCCTTAGGTGGTACTTGGCCAGCTCTTCAGTATGTGGAGTTGCTTCATTTCATTCATTCATTCATTTTATCCATTTTTGGCCCTCCTTTGGATAATTTCTTGTTTAGAACTACAGTGGAAGTGATGTAATCCCCTTTTAGACCTGGTTTAGATTAGATTATACTTGATTTAGGTCTGGTGGTTCTTGGAGGGCCAAAACTTTTCTTTGGTAGTACTTAAGTTAGATTAGTGGCTCAAACTTCTCACACCAAGTTCTTCTTACCCATACTGATAAAGATTGTCCTTACAAGAAACAATTGTACATTATGGTTGTTTCATTGATGTTATGTGACAAATTCCATCTATTCTCCCTGTCCTAGATCAGAGAAAACCCTCTGTTCCACCTGATCAAGGCTCAAGCACAGAAGAAGATGGGTGAGCTGACCGAGGCTATCCAGACTTTACAGATGGCCATGAGTCTTCCCGGAGTGCGGAGAGTGGGCTCCTCCTCCAAATCCAGGAGTAAGAAGACAGAACTGAGCGCTGCTGATTGTGTCTCTGTGTTCTTGGAGTTAGCCGAGGCGCTGTGGCTAAATGGGGAACAGGTACCAGTAATAATTTCTTTTGTAGTACTAGTCAACCAAGCATTTACTAAAAGAAATCAATCTATACAATCTATACAAATGGGGTGTTTGAACAGCATGATGAATGGGAATTAAAACAGAATGATGTCAGTTTTTATATATATAGTTTTTAGGGTGATCATTTTACCATCTGTCCAAGGATGATAGATGAAAAATAGCCTCTCTGGTTCATTTACAGAAAGAGACAGAGACTGTCTCTGTTAAATAAAGCTAATAAATAGTCAAAAAATGCAACCCACATGATGCCGAATGTCTTTACCCTCTCTCTCCCCATTTCATGTTATTACTAGATTAGATTACATTGATCTCAAAGAGGAAAAATGCTCTGCAACAGATTTAGCGCAATTCAATTCAATTCAATTTATTTGTAGTCATTGTCACAGAAGAACAACGAAATTGCGTTTGGAGCATCCCATAAAGTGCAAGCTACTTCACGCTATCACTATACAACTATCCAATTCATAATTGAGCACTTAAAATAGTAAAAATTCATTAACACTATTTTCCATAAGATACAGCAATATTACAGTCATTGCAGTGGTTATGCCAAATACATCTTATAAATTATTATAAATACAGTATAGTTTTAGAATATCATATAAAAAAAAAGTACAAAGAAACAATGTCAGTAAAAAAAACAAAACATCCATATCCAAAATTGTCATGAATGCATTGCACTGCATTGCCTTTGAAGTGTATTATGTATTACTCACTAAGCCATTTCCTAATAAAAAGACTGACTTTTCTGACTGAACAGCAGTCATGAATCATCTTATGACTGTTGCCCTCACCTTCTTAACTGGAGTGTCATATTTCAGCATGAGGCAGCTAAAGTGATGCAGGATGCTATCATTTCCTTCTCGGGGACTCCAGAAGAGCTACGTGTGACTATAGCCAATGCAGACCTGGCCCTGCTGAGAGGAGACACAGAGCTGGCCCTGAGCATGCTCCGGAACATCACCCCCGAACAGCCCTACTACATCCAGGCCAAGGAGAAGATGGCTGACATCTATCTCAACCACAGGAGGGAGAAGCGGCTCTATGCTAGCTGCTACAGGTTTGGGAAATATGGCATTTTCAAAACAATAACTGGTAACATAGTGGGCTAAAAATATTATGTGTTAACAATTAATGCCCCATAGAAATGTAATACTCCCTCTTTACACACACATTGTGGTTTTAATATTATCAATATTGGCTCCATACTAATTTTATATATTTATATTTTTAAGGGAAATTGTGGATAAGCTGCCCAGTCCCCACACATACCTCCTATTGGGTGACGCCTACATGAACATCCAAGAAGTAAGTGGAAAAATCATTGCTACTAAAGAATAACTAACCTTGTCACAGTTTTACTCAAAAACAATACACAAAAACTTTACTTTTGGACACATATATTATGTTTTTTCGCCTCTTCAGTTCTGACAGGGTTCTGTTAAGTCACTGCCTTATATCTGCCTGAAGAATGGAGCTATCTACACTGAAACTAACGCACACTAGTTGTTTATAGTAGGAGTAATTTTATTAGGTCTGTTAGTAAGTTCTTTATCCAGTCATTTGTGGAAATACTGAATGATAATATGCTGCTGTACTAAAACCACTTATTGTAACATGTTTCATTTCCAGCCAGAAAAGGCCATAGAGATCTACGAACAAGCTCTGAAGAAAAACCCCAAAGATGGGGCTCTGGCCAGTAAAATTGGCAAGGCTTTGTTCAAGACCCACAACTACTTTAAGGTTTGTCTTGCTGCTTTGTTTACAGGTCCAGGTCAGATAACTTGAATAATAACATAATTCAATAATTAAATCCTGGCCTTTCTCCACACAGGCTATAAACTACTACGAGGCAGCCCTGAAGAGTGGCCAGCAAAACTTCCTTCGATACGATCTAGCCGAGCTGCTGATGAAGATGAAGCAGTACGAACGCTGTAAGAAGGTGGTGCAAGAAGCTCTGGATCATGAACCAGGTAGAAAAGGCTTGAGTGCCTTGAAGGTGGAAAAGCATTATATAAAAATGCGACCATTTACTAATTTGTATGTATTTTTTTCTTTTTTACATATTACAGATGTGTACACCATCTCATTTATTAATTTATTTGGATGCGGCGATGCATATTAAGGAACAAAAAAACTAACTTAAAATATGCTGGATTTACTTTGCGTCTGGTTTCCAATCTTTGTCACAAAAAAGCTGATTAAAGGAACCATATGTAGGATTGGGATTTTAAAAAATTCAAATATAGCTTTTAATGATAACAATGGTGATTTATAATGTGTTGTTTTGCTTCTCAAGATGATTATCCAGTCAGAAAGCAGAATACGCCTTACATGAGTCTCTCATTTGGGGTGCCAGTTTCAGTGTTGAAATCCAGTTCGTTTCTTTGTCTCTCTGATCTAAATCCTCACTACATAAACCCCAGCACTGGCACTGATTAATGACTGGCTAATTATTAATCAGTGCCAGTGCAGCCTCTGCAGCTCAGTGAGTGAATTCTGCAGGTTCTGAGCTTTCACATGAGCCATGGCCAGGTTAAAACACTGGAAACCCAGGTTCAGTTGTGATTGTAATACCTTTTTTAAATGTAAGAATGAAGGCTACATACAGTTCCTTTAAATGAAGCTAAATTATAGCTACTATAACAAATTTTAGTCAGTTGTTCAGCACCTAAATAATCAGAAATACAGTGTATTCAGTGAGGTTTTATGCAATATGACTTAAAACATGGATAAGTGAGACAAAGCACTCAAATTACTGTTGATAAGGAAACCATTTTAATCACATGAATAAATGGTATACAGTACAGCATAATACATGTACAGAACCTGTTTGAAAAGCAGGTGGAGTCATAAGAGCACACGGATGTTTGATGACTCATTTTCAAACTCATCTGACTTCCACGCAGGCTGCACTTGATAGAGATTAAAGCATTCACTGTGGGATAGTGTATAATGTCAAACAGTACAAGTTAGACGTGCTAGGAGATCTAGATTCCAGCAAAATAAAAATAAAAATTTATCTATTCTAAATTTAATTACTTTTAAATTACAAAAATTACCGGTATGTGTAGAGTCACCATCAGTGTTACTAATGCTACTATGACCAATATTACCATGTCTTTTGTCCATATTGTGCATAACTAACAAATATGAAACATGATTCTAACTTTCTAACCTCTGGTTAACTCTCTGGTACTTTAATTTGTCTAGAAATTGGAACTAATATACTGATATCTTTTTAAAATAAGGAAACAAGGTGCACTAACTTAACTGGTGACTTTTCTGGTGACTGTGGTATTAAAGCTATCTATCGAGCATTTATCCAGTGTTTTATTCTTCAAAAACACGCTTTCTTGGAGGGTTGCCCCTCCTCAGATCTGACATGTAAACTGGCCTAGTGACATCATCTGATTGTCTCTATGGATACAGATAAGATTAATGCCATATTGTAGCAGAGCAATAACATCTTAATGGAGACAAGCTGGTGGCATACCCTCCATCAGAAAAGTTACTTATTGCAGCTTTAAATATGTGTTGTTGTTTTTTTCCATTTACTTAAATTTTCTGTTCTAAAATGTATTCCTTCCCCAGTGAATGATCTCGCTGGACTTTCAGATGACTGCCGCTACCTTGTCCTTTTAGCCAAGATTCAAAATAAAGTGGGTGAGAACGAAGACGCTTTGCTTTCCTTGCAGAAGGTTAGTCACTTCCTTGTTTACCAAACACAAAAATAAATGCAACCTAAATAAATACTGAACTGGTGACATGCGGCCAGCTCATTTAGAAAAAGTGGAAGGAACCTCAGTCATTGACAATTTTGCTTGTTAGATGTTGGGGTGGGAGAAAACAATGGGATTTCAGTTTCTGTTTGTTCTTAATGTGAAGAATGTATTTGTTGACATGTTAATTTTACATTGTTTTGTTGTTTTTTTGTTCTGTTTTGTTGTATTTTTATTACTGTGTAAAAAAGAATAAATATTTTTGTAACACATAAAACACAGAAAAATTACACCTTAATTAGCTGTAATAAAGCAAGAAAAGTCTTAATAAAGCAAGAAAGGCTCAATTCATAATGAACAAATTGATTATTTAGAGTGATCCAGGCTTAGTAACTACTTAATTAAGGAGTTAGGTTTAGGAGACAGGTTACCAATTAATAAGCCTAAATCATTCTTAACAAATTATTTTGTTTCTTTTTTAAATTTAATTTATAATTAAATATTATTAATTAATTATTATTTTTATTCTGGTTGTTGGATTTTATATTCTGCACTATTGCATAAAACATAGCTATCAATTTTCCAAAGTATGATTTTAATTGTTAGTATTGGTATTAGTATTACCATTATTTTTATTATTTTTATTGTTTTTTTATTTTTTTGGCTACCTCCAGGAAGTGATGCAGTGTTTCTTTACGGCTAATTTGGTGTAGTTATTATAAAGTGTTAGCATAATTTTATTTTTAAAAGTAATAAAATAAGTCTTACTTCTTCCCACCCCATTTCGAATATATGAGTCAATCTCAGACGCAGCCTGTACAGATTGTATTCATCTCAGTACCACTTTCTCTTTGCTGTGACCATGACATGACAAAGGTTCAGACACACTTTTTCATTTATGTTACTTCTCGATGATTATTTACATTTGTAGATTCTCAATGAAAAAATAAACTCAAAATAATTCAGCTTGTTTAACTGGTTTTAAAAATGGCCACCCTTTGATCACTACTTTACACTCATGGTATTCCTTGACCCTGATTCATCACAGCTGTGAATTATCATATTCATTCATTCATTTATCATATCATCATCATATTATCATTTAACTCATTTAGAAAAGACCAAGCATTTGTATCACTGTCGACAAAGCAAAGGGTGGCTACTGTAAAACAAAAATAATTCTATTCAAATGTTCAAATCGTTGACTTATTTAACTTCTATCTTTCACATCATACATCCTATATTTGATCTGTATGTATATAAAATGTAGAAAGTAGTAATCATAAAGGAAAAAAGAAAACACTGAATGAGGTGGTGTGTCCAAACTTTTGACTGGTAGTGTAGATTGAAATAAAGATTATAAAAATACAACCAAACCATACCCTTTCCTCTGCCCAGGCCCGTGACGTCCAAGCCAAAGTGCTGAAGCGCGTTCAGATGGAGCAGCCGGATGCCATCCCTGTGCAGAAACAGCTCGCCGCCGAGATCTGCTCCGAGATCGCCAAGTACTACAGCAGCCAACGAGGCTACGAGCGCGCTGTCAAGTTCTACAAAGAGGCGCTTGTGTATTGTGAGACCGATCGCAAGGTCAGTGAAAGGGTTCGCTCTATGGCCTCCTTGCAGCTGCGCCACACATTAAGTCTTGTGTTTATACTATACTGTGTGTGTGGGCAGAGGAAGATTTGGAGAGTGACTAATCTGGTACTAAAAGGTGCCCGAAAATATTGTCACATCTGAATACTGATCCTGAATGGTGGTTAGGTTTGTAGGTGTTACTTTGAGTGGTGTGCTACACAATATATTGAAATCTTGGTTCAGTTATCAAATTGGTTAGACAGATAAATAGAATGTCCTCTGCAAAGAACAAAATAGTCTGTCTCTTTATAGAATTTTTTTATTTTTAGATGAAGATTTGTTCCATGCAAGCATATGCGTAAATAAAAGAATGTGATTTTTCATTAAATGTATGTTCCTACTTGAGCCTTTTTTAATTCCCATGGTACTTACAATGCAAACGCTACATACGTTAACTGTTCCATATACTCGGAAATATTCAGTTAAAAGTTAATTACTGCAAGATTATCTTCCTATATGTTATAAAAAGATCTATTCTTCCTTTACTTCTTTGAAAAAGACTGACATTTTTCCATGTGACTCTTGATGAATGGCCTCTTTGTTGTAGGTGATGCTGGAGCTGGCTCGCTTGTACCTGACCCTGGATGAGGTGGACGCGTGCCAGGAGCAGTGCAGTGTTATTTTGATGAATGACCAGTTCAATGAAGACGCAACCCTGGTACATCACATCTATATGAGCTGTTATTCTATTCACCCGTGCCCCTGACTGGACTCAATAACTCAAGTGACTCATTTGTGCTGTGACTGTCTCCACAGATGATGGCGAACCTCATGTCCAGGAAGGAGGATTATGAAAAGGCTGTCTTTCACTATAGGCAACTTCTGGAGCGCAAGCCGGGTATAACCAAGTGTTTTAAATGAACTATACATTTTCTTTCAAGAAGGTTTATCTTAAAGGCTGCCTCATGTTGTTGCTTTGCCTGGAATGTTCCACAGTATGGTATTAACTTGCCAAAAAGTACTTCCAAAACACATAAAATGGAATGAGATGTTGCGTTGGTTGGAATTTCCACCAGTGCAATTGCAACAAGAATAGGGAACCCAGAATGTAACCAGGACTAAATAAGACTGATTATATTAATATATTTTTTCTTTCAAATGCAATTTCTAAAAACTTGTAGTTCTGCCTTATCATCTAGTCTCTTTGTCCTTGTACTTTTTCAGACAACTACCTGGCTCTGTTCCATCTGGTAGACCTGTTGAGGCGAGCTGGCAAACTGGAGGAGATCCCCCGATTTCTGCAGTTGGCTGAAAAACACTCCCCTAGGACCAAGCTAGACCCGGGCTTCAACTACTGCAAAGGCCTCTATCTGTGGTGAGCCGGCCGGACCCCGCTGGACCCTGCTCCTCTGGTGCCATCTGGTTCCTGTTTAACGCTCTGTGACTTATTGTGGTGTGCAGGTATACGGGCGAGTCTAATGACGCTCTGAGACACTTTAACAAGGCACGCAAGGACAGCGACTGGGGTCGGAATGCAGCCTACAACATGATCGAGATCTGCCTCAACCCCGACAATGACACCATGGGGGGAGAGGTGTTCGAGAACCTGGATGGAGAGATGGGGTAGGCAGTAGATTTTGTCCTGATTTTTTTTTTTTCTTTTACCTCCAAGTTGTTTTAAAATCCTGATCACTTGGCAACTTTGGACCATATTCATAAATTTAAATGCAGTGCCTTGGTAATACTTTGTTAGGCTACACTTGTAAATTTTACCTACCTCAATAAAGCCCCACTGCATAACTCTTTTGCCAGAAATATACTAAAATAAAAGCATGTTTTATTCCACTGAAAAACAAAAAATGTGTCCTTACTGTGAGCAGGATTGAATCTCCACAAACCTGACTTTTATTTGGCCTCCTTTTTGTTTCCATGGAAATGTTCCTTTGGCTATAATCTTCGATAGTATGCCATAAAATATCTCCACCTCCTTGGAGAATCTTTCTAAGTAAAGTTTTAACTTTCCATTTCCATGGAATCATGCAGGTGATATGCCACCTCCAAAAAAGTTAGTGTTGCTTTAAGTACAATGTAACTGACAGTAGGTTGTATTTGCATGTTATTACAGGCTGTTACACTAACTCAAAAGTAGTGTGTAATGATGTTATTGTGTATTGTTGAATACACTGAGCATTGTTAACATTATAACATGTTTATGTTATATTACAGGTTGTTAAACATTGAGTTACTTTGAGGTAGTTGCACTGTATCAAGTGTAGTGTAAACAAACTTTCTCCATATAATAGAAATGCACAATTTAGACTTAAATATTTGCATGCATGTTTTTAGCAACTCCACAGAGAAGCAGGAGTCAGAGCAGCTGGCGGTACGGACGGCGGAGAAGCTGCTGAAGGAGCTGAAGCCTCAGACTGCAGGAGGACACCTGCAGCTCCGCATCCTGGAGAACTACTGTCTGTTAGCCACCAAACAGAAGGCCAACGTGGAGAAGGCCCTCAACGTATTCACCGAGATCGCAAACAATGAGGTGGGTCACAGGGCAGAGGTTCTGCTGGTCTCTGTGTAAACACTGGAGAAATAGCAGCACAGTATGTAGTGGCTTCAGTAAGTTTTCACACCCTCTATAATTCCTTCAATTTTATACATAGGAGAGGTTAGTCATAAATAGGTGTATAGCGATTACTTTTTGTACAAAAGTACCTGGTTAACCATTATTAACCAGGTGCTTTTGTTTTATCATAAGAAATCGTTAATTTTATTGAAACATTCTTTTGCATTTGTCTTTGATGGTGAAAAATAATATTTTTTCATGTAAATCTTCAATATTCTGAGAAATTTCATAATACATTTGAGTGTCAATTTTCATTCAAATTATTAAATAGCCTTTCCCTTATGTTTTCTATCATTCAGAAAGACCATGTGCCTGCGCTACTCGCCATGGCCACAGCCTACATGATGCTCAAACAGACACCCCGAGCGAGGACACAGCTCAAACGCATCTCCAAGATGAGCTGGAACGTAGAGGACGCAGACGAGTTTGAGAAGAGCTGGCTCCTGCTGGCCGATATCTACATCCACTCAGGGAAGTACGACATGGCCACAGAGCTGCTCAAGAGATGCCTGCACCACAACAAGGTTAGACTAATCTGTGTACTGTACATGCAGTATTGTCAGAGGTGGGTAGAGTAGCCAAAATTTTACTCAAGTTACATTACTTCAAGATAATATTTGTCAAGTACAAAAACAACCGGGAAAACTACTACTCAAGTAAGAGCAACTGTCAGGACGTAACATATGATTTTAATCTGAAGTTAATGTAATTGGAAGGACAAAACATTAAATAATGTACAAAATCTATTTTCAAAGAAATTAGAAACTAAATATAGCTGAAGGATCAGTGAAACTTCAATGAGCATGAAGTTTTTGTCACTTGTAGACTTACTCACAGTGGGAAGAGTAATCCAAACTTTTTACTCAATAAGATGACTTCAATAAAAAATATAATACTATTAAGTAGGAATAAAAGTATGTTGCAAAAAACGTACTCTGAAAAGTTCAGTCTGTTTTAAAAGTTACTCAGGTAAGAGTATTGTCCATCGTTCTCTCATTTTACATTTTCTAAATTAGCCCCGGCACATTTCACCTGTCCAGTACAAAGGTTCAAAGCTCAAATGACTGGTTTTCTGATTGTACAATGTGATGTCATAATCCCAGATCGGGGGCAAGTTTTTTCTTTTGATTATACTGCACTTTGCCATGAAATATTCAAAAGGTAAAATCACAAATGTTGAACCTGATCAGTGGTCAATGGTTGCATTTTTATACAGCACTTTTCCACCTTCAAGGCACTCAAACCACTTTACATCAAAGAACTACTCAAGTACACATTCATACACCAGTGTACACGAACACTGGGGTGAGGTTGTTAAGTGTCTTGCCCAAGGACACAACAACAGCATTCATCTGTGGGAGCTGGAATCGCACCGCCAACCTGTGCATCAGTGGAAAAACTCTACCAACTGAGCTACTGTCGCCCTAATTTCTATGACTGACTAGCCGTACGAACAGACTGTATCTCAACAAAAATCTGCATTTTCATTTCAGCTGCCCCCAACTGTGTTAAATATTATTGGCCTAAATGTGATATTAGTTATTCCAATAAAGTATACAAGCAACTTGTTTTATATTCCATACAATGTCAATTCAGGATACCTTTCCAATTAAAAGGGTTGAGCCGATACACTAGATGCATATTCAGGCACTATTGAACGCTAAGGCAAGGCATTAACTTAATATCAGATTGTTGGAAAATTTAAGTCAATACAGTTGAAATAAAATGGGTAAAATTGCTAATATTAAATAGTTTTCATAAAATTTTTATAGAACTAGTTTTACCAATACAATTTTGTCATCACATCCTTAATTTGGAGACAAAAACAGGAATAATACATAGTTATATATTAATTTGATAACTTCATTCCTAAACCACCAACCTACCATACTCAAACGTATATTTACATTAACATACTGTTGATACAAGAGTTAAATATACTCTGTAGCATAAATGTAGCGTCAGACCGTCATGACTCAACAGTTGGTCATGGGCTGATGGAATATACTGTAGTCTCAGTATTTTAAGGGTTCCGCTCAATTCTAGTATAAATATTGTTCCAAGTTTGTGCAATGAAGAGTGTAGAATATATGTGTCATAAAGGTGATTGTAAATTTTTGTGGGTCCAGTGTAATAGATTCCTAATCATAACTACCTTTTACACTGTACTTTGCCATATGCAGTTCTGGTGTGTTGTATTTTCAGTCTTGCTGTAAGGCCTATGAGTATCTGGGCTACATCATGGAAAAGGAGCAGTCGTTCTGTGATGCTGCGCTCAACTATGAACATGCGTGGAAATATGGAAATTGCACTAATCCGACCATTGGTATGCAAATCACATTTCAAAGTGGAACAGATATGTATACACGTGCCCGCGGATACTATTTCACTATTTCATTTACTATTTTTATTCTTTTCATTTAGGATACAAGCTGGCTTTTAACTACCTGAAAGCAAAGAGACATGTTGATGCAATAGATGTGTGTCATAAGGTAAGTTATTTTTGATATTTCTTGGTAAAAAAAAAAAAAAAAAAAAAATGAATAGAGTTTCTTTTAATCCTTTTTTTTTTTTTTTTTTTTTTTTTGTAGGTTCTGGCTGCTCACCCAAATTACCCAAGAATAAGGAAGGATATCTTGGACAAAGCGAGAACTGCCCTCCGGCCGTAACAGGGGGAACTGAAAGGACGAGTGTGCTGGAATCCAAATGTGTTCAAAAGAAAAATGTTTTATATTTTGTTTTTACTGTTTGGTCTCATGTGTAAACTTCAATCCTCTTGTTGTGTCTTGTATGTCCAGTTTGATCAATATTATTATAAACCTATTTTAATTGTCTCTGTTGCCATGTTGAGGGCTGTGGAGCATACAAATGATTTAATGTGTTTGGAATTGTTAATTACTATGGCAATGGTCTTAATTTTTAATAATTCCAAAGCCCATGGATAAATTTCTAGTCTGGGAGCGCCCCACTCTGGGCTTCACTGAGCGACTGTTGTTCCTTCTGTGTTGTCCCTCTTGTGCAAAAGATTAAAACTACAACTACCACAAAGACTGCTCTTTTACTCAAAGCCACTTACTTCATTCTTCCTCAGTTGCACTATTTTTGTTTTCCAAGCTAACAAAATCACCTCTAAATAAATAAATGCAAGATACACGTTTACTGCCATTATACTGTGGAACATTCCAGGCAAAGCAATGGCATTTCTATGGAGATGAATAGCTGATGGATTCCCCACAAAAAAAAGTTACAATGTGCACCTTTAAAAAATGGTTCACTCCTGTAGCTATGCAGCAGAGGGAGTATAATAATCACATACTTCACACGCTTTTCTCCATGGAGATGTAATTGTGTTGCCTGGAATGTTTCACAGTGTGGCATAAAAGTTATCTATCTTCATGGAGACAAACAGGTGGCGCCAACCAGGCCATGTTACAGGTCAGATCTGTGAAGGGGCAACACCATTCATCAGTGCAGGTTTTACAAGGTATTTGAAAACATTCCTGGTAAAGCAATATCATCTTCCTGGAATAAGTAGCAAAAAGTTATAGTGCACCTTTAACAGACTGTGTTTTACATTATTCATTTATTTATGTATTACATTTTATGCATTATCACAGAATTATACCTGTTTTGTACTAGCTGACTGCAACCAATGCTCAAAGATAAACCAGATGTACTTTACACTTTTAACTTTCTGTGTCATTTTAGTACTTGCGCAAAATTCTTAGTTCCTCTGCCCACCTTCTCTTTCTTGTTACGTCTGTTACGCCTTACTTTCTAAATCCTTTGCCACATAGACAAACACTAACATACCGGGCGGGGGGAAAAGCAGGACGCTGTGAACATTTTAATGGACACAATAAAAGTGGGATGCCCGCTGAGGGTAGGAAGTGCATGCGCTGGGGGAACAGACGCCGCTTCAAATGGCACCACCACCGCGAGCTGCCTCTAGATGTGCTAAGCGACCTAACCTTCCAGGACATCCAACAGACACGAATTGAAGACTTTGGGTTTAGGTTTTGGTGAGTTTTGCCTTTGTGCTTATGTTTTTTTGCCAAACGTATCGAGTGTCTATTTTCGAAGGTTGGTTTGACAAGAATTACGCGCGCGTTCCTTCGTGATTTGTTACCCGGCAACTGCCCCAGTGAATGACTAGTTGAACCAATGCGATTAATGACATCCTTTGTGGGATAGAAACACCTCCGCGGAGCAACTAGTCTGCTTATCCAGCCTGTGCAGCGACGTGGCCGTGCGTAAAAGTTCGCCACCACAGTTGAACCAAATCAAACAAGAACATGTGACAGTGGATGTTTGAGCGACCTGACGTGGTACAACTGTCTTCTCTCGTTTCAGGTATGGATCTGGCCACGCGGATCTCTGCCTTGCGCATGCGCTTTACCATGTCTCCTCCCCAAGTCTACCTGAGAGCTAAGGAGCGCACCTGGATACAACGAGACGGAAGTTTGGTTGGGTCGCTGCTGGTGCTTTGAACAAATCTTTTTTCGCCCCAAAGACAAGTCCAGTCAGGATTCACAGCCACAGAGCAGAAACGGGGCAGTCCGGAATGGATGACCTCCTGTGGATTTTACCAGGACATTTTTACTAGTTTGGCAGTAGTTGGGCGACTCATGGTACGTACTTTTGATTTTTTTTTTCTGTGAAGGAATTGCATGATCTGCCTGTTAAGAAGGCTGAAATGTGGACTGTGCGTAAAGAGAGTGGACCATAGGTGGTTTTATGGCACTTTAGGCTGACGTAGCACTATAACTACTTTGGTATGACAAATGTGGTCTGAGTTCTGAGGGCATTGATTTGTTGCGTTGACAGATGTATAAAAGCAAAAAACGTATTTTTTTAATTTTTATTTTTTAAATCTTAAGTCTTATCCCAAGACCCCAACTTCATGCTGCGATTATGTAACTACAGAATTTGTTTAACTCATGCTCCAAATGTATAATGAATTATTATAATTAGAAACAAGATTCCCCAAATCACTACTGCAATATAAATTCACAAAATATTATAATTTCTGTTCAAACTTTAGTATAATTAGTATTATAGCCTAGTAGTTGAACATGTGGATTTTATTTTGTGTTTTATAATGGAGTCATGTAGCCTTTTTCTAAATTAGTCACATATTTTACAAGGCCTATCTATTTATTGTACTCCATAATGAAAAAACCTGTGACTGATTGACAGTTTGGCCAAGAAAAAATAGGTTCGGGGCTAAAATATTTCATAAAAATTGGCACCAAAATATTTATAAAGTTAACTGAACTGAAAGAAACTGAGGAAAATCCTGAACAAAGTAATAAACTACAATGATACCACATTAATGTGATCAATGGATTCAGTGTGCCAAAGCCCCAACAACACTTTGACAACTGGCCAACCCTTACATCTTGTGACTTCAGTCGTCAGTAGTTTTCTGTTCACCAGAAGTTGCCATGGGCTGTGCCAGGTTGTATTATTATTGGTCTTGACAGCAAATAAGTTTTATATGGACTGCAGAGCCATTTTAAAGCCTCCCAGAGAATCTGTGCGTTGTTGACAGGTTGGTCACATGAACATAGAACGTTTTACACAAATCAACCTACTTTATATCATATTTTTTCCCAAATTCTCAATTGAAATGAATGGAATTCTCACTTGACTGGAAATGCCACCACACATGAAAAGTGGGCGGGTCAAGGTCAATACAAAATGATGAAATCTTCATGCCAGTATGTAGGATTGTAGAGCCTAGTTATTTAGTTAAATTGGTCGATGGTCTCTTATTTTAATCTGCACAATAACAATACATGGAGAGAGTTGGCTGGAGTTTGGGAAGTGACAGGACACTGATGGTTTAATCTGACTTTTCACTTATGAAGATGGTGTTTACTAGTACTTCTTTCTATACCTAAATGTTTTTCTGGATCATTTTGAGAGCTTTTGCAAGTATCATGTCACGCCTCCTTTTAGTTGATAATCAATACATAGGATTTGTCTTTAGTTGAGAATTTCTTTACTTGTCCATGGTTGTGCTAGTATGATACATGACATACTGTACAGCGCTAATAATTTCATGTATTATTTATGTTTGTATTATGCCATAGTCTTAATGCTCGTCCTAATGCACTTTCATTCATTCCTTCATTGTAGCTGACTCCCCACTTGAGTCCAGCCCCCTGTTCTCTCTTCCATCATGACCTCCCTGCGCCGAATGCTGCGGAGACGGCTACACCCGCTCAAGCTGGCCATCGTCGCCCTCCTCTTCATCACCTTCCTCTTCTTCATCCAGTGGGAGGTAGGGGGCCCGGGCAGTCAGGATGACCCTTGGCTACAGGACATGGTCGAAAAGCGGGACTCGATGCTGGGGATGGTTATGGGCGCGGTCAATAACTTCCGGGACGCTATGCCCAAAATGCAGATCAAAGCTCCAGTGAGACAGCAACAGGAGGCAGGGGACAGTGGGTCGTGTCTGCCTGGACATTACACTGCATCTGAGCTGAGGCCGGCTCTTGAGCGCCCCCCACAGAACCCGCTGGCGCCAGGAGCAGCGGGGAAACCATTCCACACGGACCAGCTCAGCCCAGAGGAGCAGAAGGAGAAGGAGAAGGGGGAGGAGAAGCACTGTTTTAACCTGTTCGCAAGTGACAGGATATCTCTGAGCAGGGACCTAGGAGCAGATACAAGACCACCTGAGTATGTGGGGTTTTGTGGTTGTTTTTTCTACACTTAAGCTATCCGGGGGTCCAGAATTATAAAAAAAAATGGTGTCAGTTACTATAGCAATTAACAGTTTAATTTCAGATGACATTACCTTCTAATTACATTCTAAAGGCCAATAATAGGTAATACAGATGGGGCTGATTTTTGTAATATAGCAGGATTTTGGGTCCAGTTACAATAGAAATGCTCAGGTTCAATATTTGTGAATTGACGTTTTAGGTATTATAACAAAAAGCCCCCCATCTGGGACTATAACACTATATTCTATGATCAGAAAACCACCAATAGGTTGCGTTTACATCATAACATTCGAGAATCCCCATAATCCAAAATTGGGCTTTAGGACAGGTCAGAATTGGGATGGAGTTGCTGTTTATTTGTCAGATTGCAGATTTGTTGAGCTGGTGTATGATTAATATCTCTAAAATGTTAACAAAAACTGGCTATGTTCACTGTATTGAAACTTTATTTGAAAGGACGTTGAAAGGCCAAGTATGGCAAGTTTGTGGAGCCCATCCCTAACAAATGAATTAGGTTCAACATTTGTGGAAGTTTAAATATTGCTTTCAAAAACAGCAAATCTCCCATAGAGTTGTACATTTCCTTGCTCTTCATCTGAAATTATGACATCAAATTGTAGAACATGTACCCAACCCATTTTGACTGGTTTGTTTACAATAGTCTTTGACCACAACACAACAGATTGCAACTGGTTAGCTGGTTTATTTTATTGTTCCTCATTTGGATAAATAACTGGGGGTGACTGTGGCACTCTTAGCATTTCGACAGGCTTTGTCAGTTATTGTAGTTTACAGTGTTTTTGTATTACTTTGTAGATGTAATTTTTTGTTTGTCCAGTTTCTGTGTTAGATCAGCTAATTAATGGCCCAACAGTTTCATAAATCATTCATTACTTTTATCCTTTCTACTTTTACACATCTTCAAGGTCCTATGTTACACAAAATGGACTCTTGTGAGCTTTAAGCAATGTTAGAATGTTGTTATGTCCTTGAAATCATACCTTAAGTTGTGTTTTGCTTCATTCACACATGTTTGTGTAACCCTTTATTATTAATCTGTTTACATCTCCAAACCTCAATGCTCTGTTCCGCCTTGTGATGTCATGAAGCAGTAGTTTTCGGTTGTACAGCTCTTTTACCTTTTGTTCGGTAGAGATTGGCTCTTCCAGGGATGAAATTATCCAGTTGATTCTAGTGAAGATGTATGGAGTTTAAAAACACAATGGAGCACTTTCTGAGTTGGCACACATGACATCACAAGGTGGAACAGGGTGTTCTCTGTTTGAGAGAAATATGCAGGGTTTATGTATTATGTGTGAATGAAATAAAAACAACTTTGTGTATGTTTTTGATGAGGAAACTACATTATAAAATAGATCAGAAAGTGGCGTAATATGGGGCCTTTAACATTTAGACAGTGACATAACTACCCCCTCTAGTGGTAATTATTATCTTATTTCATACTCAGTGCATCCCAGACACAATCCAGATGAGTGGTAGATCTACAATTTAAACCTGATGTGCAACCCTTCAGACTCCTTTTTAGGGTTTTTCTGTCCCAAAACTCAAGCGATGCATCATTCCTCCTCTTTATTCAAGCACATCTGCCTGGTTTCTGCGGTTACTGCAGAAACAAGCCCACAATTGTTTGGCTAATCACGCTACATGCTTGTCCAAATACATGTCACCGGACCCTTCGTACAGGACTTGATAGAAAGCATCGCTGCATACTGAATTGTGTAGGAGGTTGTGGTATATATACTCCATACTTTGTACAGAGTCAATAGTTTAATTTGAGTTAGAGTCGAGCCAAGAATTCTATCATAGAATTTGACCTGAACGTTTTAAACAATCAGAATTC
The DNA here is from genome assembly GCF_009829125.3 of Periophthalmus magnuspinnatus. Taxonomy (NCBI): domain Eukaryota; kingdom Metazoa; phylum Chordata; class Actinopteri; order Gobiiformes; family Gobiidae; genus Periophthalmus; species Periophthalmus magnuspinnatus. The sequence continues at coordinate 14,253,490 of NC_047146.1, forward strand.
AGATGTTATGTCCTGCGTGGCTTATCCTCAGAAAACAAAAACTGCCATATGTTGAATGTCGTCTCCTCCAACATAAACAAACTATGGTGTTTCTTTTGTCCAATGTCAAAAAGTGGTGATATGATTTATTCAAATAAATATGCAAATGTATTAACCCAGTCCTTAAATGTGCATAATGTAACTTTTCTGTTGGCTTCAACACGTGCACCATGGTGAAACTGATAACGCCACCAGGGCAAGTTACAGGTCAGATCTGTAGAAGGGCGACCCTGCTCCAAGTAAGAAATCAATGTTATTGATAAATGAATAACCTCTACATGGAGGTGGTGACAGAACTCTCACCTAAGAAAGTTACATGGTGCTCCTTTCACAAAAATTCCAAGGTTAAACATTTGTGTCCAGTTGTTTTTTGTTTTTTCTTTCTTTTTTTGCTGTTCAAGTTAATTTTGTTATATTATGATGTCAAAATGTAGAACTCAACCTATTATATTAAATTACCTTTTATTTCCAAAGATCCCTGAATCAGACACCCCACTTGGGATGCAGCGCGGATGTAATGACCCAACTGCTGTGCCACCTCGGACTCACATAGCACAATCACCTCCTTGTTTCTGTCTCATTTCAGATGCATCGAACAGACTTTCAAACGATGCCCTCCCTTACCCACTACCAGCGTTATCATCGTCTTCCACAATGAAGCCTGGAGCACCCTGTTAAGAACCGTATACAGTGTCCTGCACACATCTCCGGCCATTCTGCTCAAAGAGGTCATTCTAGTGGATGACGCCAGTGTGGACGGTAAGTAAGACTAGGCCCGGTTCACCTCCCACTGTACTTAATATGAGGTCCAGTTTCAATGTAAGCGTCGTTTGAGAAAGCAAAGGAAAGGCTCTGAAGTGGGTTAGGACAGGGAGCCAGAGGAATACTAGCCGTACTCGGAATAATTGCTTTGGTTAAAGTGGAAAGAATTTTGTATTTGAAGGAAAGTGTTTGATAGTTTAATAGAAATGGGAGATGTTTGTTTTAAAATGTGGGAGTTACAAATCTGATAACATTTAAGTATAAAACTATAATTTTTAGTATTATATTACATATTTAACTCATTACGTTGTATTAATGGCTGCCTATATTACTATATTTTTAATTATTAAAGCAGACCTATTATGCAAAATCGACTTTCCAGAGCTTTTAAACATTTGGTAGTTGTTTCCCCTTCTCATTTACCCTCACAAAGTTGTTTTTGGAGTGATTCATGCATGTTTGAGCAATCTTCAATCATTTATTTTCAAGACACCATATTGCCAATCAATCTCTGTTTTCAACACCACCAGCATACATCCACTGCTCTGTACTTACTTTGTTCTCTAATTTTAATTTCTTAATCAGTAAGACACATAGGATTCGGCAGTGTCACATAGTTGTTGTTTTTTTGTTTTGTTTTTTTTAATTATTATTATTTTTAGATGGATATTGCTATTTAAAATGTGCTAATTATCTTCTTTAAAAGTCATATGCAATGCAAAACGTGTACTAAATAAATCCAAGAACAATATGCCTAGATATATTCGTTAAAGCATACACATTTTATAGCTCTCAACAGGCAAAACTTACAATTCAAAAATGACTACAGTATCACATTAAAGGTGCCGCATGTAACTTTTAGGATGGAGAGTGATATGCCACCTGCTTGTCTTCTTGGATATGTTGTTTGCTCTGCCTGGAATGTTCCACCATATGACTTTTTTACAGGTGTTTTTATTTCCCAAAAGTGCCTTCAAAGCATGCCTTCTCACTGTGAACAGGCTCGCCTCTTCACAGATCTGACTGGTAACTGGCCTGATGGCATCATATATAGAGATAGAAGTTTAATGCCATACTGTGGCACTTTCTAAGCAAAGAAACACCTTAGTGTATTTGAAATGATAGGTTTATACAGTTAGTGTATTATTGAAGCTGCTATAAAAATGAAGTGTTCATTGCTTTGTTGTTGTTTTAATCAAAGATTATCATGGCCAAGTGAAAAGACTTTCCTCCCACACTCCAGATAATAATTGTCTAACATAAATATTGACAAAGCTTTTATTAATGACGCATGTTACCTTCACCACATATACGGGAAAGACTGAAGTACCAGTATTACAATAGTGTTTTGACTTGAAAATTTGGGCCTACTCAAAGTGCCTTTGACAGGTTTTAATGTTTTTCTATTTATTACTTGGGTTTAGTGGGATAGTACCTGTGGTAAATTTGGTAAATAAAGTGACAGCTTGTGGAAAAAAAGTCCAAAAATACAGGAAGCATCTATGTCATCAACACCAAAGATTCAACAATTATGGAAACTTCATCAAACCTCATCAAAATAAAAAAGAAAATAGATGTTATAATGATGATGGTAAAATATTAAAGGCACCTTAAAAACATGAAAGACAGAACAGTTCATTTTAAACGGTTTGCACTGGTCCAAAGTTATTCCTCGCTTACCTAATGCATTACAGACATCCTAAATTGATGCGTTTATAAGTGCTTTTCTCTTTCACAGATCAGAGCAGAATTTACCACGGTTAATTTAGTAACACTTAGCATGCTAGCAGCGCACTTCCTGATTACCGCACAATAAAGCATTTTATAATTCAATGCAGACAGGACACAGAGGTCTTGTGTTGTGTAAGCAGCTCTTGAGGTCAAATATCTACTGGGGCAAGATTATTATTTTTTTTTACATGGAAAAAAAATGTGTACAGACTTTTTAAATGAAATTATGAATGAAATGAAGTGAGTAGTCTAACCTGCCATATGCACTTTAAGCTTTTAACTGTGTCCAGTTTCAGTGTGGGCTCTGGGTGGGAAAGTGGACAGGAAGCCAGTGGAATTCTAGCTGTTTCTCAGAGCAGCGGATCACTTTAGTTAATGTAAACAGGTGTGGTATCCCAGAGCAGAGAGAGGCTATGGGAGACGCTGCCTCATCTCCTCTGGCACTAAACTCATGGATAACTTTCCCATTGTCTCTCAAGCTGCAGACAATTGTCCCGCTCTGGATCAGCTATTGTTTATTTAATACAAGATGATATGTTTATAAAAGGCATATGCGAAACCGACTTCTTTGACTTTTGTTGTTGTTCTTTCTTAATGTAAAACATACCAGGAGCAGTTTTTGTTTTGTATTAATATTTGATATTCTCCATGCATTCTTACTGTGAGCGGGCTTGCCTCTCCCCAAATCTGACCAGTAACGTGACCTGTTTTAAACTTTATGCTTTAAAGGCTTATTATGGTAAGTTGACTTCCAGAAAGATGACTGTGGATGAAAGTCTGAATTGAAAAAGTGAATCTGATGTAAACTGAGAGTTTGATTTCATAAAGAAGAAAATTACGTATTTCATTGTTGTTTGGTCACGGTGTCAATCATTGGGATTTCAGTTTTAATGTTTCTGTTCAAAATGATTATAACACTAAAATGTGATATTGTGATTGTATTTGGTTTATGCACATTATAGTATTCCTGCGTATGTAGTCTGTCTCCTTCTTCAGAGATCAAATTTCATGCTTGCCACTACCGTTTAAGCTTCCTGGTTTTGGATTTGACCACTGAAAAGATGGGATATTTTGTTTTGAATTGTTAATTGCCATGGCAACAGTGCAAATTTTTCATCACTTCCATGGATAAATCAGTAAATTGTGAGCCATGAACCAACTCCTTATTATCCTTAAACCTTCACCGTTGTTTTTAGCTTCATACATACATACTTACAAACTTTAGTGTGGTAAAAGCTGTTGAAATGCCTCAAGGCCCTGAACCAGCTTTTTTCCCATGTATTTGAGCAGAATTTGTCTTGCACAAGTAAAGCTATATTGTATAAACAGCTCTTGAGGTTTAAATATGTATGCTGTGTGCACGTTAGCATGCTAGTATCTTCACCGTTACTGCAAAACTCTACTCTGGTTTCTGAAAGTTGCTCATAAACTCACTGTGAACAACTGGGATGCCCGTAATGCAAAAGATAACTTTGGACCATTTTTTTTTTTTTTTTTTTACGTTTTTAAGAGAGTAAAAATCAGGTACAGCACCTTTTTAACATTTTGTGTGTTTTGTATTTGCAGATATATTAAAGGACCGCCTGGACGACTATCTAAAGCAGCTGAACATCGTGCGAGTGGTGCGGCAGAAGGAGAGGAAGGGTTTGATCACCGCTCGACTACTGGGAGCCTCTGTTGCCACGGGAGACACGCTCACCTTTTTGGACGCTCACTGTAAGTTTACATACACAACACAAGGTGACTGACGTTAACTCAGACACGCCCATGGGCACACAAACTCAAGGTCTTAGTTATTTTACCTTTTAGCTGAGATGCCATACTTGGTTAAATGTATGCTAAATAGGTGTGTCAGAATACTGTTGAGCGGTATATATATATAAACACACCCATTTTGCGCCTGGATTTAAACATTGTCAAAGTATTTTTCATGCTGGTCTCCATGGAGGTGTTATTGCTTTGCGAAAAAATGTTCCACGCTATACTTAAACATATCTATCTTGCATTTATTAAACTCCTAATGTTTTTATTGCTCACAAAGACCTTCTAAAACATACATTCTTACTAGTAGTTTTGCTCAAATAATGAAAATTTGTCCACTACTTTCCCACATAATCGCTGCGACCTGAATAATTTATTAACTGCGGTGAGCCCTGAAAGACGAGGGCCATCCAAAAGAAACCTTCACACTTATACAGATTGTACTTTTAAAATATGTCTTCTCATGCGTTTGTCACAGTCCAGCATGTTAAACGAGTGGGCGAGTATTCATTACATTCTGAGAACTAAAATCTGTAAGTCCTTTATTATTAGATCAAGAACAGGATTAAAAGTTCAGATGTGGGTTGAAATGGATTAAGGTTTGGCAACGTAGTGTCTGTGGCTAAAGTGCAAATGACAGTTGAGACCGTGCATTTCTCTAAAACTTGTTTAACATCATTATATTTAAGATTTCAATACAGTATTTTGTCTAGTTGTTACGGTGAAGATTATAATTTTACTTCCTGGTTGGTCGTGGGCTGCAGATGTGACATACATAGAGGTGAGTCCATAACTGTAACCTAGCAACCATAATGTTAACAAGGCCAAAGGTGGTCTAATTTGCACTAATTATGATTAGACAAATTAAAATAAATGGCACCTTTGTGTTGTTAAATCAGTGAAAAAATCTAAAGAAACATCAAAAGAACATGAAAAGCTGTAATATGCACTTTAAGATTGGGATCGGTCATTAGAAAAGTCAATGTAATATCTCCAAAAAGCATAGAAACCCAATCTGTGTGTGTCTGTGTGTGTCTATGTGTGTCTGTGTGTGTCGGGGTGTGTCTGTGTGTGTCTGTGTGTGTCTGTGTGTGTCTGTGTGTGTCTGTGTGTGTCTGTGTGTGTGTCGGTGTGTGTCTGTGTGTGTCTGTGTGTGCAGGTGAATGCTTCCACGGCTGGTTGGAGCCTCTTCTGGCCAGGATAGCACAGAACTCCACTGCGGTGGTGTCTCCGGACATCACCACCATAGATCTGAACACCTTTGAGTTCATGAAGCCTTCTCCGTACGGACAGAACCACAACCGGGGAAACTTTGACTGGAGCCTGTCCTTTGGCTGGGAGAGTCTTCCCGACCACGAAAAGAGGAGGAGAAAGGATGAGACCTATCCAATCAGGTGGGGGAGGATGTAAATGTATATGATCTGTAATATAAAACAGAAGTATTCAAAATGGAGGTGGGAAATATGTTGGAAAATGAATGATGTCGCAATTGTAAAAAAGTAAAAAAGAGACAGCGATACATAGTGTAACCTCCCCAACAAGGGTATAAGGCAAGGCAGGTTTATTTGTATAGCACAGATCAGAAACAAGGTAGGTTCAAAGTGCTTTACAGAATCAGAAAGACATTAAAATCACACAAATCAAAACATAAATAATCACAAATAATCATCATAAAATTAACATTAAAGGAGAAAAGTGCAGAATAAAAACCTTGCAGTCATATGCACAGCTAAACAGAACTGTTTTGAGCCTGGATTTAAACATTGTCAAAGTAGAGGCCTGTTTCACATCTTCAGGGAGACTGTTCCAGGTTTTAGCTGCATAAAACTGAAATGCTGATTCTCCATGTTAAGTCCTGACTCTGAGGACCTCAGGGACCGTCCTCCTGCTGGTGCTCAGAGTGTGAAATGTTTCATGTGGCACTAACATAAAGTGATATTTCTGCACTTTTGTGGTTAAAGGCACTGTACCTGATTTTTTTTTTTTTTTTACATGAAAAATGTTTGAGTGGTTTTCAGAGGCTGTCATAGTAGTTGACAACTAGCATGCTAGTCATGCACTTCTTTTATAATTAAATGTAGATAATACACAGCTGACTTAAATGTAAAACATAAGTATTATTATTATTATTGCCCACCACTAATTCAAAACCATGGATCTGTTGTGAATCTAAGGACTCCCACTTTTGCTGGAGGGCTCTTCTCCATCTCCAAAGAATACTTCTACCACATTGGGAGTTACGACGAGCAAATGGAGATCTGGGGCGGAGAGAATATTGAGATGTCATTCAGGGTAAGGCGTTGCTGTAAAAAAAACTATTTGCCATTCAGTCTGTTATGGCTCAAAACATTGTATTTCTACAATTAATACTATTTCTACTATAGCTAGTAGAACTTGGCTATGGCTACTAATATTATAATACAATTGCCACTGTTACCAGTAGCACTATTACTACTTCTACTAGCATGAGTTCTAGCTGTACAGCTGTTGCCAATTCTGTACTACCAGTATTACTTGGTACTACTTGGTATTATAGCATAGAGTTAATGTTTTCTAATATCTGAGAATAGTATCTAGTAAAGTATGAAGTACTGCCACTATACTATTACTATTGATTAGGGTTATAGAATTGTAATAGTCTGCGAGTTGAAGATCAGTATGGGACCAAGCTCTGACTCTGACGTAGGCCAAGATAAAAGGTCTGAGCTGGCAGTGAGAGCCCTTAGTACAGCAGCAGTGCAATTTCTTTAACACTTTGGATATCTGTACATTTTCCTCCTTCTTTTCCTCAAAAGTATGATGACTTAGGAATAGTAATACTGTTTAACGTAAAGTTGGACTGAGAAGATGGAGGTTACAGCATTGAGTGTCCTGTTGAAGTGAATAAGTCCAGTTACTTGCCAATGATTGATATTTTTACACATTTAAACCTCCTGCTGCTCTTTATTATTTCTTAGTTATCAAATATTACCACTAGTTTTTGCTTCACGACTTTCAGAGGGGAGAGCGGAGTGTTAGCATCACATTAAAGTTAACAACTAGCTTGCCATGCACTTCCTGATCGTCAGACAGTGTTTTACCCTTTGAAATTAGATGTAGATAATGCAACGTCATTTTGATCTGAAGAGCTGCTTATACAATTTATCTTTAAAAGCAGCCACTTACCGATTGTTTTTGTTTTGGCCTGCAGGTGTGGCAGTGTGGCGGTCAGCTGGAGATCATCCCCTGCTCTGTGGTCGGTCACGTGTTCCGCACTAAGAGCCCTCACACCTTCCCCAAAGGCACAAAGGTCATCGCCCGCAACCAGGTCCGTCTCGCCGAGGTCTGGATGGACGGATACAAGGAGATCTTTTACCGCCGCAACCAGCAAGCAGCCCAGATAGCCAAAGAGGTGAGTGTACTGTGAATACACACTTAGAACTAGGTATGAAGGATTTGGGATTTGTGTTTTAATAATACGATTAGGGCTGCAGGCAACGAAAGAAATTCTTGGTCGACTAAAGATGTGTCCTGCTGATCGATTAGCTGACTAGAAACAGGGCGTGGCAAAAGCTGTCAAAAGCCAAGTTGCACTCACAAGACCACACCTGCAGGAGGAGTTCATGCAGAAAAAAGTACTAGGAAACAATGTATTTAAATAAACACAGATTGAACTTGTGAATCTAGTTGAATCTACCTTTGTATATATACATACTAAATACAACAAATCTTCAGAGGACTTACTGACTCACTAACGTCTCTTTTCTCCTGTTGTCTTAACATCCAAGTCTTACATAAAATGATTAGTCAAGTAATTATTCAAAGTTTGACAAAAAGAGTGAAATATGACCTGAGAAACTAATCCAAGAATCACATTTCAGAACATGTTTGTGCAGTTCTAAATTAAGATATAAAATGTATGTAGAATAAGAGAGAATATTTTGTTGTTGTTGTTGGAAATTATGTGAAATTGCGTCCATTCAAATTTCAATAGGGATTAATCGTGCAGCCTTATTTGAAATTTGCAATAAAACACCTGCATTGTTTTATTTCTATTTCACTTTACAAAATGCAACCAAACCCCAAAAGGAAACAAATGGACTCATAGACTACAGGAAGGCTATATGTTTATTACTTTAGACTGGCAAAGTTTAGGCCAACGTGCAAAAATTATCCAGGGTATGGAGGATATACAAAATAAAATCTCTGCCCTGTTTTTTTTGCCAAGTAAGTTGGCACAAAAAAGAACTGTTGGAACTATTTAAAAACACAGCATTTACCAATTTTTTACTGAAAAGTGATGTTATGCTAGAGAATATGCTAGCAATGAGTTTACTGGGACTTTATGTTTTATGTACTTTAATTAACTTTTTAAAATTGTCTTTAAAATCGTACCCTTTTCATTTTAGGTTTGAACTAACAGTCAGCATACATCGTTAGGATAAATAACTGTACTAGTCATTTTGTATAACCACTACCTCATTGTAGCGAGGTCATGTGAAGATAAGGACAGTGATCACAGCTGTGAGACTCAGATACACGCCAAGACAATACATGATACTCTATTCTATCTAAAAACTAACTAAACAGGACAAGAACTACTGATAGGGATGATGTCATGACTTGTTACACAGACACACCCCAGAAGGACACTCGTCACAGTCTGATAGGACCTGGCCGACCTGTGCGCCAACGGAGAGGTGCCAAGTCTAAACCATGGTACCCCCCACTATAGCATATGTATATAAGTTACTGTATAAGTGTAAACATGCAGTCTTTGCAGGGGAAGGTCAACACACACTCCTTATACAAGTATCGCTCAAGTATTTGATTAAGTAAATTCTCTGGACTTTACTTTTGTTTCAAGTGTGGTCTTTATCAAAGCAGAAACTAACGAACACGAGAGGAAAAGGCTGTTTTCCGCAACAACATCCTTTTAATTTGACCTTTATTTGAGTAGCTTATGTTGGCTAGCTCAGAGGGCTAGGGCAACATGATAATATGGAATTTAAAATAGTTTTTGAAATTTGTATTATCTTTAAATATGTTTTTTTTTTCTTTTTAACAATAAACCACGCATGTAGAAAAGTCATGGTTGATGTTTTTTGTCATTGTAGCATTTTCCTTTATCAAGCCTTTATCTTATCTGACCTTGGTTCCCACAAAGTACAAATTGTGCAAACTGCTCATTTTCTAAGTAGCAGAGTGACAATTTTCCCAGCAGCAAACGAGGCTAGATCCCCACTCCAAAGCTCCACCATAGGCTAATAGTTTTCCTAGATGTTAAATGGTTAAAGTGGAGGAGGAGGAGCGGGTCCCGTGGGTGTCATAAAAGTGCGCTCCCTCAGGCCTGTACCTCACTCACACACAGGCTCCTGCTATCAGCGAGCTAATGTAGCCCGCCGCCGCGTCATTACTGTAAGTGCTCGTCCTAATCAGGGCGAGGAGTGGACAGGAACCCTTTAGATCTGCACAGGGACAAGTCACTGCTGTTCTGTTTTATACGGACTAGACGGTGGTTAAAAAAATAAAATAAAAAAGGTCATGCGTCTGGCAAGAATTAGGTTCATAATGAAAAGTTGACAAGTCCAATCATATATACATCACATATATCTAATCATATACACAATCACATCAATAACTACAGTAATATTTAATCCTTTCCTTCTTTATTGCAGCCCTGTAGTGGCACCATCACACAAATATAAAAGTTACACACATGTAGCCTTAGATATAATGTTTTCATACTTGTTATAGTTGTTATAGACATGAGGCACACAGTATTTAATAGATCTGCTCCTAGTGTTTTAACCTTTTATGAACTGCCTCACCCCTGTCCATGCGCCCACCACTGGCCACAAAGGAGTTAGTGAGCAGAGAACTTGTAGCCGCATTACTTTTTTCCATAAATTCAAAATAATTCTTAAGTGTCCGTAAATATTGACAGAATAATGCGTATGACGTACTGTATAAACTCAATGTATCAAATGGTACTCAGGCCAAAATGATGAATAAGAGTTATTAAGGTAATCAACATGCAATTTAAAGTCAAAAGTCAATATACATTACTCTAAATACAATGCTAATGTCTTAATATTTAAATATACTGTACTAATAACTGCCTATTGCTGGGTTTTTAGGTCAGTTTTATTACAGATGTGGGGATGCTAACATGAATATTATCAAAATGCAGATTTCTGTTGCAACATATTGAGCTCTAGGGTGCAATCAGTCGTAGAAATGATGAGATTCTACTTTAAGGAATTTACCGTTTGGATATTTCATGGCAAAGTACAATGTCGTCAATAGGGAAATCAGACTCTTGCCTCCGTGTCATCATCACTTTCTCTAATATTGTCTGAAATGTGATTCTTGGGCTAGTTTTTGTCAGTTAATTTGTCTTTTTGTCAATTTTTCTGGTTTAAAATGTGAACTTTAGCAAAACATAAATTGCTGATCTAATCTCAAAAAATGCAATTTGATCCTTAATACACTGCCTGGCCAAAAAAAAAAGTCGTCACCTTGATTTAACTAAGCAAATGGGTACGAGCTTCCTCCAGTTGGTCAGGTCTAGGTTCAGCAACAGTCTGTGTTCAAAAAATGAGGTCAGCTGACACATGAATATACTGAATGACCAGGTTATTAATGGATTTTTTCTTCCCTGATGTCACGGGCAAATTCCAAAACGACAATGCCAGGATTCATCGGGCTCAAATTGTAGCCCCATTGAGAATCTTTGGGATGTGCTGGAGAAGGCTTTGTGCAGAGGTTTTTTGGTGACTTTTTTTCTTTTTGTGCAGGCAGTGTAATAAAAAAAAAATCTTCCACCAACCCATTTTCAATTTCTCAACCCTTGATTATTTTCTTTTCCCTAGAGTGCTTTCGGCGACATCTCTCAGCGCGTGGAGCTCCGACAGCAGCTGCAGTGCAAGAGCTTCTCCTGGTATCTTCAGAACGTCTTCCCTGAGGTCTTCATGCCCGACCTCCACCCTCTGCGCTTCGGCTCGGTACGCCATAAACCATAAACTCTTCTACCAGAGTTCATTTCATCGACTAAAACAGTGTCGGCAATGTCACACTTTTGCTGACAAACTCTATTTTTACTTTTGATCACGTTTTTATTTAAAGATTAAAAGTAGCTGCTAAAATTACGCATTTTTAATCTACTAAAACTGGCTAAAATTGGATATGTGTAATACCGCGTAGACTAGTATACGTCCATGGGGCACTATGGAACATACATATTACACAGATGGTAATATAAAGAAAGTACTATTATTTAATGTTTGTTTTGTTTTTTTATATGGTATTGAAATTGGTATCGAGTATTGAGTCTCTTCCTTAGTATCAAAATCAAGTTTAAAATTGTAGTTTCATGACACACTAGTCTGTACTTGTCCCATGAAGGAACCACGTACAAGTAAAATGTAAAAATATATATGTTCTGATACTAAAACGGTTATGGATTTAGTCAACAAAATTAGCTTGACAATTTCGTCGCCTAAAATGAGACTAAAACTAAAAGGATTTACCTGACTAAATTTTAAGTTTTAAACATTTCTGGTCAAACTTCACCTTACGAGCCGCCGCTCCTCCTGCTCCAGCCCCGCACCACAAAAGCCCTCTGGAGAGCTGATGTGTTTGGACAGCTTGCAGTGGATGTTTTTCTTTTTTACTTTCGCTTTCCTGTCTTTTAAATGTTTCTGCCTGTTCTGTGTAGGTGAAAAATGTGCGCAAGGAGACGTGCCTGGATGCCGGGGAGAACAACGAGGGTGGCAAACAGCTGATCATGTACCCCTGCCACGGACTCGGAGGAAATCAGGTCAGAAATAGTTAGAAAAATCACAAATATTTTCCCTAAATTGTTCAGACCTAGTTTCGGACAATCATTGTAAAGTTTTTTGTTGACGACTTAACAAAAAATGCAATAAGAACTGACAAATTAATACAAGAATTACATTTCAAAACGTGTTTGTACAGCTCTAAATACATGTTAAACACTTTTTTTCTATAGAGAATAAGACAGGACAAGTTTTATTGTTTGTGGAAGAACTTTACAGCACATGAAAAATTGCAGCCTTTGCGATTTCCGTACATTCAAACGGCAATTTTAGTTTGATTGCTGCCCCCTTAAAAATCCACCTTTATAATTAATTGCTCTGATTATTATTAAGATGATTGTACTTGGTAGGGGAACGTTTTAGAAGCCGTAATACTGGATTGAAAATGAATTTATGATCTTTATGATGGCGGACTATTAATCTAGATTGTGAATGACACTATTTGCGAATGAATAACATTTTCACAAGCTCTGAACCTGATTTTTTTCATGCATTTGAGCAAAACTTGTACAGATTTATTGACCTCATTTGTTAGTTTTATCGTGACGAGGATGGCAAAACTCCACTCTGATCTCTGAAAGTTGTGAAAAACGTTTATAAACTCTTTGCGGTGAATGTATAAGGTAAATGAGGAATAACTTTGTACCACTGCATACCGTTTAAAATAAAAAATCTGGTACGAAACCTTCATCTCTTTACGGTGACATTGCGACTGCCATTTAGTGGGATTATAACTTTAAACGGTGCAAAATTGGCTGGGATCTTATAAGGATTCCTGATTGGTTCAAATGGGCAGTTCCCACCATTTGTTCCTCTCTTCTTGTATAATGTAAACTTTGAGGTTGTCTGGACCGCAGGAAATATTCAGTTGCACAGTACTTCCTTGAGCGCTGTGTGATTTTCAGCATAAATCAAGTGTCGTAGCTTTAAGGGGTTTTGTGGGGTTTTGATGTCAGCGTGTATATGGGGTTACGTGGGAACTGGTTGACGACGCATTTGCTAAAACACAATTTGTTACGTTATATTGTTGACGTTGCTAATCATATGCGTACTGTTGTGTCCACGGGCAAGACACTTCACACCTTGTAACTGTTGGAAAATCACTGTATAGGACTAAAGCGTCAGGTCCATCCTTGGTTCTTTCTTTCGAGGATTTTACTGTAACATAAAAAAACATCAATCATCAGAATGTGTCCACCTGTAAATTCCCTTTCCTTGTGTCTTTCTTACTGCAGTATTTCGAGTACTCCACCCACCACGAGATCCGGCACAATATCCAGAAGGAGCTGTGTCTGCACGGGGCAGACGGGGGCACGCTCAAGCTGGAGGAGTGCCAGTACAAGGGCCGGGACACAGCCGTGGGACTACAGCAGAAGTGGGAGCTCAGACAGGTCCCAGTTTTACTCATAATACTCATAAAAGACGTGTTTAATAGTGAAACATATTAGCATTTGTTTTATTCATGCGTGTATAACGAGTAGAGGTGAGTGGAGCAGCCAAATTGGATTAAAGTACTATTATTTTAAGGTAAAGTTACTCTTACTTAAGTTAAAGAAAAATGAAAAGGTATTTGGGAAATGTACTTTAGTATTGAGTAACAGTTTGGATGTAAAATGTATTTTTAATTGGATTTTTGAGTTATTAGTTAATATCATCAGACAAAATATTAAATAATTCAGCTGTTACAAGATTTTAAAAGGGTAGACACAAAAATGAAAAAAACTAAATCATATCTGAAAGAGTTTTGGGCTCATACATTTTTAGTTTGTGCTCCTAACTAAAAAAGTTCATTATGAGCATTGAAATAATCAAAATGAAAGTGTGAAAGGAATGTTTTTCATGAACCCTTTAAGGACTGAGCACATTATAGACCATTGTAGTGCGCCTAGACTTTTTTCTTTTTTTAGCCATAAAAATCATGTTAAAGGAAGTATCAACATGTACTTTTGCCCTTTTTCACACACCCACCTCTATTTTACAAATCCATCCTTATTTTTCCATTGATGCATCAAATAGGTGTGTAATACCAGGTTAAATACAAGAAAAATATAAAAACGAATGCACTTTTGAGTAACTTTTATGCAAGCAAACAATGAAAAAGCTATCTGGCCAGCTCTGAAACACTTTAAATTACATATATGAACAATAATCAACATTTATACAAGAGATTGTGCAGATTGTACTTAGGGTTAGGTTTTTACAGCTCTTCTTATAAACAAAAGTCAGGCGTTTATGCAGCTAAGACATTGATTTTGGTCATATTTTTTCGAATGTCCACTAAATGAGTTATGAGCTTGTAATCTTTGGTCAAATAAGTAACATATTTAAAGAGCCTCATGCTTCTGCTTTGAGATGCTGTTTGAATTTACATGAGAGCACAATTGGTTGCGGAGTTATGTTAATGGAAAGTCCACAGCTGTGAGCCCATCAGCGACACAATAGGGTTAAAAGGCCGATAATACGCTCTTTTCTGATCTATGCTTTGTTGTTTCCTCATCAAAAACATACCTGAAGTTGTATTTTGTTTCATTTACACATGTTCAACACACTGTTCAAATCATTTCATATTGTCAACCGCTTTTGACACAAGTGAACAAAACTTTTACTCAAGTTAAAACATTCAAACTAATTATATAGTAATAATAAAGTGAAAAATAATAATGAAAAACTGCAATTTCGTCAAGTTACATTTATGCAGTTACATTTACTTGATATCTACTTCTGCAAACCAATCCAGTTTACCAAGATACAGTTAAGTCCAAACTCATGGGACTCGTTTGGGTCAATTCAACCTTTACATTGTCTGTACAGTGATGCAATAGCCATTCTGCTCATATTTTTAACCCCCTCTACTGGCAGCAATAGGTAGGTATTATAAGACCAACCTATGGCCTGATTCCAAGTGTTAAAACTAAAACTAAATGAAAAAACAAACAAACAAAAAAACCATAAATAAAAATGCCCTCCATTATTATTTTTAGCAATAGACTATCTAGAACATTATTATTCTTCTCCTTCTCTCTTAAACATTCCATTATCTTGTTAAAAAATGTAATTAACAATGTTTATGTCTCCCACAGAATCAGTTGTTCTTCCTCCCCGGCCTCAAACTGTGTCTGAGTGCGCGACACGAGCACCCGTCGCTCACACCTTGTAATCCAGACGACCGATTCCAACAATGGATATTCATTTGAACCACCACAATAAGGAAAAGCTGTTTTTGTAAATGCAGATGTGTTTGGTGTTTTGTTTTTTTTGTTTTTTTTAGATTGAAGACCACTCTTAACTTATTTTTATACATAGAGCAAAACTACTGGTGCATGGAGGACAGAAAATGAACTTTACCTAATGTGCCTGTAATGGTGTTTTTGGATACAAGAAGATTTAAACTGGGACTTAACACCTAAACTTCACCCACAACCACATTTTAAATAGAACTGCTAATCTGGGCAGTACCTGGAGGACTAAACAAAAGAGTGAGTGAAAAGGAGGTCTGGGGGCAGGGATAAGGAGCAGTGTGATTGGTCTAAACAGGTATGCACCCCTTATACTCCGTTCCTGCAGCCAGGTGTGTGAAAAATACGCATTTTTATGGATATTGGGACCATTTTTATACTCAAACTGTGCCATCTAAAAGTGTGCCTATAATAAGTCTACTGAAGGGGCCTTAATGCAATGCAGGGGGCACCTCTGCTGATTCCTGGTGCAGGCGCTAGTGTTCTGATGGATGTGGGAATGCTTGTCAAATATGAATTGTTATTTTGTATGTGGTGTTTGGATGTCTGTTTTCATTAAAAGCAGCTGGTTAGTGAACTTTTTCTTTTTGTGTGTGCATTTTAAACTAGGAAAATGAAGTTACCGGTACTATCCAGACACAAAAATCAAATGTTCTGATTGATGTAAGTTGCAAATAGGACTTAACTTTAACCACAGAGGCTTATTCAAAAGTTGTTGGCAAACAGATTAATTCATAGCAACACAGTCCTGGATACGGCTGAACGATGTGGGGAAAAGATCTAATTGCAGTTTTTCTGACAACGTTGTGATTAGATTTGCTTTTTATGTTTTAATAATGGGATTCTGTCCAAAGTTCACATTCGCATCCAGGAAAATTGTCAAAGACTGAAATATGAACTGAATGTGAACAAACTAATACAAGAATTATATTTCAGAGTTTGTTCTGATCCAAACTTTTTATTCAGAATGAGACAAGATATTTTGTTGTGAAAATTCAAAAATTGCAGCCTTATTGTGTCCATTCAAATTCAATTTCTTTTAATCCTGCAGCCCTACTCTTGGCTTTATAAACTTATACAATAATATAATACAATTTGGCTTAAAACTAAAAATTGTTTACATGGATACACACATTTTTTTATTATTATTGTATATTAAATTTGGTATTAAGCAGGACAAAATAAATTCTGGGGGCTTAGGTTACTTTTACGATCAAGCCTTGACTGAAAATAAAACCTGTTTCTATAAATAATCTTCTGCAATATCCTGTAGTAACCACCAGAGTGCGCATCATCTTAATTCTTTGACCAGAGCTGAGCTGGAGGCTAATTCACACAAAGAGATAATCTTCCTGCTCTGATGTGGCTTATGAATGAGGATGAATCACACAAAACTCATTCAGAGCAAAGTTTTCATCCAATTTATTTCCAAAACATGGTAAAAATGAAACAATGGAGTCGAGTCAAAACCGAACACTTAAAAAAACTGTACCATTGTGCAAAATGCTTGCATTTCACAGAAGTCCAAATAGAAATACATAAATCAGGCACATGAAGCTTTACAACTCACGACCAGCATAGAACAAAAGACAACTCGAAGATAGCGAAGCGTACAGACCTTTAGTAAACCACAATAAATACACATTTGAATATATTAGTCCTCATAAATAGTGGAAATGAACTGAACACAGGATTCTTGGATGCAGTGCTGCCGTATCCCTGTGTCTTCTCACACTGTATACTTTGGCACAATCTTACGCACTGAGCCATGTAGGTACTGCCAAACGCCTGAGAGCACTGCGTTCTTACTGAACCGCAGTGACTGATTCTTCTGTCAAAATGATATCACCTTTTCAATGTCTTCTCTTTTCAGGTAGAACATTGTACACAGTTGTTTCCTAATGTAAAAACTAACATTATTGCCCAATTAAGTGATCAAATCTGTGATAATGCTATTTACACATTTGGTAAAGTGTTCCCTTTTCACTTCTGACATCAATAATGGCTTTTTAGGATCATGTACGGTGGCCCTGGAGGGACAAGTCACAAAACAATAATTACAAAACATGAACATTATTGTGTTTCCTGATTTTTAAATGCCTTTAGTACTTCTCTTTTATTATGTCCTTTGCCATTTATCTTTGCTTGTATTTTCTGTCTTTCTTTTTTGTGACATATTCCTCAGGGCCACCGTATTTCAAAATTCATTATTGTAACTGATGATGTTCAACGATAACATTTGATTGTCAACATTAAGCATGTATTTACCCTTATTCCTCAGCGGTGGCGTATTTAGAAGATGCTGTTTAAAAGTTTAGTCTGACAATTTAAAATCTAATGCACTTTCTATTGCACTGCACAGATCCACATACATAAACATCTTCATGAATCAACCGTAAAAATCAGATCTAAAAAATACTAATATTATCGGCAATTTCAGGTCAACTTGCCGATGATTAATTACAATTCATATCAAACGTTTTTTGTTGTTTTTTACGACTTTTGGAGCTACGTCAAAGTGCTGCTTTAATAATATCCCTGTGTTGGATCAGTGCTTCCAAGTCCAAGTACTTCATTTGTAGTGGCACCAAATTTTCCCACCCAAAGCTCTTAATACATCCAAAGATATTCCAGGCCATGTCATGCTTTTCCAAAACCCGAAAAGCAAAAAAAGAAATAGTTACAACACATTATCATAGAAAACAATGGCGATTCCCCCCAAATGTCTGTGAGGTCTCCCAAATGGCATGCTTATCAAAACATTTACAATATAGAATTATTCACGTATTTCCCTAACAATAAATAAACCAACGTTATTTTTTTTGCACATTTGACACTTACAGTACATAGAAAAGTTCCATTTACAGTACAATATCTGTCTCAAACTAGAACCTTACATTTGAAATTACAAGATACATTGCACGAAATGATGTCTTCTTTTGAGTGAATGTGGAGAAGCCTCAGAAGTTTAAATTATTGGGTTTGAATCTATGGCTTTGTATATACATATGATCAGAGTGGTCCATTGCTTTAATAAGAGGCGTGTGTGTTTTTAACCAAAGCGTATTTTTGACAACTTATACGGTAAATACACATAGAACTGGAGGTCTGTGCAACATTCTGATATAATAAATAGTGAATAAATAATGATCGGTAAATTTCAGCTGAGAGAAGCATTACATTCAAATAATCCATTGGTTTAATGTTGGTGGTCGTAAGTAAGAAACATTTGGTTTGTGATGATTCTTGTGAAAGGCGACATACAGTAGCTGAACATGCTATCTTCGTCTCTGGTATGGTCACCTGGCAACAGGGGTAAGAACAGTTGGTGAATCTCTTGACTGCTTATCCAGAAATTCAGGCAATGTCATTTTTTGTTCAAATACTCAGCAGGGGTGCCTTTTGAGCTGGATTTGAACCAGCTACCTTCTGGTTAGTGGGTTATACTACCAGCTAATATCTCTTCCAAGTTATCACTGTGTTGTCCTAAAATTCCAAAGCTAAAATCTGTTTAAAGGAACTGTATGTAAGATTTTGTTTTTGAAATTTCATAAACTTGACCTGTCTGTGTCCCCAGATACGAGGTAAACATGTTCAAATCAAATACAGCTTTTTCTGATAACAATTATAATGCTGGTTTATTCTTAACTACAAAAACACTGGACATGATCGCCAAGTTCTTAGTTATAATTTGGTGTTTCAGTTCCAGAGATGATTATCTAATCAGAAGCAGAATGAGCCTCACATGAGTCTCTCAGTTGGGCTGCCAGCGCTGAAATCCCATTGGTTTAAACCTAAAAGGACTCTGTCTGATCTGAACGGTCACTATCTAAGCCCCAGCACCTGAAGCTAATCATGAATCAGTGCTAGTGCAGCGTCTGTAGCTCAGTGAGTGAATTCTGGAGGTTCTGAGCTTTCACATGAGGCCTGTCCATGTACTGAGGATGATAAAAGTTAATATGTGTAGGCTCTGGCAACTCAGGTTCAGCTGTGATTGTAGTACTTAAAAACAAACATTAAGAGCGCAGGCTACATACAGTTCTTTTAGTGAGATAACTGAAGATAAAATGCATTCATCACATCAGTTCATTGTCAAAAATCGGCTTGGGTTAACCTAACAAACCTACCTTCATTTTAAGGTATGGCGATGTGAAAAGGCCATGACGCATCTGCTTTAAATACCACTTAATGTAAACTGACCACAAAGAGCTCTTAAATGGCTGTGACTTCTGGACATTGCTCTGGTAAAGGGAGGCTCGGAGAAGTGTTTGTGAGCAGGGTTAGATCTGAATGCCCATTACACTCTTTCTGGGTTTGCTCTGATGCTAAACAAGTCGTGCTATAGGAACTCTGGCTATTATTGTTAAGGTAGAAATGATTTGTATTGTCGGTCTGCTCTACGAAACCATTCTTTATTTCCTTTTCTTGATCTGGCACGTAATTGGTTAGCTCCGTTGTGTGAGTCCCGTTAGTGAGGCTGTAACACTGGTTGGTCGAATACCGCTCTTCTGTTTGATTTGCAAAGTTTGTGTACTGTTCGGCGGCCATGTTGAATTGCGTCGCGTTGCTAGCTTGATCCGCAAATGCTTCTCCGTAAGGTTCGCTAACTTGGCTGCTACTTTGGCTGTTGGGAATTGCGTTTGCTAGCTGATAGTACTCGTTTGAAGAAGAGTTTATCAAATATGAATTCCCGTTAATGTGGTTTTCGTCATTGTAACATAGAACAGAAGTTAGCGGTGCGACGCTAGTTTGGTTGGATAAGTCTTCCTCAAAGTTTTCAGTCTTTTGCTCATCTTCGTCATCCTCGTCTTCCTCCTCAGAGTCACTGTTGGCTAAACTTTGCGTACTCGAGTCGGAAAGTCCGCTACAAACGCTGCTACTTTCATCTTCATCGTTCTCCTCTTCTTCCTCATCCTCCTCTTCATCATCCTCATCTTCGTCATCCTCTTCGTCGATGGCTTCGTCCATGTCGTCCGTCGTCGCTTGGAGATGCATGGCAGCGGGAGGGGGGACCGTGTCAGATAAAGTGTACTCCAACCGGTGCTGCGATTGGAGGAGAGTGTTGTTGCCGTTGTTGCCGTCACCGTGGAAACCGTTGGTGGGCGTGGCCAGCTGCTGCTGTTGCTCGCGGCTCTTCTCCAGCTCCAGCTTCATTATGGTGTGCAGGAAGTGAGTGCGCACGCGGATGGGGTTGAATTCCACGCGGCCGGTGGAGTTGCTGCAGCCCTCTTTGGTGCAGCCGCAGGGGAAGGACATGCGATCCACCTGGACACAACACACGAGTTATTGTTAAGGCTTCAACTGTTTTACTTTAGATAGAAAAGAAAAATACAACTTCTTTCCCAGATTACTGCTGTCACGTTCATAATTATGTGAATGGAGATTGGTTGTCCTTATTTTGTCTTGGTTTAGCATTGGTAAGCCCTGGATAAATCTCTATCCCATAATTTAGACATATTTATTTCGATATAAGTGATATAAGTTGAGGACAAAACCCTGGTTGACTCATTTTTTCTCAGTATTTGAAGTAAAATATAACTTAAGTCAAATATACATTGTTTTGGCAAGTAAAGCTTACTAGCTCTAGCGAGTTTAGTCAGAGTAATATCTTCCTCATAATCCATTACTGTGATTTATTATGTCTTCTTTTTAGAAATGATCTAAAACTGAATTTCATAACTGGAATCTAATTGCTAATGAACAGTTTATGATTATTATTAGACTAACCACATTACTATACCAATATGGTGTGTTGCTACATCTCCAGTGAAACCTGGTTACGCCACTGTCATACATCATACAGTATCCCTTCATCTAGTTTGTGCGAACACCTGGAGAAACAGGTTTAAAATCACTGTGTTTTACTTGAATTTACAGTGAACCTCCTTCTGTCTCACAGATATTTGTCCATTACCTTGACGCCTTGACACATTTGCATTTTCACTCAGTTCATTTCAGCGACAGATGCAGCGAGCTCTGACTTTAAACTAAGAACAAATAAATATTCTGAATGAATTATTTAATTTCTCTTGCTTCAAGTCTAATCAAGGCTATTGCTTATTTCATGACTAGATTTTTTAATCACAGCTTTTTCATTCATTGCAGATCATTAGCAAAAGTGGAAAAGATGTAATAATTTCAATAGTTTAATTCAGACATTTTGTCCCATGTTAGTTCACACAAAGTCACATTTATTTTTTATTTTGATGAGGCTGACTGTTTTAACCATCATTCATATTGTATACTGCCTGTGTCACTTTGTGAAGAAGGATAAGTTAAAGTCATAATCCCAGGCATCCCAGACATAGCAACAACATCTCCCTGTGTCTCTATGGAGACAAGTAGATGACATAGCTGCCACCAGGGCAAATTACATATCAGTTCTGTACGAAGGTTTTTTTGTGAAATAAAATACCCAAATTGGAATAAAAGAAAATATTACACACACACACACACACACACCCACACACACACACATATTATGCAGTGGTGCTTTAACTTTGACTATACTTGACAGCGACTTGTTAGCCTCATAGCAGAATTGTCAAAGTATTTTTTCAAAGTAGTCAGGAAAACCAAAAATGACTGAGGTGGCTCGTGTTTTTTTTGGCTGTGAAAAAATTTCTGATTGACCGAGGATGGATCTACAGATGCAGCGGGATCTGGAGAGTAGAATGGGACAAAAAACTCAATCTGGCAAAAAACTTTTGCAGTTATGCTATGAAGCCATCAATATTCATTCCACTTCAAAATGAACAATACATACACCACCAGTCAAAAGTTTGGACGCACATTTTCATTTATTTTTCTTCTTTATTTCCATTACACCATAGATTTTCACTGAAGGCATCAAAACTATGAATGAACAGATGGAATATAGCAAACTAATAATAAACTCAAAATAATTCAAAACTTTTTTTTAGGTAAAAAAAAATAGCCTCCATTTGCTAAGACGGTGCTTTTCACTTTTGGGATTTCTTGAGACCCTGACAAGGCACACCTGTGAAATGAAAACCATTTCAGCAGAGAAGGCTGTCAACAAAGCAAAGGGTCGCTACTTTGAGGATTTGAATATAAAATCTAAAAAAAATAGGTATTTTCATTTCTTTTTCTTTGCTACATAATTCTATACATCTTACATCATACATTTGATGCCTATATATGTATAACATGTATATAACATGTAGAAAGTAGTAAACATAAAGAAAAAAACATTAAATGAGGGTGTGTGTCCAAATGTTTGATAAGTAATGCATAAATCTAAATATGTATTATTTTGTGTGACGAACATGTTCTAGTCACAATATGTATTGAGTATATTTCATTTGAACTGCAGTCTCCCCCCGTACAGCCCGTACCTGGCACTTGATCCCCGCGAGGCTGCACGCACAGGTCTCAGGGTCACAGAAGAGGCGGCAGTCACAGCCACAGTCCTCGCGTGACACCCGGATGGCCCTGAGCTCATGTTTCTCTTCCACGTCGATCTTTTTGACCCCGGATGAACGCAGCAGGGCACGACGCTTCTTAGTGGTCAGTGGCTGCAAGAAGAAGTACTCGTCCACCTCTGTGTTGTCCAGGTCAATGTCATCGTCCGAAATGTCCTCGGCCGTGAGAGAGTTGGCCTCCTCTGACTCCACTGTGCCGTTCTTTGTCAGCTGAAAGGGAAATATCACACATGTAGTGGTTTAGGATTTTGAAAGACCATAAAACAAAATCAAAATCAGGTTATCCTCTGACTTAAATAAAACATTTTACGTGCAGTAACTTTTCTACAGTATATTACTGAATGATTAGATTTCTCACAGACATTGGCAGCTTATACAATGTGAAAATATATTGTTACAAAAGTAATAACTTCTACTCAGTTTTTAGTACTATTACTAAAATTATTAGTACTAATACTATTAAATAAATTAAAGGCAGGTAGGTATTGAATTTAGGTTTAACTGATAATAATTGTAATACTGATTTATTAATAACTATATTACAAAAGCACGGGACATGATCAGTGCTAGTGCAGCCTCTGAAGCTCAGTGAGTGAATCCTGAATGTTCTGATCTTTCACATGAGGTCGGTCCATAAACTGAGAAAGAGACAAACTTGTCTGTGTCCTCTATCTGCAGGTTAAGGCACTGGGAACCCAGGTTCAGCTGTAACTGCATTTTCAACAGTGCAGACCACACACACAGTTCCTTTAATTCCATCTCACTGATTTCATTTTTCATCCTCATTTGGCATCTGCCAGTTAATGTATTCATTTATGTATGAGATTTGAATTAATATGAATGCAGCTATTGACAGTTGATATTGTGAAAATTGACAATATGCAGAATTATGCAGCTTCTTATCACTATGAAAACATAAAGAAAATGTAATGTGTGTAAAGTGTAAATGGCATTTTGATGAATTTTATCATTTTCATCAATACCCTTCAGCCTTGACGTTTCTCCTGCTACATATCAATTTTTAATTTAACTTTGTATAATAAAAAATATGGCAAGGTTGTATTTGCAACATAGCCTTGTTATCTCAGAACCTCAATTCTCAAAGTAACAGATTTTTCACTGATAGAAAAAAGCATGTTCATAATTAAAATAGAATAAAATTAAAATTACAAAGCAGATCCACCTTGAGCTTTATAGAGTTAAGCTTCTCCTCTTTGAGATGGTCTCGTAGCATGTCTCGGTGGATCCTCTCCTGCTCCAGAGCAAACTCCCCCAGAGAGTATTGTCGGATCCAGCTGTGGCGGCTGGACATGCCCAGGGTGCTGCCCCCTTGACTGGGCACGCTGGTGAAGCCCTGGCGCCGACTGAAGTAGTACACGGTGACATTCTCAAACTGCACACGCCTGTTCCTCAGACGCTTCTCCCGCTTCAGGATGGAGCCAGCTGTAGAGAACAACACATGTGAGTGAGTGCGTGGGAGGAGGAGGGACTCACCATGTATGAGATCTTTTGTTTAAAGCAGTGGCTCTTAATTTGTGGTAAGGAGGTTCTACTTCAATTGTAATATTTTTATTTTTACAATTTCATCTCTATTTTTGTCTGCTTTGGGTTAGTCCTTGTTTAGAACTACTGCAGCCATGGAGCAGTCGCATTTTAGACCTGGTTCAGCTCTTTTCAGGAACACCTTGCTATCCATGGGTTTCATGGTGATGAAAATACAACAGTGACGTCCGAGAATTAACAATTAATGAACAAGTTGAATGGTCAAAAGTCCTCAAAATGTCACCTTTAACAGGACATTGAAGCCCATTAATGGAATAATAAAATAACTATAGTAATCAGGATTACTATATTTATGGTATTTCACCAAAGCATAAGTTTGTAAAGAATACATGAGTTTAAAGTAATAAAAACAAAATAAACTTAAATCTAACCATTTCACTAGAATATTAAAATATAACTAATGATTTAAAATGAAAATGAACATTCAACAGTAAGGCATGGGTCAGCATTTACTTTATAAATATCGAATGTATATTTTTCCACTTTTCAACAGCAATTCCAACATTCTCAACCTCCTTACAGAAATCCGCTTGGCTTTCACGGTTTCAAAATTCTGGTACTTATCTATTCCAATGAGGAAGTGCTGTCCTGAAATGCCTCATATATTGCACATTCTTTCTCTGGATGCATCCACAGTGCTACTCCACATCTCAGCCCGTCTGACTGCAGCTTTCCCGGGAACTATTTCATCATTCTGTGTTTCGGCGTGTCTTTTTAAGAAGAGAAGAGTGAGGTGGGAGGAGAGGGGGGTTCGCGAGGGGGGCTGAGATGGAGGGAGCGATACTGGGGCATAAATAATCGTCTCTACACATCCGAGTAGCGCCACAGTTCACCCCAGCACCAGACAGACTCCCTCTCCCTTAGACAGAAAGGGCATTTTATTAGCTGCTGGTTTTACGGTATTGTCATTGCAGCTTGGGTTTTAACATTATGAGCTTTTAAAACAATAAAACCGAACAATTTTCCACTACAGATTGTATTTGTTCTGCCTGACTAAAAATACAGGGTACATTTACAGGGTAGCTTGTTCTGGCAAAATGGTTCAATAAAAGAGCATGGAAAAAATATTGAGTCCAATTGTGTGAAGAGAAGTGACCACAAATGTCCAATGAACAAGCTACAAAAATATACTCCCGATTACATCAACCATATAAACCCAGTCAAACCATTAGCAAACAATAATAATCATAATAAAACAGGCGGAAAATTGAACTTATAAACAACTGTAACTATATTTGCAGATATTATGAAAATCTCCTATTGAAATCACCTCTTTTTTCAACAACATATTTTGAAATGCCCATATTCAAAGCCCCATCATGTAATATTTCAACCAAGAAGAAAGGTTAAAATAAAAGCGTTTATTTCATTACCCGTGTTTTATTACCTTAAAAAGCTTCAATAACAAGCAGCCTTATTGGTCTTACTGACAGTGGGCTTGCCTCTCTGCTGATCTGACCAATAACTTGGCATATTGCTGCTTGTTTCCATAGAGATGTTACTACTTTGGCTGGACTGTTCCTCAGAATGGCGACATAGGTTTGCTTTAACTTTCCTTCTCCATAGAGTCAGGTAGAGCATCCACCACTGGAAATATCAACACGATGCCGCTTTGAAAAACCTTTTACTTTACCTTCTTTTATCTATTTTGCCATTGTTCAGCTTAATAAAGAATAAAAAATAAAACAATGTGCACGTCTTCTGCTAATCAGTAACAATTGTGCAATTACGAATATATTACTTTGATTACTGACGACAATTCTGATTATAATTGCCAGACCATATCATTATCGCATTAAAACAACAACGCCATGTAATTCTGCACCATAGTCTCTCCATTCATAACAGCAGACAGCCACTTAACCATGCGGACTCCCCCTCCCTGACCTCTCCTCTCCCCTAGCAGCTGTGAATGACACCCGGGCCACCCTCCTCCTTTAGGGACCCGGCACCCTACGCCTGCCCTCCAAAATCCACTCCACGCAGGGGAAGAGGGAGGAAGTGGGGGGGGGGTCTCGTCAGCTGAGCGCACGTCATTCACGCTGACACATAACAAGCCCATTACTGCTAATATTAGAGCATCAACACTCACAAATATGACTCAGTTTGCATCTCTGGCTGCTAATGTCGTCTAAGCTAAATGTGCGCGGACTAGACGCAGTGTTTCCCATTATTAGAGGAGATTACGGTGCCCCTTCCCATAGTCTAAAAACTAGCTGAGCAAAAAAATGTTAAAACAAATTATACTTTATGCTTGTGTTATCATATAGAAGAATATAGAAGTAACCATTTTTTATCTGTAATCAAAGCTTTTTTGTTCAGCAGAGTCAATAAGTGACATTTATACACGGAAATATTGTATTAAATAAAAGGATTTAAATATGTATCGCTTATGCCACTATAGCCTTGGTATAAACCAGTGGGAAACATTGAGAAGCTTTTAAAAATCCCCCTAGGATTACACTGTGTACTGGTACGGCACTCAGCACTTAAGGATGAACCAGTCACTGTCCATTTAAGGTCGCTAATGGTTCAGGTTGGAAAACTGCCAGGCTGCAATTAAAAACAAAACAGCATTATAAAATCCATACCATTAACCTTGTAAACGATATATGGTTTCAGTTCTTTCTAAAACAATCACACCAGATAAGATTTATATGCTAAGTCATGCAGTGTAGTTGTACATCACTAAAGATAATCAAATGATTAGCTTTTGAAAAGGGACAAGATGAGAAGAAAAAAACAATGATTCAATTTGTTAAGAGCACATAAAAAGATGTAGCAAAATAAATAAATAGGACAAACAGCAACCCTCACTGCCTAATAAACATTTAAAACACTGCACTACATCGCAGGGTCAGACTACAATTCAGTTTTTATCACTATAGGAGCTATACAGGGAAACACACAGTATATAAACATAGCCAATATCTTGAAATGGTAAAAAATTGATTCACACCTCTAGGCTAGAAAAGCAAACTCACTAAACAAGGCAGATAACAGAAATGTTTAAGTCCACATATTGAATCAACTGGTAAGACTCTGAGATCCATAGGCTGTCTATAACTGTGTTGCCATGATAATAATTAAAATTAAGAAAAACACCATGGTACAGGTTTACGTTGTCAGCTTGGCCTTACATTTGGCAGGTGTCTTGAAGAGCCCTTAAAAGCCCTTGAAAGCAGCAGCAATGGCACAAACAAAGAGCAGGAGTCAGTCACTTGTCAGATGTGTAACATGTTTTTGTTTTTAATGTCGTCATTCCCAAAAGGCAACACTGGACATAGACACTGAGCTGGTGTTTTGTTGTTGTTTTTTTCAGAATAGGCGTGACATAGTGACTCATAGTGTAAAAAATATTATTATAAAACACTTTGAATGCCTTGAAAGTGGAAAAGTACCATATAAAAATGTGACAATTTACTATTTAACATTGTTCAATAGTATAGACATGTTAGCATCTATAGTTACTTTTCCTATGCATGGCGTTATTTGTACTTGTACTGTATTTTCACTTGTGACTTTTACGTGGACCATGTTTTATAAATGTGCTATATAAATAAACTTGAATTAGAGATAAATGTCGTCAACCAACAACTCAACAATGTTATTAATGTATGCTACTTTCTGTCACTTCTGCATGTGATGAGATAATGTGTGGATGACTTTTATGCACTAATTAACATTTATCTATATTTATCTTACTCTTTTTAAGTATTGTGCATATGTGTTTTCTGTATCTCTGTTGCTAACAGGCTACACTTGGCCAAAGGATTATAACTGAACATGAACTAAAACTAGCGCACTGACAAAAATGTTCATTAATGTGCACTGTCCTGTTCAGTTTTCAAACATATATTGACACTGTACCAACTTGATGTTTACTACATTGAGGAGGCATTGAGAGACAATTTAATGTTGGACTTGTCACGATAACACATTCTGAGGTACGATATATTGTGATAGAGAAATATTGTGAAAAACGATGATATTGAAACTACTGTATGCCACTGACGCAGTAAAAATACAGCAAGATAATCCCAATGAACCAATTTTCAGTAGACAATATCATTAAAAGACATGTGCTGCAGCAAATAAATAGCATAATTAAGCAATAATTACTCAGAGAAGTAACTGTTTTACCCCTCAGCAGCTCAAATCTTATCGTATTACAACAAAAGTAACAAAAACATCTCCCCAATATTGCTAAAAATATACCCATGATAAATATTGAGCCCCAAAATATATTGTTCCATCTTTCATATATTTAAATCTTTCATATATTTAAATCGATATTGTAATTGTCATGACACGTATAGACTTAACACACTATAGCCTTGACATATTATAAATTGACATAAAGTGTTAAACCGCATTTTGCAATTTGTCTGCACTGAAACAAAGAACCATAGGGCATGTAGTTAGTTGTCTCTGCTTTTATATGACAGAATCTTACCATTTCATATATGATAAAAGTCTCTACTTTCAACGACATGTAAACATTCTTTGTCGAGTGATGACAGCTATCCTCAAATATAATTAAAATTTACATTACTGTATGCTTTCTTACAGATTTACACACATTATAGAGCAGGTCTTTTCTCTGAGCCGATTAGCAGCTCCTTTCTCCTCCCCATGCTACATTATACAAGTCGGCCTCTCTCTCCTCTCCCTCACCTCTTCTATTCAGTCTGCTCGCCACTCTAATGCAGTTCCTAATGACAGACAGTGCTGCTTTATAAAAGGCCCATCACTCCTGGCCCGCTCCTCTCTGTTCCGAACACAGGCAGCCGCTCGACTTCCACAATACCGGATGCGAGTCAGGTGGAGAGCAAGGGCGTTATTGCTGTCTTGATTACAAAGAGCCCCGGATTTGTTTTCCCTGAGATGAAATGAGGAGATTCATCATTCTGTCAGGGAGGTTACATGCAACTGGAGTCTCGATGTGCATGTAAACGTCTCACTCCGACTGTGGCCAGAGATTGCACCTAATCGCAATAACACACCCAGATAATGTGGTTTAATAGGCAACTACTGTGGCATACGGAATGGTGTTCAGGTTAAGAGCAGGAAGTGGAATAAGTGTAACTATGTTTTTAGTATACTGCAAGACGCAACTATGAATGTAAAATATAAAACTATCAAAAAGTGAGATTTGAAAAGTATAAAAGATATAGTATAACTTTTTCAAGTAGTGGTGTCATAAGGAAAATTAGGCATGACTGTAACATACAATCAATGATACTCAAGAAATCCAAATGGAAATATAACTGTTCTAATACTGACACAGCGTAGTATACAGAGATAAGAACAACAACATGTAACTCTGATACTAAATACATTCAGTAGTTTAATTTTGTTCAACCTATTAAGTTAATTTAATTAGTGAAGTAATTACTATTAGGAGGCTCCTCCTTGCTATACAGATAAGGCAGACCTGAATGTATGCTAATAAGGAAATGGACTAGATTCTATAGCACATAAGATCATGCAAGATTTCTTGAAAACAATCTCTTAATTTGTACTCAAGAAGTGTTTATAGGTATACTCCTTAAAGTGACTGTATGTGGCCTGTGCTCTTGAGAGTTTTAAAAAAATGTATTACAATCACACCTCAACCAAGGCTGCCAGTGGCTAATCCTGAGGACACATACATGTCTTCCCCTTTGTCAGTATTCACCTTATTCCGGAAGTTGCAGTGGGCACCGCCATTGCCATTCGGGTTGTATTATTTTGCATGGAGCAGCCGATCTTGACAGTAAATAAGTTCTACATGGACTACAGAGCCATTTTAAAGCCTCCCAGAGAATTGGTGCATCGTTGACTTGTTGGTGCATATGAACATTAAACATTTCATACATATAAAGCTACTTTGTATCATATTTTAGTGGTAAAACTTTTCCCAAATTCTCTGCTTAACTGGAAGTACCACCACAAAGAACGTGCGGTTTAGTAGCATTTAGAAGCACAAGTGGGTGAGGTGGAAATAAAGCCAATATGGACTCTTGTACTGCAGCAGTATAAAGACTGATTAATGATTGGCTGCAGGTGCTGGGGTTAAGGTAGTGAGCATTAAGATCACAGAGAGTCCTTTTAGGTTTAAACCAACTGGATTTCAGCAATGAATCTGGCAACCCAAATGAGAGACACCAAATTATAACAAACAGCTTGACTATCATGTTCAATGTTTTTATAATTAAGAATAAATCAACATTAGAATTGTTTTCAGTAAAAGCTATTTGATTTGAAAATTTCTACCTGCTGGCTGGGGACAGGGTCAGGTTTATGAAATTTTAAAATCAAAATATGACATACACTTCCTTTAATTAAACAAAAACAATTGAGCCTGCATACGTCTAGAGCAGTACTTTTGACATTCATACTGTATTTTTTTTCTTTATTTATTCTTTATTTGTCAGGGACCATGTACAGATTCATTAACCTTACAAAAGAAGAGATGATTTGTACCAGATTTAGCTACTGCTACTTTCCATCTGCAGTCCCTGGGCAGGTGAACACATATTAAAAATACACATTTCATTACGATTATAAGACTATCTATAATAGACAAAGACAGAAGTCCAGTTAAATGGCTTAATGAAAGAAAGTGGTTGTAATTAGTTCACACTGGTTAATCTCTGGATGTAAACGGTAGTATACTGACGTGTGAATGGGCCCGAGGCTGCGGGGTTGACGCTGTCGCTGCTGTCCCCGCTTTCACTGCAGGACACCTCATCATCGGACTCACGCGCGGACGAGCACGGAGACGCCACCGCTGCCGCCTCCACCTCCTCAAATTTCCTCTTCAGTATTCCGCTCATGGCCCCGCACAGCTCCACATGTACCTGGGCGAGCAGAGCAGAGAGGCAGACAGCGCACATTATTTCACATCCACTTCAAGGGCCGTCATAATCCTGCACACACTCAATTAGCCAGGGGCCCCAGACCACCCCTCCCTGTACGCTAGAGTGCACACACACACACACACACACACACACACACACACACACACACACACCCCCACACATATATACACAGACACATATGCACACTCGCTCCCTGGGCGATTGATCACCTTTGCACAACGCGGATGAGATGGAAGGAAGAAGCTGCTAATTACACACTACAACTGCTTCACAGGAAGTCGATACACTTATAACTATAGAATATTCTTTTGTATTTGATTGTGAACATAAAGAATGAAGCAATGGATGGTTTGTACTCGCACAGACCAAGGTTAATTACATACTGAAATATAGTATTATGATAAGCTGAGATATAAATTATCAATAAAAACTGTAAGGAGAATGTGATTTTAAATTGAACTCAGATATTATTTTTATTTTTATACATTTGTATTAAAGCTATGCAGTGTCAACAAACCTCGACGCATTAAGTAATTGCTGCTTACAACAATAAAAGAAGTAAAGCAAAATCCTCCAAAAAGAAAGACCAAAGAAAGAAGAGAGAAAGAAGAGGTCAAACCTATACTTATAAAACATTCATTTAATAATAATGCATTTTCTAATGTCTATATTCTGTTGTTGTTGTCGTTGTTGTTGATGTTATCCATCAAGAAGAATAGCCATCAACACATAATTCCTTATCATAACTAGTCAACTGTAGCCCCATACTATACTGTTATAGTTAAATATATGATTAGTATAGCTACGATTTCTTGCAAAATTCACAGTGCAAAAGTGCAAAAATAATGCCAAGGTATTAGGGTTGTCAAAAGTATTAAAAATATCTAATATTAATTGATATTAATATTTGTATTGAAATCACATGCTCATTTGAGCAAGTATCGTTACTAAAAAAAAGTCACATTCGCAGGACAGAAAAGATCTTTTCCTGAATAGCTTTAGAATGATCTTGAGGTGTATAAGAACAATAGAAACACAATAGAAGTACATAGACTAGTATACGCCCATGGACCACTATGGAACATATCTGGACAAGGATTGAAGGATTACATAGACATAACACCACATAAAATAAAGTACTATTATTTAGTGCTGAAAGTCACACTCTATTGCCTAAAGAGAGAGCGTTTTTAATTATCATCATGGAATCAGTATAGAGTATCAAGTCTATACCTTAGTATCAAAATCAAGTTTGAAATGTTTGTATCGTGACAACACTACAAGGTATACAATCCATCACAGTCAATACAAACACAGACATGTATTTTAGATGAAACTTTCAAAACTATCGCAAGAAATATCATTATCATGCAGAATACATCTGAGCATGTAAATCCAAATGAGCATTCGAGTGAATTTGGATTTGATTTCAATTAAAAGAACTGTCAATGTTCTGTGCACCACTACCGCTGAAGTTTGTATTTGAACATCTGTCCAACAGTAAGAAAACATCACATACACGCGTCACTTTGGAATAATAACTCAGAATATTGCTTCAAAACAGACAGTGGTGCGCTTTGAAGTGACACAAATCTGCAACTCAAATGGAGGGATTCAATAATGATCAGAAAGGGATTATAAACACGGTGCCAATGTTCTTTGTTCAGAAATTGTATTCAGCCCGGACAATAGTGCATGCTTCTAAATGAGATATGTCTTTTTGTTATGGTAGCTTCACAGGTGCAGTTAAATATTGGTGCTTATGCTCTTCAGTCTGAGCTTTTGTGATGGAAGTGGTACGGAGCACTCTGGTGTCAATTGGTGGGGTTATTAACTGAGGCCGCAATTAGACAAACAAACAAGGACAAGCTCATCAGTCAACTACACTAAAACTAATGAGCAGAGTATGAGAGAGCGCTATGGGGACGGCCGACGCTACCGCTGTGTCACTTTCAATATTTGCACCACTCGCTTTGCCTTTGAACTGCTACAGTACAATGCCAGATAGTGTGAGAGCTTTTCACATCAAAAGAATCAAATTGTTTCAAAATGCTAGGATTTAAAAAATGATAGAATTTCACTGCTCATGCTCCGTTGAGGTAAAATCAATTTACACAATTTGGGTCAAAAACGATAATTGCTGGAATAAAATATCTAGAATCTTTTTAATTCTCAATCTAATTAGGACGAACAG
Organism: Periophthalmus magnuspinnatus; assembly: GCF_009829125.3. Lineage (NCBI taxonomy): Eukaryota > Metazoa > Chordata > Actinopteri > Gobiiformes > Gobiidae > Periophthalmus > Periophthalmus magnuspinnatus. The sequence goes on from NC_047146.1 coordinate 14,286,907, forward strand.
ATTATGATTTGGAAGTCGCCTGCCACAAAAAGATTCACGCTCTTGATCCCATCCTGAACTGTACCCTTCAGGACTTGTGTACTGTTGTGGAATTTCTATAAGCAAACAATTAAAGAATAAAATGAACTGAGAAGTTGTCTTGAATCAAAGAGTCTGATTTATTAAAACAATTGTGCACACTAAAGAAAGAGCTACCTGTCCCTGACGGAGCGTCATCTCACCCTAAGATGTGTCATTATCAGTACATACAGCATATTTATATCACACAGATAAGAATTACATGAACCAGAAATAGACCCATTAAAGGAGCAGAAAGCCAAACACTTCTTGTGACATAAGATGAACAGGTGACATCTATTGTGGTGTCTACTGCTCATCATACAGTGGACAGCAGAGCACAATGTTTTGGATCTCGAGGTCAAATGGATAAGATATAGTTTAACCCTAGAAGAACCAAGAAGATTTAAGAACCAAGAGGTCTGCAGTACCCATCTCATACACCAGCCTAAGCCCAGACAAAGTACAAATTAGGTAAAACACTGTAAGTAAAGATTTCCGTAACAGTACCTATCATTAAACTTCTTCTTCATAAATACCACATACTGTGATGATACAAAGAAAGGTTTTGCAATATGGCAAAAAAAAAAATAAATAAATAAATAAAATCTTTCTCCCTTGCACTGATCAAAAAAATAAATAATCCATAGAAATGTCTTTAACTGAAAGACTGCTCCTAACAACATGCTTACTGACCAAAGATTGGTTGTAGACCTCTCAATTTAAAAAGCCCTAAGCTTATCATTGATAATTTGAAAAACTCATTTAAATTCACTGGATTAGTCTGCTCTACCAAGAATAGTGTATACTTTACTTTCATACTTTACCTCTATATCAACAGCTACAGTAAATTATGCTACAGTTTTATAGTGTTGTTGTCTCTTTTGGTCGTACCATCATATTTCAAGGTCATCACGACATTACTTGAATGGTGAAATATTGTAACAAAAGCAACCTTTACAAAGAATATCATAAAATGTATCATTTAATTTATGTAAAACTTAATGAGTCATAAAGAGACATTTATTAGCCCACATAAAACCTGCTGCCTTTCTATTTTACATGCAGAGACTACATTATCACTTGTTTGATAAAGTAATAAAATTCACTAGCAGCTTGGGATGTTCTGTTTTTAGCACAGTAACTCCCTGTATTAAACCATATGTTTTTGTTTTGCCTTTTCTTCTTTGGATAAGAGAAGAAATCAATTGCCAAGATTGAGGGCACCAAGATGATTTAAAATTCCTACAAGCCCTGTTGCAATACCAAGCTTGTTATGTCAAATAGGGACATACCCCTCCAGTTTTTCCAGTTCCCATACCAATTCCAATACCACTGTTTTAAGTATCTGCAGATACTCAATATCAAAAGATACTAATGCAGAGAACAACAATACTAATAATAACTATTGTTTTTGTCCTTTAAACTAAAATAAAATAACACTAAACCAATCACTTATGAGACTTTCTGGGTCAACTACAACCACTAAATAGTCTTATTACATTAATATATATGTCAAACCGGGTGCCGATATCTGATGGCAGAATTGGATCGGTGCATCCCAAATGTTCTTCATATGCAATTGGGAAAACTAATTGGTCTCACAATATAAAAACTAAATTTTAAGACTGAGGATAAGGCATAATACTTGATATCACAGTGATCATAAAAGACATATTTTTTAGACAATTGTGTAATTTTTAATAGAAAATACTTTTCTATACTTTTTCTTATACTAGATCTGATATAGATCAATGCCATTCTTAAACTATTCAGGGAGATTTGTATTTTTATTTATTTTTTATTATCAATTAAAAATAATCAAAAACAATTATGAGCATTAAGATGATTACAAAATCCTACAAGTCCTGTAACAATGTTATGCCCAATATGTTCCTCACAAAGCCCATACTTGACATTACATAATCCATATAATCAGTGGGGCATACAATTGATATACTGTAATTCAAACAAACTTCAATCTAACAAAACACTGCATCGTTGATTGTTTTTCGTCTTAATACAAATCTCTTATCTCATTTTAAATAAACCCGGCACAGTGCTTCCACTACACAGCTATGACTGGCAGCTTTTCCCTGACTGCTGCCTCTCTTGGAAGCTGGAATGAGAATAGACAAGCCTGCTTCTTCAGCCAGCCCCGCTCTGTGTATCAGCCAGAGCAGCTTGTGGGGGAGTTTCCATTCATCTGCCTCTCTGCTATCAAATCATTACAGATGCAAATGCGGCCGCAGAGACACAGAGAGGTAGTAGTATATGTGTGTGTGTGTGTGTGTGTGTGTGTGTGTGTGTGTGTGAGTGCAGCTATAGCAGAGCCAGCCCAGAGGGTCATTGTTCCCAGGGGCTGGCTGCACTGTGCTGACACGGCACCGCCAGCTTTTGGGCCGTATCCAGATTCAACAACTATAACCTACAACTGAGGAATGTGAGGCGTCTGGCTAGAAATGGAGAAGAGAGGGTTTGGACGCAAAACAGCAATAGAGAGTATCTGATAACTTTATGTCTTTTTATAGTTGAATGAGCTTGCAACTGAAGACAAATTCAACACATTTTATACAGCTACTTTCATATAACTAGTAAGTGGTTATTGATTGAGACATTATTGATTGCTAAACATGGGCATGTACCTTGCACATTCATACCAACCATAGGCCATAAGATTACCGGTACATGATAATTATTCTAGCTATTCAATATTTTTCTAGAATGACTACAGTGACCAGATTTTCAAAATTAAAAACTGGATCACACCCGGGTTGGGATGGTTGGTATAATTAAATTGTGAAAAGAGCAAGTAAGTCAGTCATAATCTGAGGGACTCCTGTTGGTGTATTTATTTTTGCCTTATGGTCATTTTCAAGCACGCTTTTCTTGTATTTTGGCTACACAAATTATAATACATTGGTCCCTTTACTGCTGGGGGGATTTGGATAAATCTATTGGGACACGGGACACAGGGAGGTCTGGTCACCCTAAGAATGACTGGATGCAATACTTGTAGTGAAAAATGATGGCATTGCTATTTTCAAATGATGATGGTATCAGAAGTATTAAGTGATATTGAGATTATGTTAAAACAACTATTTCAATAAAAAGTGTGAGAAATATATTTTATCCTCAATACATTCAATCAATCAATCAATCAATCTAAATGCTTTGATGATACAAAACAATCTACACTAGTTTATTCTGCTATTTCAACTGAATTACTAGTATATTTTTGCATACTTGAATTTTAGAATAAATTATCAATTCAAATTTCTGAAATAGTTTATTCATTTGTAGAGATAACACAAATATGAATATGTTTTCTATTTGTTGGCGGACAGCCAAGCAAATTTCCACCAGAAATGACCTGTGCAATTTCAGTCCATTTCTGAGCCCGGGTCCTAATTAGACACCATTGTTGGGAGCCTATTTGTATGCCTAGCCCTCAGCTGATGCTGCACTACGCTTTGATACCAAAAGTGGTTTCCATGGAGATTATAATGTACTCTCACAAGTAGTGCTTTCCCCATATCACAGTGCTTCTCCATGTGAAAAAGAGGGGTTTCTTAATCAAGCAAAGCCCTTTCATAAATATGGACAAATCATATTCATCAAATCAGGGTGGTTTGAGTGTCAGCCATGGACATGGACTCCAGACTCCTTGACTCCTGGTTGTATAGTGTAACCATTCTCAACTGGTGGTTTGGGATCAAAAAGTGGGTCATTATGTTAATGAGCTGCAGTATGCAACAAAGAATACATATGCCAGTATATAGTCCTATAGCTAATGTTGTGAGATTTCTGTAGGCGTACAGGATTCTGAAAGTTGTCACGGTAACAGCAATTACAATTAAGTAAGGTGATTTATGATTCCACTGAATCACACTAGAACATACATGTATTGGCTTTACTATCATGTCTACAGAACATTTTGTAGATTTGTAAATTAATTCAATAGGTTACAGCACTATTTTTATAGTTCTTATAAAGGTTATTTGGTCAATTGATAATCTTGATTATTTGGGTCACAATATCATTGTAAGAAGCAAAGGTAAGTGATTTCAATTAAATCTACTCTAAAAAATGTTAAGTGCTTTTTATCTGTCTATGTCACATTAACTTTCATTCAGAACCTTTGATTTAATAAAACTTGTCACATAAAGGAATATGGATGTCACATTTTGCTGCCAATAATCATGAATAATGGTGAAATCATATTTTTTCTTGTCTCAATAACTGTAACATGAACATTTGATATTGTAAATCATTTGGTCTTCCTATACATCATAGTGCCTTGTAAAATGTTATAAGACTTAGACAATTACCCCAGTACTTTCTTTTGACAGTAAAAGCACTCAAAACTCCAACAACCCATTACAGTTGGACCTACTATATGGAATGCAACCAAGAAAGAAATGGAATCAATAATTTCTTTTCAACCTTCTTGCAGTGGTGAATTCTTTACTACTTTACTTCTCTTTGGGCTGCAAGATTAATTGAAATCAAATCAAAATCGACAGCATGGTGGGAAATATATTTATAAAATGGATGACACTATTTGTAAATAACAAACAGGATTAGTTTGTGTCTTATTGGGAAAAGTAGGTTGAATATACAAATCTAAAAAAGGCCCAATTTTATTCTGAGAATGTAAGAAATAGATTAGCATAAATAGTGGTCACTCCCTTTTGTTCCATTTGTGTTTTGTATTTTATGTTGAAATGATGGAAATGTGTACTAAGCAGGGGAAACACTACTGAGAAGTGCGTACATATATTTGTACATGTTAAATGTACCCACCATTGTTGTTAAAACTCATAAAAGAAACCAAATCAAAATCGCAATTTGAATGGATGCAATTAGCAAAGGCTAACATTTTTTTAAGTACCATCATTTCCTTCACAAACAATACAAATGTTGTGTCTTATTCTCCATAAAAACTGCTACAACATGTTCTGAAATACATGTGATTCTTCCTGGATGTGTTTAAAATGTGAATGAACAGTATCCTATTATCAAAATATAAATCGTAAATCTAATTGCAATCAGAAAAAAAAACAAAAAACATTTAGACATTTTCCACAAATAATTCATCCCTATTTCAGTATACTCCACCAACAAATCCAGTTAGCAAAAATATTTAAATGATTTTGGTGGCTATAATTAACAACACTTAGTTAATTAGACATAATTTAGTCACAATGCTCACTCCTCACAGCTCTGTGTTACAAGGTTACTCCATCAGACTGAACAGATGACACAACACAGGTGACCAAACCCATTCGGAGTGCAGCCGTGGCATCTGTATCCAGTCATGACCAATCGTCCACCCCATCACCACTCACTCTCCACTTACAAGTGCCCACTGACCTGCGTCCACCGGTGACACCCTTCACCTCTTCTCAACGCAGCACCAAACCATTAAAAAAAAAGAAACAGATCATGACAAACCAAAAGGTCTCAGCTCCCGCTCCAAGCCGTTGACTTTTAGTAACGCTGGAGATTGTCAGGCGCCGTGGGAGGAAAAGGTTAGGTGTAATGTCGCTTCCGTATGCCGGTAAACTCTTGGTTCTTTTAGGCCACACAAAGGCTCATTAGTGGCAGCCGGCAAAGAAGCAGAAGGCTGACTGGAGCCCGAGCCGAGCCTGCCTCACAGATCACATGGGTGGGAGAGAGAGAGAGGGAGAGAGAAAGAGCATGGAGAGATGGAGAGAGTCTGCAGATATTTTTACAGAGCGCGGCGAGCTGGGGAGGAGGAGGAGAGGAGGGAGGGGAGGAAATGTACAGGCCTGATGAATGTGGGTGAACCGGGGGGTAACAGATGAGGGCTAGGATACAGAGGGGAATAGAACAGCCAGGGGAGGGGGAGGGGTGCATGGGAAAATTTAATAGAAACATCTGAGACCAATAGCATTATTGAGGTCAGATTTTTTACAGTGTTGTTATTTCAGGTGGTAGGAGGTTGTGGGTTGAATTCCCCATGCTATAACGTGCCTCTCTTTATAGATCTTCAAGTGAATGCAAAGAATGTAGTGCAATTGCTCCTGAATGCAAATGAAATGCAGCCAATTTACAGTATGGCATTAGAGGATCATGATGTGATGTTCTCTTAGTGTTGAACTAGGAGATAAACTAGGAGTAAAAATTAGTAGCATCTTACAATGAATGAAATAGTGAATATCGCAGCCAACTCCAAAAGCCCCCAAAACATAACAATGGTTTGTACCAATACAATACAAATACAAATATTTACCATAACAGAATTAGGTAAAGTCAACCAACCATACCTACTGGATATACTCTTAATTTCAGTGCAAATTTCTGGACATGATCTTGGCCTGGTGGGACCTCGTCTATATGGAAACAGATAAGTTTAAAGCCATACTGTGGAACAAGTTAGTGAATCTTTAAAGCACCTGTAATTAGACTGGCCAACCCCCCCCCTTGTTGTATTCTCACAAAACACCACTATAGGCTCTCTATGTTACTGCATTCTGACAGGTTTGGCCTGACAAAGGAAGACCAGAGAGCACAGGTGAGTTTAAACAACAGCCAGATGAAAAAATACTGGTGAAACTACTGGTGAAATAAATCTAATAATAATAAATTCTAATAATACTTGCACATGGTAGCTTTAAAGCATCTACTTTTGACTAAAACAATTAGTTAGTGCCAGTTCAATCTACCAGTAATTACTTTTTGAAGATAAAGGGAAACATGAATTTGAACAGCAAATTCAAACTTCTGCAACAAAGCTGACAGTAAAAGGCAGCATTATTGTTCCATTTTAGGCCTTGTATTAGTAAGGTGACATTGTGCCGTATGTGTTACAACACTGGCAAACAGAAAAAAACATATTGCAGGCTAAATGACAGGGAGAGTGAATTCTTAGTAAGAATATGATGCTGTTGAATAAAATGTGGGTTACAGTTTTGGGTTTGTGGGAACTGTGCAGGGAGGGCGGTGTGATGTCATACTCACACTCAATTAGACCGCGAGTCAACATTAGGTCCTGCACTTCCTTGTACAGAAGAGCCTAAAGCCCACGGGTTTTAGAGCCAGCCTGCACTGCACTACAAACAACATGTGCAATGCAGTACAGGGAAAACTCTTCAGGCAGAAATAAAGCCAATTATTTACAAGCCTATTCATCCACTTGTTTTCTCATCAGTCCCAGCCGCAAGTGTCACAGAACCCCACCTCGGAGTGTCCTCAGTGAACCCAGCCCAGCAGCACTGCACTGCTCCAGCCCTGTCGCATCCCCCAAACGCTGCATTCTCACTGTCCTGCAGGGCTATATACACACACTGTAATAACTCCTACACAGCGTATTTCTGATACTCACAGATAAGAATTATGTTTTTACCTAGTCATCAAAGCAAGTACAAAAGAAATACTGAATTTCAATTAATTTAATCTAATCAAGTTCGCTTTGGACTTGACAATCAAGCTGGGTAAAGATAAATATTTTTGTTCTATATTATAATGCGTATACACATATTTCCCTTAAGTCAAAAGTACATGATGCTATATGAGTAAAGTACAGTTATTGTCTTAATGAATGTATTCTACACATACAGTGTATTAAATACATGATAGTGCTCCATTGATCACAGTCAAATCTAAATCAAATGGATGCAATTAGCAAATCGCAAAGGCTGCAGTTTTTGAAATGCCATAATTTCCTCCACAACCCTGTACAAATGTTCTGACATACATGTGATTCTTGCATTAGTTTGTCAGTTCATATTTCAGTTTTTATGTCAATTCTCCTAGATCTGTTGAAAATGTGAACTTTGAAGAGAATCCCATTATTAAAACATAAATCACAACTCGCAATGCTTATCAGAAAAATCGCAAGTAGATATTTGTTTTCAAAATTGTTCTGCCCAAATACATGGAGTTATTTTTGTAGAAACGAGCCAGTATTGATGCCATACTGTGGAACATTCCAAGTAAAGCAATGACATCTCCATGGAGATAAGCAGGTGGTGAACCCCCTCACCAGAAATGTGACTTGGGGCACCATACCACCATAGTTTTAATTAACAGAGAGCAGCTCAATATCATGACAAGAAAGCCTTTTTGGAGATAAAGGGAAGTGTTCATTTAATTCAGCATAATCAAAGCTTCCAGAACATGGCTGAAGGTAACAGGCAAAATGATTGTGTGTGTTCCAATCACAGATCATTGACTCATCCTCACTGCTTTAATGATTCATATTGCATCTCACAAACACGCCGCTCCATTACGTAAAAATGCAAATAGAGAAATGTAGAGGAGGAGACATTTGACATTTTTACACCACTGCACCAGAGACACCACTGACCTATATTAGCTCTCACTCACAGGAGGCGTCCTTATTTCAATCCAGGAAGGCATAAACAACACTGCTATGTTGATTCTGTTTGTGTGGGCACATTGAAATTCAACTGAAAGGAAAGACCTGGTGACAGGAACACATTAAACCAATTTCCGTGCTGTAATTTTGCTAACAAAATCTATTTGTTTATATCAAATAAGCAAGTGTTATTGACCTTGATGTCACGCAGGTTCTGTCAAAGCATTTTGTAAAGATCACTGAAGTTCTATTCACAGGTTAATTGGGGTCTATCTATTCTGAGCATGCTCCAAATAACAGGCAAAGCTATTCTGGGAGAATTGTCATTGTTTACACTCAGTTTGACTTTTCAATTGAAGAAATGCATTCCTTCCATTTACATTGTTACGCTAAACAACATCATTTGTAACATATTGAAAATCCATAGCCTGCTAGTCCCAGGTTGCCGCAGCAGCATTGAAGGATGGGTCAAATACATAAGACAAATTTACCTACAAGAAATAATCAATTATACCTTAACCTAAAGTCAAATAGCAAGTAGCTTCTTGGCATCTGAAGCAATTGCAATACCACAAAAACAATTTAACCTGTGGTCATACTTCTGAAAAAGAACAACATTATTAATCTCGACACCTGCACAAATTAGTATCTAGTTTAGTTACTGACTTAAGTAGTTTAGTAGCATCTAGGTAAGGCAATTTTATTTATTGGTGTTTTTCAGATTTTGGAAAGTGATGACGTCATTTCTTTGACTAGACCCTCAAACTTGTTGTGACAACAAAAAACTGCATTTTAACATTTTAACAATGTTCATTTGAACAGACCCCTATCTGTATGAAATATTATTGGCTTATAGGATGTTGTGATGTCATCTGAAACCCAACAAAAAAGCACATTTCACAGCTCAATCAACCCAATGTGCATTGCAGTAGAAGATTTTCAAAGACAAAAACAAACCAGTACCATATAAGATACAAAATAGCATTAAAAGAAGAAGGCGAACTAGCTTAAGATAAAAGTAGCTAATGCTTTCTACTCACTCACTGACAGCACACATTGTAGTCAGTCAGTCTCCATCTAATTGTATTGCGCTCTGCCTACACTGCACTGCACTGAATAGAACCAAATTTGTCATTCTCCTAATCACTTCACAAATGCAGGCACGCCAAACCAATTACATCAACATGCTACTGCTCTATGTCCTGTTTTATCTCGGTGCAACCACTGCCTCTTAACCTGTCAGTCAGCTTAATGAACTTAGGAAAAAATCACTGACCCCATTAATATGTTTTATGACAATCACGATAGCCTTTATCCACCTTATTACTCAACAACATAAATGCCACACAGGTTGCCGAATATCACGGAAATGCAGTTAAACCTTTACAATCGAAGATGGGAGAACATAAAAACAGGCCATATTTCTTCTTGCAGTTGCAGCATTTAAAAAAACACAGTTAAGCTTTGCCAAGTGACACGGTGGCACTGAGTATCAAATGTCTAGCAATAAACAGGCAGAGAAAGCAGATCCGAACAGAACTAGTACGAACAAAAACGCCCACGTATTTAAAGAGCTAGGAAAGTCCAGAGAATTTGAGAGAAACTGGTCCAATAGAAGTCAACTTTCTCAAGGTCAGGAACAGATCTTTTTATAGAGTGAAAATGAAATAGTGGAAATTTAAAAGGTGATTATTTTGAAAGATTTCCTGTGCTCAATCTTGATCAAATTCAGTTTTAATCAAGATAAAGATGAATTTCTAATTATCAATGATATATTTGGGTATTTTTGAATCAAGAGGTTTACAGCCAACCCTCTGTTTGTAAAAGCATGTGGTTTGATTTTGAATGAAGTAATTTTAGCATTTTTGGTTAAATTGCTATTATTAAAAGTGTGTATTATTTATGTTTAGGAAGTTTGTATTGTTTATATGTTATTAAACATTATGAAATACAATTGCAAATCATGATTTTAAGAAAGATAACTTTTTTTGGCACATTGCTCGGCCTTTATAGACTGAATAGAGCAAAATAGTTCTGAAGATTCGAATATCTCGTATTCTCATTTGTATGAAGGATTTCTATTGAAACCTTAGATATGATATAATCTCTATTCAGAAAAATGTTAGGTTTGGGAGCTGCATATGGCTATAATGCTAATCATATGTAAGTGTTGGTGACTGATGGTAAGACTTGGTGACATATTTCATAGTAAATGTCTCATTTGATTCTGCCAATCGCCAATGCCATTCAATATGGCTGTTCTCATGACAGACTACTAATGTTTCCACTGCATTGAAGCGCACATTCAGAAGCCCAGATGGCTTGGCAGATCGTTCTATTCATTCTGGCTTTTCTAATTTGAGGGTTTTTTTCCCCTTTTAGTGTGAATTGTGGGGTGTACTTCAGTAGAACCAGCTGATAGTAGACAAATACAACTGCATTTGACTTATTTTACTGAACAAACATATCTTTAAGGCTGATTCACACTAAATAAAATCTGTGAAATCATAGATAAGCCGCACTAAGCAGAATCAAACACTAAAAGCAAATAACTTTAATTTCCATATATTCTATATATTGTATGTATTATAGAAGACCTACTGCGCTTGTGTCTGCTATATATTTATCATCTATGACACCCAGGGATCATTATGTTGTAATTTACAATATTAATTTTAGATAACAATATTCTTTTAAAACAACTTAATTAAAGCAACAAAATCCACCGACTTCTGCATTAGAAGACTGTGGTGCGCACTGAGAGCTGACGTCACTGTAAGCGCCATCACAACAAAGTGTCGTGGAGCCGTTGGCCCCTTCCATGGATAGCCACAGATCACGCTAGCGAGTAGCGGATTTTTTTTTTTTCATTTGTACCAAAATGACTACACGCCACTGCTGAATCCTAAGTTTATCATCACTTAAGAAAATAAAATTGAATACCTAAGTAAGTAGAGAACAGAGGGCGTATGCCGGTGGCAGTGAAAACAGGGACTGATCTGCAATATGACGTCTTGAAAATGAGTGATTAAAGAACAAAAATAACTTTGAGACAGTAAATGAGAACTGGAAACAGCTATAACAAGCTAAAAGCTCTAAAAACTAAATTTAGCATAATAGGTATGTTTTAAGGCAAACCATTAAACACAATTTATTTGAAGCTCCAAATAATTAATTATTTTACATGTTGTTAATAACAAAATCTCTATATAGAAGGATGGCAAATCATCATTTTACATACATAGATTGCACTAGGACTGGGCGATATGACCAAAAAATTATCACCTTTTCTTTTCATCACATTGATTGATCAAATTGTTTTATTTGATTTCATTCTGTCTCATCAGGAAAACATGCTTTTCTCTATTTACTTAATTGGAATCAGTACCATTAAAGCAGACCTATTCTGCAAAATTGACTTTCCAGAGCTTTTAACCATGTTATAGTTGTTTCTCCTTCTCATTTATTCTCTTGAAGTTGTTTTTGGGGTGATTTGTGTATGTTTGAGCAATCTTTAATCCCTTATTTTCAAGAAGCCACATTGCCGATCAACTCCCGTTTCACCACCACTGGCATACACCCACTGCTCTGTACTTACTTCGTTCTTCAATTTAATTTTCTTAATCAATGATATGCGTACGATTCGGCAGCTTCACATAGTCATTTTGGTACAAATGAGAAAAAAAATCTGCTACTCGCTAGTGTGATCTGCAGCTATTCATAGGAGGGGCCGACAGCTACACTGCTCTTTGTTGTGATAACGTTTACTGCGAAATGTGCAAATTATAACATAATTATCCATGGGTGTCATAGATTATAACTATATAGCAGACACAAGCACAATAGGTCTTATTTAATACAAAAAAGAGTCAAATTTCTTCCTTCAAAGCCTGAACTCTGCTCCAAACCACATGCTTTTACTGAGAGAGGATTCGCTGATCAATTAAAATGTAATTAATTGCACAGCCCTAAAGCACTAAACATTCACTACAGTATCTCACAAATACAGACAAAGAAATCCATTCAAGACCATGCAAAAACACTAATATCAGTTCTGGAGTCTACACAATACGCACAATAATGGTGTAATTCTGAATATAGTTTTTAAAGAAGAGGATTATTTTGACATAAAAAAAAGGCAATCTCAGAAATATACAACTGGAGATGATAGGTGATAGAAACAGTTCAGTGCAATATTGTGATAACTTTGAAATATACTGAGCTGCAGCCCTAACAAATCCCTGAAAAGCACAAAAGAATCAGAGCCAGACTGAGACTGTGTTCGAACTCATCCATCACTGGTGTCGCACACGCCATAAACGGCAACCTTGAGCCTGAGAGAAGAGAGTGTACAGGAGGAGGGGGGGGGGGGGGGAGAGAGAGAGGAGGGAAGGAGAGAGCAAGGGAGGAGGTCGGGGGGTAGGGGGGGTAGGTGGAGAGACAGAGGAAGAAAAAGCACAGGAGAAGAGAGAAATAGGGAAGATGAGGAGAAACAGGGGGATAGAGAAAGAGAGAGATACGAGTGCAGGAGGGGAGAGAGGGAGAGAGAAAGGCAGAGAAAAAGAAAGGTAGAATGAAAAAGAGAGAGGGATGAAAAGAACACAAGAGGGGAAAGGGAGAGACGGGGGAAAGAGAGTGGGAGGGAGAGAAAGAGAGAGTGTGCAGGATGGAAAAGTAGAAGTGAAAAAAGGGAGGGAATTCAAGATGGGAGAGGGAGAGAAAAAGAGGGGGGGTTGAGAGCAGAAGTGGAAAGAGAAGGAGAGAGAGAGAGCATGGGAGGGGGGGTGGGAAGAGATAGAGGCGGGGGGGACAGCAAGGGGAGCGTGCAGGAGGAGAAACAGAGAGAGAGAGAGGGTGGATAGATTGCAGGGGAGTGAGAGAGAGGGAGAGAAGAGAGAGCATGGGAGGGGAGAGAGGGAATGAGAGATAGAGGCGGAGGGGAGAAGTAAGGCTAAGAGAAGAGAGAGTGCAGGCAGAGAGATACAGAGAGACGGCGGTAATGCAGCCGGAGTGCGAGAAGGAAAGAGAAAAAAAGATGGGGAGGGAGGGAGGGAGGGAGGGGGAAGAGAGAGGCCAGGTCTCAGCTGGACTCCCCTGAGGAGCTGCTGTGGCCTGCATGATTACACACACACAGATGATGTCAATGGAGGATCCCAAACAGTGCGCGCTTACGTTCGCCCACGGTTTGGTACAGTGCTTCTTAAATTAAACTGGAAAAGGCCAGTGTTTTTAAGAGGTCACACACTCACTTCTGCCCACTACTAGGAAATGACAGTCATTTGCTTCCATGTGTCAATTTGGAACCATGGTGACTGCACAAAGAAATGAGATTGTGACGATTTATAGCTGTTTTTGTTCTGTGTATTTTCTATTAATACATAATTCAGTAATGACAATAATAGGTGAAAAAATGTCTTTGGCAACGTCCCTAAAGCAGAGATATAGGAGAGAAATCTGTTGCCAGTCGTGCACTACAATTGGCAAAATATCTATCAAAGTTGTGAAAACCGCTATATATATTTGAATACACATATTTTACTGTGCTAGGAATTATAACATGCCTTATGTTCATATAAATACATTTGATACCAAAGCATTTAGAATTAATAAGGCATAACTGACAACCTCATAAATAATACACTAACTATAATATTTAAAGGTCCTATATTAAGGAACATTGATTCGTGTGAGATTTAAGCCGTGTTATAATGTTAGCTCCTCAAAAAACACCCGGAGTTGTGTTTTGTTTCATTAATGCATGTTTGAGTAACCCTTTATTTTTAGTCTGTCTACATCTCCAAAGCACGATGCTTTGTTCCACCTTATGATGTCACGAAATGATAGTTTTCAAGTAAACACCTTTTACCTTTAATTCAGTAGAGATGGGCAATTCCAGGGCTCAAATCATCCAAATGATTTTAGTGAAGGTGTATGGAGTTTTAAAAACTTCCTGTATTACACATGACATCACAAGGTGAATCAGAGTGTTTTCTGTTTGAGAGAAAAGCTCAGTCTAAATATACAGGGTTTTGTGTTAAATCCCTTCAATCAAATGTCAATGTACATTTCTCAATTAAAAACAAAACAAAAAAATGTTTTCATGAAATTTAGTCATCCACTACAGCTACCATCAAGTTTGAATGAAAGCCGCACAGGAAAACACAAAGGATTCCTAATGTCATGTAGAGGCATTTACAGAAACCAATTTATGGGGTCACCTTTAGTTTACAACCATATGCAGAAGGAAACAGCAACATGTGTCAATCCACATAGTATAGTCTTTGTCATTCTCTATCAAACAGAAAAACAACAATCAAAATCATTGGCTTTAAACAACTTGTTAACCCCATGCGCAATATCTCAGTAGACAGTACTTCAACAGATAAAGGGAAATTGCACCATCAAATTGTTAATATCACGCAATCGATGGCACAATGTACACAATTGAATCTATTTAGCTTCATCTCTAGGGACATACATTTTCTGAACTACAATTTCTCAATCTCCAACATAATATGAATGCATGTCAGAACATTTGTAGGTGTAAACGACAGATGCAAGATTTTTCTACGTAAAAACAGAATATTCTGTTCCTTGCAGAGGACATTCTATCATCTAAATAACTGCAGCCTTGGGATTTTATAACTGCACCAACTCAAATTACAATTTTGTTTGTATTGCGATATATTGTGTCTGCACCCATGTTGAACAATCAAATGAATCCTCCCTGCTTGGTGATGACAGCATTTCTCCACCAAATTTGACAACAACATCCATTGTATCCGCACTCTCCTGCAGCTTTGTCTGAACCACACATATGTATGTGGTAAAAAAAAAAACTAAAAAAAAAAAACTGGCACAATTAAACACAAAGGAATCCAGTTAAGGCCATGTAGCGACATCTACAGATTTATGCAAACGAGCCGTTCACATGTGCTCTGTACACTATGTTAACTCACACTGGCCCCGAGGCTGCAGACGGATGAAAACGAGGGTGGGGGGTGTGAAGGGGGGTCGGAGGGAAGATTGGGGGTGTTGAGGGTGGGGGGCTGGGGGGTCTGCTCTGCACTCAGCACACGAAGGACAGCCGCAGCCTGCCCATGCCTGCTGCTTCTGCTGTTGCTTTAGACCGGGGCTGGAAACCATTGATCCGCTCCTCCTCTTCACAGAACAATAGAGGAAGCATGCCTCCTGATTAGGCACATGTCAAACGCAAGGGCCGTGGGCTAAACACAACACGCGGTCTGCATGTCCTCAGGTACATGTTGGCTAGTATGTAATCGTATAGGAAGATGCTATGCTTTAATTCAAACCCTCCAAGGCAATAGACAATCTTAAATTAGTCACACATGATAAATTATTATATTTTATTTAATTTTTTATTTATATATTGTTGTTTTCAGATTCTGGTCATAATTTTGCATTTTGAAATTTGTTGGTAAATTTGTAAGATTGTACACTGTTAATCTGTTAATGGACAACAATCATTTTTTTCAGTTTTACCAAAGGAGGAACATATGACATTTCATTTATAAATGGCAGTTCTAAACAGTTGTATTTGTTTGCAGTATTAGACAAATGCAAATTACATGCACAATACACTGCCACAATGCCATTACAACAACTAAAAATAAGTATACATGTATATATATTATAAGACTTATATCATAATTATAAACGTTTGTGTATTAATACTTACCCATTTGTCTGTGTTTATAAACTATGGTTCATAATCCCATAAAACAGACATTGTGGAAATTCTCTGGTAAAAAAATATATTGTATTCCATTCACTTGCTTACACTCTCAGGACCTGATGAATGTGTTTTTAGAGCTCATATTATCCCAGCTGTTCAGGTGAACGCACTTTATCAAGATGAAGTGGAATCCTTAAGGCAGCTAATTTAAGAGCTTTGTTAAAAAGAGTAGCGATCAAAACGCAGCCTATAGCCGACAAGTGCAAACACTAAGTCCTCCTTCAGACTAATGTTTTGATTCTCTGTAATTCAAGTCACACAGAGCAGGGGCATAATCAGGTACTCTGGGCCCCATGTCAATCACAATGGTTACCTAAATTATTCACGCTGTTATATTTTATTTATGACGATATTTTCCCATGCCACCTGAAAGTTCGCAAAAGCCGGTTCACAGGCAGAAACAGAGCTGCCAAGGTATTTCATACAGACAGGGGCTGCTTTCATCTCACACGCAGGCTGGGAAAGCAGTGGGTTGGGGTTCATATTCGGCAGACAAGCCTTATCATTTATATATAGAGAGTATCGTGTTAAGATCTCAGAGTGTTTTCATATGCAAAACGCTTGCAACAGTTATCCGAGAAATTCTGTAAAGTAGGCCAAGTCAGTGTGCGTCTGCAGTTATAAGAAAGCAATATTCTTCCAATGGAAATTAATTGATATGGTTGGCAAGGTAGGGATTGTGTACACATAAGTCAAAGAGCATCCAGGCAAAAATCCACTTCACGTCTATGACACAAATAATGAGCTCTGTGAAGATGATTTTCTGTCATGCAATTTAATCAAGACTTAGCATGTGTAATGTGGCAGGTGATATGATCTTCATTTTCACCTTCATCATGGTTATATGTATGTATATGAGAGGAGAAGATTTAGTGTTACACCTCGGTCTGTGCAGCTCATTGGCATCTCTCGGGGGCAGTAAAACACCACCAGGAGTAAAAAATACAATGGCTCTTGAGCATAAAAAACTGAATTAAATAAAAATAATAATGGGATTCACTCTCCAAAATAAATAAGTAGTGTTTTGTTTTTGTTTTTTGTAGAATTGTTTTAAGTAACATTATATTTTTGAGGTATTAACTTTGGATATAGTCTGTGGTTTCAAGCAGCATCTGTTGCTGATGTTTATGGGTGCTCCTACTAAATATATAGAGAAATATTAACATGTCTTTTTTGTGAAAAAGAAAATAAATTATTTATTTAAATATTTCTTTGGAACACATTATCTAAAATGTGATAATTAAGTTTAAAAAAGGGGAAAGGGGGGTTGAAGTAAAAACATATAAAACTAAACCTTTAAATATATTATCTTAAACCAAGGCTTTTCTACAGTTTTAGCTCATCAATACATTCTTAACCACAAATCATTTATCTGTCAACAATGTATATTTTATCCAAGAAAAACATCCATTGCCACAACATTCACTATCACGTTCAAATCCAGTCCCAAAAAAATATTCTAGTTAGTTAGTTTGCTTTTAAATTGATTTTCCACACAGATTAGCACAGATCAAATTGGATTGACCGATAAGAAAACACAGGGCACTAAAAATTACTTGAAAGAAAACAAAAAACAAACAAACACACAAAAAAACAAAAAACTAACTAACTGAAAAGGAAACAATTTGATATTCAGAAAAAATAGGCTCTGTATGCTTGGTTAATATTCTTATTTCAGTGGAAACTTATTCAGGGAGCACAGATGAAGAGGATTAGAGACTTTTCAGCAGTCAGGTCCTGAAAAGTATTGTTTAGTAAGGTTATATAGCAAGGTCATTATTACTTGTTCGATCTGTATCTTTGTACTTTTTGTTGAGGCATGACATTCAATTAAAATCCTGAATTGAACTGCAAAAGTAAGAATGCCAGTCTATCCTATCATGTACAAATAACTGTTGCTACCCTTCATTTATCTGTCTTTTGTTTTTCACTTTCAAAGGGAGAGACAGAGATTATTTTAGTGATAAGCTGTGCAATCAGTGTCACTATGGTTAATTTTAGCTTTCATCCTTACAACAGCAGAGAAGAATCCCATTTTGTATTTGAATGTAGATGTCCATTCTTAAAGGGAGAAGGTTATTATAAAGCCATAATACTTAAGCTAACAATTGTCCCGCCTTCACAAAAGCATCTATGTAATGACACGCAGTGCGCTGATAAATACAACTCATTAAGGCAGGAAAATATGTCTTTCTTCCTAACTCTTAATTAGCTGGCGCCAGACAAAAGATTCCAAAAAGGTGTCATGGCAACATCCCAAGAGAGCCGTGTCCTGACCGTGTAAGCCCAGAGCTCAGCCAGAAAAGGACTGGGAAAAAACAAAAAGTAGTCACATCAAAAGCTACTAAACTGGAACCATGAACCCCGCTGGGATGCACAAAGCCGGGCTCTAATCTAAAAGGTTGATATTAGTTCACACTACACTCCTACTGTAAAACGGATTGATGTTGTGTTTTTAATTTGTAGCTCGGAATGAGAAGCATCAATTAAAATGTGTACAGTGGGTATTCACGGCAAATATGCATGGAATTTAAGCTGTTTTGTGATGCAAGGAAAATGATATTCACCTTCCTAAGCAAAAGTACTAAGTAGTAACTACCTACTACTAGAATTTTACATTATAAACAACTAAAACTGAATGGTAAGTCAAAGTTATTTTTAAAAAACAACATATTAATTTAATCCGCAGTCTCTGGCAGATGAGAGAATAATTATATACTGTATTCCTTTGCTGCATGTAACACTGTTAATTGCAGTTTTGGGCAGATGGATAGCTGACTTGAAGACAAAACATTGCAAGCAGCCATATGTTCAGTACCTGTCCAAAATATTCAGAGCCTCAAGCATGCAAACAATTTACATTACAGTAAGACATGTATCTACTACATATTTCTGCAATAAATAAATAAATAGCAAATACACAAAACTATTAATAGCATAGGTTTGTCTCTCTTCTTAGCAAGGTCACAAAAGAATTTTGATTGCCAGCCTGGGAAATATAATTACTTATTTCAACATTGGGGCTAAAAGTTAATTAATTAGATCAATAAAATCTATTGCTTTTAGCTTGTTCCATAAATCCAATTCATGGTCAATTTTGTATATCACTAAAAAGGTCTATAAGATAATAACTAAAGACAAAATCAAAGTCAATAAATGATCAAATGAAAAAGCACTGAGTGGTTTATCACTTAAAGAAATTGTCAGATGCATAATCCAAGGCCAGTCTGATACACCATCAAACGTGGTAACTCTTAACCCTTTGTCAATAATTCTAAATGCCTCCCCCAGATCTGGCGTCAAACCGTGAACTCTTGTTGTTCCACATAAAAGGATATAAAATTGATTGTGAACCTTTTTCCTCTCTGACAAGTCACCCACACTGGACTCCTGCAGGGACTCTGCTTACCGCCATTAAGCCATAACACCTTCTCCGTGAATCTTTTATGGAGTCGGCGTTCACTGTTATCAAGCTTTAGCCATCTGCGCTACAGTATGTAATAGCAGCATGCCTGAATCACTTATTCAAATCAGTACCGTCTTAATGGTGCAGCTTTTCACAAGTAAATACATCTACTTAATGTTTCAATGTCCTCATACTCCCAGCCACATGTACTAATTAAATTCGGCTCCTCTGAGAATGGCGAGCCGATAAATTGAGAAAGCAGATGGATCGAGGAGGGAAAAATATAGTGGTACAAGGAGAGGCCCACTACCCAAACACACACACGCACCACCCACCCCCTTCACCTTTCAGATCTCGATCACAAAGATGGCAATGCCTGTGTGATTGCATGCACGGCAAAGGCTCATTTTTTCTTAACAAAGGGAGAAGGAGGACGTGGAATAAAGGCAGCTGTGCAAGATGGTGATAACATTTATATTTCTAAATTAGAAATTATATGTTAACGGTTGTCAAATGTATACTAAGGCATCTCTGTCTATGGCTGCAGGGTCATAGTCTGAACTCTGGCCACGTTGAACGATGCAATTACTATGGTGAAATATATTGTTGGCTAGCTACTTGAACAGTAAAATTGTCTGAAACATAAATACGCTATCTGTAAGCACAAGCACACAAAGCAATTAAAACATCTTTTCGAATACAGAAGTGACTATGTAATCCCAATCATGTTTGACTATATATTATGCAACAAAAAGCCATTGCTAAATCTGTACACAGAACATACTGCTTTAGTCATGTGTTCTTTAAACTGACATGGGCATTCATTCTAGTACAGACTGTCTCCTGAAACAAGGAGTTAAAATTGAATAAACACATTGTGTGCATAGAATACAACATTCACAAATATTGCAACTGTCACATTTAAAACATGGCGAGGGCCCAAAAATGGAGGATTGGAAGTGTTCCTTAATGTAAACTTTAACAATGAAAATGGAAACTTATAGTAAATGACACAATGGACCAATAAAAGGCATAGGATATATGCACACACAGAGGAACAAGGCACAGGTGAAACACATTAGGGCGGGGCAATAAATATGACGGGAAGTAAAACTCAAACACAGGGTTACAGAAATTCCAAAATAAAACCGGGTTAGGATAATAAGATAACTTAAGGAAAATGAACACCATGACAGCAACTGCAAAATGGACATCTTTATATGATAGATAATAGTACAATAATGTGATATTACAAAGGCAAGGCAAGTTTATTTGTATAGCACAATTCCTACACAAAGTAATTCAAAGTGCTTTACAGAATAAGAAAGACATTAAAATCACATACAAATAAATCAAAACAAACTGGACTTTGTGCCAATCTGTCCAACTTCAACAAATATTTCAAAAATAATTTGTTCCTGAATAGATGTACAACACTGACAAATGTATAGGAACTACTTAATGCCAAATGCCAAATTGTGCCAATACTGTGATTCTACTGAACAAGCCTCACAGGGCATGTTTACTCACCATGAAGCTTTGAGAAAGTCAGCAACAACAGATCATTATTTTCCACCAAAGACTTTTAAAACAACTATTCTCCAATGTGTATTTCAGCTGTTTTCATATGACGCAGAGGTCCTAATACAAAAACAGCAATAACCTACAACAAACAGTGCAAACCAAATTGGTGATAAACACTCTTGTATTACCAATGGATATGCTCAAGATTTTCACATGGCAACTTAATATATAACTGCTTTGTCATCTACTTAAACAACCAAAAAAACAAAAAACTAAGTACTCCTCTTATTTCTTCATGCATTTTCCCAGCTTGTACTGCAATCTAATTTACACAAACCTGAAAACTTGTATTTTACAATAAAATACAACTTTACAATATAAATAGGGCTGTAGTCGATTAAGGAAAATTTTGGTCGATTTAAGACATGTCTCGCAGATCAATTATTCCAGTATCTAACATAAACTGCACTCACAACTGCACAAGAGTTCATGTAAAATCAACTATCTATGCAGAAAAACTACAAGGAATGTATGTACAAACTATTTGTATTGTAACATTTAATCTGTCTAATCTGTCTTTTTGCATATAATACAAAAATTCCAAATCTTCAACTAACACACTCACTATCTTCTCCTTTTTGCTGTTGTCCCATATAAATCTTTCTAATATAAATACAATTATTAGTAGACTAATACAGATTTTGTTCAACCAAGACTCCATTGACCAATTAATGGTCTAAACAACTAAAGGCATACAGCCCTACAATGTAATAACATTAACTTTTTTTTTTTACTATGGATCATACCTGGACGACTGAGGGATTACACAGGCACGCAAAAATATATTACTAGTGAACAATTAGATGTATCTCCAGTGTGAATAACCCAGCTGTCTTCTATTGACTCAACACTATTGTCTGCCTCAATATCACATCCTATCTCGTTATCAGAGGGTCTTTTGTGGCACATGTGGCAACAGTTGTGTGAGCTTTGAACGTCTCACGGGCACAAACTCAATATGCTAATGTGAGAAAAGACTGGCAGTATGGGTAAACGAGATGAAGTAGGGCTTACCTTTAGAAAGAAATATTACAAAACCGCAACACGCCGCTTCTGTTCTGTGAAAATAAAAGAGATTATTTACTAAAGCTTGAATAAAAAAGTGAGGGCAAAATGATCACACAAGACAGCACTGTTGAGAAAGACGGCTCACACTGCTTGTAGAACTGCAAGTATATTTTGAAGTTTTTGTCTGTAAACATGATGTAAACTTCACCGTCCTGACATTGACGCCTGAGTGATTGACAGGGATTTATCTTAATCTCTTTGTGAGCCTCTCTTTGCCTTTCATAGCCGGGGAGAGGTGGAGGAGGTGGTGCGGGCTGGGGTGAAAGGGGGGTTAGTGGTGGTATCCCCCTGGGGAAAGCAGCAGGGGGAACAGACTCTGCTTCCTTTGCTTGATTCTCAGCAGGGTCCCCCACTCACTGCTGTCCCAGTATTGTGAATGGCTTAAGGTTTGAAGAGCCATTTGGTCTCAATGCAATACAATGACTGGAGGCACACTGCACATGGGCATGTGTTTTCTATAATGACAAAGGTACAGGGGGATTTAAAAAGTAGCATCTTTCTCATATGCTATTAAAGACACATGGTGACATAACATAATGCGACAGTTTAAATGAATGTCGAAGTAGTTAAATTTTCATAGTATATTAATGTTAATGAGCCTATAGTTAGACTTACAAGAGTGGCCCAGAAGAGTTCAGACAAATGGAGCACACATTTTGTTCCATTGTTAGCTATACAGAATGTTTGACACTGTTGCAGCTCATGTTATTGTATCTTATAATAGATATATGTGTAATTAAACAGACATATGTAAAAGATTGGTTTTACTCACCTTTCATTTCGTTACTATCTTGCATCCAGTGAATAACGCCCCTCTCTCTAAGGACTTTCTTCCCTTTTACGCATTTACGCGTAGCTGTCAACGCAGAGGATCGGTCAGTGCAGTTTCGTTAAAACCCAAATCCCGGTCAGTTGCGTTTTCAACAGTAGCCGGTACAATTGTCGCATACACGAACCCCAGATGCAGCCCTCCTTCCGGCTGCTGAGCGCTG
This sequence comes from Periophthalmus magnuspinnatus, assembly GCF_009829125.3. NCBI lineage: Eukaryota > Metazoa > Chordata > Actinopteri > Gobiiformes > Gobiidae > Periophthalmus > Periophthalmus magnuspinnatus. Next base: position 14,310,117 of record NC_047146.1, read on the forward strand.
CCGAGGGAACAATGGTGCAGCATCGGACTGACAGCTCCACGGACAACGTGACTCGCTCTGGCCAATCGTGGCTTGGTAAAGGACGGTCGAGCCGCAGCGCGCACACAGCGCTGTACCGTCATGTGCTATGGATGTGTTCACAGAATCATTAGGCTACTGGAACTAGCTTTTATGGACAATACATTATAAATTCACAGGTGACATTATAAAACGGTCAACAAACACATTTTCAAGTCGCAAGATCCATTACGAAATGACGGTCGGGTCCACTGTATTTTCAAGTCAATGTTTGTGTTCCTCCTAGGTTCAACAGTAGTCTATTATTCTCTTTCACTGATGACTTTGTATTATAACTGCTCCATAACATCAATATAACTCAGTCAAGCCAATGCCATTAAGAGACTTGTAAAATAATTAACTGTCTTGGCAAACTCTTGCCCCTGTTTAACAGACTGGGGTTACTGGGGTTATGCTAAGCACCAACTAAAAGGATCTACAGCGGGGAAGGGATTTAATTTTTACCCCAGCTACGTACGCCATCTTGCGGTCGCAAAGGTACACTGCGCATATCTGATTTTTGACAGTTTCATTCCCTTTGACAGCAATTTTCGTTTTGCTTTTGATCAACGGTTGGTAACCATCATTTCAAATATAGCATATATAGAATATTTTACAATTATCTCAAATAAGTTGTGTAGCTAAAACAGCTATTATGTGCAATATGCAAGTTGAATTGAAATACTTGAACAGGATGCACTGATTACATATCTATAACTGTAACAGACAGTGGAATGTGATAACAGCCCGCTGGCATTGTCCTAACTGGATGTTCTGTGTGTAGGCTGTGAAATAATTGCTGCAACACTGAACAGAAAGCACTCAGACTTCCACTGCCAGCTCAGCAACAAATAATCTCGACTGGAAGGTGCATTCCCTGGGGGTGTCACATTACCTTGTAACTGTTCTGTGGTTGGGAAGCAGCTGGCTGTGGCTGAGTCTGCAAACTCCATAAACACCAGTAGAGGGCGCACTGATGATTACTCTTGATGTTGACAATGCTTTAGGAAAGGCACGTTTAAAAAAAACAGACACACTACAAACAGAAAGTGTCAGGCGAGCACTAAGGTAATGCACTAACTGGGTTTACATTGTGCAGGCAGAGACACACTACTCATTGTGCATGGAAATGGCCTAAAGTCAAGGTGACACTTTCATTGCGGGTAACAAAAGCAGCCGAATAAATGGGATGAGGCAAATGCACTAGAGAAAATACACAAACATTTATAATAGACTAAGACACTAATATATTATGCAAGGCTTGTGTTTCATCAGCACAAAGAAGGACAAATATTAGTCAGTATGCATAATGCTGACTCTCTGCTTGTCCTCCTCCAATGATACACAGACCTTCCTCCATCTGCTATAATGTTTGCAAAATCTAAAAGGTCCTGGTAGAGTTCCTTGCAAGTAAACATACATATATATCATACATTTCCAAAACCAATAAACTCCCATTCACAAAAAAAGTAATTGTAATAAGGCAGTTATGTTTCTGTGTAAGCAGGTGCAGTTAAAATTTGTATTTGTTACTGAAGATCCTTTGCAAGACACAAGACTAAATATGTTATCAATGTTTTTGTAGCTAAAAGGGCCCATGTTATGCTATTTTTTATCCATGTTTTAATGTTGTTCCTCATCAAACATACCTGGTGTTGTGTTTATTTACACATGTTTAACATGCAAATCCTGAATTTTTTGGCTTCTTTTTTAGAGTTCTTGTCTCTAACAGAAAACACTCTGTTCGACCTTGTGATGTCATGTGGTAATAGAAGAAGTGTTTCTTTTAAAACTCCATATACTTTCACTAGAATCATTTGGATTATTTAAAACCAGAAATTGCCAATCCCTACTAAACAAAAGGTAAAAGATAGCTGTTAACTAACTACTGCTTCTTGACATCATAAAGTGAAACAGAACATTCTGAGTTTGGGAGATGTAGACAGACTAAAGGATTACTCAGATATGTGTGAATGAAACAAAACACATCTTAAGTATGTTTTGGATGGAGTAACAACATTAACATGTCCTGGTTCACAAAAGTAAATTTTGCGTAATATAGGACCTTTAAGAATTTACCCCTGAACTTGAAGATGTCATTTTCAAGGCAGGTTCTGCACAAGCCAGCTTCATTTTGATTCTTCTAAATCTATATCACTCCTATTCCATAAGTAATTTATTTAACATTTGCGCAAGAACAAGATGTAGCATGTTGCATAATTGACCATACTGAGCCGTATATTCATGTTTTGTGTCTAGGTTTTGCTTTGGAGGAAAGTGGCGCTTGTCTGTGTAACCAGATGGCTGTGAGGAGATAAAACAGCAGAGCGCACATGACACTGGGCTGTAGCTGCTCTGAATTATGCATTCCTCTCAGGTTAACCGTGGATATCCGGTGTCCTTCATTCAGTGCACTCCATCAGGGATCTGCCATAAACACAACTCGCGTTCACTACATTTTAGTTTATACAGTTTATAGATCAATAATATTTAATAATACAGAACTGGTGCAGCGGCTAAAATGAATACTTGGTAACCACTTTATAAACACACTTTAATTAGCCTTAAAGCATGAATTCTTAATGAACAAAATAGTGGTTAAGGCTTAGTAACTATTTAATTAAGGGAATACGATTTAGGCTACAAATTAAGCAGTTCCTATGCCTGAATCATTCTTAATAAACTATTTGTTCATTATAAATTAGGTCTTTGTTTATGCTTTACTATAACTTAATAAAGTATAGTCATTAGGTGTTGCTGAATACTGTTTAAATACAAATGTGTTGAAATATAGTGAGTTATAAGGTCTAGTCACTAATAGAAATGATCAGGTTTAACAACAGTGAATTTACTTTTTAGATATTTCTTAATTTTCTCTATACCATGTAATCAATGGGGAAACCTGGCTCTTGTCTGCCATCTGGGAGTATGACGGTAACACTTTAAAATAACAACACCTTAATAAAGTATTAATAAAGCATGAACAAAGACTTAATTCATAATAAACAAATAGTTGTTTAAGAATGATTCAAATCGCTATGGCAACAGTCCCTATTTGGCATCATTCTGAAACCCACGGATAGAAATCATCCATGTGTACACCTTTATCCCAAAGAGGTGTAATTATGTGGTTGCGCGTACCAGGCCTCTGCCCTTACTGTGCAGTAGGCTATCAGAATCATTAAGTGCACTGCTCCCTCTACACGTGCATTAGAGAGCTTTTGTGCAGAGCCTGTCAATTCTGTGTCTGCCCGGAGCCCATAGAAAGTGGAACCCTGCCGAGAGCACTGACCTGTGTCCTCCCCCCTCCTGCGGTCAGAATACCTGGTGATAGCGTTGCACCACAGTGGAAATTCAATCAAGAGATGGTCGGGCGTAGCAGTGACTAGCAACACGTCTCCCTGTGAGCCTGGGCAGCCGATCGATGAGCCCGTCTGAAAAAGGCAGACTTTAGACACATCTGGAATTAAACTCTCCTTTCTACTGCGAGGACAGGAGAGAGGTTTATACAAATTCTGCCTTACATGTGAGTATACCTATATGTTACATTTACACCTATGTTTGGTAATACTTGAGTTTAGGGACCACGTACTAATGCCTAACTAGTAGTAAAAGGCATACATAGTGGTGAATTACATATTTGTTAGTATTAAGTCATTTAAGTGCATGTGACAGGTTTTGATGTGTTTTTAAGTATTACTTCATATGTTGGAGTAGTACCTGAGGTAAATATTTGCCATAGTTGTACATCAGTTAAGTGGTAGTTTGTGGAAAAAAGTTGAAAAGACAAATACAAAGATACAGAAAGTATTGGTGAGTTCAAAAACAGAATATCTATGTCTATGTCATCAACACTGAAAATTACTTCCAAAATCCAGGAACAATTTACACGCAAAGAACACAAAATAAAAGTGTTGCAATTTATTTGTATTAGTCTAATCATAACTATTGTGTAATTTAGAAATTCTTGCCCTTTTTCCATTATGGTTATAAATTATGGAATTACCTCTACGGCCGTGTCTCAATTTGCCAAAATGGCCTTAGAATCACCAGTGGAAGTGTGCGTCGAAGGGCAGTTACGTAATTTCCGGCACGACAAGGGCTGTCCCATTTCAACGCACCCGACTGAATGCGCCCACAAACCTGCCCTGCCCTTTCCACCGTTTCCATGGAGATCAGATGTAACCGAAGTGTGCATCAGTGCACACTTCACGCACTTCTATATCCCATCATTCACTGCAACTACGCAAAAAAGAGAAGAAAATGGAGTCCGCTGCGCAATACACATTCAAATGTTCGTACTGGTTTACCTCATCTACAACAGTGCGACATGAAACTGTTAAATCTGAATAAAGATAAGTACAGGCCGTGTGTTTGATGATTAGAAAGGAGGGGAGTTACATGGAATAAAGGAATGTGGAGTTATTGCTAGACAATAAGAAGACATTACTATCATTAGAATAAGAATAATGTAAGAATGTTCGTTTCTATTGTAAGTGTCAAAGACCAAGAGACTGAAACATAAAGTCAGAAGAGTTTACTGAGTCCACACAGGTAATGTGAACAATGAAGCAACAGACTCACATCCAACCAGGAAGTGAAGTTATAAATGATTATACTGTTACGCTTTGGTGAAATGAGCAGTTTAACCTGTCATATGCACTTACATTTTTTCATTATAAATAGGCATTAATAAGTATTTTATAAATATTAACAAAATAATCAGACTTGCACATTAATAACCACTTAGTTAGCTATTAATATGTGGTACCCAAACTAACGTGTTACCCTTTGTTTGTGAATGTGGTGTACTATTGTGGTGGGGAAGGTTTTTTTTTTTAAAACCTGGCTTTATTTTGCATGCAGGTTCGGAAGATGGATGTTGTTCTGTAAAAAAGCTATTACTGTATATTAGTCATTAGCATGTTCACAGATGGAGCAAGGTGTAACAGTTCATGTTTAATTAGCAACCACAAAAGCCCTGTCTGAATTAAGGATTAAGGTATTTTGGATTGCCTTATGATCCAATATACTATCACCTTTTTTGGACTTTAACTTTTTCTCTAATGTCACAATATTTTCATGGTTCACCAATTACTTTCACATATTTGGTACAAAGCAAAGTTTTGCGATGTTTTATAAGGACACAATTTCAACTCTACATTTGGAACTAAATAGACTCAATTATACTAATCAAATACAATAGCAATGAACGTCACAAGGGGCTTCTTGTATGAGCTACAGCGAACACAGTCCAAACTCTGATCATCTCATTGTTCACATTCATTTACACAGTTGGAAGAACAATGAGAGAATCCGTCTAACATGAATGATCCTGATGGAGGGAGACAGTCTGGCACAGAGCAGAAATGCATGATTAGCCCTGTGTGGCAGCCAATCATGTCACACTCCAGTACCAGTGATGAATTTGAATGACAGGTCTCCATGACGACTGTAATAAATGAGTGCAGGCTGAGAGTAAATGCTCATTCACTGCGGGGAACAGCATTTTCACTTATGGTTGTGTAGTGAATTTGTCAGTGTCATTATTCATAGTAGAGACTCAAAATTAACACTCACATTTTTTTTGCATTCTGGAGCCACATATCCTTTATGATTATGCTGAGCATTCTGCTACTATTAAACCTCAATGTAGGACTGAAAAGTTTTGTTCAAAAAAGATCTGGCAATTTATCTGAGTCTGAGAGTATATTTGTTTTAGTTTTTGTCTGAGTGGTTTAAAACAAAACAAAACAAAAAAACAAAAAACAAAACACTTATTTTCCTCCAAACACTGTGACTTAGGGTCAGATTGCAGCCAATGCAATGTGTACAAAGTGATCACTATGTCTTATGAACAACAGAACAGGGTGACTTGCTCCAAAGGTGGTGTAAGGTAAAGTTCTCAGTTGGTTTTAATTTCCGACAACAGGTCATATGAACTTGGGTAGTGTTGCAATGACGCTTTCTACCACAAGGTGGCTGATAGCTCCATACAAGAATAAGCACTGTCCTGTTTTGAAGAATCTTGGAATAACAGCGTATATATCAGTTAAGCCAGCCATCAGACGAATAGCTATACTGTAGATAATGTTATTGACTCTGATGACTTCAGCCTCAGCTCTCTGGATTACTCTCCTGAAATCAAGGTGAAGATAATCACATTATATGTAAATGTATCTATAATAGTGTAATATTAAACAGCATCACAAAACACTGATGAGACTAACCCTGTGAAATTCACAGCCTATTAATAACACAAAAGTCACTGCCGTGTGATGTGTTTCTGGTATAAGTTATGATTTAATATGCTTACACTGCAGGAGATGCTCTTACATCGGCAAAGATTAATCTGGTGTGGTGCATTTTGCATAATGGCACTTGTGTTTAGTAAACAGTTCAATCAAACTAAAGTCACTATGGGCACACAGATACTGATTAAAGAGAAAATGTGTCCCAAAGACATGCTTTTTCATAATGTGATGCTGGATACAGCTGGTGGACCACATGTGTAAATGTCCATTAGAGTGGCTGATGATAATGCCCATATTAATTAACCTGGGCCAAAGTGGTTTAACATCAATACTGTTTACGACAAACTTTCTATAAAGCATATACCAAGTGGATGCTTGAGCTTTTCTCAATAAATCACTTAATATCAGTTGTATACTTTTTACTTCTGCACAACTATTCAGCATCTCTGGCATACACTTTCAGAAGTTAAGATATAGATAATATAGTATACCATAGTGGCCAAAATGTATATGTTAAATTCCTAAAAAAGACAGCATTTTTTATGAATTGCAGAAATGTGGAAGAACACACTTACGTACATGATGGTGATTATTGTACTGGTTTGATAACTGAAACACAAAACACATTTTAATGGGACGAAGCTAAGCAGCTATGCACCATTTCTTCACAGCAAAAATACAAATACGCCACGAGGGCTGCATATAACTGTAAACAGTGAGACATCAGACACACAAGAAAGACTAACAATTTTTGAAAGGTTGAAATGTGACACATAAACTGCGTTGATTTTCTAAAACCATCGGCCATGAAAGATCACATCTGTCATAAGCTAAAGAAGCTTCTAGTAGTGATGATATTTAACACTGATTCATCTAATGCATATGATACATGTGAAATATGAAGGGGGGCATGGACTTCCCATCAGAAGTGACTTAGTGGAGGACAGGTTGTAGTAACAGAAGGAGGCAGCAGAATGAGAAAGAGGTGAGTAAACAAGTTAGGAAGTGACGTGAAGTGGGCAAAGGTTGACAAGTGAAAAAGCACGTGTCCCGACTAAGATGGAGACATGAACTGACGGAGAATGTTCACCTTTACAAGACATTTCCAAATCGTGTGTCAACCTCAAGCCCTACTTAAAGAAAACTGTTAAACTAATGGAATATTGATCCATAACTATTACAATTTTTGACAAGATAAAATATTTGATGGTGTTAATGTTATGTAGGTCGTCTGTCTTTGAGTAACTGCACGCAGTCTTTTGTCACTTGAGACAGTTATTTTTAGGCTCTTTTTGAGTTTCCGTCGTGGCTTTTGGTGCCGGAGATTGGATGTCAGGCATCACTATGTCATAGGACAAGCAGTGGCTAAATATATATGTCCTGTTGCTATGAATGCCTTGGAGGTGTGTGCTTTTTGCTAATGGACTGAGCCTTGGTATTGTTTGGTCAATGCTTTGTTGTGCAAGACATGCAGATTAGTGTAATTTGTTATGGATTATTTTGGTGTTTACTATTGTATTTGTTAATACATGGTTTAAGAATATAATTTTTTCTTTTTTTTATTTTTTGTTAAGGAGTTGATGCTAAATCACTCTAGCAGAAACTATTTTTTTGTTTGAGCAATTTTTCAGTCCAAAGTTTCAATATACGGTTAAACATATTATAGCAGTATGTGGATGAATAACAGAGGTACAGTACGCAGTCAATTTGCTGTAGACCTGATTAATGATGAAGGGGCATTTTAAACATGTTCCTCTGTTCCACTGACCCAGTTTCAAGCCATTAGTGTCTTTGTTTTATAGGTTTCTCAGAAAACAAACTATGTGTAACAAAGTGCTATATTTAGAGCAAAAGTCTTTCCTTGGGGTCTCATTTAGACTTAGGCTTAAGGCTTCATAAATTACAAGTAGGACATGCTGGTTTTTATGTCTTTAAGATGGACTTAATCAACCTCCAAAAGAAAATCAATGTCTTGAAGTATGGTTTATAAGAGGTAGGAACATCCTCAATATATAGTGAGTTATTATAGACTTTCTTTGGTGCATAGATAGAGGTCACTGCACTGAAATCTGATTGGTGGGATAAATCTATTGAAATATTTAAAATGCCTTGATGCATTCCAGTCACATGTCAACCTTGAGCAGTGCAGAGGCAGGACCATCTTTACACACACGAGTGCAGAGCACAGAGAGTATATTCATAAAGTTAAACCTATGGCTGTGTTAGGATGCATATTTTATGTTCAGTTACAAATATTGTCCATCATGAAGTGATGTGGAATTTGACTTAAGTGCAGAGTTGCATGTTGGACAAGAGCCATAAATCATGACATTTTCAGGGTAAAGTTACAGTAACCCAATTGAAGATAAACTGTGTAGGATTGTGTTACCTGAAACGAGGGGCTCTAGGAGTTAGGGTAAACAGAGTTAGGTTTCTTTGACCCAAGTCATACCACATTTTTGGGATACGATCCAGGTATGTTTAAAGTTGGGGCACAAACTCAAAACTTTACTGTGGGAATTAGACCCATTTTGGACCATTCAAGAATGACATTTTTCTCAGGTTCTTGTTGCCTTGGTAATACATACTTGTTAAACATAGTACTTCTATTCAAAGAGTAAATTGAACTCATTATGTGCAACAATTGAGTGAGAAACTTCTTTCAGTTCTTTCAGAATGACAGGGCTTTTAATCTTTTCATTAACAGTTCAAAGAAATGACAGATCACCATGGAGCTTTTGAAATTCTGATGTCTATGTGGACAAAGCAAATTAACTCACATAAATTGCCCACTCAGAGATTAAAATTTGCTGGAGTTCAAAGGTGAAAAATGTAATTGCTGAACACAGTGCATGTACACACTCTTTTCAAGCTATTCCGTGTAACCAGCTGCAGTCTCCTGTGTCGGGTGTGATTGAATCTGTAGAGGATGCCTGTGAAGTTTTCATTTATGACAGTCGACAAAAAATATATACATATACAAATATATGCAGAGTGAAATGAGGTAACAGCTCCATCCACAGAAAAACATAATGCAATGAACTTCAAAGACATAGTAAAAATAAGAGCGTCTGGATCCTTTTTCATCTTTAGACATGTTTTTTGACATGTTTTGATAAAATGTATTTTTGAGCTTGGAGATAGGCAATGACAGAAAGTGCGTAAAGAAGAAGCACACGAAGGAATCATAAAAATGCTAATTAAGCATGAAACATAGAAGAACGAAAGAAGAAAAGTGAATATAAATGAGACATCTTTTGTTTGTAAGAGAACCTCAAATAAGACACTTCCAAACAGTCCATCAAAATCTACAACAAGGTTTATGTTAGAGGCCAGCTCTGGACAGCTGGACGGGAGAGATTTGCGCTTTTGAGAAATCCCTCTGCCTTTGGAGAGTCAAGGTGTTCACCCTCACAACTTACTCAGTCTCTGCACAAAGAACAATAACAAGTTAGCAGGGTCTGCAGGGACAGATCTGGCAAACTGTGAAGTCATATACGACTTTTTTCCTTTATTTTTATCTGCAAAAATAATGAAAGCAGCACAGTGCATTCCTGGTAGTGGACACGCCACCTGCATGACTACACAGAGATAGATCAGTTTTATGCTATTATGGAATGTCCCAAGCAAAGAAAGCTTGTCTCCAAAGAGATAAACAGGTAGTTTCTTCACTAGAAAAGTTACAAGTTGGGTCTGTGAAGAGATAATTACTTTCACAGCAATGGTGCATATTTTAAACACATGTAATGAAGTAATTGCCTTTATTTTAATCTATTTTTTGACTGAAGCAGAGTCTTTAATCTGCAGAGTGCTGCACTGGATCAGATATAGTAGACATATAAAACAGGTGCTCATCAGACCAGTTGGGATTTATAGTTTGAGAAAAAAAGGGGTGATGGTAGCCTTTTTATTATTATATCAAAATATAATATAATTGCAGCTCACCCAAAATGAGTAGTCTAAAATAATTGCCAAGATATTAAATAATCAGCGACTAATATAGGGTCTGTAACATCGGGCTACAATATGTTAAAAATGTATAACTAAAGGTTATGCCCAAGAATGTATTCCATGTTTTCTAATTTAAAAAAACAAAACATTCTTCTTATTGCCTTAATTTGTAGTTTAAAACATACTGTTATAAAAACTGATACTGCCTAGCTTTTATTATCATAGTGAGTGCAAATAATGGATGAACTGTATGGTTCCAGGTTTAAAAGTGCATGTGTCTCAGTATGCAGAAAGATAGTATTTATTGTCTGAACTTGTCAAGATTAATATTTCATTTTGAATGTTTGTGTGGATATTAATACTTGCATAGTGTTGGAAAGCACCTTTCGTCTGAAGCTACTGCCCCGACACCCACACTAAATATATCAGTGACAAACATAGTCTAAAGATTTAACGACCCTCTAAACACTGTAAACTAGTTGGGAGTCCAAATTGATCATCTCATCTCTGCCGCACTAAAACATCCAAAATAGCGGTTTTGGTTTGACAGCTTGCTAAGATTCTCCCTATTTATGCCCCAAGCAACAGCACCTGCATTATTTTAAGAGTAGATTTGAGATGAGATCATAGTGTCAATTTGAAAGCAAGCAAAGATATTTTAAAGACATCCTTTGATTCGATGGATGTGTGTTTACAGCTTTGTGCCTCTGACACCAGTTTAGCATTTTCTCATGTGCTCAAATTGGATTTCAAGCTCATAAAGTGTTTCAAAGTTGCCCTAAGCTTTTTTTTTAGATGATTCTTTGCTTCATATTTCTAAGGGGAGGTTGATTTAGGAAGTCCTCTGCTTAATTTTCTAAAGAGGCGGTGGGAGATAAACCTTCGGGCGCTACTTTAATTTGCAAACAATTTCTAAACCAAAGGAGGGGATTTTCTCAGCCCTGTGGCGTCGATTAGCAGCTAAGAAGTATATCCTCCCCACAGCTGTGCTTCTGCTAGCACCAGGAAGCATTTGCATACATAAAACTAAAAGTATGCATAATATTATCTCTGACACTTAATCAGTCACCATTAGGCAAGCCTCCCTCAGCCATGTCGTGCATTTTTCTGCAGAATACAAGGGTGTAAAACTGCAGGTGTGACATTTACAACAAAATAGACCATGATGTAATGATGTTTGGAGCCTAAAATGTTGCTCCGCTTGGCTGTTTGTGCATTTCACATTTTCTCTTTCAAAGCAAAAGTGACGGACAGTCAATACAGAGCGGGCGGGAGGTATGTGGGTGGACTTTTTTGCAGCCTGCCTGTTTTAAATTAGATCCAGTAATGTTGTCAGTGGACCACAAGAGACCTGGCTTGTCAATTATAATAGCTTCACAGATAATGAACAATTTTGCTACTATTTGTTTGTCTATGTCCACTAGTACTGTTTCTCCAATCACAGCATTTTTAGATCTGCACTTCTGAAAAATGTGTCCTTTTGATGAATTAACTGCACCGTCAAACCTTCTGTAAAGATATATACAGTATGTATCAAAAAATTAAAATATAATATATTTTTAGGGCTTTGCTATTGATACAATTTTATCACAATTACGCTTCAGTTAGTTAATCCTCAATGATATGGTTGGGGCGTTTGAATGGAGAGGTCAGCCAATTCTCTGTCAGTACAGAATATGGTTTAGAGCAAAGTTCACACTCTGGCTCTTGTTTGTGTTAGATGAAAAGATCAAATGTCTCTGTTGTTTATGTTAAGGAAATTAATACTGAAAGCAATTTTATGGGTTTCCGATAAGAAAATAAAATCTAATTGAAAATTGTCAATATGAGTTTTAAAAATGATTATGGTAGCACTTTATTCTTAGCCTTTTAGCCTTAATACAGGGCAAAGACTTAAATAATAGTTTATTAAGAAAGATTCAGGCTTAGCTAGCTAAGGACCTTTGAGATGCTAAGGGATTTTCACACCAAATGTGGCAACAAATGTGGTAGAAGACCTTCCAGAGGAGATACTTTGAGACCTTTTAGAGGAAATACTTTGAGAGAATGGCCCATTTTTTCACCGACTGAAACAAGAGAGTGGAGTGAGAGTGAAGCTAAGATAAGCCTTTCCTGTTGTCTAGAGTTCACCTGGTTCCCCTTTGACACTACAGTGATGCCCAGGCTGCAGGGCACAGGAGGGACACTTTTGGCTATATATATATATATATATATATATATATATATATATATATATATATATATATATATATATATATATATATATATATATATATATATATGTGTGTGTATGTATGTGTATATATATATATATATTTTTTTTTTTTTTGTTGTCATATTGCCTAGTTGTAATACTTTGGCTTCGGTCCCACATTTTTTCTCGACACATCAGGTGGATACAGACTGGCTGGCATTTCTCCTTTTAGCAAAGTATGTATTCAAGATGTCTGCTGTTCGACATGACGGCACAGTACTGCACGGAGACAGAGGCTGGAGATGCCTCATCATGCCATGTCTTAAAATACTTAGCCCACCTGACATCATCCTCTAAGCCTGCTGGGATTCAATTTACATTCTTCAAATCTGTCAACAACCAAAAGGATGTAAAGGTGTTAAGATGTGTTAAGTTGAATTAGATCATAAAAGCAGTTTCATTTTCCATATAGGTGGTTAGCTTCCCTCATGCCTTTAGAATCATAATATTTATTTTTTGAGGAACATCTATGGTAAAAATTTAATAAATGTACTTCCTGAAACTCGGCTTGTTGGGTGGGCTTCTGGGTTCATGAAGTTAATACATCAGTGATCAAAACTACTGAAAATAATGTAATAAATATCTTGATTTTAGCTCATCTAGAAGCTAACAGGCAACAACAGCTATCAATGTTGCTGCACTTTAGGAAAAAGGAAGAACACAAAGCTGAATGATCTGCCTCTAAGCATGTAGTGATTGACATTGATTAGACAATCCACAACCTTTTCAACCAGTTATCAAAATGCAGACAATTCTCCCCAATAAACATCATTTTACTCTGTCTACATTCTACAACACAAATGTTTGAACCCATTTCTACCCAAAACCCATTTGCATATAAAAATATATTTGATAAATGCTTTGCTCCCATGATCCTCAGCTTCTTGTAATGGCATGTGGTGTGGATGTGCCTCATTGTCATGCGTCCCGTGGCGTTATCTCTGTGTGGTCGGCATGCGGTGCTCACTGATGTGAACTATACACCAATCTCAACAGGGGAGAGCATCAAAATGAAAACACTGCTGGCAAGATTTCAGCACAACTTTCTGTTATTTTTCCTTATTTCAAACATGGATTATGCTTGAGTGAGAGTAAACTAGTGACATGCCCTGCCTTTGTCCTACAGCTATACAATATTTTGGGAAATATATATATATAGTGTTAAATCCAAATAGCTGGGTTTCGAATGATATCACAACATTCTTTAAGTCAGTAATATTTAATATAGATGGGGGCCGACTAAAATTGCTATAATTAAAATGGCAATTTTTGTTGCAATATATTGAGTTCTTGGGTCTTGTCACTAATAGAAATTATCAGGTTCAACATTTTTGCATTTACTTTTTTGATATTTCTTGGCAAAGTGAAATGCAATAATTAGAAAAACTGACCCTTGCTCCCCTTCTGAGAGAATGACATCATCACGCTCTATAATCTGAAAACCACTGACAGTAACAGTAATACACTGCCTGGCCAAAAAAAAAAGTTGCCACTAAAAAAAAAGGTCGCATACACATATTTCGTTGGACCTCTTTTGGTTTGATTATGGCACGCATTTGCTGTAACATTTCTTTCAATAAGCTTCTGCAATGTCACAAGATTTATTTCCATCCAGTGTTGCATACATTTTTCACCATGGTCTTGCATTGATGACCTTAGAGTCTGACCGCTGCATAAAGCCTTCTCCAGCACATCCTAAAGATTCTCAATTAGGTTAAGGTCTGGACTCTGTGGTGGACAATCCATGTGTGAAAATGATGTCTCATGCTCCTGAACCACTCTTTCACAATCTGAGCCCGATGAATCCTGGCATTGTCATCTAGATTGTCATCTATGCCCGTGCCATCAGGGAAGAAAAAATCATTAATTCATTCATTCATTAATGGAATAACCTGGTCATTCAGTGTATTCAGGCAGTCAGTTGACCTCATTCTTTGAGCACAGACTGTTGCTGAACCTAGACCTGACCAACTGGAGAAGGCTTGGACTATTTGCTTAGTTAAATCCAGGGGGCGACTTTTTTTTGGCTAAGCAGTGTATGGTATAATAATATTACTTTATCTTTTTTTTCCTCATTTCATTTAAAAAAGCAAGGATCTGTTATATTAGGTAATGTGGCCCAACTCATGGACAGCATTGTGGATGCTGCATCATTTTCTGTGAATTGGGCTTGTCGAAGGAATTTAAAATAACATTAAAAACTGACATGACACTAACAGTGGCATCAGTTGTGAAAGATTTTGTCGAGACCAATTTCAAGCAATACTGCATTTTGAATTCTGAATATAGCTGTCACCATATTACATGCATTTAGAATTACTGTGCTCATTTTCAATCACGCTACAATATAATTATAGAGCATTATCTCATTATCATGCCCCAAAATGGTGTTTATGATACTGCAATCACATTTGTTTTGTGACGACGGCAACACTTAGCAGACAAATGTCAATCAGCCAGCGTGACATTTCTCTTCTTTGTCATAATTACATTAACTGCTGTAATTTAAAAAGCCATCCATCTTAGAGTCGTATTTAATAACAGAAGAGGTAGAGATCACACAGAGATTACTGCAAAACTAAACTCATATTACCTTTTACTGCATTTGATATATGACGGTGGAATTTATTATTATAACAAAGAGTCACAGATGGATATCATGGCTGTAATAACCGCTGATAACATTTACAATCGAAGGGGACCAATTTTTTGTTCTGCCATTATGTACTCCAATTCCTCAAAAAGGAAAACAAATGATGATGAACACCTCCAATTGTCTGTGTGGTCCAGTGAGACAAAAAGAATGGCATTTCCCCCCTCTTCTTGCCTCTTTGTCCTGTGTGTGGCTTAACTGTGCTACGGATCACAGGCGCTGAACAAAGGAGAGATTCATGAAAAGAACATGAGATCTCGCAATACTGTCCTGTCATTTTAATACTCTTGCAAAAAGGGCTAGAATTAATAAGACATTGTGATTACATTTCATAAGCTGTTGTCTGTAAAAACAAGAATTTGAAAAAAAACCCAACAAAACCATTCTACAGCCATAAACACATTATACGATTGTTTTTTATAGATTTAAGATAATTTTATGGCCTGATGATGAATTTAAACAGCTTTAACTATGTTTTACGCTGACGAGTTTTGGAAAGATATTTAATTGCAATCTTTTAGACAAGCATTGTAATTTCACATTTTAAACACTGCAAACTACCGTAATACAAAAACCGCTTACATTTCAGAACTTGTTTATTACATGTTTGTTATTAGATTATATTTAGTTTTATAATATATAAATAATCGCTCTCTTTGCAATTTGCTAACTGGAACCATTCAAATTTTGATATGATTGCGATATATGGTATTTTTCTTAATGGGTGCTTTTAACAAAACAATGGTAATGCATAAAAAATAAAGAAAATGTAGGAGTAAGAAGTAGGAATTGATAACAACTATAGTATGACAAGCAAAATCTGACAAGCAAATCACATTTTATTACAAGTACAGTAAAAGAATCCCATACATTCTGATGAGAATTCTGGATTCTCTGGCCATTTGCTCATATGTTGGTATGGGTTACACTGGAAGATGCCTGTAGCCATGTCTAAGCGACCACACCGGAGCAAGTCCACCTCATACCAAAGTCAGGCTGGCGCCGCAGTCTCCTGCCGGCCTACGGCATGAGCTGGCTAGCGCTGCCACACTTAGGGGTGTCTCGTATTTATGGCCCTTTTGACCCCCGCCCCTTAACAAAGAGCATTACATCACTAACCCTGTTTCAGATCAACTGCAGAGCACACTGCATGGCCGGTGCTTCTCATTATCATTTACTGTCACCAGAATTTGCACCTGTTTGCCATTCACTTTGCACTGTAGGGAGATTGCGAGGAGCAAGAGATAATGGGATTCTCCAGTTTGTTGTGGATGTGTGGTCATGATTGGGCATATCATGACAGGCAGTAACAGCTGTTGTAGAGTGCAGCCACCATGATAGAAACTGTGATGATGAAACCTGGCTGACCTGATTTATTAGTACACCAGGGCCTGTGAGAGTTACAGGAAGTGTATCCATATAGATTTTTTGGGGACTTGTCATAAGAGGCACAGAGGCCTAACTCCCCCCCCCAGACCAGACCTTTCCTCTGAAAGTGGGCGGAGGGTCTAAAATAAAATCAGCTGTCACTGTCTGCTCTTTGGACAGAGGTGAAAACATAGGAGCTGGTCTCCACGACTGACTGGGATTTGCTATTGGTTTGGATAGACCCGGCAGGCCGGGGGTGCAGTGGCCACAGTGTGGGATTCTACTGAACTTTTATCATCGCTTATCTACTGAACCGGTAGGTTATTATACCACTTTTGAGCTGTATCGGCTGGATTATTTCCAAAGTCATAAGAAAGTGTTAATGCGCTTAATGTGAAATCATTGACATTATACATACTATTATACATCACGTGACTTGCGCATCAAAGTGACATAAAATGCTCACTAAAGATTCGATAACAAGGCAAAAGGAACATTGTACAATAATTTAACAAGTATTTTTAGAATAAATCCACCGTATTCAACATCAGAAGTGCGAAAAAACTGTGTGGCTAACCTATAAACCATAATAACCTAGTTCATCAAATGCAAAGCCCGACCTTCTTAGTTAACTACATTTCATGAAGAAACACGACCCTTCGAGGTTCAGTTTAAAATAGGTGTGATTTATTTTTGCATGAACATGGCGCCTAGATTACTTCACTTTCTTGTTATTTGAGCTTGCACCTCAATGGAACGTGTCATGAGATATCACCTCACACTGTTGACAGATTTTGGGTTTTTTAAAATTAGGTCTTTTATGAGAGACCTACCGATGGAAAAAAAAGGAAAAGTATAGATAAAAAATAAACTAAAATATGTTAGATTCTCTCTAATGCATGGCTATTGCTTCAAGCATCAGTCTAGTTCTTTCCTTCAGTGTTTGAATTAAGCTGAATTTGTATATATTGTAATTTAATGTTACTGTTTTGTTATTGTGTAAATGTAAATTGCTTAATGGTTAAAAGGTCTCTCTTGAAAATAAGATATTAAGTCTCAAGAGGTTAACCTATATAAATAAAGGATTAATAATAATAAATCAACAACAGGCTGGATATAGTGTTTTACTCAAAGGTTTTTACATTGTGTATTTTACATTGTTATTGCTATTATATTGTTTTTGAACAAATTATGAACATGGTCAACATGGAAAACCTATGTTATAGGTACGAGTCTCATTGAGGCTTAGTCAGTAGAGCCTGCCATACCTTTTCTGAATCAACAGGGGGAAGCCCTTACCACAGTGAACTTCAGGAGAAAGCCATAGTTCCAATCCACTTCAAGCTAAACTCTGGCAATGAGGGGGTACCAAAAGATACAATTTCTCTCTATTGTGCACTGAAGTGACTACATTTTTAATGTGATATTAATATATTTTGGAAATATATTTTTATTAGATAAGTTGATTGAAGACAGTATATTGATAAAATTGCCTTTTCTGTTTCTAAACCATGTTTTACAAACAGGGCTATAATTATTTTCTGTCAAGCCGTGATGACAGCAGTGGCAGATTCACATACTATACATGTCATGAAAACTGTAAACCACTGACTGCACTGCCAAATATAGCGGCATTCTGAAACAGATACAAATGTAATATTCTTCAAATATATTTACAATACTATAGAGGTAAAGCACCATTATTCTGACCCTTTGTCTAGATTATATAGTACAAAACCACTACCGGTATATGGGGACAGTTAAATCAAGTAGTCTTGTAGTACACTGCTGTTCATCAATACAAGTGTATGAGTCATACTTTCATTGTCTATGTCACATAGCTGCTGGCAGCAAAAGTCTCACCAGGGCAAAAAAAGAAAGAAACGTAACCAGAGGAACCGGATTCACTCTGAAAACTCAAAGGTCGTCCCACTGACCAACTGTGTGGCCATGTACCAAGCAGCTGTCTCCAAGCGAGCAGACAACACCAGCGGGGTACTGAGCATGGAACTGACAGCTACTGCAGCTATTGTAGCTAAAGTGCTTATGCTGAAATAGTGGATGGATATCTAAACTTCTGCCTATGCACATAAATTGTTACGCTGATGAAAAATGGAGATGCTGTTTTCAACTAGGACCCAAACTGTGTGGAGTCTATGGGCTTTGGCAGGATTTAGAAATTAATAGTCTTGTAGTGTCACAGCAACTGCACTCAAACTGCATGTGTCAAGAGTTAGTGTAAAATATAGAGTTCCCGGTGCCACCATTGTTGCAGTGTATGTTGTATGAGTAGAGGGATGACAGCTTTGCAGTTTGACAAATGATAGTCAGAAGGTTGGGATACATATAGAGTGTATGTAAAAATAGAAAAAGATGTAAGACATACTGTACTTCAAACAAGACAGTGTACTGGGTAATGACATTACCTATTATTTTAAAAGCCTCATTTAATGGTTTATTATACCACTATGTGCAGTAAAAATGTGCTTTTCTATGAAGAGCAAGGACATGAAGTGCATACAGCATCAGTTAGATGGCATTTCCAAGGTGCATGTGCTTCATGCCAACTAAACAGAAGAGCCCTTTTATACATCAGTTTGATTCCAGGTTATGAAGAAGTGGAGGCCACTAATGGTATTTCCTGCTTCATTAGGTCATGGAGGAATCAGAGGTCTGTTCCCTGCCTGGGGGAATAGCCAGTGTGAGAAGACAATTTGAAACTCAAGAAATTGCATCATCACACAGTGTTACACAGTTTCATTTTCAACACAGAACAGTACAGGTATTATATTATATTATATATTGCACTAGGGTTATTGAGAATTTGCAGAATTTGTAAAATATATCTGATGCATCTTGTGTGGCATGTGCTTTCATCACCATCATGACAAGAAAAATCTTGTTGCCTTTTTCATTGTAAACAAAGATTTAATCATTTACAGTTTGCTGTAACAGAAAAGAGAACGGCTTGAAATAATTTTGATCCTTCTTGCCCCATCTGTGATACTCATTTTAAATTGTGATAAGGAATGTCGTCCTGCATCTTCTCTGCATGTGATTTTGTTGTGAATTTTATTTTAGGAACAGAAGGAATAATTAATTGTAGTAAACTCACATCAGACTATGGCCAGGAGGAGCCCTAGTGGGACAATTGGACTAATCAGTGTAGATGTGCCAGAGTGTGCATGCGGCGTGCACATTTGTCAACAGTGTTTGAAACCTGCTGTCTGCCTCATCACAGGAAATGTCTAACTCTGAAGTGACGGTGTCAAGCAGCAGGCAGGTCCTCCCAGGCAGTCAACTAAATCACAACCACGAAAATATGGTATTGTCTCATTCTGTGTGTGTTATTATATTGCCAACTTTGGGACTAATTAATGAACTAAATCTTTTTGTCTCGATCTCTAAATACAGGTCTCTTACAGTGGCAGTACCTTGGCTTCCAGTTATGAAAACCACGAAAATGAGACAGGTAAGTAATGAAATCTATATTTAGTTTAACAGTTTCATCCTGTCATTTACTTAACTGTCCTTGTTAACATCTAGATGAAGAATTTCCAAGATACACAACCAAAGAGCTGAGAGATCACTTTGAGAAAACAATAGAGGAGGCCGCACCCCACAAACCAGTAAAGGTACATTATAAATATATAAATTCACACATTTCCATTAGATTTTATAAAGTCTAAAATAATTGTATATTTAAGTTGTATACTGTATTACTGGGATATGAAGTGTATTTATACAGATTCATCTAGAAATATGAATTTTCTTTGTCTTTCAAAAGATTACCCGTGATATCAATCGGTCTAAGTGGGCTTCAAACATGACACAAAACAACACATTGTCCAGTGGAGTGTTTGAAACAACTACAGCAGCATTGGAGGACACTGGAGCAGCAATGATGGATTATGATGATTTTCCACCCCCACCAGCTGAAGACTCCGACTATCTCCCACCCCCACCTCCAGACTTATTGCAAATGCCACCAGAGAATCACGATATGACAGTATGCCATTATGGTCCAGAGCCTGAAGAACCAGTACAACCTTCCAAGTGCCCCATCAGCAGAGAGGCTTACTTCAAACAGAGGAGCAAGAGTGAGCTCAAACGCCTCTACAAGCACATTCATCCCGAGGTTCGGAAAAACATTGAGAAGGAGCGCTTCACTGACATCAGTGAAAGTGAAACTGTTCAGGTACAAAACCAAGAGTTCTCCCATGAAGAAGATGGTGAGGAAATTAACCAAGAAGAAGAGGGTGAATGGGAAGAGATTCTGCCAGGTGATGTACAGTCAATGCGCTGGATGTTTGAAAATAAACCCCTGGACACCATCAGGGATGAATCTCCAGATGAGGATGAAGACAACAGAAAGATAAGTCAACAGGAAGTCATTCTTGGAAAAGATGTCAGACGCACTGCTTGGATGTTTGAGAAAAAGCCCATGGATAAATCTGAATATAAAAATAAAGTGAATAAATTGGACAAAGGAGATGTGCGAGCTGCAGCATGGTTATTTGAAACAGAGACCATGGACAGCCTAAACAAGAGGCGAAAGGAAGAGGATTTAACAAAAGAAATTGTATTCACCGAGGAGGATGGAGATTCCACTATTTACATGATTGATAACAAGTATATGCAAACCTTAGGGCACACTGAGACAATCGATGAGAGCCACCTACTCATATTAAGGTCAGTATTGGAAGAAATTAATGGAGACATGAAAACTATCACCAGCACGTTTGACACACAGTTCAAGTGTGTCATCATGGGACAAGCCAGTGAGATTTTAGAAATAAAATCTGTACGCAAAATTGAGACAGAAATGGAAAACTCCATTGCCTCGCGATGGCTTTTTGACACCCAGCCACTAGACCTGACCAACACAGAATGCTCTACTTTCAAACTGGTGTGCAGTCTTTCAATGGAGGACAGCAATAAGGGCGACTGGGGAAGGTGGTTATTTGAAATAAAAACGCTCAGTTCTCTCACTGACCGGGAAAGCTCAAAACTAGAGAAGAAAGAAATAATTGGAGCGGATGTGCGCAAGCATTGCATGGTTTTTGAAACACAGCCTATGGATACTCTGAAAGATGATGCCAATGCTAAACCCCAGACAATTGAAGATATTATTGGTGGTAATGTCAAATCTGCAAGAAACTTTTTTGAAAGCAGCCCCCAAGTAGCTAGAAAAAATTGTGCGGAGGTGGGAAAACTGAAAAAGCGAATACTGAATGAAGAAGAAAAGGGGGATGTGAGACACCAAAAGTGGCGATTTGAGAGCCAGCCTCTAGAGCACATAGGAGAGGTGAGAAAAGAGGTTACTCGCACTGTAAATGTTGAAAATGACCTGACACAGGAGGATGGAACAAGTTATAGGGCCGATGTACGCAAGAACTGTTGGGTTTTTGAGACGCAGCCAATGGATCGTTTAAAGGATGATTCAAATAGTCGCCCCTTAACAAAAGAGGAAATTATTGCTGGTAATGTGAAATCAGCAAGACATTATTTTGAAACAGGTCCAACAGAGGAGATAAAGGAACTTGCTGAGGTTGGAAAACTGAAAAAATCGGTGCCTCTTGAGGAAGAAAAAGGTGATGTGCGCCATCAGAAATGGAGGTTTGAGAGCCAACCATTGGAACAAATTAGAGAGGAAAAGAAAGAGGTTGTTCGTACAATTGACATGGAGGAAATTGATAAAGTAGATGTGTCAAACTACAAAAACATTTTTGAAAGTACTGAAATAAACCAAAGGATTGATGAATCACAAAGGATATTAATTGAAGGGGTCAAATCTGGATCTGTGAAATCAAATAAAACATTATTTGAATCAACTCCTCTTTATGCCATGCAGGACAGCTCGGGACATTTTCATGAGGTAAAAACAGTGCGACGAGAAGAAGTTGTTAAAGGAGATGTAACAACATGCAAATGGATGTTTGAAACACGCCCGATAGACCAATTTGATGAAAGTATCAGTACATACCAAATTATCAAGGGGATTTCCAAGCAAGAAATTGAGTCAGGTGATGTTAAAACTGCAAAATGGCTTTTTGAAACACAGCCACTGGACGCAATCAAATACTTCAGCAATATCGAGGATGAAGAGACAGTTGTATCCATAGAAAAAAATGATGTCATGAAAGGGGATGTGAAGACATGTAAGTGGTTATTTGAGACAAAGCCCATGGATATCCTGTATGAGAGAGCAGACCAAAAAAGTGAATGTGAAACTGTGCCAAGAGGAGACGTAAAAACATGCACATGGCTTTTTGAGACCCAAGCACTTGATACCATCCACGATGAGACAGAGACATTTATGAAAACACGCACTGTGGATCAAGAGGAAATTACAGGGAAAGACGTTAGAACAGCCTGTTTTCTATTTGAGACTGAGAATCTTGAAAACCTAACAGGGGAGGAGGCTAACTCCTTTAAACGCATTACCGAGATTGACATTGCATCAGGGGATGTCTCAAGGATGAAATACATATTTGAAAATCAAACATCTGACATAATGACCTCTACCTCAGACGAAGCCAGGCAAAAGTTGAAGAGGGTTCAGACTGAGGATATCCAAAAAGGAAATGTGGTGAACTGCAGGTGGCTTTTTGAAAACCAATCAATAGATATGATACATGACAATGAGGAAGAACACATTAGTAACCGCACAGTTTATGACATACAAGGAGGCAATGTTAATCAGGGTCGCTTTATTTTTGAAACATGCTCCTTGGATAAAATTCATGAAGTTTCAGACAGTGAGACTGAGGAAATTAAAAAGCGAAAAATTGTCTGTGACGAAGAAGAAAAGGGTGATGTGAGAAACTATACCATGATGTTTGAAACTCAGCCTCTTTATGCCATCAAGGACAAGGAAGGCCATTACCATGAGGTCACCACAGTTACAAGTGAAGAGGTCAAAAGTGGGGATGTGGTTGGAACCAGGTGGTTATTTGAAACAAAGCCTTTGGATGCCATAAAGGACACAGATGAAGTGTATATAATAAAGTCTGTCACACAACAAGATGTTCAAAAAGGGGATGTCACATCTGCCAAGTGGAAATTTGAAACACAACCTCTTGATAGGATCAGTGAAGAAAGGAAAGCTTTACTAAGAACAGTGGATGATATTCAAGGTGGAAATGTAAGAATGAATAAACATCGATTTGAGTCTGATAACTCATCAGAGACATCTGTCAAAACAGTTAATGTGAGTGAAATACAAAAAGGTGATGTAAGAACGGCAAAATGGAGATTTGAAACCCAATCTATTGACAAAATAAAAAGTATGAGTGCAGAAAATCTCATTGAAACTGTTAAAATGGAAGATATTGCCAAGGGAGATGTTAAGCAATCTGTGTGGCTCTTTGAGAAAAACCCTCTTGATCATATTAAAGAAGTTGATGAAACTACTGAAACCACTATAATTCATGAAGAAATCCCCAAAGCTGATGTAAGGACTACAACGTGGCTCTTTGAAACTACACCATTTGATGACTTTAATGAGTCAAAAGTAGAAAAGACTGAAATAATGGGTAAAAGCATTAAAGGAACCCTTGCTGAACTTTATAGTCAAAAGATGGTTAGATCCAAAGGAATACTGATTGAAGCCGACGAAATAGGTGATGTTAGGATGGCTAAGTACCAGCTGATGAATCAACAGGCTCCTGAAATTCAACGTGAAGACATCATCAGGGGAGATTTGCAGACAATCATGATGAACCTGTTGAATCAACAACAAAAAAGTGAGCGCCAAGTGGTGATAGACTCACAGGAGATGGGGAATATTAGTTCAACTGTGCAACAATTATTCAGCCAAGAGAAGCAGACTAGTGTAGAAAAAGAGGAAATTTTACGCGGTGACATTCAAGAAGCAATAAACAACCTTTTCCAAAAGGGTGGATCAGCAAAGCATGGAATACTAATCCAGGAAGATGAAAAGGGAGATGTACAAATGACATTATACTCCCTATTGAATAAACAGGACTCTGCCTCTGTTGAGAAAGAGGATATTGTTAGAGGAGATATAAGAAGTGCTCTCCAAAGATTGTCCAACCCAGATGGCCTAGATGAGTCTGTCAAGATAAAGGTAGATGACATTGAGAAGGGAAATGTCAACTTTTACTCCACATGCATCGAGTCAGGGGCTCTTGACTACCTTAAACAGCTCCATTCAGGCCCTGACGAGACTTCTTCTGACAAAGCGGAAAAAGAGCAGATTATTGGGGGTGATATCAAGGGAACAAAGCGTATCCTCAATCAAAGCCATGTAAATATTGAACGGACTGTAGAGGATGTTATACCTGGAGATGTTCACAATACAGTTAAGGTTTTCATGTCGGAACCAAGCTTCTCATTAGAAAAACTACAAAAAGAAGAAATAGTCAAAGGTGATTTAAGAGCTGCTTTGAACTCATTGTCTGAGTCAGCACATCAAACCATTGTTGTAGAGAAAGAGGAAGTAGTGAAAGGCAACATACCTAAAACTCTGCGCTGCCTTGAGAGGGCTCAGAGGCGCCAAAAAGAAGTGGAGAAGCCAGACATTGTTCCAGGTAACATTAGAGGAGCTCTAAGATCGCTGGAGAGGTCCACAACCAGCAAAGTTGAACCTGTTGTTGATGATTTGGTTGCTGGTGATGTCAAGGCCACTCTAAAGTCTCTCGAACGGGCAAAGCAAGCGGTAAAGGAGTTTGAGAAGGAGGAAATAGTAAGAGGTGACATTCATTTGGCAATGCAAAATCTACAAGATGCATCTTCTGAAAAGAGAATCTGCCAACAAGAAATTGATGTGCAGGGAGATGTGAGGGGAACAATTCAACTTTTTATGGAGGCCCCAAGTTCTCCAAGAATGCAGAGGAGAGCAAGCATTGAAGAAGAAATTAAGGGAGATGTCAAAATGTCTATTAAATCTCTATATGAGTCACAGGAAGAGCAGAACCAGATGGAAAAGGAAGAGGTGTTGAAAGGTGACGTCAAAGGCACTATAAAGTCATTGATGGAAAATGCCCAGCGCGAAACACCTAAAGTACAATACCGCAGAGTGCGAGTGAAGCAGAGCCCTCCAGTTAAAAATCTCAGCACTGATGCACAGAGAAATGTACAAAAGATTAAAACTGCTAACACAAGTCAAACAACAAAATCAGTTTCAGTTGAACATAAAACTATACAGCAAAATCACGGCATTAAAACTGTAAAGACAGAGTTCCGAAATTTGAATTCTTCCTCCAAGGGAATGATCAAATTGGATAAAACCAGAGTAAAAACAGATGTCTACATCTTGCAATCAAAAACACCAGAGCCTGATCTGCCCCTTCCCCCTCCACCCCCGCCCATGGTTGAGGCTGACCTCCTTCCACCTCCACCTTCACCAGCTGTTGAGTCTGACATTGATCACCTGCCTCCTCCGCCACCCCTACTTCCATCCGAACAGGACTTCCTCCCACCTCCCCCATCTCAACAGGAA
This sequence comes from Periophthalmus magnuspinnatus, assembly GCF_009829125.3. Taxonomy (NCBI): domain Eukaryota; kingdom Metazoa; phylum Chordata; class Actinopteri; order Gobiiformes; family Gobiidae; genus Periophthalmus; species Periophthalmus magnuspinnatus. The sequence continues at coordinate 14,336,120 of NC_047146.1, forward strand.
CTGGAGAGCATGCCAGCACCACCTTCCCCAGGAAAAGCCAAGAAGATGTCAGTGAAAAAGGTTAAAGGCCCTATTGTCCATCCAGTCCCAAAACTTGAACCTAAAGTTGAAGTCAGCAAAACACAACAAGTAGCAGTGACTTCGGGAAAAACTGTTGAGACAAGCCAATCATCAACAACAAAAACAATTCACGCTGAAATTCCTCCACTGTCAGAATCACCACAACCATTAAAGAAAGTTATTATTCCTGTAAGATTCACACCACCTCCATCCCCTCCGCCTTTCATGAGAGGTAAGATGAGTAAATTTAACACACCACTAATGCAAGCTGAAGATAAATTTCGCCGGCTACGGGAGGATAGTACACCTCCAACCACACCAACTCCTCCTCCATGTTACACACCTGATTTAATAACAACTGTTATTGAGCCACATTCTACAACTGATGCAGAGGTGGTTAGGAAAAATGCATCAGATATTACAAAGGAAAGTAATGAAAGATCTCACGAATCAGCAAAGCAGGTAGTCATTACAGATACAAAAAGCACTGCAGGCAATGAGAAAAATGTAACAAACATGATTATGTCTTCTGCAAAACAGCAAAGTGTATCTAATGAGAGTTCGAAGGTTGTGTCTGTTCAGAAGACATCATCAGTTTCTGTTGTTAAGCAACAGAAACACACCACATCAACACAGAAAGCAGTTTCTATTTCCTCAACTGAGGCTGTCAGAGCTGATACAAAACAGAAGCAAATTACAGAGGGAAAGATGGATACTAGCCAAAAAACAAAGGTCACATGTCAGAAAGAATCGGTTAAAACTGAGACTTTTGCAACTATACAGAAGGTTGATTCTAGTCAGTCACAAACAGCTGGAAAACAGATAGCAAGTAAAACAGAACCTGAATTAACAGACACAGCTCAGACCAAAAACACTAAAAAAGATATTTCAGATAAAACTCATAGAGTAATTTCTTCCCCTCAACTCGACAAGAAAAAGAAAACTGATAAATCTCCAACTAAAGGCCAAGAGAAGGATCAACCACAACAGACAGATAATGCATTAGATGGAAAATCAGGAAAAAGTCAACAAAAGGTCAAAAAGCCCATCAAGCAAGAAAAACAAATAGATACAACAACAAAAGAGAATAATAAACAGAATGTCTCTCATGTTGAGAGCAGCATGGCAGTGAAAAAAGTTGAGGTAAAAGTTGCCAGTGAATCTCAACAAAAGCTGGAGGAGAATAAAGTTAACGCCTCTCCAGTTCCAGCCTCTAGCAATATTGCCTCCATAACTACTCCTTCAGAAACTCAAACTCCACCAAAGAAGAAAAAGAAGTCCAAAAAGTCCAGAAGTGCAGTGCCGGCAGTTCAGACTAAAGATGTTTGCATTGAATCAAAAGCGGACGTTGCAGAGAGCAAAAAATCTACACAAATTCAGGAAAGTATAACCATTTCTCAGGTTCACACAAGTGTACAACGAGAAAAAATTGAAGTAAAGGAAAACGTTTCCACTGCATTAAGGAAAGAGCAAAAATTTATCCAAAGTCAAGTTAAAGAACCTGAAAAGAAACAAGAAATGCCAGTTTTGGAGTCGAGCACAAAGGAATCCCCAGAAGAGAGCAAAGTTGTCCCAATTACTATTGCAAACAAGGCTGAACAAAATGAAGCACTGAAGTCTGCAACAGGAGTGGTGAAATCACGGCAGGAGCAGCTTCAAATGTTAATGTGTCATCTAACAGAGCTGCAAAAAGAAACGTGTAACATCAAATCTGTGAAAACTTTACTTGCTACAGTCCCTGATTGGCTCATTGGCCCTGAAAGAAAATCTGAACTGGAGCAATCTGTGAATAAAGGTGATACTACAGATTTACTTTCTCATGTAAAAATAATAGCTGAGAGTTATCTTATGAAACTGGATGATAATGAGGCAATGGAAAAGCATGAATGTGAGCTGGTTTCTGAAAAACTTGCCTCAAGTGGAGCATCACAGAGAATATCTAAAATTAGTATAGGCTCCTCTAAAATTGAAACCCAAATAACAACTAGGACTGAGAAAAGAAAAGAGGATGTAACTCAATGTAAATCTTTGGACCTTCGAGCACCCTCACCATCACTGAGAATGCGGCCACCATCACCAACATTTATTACTATAGAATCAACACAGAGAACTGCCTCTCCACAGAGAGTCACCCCTTCTCCAACTCCACAGCACAGGCCACTCACACCTCCAACACCACCTCCACGCAGGTCTGACACTCCAACATCTCGTCTAACAAGAATCACACCTTCTCCCACCTTTGACAGAGCGGAAAATCTTGCCAGACTAAAAGACACAACAGCCAAGCTCTCGCGTGGCGTAACCCCGCCACCAATATTAACATCCCAAATAACAGAAAAGAAATCTGAGATTGTAGAATCCCCTGCATCTTTTCATCGGCAAATCAAAATTGAGAGTCAGGCTATGGAAACTAAAACATTCACAACTGAGGAAAAAGATTTAACAAAACAAATTGAGGAAATGCTTTTGAGTGATATCTGTAGTGCAGCTGGCACTCACCTACCTGACCCAGAAGATGAGGAGATCTCTGAGTTGACCTTTGCGTCGGTTCGAGAAAAGATGGAGTTTTTTGAAGAGGCTCAAAAGGCAGAAATGAATAAAACCTATGTGCGTAAAGAGCCAATTTCTATTCCTGAGCGTTTAGGGCCTGATATGGAAGAGGAGTGTGTGGTCGAGGTTAAAGAAAAAGAACAAATTGAGCTTCCCCAGGCGGACCTTTCAAGTCTTGTAAACAAATTTGAATCCCAGGATGAGAAAGCATATGCAGATAAAAAAGAGCCTATTCTTCTTGCTGAGAGGCTTCACAATGATGCTGATAACACTGACAAAAACAAGGCAGAACAGGAAATGCCAAATTTTGACATTCAGGCTATTAAAAATGTTTTTGAACTGGGTGAGCAAAGTTTCTTATTCAAAGATGAGAAAAAGGAGCAGGAGGAGTCTGTGTCAAGGCTGATGGAAACCGCAACAGACACTTCAAACAGGAAAAGCCCTCACGAAAAAAAGCCAACCGCAGAACAGAGCAGCCCCCTACCTCTTCGAAAGAATCAAGTGGAAACTGTGCCAGCTGAGCCATCGGGATTTACTGAAACTAAAACATTTACAGAAAATTTCTCAAATGTGGATGAACTTGGTAACAAGGTCACTGGAACACTGACATCTGTCACACAGCACTCAGAGAGTACCCAGCAGGTGCCTTTCTCCTATGCTGATGCAGTTAAACGAAAGGCGGCGAGGCGAACAGAAACATATGATGAGGAAGCCACTGAGAACCTGCTGAGAAATTTCCACAAAACATGGACAGAGAGTGAGACAGTTTTCAAGAGTCTTGGCTACACCGTTTCTTCTGAGACCTCACAAGTTCTGTCGGAACATACTGGTAAATGTCCAGCATGTGTCAGACTGGCATGGACGTGAACTAATGGCCTTGGTTTATGTATGGATATTATTCTAATGCCTAAGTTGTGATATGTCATTAACGCATTAACGCAATTACAGCGAAACGCAACGCATTACAGCGGAATGATAACATATTTATTGATAGTCTATAATGTGACAAAAATTACTTCCAATTCCCAATTCAGAAACGCATGGGAGGCCATTTTTAAGTAGACTTTAATTTTGTGTCATATGTGTGACTTGCAAATATACTTTTGATTCTAGTTATAAATTGTGATTTTTTTGCATCTACATCATGTTTGGAACAGGGGATGATAAATAAAAGACTTAATTAATAATTAAAGTGTTTTTTACACAGACTCGAGTTCCGAAGTCAGAGCTTTGCACGGTTTGCCGGAGGAGAGCTTATCCGATGGACGCCCTGATAGTAGACAAAAAAAAGTACCATAAATCCTGTTTCCGCTGTGAGCACTGTAGGAATAGATTGAGGTAATTTTGGCACACTTTTAAGACATATAGAATTACAACAACTGAATTTGTATTAAGTAAAATAATGTTTTTTCTTTTCTTTTTAGTGTGGGAAATTATGTATCACTCCACGGACACTTCTACTGTTTACATCATTACAAACAACTTCTGAAATCCAAAGGGAATTATGACAATGGACTTGTACAGGAATCTTCTGGTGGACCTATCCCCTCGGATGAATGGAGATATTCAACAGGCAGCCTAAGCTCAGTAGACAAGCACAAAACACGCAGTTATGAAAATCTAGATCAAAATAAACCGCAGGGCAATAAAATATCTGTTGTTTGGCCCCCTCAGGAAGACCACCCAAAGAAATCTTTTAAAATAGAAGATGACATTCAGTTAACTAAACCACAATGGCCCCCACCAGACAATGCCCCAGAGTCACCCACATTACAACACAGAAAAGCTGTTCCTAGAAGTGTCTTGTGAAGTTTTTTTTTTTTTTTATAGTCAAATAAACCCATGACAAAACAAATGATGCAAATATGAATTGTAAAGTACGGTGTTTTGATGATGGTATATAGTCAAGTGAGTTCAAAGGAAACATAGATGGGAACGTTGTAAGGATGTGGAAGGATCTTTGTATATACTTGTAAATGGTGTGGGAGTGAGAAGCAGGTTGAATAGTAAGTAGGATAGATGTGAAAGTGGACGTGTGAAAAGTTGTAAAAAAGTTGGCTGTAAAAATGAACAATCTACAAATGTCAATCCTAGTTGTATATGATTTGTTCTTCAGTCATAATTAATTTATATTACTTTCCCTATTACTGCAGAAAATGCAAGTAATTAGCTCAAAGCAAATGAAGCTGCAGTTCACAGTAGGTGGAATAAGATTTACTTGAATAATTTTTGGAATTCACAATCCTACTATTTCCCATTTCTGCATTTGTTAATCTTTATACAAATAAAGTCATAGTTATTTCATTTTATAGAAATGAGGCCAGTCTGGTGACTGTGCAGTTGTATTATTTTGTCAGGGCTTAATATTTTCTTTTCTTTTATAGCACCTGGTGTGCAGGCTTCTAAAAGGATCTTGGAATTATATTATATATAATATTGAAAGTATATACTTTAAGTGATAAATTGGTAATTTTGTTTGTTTTGGACATTTATATCCTATATTGAACAACAACTTTTTAAATGAAAAAATGTATTTTTTAGACTAGACTGTTTGTACAAGTTCCTGATTCTGTGATGCTGTCAGGCTGGTTCACATATTGCTGATCTAAGGGCAATAAAATGTATTAAAAGAGTTTGAGTGTTTTTTAATGCATGAAATGCATGCATTGTAGATGATAATGTTTGAAAGTTTGAAATACAGTATGTATGTATTTGAAATTAAATCTAAAATACTACCTCAAAAGAGAATAGCAAGAATGAAATCTTAACAGCTGGTCCACATTTTCAGAAATATTCTAATATTAAAAAAGGTACACATTCAAAAGTTTGGTAACCATTTGGTCAACTCAGCATACAGTAACATACAGTCAGTGTAATCTTCTGAAGTTATCCCCACCCTTGAGTGGATTTAAAGCTAAAACCACAGTAAGAGTGCTTCACAGATATTAAGAGCTCTGGGTAGAACAAGCTGTAAAGATGTTTTTAGTAACAGTTTCTAATAGCCAAATGTGGTTGCCTGTCCTCTCTTTACTCCTCTATTTGGACCTCCACGAGTTTTACTGTTGAAATTAAACCCCTATAAAAAGAAGGACTGCATTAGTCTAACCACATAATGAAATTGGAGTGTGACAGGGACAAAACAGCTGAGCTCAACTGTAAGAAATATACTACAGGTTTGGTTGTGTTTTTTTATGATAATCCTAGACAGTATTCATTTCAATCTTTATTAAGAACACAGAATATCTGGTTCATATGGTTTATATTAAAAAGAATAGTAGTAGTAAGCTAGGTTTTATTTTATTATTTTTTCATAAATCACTAATGCTGGACTTGGTCATTTAAATTCTCTCACAACGTCAATCTACCTTGCTAATACAGCCTTTGTGCAGTGCTCACTTTCTCCCTTTGAGCGGATTGGCAAAGTGTACGTCGGATTACCTCGTGATTGGTCGGGTCTGTCTACGTCAGCGCAGTAGCCCAACCATGGGGCTGTCCCCCAGTCGAATAACAGTGCTTCAGGATGCGGGAGCAGGCAGTACCGTATCATCAGGACCACAAGTCTGTGTGGGATGGAGACACGAAGGTAGGCATTGTTTTTTATTTCCTTTACCTAAAAAAAACATTGTTTAATCGGTTATCTGGATTTCATACGATGTTATAGATTTAAAGGTTTTACTGTGATTAAAAAAGACTCTTACACATGGCACATCTTACCTCGATAGTCCGATCATAGCACATTTGGGAGGTTTGAGCTTACCCCCCGTCCACTCGGCTGGTCCCCGTGTGAGCCGTTAATGAAACGGCCACTTGGCTTCTCCATCCTCGCTTAGCCAACGCTGAATTTGCAGTAGTCTCTGGTTGTACAGGTCCGGAATGCAGTACGTGGTTGTCCAGGGGCGTAGGACGGTGCAGTTGGCGAGTTGCACTAGATAAAGAAAAGTTAAAGCCCCTGTATTCCTTGCTGAGCTGAACTATGCTAATGCGAATGCGACGGTCTCCGCAACTAGCTAGGTGGACGTTAAATGTACTGAAATAAGTTCTCTGTGTAACAAACCGAGGACATTGATCATTTTACACGAAATTTGTGCGGGTATTTCCTCTATTTCACGTGGACTTACCTCTTTACGTGATGTTTTATTCATAGTTTTGCCGTTTTTAGTTTTACCTGGGTCTTGTTAGAAAATGTGTTTACCAGAGGGGGCACGCGCAGTGACAGCACGAGACTGAAAGGCGGGAAAAAATGCTAAAAATAAAGTAGCTTAATGTTAATTGGGTAGTTATTAAAATGATATAAAGCATCTAAAGCCTAGTGGATTTTTAGATTGTTTAAAACTCATTAAGTGTACCCCAGCTGAGAGGCTATTCTTCTTGTCTAGAGGCAATATGAAGGCAGTTTTCATTGGGCTTTTATGTGTTATTAGAAATGAAATCTTTGGCTAAGGCTAGTGGCTACTACCAGCAGGCTAAAATATCATATAGCTTAACTCCACTAAACCATTTTATTAGCAGCACACAGAAGTAACCTATTGTGTGTCTCAGAATCAGTTTTATTACCATTGTCGGTGAACAAAATTCACAAATTAGGTACTTGCTTCACGTTTAATACGTTTACTCATTATGTATAGGCTACTCATAAGAACTCCCAGTATTAAGAATGGGTGTGGTGAATAATATGCTAATTAGGGCCAGGGCTGTTTCATTATGGCAAAAATCATACAGTCATAATTATTTGAATTTGAATTTCATACGATTACTTCCTGTAAAAAATTAATCTGTCAAGAAAGTATAATAAATCCAATTATATTTATATTTTGGTGACACTTTTGTTTAAAAATTTAGATTACAAAAGTGTTCTTGCTCCAGGTTGTGAGTGGCAGAACGAGTGCTTATACCATTCTGAGCAGAAGGTAACTAATTGTATTTTCAATTATGACATGTTTGTAATGGAATAGAGTAATAATTGAAACCACTATTACAGGCGAAATCTGATTAATTACACAACGCTAATTAAGATATACTGTCATTCCTTTCATGCATAGCTTATAACAAAGCTTATATCAAATCATAAATCATTCTTGTCTTCATTCCATTGACGGATCCAACAGGCAGAAGCAGTGTGTGGCATTGTTTTCATAACAATATAATTTCAATAATAGATGATGTTTTGTGAAGCAGTGCTGTATGTTTAATATTAAAACTCTCAGTCTGATGTGCCAAATGTTGTCATAGAAACTGTTTGGACAAAAAGTTTATTCTTGTAGGTTACCTTGTTTACTTGGCTGCATAATGAAGACATATTCACAGAAATTGTTGATATTTTGTTATTTTTACAAACCTGACCAGACCTTGATGTGGTAGTACAAGAAACAAATACATGGAAATGAAACACAGAAGTCAAAAGTCAGGAAGTCAGGAAGCCATCTCATACCAAGGGACAGACTCTGCTGCAAAGAACATTTAGATCCTTATCCAATGATAATCTTTCTTCTCTTTCCCCTCATGTCATGGTTCCTGTTATATATCCATCTGGCCCATGTTTAGCTGTTGAGATTACTGGTATTGGCATTTGGTTGAGTTTACTCTGCCACGGAGCATTTAGCTCACCCACGCCTTTGCCTGTGACCTGCTTACTAGGACTGCTCCACTAATCACATTCCTGCAAGGTGTAATTAGTCCAACGTCTGCAGCCCTAATCCGCAGGCTAACTCCAGGCTAGTATGGCTGTGCTTTGCTTTGCTTAGTCAGATTGTGCTGTGCTATGGAGACCAGTTGAATGAGGCAAAAGGACTGTTGTTTGGTCTCAGTTGTTCGCACTGATATTAGTTAATGGGTATGTTGCATTTTTTCTCATATATGGAGCTTAAGAATGCCATTTCGAAGCCTGCTGTATATCCGAAGGTACATTTCCCATAAATTTTTCCCATGGAATTTTAAAGACACAACAGAGGCTAACCAGCTATATGGTACCTAATATCCATAACACTGTTGTTGTCAGACCAACAATTACATTTAAAACCTAAAATTCAGCAACATGTTTTAATAACATAGCCCATAAAATATGCCAAGGATTCAGAATACACACTTGAGTCTGTTCACTACTGAATCTCCACAAACTCAGGTGGATGTGATTGGCAGGTGGATTAGCCAATCAGGACACACATGGTCTGTTCGTATCAAAACAAATACGGCTACTTCAGAGGAAAAAAGAAAGGAAAAATATCCCAGGGAACTGAAAAACATCATAGATTTCTGGAATGTCAATGAGTAAAGCACTAAATTTGTTAAGCTGAGGTGAGGGAAATGCGATTTTGTTTGTAAATCATAGGGGACAAATGAACTCCTTCGTTTCACATGCATCACTGAAAAAAAAACCAAATATGATTGCTTGATCATGTTTGGTTCTGGCTTGAGGCACAACAGAGGGAGTGGGGATCAGACTGATATCCCTTTGTTTAAGAAGTACAGAGAGATATCATTCTGGATCATGTGGCCTTGTAGTCATTAGCTGCCACATAGATGAGGGAGCTTTCAAACTTTATTTTTATTTTTGAAAGTCTAGGGGAAAAATGCTTGGGAAATTTACTTACGGAACCAAATAGTGGGCGGTCACTGTTGAGCTCCATAGACCTCTTTTTAGCCACAAGCCAAACAGATTTAAGACTTATGTATTTCATAGATTATCTCACAATATTCTAATGCTGGATTGTGTTTGAAGTAGACATGTCAACTTTGGTACATCCTAAATTTGAAGTCTGAAAATCTGAATGTGAGAACAACACTTTTACGCATTTGAACTTTTCTATCTGTCTCTAAAAATCCTTACACTCTCTGTAGTAGAGTGCACTGAGCAGTATTTTCTGTGTCCACTTGCAAGCCACTTGAGTTTTCTGCTCCGGGGTTAATGGTTACCTGCCAGCAGAATGAAATGATAATAATTGTGATTAATGTACAATTTCGCATGATATGATTGTAGTTTTTATCTTCTGCAGTCTCAGTGAAGAAAGAAATCATTGAATCATCATCATATTTACAGTTAATAAACCCCAATATTAACAAGACTAAAGACTAGTCCAATGAGGATCATCTGGTCTTCCATTAATTTATGGATTAAGGATTCTTTTTTCCAGACCAAGGTTTAGTTTGATTTCATACCTGACAGTTTTGACTGCTCACTAGCGGCTTTCCTCAGAGTTGTCACGTGAAAAAGAGTCTTATTAAAATAAGCCAAAAGACTGTGAAAAAGTGGTATGATAAGGCATTTTTCCCAAGAAAGGTGTCGTGGCAAATAGCCTATTGTTCCTATACACATGGATTTTAGTCAATCTATTTCACACAGATGTAATAATAGACTACACCAGCACCGTCATTATCAGAAACACACAGCTATTGTTGTTAAATATTGGTTATCCCATGGAAAAGAAGTTCTATATAAAAAGCTCCTTTCTGGCTTGCACCACTTTGAAACACCAAGAGCTGTTCTGCTGACAGATTGTCTCAGATTCTTCTGAAATGATGATTAAACCTCTCCTTTTCTCAGATTATCGGTTGGCACCAAAATTGTGATATTTCTTTTTGTGTGATTTGAAGGACCTCATGAGATTACAGCCGAGCCTCATGCTATTCACCAGGCCCCACTCAGACAGGCACTCAGCCATGCTACTCTGAGCCATGGGTAAACTTATGTCTGCCTGGAATAAAAGCATTACACATTATGGTAGGATTTATTTAAAGTAGTTATAAGGTTATGGAAAATTAATTGTTCAACTCTAGAGTGAGAAGTGAAGTGATATTGCTTTGTTTCATATTCAATTAAATACATGGTGACTGTTTGGTGTTTCAATCCCAACTCCAACTAGTGTTGATGTTATGTCCTTGGGCAAGATATTTCACCACTGTACAGCCTATATATGTGTGTATGAATTTGCATCAGTAAATTGGTTGACATTTATATTAGCTGCCTTTCCCATTATAACAGTATCCCAGCTATATGTTATTAGAGATTTTGGATTAAATCCAATAAATTACATTGAGCAATACATTTTCTAATATACCGTATGAAAGGTAGTACAGCTATTCATGGAAAAACCATGCAAATATCAACAATTGACATTGCATTGAAAGGTGCAAAAGTCCATTTATCCATTTACCATATTTTCCGGACTATTTGTTGCTCCGGAGTATAAGTTGCATTTTTTGGCTACATTTATTTTACAAAATCAGAGAACAAGAATAGACATTTTATATTTAAAGGCAAGTCATAATAATACGAATAAAATAGAGAACAACAAGCTGAACAGCAGTACAGCGCACTAACGTAACACATTTTTATTTATTCAGCCACATGAAGCATAGACAACAAACTGAATATGTGTCTGGTATGTTAACATAAGATAGTAATAGTTAATCAGATAACTAAAGCTTAAAAAACAAGCTAACAAGTTTATCAAACTCATGATGTCACTCCAAGTCAATAAATTCATTGAATTCTTCATCCTCTGTGTCGCTTCTGAACAACTCCACCAACTCCAGAGGTAGATGAAGCGCCACTTCCTCTTCTGTGTGGCTGTTATCAGACTCAGCAGAATATGATTTTTCTATAGAGGGAATTTTTGTTCAGTCTTTTTCAAATGTCTTTTAAATTACTGTAATGTTGAAATTTTTAATTTTCAATGGTACAGTAGTAATAGACACTGGTACACAATCTTAGAGTGCCCTCGCGTGGTTGTCAGTGTGACAATAACAAAGATGTGAAATTATATATTTTAATAATTTCAAATATAAGTCATTTCTGAGTATAAGTCACACCCCCAGCCAAACTATGAAAAAAGTGCAACTTATAGTCGGGAAAATATGTTACTTCCTCTTATTCAGGGCTGGGTCTAAGCAGGGACTGTCAGATTGCCTCACCTCACACACTACCTCCAGCTCATTACAGCAACATTTAGTCCCATTGAAAATAGTGAGTATGATAATTTTCCCATAAGAGATGCCACAGTGAATAAAAAAGCCAGTTTCAAACAATAATAAAAAGTTGTTATTCTCCTCTAATCACACAAATTGATGGAGCGAGGCAAGACTTGATTAAACTTTCCATTATTTGAGTGATTTATTTATAATGTGCGTCTGTTGTTAATTTCACCTTTCAGTTTCCTTCTGCGCTAAGTTTCCAATAGTAATGATTTACTACAGCCCCACAGTAATGAAATGTGTTTTTTGGAGTGATCATGTAGGTCACATTGATTTTTTTGTATTTCTTAGAGTCTTGTAATTATGGCTGTCTTGTAATTACGTTTTACAATAATGTCAGAAGCGATGACATATTAGACTAGTTAAGTGCCTTATTCCACCACCTGTGAATTATTTTCTTTTTTCTTCTATAATAACAACTATAACTGGCTATACTGGCAAGCGTTACAGATATTTGATTGATTACAACAGGCAGAAACACAATTGCAGGATATCGAGACAGCCTGAAATTGCTTTAAAATGTTTGAATTGTCAAAACAAATCTTTGAAGATCATACGTTTGGGAAGGGGAAACAAAGCAATTTATTTCTCATTGTATTTTGAAAAGAAAAAAGTGTTCCCCTGACCAATACCCAACTATGCAGCCAAAATGATGATGACCAGGCCTGAGTCAATTGTGGCATTGTAATGTGGTGAATCAAATTAGACGGTAGACAAGGCTGCCAAGCGGATGCCATTATAGAGACTAACAAACAATGATGATGTTTGGCTGAGCATATGACCAATGGTATCCTGCAAAATCATTACACTTAAAGAAGACATAAATGTGCTTTTGTCAGCTATACAGTTATAATCTATGACACCTGTGGATCATTCTTTTAAACTGCAATATTGATCTAAATATCGATTTAAAAGGACTTCATAAAAGAAAAACGTAAGCTGATAAAAAAAATGCCAGCCCAGTTAGGTACCGCTCTGCTGGACCATAATGTCGGCCCCTCCGTTGGATAGATGCTGATCACGCTAGAAAGCAGCAGACCTTTTTTAAAATTTGCATCAAAATGGCTGCACAACACTGCTGGATCACATGTATCATCAATTAAAAAAGTTAAATTGGATAACTAACTAAGTACAGAGCAGTGGGTGTGTACCAGTGGCAGTGAAAATGGGGGTTGATCAGAACAATGACGTTTTCAGTACTCAAACATGCATGAATCAAGTTAAATACCACTTCAAGTAGGTAAAACAATGAATAAACAACAATTATAACAGCTCAAAAAAAAAAAAAATTTCTATCTCCCTAAATACTGATTCCTACTGATTCACTCAGAGCACATTATTAGCCTGTAACCACCTGCATGGTCAGTTTGACTTTTTGAGCTCGGAGGAAGAGAGTTTCGTGCAAACCTTATTATACCATGACCCAGGTTGTTATCCAGGCTCTCTGTACCAGAATAATGCTTCCAGCCTTTTGGAACAAGTCCAGAATTGGTTTGAAGAGCTTTTATAGGTCATGATAGTCTTACATAATTCAGACATTTGGCATCACGTCCTATACTTACTGGTTATGTATTCTGTTCTGATGAAAAATAGACCAATCCTTTTTATACACTGACTATTATATGATTATTATAATGTTATGCAGATATCCAACTCCTACACAAAAAACAGCTTTTGCCTCCAGACAGTCTTGTTTTTTAATGCTTTAGCTTGTTGTTATAACTATGCAAAAGAAGGCTATAAATTGCATTGAGTAGTTAATAGTATGTGATTTTGAGTAAAATAATTCAGCCCCAGGTTCTCCACTTCACAAATCTCACATAAACCAGACATGAGAGACCATCACTATAGGCCTTTATAGGTTTAGACAGACAAATGGGCGTATACATGAATTTAAACAAGTTCTTGGCACAGAGGATAAAACATTACATCAGACAAATTTGTCATTGAGGCGCCTTTGTCTGCCTAGACTGGACATGTGAAATATTAACTGCTGAAGCTACATCTTTAAGAAAACATGATAGGAACATATAGCAGAGGTATACAGTGCAGCTGTTGGCCATCTCCAAAGGGAGGATGAATGAGCAATGAGAAGATAAAAAAAAAAAAAAAATCATACTAGCTACAGCTACAGTGATGTAATGCTGAGTTATGTTTAGCATGTCACACTCTACATGCTTTTACGACCGGAGAGACTAGCCAGTTGTTTTATAGGCTTGTGCATACGTACTGAGGACCACAGCCGGCTCAAACACCGCTGAAGAAACCCATATTATAGATCTATGGGAATTGGACATCTGAGGAGGAGTGTGCATGTGCAGCAGGAGATGACAACAGCAGCATCAGCTTTCAACACAAATGACTGAAATAACCTGCTTTTAGCTTCTAGTTTTCTAGTTTGTGTAAAATGGAGGATCTGGACAGAGCAGTGGGCTGACAGTGGCTGGAGAGGAGCCCGTCTGTTTATGAAGCAACAGCATTAGTGGAATAAAGGGACTATTACACGTGTGTGGAGGAAAATGTAACTGTTCTGGACCTGCTCCTGCTTCTGGGAAATACAGAATATTTCTTCAGAAAAGACTTGGTTTTGATTTGCACCTGTGAGAGGTAACGTTTGTGGCACATTGTTAATATCTCTTCATGAATGTACGTTATGTGTAGTACGTTACATATGTGTAGAGCTCAGGATTTCTAGTTCCATACTAATAATTAGCTACATAGATAACAATAGTACTGAAGTAGTGAACTTCAGTACTATTGTCAGTAAAAATAAATATACTAATTTGAAATGTAGTTTTTATAAAAAGTGGTGTTATTAATTGTTATAGAGTAAATATTGATGTCCACCCCAACTCTGCTTGCCTACCCATAAAAGTCACCGCACACTATTGCTCTGCAAATTCTGTAAAAGCTATCAACAATTTAGATGGCAAATATCAGTTCCTGCTGAGTTGATAACTTTGTTACTCAATTCTGTCATTATAATGAATGCCATTTTATCACAAAAGTTTCGCCAGTTTGACAATGAACAATAGAGGTTCATTTATCAAAGAATCACATTAGCAACTTAGCTTTGGTTACCAGATGTGCAGTCTGTAATATCAGCAATCATTTATAGACTGACACTTTGTTTACTCCAAAATTTAAAACTGATATTTTTGACTTTGACTGTACCTTAAGGTCAGCGTGTATTTTCCATAATTCAGACTCATACACAAGCTGTTTTCAACTTTTCTTGGAGATGGTTTATTGGTTATTGACGATATGAGAGGAGTTTCACAGATATCGTATTGGTCCGATAAAAGTACAAAAATTAAAAGTTAATGTGTAAATTTCACTATAGCTTAACATGAATTTGGTCCCTGCAGAGGATTTTAAAAGCTTAATATCAGTATCAGCAAATATCGGTCATCGGTATGGGATAGCTGCATTGGCTCAAAAAACCCATATCGACCCATCCCTAATTTTCCTACATTAAATGACATATATCAGAAAGTTTGCACCTAAAACACAGGTAACACGGCATGACTTGAATAGGTGGTCATGTTTAATCTCTTGTTGAACACTAACATCCCTCGATCCAAAACAAAGCTAAGTCTATCCGCTCTATGATGACAGGGTTATTGTGGGTATGCTCATATAGCACGCCGGACCTGGTTTGGCTGCCTTATTAGAGCAATGGGTTTGAAGTGCGCCCCGTTGAAGTTGGCCTTGATTTCCCCAGTGAGCAACCGACCAACCGAATACTTTTTATTGCACTGACTAAAATGGCCTTGGACATGTTCTACAGACTGCAACAGAAGATGAGGGTATCAAACTGAAAGGCAGAAGTTTGAAAGCTGGTTTTACACTGCTGCGATCTACCGGGACTTAGCCTTGACAGTTATAATTTTTTGCACTTTTATTCAAATTTGCAAGTGTTTTAAAGTCAGCTTCTTGCGTAGCTGGCCTGCTGTTTTGAGAACGTAAACGGTCTGTGAAAAGTGTACACAGCTTCACAGTCCTGCGCGTTTTCCATCACTTGTTTATACCGGGGAAACAAATTGCTCTCCAGGGATTGTGCTAAAGCAACAGTATACGCTATGAGGAAAACTCTGTGCGGTCAAGGATATGTTTTGTGAACACTTTACTACAGAGTCTATAATAATAATAACCATAAAGACTCCAAAAGGATAGGCTATGTGTGAATTTGAAGGCGCACTATGCAACTTTTCTGGTGGGGGGGATCCGCCACTGGCTAATTTTCACGGAGAAGTTATTAGTTTGCATGGAATTTTCCACAGTATGGCATTAAACTTGCAGTTATTTTTATTATTATCAAATACCTTGAAAATTCAAATTGTAAGGCAGGTTGTCTTTACACAGATATGACATGATATCTTGGCCTGATTGCGTCACCTGATGGCTGGGTACGTTAATTGTGTCAAAAAATAATTCATCGCAATTCATTTTTTTGTCACGCGTTAACGAAGGTCATATGTATCAGTCAAAAACACAAGATCAAAGAACCCCACTCCAGTCTTTGAGTCACTGCACTCGCCTTTTGGTCTCCCTCTCTCCCTCTCAGCACATACAAACACATAGAGTCAGATCACGGAGAAACGGGCCGCTAAATTCTTCAAACCGAGAGTGATGCTAAATAAATAATGAAATAGGTACTTGGACTGATCAGCGGCAGTGCGTAGAGTTTACTACACACATCAATTATGTTTACTTTGAATACTTTGCAAACTACAGAGATATTAACATCCCACATGTTTAGTTCATCTGTGAGATGGTTTGAAGTAAGACTGCACCAGAACTGAACCAGAACTGAACCAGAACTGAACCAGGACTAATGAAGGACTAAATAGGAATCTGATTACCAGACAGATCTGGTCATCACGACTGAAGCAAGACTAATGGGCTGATTCCACATCATGCAGCTCCGCTCCGCTGTGCCACGCCACTGAATTGTCTCCGTTTGAGAGCGCAGAACCTCACTCATTGGATGTGTTTCATCTCCTCACAGCTGTGCCGTGCAGGACTGTGAGCCCTGAGGAGCTCAAGAGAAGAATGTGCAGAGACTCCCTGTTTGTGAAATAAAATACATATTTATTCAAAAGCAGGAGTGCGGACCACAACTGTGTTAAATTAGATTGTTATTTAGCTCATGTCACTTCAGTTTACATGTTTTTCACCATCATGAGTGTATTTAGGTATTAAACAGTTTCATGAACGGGTCCAATAAAGGTTTCACTATCCAACTATCAAAGCAACAACTGGTAAAAACTTCTACTATAAGTAATCTGATTAAAATAAAGTTTGTACAAAGTGTATTTAATTTGTAAATTTGGATGTAGTTCACGTTCTCTTTCTTGTTTGGTGTGTTCTGTGCTGTAGACATTGATCTGGCCGGACACCAGCACTCTGCTTTCCTTATTTAGGCTAGGGTTAGGGTTAGGAGCAGCAGAGTACACAGGACAGTTACAGGACTTCAAAAGGTTAAAAAACATTCCAAAGTAGATATTAGAAAAAAGAGGCCAATACTGAGCGTTTTGATATTATTTGGACTTAAATTTAAAATAACATGGTCCCAGATACATTAAAAAAACATATCCAAGTTAAAACAGCACAGCACTGGGTGAATATGCTGTGAGATATTCAGTGAGATATTCAGGCAGTTAATGAAGTAGTCTAAATAAATAAATACATTTCATACAGTGTCGTTCTCTTCTGACAGATAGAGATTGCCAAACTTTTTCAACTCTTTTTCATAGAGTTCACAGTGATGGGTTTTAAATTCATCACCTGTTATGAAACAAAGGGCTGAATGAAAGAGTGTATCTAAAGATTTCAAGGTAGAGGCTAAAGTCTGCATGTATATTATATCTCCATAATCCAGTACAAAAAGAAAGGTTGCTTGAGAAATTTGTTTTCTGTAATTCAATGAAATACAACAATTTGTATCCTCCTGTGGACTTTCTTTGGGTTTGGAGTGGAGTGCATTTAAGACCTCCATGTAACTGAAAGGTTTAAAGAAAAAATCAGACTGCTAATGTATAAATACTACATTGTGAGAGGGATCTTACTGTCCTCCAGAACTTTGCTGGATTTACATGATTCTCACCACAGACATGAACTATACAAAAATCTAACAAAAATTAACCTTTCCTAAATGGACATTATCTATATCAAAGAGTCTGGTGGAGCACAAAGTTACTAATCTGGACGATGAGTCAAGCTCACGTCCACCTCTCAGGGACTGTCAGCGTCCATATGGTCGACCCCGGCTGACCTGGATTTCCCAGATGGTATTATCCAGACCCCTGGCAGAGCTCATCACCCCCACCCAAGACCGGACTGTCACCTAATTTAATTAAGTTTATTTTTGTATAGCCCAAAATGACAACAGCCAACATTCACAGAAACAAGCAAATAGATAGCCTACCCTTCTTCTTAGCAAAGAAAAACTCCAAAAAACTCAGTTGGAAAAAAAGAATCCTTGAGGAAAACCACAGTGAAGGAGAGATTCACTCCCATGGATGGACAGGCTGTAGGCTCAGTGCAAGTCTGTCGGGCCAGAGTCCATTGTTAATCCATGTGGCCAAGAAGGAAAAGTTAAGTAGCCAAAGCTAAGATTTGTTTGTTTAGTTCATCCGTGTAACAGTTGTAAGACTCACTGTAGTGCAACATTTGTAAGCCCCACTGCAGTGTACACTTATATGAATCAGCCAGTGCTTCATCTGTTTGTGTGTGACTGGCAGAGAAAGACTTACACAACAAATTACACAAGGCAAATAGTAATTAAGATGGAGGACACAGGAACAAAAACAATTTGTGAATATAAAATTTTTATACATATGGGTTTCTTTTTTCCAAATCTAATTGAAATCACAATTTGAATAGACGCAATTAGAAAATTACAAAGGCTGCAGTTTTTGAAGTACAAGCTCCTCCACAAACAATAAAATATCTTGTCTTATTCCGCATGAAAACTTCTAACCCTGTACTTTGGATCTGGACAAACATGTTCTGAAATACATGTGATTCTTGTAATTGTTTGTCAGTTAATATTTATTTTTGTCAATTCTCAAAGTTATAAATGTGAACTTTGAATAGAATCCTGTTCCAACATAAACCACGACTCCAATAGCAATGCTTGTCAGAAAAAAATCACAATTAGATCTTTTTCCCAAATCGTTCCGCCCTAGTTTCTTTCCAGTCTGTCAATAAGTCGACCGATTCACCAACAAGTACCATAGCCAACTACAGTATTTTTCTGAGAGCATGTCTGAGTGTATGTATTTGTGTTACATCTTGTTAAGATTTTCTCTTTCAAATTGAAGCAGATCTTTGGCAAACAGGTTTACACAGACTTTGTTTATTCTGCTTAATTAACCATGTGCTCTGTAGCTTAGCATCTTTGTACAGGTCTGGCTGTGTCTTGTACTCAGTATTGGCCACATTCTTTAGTGTCATATTGAAATTGAAAATGGATATTGAATAGTAGGCCTATCACGATAACATATTTTGAAGCATGATATATTACTGGAGAGAAACAATAATATTGAAACTACTTTACATCACTGACACCATAACAACAAAGCATGATAATCCCAGGAACCATTTTTTACTAAACGGTATTGTTTAAAGGCCTGAGCTAGTAGAATGAAGCCTCTACAGGTCAAATCGCATAACACTACAACAAAAATTCCCCATTATTGCAGTGTTTTGTTATTTTTTTCTGCTTGTATTGCATTTTAAACAGGGTGCCCATGAAAAAGAGACCCCAAGTGCTCTCATTGGTTCCCCTGTATAAATAAAAATTAAGAAAGAAAGAAAGGAATTGTACTCACGATAAATACTGAGCCCCAAAATATATTGTTCCAGCTTTCGTACTGAACGATAAGTGAAAATAGTATTAATTGTGACAGGCCTATATAACAACCAATACGTTGAATTGATATTTGCACTTATTAGCATATCGACTATCGGCTGTCGATGACTAAGAGAGACCGGCCAATATTTTGTTTGTGCCAACCAGCTGCCTAAAGAATATGCATATAGTTTGATTTGAACACTTTACTACAAAAACAAAGGAGAGTGTACAAAATGTAGCTACACTGCTCTCTTATCCAGTTTGTAGTAAAACATATCAGTAGAGCTTATCGGCCTTCGGTTGATCTGGGTTCGAAACAATCAGTATTGACAATGGCCATGAAAAAAAAAAAAAAACATTGTTGATTTCTATCTCTAGTACTGAAACATAAATAGTGGAAAGCACTGATGAATGTACATTGTCCAGCATCTAAAACGAAACACTTCTGTCTATATTGAGGCATTTCTTAAGCTGTTGTGTATGTGTGCAGTTGGTTTGACTGGCAGCATCTCTACAAGATGATAATGTGCACATAGGAGTTAACAGTGTGCGATCTCATGCATAATGCAGCCCGAACACTGACAGGGACAACTGTGAGCCCTGATACAGAGACACCTCTGCTCCAAAGTAACACGTCACACAGCCCAGCACTAGACTGTATCAGACATTAGCTCTACTTAGTGTGTGTGTGCAATGGAAAAAAGGGTGGAAAGAACATGTTTTATTTGTTTGCATATTGTAAACTGTTGAAGTCAAGGGAATTCATATTTGTATTTAAATCTAGATTAAAATATTTTTGTCTTTTAATTGCAAGATGTCCCATTGTCTGTATTGTGTTAATTCAAAGCAGTGGAGTATTTATTTCCCTAAAGGTATTGTGTACAGGCTTGGATATGTGTAAAAAGAAATAATCAAATCTGTCAACCGGATCCAAAATTGTAGGAGTGAAGACGTTTTGATGCTCATCCAAGCCACTTCTTCAGTTCTGGTCAGATTACTGATGGACGCTGCCTTACATGAAACTTTTTGTTGCATTCATTAAATTATGTGAAGGTGTGTATTGCAGATCTAACTTGTAACTTAACCTAGTCTCTTGCCAGTGGAGAGAGGCAGATGGCATATCCTCTGCCAGTTGCACAATGCACCTTTAAC
This sequence comes from Periophthalmus magnuspinnatus, assembly GCF_009829125.3. Classification (NCBI taxonomy): domain Eukaryota; kingdom Metazoa; phylum Chordata; class Actinopteri; order Gobiiformes; family Gobiidae; genus Periophthalmus; species Periophthalmus magnuspinnatus. Next base: position 14,356,710 of record NC_047146.1, read on the forward strand.
ATGTGATATTTGAGTTCGACAGATAAGTTTGAATGTGGTAATGCTATACCTGCTAAAATGAAACTCTATACAAAGTTGCCACTAGGCCTTTGCGGTAGAGAAAAAAATTTCATGTTGAAACAAGCGTTGGATGGTTAATTACATTGCAGTAAGTAATTCCACTCTCCTTGATAAAACAAATTCATAAGGGAAATTACTCACATCTATCTTGAAGCTATATTTAAATCATCTTAAGACGCAAACACGCAGTTTAGATCAGAAAAGGCGAGGCAGTGGACAAATCATGATACCATTTCTGTATTTTATGTTTGTGTAATTGGGTTATTTTCATCTCACCTCCACATACGCACTATATTCTGAAATGTGGTTTATTGTTAGTATGAACCAGTGGCGAATCGTGCCCTTTGGACCTAGACCTTCAGCCAATTATCAGTAAAAATACCAAAGAGGCCATACACAGTTGTATATGAGTCAGGACTAACTGCAGACACATGATTTGAACCAACCACAAGCACTGTTATTAGAAGTTAAACCGCACTGACTAAATGCTTAAATGCATAAAAACATGAGTAGTGAGAGTGAAATGCGTCGATCGTCTCCACACACTTCACCATCACAAACCTTCAGCTGATCGATACAACCACACGAGCGCACACACCTAATCAGAACAAGCAACTGAACACATCTGTAATGACACATGTTTTTCCTTTCTGTGAGGTCTGAGCTTGGGTCCGAGTGTTTGTAAATCCTTTGCTAGTAGCCTGGTTGTACATAGCAAACACATACTGCCCCTCTCTGAAAATAAATCCCATTGCTAGTCCCAATGTAAAACCCAAACTCATTATTTCTTTTTGGTCTTAAACTTCTCCAAAAGTGAAACGCAGACCAAGCTAGTCATCAGTAAACTTTTAATAGAAGCAAAACGGTGAGGCGCCAGCTGGTAGCCGCTCCAGTCATTCCCCTGCGAGAAGGTGTAGACAGGATTAAACCAATGGACTAGTGGGCCTGTCACGATAACACATTTTAAAGTGCGATATAGTGCTGAAGTAAATATAGACGATAAATGATAATATTGAAACCAAGCCAAACATAAATAACAGAATGCAACACTTAAGTAGTTTTTGTATCTATAATGAGCCATAGAAGTTCATAATTCAAACTTATGCAGCTCAAATCGTATCATATTGTTGAAAAATAACCGAAATGCCAAAAAATGATTGTTCTGTTTAACATATATCGAACGATAAGTCGTGACAGGCCTTTGCACTAGGGCTGCTTTCTGCCTGTCAATCAGCTGCAAAGACAGAATCTGACTGGTTCTTGTTATTTATGAAACGTTTGATAGAAATATAGTCTTAAAAAATGCAGAAATGTTTGGGCCTTCTTTGAATGCCTAGAAGCCCCTGATGATTCCCCTCTGGTATAAACCCAAAGTCATGGAGTTGTTTAAAGATTGTTTTGCGCTCTGAAACAATTGCTGGATTCCTTTTAAGACTTCACATGCCAGTCAAGAGAGTTAAAAATGCATAACCCTCACAAAGGATGCATATTTTCTGTGCTACACTTATTTTTAAAGTTGCACAGTTATGGACTTGTATGCTAAAGCGAAAAATCAACAAAGCCAACAGAGCGTGACTTGAACTATTTACTGGCATAGCATTTGCCATCTCATTTTGTAGCTGTTCAGCAGAGCAAGGAGAATGTTTGTTAAATGTGCCTTTTATTTCAGATTTGCTGAATTTCAATTACAAACCTATTCTTTAAATTGCCAGTAAAGAAAATACATTGGGCAATTGTAATAATTTGCACATAAAGCTGCAGTGAGATAATGATCTAGATAAATTGACCATTTCTAAATCTGTGATAAAAGAATACATAATGGTACTAAGGTCTATACTTGTCCTAATTATTTCTTATTTAGTTCAGCTTTAGTCCACTTTCAAGCCTGGTTGGTCCATATTTAGTTCATGTCTAGTCCTGGTGGTATTTCAAAAGCCAAAATAGGTTTATTTCTATATCCCAATTCATACACAGAGTAACTTAAAGTGCTAAATACTTTATAAGTTGTAGTTCTTTAGTCTTCTAGTGTATAAATCGATTGATGCATGGAGTGAGTAATCTGGAGTAGTACAAATATTTTGACTTTTGAGAGTAAAGGCTTACATCTTCAACACTGAGAGATATTTTGTTTGGCTGACCTGCTGCACAAGATTTTGAAAGCTTCTGCCAGTGCCGCCCCCCGTTAAATCGATTAATTGATACTCAAGGCTTGTTATTAGCCTCGTGTATTTTGAAGTGTATATAAGCACAGCTAGTTGCTATTGCTTGTTGACATTCAAACTGAGTAAAAGGTGACCAAAGCTTGTTATTCCTGAGCCGGGGCCATTATCTTTCGAAGCAGGATGAGGTGGATGCGATCTCCTTCCTCCGAGGACCACAGCTCCAGGACGTCCTGCGAAGGTGACACTTAGCCCGTACCGCACAGGGGAAGTGATAGTCCTCTCCAAAGCCCACACCAATTACTGAAGCAGGGCTTGTGTGGACTGGTGGAGACTGCAGCCAATGCCATAGACCTGTGTTTAAAGAGCCGTAGGGTTTCTGCCATTTTTCTGTTCGTAAAATGTGCTGAAATGCAGTTTTCTCATTTTTACTAGACTTCCATGAAAGTTATATTCTGTTGCCAAAGCACTTAAATGCACTGTATTGTACTTGTTTTGCTTAAAAATTCTTAAAAATATAAAAAAACACTGTTCATTCTGTGTTGTTTTCAGCTCTCCACTCTTTCCTAATACATGCAGCATCCTAATTATTCATTATATTTCAAAGATACCGTTCAAGATATTTCCTTTCACTATATTCTAATCTGGTACTCTGTCACCAGTTGTGCACAATGACCCATGTGTTTCACGTGGAGGTCAGGTTGCTATTCCAGGCCTGTTGTCTCTCAGAGGACAGAGAAGGTCAGATTCACCTGAGTCAGCAGCTGCGCTCCCATCTACAGACAGAAGCACACTCTGCCACACAGTGTCTACTTACAGTCCCGCATTATATTAAGAGGAGGAGTTTGAGGAATTCATTTTGAATTTCTGTATATAGCTACCCTCTTTGCATTTACACATGATTGAATGACTGTACAAAATCTATCTGCATAGATTTTGAATGATATTTTTAATGTGCTGACAGCACATTTAAAAATATGCTGTCTAGGGTTGTCCAGGCTGAAGTCCCAGGCTGTGACTGAAGGACCTGCACACAAACCTCATTGTCGTGAGCCTGCTTCATAAAGACCTTGAAGAGAATACGCTGCATTATAATGCCCTCATTGATGAAGGGCTTCACAGCAAGATGCTGCAGAGTCTGGATGTTCATAGCCTGGTTGTCCAGGGCATTGTTCTTCAGGGCCTGGTTTTCCAAGTCCTGGTTGTCCAGGTACTGTTTGTCTAGGGTCTGGTTCTCCAGGGCCTGGTTGTACAGGGCCTGGTTGCCGTAAGCCAGCTTCATAAGGGCCTTGAGGGGAATGTCCTGCATTGGAATGCCCTGAGTGATGAAGAGACTAAATGTCTACATTTTCCTGCTTGTTGTGGGGTCTTATGCTACAAAAAACTGTAGTCTAGATCGCTACAAGCATTTTCTGAAACGCATGGGATTCTTAAAATATATATATATATATATATATATATATATATATATATATATATATATATATATATATATATATATATATATATATATATATATATATATATATACACACACACACACACACACCCCCACACACCCCACACACACACACATATATATATATACACACATTAAAAAACAGGGGTGGAAATTCGCTAATTATGAATACTCCCATTACTGTGACTGAGTAGATTTTTTGGGGGGTAATTGTACTTTTTTGGAGTAGATTTTGAAACCTTTACTTGTATTTGTAAATGAGCAGCCCATAATTCTAGCATATAATTGTAATGAGTTACATTTTAAATCATACTTACAGAGTACTGTACAAGTTCCAATTGTCCTAATGCAGCATTGACTCTGCTCCTTTATAAACTGACAAACACACAGAACAGCACTGCACCTCCTGCTCTCATTAGCCAGGTCTCAGAAAATATATGGATTGTGGTTTAAAATGACTAAACTCAGTTTTATACTGTTTTGTATAAAAGGGTGATCTAAAATCCTGCCAACGTGTACTTTTACCTTTAAGTACAAATGTGTCAGCAGTACTTTTTCTGCCACGTACACTGTCAGTAAAAAGTCTGGACACACCACGTCATTCAATGTTTTGTCTTTCTTTTTCCTACTTTCTGCAGTGTAGGTACATACTGAACCCATCAAAACATGTTAAATAACTCTAAATATGTATTATATTTTAGATTCAGATTCCTCAAAGTAGCCACTCTTTGCTTTGTTGACAGCAGTGCAAACCCTCTGCCTTTTTTCAACGAGATTCATGATGAAGTCGCCTAAAATGGTTTTCACTTCACAGCTGTGCCTTGTCATGGTTCATTAGTGAAATGCTAAGGGTGCACAAAGCTGTGATCAAAGCAAAGGGTACAGGCTATTTTGAAGAACCAGCCAACTAAAGCGTGTTTGGAATAATTTCACAGGTTTTGTTTACTACATTCCACATGCTCATTCATAGTTTTGATGCATTTAATGAGAGTCTACAATGTAAAAATACAAGGAAACAAGGAGAATCTAATATTACAGTAGAACTAAACACCAAATCCACATTTTTGCTACTAAACTGTGTATATGGTGTGCTAATAGCATTATCTACAATTCTTTTGTGCTAACTAGGTAAATTTGCAGCTTGTCAAAAATCCCCAAATCTTCATGCTTCCTTCAGTGGCTTCTGCAATTTCCAGTTGTTGGTGACATCACACAGCACTACCCTGATTACAGCCAGGTGTTTCTACAGCTACATTGATTACCTATAATTTGCAAATAAAATCAAGTTTTTCTCATCTGAGATTAACATAGTTTAGTGCTTCGTTCAGTGATTCTGCAGAAATCCACAATATTTTTCAGCCCTGTCATATTTTTTTTTTTCCTTTGTTCTTTCCGATATGGATGGACGATGCGTTTCCTCGATTGGCCAATCCACCTGTAAATCACGACCATCTGAAAATGGGGAGATTCACTAGTGACCAGACTCACATCTTCTGGAAGTATTGAAGAAGTGTGTATTCTGAACCTCAGGCAAAAAGTTATGAGCGCTGCATTTAGCTCTATGCACCAGAGCGCATCGGCCTCGACTGGCTTTAGCGGTCTGGTCCTAGGTGAGGTCAGAGCGAGTGAATTGAACACTTTTTCGATTAATAGTTAAACTTGTTTCTTTTGTTAAGCCGTTCTCGTTCAATTTTGCGATTTAAAACATCAAAATTCTAACATAATAATCCATGGGTGTCATAGATTGTAACTAAACAGCAAACACAAGCACAATATGTCCTCTTTAAAGGTCCTATATCACATAAAATTGATTACAGTGAATTTATTAAGTTATAATGCTGTTGCCTCCTCTAAAACATACCAGGAGCTGTGTTTTGTTTCATTCACACATATTTGACTAATGCTTATTAGGTTCCACTTTGTGATGTTATGTAGTGATAGTTTTCAAGTTAACAGCTCCTTTTAGCTTTAGTTCAGTGGCGATCTGAAATTCCAGGGCTGAAATCATCCAAAAGATTGTAGTGCAGCTGTATAGAGTTTAAAAACACAGTGGAGCACTTCCTGTATTACCACATGACATCACAAGATGGGGTTTTATGTTTGAGAGAAGAACACAGCTTAAATATGCAGGGTTTGTTAAACATGTGTGAATGAAACAAGACTCAACTCCAGGTCTGTTTTTGATGAGGAAACAACATTAAAACATAGATCAGAAAATAGCGTATATGATGGATGAACTGCTAAACTACATTTTTCAAATCCGTTTTTAGAGGTCTAAAGTCTAGCAGGTGGGGTCTGTCAAGGAATTTTAATGCAGTTGTGGTTAATCTTGCAACCCTATTATAAATGTTGGTGCTGTTAAACTTTAAGATTACTTTTACTACAGAGCCCACAGACCATCCATGGCATACAAACTACATTTCTAACTCTTTTCTTTGTAACTTTTTTCCTTGCTTTTCAGCCGCTGTACTAGTCATATCAATAGTGTGCCCTCTGACCATGTTGTTGTTTACTTTTACAAGCAGCAAAACTTTGCACAATAGAAGTCAGAGCACACATAGAGAACCCAGGGAGACTGCACACAGAGAGGTCAGGCACATTGATTTTGTAAGGCTCACAACATGTACTTTTATCGATGATGTGTCAGGTCTCTGGGTTTGCCAGTGCCACCCTGCTGGACTCAAGAAAACTAGACTGGGTGTTGTACTTACTGTTTACTGTAAATGTTAAAAACATAACTAGTTCATTTTAAGGTTTCTAAAGGCCCAAAGTTATTCCTAACTTTATTAACACATTTATACCATCCTAATTATTCACCTCGATGAGTTTATAAGCGCTTTTTCGCAACTTTCAGAGGTCAGAGCAGAGTTTTGCCATCATTGTAATGCATTTAAGGTTTCGGTTTTATGTTACTAATTGTATAACAGAGAGAAAATGTTCAATAATGTTTTTTTGCCAGACATGTGCCCTGACACCATATTGGTCAAAGTTTTTTTTTTTTTTTTTTTTTTTAGAAGCGCTGTAAACAAATATAAACTTCAAAGGGAATAACACATTAACAACCCAAATTATCAGTAACAAGCCTCTGTTTTGAAGTGATTTTAAGCTTGGAAAGCTCTTCGATTGATCCTGCTGCTGACTGCCCCCATGTCCAGATATCTGCACTGACTGCCCAGCGTGACATAAGTTGGCAAAAGGCAATTATGGTTTGGTCCAATTATGGTCCAAACATTTAGAAACAATTATGAAAGCTATGACACTGACATTTTTTGACAGATCATATTTTAACATTTTCAACACATTCATATGTAAAACTGTAAAGGTTAGCACATGCTAAAAGCTGTCAAAACAACAAGAACCAACACATTCTGCAAAATGGCTTTTCCATTTGGTGTCAGTGCGGAAAGATGCAAATAAATGTACATAGCAATACATTTCCTCTCAGTGTGCTGTCAAAGCTGGCTTACCATCACTCAGGTCTGTGTGCATGGAGTGGAAAGCCTGGTTACAGATGGATTTCTCAGATTTAGTTCAGTGGTGAGGAAAGAGAGGGCCCTTAACAAAAGCACTCAGATTTCACTCTTGTTCACAACAGCGTCATCTTTGATCAAACCCTGCTCTGTATTTTGTACTGCTTTAGTTTAAAAGGATAAAACAGCGTTGTTAGATTTCATGGTAGCTATAGAACAGCACTTCTTATATTGTGGTACTCAGAAATGTTTCTGACCCTGTATAGTCCAAATTTAGTCCTGGTTTAGTCCTTGAAGTGAAGTGATACTTAATTTTGTCCTCAATTTCTGCTATGTCTTCAAGTTAATTGTTTTGTGCACATAAAAAACTAGATGTAAAAGCCTATTGTAAAGCGTTACCGGAAAGTAAGCCTATATTCTGCAGGTTTTAATTACTGCACCAAGTCACAGCGAGGCCACCAGCATCAGGGATAAAACTTGAGACCTTTTTGTCATGCCATCAATGCAGACCTGGTCCCAAGTTCAGTGTTGACAAAATCACCTTTTGTTTCTTGTTGTGATGTGATTTTCTAAAAAAAATCTTTTGTCTTAAAAAAGTAAGCCTTCTTAGAATTACCCGCTGATCTCACATTACAGCAAAAACACATCTCATCTCTTTGTCCTTTGTCCTGCAATAACAGCAGCAGATGAAGTACACTTGTGGAATACAAAGAGCAGAGCACACACAGGATTTGGGTCTTTGAGCGCTGGGACAGAGTGATTAACCTTTCTCTCCAGCGTGTCCCTGTCAGCCGTGATTAGGAAGTCCACGTACACCGGAACAAGCCCTGACAACAGCTCCTAACAATATGGTACTCTGCTTATGTTTGGTCACAGGCAAACCGTGCATCAAAGGGAGAAGTGATAATAATATAGAGTTTTAATTCCCTGGATGTCTTGCGGCTGTGCATTAACAAGAATAAAAAAACAAAGCAACCGTATAAAATACAGAAAAAGACATAAGCAAAATAGCTAGCTCTTCAGTGACCGTGTAATTGTGTTTGAAGGACATGTGTGCATTAACTTGTACAGCCAATTGCAACTTGTCTGTTCCCATCTCCAGTAATGGTGGCAAACTACAGAAAATTGCCCTTGTCTGAAAGAGCACTCAAGACAGATGTATACTTGCTGTGCAGAACATGAAGTTGTAATACAAAACGAGTTAATATTTAGACATATTTTGAGACTTGTTTAAAGGTTTCCATAGCATTGAGGTTGTTGTTGAACCTGACAAAAGAGTTAGAAATTTGTGTGTTTTCAACTGAATCAACAGCTCATTACACTCCACAGGACATGATTGAGAGGAAGACCGCAATCCCCGAGAACTACTGCTGAGATTTGATGGATTTTGGGCACAAAAGTAGCAGTCCATAAACACAACAAAAAGAAATTTGGAATTGGGTTGTTGTTAGTTAACTGGCAACATGTACAACTTTATTTTGCAGAACTTTGCCCCCATAATGTATCATAAAACTGCAAAAATCGACGAACTCCTTCAAATACGTCTATCTGGAGGAGTTTGTCGATTTTTGCCAACTGCGTCTGATGATCTAAAATGTTTACTTTTCAAACCCAAAAACAGGAATATTGACAATAAGATGAGCCCAAATCTACTGAGCCCAAATTATTTTAATTTATTGTGCTGCAGAATGTCATGGTATCAAATGCGTTTCCATTTTTGTGAGAAGAAATATCACGATTTAGCAATTTTTCACGATTATTGCATGCGGTGAAGTGAAATCCTTTATTTCTAATGGAGTACTTACTTACTGCCCATTAAGCTTCTGGCGTGTTGGGCAGCAACAAAGTCTCTCCATCAATTTCTAATGGATTACCTCTCATCTATTACATTACTAGCTTTATCAAATAAAACTTTCTCAATGGAAAAGTAACAATTTTGTGACATAAAAAAGGCATTTAACATCTGCTCTTTTTGCAGTTTAAATTGAAGTGAAATTACTTATTTTTACACCTGACGATTCTCAGTCATTTTTTTCTATAATATTGTGATCTGAATAATAATGATTATCAATCATAATTTCTAATGTTGACAGGCTTGAGGTAAGCGACAGTGAGAAAGAAATTCCATGGTTTGGCATTATGACAAAAAGTAATATCACAGCTTTATTTGATCACAATTTATATCCACCTTCTACGATTTATTCTGCTTTGAATATAGGCTTATAAAAGAAGTGTCTTCTGAAAGTTGACATCTCACCGCAATTGGTTTAGTATGCCTGTCATGACCAAAAAAAATAGAAATGACACTGACACTGGATTACCATATGGTCAGGGTCAGATCTTTATTTGATTTTAGATATTTTAGATTAGTCATATTACCCACCCCTAATTTGAGGCAAAAGTTGAGGAGGTCCATTAAATGTAGCAGATTTATGTAAGTCATGCAAAAATTGCTTACCCAAACTTCCCTGTATCAGTCTTATACATATTGCTTGGAAGAAACACACCTTGGGTCCCCAACAGACCAATTTACCTTCTGTCTCTTTAATAGCACCTCAATATAGTGTTAGAATTACCTGAGCCACCTGCCACCCGGGCTACTTAGCTTCAACAAAACACCAAAAAGCACTGCTAGTCTGCAACACTGATTTTAACTGCATTAAGACAGCACAAGCTCACCTTCCATTTCATTATGTGTTAATAGAAGTCATGTTCTGCTGCCTTTGAGACACTTACTAATGGTACTCTTGGCACAAGGTAAACATAGCTGCATTTTTTTTCACAGTTAGTGGTGACATGATATTAAAATTCCAAACCTGATTTCAATACTTATTTTTTTATGTAATTTGATTTTCAGCATTAAATAAAAGTACTTTCTTTTATATTACCATGTGGTGTTATATCTGTGTAATCCTTCAGTCGTCCAGATATGTCCCATTGTTGTCCATTGGTCTGTACTAGTGTGCAACTCAACATCATTCTGAAGCTATTAAGGAAAGGTTCATTTCTGTCCTGTGAATGTGGATTTTAGTTCAGACTACAATGCACGGTGTAACGTAAGACATGGGCTGAAGAAACGTTTTTGCTGTTTTATGTAACTTCACAGAATACAATTATGAAAATGCATATGCCTCTGATGGATACATAATTAGGCTAATGCAGAGTATAAAGACAAACATGTGGAATGGATGCACATTTTCAGACTGCAATTAGCCTAGCTAAAGGACGGAAGGAAAGGAAGGAACTTTTGACTGAGTGAAGTGAGTGTATTTCTTTATCAATAGCAACCTGTTGTATGCTTCATTAGATTTGATTAGGTTGTGTTTACCCTTTTTGTTAGCTTGTTAATTTGGCTACCAGGCTTGTGTCTGCTTTGTTAGTTAGCCATTTGATTTAAATCTGTTCATGCCTTTATGTTTTGAGACAGAATTGGTCAAATCATTCTGATACATTTATGATTCTACAAAGAAATAGTTATTAGTAAGATTTGAAATGTTTTGGAAATGTTGCTTAATATTCTAAAGTGGCCAAGTGTAAATTAGCCTCATGGCTTTCTGTACAAAGGCTACAACTTATCACATAACATATATTTTTTCACAGTGAGGAGAGCTCCTACCCTGACAGTCCTACCTGGCCAAAAAAACAAGCATTCTTTCCTCTGCCCAAGGGCATTTCAATGTGGCTCCTGCAGCTACTGCCGCCACATCAACCCAGGCAACCACATTCAAAGATTCTCATGGTATAAGGACATTTCATTGCTGTCATTTTGCAGACTGCAACTCCACCCATGTAGTATATCGCTTGGACTGCAGTCGTGGCTGTTTGTGTGCTGTGTTGGATTAACTAAAAGGAGATTAAGAGACCAGTTTTCTGAACACAAATGCCATCCGGACACAAAACCCCAATTACCCAATAGCACTTTATGTTAACACATAACATTTCAAATCTTTGGGCTGCAACATCAACCTTAAAGTCTTAAAGTCACAGCCTTAGAGGTCATCCCCAAAACTATCAGGGGTGGGGACAGACTAAAAACTTTGTCTCAAAGGGAAATCTTTTGGATTGAAACCTGCAAGCAACAAATTCCCAGGTCAGAAAGAGGATATTGACACCATTCTCTTCAGATGGTGTCCTTTTGTACTGTGTATGTACCAATATGAATTTGATGAGTTGCTTGCAATTAATGTGTGGGTACCAACCTGTGTTAGTTTACACACTGATGGTCATATGGTCAGACACAAGTACGAGTGGCCAGTAAGTGTCCTTTACTTAGCTATTTCTACATTGGTCCTCTCTTGTATATTTCTCCTCTCCGTGGTCATCATTTTGCAGTAATGTATTGTATTTATGTGTGTTTTGTGATGGCGTGGTCTCTTGACCTCACATGACCACCTCACGTGACTATGTTCTTGTATTTAAGGACTCTGGCGGGCTTTTTTAATTTATGTTTGCCCCAGAAAAGACCGCTTGTGTGTCGAAATGCATTGGCATGACCATTTTACCTAAACAAAGGACTTCTGTTTTTTTTTTTACTTTACTTGAAAATCAAGAATGATATCTCTGTATTTTGTGTACAGATAAGTATCAGTCTGATCCCCACGCCCTTTATCGTCTCAAGCCCACAAAACATAATCATGCAGTGAAATTCATTTTTTTCAGTGATGCATGTGAAAGGAGCTCATTGGTCACCTAAAATTTACAAACAAAATCACATTTCTCTCATCTCAGATTAACAGAGTTTTGTGCTTTGCTCATTAATTCTAAAGAAATCCACAATGTTTTTCAGTTCCTTGTGAGAATTCCTTATAATCTTTTTTCCTCTGAGGGGTATTTGTTTTGATAGAGGGGGACCATGCGTGTCCTTAGTTGGCTAATCCACCAGTCAATCACATCTATCTGAAAACGGGGAGATTCACTGGTGACCAGACTCAGATCTTCATAAAGTATTGAAGAATTGTGTATTCTGGATCCCAGGCAAAGCTAAAGGATAAGTTGCTTTTCACAGTTTCTTGCTTTATGTCTTTATGTCTATTTCATCTTATAGTAAAACTCATCTGATGCCACTGACTCTTTGAATTTTGCTTTTACACCAGAATAAAAGCATGGCTTGCAGCAGTTCAGGTAGCGGTTCTTTTGGCAGGGTCCCCCTTCATCATCAGAGAGTCGCCTTCCTGTCACAGCTGATCAAATGTCCCGTGGTCCCATTGGGCAGTGCAGTGGCTCAGGGCTCTGCTGTACTATAACACCCCATAGGCCCTCAGAATAAAGCTGCCATGTTCAAAGACACTGTTGTTTTTCACCTGGGCATGCTCCTGGGGTGTACATGTTCACAGCTGTAGGGAAGGCACACTATAAAAGTAGTTTTATCAGGAAACCAACAGATGAGGGGTGCAGAGTGTGTTTTTGTGTTTGTTTGTTTTTCAAGGAATGCACATTTTACATGCATTAATAGCGCACTTACTTAATAGACTTTCAGCCTTTGTCACCAACACAAAAATACATCACAAATATAAAGTGAAGGCACAAAATATAATTTGGTCCATGTTCAGCCACATGCACGACAAGCAAGCAGGCATCAGACTAAGACTAAAATTATGAAACTCGCCCTCTACATGTGGAAATAATGTCACGCAGAAACAATGTCCCCACACATTTGATGGTGGTCAGTGGGGCGTATGTTAAAGTAAATATCAGCATAGTGGGTTAGGGTTACAGAAGAGTGTTATGGTAGGAACACGTAGCCTGGTCTTACTCAATCTGACTGCACTGTCCTCATTTGTGTGTCACTGCTGATCACATCTGCAACCTCCCTGAACCCAATACATCCATGTCCTGATGTCCAACAGCACAATCTGCTCTACAACATCACAAGCAGCACCTGACGTCTTTACGCACATCTGTGACCAGCCCATAAACGAGAACGACACCCTGTAACTTCATCAGTTTTACTCACCGCAATGTTGTCCTGCTCAGATGAAACCAAATCCACCGCTGTGAGAGAGGGGTCACGTGGTCCTGTCCCGCGGCCGTCTTTTCTCACCACCTAAACAAGGACAACTAGTCCTGATGCATTAGTTTTAAACAAACACGACCTGTACAACAAATCCAGGTTGTAACTCCAGCAAACTTCAAACTTTTAGGGATCCACGTTGCTGTTTCTTCCTCTTAAACCAGTCCGGGGTTGTCTTTTTCTCTGTTCTTTTGCCAAAAGTCCTCCACAAAAGAGCATATTCAATAAAGTAAAGTAAAGTAAGTAAAGTACAAATATAAGTGTATTTAGATACAAAATGTGTAATTTTAGAATTTTTTGGAATAGATCTAATTTTGCTCAGGGTAGATTCAGCAAACAGTGGGCTTTCTTGCAGTTTCCTGACCCTCCAGCAGGGGGTTGCACCATCACTGCCCCTAGTTCCCAGAGGTATTAGTAAGGAGGAGTCTGCTCTTGCTTTTCAATTTGTTTTCTGTGAATGCATTTGAAGAGGTAGCAAATGGCTGCACATACAGACCAAGTAAAATAAAAGATTATTACAAAAAAAAAGCTTTCCCAGTTTAATGTACAAACAATTGACCTTGCAAACTCTATGGTTCAAGGTTCATGTTTATCAAGTGCTGGTCAGTATTCAATGGTCTGAGCTGCAGCACATATTCCAGGCTCTCTGCTGGCCACTGTGTTGTGAGAATGTTGTGTGAATTTCTGGGTCAGACAATTTTCTGAATGTCTCTCCCTCTCTTCACCTCTTCTTCATGCTATACAGTCAAGTCAAAATCTAGTCTAAACCTACACAAAGCACAAAGGTAATATTTAACTATAATGAATTGTACATTGTCCTATCTTTGCTTGACTACACCATTATTTTGACAAGGATAAATATTTTCAGAATTTGTAGTACTGAGTTAGTCATGCTCTCTTTGGTCATTCTGTCTGGACACTAAGTTTAAATATGCAAATTCCCTCCACACTTGCTAGAATCCTCAGCGGACCAGTTCTTCTAGATGAGCAGACTGTATTGACTAAAGGATCTGTATGGAAACAGACTTCTCATTTGGACACATTCCAAACGAGGCATTAATTAAAATCCGCACAGAACTGGCGCCTTCCCATTGTCCCAAGTCTGCCGCAGTTATTTTTAATTCGCAGCGAACTTTCTTGCCAAATTGTTCGTTGTATGTCTCAGCGATACAATTTGCAATGATTAACAAATTTAACCCTCTAACCTTTAGTTAACATATGATGAAGTGTGTTGTAGTTGTAGTAGATTTTTTAACTGCTAATACTCTCACAATATTGGACCAAGCTAGCTAGAGTGAGTAATGAGTATGAACAGATCTACTTGGTGCATTGCTGTATTTTGAAAGTAGAAAAAACTTTGTTCCATAAATACATTTCAGTACCTGTGCAGGAGGTATACGACTATAGGTTGGTTCACTCTGAGTATTTGTGATAAATGGGCCAATGACTTACTCGTAGGGCTGTGCCAAAAATCAAATGATCAACAGATCACGATCAAAACTTTGGAGCTTCTCTCTGCCTCTATATGTGCACTATTTGTCATTATTTTCAATGGTGTAATTTTTGATTAACCTCATCAATTGGATAGATAGAAGGAAATGATCCCTCTATTAAATGGAACCGTTCAGCAAATCCTTCACTATATTGGAGCAGATTTGAGAAGCATTCCTCTTTGAATTGGTTGGCACATACAAAAAGCATCTTGAGCATGTTTGTAGGCACATTTCCTGAAAAATAAAAGTTATCCAAGTAGTTCTCAGAGGCTCTGCAACTGGCGCACTTTCTTGTGCACATGTTGAGCTTGGACTATAAACCAAAAACAAGATGGCGGACTCGGAGAGCAATTAAATGGAAGGTACTGAACTTGCATCGCCTTGTATGGAGATTTTGTTGGTTTCTGTTCTGTTGCATGAAGAACAGGTGCAGAGGCACAGGGATCGTTCTTTAGATCAGGAAGTCAAATAATGTGATTGCATCAGTGTTCTATTTTACCCAGAGTGGGATGATATATGGCCACTGCTGCATGGAAAACAGAACATTTTACACCATTGTAAGAAAGTAAGCAATATTACATTTATATATTGTCCACAATTTCCTCTGAAATTTAGTGACAAAACAGATTGAGAAACTGTAAAAAGTCACTGAAAACCAATAGGATGTATCTAAACCTTAATTGAAAGGTGTATAAAACTATATAAAGATATCTTTGCAGCTACTGGATGGTTTAAATTGAGCTTGTCTGAGTTAATACAGACCCTTTACACCAAGGAAAAGTATCCAAGAGCTAAAAAAGTTGATTTAGTATAATATGTGTTCTTTAAAAAAAAAAAAAACTGTTATTCCTCACTTTACTATTGTGAACAGTCACAAGCACTTTTCATAACTTTCTGAAGCTGGAGCGAAGTTTTCATTCTAAAATTAAAAACAATTAGTATGCCAACATCGCAATTCCTGATTCTCATACAATAAATGCTTTATAATTGGTTGCAGACAGCACACAGCGGTCTCATTTTGACCCCAGAGCTAGTTTTACAATTTATCTGTGCTAGAGCAAAACCAAATTTGGTCTTCCATGTCTGACTTAATCTTTTAAATAAAGCACAATAGATTTCTGTAATATTTTTCATTTCCTTTTACTTACAGTTTCTTGGCATCTCAAGCACTTGTAGATCATGTAGTGATTTCCCATTACATTTTAGATTTTATGAGTATACTTTACAACTGTGGACTTTTTTAATGTTGAGAAGTTTTATTACACAAAAACAGAAATAGTTTAATCTTGACTTGAATTGTTTTAGATTTTTTATTCTCTCTATCAATTGTTATCTTGACGTAGTTGGATGACGTCCATTGAGCAGTCTTTAGAGATTAGAGTGAATATTATATTAATCCGCCATATGTTCTCTCTCTCCCCTCTCTCTTTTTCGTTCTCTCCCCTCTCTTACTCTCTTTCACAGCCCCAGCGTCTCTAGAGGGTGTAGCACGAAACTGTTCTGCCGGAAATCCTTATCCGTTCCTGGGCAGCACATTCTCTCCAACTGACACTCCAACTGCTCTAAACGAAACGGTAATTCACAAAAACAAACTATTTTACTGTCCATATGTCACCCCTGAGTCATTGAATTTTCAAACTGCAATATACAACCCATATCCAACATTCAAACCGCTTCTTCCCTGCACCTGAAGCTTTGGCATTTGATGAATAGAAGTTTGTTGGGTTTCTGAGTGCAATTCGTCTTGGCAGCTCCTTTGTAGTTTCCCCTTTCTGAAAAGTGTGGACCATTCACATTCTCCTGCTGTGATGGATATAGATTTCCACACTTGAATCGGGTGCATATTTTCCTCACGTATTTCAAGCATCCACATAAATAAGGTTTACTCCCATGTGTGACGTAAACAGAAAAGCAGCATGCATTTTATAACAATTATGACAATATTGAGTTTTGACAGTAAATATTAGCTTTTGGTTTTCTTGAGACTATGACTGAATCAATTCACGTTCAAATTTTAAATCACAGATCGAATATTACTAGTAGATGAAGTTAACTGATAAATAGGGGTGGGACGAGACACTGTTTCCTCAAGACACGAGATTGGATCCACAAGAATGTGACAAGATAAGAGTGTGGCAGAGTTTATAATGCATTTTTATTATGCAATCGATGTAATTTTGACTTTGCATTATCTTGATTTATTTTTATTGAATATTTTTGCTGTTATTATAGGACTGTTTTTTTGAATCTATATGTTTTTTATCATATGTGAGCTTGCGGTAATAAGATCTTGTCCCATCTCTACGGATAAACATACCATTAAGCTGAAATTATGTATATTATTGTTTAGCATGTTGCCTTAGCTGTGTAGTTTCTAGCTCCGACCAGTGAATTATAAAGTTTGTGGCTGATGTTGTATACTCAAGCAGGCTATATTGTTGTTTGTGGAGGAAATTGTGGTACTTTAAAATTTACAATTGTTCCTCACTATATTTTGGTTCACCTTTCCCAACCTCGCTGTTTTGCACATTTTTTTGGTGCAATTTTGGATGCTTTTTTTTTTTTTACAGTGTATGAACGTGCATTGTGTTCTGTGTCCTGATTGGTTAAGGGACTGTAGACCATTGTCAGTCTCCTCCGTGCCGTGTCTCCTGTACAGTACAGAATGTGTTTAGACAAATTTACATAAATGTTGGATCGCAGTGTGACTCTGAAGTGCCCCCAATGTCGATGAAATGTTCTGCACCGACAAAGGCGCCTACGAAGGTTTTTAAACGAAAGTGTTCAAACAAGAGAGAAATGTGAGAAAATTTTAATACCTGTCTGAGAAAAGTGTATAAAGTGTGTGGTGAGGGGTTTTACAGCCTTAAAACATATATAATAATTGTAAAAAATAAAGCTGACTACTTCACAGATTTCACCTATTGCGGGTTATTTTTAGAACGTAACCCCCACGATAAACGAGGGACCATCTTTTACATCTTTTGCGATTTTCTAATTGTTCATTCCATAGACTGTATATATTAATGGACATAGGTAACCTTCTAGCTGCCACATTCCAAACAGAAAGTGGGCATGGGCATGCTCCCCCGCTCAACTCTGACTCCAATTCACTTTACATTAAAAAACTGTCACCCTTCTGTACGTGCTGCAGTGAGCCTTGTCACTTGCTATTGTGTTTATAAATCAGGATATGAACATAAACAGACAGATCAGGCATCTTCTTTTCCCAAGGTCGATCCCACTAGCGTTAGCAACAAGTTTGATACACAGCATTACTAAACCAGCGGTGCATGACCTTCAGCAGCCTGTTCCTGGTTTATGGTTCATTCAAATTGTGATTTTGGTTGACTTAATCTTACGACCCTATATTGTGTTTTTGCAGTGTGCGTGTTGTCCAGTCCAATTACTCACAGTATACATGTGGTATACGCACTGTACATAGTTGCCATTTGCAGTTTTGTCATGCTACTTCTTTCAGACTAAAATCTATTGCTTAAACATATATTGTGAACTTCATCAAAATGCTTGCACTGTAGGAGTTAGCAGATGGAAATTCTCTATACATCCTTGCAGAGGTCAAAATGTGCTTGAAAATGTGCATGTGAACAGCTGTTAGCTTTCTGTAAAATCTGTTTATATATGCTTTGTTTTTACGTTACTATTTTCACTTTAATATTCTTTACTTACCACTATCAGAACTACAGTGCTCTGAAAATCTGCATTCTCTATGGCTGCACGTAAAAAATACCTCAGTGGGGAAAACATATTATGTAGAAATTGTTAAAAATGGTTTACTTGTACAAGGCAGTCTGACTTGAGTGGCAACATAAATATGTTACTGCCAGATATACTGCATTTGCTTCCTGTGGATTTGAATAGCAGCTGAAGGCTTGTATCTCAAAGGCCACGTCCTCCTTCACCACTCTCCCCATTCATCATTTTCTGCTTCTGTAACTGTCATTGAGCAGTGGCCATGAATACTGCTCAGATGGATAAAAGACACTGAAATAGATTGATAGTTATAATCATTTTAGTTTCTGTGAACTTAGGTGGTATCTGAAGATTTGACAAATAGTTGAGTGCCGGTATGCATCACGAAAGAGGGGTGAAAAGCAGGAGAGACATTAACTAAATATCCGTAGACTGTATTTACGCTTAAATATTGTCCTAGTTGAGCAGAGAGTTTGACAGATTTGCTCCTTGTCACTGACGACATGAGTTTGCTTTGCCTGGAATGTTCCACAGTATGACATTAAACATGTTAAACGTACATGTTTCTCCATAATTAGATAGATCAAACAAGCAGCTTACGTCACCAGGCCAAGTTACGGGTCAGAACTGTGGACTACAAAGCCCACTCGGTAAGAATGCATATTTTCCAAGGATTTTACAAGCAATAAAAACACCTGCAATTAAATAAAGGTAAGATTAGTAAGTTTAATGCCATACTGTGAAATATTCCAGGCAAAGCAATAACATTTCCATGGAGAAAAGCAGGTTGAGCAGGTTTTATTGGCAAAGCTAGTCCCACAGTCATGAAAGTAATGTATTGCTATGACTCTATAGAAATTGATTATTGCTATTTATAGACAGAACGCAGTCAAATAATCAATTGTTTTTGGTTTGGTTTGAGAAGGTAGGATTTTTAAATCTGATAAGGTTGTGGGTCTGATCCTCAGGCAGCATAGATGGTGTAAAGTGGACTAAGGGCAAAGGTCGTCGAGGATTTCAGTTATAGGGGCGAATTTGGAGCTCCATATTAGGAATTCTGACCTAAGACCTCGAGTATCATAATAACCAAAGAGCCAATCAGGAATGACGTTGTTGTAGGTACCAGCAGTGTTAATTCCTGCTTGCACCAACGGTTTGGCAGGAATCGAGCGCTGAGCAATACTGTCAATCAAACCTGTTGCTAACACTAGGGGGAGCGACCTCGGGGAAAGAAGGCAGCTGATATGTCGCTTATTAATGTTCATATATTGAGTTACGGACACAATAGCAAGAAAATAAATAAATTAAAATGACCAGGATCATGTAAAGCGGGTCAATCAGAACATTTTAAAAACAAAATGATGAGGCTGAGAGCAGCAGTTATGAAGAGAGGGGTGATGTAAACTGAATTGGAGCCAGAAGTACGCCCATGATCACTTCCTATTTGGAACACAGCAGGTTAGCTATGTCCATTTATATATACAGTCTATATACAGGCATTGCTACACATCTCTTTGGATACAGTCTGCATGTCTTCCTTGTGTCACAGTACGTTTTTTCCACTGATTGCATGCGTTGGCTTTAATTCGCCTCCATAGTGAATGAAGACAGTTTGAACAAGCGTCTTTTTATGGCAAGTTTTCCCATTTTCAAGGTAACGCTACAAAGATCGAGTATTTATATTTAAATTTAACTTAGCTTGAGCATTTTAAAAACTGCTATGTACAAAAGTTCGGTAGAGTTCAGTAGAAACGTCAAATTTGGCAGTGTTAAAATGAGCAGCAGTTTATTCCATCTACTTATAATCAGCACTTTATTAATGATTTCAGACTATCTCTCAATACAGCTTTTTATACCCGAATAAGTGCAAGGAAAAACGCATTAACCTAGCACATATTATTTTGCATATTTTAACACTGATAAATTATTCTACTGGTGCGCAAAGTGTTTCACCTTTCGCACTCAAAAATATCTTTAAAATGTGTTGGACGATCGTGTTAAATCTTCCGTTTACTTGCTAACAGAACAAATTCATTTTAAATTGTTTGCAAATCTCCACCACAGGCTGATATTTAGTTTTGGGAGATCTGCCGTCTAAAAATACCCATAGAGCTTTATTTGAATACTTAAGTGCAAAGATATAACTTCTGAAGCAACTGTCTTCTATGTTTGTAGTGAAAAATGGGCTGTTGGTGAGTTTTTAGTAAGTTAAAATGGCACAATTTGGGGAAAATAATGAAAACTGGCCCTATATATCAGCCCAAGAATATCGGCAGAGCTTATTGGCTATCCGTTGCTCTGGATTGTAAGCAATCGTTATCAGCATCGGCCATGAAAAACCCCATATCGGTCGATCTCTAATTATTAAATGCAGACAGCAAACCACATCTCATTTCGACCCTTAAAGAACAGCTTTTAAAACATATCTATACTGGGGCAAGATTCATTTTACTTTATAATAAATGGTACAGCCTCTTTAATGTATTTGCTAATAAGTAGTTGTAGTTGTCATTTACTGATTGATTTTTAAGGTGCAGGTTTGCGAGATATTGAAAACCATGACAGATGGTTGGGCTTTGACGAGCAGAGCGGACTATTCCCTCACCTCTCCTGTGGCCGTTGATGCAGACATATTGAAAGTGAATACATATTTCATGACAGCGCATTTGGGAGTTCGGGGAGTAGAGGTAGCCTAAAGGAGTAGCGGGGACAGACGAAACAAAAATAGTATCTGAAAGGAGGTGAATACTTTAAAGCCTTTGCAAAAACAGCCATAAAGTAATATGTATTTTCTTTATTGCTGTATATGATCTTTCATAATAACATTGCACAGAGTCTTGTAATGAAACAACCTCATTTTGTTTCAGATATTACATTATGAGTATGTTCTTTATTTCTTGGTCTGTCTGTCTAGCAAATACCAGATTCATATATTTCTTCTGTTATATATTTTTTAGTTTAAAGCTCACTTTAGGAAAACAGTTCTAAGGATAGGCATTTTATTATTATTATTATTATTATTATTATTATTATTATTATTATTATTATTATTATTATTATTATTATTATTATTATTATTATTATTATTATCTTTATAAATTCCTATCCAGGGATTGTCATTAAAGACCCCATCACTGTCTTAAAACATGAAAAACAGAAATAGTTAATTGTAAATGGTTTGCAGTGAAGTTATTCCTGAACTCCTAATTATGTAATATAATATTCATGTTTTTACAAATTCCAGACCAGTTTTTTGTTGTTGTTAGTTTTACCATCATAGTAAAGCATGCTAACGCTCACGTCCTGATTATCAAACACTATATAATTGGATCCAGACAGCATGCAGCAGACATATTTTAATTAATTTTAAGAGTTGCTTATCTGGACTGGGGCACAGTACTGGGGCAGAGTTTCTTATCTGTACTGGGGCAAAAAAATGTCCGGTCACAGTGAATTATTATACAAAATAAATAAGATAAGATAAATAAGATTATGCAATAAGGTTTTATTGCATAATAACTGAATAAAAGTGTTAAAAGTGTTACTAGATAAAAGAAAAATGGTGTCTCTAGTACTAATTGTGCATTCCTGTTCCTATTTTTACTAACAAAACTACAAACTACATTCTTCTTCTTTATGTAATCTATAATGGTTTATAGTCCGGAGACATGCAGGTGCTTCCCAGTTAGCATCTCATTAGCATAGGTCCGTAAAGCAGACGCAGGCTAATGCTATTCAGACAGCGGAGTGTGGGTTTGACATGGAGCCCAGCCTGCCAGATAATGAGACTAAACACCACAATCTCCTGCATAATCATTCATCGCTATAGCCCGTGTTATTACAGCAGAGAAGGGGTCATGCTGGCTATTTACATTAACTCCCCGAGAAATCTTCCAATCCCTTTTAACGCTCCGACCTAATAGCTTCCGGTCGCTTCTGCCTATGCCGTAGAAGCTTTTAGTCTATCAATATGTCAATACGTAGCTTCATATTCCATGCATTTACCGGCCTCGGCTCACCCACACCCAAGAATATGTTTGGTTTGGTTTACTTAGTTCAGTGCGGGACCAAACATGCATTTTAGAAGAGGTAATCGATAGAACCAGTTATAAGTAGTTGACTAATTCATAATTCATACATTAGATTTGTTTGGCCACATTAGATTATTGATAATGCACTGGATTTATATAACACCTTTCAGGACCTTCATATATGGCACTTTACAATGCATTATTCATTCGTGGTGGTCAACTACTACTGTAACCACATGTGTCCTGGGGAAGCCTGACAGAAGTGAGGGTGTCATTCCGCACCCTCGACCCCTCCAAACACCAATACCAATGCCCGCACCACTTTCATACTAGGCAAATTTGCTCTAGAGCTACTGCTGCCCCCTGTATTCCCAGTGTTCTCCCATAGGCCTGTCACGATATCACATTTTGAAGTGTGATATTGGCGACAAAAATATAATATTAGATAGATTATAAGACAAGCAACAATATTGAAACTAATTTATGCAACTGACACTACAACCCTAAAGCAGAATTACACCAGGATTCAGTAAGTAAATAAATGACAAAACACAGTAAGTTAGTATTCCAGAGTCACTGAAGTAAGTTATTCGACCCTCTACATCTAAAATCTTATCGTAGTATCTAAAAAAGTAATGCACAAAGATAAAAATAGCTCAGTTTAAACAGTTTGCAGTGGTCCTCAGTTACCTTATGCATTCTGAGCATCCTAATTATTCACCATGATGAGTTTATAAGTGCTTTTCACAAGTTTCAGAGGCCAAAGCAGAGTTTTTCCATCACGGTAATGCTAACAACAATTAGAATGCTAACGCGCTCTTCCTGATTATTGGACAAAAAAGCTTTTTTTTCTTAGCTTCTGGAGGTTTTGTAGCTACCAGACTAATGTGCTCTATTAGAAAAGCTACTGGTAATTGAAAAAAAAATCACCACTCTTGACATTACACTGATTACAGCTCATGTCTCAAGGGACTGTTTCTTCATTAGCAGCTCAGACTTGAACATTGCGAGTGGTTAGTCATGCAGGTGGTGGCATTAAACATTAAATCCACTTTTTTCTCTTCTAAACTGTGCATATGGTGATTTAATAGCATTATCTACTGTCCCGACTCCCTTTCTGACAACTTTAGTGCAAACAAGATAAATGTTAGACCAATCACACTGTTCTCTCACGCTGCTCCCTCCTGCTTTCTCTTTAGTCCATTAGCACCACCCAGTTCAGCAGCTCTGTTTGAAATGTGGTTGCGGATGGAGTTTAGGTGTTCAGGCCCACTTTAAAGTCATGTATTCCTCAGTTCATATGTGTAATACATACTTGTATATTTGGATGTAGGGACAGCTGGAGCAGCGTCACAGAGGATAAGAAGGAGATGGAGAGGATTTTGAATGCATTCCCACTGGATGTCAGCCACACAACTCTACATTCTGCACATCTAAGCTGCTGGGTTTGTTGTTCTATAGGATTTAGAATAAAACTTTTGGATTGTTTTGAAGGCGTTGCGCTGAAGTTATTTATGCAGTTGGAAAATTGTATTCTGTAATGTCTGAACATGTCAAAAACTCCATTCAATTTAAGATAGATTTTTATGATGTGATAGAGTTGGGCGATATGACAATAACATAATTTGCCGTGGTATTGAAGTAACGTCACCTTCATTACTGTCTGTTTTAAAAAAAAAATCCCCTCTGAAATCTGGTTTATATTATATTATTAAATATATATTTTCAGCCATTTGACAGATATTAAACCTCTATTTTGCTGTTAAAATAGCTTTCTTTTAATTTGACTAAATAACTAGTCCGTAAAAGCTGAAAACATTAAGCAACAGAAAAGTTGAGCTGTGTGCTTGAACTGACCACCATGACAGCAGCGCATGGCTCCCTCTACCTCAAAACAACTGTTAGGGCACAAACAGCGCTGTCTAAAAGAAAAAAGAATATCACTTTTGAAAATGTGCAATGTGCAGGACGTATGGATCAATGTGGAGCTGGACTCAGGATGTGGACATATCCTGAATTTCTGAACTTGTGTGTCACTGATACACACTCACTTTGGATGTACTGTTTAGATGTTATTTTCTTCATGTCTATGAAGAACAGAGGAGGAGTCGCTTGGACAGGACTAACAGGTGAGTGAAAGAAAGTCATAAACTGCCTAAATACAGAGAGAAGTGGAATGTTTTCCTTTGCTCAAACCAATTATATATCCATTCGCCAGGACACGTGCGCACTCAGTTTCAGTTATAATGTGATCATGCAGTCAGGGGAGTCCAGCCACAGGATCCCACTGTATTTGATTTAATGAGTATGTGTGTATTTGCTGACATTAGAGGCTGACACAACCTCCAATGTTCTTTACTGTCATAGTTTCACACATTTACTCATGAATTGTAGTTTAAAATAGTAAAAAAGGCAAAAAGTAGAGCAGTGGTGGCAGGGGGCAGGAGCAGTAAGGTGCGTGTGAGTGAAAGGGACAGAGACGTGAGGCTTATTGGTCAATTAATTATGTATTTTGCATTTAGATCAGCTAGATTTGGATTGTCCTTAATAAATGCACATTATTTTATCCGTTTTATACATGTGTATGTGCTGTTAAAGAAAAATCTAAATGTGACAGATTTGATTTAGTTAGTTGAGACAGGTGATAATACCGTTTATTGCAGTATAATTAGGGATGGTATAATGATACAAAATAATGTATATCGCCAACTCTATGATGTGCTTATGTGGTGTCTATTCAATGTCCTGGCTCATGTCAAAATATGTCTGATGCAATCTTTGCCTAGAATGTTCCACAGTATCATTTTGAACTTGTTTATCTCCACGGTGACAGTACTATGCCCAGTTACATGCCAGATCTGTGGCAATGTGGGTAGTTTAAAGTATTATTTAGTAATTAAACATCTGCAGCTGAATAAATGCAAGACAGATAAGTGTAATGCCATAGTGTGGAACATTCCAGGCAAAACAGTAATATCTGTGTGGAGACAAGCAGGTGACTGAACCCACACTAGAAAATAGTATGTAACTTAAGTATAGCTTTTGTATTTTAGTTTTAAAATGAGGTGAAAATTAAATTGGTCATAAAATATATTAGTGTGTGCCATATCAGCGTAACTCTGCATTTGACTCATTTGTTAATACGACCTGGGAAACCATGACTTTATCACGACTTAGACGTACTATCAGAAACAGCAGTGCAGTACGTAGACACACTTCTGACCTTGAGTATGAAGTACCTAGCTAAAGTATTAGAGTACTGTGCAAAGTACTTCTAAGAGTACCTCTGGGAGAACACAGAAACACACAGAAAAGTCCCACATGGTAAAGTCCTGCTGCCTGTGGTAACTATTTGCCACTAAGTGAAATGTTACAAAATTACACTGTACCACATCAGTAGAGCTGTCTATACAATTAACTTAATGTTGCGTTTATTAAAGACAGGGACATTCCTACATACATTTCTTTTCATGAGTGGATCTGAAGGCCTCTGAATAACATCTGATGTTATTTAGCTCCATGTTCCAGTGATTCATGTTCTTTCCATCTAACCTTGGCAATTATTCTTACCCGGAAAGCTGTTTTCTGTTGAAATGTTGCCAGATATAACTCAACAGGGGCATGTGTCATGAAATCGATTTTGTTTTCTCACTCCCTCTATATGCTTTTACGGTGGAGTTTTAGGAAGTCACTGCAAGAAAGTTAGAGGCAATACAAAATGTTGACTTCTTCTCAGTACATGTCAGTAGAAAATGCATGGCTGATCTGTATACATCCACCTACATGAACCTGTTCAGCTAATAATAATTTGTAGCTGCATTAACCTTACTGTAAACTATGACCTTTGATTTCATCTGTATAGTTTTTTCTTGCAATGTTTTTTTTTTTTTTGGTCATAATTTAAAGGCAATTTTTCTGGTTTGGGTCTGCCACCAGCTTGTCTCCATGGAAATGTAATTGCTTTGTCTGTATATTTCAAGCATTCATTTGATTACAGGTGTTTTTATTGCTCAAAAATGAAAAATTGAAAAAGCTGTCTACATTCTCACTGTGAATGAGACCTCATTCACAGTGAGAATGTAGACAGCTTTTTACAGATCTGACCTTTAACTTGACCTAATTGCACCACGCTTGACTTCATGGAGATCGATACATTTAATGACACTTTGAAACAATCCAGGCAAAGCAATAACATCTATCTATCCTCTATACCCTCTATCCGAAATGCTCCAATAACACCTTTAAAAACATGAATTTAAGCATTGAGAGCTGTTGCTAAACCCACCAGATCAATGTACGATATACGTGTAAAATCCACACCACATACTGTTTTTGCTTATACTTCGATACTTTTCAGTTGGCTGATTATCTTGTTTATTTCTGTTTTAGAATGCAATATTCATGTTTACCGCAAATGGCCAGGCCTTCCATCTCGCCTTGACATTTTGACGACTTCTTTCGCTAGCAGTCATTTTTATCAGCCCCTGTTATGCTCCGCTCGCTAGCCTCTTTTCACCACAAGTATATTATCGCGCATTCAAGCCATAGGACTCCTGCCGATTGGTTATGGAGGGTACTTTGCATTTGGGCTCTTTATTGAGACTGGCTGCATCGCTCACGGCTCGCGATGGGCAAAAAAAAAATCTTCAAATAGGTCAGGCCCGAGTCACATCTGTCCCTCTAATAAGAAGCCTGGCCACGCGCTGATATGACACGGTTGAATGGGGGCGCCATAGAGAAAGCGGACTCTCATTAAGGTGCTATTGTCAGGTGGTATAGGCACTCTCGGATGCTCACTCAGCCAGAGACAGTCGTACTATAGATATGCTATCATTAGTGGAGATAATAGAGGCGTGAATGAGCACACAAAGGAAAAGTGTATGTATTTGGTCTTCAGCTTTGTAGGACAAAATTTGAGCTATTTTAGATTCTGAAGAGTGCAGATGCAATCTGCTGCTTTCTCCTTTACTTTGTTTTATAATCATTTGACCTCTTTCAGTGCATCTGTCTAGTTATGATTTTCTTTTAAGTAAACCAAAACCATTTTTACATTTTTTTCCTGAAACTATCATCAACAAATTAATGAGCTACAAGCACGGATATTTGCTTTAGAATCAGAAAAAGGAGTTCCAGTGTTAAGCGCACACAGTTATTTTCAGAGAAGAGGGTGAAAAAAAATATTTTCAACTTAAACCTGAGTGTCACTGGCTTTTCCAAAACTTTGTAAAGATCAAAATGCCATGCTAAAATGCCATTGCAGCCAGTGACAAAAGACAATGCTAATATTGGTACATTATCCAAAATACAGCTTACAAATACATTTTTACCACTG
Organism: Periophthalmus magnuspinnatus; assembly: GCF_009829125.3. NCBI lineage: Eukaryota > Metazoa > Chordata > Actinopteri > Gobiiformes > Gobiidae > Periophthalmus > Periophthalmus magnuspinnatus. Next base: position 14,384,438 of record NC_047146.1, read on the forward strand.
TCACAGATTGATGTTAACATATAAACAGAAAATGGATATTTGTCACAAAACAAGAGCATTAAATCTGGCAAGAGAGTGCAGGCAGACAGGTGATCTGTGCCAAACATCAAGGTTAGAGATACACTGCTGCTAGGATATGATTCGATTAGAGGTGTGAGCCACAGATTAATCCAAACATGCTCCTATCCCAGTTACATTGTTTCTTAGATTACAAAACTTCTGCCAAAAGTTTTGCCAACACACCGAGGAGTTAAACAGCTGATTGTGCACGGGGGTACAGTTGACACCAATGGAACAGACCGAAGTTTTGAAAAGGGATTTCACAAGTTTTTTGAGGAGCTTGATAAAGTGGAGGTTAAGACATTCATCAGTGAACCTCTTCTTAACGTAGACAGAAGGAAGATGAAAACTTTGTTCTATTCTGGAAATGAGAGGACCTTTTCAAGGGAAATGGCCCGCACCTAAGCAGAGGTGGAGTGAGAGTGCTGACGGATAACCTCCTCCACGCTCTGAAGCACCGGCCTGGAGCCAGTGAGAGAAAAGAAGAATAAAAGAAGCATTCCTGCTCTGCCAGCCAGAGACCGAGCCAATGTGTCAGCACCACCAGCAGCACCACAGCTACCACAACCACGTCCCCCAGCTAAGCGAGTCAGCAGCACCACCGTCCTCAGCGAATGATTCATCACCAGTGTCACTTCCCCTAGGGCCCTCGTCACAGGCCTTGGACCTGTCTGTGACACCCCCGGCAGAGATTTCAGACCCAGCAGCAGCCCCCCCCCCCCCCCCCCCCATCACCTCTTCTGCCCACAGACCAGCCTTTGGTCCCCTTTGCTACATCTACTCCCTGAGGCACTCTTCACTCTGCTTCTCCTCCCCACTGTCACCCATGGCCCCTCCCAACCATGTAGAAAACATCGTCAGATCAGAAATTAAGATGGCTCCCCTCACACCGAAAAAAGCATGATCAAGAGTTCTGGCATCAACTGTGCTGAACTCTTCCCCGTATAAAATTGTGCCTGGAACCAGAAAGTACGAGCATATAAGCCCTGTGCTCAGGTCTCTGCACTGGCTCCTGTGGCTCATAGACTTTAAAGCAGCTCTTCTTGTGAACAAGTCTCTCCATGGCCTAGCACCAAAGTACATCTCCCACATGTTAGTTCCATATGAACCATCTCACACTCTGGGGACTTCAGGGACTGGCCTCCTGCTGATGCCCAGAGTCAGGACTAAACATGGGGAATCAGCCGTTTAGTTTTATGCTGCTAAAAATTGGAAGTCTTCCTGAAGATGTGAGACAGGCCTCTACTTTGACAATGTTTAAATCCAGGCTCAAAACAGTTCTGTTTAGCTGCGAGTGAAAGGTCTGCATTCTTCTCTTTTGTAAAATGTATGATTATTTATGTTTTGATTTGTTTGTATTGAAATCTCTCTTATTCTGTAAAGCACTTGATATGAATGTGTACAAACTGATTATTTTTTTCATCATCCAAGTGCATGTGCTCCTATATATTCTTGATAATACTGAGAATTTGAATTTTATTATGGAAAGAAAAAATATCTGAAAATGCTGCAGGAAAGCTGATTTTATTAAAAAAACAAAACAAGAGTATAATGTAATATTTATGCACTTTAGTGAGCAATTTTACAGTCATTTGCCTGGTATTTAAAACTCAACTAACATTTTTAAAGATGCATTTCAACATATTTCAAGTGCCAAAATATCTTCGGATTATCAAGATACTTCAAAAACATACTGAGATTTTTGTCAATATTGTCCTTGGCTTTGTTCATTTTGTGTTCTGAAAAGATAAAATATGTATTTTTGAATATTGTAACAATTATTTTGTCAAAGTAAGTTCAGCTGAATTGTACAAGATGTTTTAGACCCATGTAATTATGAGCCAAAACAACTCCAGTTTTCAATTATTATTTTCTTAACAGACATTGGCAGGAGGGGAAAAAAATACAGGTTTTCTCCCAAAACAAATCTGAATTCAAATTGTATACTTGACTTGCATTTTTGTAATGTTGAGATTATTGTAACTCCATGGACACAAACAGGTGGTGCCACCAGGACAAGTTACAGGTCAGATCTCTGATCTGTAACGACCAAGAATGCATTTGTAAAGAGGAGTATTATGTAAAATTGACTCTTTGGAGGTTTCTCCCATGTTAGAACATGCCTGAAGAGGTTTTATGTCATTCATGCATGTTTGAGTACTCTTGCAATCGATCCTGCGTCATGGTTAACAGTACAATTCTGACTCAACCCTCAAGTGTATGCCACACATGCTTCTGCACCATTTTCCATAAATATACAGCAGCATGTTACAAAACAAGACACTACAACTTCACAAACCTGATTTGATGTGCAGTAGTGTCCTTAGCAGGATGCAGGCTGATTGTGTTTTGATGGCAGAAGGTGGAGAGTAAAAAGAGGGGGAACTCATAGCATCAAAAACAAAGCTGTTAGCAATGAATATGCCCTGTATTTCCCCCTCCTTAAAGTGTTATTTATCAATTAAAACACCTATAACTGGATAAATCCAAGGTAAACAAGTTTCATGCCATATTGTGGAACATCATAGGCAAAGCAAATACAACACCATGGTGACAATTAAGCACATGACAGACCTCCAGTTACTTGGTGCACCTTAAATGCAAAAACAAAAAAAAAACAAATAAAAAAATAGAGGATAACACAAATTAAACAGATGAAAGAAGAATGATGTTTTTTGTCGACAGTTTCTCTCCACCCTAGTTCTCTGATGACTGCAGCTCCCACACAGTGTAGAGTCCATATATTTGAGAGGAGAGCTGCTGTGGACGAGGATATGGTCCGAGGAGGCTGTATTCTGTGAGTCTACCTGAGCGAGTGACTGACAGACTGTGACGCCGCTGTCTGTTCCATCCATCACATGGGCACATTTAACACCACACCTAGACCTCACTATAGCCGACTAGAATTCAGTCCAACTAGTACACCCAGCCTCTTAAAATGAAGTATATTGTAGTTATAAGCTCACAAAAATGACAATATGAATTTATGCATGCGCTGTGGTGGTGATTTTCAGCTACAAAATGAGCTGTTTTGATTTGCATTTGAGCAGGTGGCTATTTTGTTTGCCTTTTGTCTCCTCAGTGTGAAATTAAACAGTGGGGGATGAGTTTGTGTTCGGGCAGCAAAACAATGAGAGTTATCTTTCAAGTGCATATTATTTTATTGTGACGTACAAAATGTCAAGACTATGAGTATTTTGATATTTTCTTCCATTTTATTTTACTATAGTCTGTAGTAATTGTTCTTAATTCTGTTGCTACCAAATCATGTCAAAAATCAGACATAACTAGAGGCTATATAGATTTGCCATTGTTGTAAAAAGGTTTGTGCAATGAATATCTGCAGTATGCTCTCAAAAGTTTGCTTGTGATGTGTATAGACAGCAGAAGTCTACAGTACACTGGTAAAGGTACTGCAATTTCGATATGACGATATGTGGCCGCAACACCTGAATTAATCAAATGTGTTATATTTTGTAAAGCAGGTAGTGTTATGTTCATGTTCATCTGTAGCCTGATGTGAGGCTGTGCTTGTGCCTTTGTCTGTGTGTGGGTTGTATGATTATGTGAGGTCGGCAGGTGTGGGGGGGGGGGGGGGGGGTTGGATGGAAGGGCACGTGGGATTGTTTGTAATGACTGTGAGCGAATGTGTTTAAAAAGCTTTGTAAATAAAGTTTGAATAAATGAATCAGCATTGATCCTCTGCTCCGATATCTCTTGAATTTAATGCCTCAATTTAGCATGCTGGGGAAGTGTCATTTTTATATTTGAATAGGCTGTGAGCACAGTTTGATCTATATGTTTATTACAAGAATTTTCTGCCTCCACAAGTATGGTCTTTTACTCTTTTATTTGCATTTCTTGATCCAATAATCCAGATATTTTTCATTGCTGCATTGCCTTGGGAGAGGTCTGTGTGAAAAGTATCAACTCAGACATTTTGGTTTGTTTTATCTTCCAGAATATGATAATGCGGTGCTCCCAGATCGGAACAGCCAGTTTTCCCTATTGATTGCATTGAACCTTTCCATAAAATATCCAAATGGTAAATGCACCAAGGAACGTGAACATTTCTATTATTGACTAGACCAAAGAAGTCACTGCGTTACAACAGAAAGCATTTTAACAATATTCCTTTTAGCTGTCCCCTATCTGAATTAAATATTATTGGCATATTATCTTACATTGCAATTGGCATCACATTTTCTACCTAATATTTCTTTTTTCTTTCTCCAAACCTACCTCCAAGCCAAGATACTCCAAACGAAAATAGCCACTTTATTAGACCTCATCCCATTTCTATTTTCCCCAATAGACACATGGTTTGCTTTTCCGTTGAGTTGTTTTGTTGACCTTATATCACCACTACAGATGGATGTGAAGCAGCCAGACTCTGCCTCTGTACTATAGCCAAGGCCAGAACCATTCTATCGTCCATTTGCCGGTTTCTGGGCAGGGATCATCCAGTGTACATTTGGAAAACAGTTATCGTGATTAATGTCGCAATCACAAAGCGCAGTAGAGCCATGCTAATGAACTGTAGCATTCTCCTGCACAGAGGTGGGATTGAATCAACTACCTCTAATAAATCGTGTAATGCGTTTTCATTCTCCGCCCTGCTTTATAAATTAAGAGTGGAAGAGTATTTATGGTTGCCATGGTGGACCGCAAGCTGCCGCGCCATTAAATTTCCATGAGCGTAGCGGTATGCAACAGTTAGCATGTAGGGAGACTTCACAGACATCCAGCTGTGCGGAGATCGGATGTGTTTTCACCAAAGAAAGTTGACCTTTTTGTGAAGCTGGTTGTGTAGTCCGGTTGTTTGGTTAGACTAGCAAGAGTTCATTAGGGAATAAAGACAAAAGGTTAACGTTCAAGTGGATGGTATGAATTATTGATGATTGGTTTGTTTGTTTTTTTTGTTGTGTTTTTTTTTTTTTTTTTTTTTTTGTGCTAAATCGATTTTGACCCTGTATGTTAAGAATCTTAATCAAAAACATCCCCAACGCTGTAGGATTAATCACAAATATTGTCTTATTCTGCATAGGAGTATTTATTTGTAGGTACTTTTGGTACATTTTCAGCCCTACAAGAAGTTTTAGCTTAATTTTCATTCAGATGCACTCAAATAAGTGCTCCTCTGTGATTTAAAAGTTCATTCTCATTCACCAAACTCATTTAAATATTCAGTGCTCAATTTCATGCACAATGAGGCTAACCATCTCTTCTTTTACCTTCCTTTAAAATGTTTTACTCTGCTGTGCACTAGTTACCTCCTGGTTTCAACGGTGTAAGTTTGTGTTTCCTTAAAATTAGAGCTGAGTATCTTTCTGCAAAAATAAGTTTTATATTTGAAGTTATATATGGCGAAACACTTAGCTGGACAAATGTAAAAATCTTTGCTAAAATAAAAACATTCCCTTACCTTGACAAGCTTGAAAAAAGTTATGGCTGTTGTTAGAATGTCCTACTATCAGACTATCATGGATAAACAGTCAGACTCAGCATTGGTAATTTAACATTTTCATTCCCATTTGTGAAAAGTTTGGACACTACTTTCATTTATCCGCAGCAAAAAAGTAGCTACTCATGAGTTTTCACTTTCTGTTATATGCAACATTTTGAGGACTTTTTCCCATTCAGAAAAAAGTCCTATATCCTCTGGAAGTTGTGAAAAGCTCATTCTAGTGAATAATTAGGGCATTTGCAGTGTAAAAGTGAGGAATAAGTTTGGACCGCTCCAAACTGTTTAAAATGAACTACTTGTCTTTTTCACAATTTTAAGAAACTAAAAATGAGGTACAGCATCTAGTGTAAAGTATAATTGTACTTCATGCTGCATTAAACAATTACCAATAAACCATAAAGATGAAATGAGATTGTACACAATTTAAATCTACAACGATGCCCAATTTCACCTGTCTTGTTTGTTACGAGCCATCAGAACTCTATTAAAAGACTTCGAAAGCTCAAACCAGAAGTTGAATGAAACTGGCAGTATAACAGGTATGCTGCGTCGTGTTTTGGAGCCAAGGTGAAGTGTTTCATTGAATCTGCGACACTGGGGGCAGGAACAGAGAGAGGCCGGGCTGGGCAGCATCTGTTCGGGGAGAAATAGTGCTGGCATGGGGCTGGAGTCAGGCCAAGTCCCTGTCTGATGTGCCTACGTGCTGCTGCGGAGGACCAGAAACTCTGCTACCTCTGCAACAAATGCTGGTCGAAGGGGGCAAATTGTCCCCGAGGTGAGGACTGAAAGAGGAAGTGACTTGGGTTTTTTTTTAGTAGAGGACGATTAAAAATAATATGCAATTTATTTTAGGTAAAAGTTTGTGCATAAAACTGACAGTTGGGGGTTGAATTCCCGATAGTGTTTCTGTTCTTCATGGCATGTACGGTTAGATGCTAAACTGCACTTTGTTGCAGTGTAAATAAACGTGTAATAAAGATGAATCAAATTTAAGGTTCATGTATTTCCTCATTTTAAGATGCTGATTTTTATATTTAAAAATAGCATAAATATTAACTCAATATCAACAAAAAATCTGAATAATTACTTAACAACATCATAAAAATACAAGGTGAACTTTGTAACTTTTCTGGTGGAGGACCTGTCACCTGCTTGTCTCTATGGAGATGATATTGCATTGCTTGGAAAGTTCCACAGTGTAGCATTAAACATGTCTTCTTGCATCTTATAACATGTTTTTGTTTTTTTGTTTTTTTTATTGCTTGAGATCTGATCTGTATCTTCTTGGCCTGTGACTCCACCTGTTTGTCTACGTGGAGATTGATATATTTGATGTTACACTGTGGAACATTTCTGGCAAAGCACCAACATCTCCACCGAGACGAGCGGGTGGTACCGTAACCATCCTTGAGAAAAGTTGCATAGAGTACCTTTAAAGGACACATTATGCAAAACTGCTTCATTCACGTTGTTTTCAAAAATCATTTGTTTCTATTCCTATTTCCCAGGATTGTTGCATCACAGGTAAAACTCTGCACAGTTTTCAAGTCCACAGGTGATAGCAGATTTGTTCATGTTTATTTTTGAAGACTTTTAAACATTTTTGAGCTGTATGTGTATAACTCCGATTGGCCATTTTTCAAATAATTTCAAAAAAGTATGGGGATATGGGTGGAGATAGGGGTGTAGGTGGGAAAAAAAGGAGAAATTTTCTGTGCACCTCAAATCCTGTCATGGATTTGAGGTGCACAGAAAATTTCTCCTTTTTTTTCCCATGACTGAATCAATCAAAATACAACTTTGAATACACCAATGATGAGGGAACACTATTATATCAAAGCGTATAAACGATTTTGCATAATATGTTTTTTTTAAAGTCCATTTCCTAGCGTGCTTGTGCTGTATCTGTGAAATACTAGTGAAATATTCCTGTACAAATGAGTGTGTGGGATTTGATTTATTCCGCCTGTCTCTTAGGAACCACATTATTACTCTGACTATTTGTTTGAGGATTAATTGTTGCGAGGATCATGTTCACAACAGTATTTGTTGGCCTTTATGGTTATGTAAGAAGTCTATTGGAAATACCCCCAGGAGGTTCAGTATAGAGGAAGTGTGACTGAGCTCAAAAGATACGTCTATAATTGACAATAGAGTATTTTTAGAACATTGTATTAAATGTCCATATAGGGATACAGGCGTCTCTTGAATTGATTGACGCCCAGTGTGACCTTGGTTATGTAAGAGCTGCAAGACTTTTTATTTTTTTACATATTAATTACACATTTTGCAATTTTTTTGAACTGTGAAAAGCTGTGATTATAATAAAACATATAAAATCTTCTCATGACTTGTAGTAGCACGTTTTAAGATTGTAATGTATTTGCTGTTCTACTAAACTGACATAAGCAGTGCGCTGGTATACTGAAGCCATAGAACTGAGAGTTTATCGCAGGTGTTAAAACTAGCTCATCACAAAAAATCATCACAAATTCTTCTTTTGATCGATAAAAATTATTGCGCCTTCTCAGTAAAAGAGCATGTCATATTGTTTTGGAAAACTCGCCAAAACAAGTGACCTCTACTTCATAAAAATAATCTTATAATCCCAAAAAAGAAAGAGAGATAGTACAGAAAGAGAGATAGTACAGAAGTAGATGTACATATTTAACATCACGGACAACTTTAAAACATTACCAGCCCATATTTTAGGAATTATTAGGATTTTTTTTTACGAGATGCACCAGAAAGATAAAAAATAACCTCTATTTGGTGATGTGAAGTTGCATCTCGGGGGCTAAAATGCACAACTCGTAACTTCCAAAGTTTGCGAACAACTTTCCAAAAAAGAAGCACAAAGTCAGTCACTATAAATAAGCAGACTTGGAAACTATGCTTGGAAACAAAAGCGTGTTGGCAGGCCTAACACAAAACATGTACAATAGGTAAAATTCTACATCTAAAGTAACCTAGATGGTAAACAAACTGAGCTCAACAGATTCAATGTACTGCAGTTACTTTAGAATGATATTGAGCTGTATCAGAACAAGTATAAGACCATTTAGACGAGTATACGCCCAGGGACCACTGTGGGAAATACATGGACGATAGAGATTACACAAATATAAGACGACATGCGCATGGTAGTGTAAAAGAAAGTGCTATGATTTAATGTTGTAGAGTCTAAATAAAGAATGTTTTTCATTGTAAATGTCGAATTGATATTAAGAGTCGAGTCTATTTCTTGAGTCGGGTTTAAAATTTTAGTATTGTGACGTTACAAAAGAGAGGACGAATTTTTCTATGGGGACAATAAAAAAATACAAAAAACATAGCTACATACATTTTTTTGTTTTTGTCATTTTTAAACATATATATTTTTACGTATCTTTTCTTATGACGCTTTTTTTATGCCCACAAATTCTACAGTCATCAAAATGTATAATCCTGCTTGTTGGCTTTAAGTAAATTGACCTGGTTCAAATAAGTTCAGGATTGGTTAACTGACTAAAACCTGAGTATGTTGATTCTCTCTCATTCCGCTGAGCTCATGAGTCTTGTGAGATTGAGTTATCTTTGAGCATCAGCCCTGACACTTCCCCAATACGTCAAAAGTTCTGTTGTGCCTAATGTAGCCTCACTCTTTAATTGCCCTGTATAGATTCAGCCCGTTGTTTGTCTCTCCGTAACAGCGCAACATCATTTCGAAAAGGCCCAGAGCGTCAACTATGTAAATTTGTATAATGCAGTCTAATTTCCAAATACGTGGGACTGTTGAGTTATATTGAAAGCCGCAGTTGACCCAGCGCGGCATGGTGAGACATGTGACAACTCTATGACCAACGAATGATACAAACACATTTATAGAGGCGTGGTGGGTGACGTGCCTTGCCCAAAAGCATAATCGCACCGTAGAAGTTAGCATATTTACCTCCTACATGACTATGGATGTCATGTGAAGATTTATTGTAAAAAATGTTGCGATCGTCTCAAAATTAGGCGATACTAACACTACAAAGAACTGTATGTTACATTTTTTTGTGATGGCTAATTTTATTCACATTATAGTTTACCAGGGGAGTTGACAGGGGGGGACAAAGGGCTCTGTTGTCCCCAGAGTCTTAGGGGCCCAGAGTTGGACCCTCCTCCCATGAATTTATATTAAAAGGTGTCCCATGTGCATCTTTTTGCTCCAGGCCCCCAAATTTCTATTGATGGGCCTGTAGATTACTATGATAGTTGCCCGACATATGTGACTAGTTTTGACTTTCTTTCTTTCCTTATATTTTTTTGCGTCGTACATTCTTAGATGTGTATGGTTTTACTCGGGCTGTTGTTGACATTTAATCACAGTTAAAGCTGCGTCATTCCATTTTCAAATCTATCTCATACCTAGCTCTCACAGACCATTTGACACATCACTAGGATTCACATGCATGATTTTTTGAGCATGTGCACAGCTTATGAACGACTATCTCAAACAGGCGAGTGAAGCATGATGGGCCGCCAACGCACAACCAATCAGCTCTCGGTATCACAACTCTTTGTTCCGGGTTTGCGATCAACAAAATGTGCTCTTTATTCCCAAAATTTAAGTCAGTTACTTCACTTTTAACTGCAAAATAAATTACTCTTGGCTTAACAAGTATACACACAAAATTAATTAGTTGTTTGAATAGACATTGTTGGTAGAAATGTATTGCACAATTGTTCTGAACTCCCCTTTCAGTATATTTGCTTGTTATGCTGGTGCTATTGTAATCAGCTCTCCTCTCTGCAAACAGCCTCATATATTCACTGTGAGATCTTTGTTTGTGCTTGCATCTTGCACAAACTCTCTTTTGTCTACTCTGGCTTCTGTATCTTCAACCGCTAATAAAAAACAAAACACACAAAGCCGGGCAGATGCGTGATGTTTTTCTGCGCTTCTGAACGCGGTGAGTGACGACGAGCGAAAGGGCAGCAATTATACTAGAAAACCCACACTCACAATTGTTCATTAATATGCATTTTCATAATTGTGTTTTTTTATGCATAACTTTGTTTATTGTAGAGTTGAGTTGAATGAAGTAGGTTTGCGGAAAATTACATTTGAAAATGATGATCGGTAGAGACAATTGAGGCGTTGTTATTTTTGGGAAAATGTAATTACAATCTTCTCTGAGACTGAAAATTGCCTTCTGCTGTTTTATGGAGGGAAGGAAGAAAAGAAAAAAAATATTTCTCAACCTATTTCTATACACTCTCTTTCCCCTCGTTTATTTTGTCAGTTCAAGTACCTCATCGGCTTGATCTCCACCGCAGCAGCAGAACCCCCTGTCACGTCATCCTCTCCATCTCCTCTTCTTCACAATCAGTTTTGAAAAGTTTAGTGTAGCAAAGTGAATTGAATGTACATATTTATCAATCTAGCACAGCTCTCACTGAAAGCGATTGGGAAAATGCATAACGTGACAATGGATATCTGACTGGTCGAAGCACCACAACAGCAGAAAAAGCCAAAAAATGTAACTTTTGTTGCATCCAGTTTCAAGAAAAGCACAGTCATCTTCCTTGTCCAGAAATGCACAAAGCACCTACCTTCTGCAGCAAAATAGTTTGTATTTTCACTAAAATAAGAGTGGAGTATGTCTGTTGGCGTCATCATGTTTGTTTTGGTTTGCTTTGGCGCTTCGCCTCTGGCTTTCGTGCAAACCTCAGTGCTGCTCTGTGACTGGTCCACAAACAGCGGGCAGGGCCTATCGCACCAGTAGGAGCCTGCCAAGATGGATACTCTTGAGTTTGTGAATTCACAAGTATCGTAAGACTCAATTTGCTATGCAAGGTTAGAGATTAACCACACTTCACTCATTTATCTGTCCTATTTTCCTTGTTAAATTGTCAGTTGGAGTTTACATTGGGTTTGTTAGCTGTCTGATAGTTAAGACTTAAAGTAAATGTGATAAAATGGTGTTAATGGCACAATAAATCTACCCTGACAGTCTGGGTTTATTCCAAGGACAATGAATGAGCGAAGTTTACACACTGGAGGATTTAAAGCTGTACGACCATCTGTTTAACTATCTTTGTCAACACGCTAGGCTAATTCTCTGCACCAATCTGACCCTCTCCTCTTTATCCTCTTCTCTTGGACCAACTCACTTCACGACCTCTTTCACTACATCTATTTTTTTTTCTTTTTCTCGAGGCATCCTGCAACCTTCTAGCCGATATACTCATTATCCCTCCTTTGTACATGTGTCCAAACCTCAAATTTGCCTTGTATGGCTTGATCGTTCAAAGAGCTAAAAATCCCCCAAAGTCAAGTACTAAGCCTAGACTCAGTAAGAATTAAACCAGGACTAAATTTAACAGTTTTAAAGTTTGCAATTACAACTCAACCTTATAATTATTAACAATCAATATTCAATTTAATGCATCGATTTTATATGTTAAGTTCCCATTTTTCCCACTATAAACGTATGCAGCAGTTCATTGCATCCCACAGCCTATTAGCCCAGACACGCCAACCATTGGAAAAACACTTTAGAGAGCTGTCTTTAGGCACGCTCAAGGTCATACATCAAAACATTTACGCTAACTATACCGACGGTGACAATAATACGTCTTTTCTTTACCAGTGTCATCTTGTAAATGCTCGTGTTTGATCTAATTTACCTCACCGCGGACTACATATAAATCATGATTGAGTTGTATAATGACTATATATGTGTTTCTGAAGCTGCTTATTTGGTACAATGGTCATAAATCTGCCCAAAGCTAAAGGCTATTCTTAAGATGGGAGAAATGAGGAGAAGAAGCTGCACCTGGCTCCTCATTTCAGACAGGAATTGGTCGAATGAAGATGTAATATAAAATGGCCTTGCAGTGACAGAGGTATTCAGATGTTTTTGCTTCAGCTACTATCCTGATTCATGCTCCATGCGAAGGTTAATTATTTTTTTTATTTTTATACAGAATAATATGACCAGACTTCCAACAACAGATCTACAAGCTGATTGGTGAAAGCTTGAGTCACTTTTTCACTGTTTTCCCAAGCGTAAACTGTATATCGATATGTATTTTTTCCATAAAGACATAACTTCTTGACAAAAATGTATTGAATAATCATCTTTCACTCTTACCCGTCTTTGTCTGGCTTCAAATGTATCTATTTCCAAGGATAATCCAGGTCAAATTACAGTTCAGATCTATGGAGAGGCGACCCCACTGACAGCACAAGGTTTCAAGGTAATTTTGAGTGATAAAATGACATGTAATTGAAAGAAAATGTAAGTTCAGTTTAATGCTGCAGCTATATTGTGCAACATTTCAGTCAAAGCAGTGAATTAAACCTGTGTAACCGAAGTGCTTGTGATGTAGCTTTGAAGAGGTAGCTAAAGGATTTCTTGGTTTAAAGCTTCAAAAGTTAATTTATATAAGCAAGTGACTAAATGTGCAGCTGTTACTTTCAATTACACTTGAGATTGGTTGTAATTAAACTAGTATTTCTACATAACAGTTTTGCTTTCTGATGTTTTAATTAACGAAAATATGTTTGTATTAAACTTTCAATTGTGTCTAGTCTGTGTACTCGGCAGTGTTCAATTTGTTTTGTGCTAATGAATCGCGCGGGCACACAGCAGCTTTATCTTTTCAGGAAAATTCGTTGTCAAAGTCTGATCTCAGAAGCTAAGCAGGGTTGGTCCTGGTTAGTACTTGGATGGGACACTGCTTTGAACCCCAGGTGCCACAGTGGGGCGCCGGTGACAGACACTTCACTCACATGACTTAGTATGAATGTGGTTGTCAGAGGGGGCAATGGCGCAGATTGGCAGCCTCTCTTCTGTCCGTCTACCCCGGGGCAGCTCTGGAAAATCCCTATATAAGACAAATGCATCGTTATTATTAATAATAGTAGTAGAATTAGAATTAGTTGTGGTAGTTGTAGTAGAATTATTATTAGTAGAAATTATTTGTAGTAGTAGTAGTAGTAATATTTGCTGTAGAAGTAGTATATCTGTATCAATTACTATCAATACTCCTGAGTAGATTTCCTTTTCAAAAATCATCAGAAGCAGTAGATTTTGAAATCAAACGTTATATGACTACATTTTGCTTTGTTACGTATGTCCTTGCTCTTCAAACTGCATAGGCGAGTGAATTGAAGTTTGCTTCTGTAAATTCGGTATCACAGACTGCAATTTTATTTGAGATGAGATCTGCGATTGGAGTTTCAATGGAGTGGAGAAATGTGTTTGATATCGAGAAAACAGAAAAGCAATTTACAACCATGTCACAACACACAAACTAAGACCAACAGTGGAGTAGACCAGCTGTCGGATTCCCATTGAGTTATATCTGATTCATAACAAACGCTGGCTCATGTTTTCTTTTCAGGAGGAGGTAAAGGAGCAGGCGGAGAAAGGGTTTTGGGGTCTGCGTGTGTCGTTTCTGTTTGGTGTGTGCTGTCTGGGCCAGGCTTTTGAAGAGGGAGAAGTGATGCATCATGGTCATGCCGCTGTGAAGCCGCCCACCCGCTCTCACTTTTTCATTGAGCGCTTCAAAAAGACTGGAGCTGGTAAAGGTTTGCAGGAGTGAAAGAGTGAGGGGAGGAGAGGGGGCAATTTTGAAGTTTTGTATAGTGTAGAATGAAAAGTAATATAAGAATTGTCAAAACAGCAAATTTGGAAATGTTTTGATTGATGATATTTCCAGTACTTTGCCTCCTTATTGATATTTTTAATGCTATGGCAAAGGCTACGATGCTTATTTTCCATCACTCTGAAATCTATGGATAGAAGTGCATGTTGTAAATGAATTAGTAATAGCCCGTATAAGTAAGCCTAAAAATATTTGATTTTTACTGTCTGAAAAACTAGTTTGTGTTAAATTGTTTGTAGTGCTCTGAAAGTTATTCCTCACTTACCTTATGCGTCCCGAGCATCCTGCCTTTTGTAATGCTACGACTAGCGTGCACTTCCTGACACTCGGACAATAAACAAGCGACACTTCATAATTAGATGCAGACAGTGTACAGCAGACTTATTTTGATTATTCAGAATAACTAGAGGCTTGGTGCAGAAGCAACTCAGTTCAGTCGTAAGCTGTTTACAGTGAGTCAGTAAAGTGAAGATATTACACAGTCTGTTTTATCTGTGTTCACATGTGGGTTAAGTGCACATGGATTAGATCATTTACAAATCAAGTAGTAATCAAGTTTTATTCATCCATACATACACATACATATATAATTTATAACTGGCCCTGTAGCTTTTCCTGCCATGTGTAAATATCCTTAGTTAATATTACTGTTCATGAAACTACAGAGTGTACTACATATATGCAATTTCAAGTGCTTTTCCAGTGATACAAATAATTAAAACAGTATATGTACAATTATTTTTTACTATAGTCAAGTTCAGTATTATTTTGTTTTGTAAAGTGCATGCAACAGAAGTGACATAAATTACTGTAATTACTAAAATATTAGTTTGCATGGTCATAAGTCTGAAGCAGCTCAGTTCAATATAGAAAATGATGCTCAACACAAGTTATTAGTAGCTTTGTTGTAGTTGATGTAATACAAGAGCACACACTTCTCTGCCATGTCAAAGGCTTCTGCAAAATCAGAGTTTGCCTTGGCACTACACTGTCGTAACGGTGGGTATAGCGGACCAAAGAGTGCAGACTTGCAGTGTTTATTTTACAGATTGTGAAATAATTAACAAGAGTTCATCAACCCAGCAAGGAACTAGGAGCGGGGTGTGAGCCAGGGTCCGGGGCAAGACAAGAGGGTGAAGACCAGGAGTTGAACAATACCGGGGCCGGAGCAGGAGTCGTGGAGCAAGCCGGAGTCCAGGACGAGATAAGGAGGTGAAGACAAAGGGTGGACTGTACCGGAGCTGGGGTGCGGAGGCAGGAGCAGGAATGAGCGGGAGCAGGAATGTAGACATGCGGACACTCTGGCCTCGAACAGGATGAAGCAACGCAGGAATGCAGTAATGCAGGAATGCAGGAACGAAGGAACGACGGCACAGAACAGGGTGAAGAAACGCAGGAATGCAGGAACAAAGGAACGACGGCACAGAACAGGGTGAAGAAACGCAGGAATGCAGGAACAAAGGAACGACGGCACAGAACAGGGTGAAGAAACGCAGGAATGCAGGAACAATGGAACGACGGCACAGAACACGGTGAAGAAACGCAGATGATCTCGCGCCGAGTGTCTGGTCCCAGCTCCTCTTATGCTACGCAGCAGGTGGAGGTAATTGCGCTGATGAGCTGCAGGTGCGCGAAGGAGGAGCCAGGAGCTCAGCCCCGCTCCGGCAGGTGAGGGAGGGAAGGAGCAGGACAGGAGGTAAAACGTGGAACAGACGGTGCGGATCATGACATACACACTCAATAACTCACTTGTTTTGGGCGTTTTATACCAACACTGTCTTCTCATCAGAGGGGCTGCAGCTCCATGGCAACGTCCCAGCATTTTAATATAATCCACCCACTAGAACAGAACAGTGGCGCAGGTTTGGAATCTCCTCATGGGGTAGTCACTGTCTCAGACGAATGGAAGTCCAGAGTGTGACTTTAATATGCACCGTTATGGAACACAAATTGTCCCCCATTGGAGTAGAATGTTTCACAGACCTGGAGATGTGTCTGAAATCTGATGACTTGTGATTTTCTCTGCACAAGTTAGTCCTCTGCAGAGGCTGTGCACGACTGTGGGATATTTATGGTGCTAATATAATTTGATTACAGCTGCATTTGTTGGGCATAATCAAGTCAAGTGTTTTTGGGCACACACTGCTCTCTGGTCTCAAACAGATGAATGGAGGAGACGTTAAAGACATTACATTATAACATACATGATGATGGGGCACTTAATCTAAGTGTCTCAGTGTAAACAATATCCATCTTGATTTGTTACATATTTTGTTATGCACAAAGTGGAGTTTCAATTGTGTGAAATGGCTATGCTCGTGTTGGAGTTATTCATCATTAAATCCAATCACAGGACTATAAAATATAAGTTCATAATATTAATGTGCTATTTCCTTTTGTGTATCTCTTTCAGATGTAAATAGAGCAGCAAGTGCCATCAGGAGGAGTTTGAAGCCCAAACAGCATAAGAGAGAAAGACCCACTTCTCCCTCCAGCCCTCCATCCCTGACAGTTCATGTTTGGGCGTGTGCAGAAGCAGCTCCTGGCTGTGGGGCTCAGTAGAGCTGCTCTAATGGAAGAGAGGCCTGACAAGATTGTATACCTCTCCACCATCCCAAATGCAGCATAATGCCTTCCAAAGTGTCATGCTTGTACCTGCTGACAGTGGTGTGCTGGGCCAGTGCACTGTGGTACCTCAGTATCTCTCGGCCTACGTCCTCCTATGAAGGACACATGTCCATACCCATACGCAAGACTGTCAAAACACCCAAAAACTTCACCTTCACCAACATCCGCTCACGCTCTCTCAACCCGCACTCCTTTGAGTTTGTCATCAATGAGCCCAAGAAGTGTGAGAGCGTCAGCCCCTTCCTGGTCATCCTCATCAGCACCACTCATAAGGAGTTTGATGCTCGGCAGGCCATCAGGGAGACCTGGGGTGACGAGAGCACCTATGGAGACATCCACATCCTCACCATCTTCCTCCTGGGCAGGAACACTGACGACGTGCTCAACCAGATGGTGGAGCAGGAGAGCCAGATCTTCCACGACATAGTGGTGGAGAACTTCATCGACTCGTACCACAACCTGACTCTGAAGACCATCATGGGCATGCGCTGGGTGGCCACTTTTTGCCCTAAGGCCCAGTATGTGATGAAGACGGACAGTGACATCTTTGTTAATATGGACAACCTCATCCACAAACTGCTCAAGCCCAACACTAAGCCCCGCAGGAGGTACTTTACAGGCTATGTGATAAATGGGGGGCCCATCCGGGACATGCGCAGTAAGTGGTACATGCCGCGTGACCTGTACCCGGACAGTCGGTACCCCCCCTTCTGCTCGGGCACCGGATATGTGTTCTCTGCAGATGTGGCCGAGCTCATCTATAAGACGTCCCTTCACACAAGGCTACTGCACCTTGAGGACGTGTACGTGGGCTTGTGTCTGCGCAAACTCAACATCCACCCCTACCAGAACAGTGGCTTCAACCACTGGAAGATGGCCTACAGCCTGTGCCGCTACCGCCGCGTCATCACCGTGCACCAGATCTCCCCAGAGGAGATGCACCGCATCTGGAACGACATGTCCAGCAAGAAGCATCTGCGCTGCTAGGACTGGGTCCCTTTGCCTTTTCTTTAGTCACTGAACATTGTACAGAGGGCTGCTGCTGTGTCTTCAGGACAGTGTTGTCCACATTCATTCTCTGTTTAATGTGATGCATTATGATTGTTGAAAACATGTGAGGCCATGTAGACGACATGGTGTTGTCATTCCAATCCTGCCTTCTGATTTATGTTGCCTATTGAAGTGCCCTTGAGCCAGACACCAAACCCACAGCTCTGCAGTCACTGATTCCATCAACTTCCTGTGTTGTACAGACAGTATGGAGTACTATATGAATACACATGGTTTATACGATTTTATTTACATTGTCAATAACACAGTATGAGCCTGGGACACACCAATCCAGCTTTTTCAGTTTTGAAACTGATTACGATGCTCTAAGTATCTGTCGATACCTGATTAACTAATAAAAAATAAAATAAATTAAAAAATCTAACATTTTGAGACTTTCTGGGCTAAACAATATATTGGTGCATCCCTTTTATTGATGTTGGAATTTTAAGCTCACCCCAACAATGAAAACAAGATCTTCTGGAGTGCTTTACATTAATGTTGTTTAGCTTAGAATCAACAAACTAAAAGACCTCAGGTCTAAAATCTTTTCTTGAAGAATGATACTTTCAGCTTGTGCAGCATAAGCAGTAATATCAAGGCCAACAAGTAAATGACCCAGAGAGATAGTAATTGCTGACATGGACTGGATAAATTATAAAGAGTAAGATTATGTACACCACAAATAGATGTGCATCAATATCAAGTTCATCAGTTTCAAGTAAGACAATGAAGTTATTTATTATAAGATCGTTTAATGGCCAATATTGAGAACATCATGCCAGGTTAGCACTTTATGTTAATACAATTCCATTGCAGAGTAAAACAAATGCATATTAGAATCACTTTGAAGATACGTTCACTTTTTTATAAAGAAAGTCTCTTGGAATCAGATATCTCTAACAATAAAAATAACACATCTACTTTCCCACTGTTTCCTTTGTGCATTCCTCCTCCTGCCCTCAGTGAGTTGCATCATGAATCTGCCTGTATTTTGTTTACATATCATTTAAATGCCTTTTTAAAAAACACTGTTTGCATTGGGTTATTTCTTACTTTTTTCATGACTACAGCTGCACTGAGGTTTAGGTATGTATGTCTCACTATAATGTCCAGAGTCTGTCCATGATATTTAATCTACCTGGATGTAACCTCACACGTACCAACACTGCTGACAACATGGTGGACATTTGAGTCATTCACAAATGTGACAGTATTTGTTCTTTTGTTTCATGGATTTTGTAGTTTTATTTTAAAGCTAAAGCTAATGTGACATTTACTGTGAAAACATCTATTCCACACGGGGCTGTCACTGTATATTGTATGTTTTTATATTAAAGAATACTTGAATAATTAAAGTAAAACATCTGCAAATGGTTTGATTGTTTATTTGAAACCGAATATATGTCACAAAAAGGATTTTTCACTATGTATACCACGGCTCTATAGTTACATCTGCACATAGATGTATCAGCTTAAGATGTTCTGAGTTGTGACTTGTGAATGAATGTTGTTAAACGGAAATCGTTTTAGCGCTGCTTTAGATCACGGGATGTCAGCACAGGAAACAGCTGCAAAGACACCACTGACTCATCTGTTTAAGTAAATTGTAAATGCTCTAGATAAGAGCATTGAAGGACTCCCTAGTTCATATCTAGGTAATTTAATGTCTGATGGCCAAATTGTTGTTTTTTTATTTTATTATTATATATTATATTTATTTTTATTTATTCTACTCTTATGCATTTATTTTTGCTCACACATTTTGAAACTGCCCCATTAATTCTTATTATATTATATATAATGAAACTTACAAGTTGGTATGGTCAGAATTTTGTGTTCTCTCAATAAGAAAAATATCAACCATAAAGGGTAAACAAAAAAGAAAACGCAACACAGTTTGAAATAGCAATTCTTTATGTGTTGCTCTTTGTTGGAAATTTGACATCAGCTGATTACAGAGGACAGAGGTAATAATATGCTGAAATGATACACGTACTGTACATAGGAAACACAATAAATTATATCATAAAATAAAGAATTTAGCAGAAGTTATTATCGGTATATATTACTTCAATAAAACAATATTGAGCTACTAAACTTGTTTTGGGACAAACAAAATGGCTCGATGACACACTTCTTAGTTGTCTTTTGGTTTTGTCTTCAGACCATAGACTGTATAAAGAAGTGGACTAGTGCGACGTCACACACAGCGTTCGGCTCTGGTCAAATGAAGCTCATCGAGGCTGGAGCGGTTACAGGGGTAAATTTGGAGTTGAGTTCCATATTTGGAATTCTGACTGAGTATCATAGAAACTAAAGAGCCAATCCGGAGTGAGGTTGTTGAAGGTAATGCCCCTTCACGTCTGCACCTCTGATTTAGCAGGGAGCAGGTGCTTAACAACACTATCAATCAAACCTGTTGCTAACACTAATGGAAGCAACCTCGGGGAAAGAAGGTACCGGATTTGTCTGTTATTAATGTTTAATACTAACTTTTTACAACCAAAGTCATGAGTTTCACAGCAGCAGTTATGGAGAGAAGGGCAACAGTTTTTCAATAGAAAGTAAATTGGAGCCAGAGTCGATGGAGCCGGAAGCGAGTCCATGCTCACTTCCTATTTGGAATGCAACAGTTAGTAGGTTAGCTATGTCCATTTATATATACAGTCTATGCTTCAGAGGCATTGGCGTACAGTACAGTTTGTTGACTAGTAGTTGTATCAGGGATAGTAGTAGTATATGTTCTCTGTGTGCTCTATGTGAGTATGATCTTAATTCATCTGAAGACATAAGCAAACACGCTAACCTGTGCTAACGAGCTAAAGGCAATTAGCCCGTCAACCCAAAAGTGCATTGTAGCTTGGTTTTACATTTCTTGAATGGTGTCAGTGCTGCGGTAATACATTTCTAACATGGAATTCTATAGGCTTTTTTCATACATTGTCACTAGCTACATTCTTAGGCACAGAAAATGAACAAGGCACCTCTAGCATTTTTAACACTGTCCACGGCAGCAAATTATACACAGTAGCTTCCGGGTCTCAATTTGACTGCACATTCAAACTAATAATAATAAATAATTCCCTTCTTTTGAAAAAATTGTGGCTAGAATTTTATCATTTTTACAAGACATTCGTTGTGTAATAAATGTGCTTTTGTTTTTAATGACCGGAGATTACATTCTGACCTCAGGTGAAACATCATGTATAAACGGGTCGATGCGATGTGTGTCAAAGCAAATTCAGTGTGGGAAAACCAAATCAGTAAAACGAAAATTGTGTCTCATTTATTATGAATAAATAATGGATTTTATGAAGAGGTAACAAAAATATAATGGTACAACATTCAAAAAGCTACAAGTGAACGGTGGTCCTTCACACCTGAGTTTTCCGGTGGGTCGTTCTGATCCGCAACGTGTGCTGGCGGTGGAATGTTGGAAAAGGGTCAAAGGTCAAGGGTCATTTAGGAACAGTGCATGGGGAAACGGTTTGGTGCAGTGCGGCTTTTGGGGCAAGTGGAAGATTATTGTGTCATTCTAGCAAAACATTTAGGAATAAGAGTTGTGTATTGATGTTGTACTTGTGTATCTTTATCATTATGAGTCAGTTCTCCCTCATCAAGTCTTTTTCTTTTACAAGTTAGGAAAGTTTAAGCAAAATCAGATTTGAAATATTTAATTTTTTTTTTAATATTACAACTTGGCTTTTAAGTGCACATCAGTACAGCCTGTTTAAAATATATTCAAGTAAGAGTACTGTTACTTTAATAAAAATATGACTCAAGTAAGAGTAAAAGTGAAATAAAAGTATTACTATGCAAATGTAACCGAGTGCTAAAATTCTTTAAACTTTTACATTCTTAGTGGTAACCTTTTGGACGTTTGCCTTGAGCTTGGTTATGAGTTGTGCTTGTTTCGTGGGCTCAGTATAAAATTTTAAATAAATTCTTAGAAACATTCTTTTCATAATTCCCCCCACAGAGGCTATTCATGAGGCTATGTGAAATAACTGCATGTGAACTCAGCCCAAAGCCCAGGGGAGGTAATTTAATATTTTTAATTGTTTTATTATACACAAAAGGCAACACTTAGCTTGCAGTGCTGACATTTGCTCGAAGAAATGTTGAAGAAAAACAACTATGAAGTCACTGGTCTTATTACTCACCAAGCACCAAGCCAATATCCATTAGAGAATTGCAGTTTTATTTACGTTGAAGAGTAGCACTATTGTCTAAAGGAAGAGTATTTTTTATTATCATTGTCGGTATTGAGTAACGAGTCTATTCCTTTAAATTCTAATATCGTAACAACACTAGTACAGATACGCAACTCTCCCCCCTGACGTTGCTAGAATGACTGAAATCTTGAGTGACTAAAGCTGAGGAGGAGGTGCAGTAGTGGAATGTCCCTCTGCCCTGATCGGTGTGGTCCCTGCGTCCCACCTGCTCCGCTCGTCCAGCAGCCATCAGCTAACACTCAGCTGGGCGAAGCCGATCAGCTTGACCTCATCTGGAGTCTCCGTGTCATCGCAGCCAGACACCTGAGAAAGAAGAGAGGGAGGGAGAGAGCGGGAAAGGGAGGAGGGGGCGTGGAGAGACAGATGAGAGGGACATAGGTTAGGGAGAGGGAGATGACAGAGATGAGAGAGAGGAGAGACAGGTGACAACGAGAGAAATGAGCGAGAAAGACAGGTGAGAGGGAGGGAAAGAGAGAAAGTTTAGAAAGAGAGGAGACAGCGGGGGAGAAATACAGCAGAGGGAGAGAGAACGAAAGCAAAGGAATGAAAGAGATAAATGGAGGGAGCGAAAGAGGGACCGGAGAGAGACAGATGTGTGTGAGAGAGTGAGGCAGGCAAGAGAGAGGGGGGGAGGGAGGAGAAAGGTGAGAGAGTGGGAGAGGGAGGAGGGGGCATGGAGAGATAGATGAGAAAGAAATAGGTGAGGAAGAGGGAGATGAGAGAGAGGAGAGACAGGTGAGAAAGAGAAATGATCGAGAAAGCCAGGTGAGAGAGGGAGGGAAAGAGAAAGTTTAGAAAGAGAGGTGACAGAGGGGGAGAAATACAGGTGAGAGGGAAGGAATGAGAGAGATAAAGGGAGGGAGAGAAAAAGGAACGGGAGAGAGGCAGATGTGTGTGAGAGAGCGAAGCAGGCAAGAAAGAAGGTGATAGAGAGAAAGGTGAGAGATGAGGGAGTGGGAGAGGGAGGAGGGGGCATAGAGAGACAGATGAGAGGGACATAGGTAAGGAAGAGAGAGATGACAGAGATGAGAGGGAGAAGGAGAGACAGGTGAGAATGAGAGAAATGAGTGAGAAAGACAGGTGAGAGGGAGGGAAAGAGAGAAAGTTTAGAAAGAGAGGAGACAGCGGGGGAGAAATACAGCAGAGGGAGAGAGAACGAAAGCAAAGGAATGAAAGAGATAAATGGAGGGAGCGAAAGAGGGACCGGAGAGAGACAGATGTGTGTGAGAGAGTGAGGCAGGCAAGAGAGAGGGGGGGAGGGAGGAGAAAGGTGAGAGAGTGGGAGAGGGAGGAGGGGGCATGGAGAGATAGATGAGAAAGAAATAGGTGAGGAAGAGGGAGATGAGAGAGAGGAGAGACAGGTGAGAAAGAGAAATGATCGAGAAAGCCAGGTGAGAGAGGGAGGGAAAGAGAAAGTTTAGAAAGAGAGGTGACAGAGGGGGAGAAATACAGGTGAGAGGGAAGGAATGAGAGAGATAAAGGGAGGGAGAGAAAAAGGAACGGGAGAGAGGCAGATGTGTGTGAGAGAGCGAAGCAGGCAAGAAAGAAGGGGATAGAGAGAAAGGTGAGAGATGAGGGAGTGGGAGAGGGAGGAGGGGGCATGGAGAGACAGATGAGAGGGACATAGGTGAGGAAGAGAGATGACAGAGATGAGAGGGAGAAGGAGAGACAGGTGAGAACGAGAGAAATGAGTGAAAAAGACAGGTGAGAGGGAGGGAAAGAGAGAAAGTTTAGAAAGAGAGGTGACAGAGTGGGAGAAATATAGAAGATAGGGAGAGAGAAAGAAAGCGAAGGAATGAAAGAGATAAGAGGGAGGAAGAGTAAGAGGAACGGGAGAGACAGATGTGTGTGAGAGAGTGAGGCAGGCAAGAGAGAGGGGGATAGAGAGAAAGGTGAGAGATGAGAGAGTGGGAGACAAAGAGTGGGAGTTAGAGAAATATAGACAGAGACAGGGTGAACAGGCCGCCATACGTCTCCTCAAATTCAATTCATCCTCAATCCAATCACAACACATCCAGAGACAGCACACCAGATACACACAGAGGAAGTGACTTTGTGATTTCAGGACACAGGGTTGTTTTGTATCCACAGCTACGCTACAATGACACGAGATCATCGGAGAAACTATACTGTTGCTTATAGTCTACCGCCAGCAGCAAAAACATCAACAACACATTCAAATATAGTTAAAGTTTTTCAAGTGAATGTTAGAGCAACTTTTTTTCTCAGACAAAATGTTGTTTGCCAGTGAAGCACATAACATTAAGACAAATATGAGTTGGAAGAATCAAAATGTCAGATGTATTTATAGTCTCGCTTTTCAAACTTCTCTTCGCCCATTCTGCTGTGAAATGTTAAAAAGATGTTGATATATACTATGTTTATTTTTCAACTAAACCTATCGCCAAACTATTAACTCCTTCTGCAAAATGAATTAATCTGGCTGAGGTGGAGTGGTCAGTTTTTAACTGCAAAGTTTGGTGGTTTGATCCCAGCTCCAACTAATTTTGTACAAGACACTTCACCCAAGTAAGAATCTGTGTGAAAGGAGGTTAGCAGGAGCAGACTTCCACTACTACCAAAATTGAATGTAAGTAATGTCATGTAAGATGTCTATAAGGCTGCATTCAAACACAACGCTAGAACGAGACCGAGAATTAAACCTGGACTAGACCAAGGCAGGACTAAACCACGTCTACATAAGGACTAAACTCGGCTCAAACCAGGACTAAACCAAGTGCCGAAAACTTCAGTGTCCAAAAAGGGGTCATTCGAAATGGTGAAGTTTAGGCACAAAGTAATTTTTTAATTTAAGAAACAGGTTAAGGGTAAAGCTAGGATTAAGGAAATGGTCAAGATTAAGTTTTTTGGTTGAGTGGTTAAGTTTAGACTGATACATTGCAGCCTTAGGAATTAACAGTTCAAAGCAAAATAGTATAAATTTTTACTGAGCAAAAGTAATTCAACTAATACATATCTGTAGGCTTTAGAATGATGAAAAAGTAGGACTGCTGCCATGGGAATTAACAAAACTACATATCCAATCTTTTGAATTGTGAAAAGTCCTCAGAACGTGACCTATGAAAGTGAAACCCGTGAATAGTCATCATAATCTGGATTATAACATGGTACTACAATCATAAAAACTGACTACACCACAACAAGTCAATTTATATGGCGCCAATAACTACAAAATGTACTGCTAATTTTCTAGCTTCTGTATCTCACACATCATATATTTATATTCCAAGCACAACCTTCAAAGAGAATATAGAGGAGCTGATATAAACTATTCATAAACATTTGATTGCTAAGCAAACCCGTGCGCTCCACTAGATAGAGACATAACATCTCTCCCATCGAAAAAACCTGTTCTGTGCACTCACGATTCTACGCCGACCCCCTGATCAATTTAGTCCTCCAGCTGCACCCCCACCCCCCACCCACCACCCGCTCCATAAAATGACTGCATGAAATCATAATAAACGCTTTCCTGACAGGTCTAATTATTCAGTGCGTTCTCATAAGTCTTTAAACGGGCAGGGAGTATTATATAGCACCTGCCGAGCTAACAGGCTAACATATGTAAATGAATACATCCACAGTAGCTCCGTGCGCTAACCCCAACTGTCCATGAGGTGCTGAGGAGGCAGAGAGATGACCCATGCTCTGCTGCACATATGGTGTTTATACAGAGCTCTGTGCCAACTGCTAATATAAATATTTTTCCCATAGAAAGTGGAGTGTGATATACATGAATAATGTGCATAAGAAAAAAAATGTTAGTAAAGGCTGGTTATGGCAATATTATGAACTATAGTGTGTATTGTGGGCCAATAAAATTCACATAACAAGAAAAATAAGACAGCGCAGTTCAAAGGGATGCACTGATCCGATACTGGTATCAGATATAGGAGCCAATACTGAAAAAATTGCTGGATCAGATATCGGCTTCCAAATACTGGTTCAGCCAATATCCTGGTTTGGCATATGAACTGACATAGTAATAATAATAATCCATTATTCTTGTATAGCACCTTTCCAGAAGCTCGAAGTTGCTGTAGAATTTCGTGCATTATTCATTCACTCCACACTTGGTGGTGGTAAGCTGCTATTCTATCACCAACTGCCCTGGGGCAGACTGATGGAAGCGAGGCTGCCAATCTGCAATCTGAACAAATAAGAGAATTTACTGGCTCTGCTTGACCCAGAAAGTCTCATAGTGTTTGCGCTTTTACTGTTGTCCTGTAGTAACTTGAGGACTAAAAAACATAAATATTTAACACATTTGGATCAGTTGTGTCTTATTTTAGTTTTATTTAAAATAAATAAATAATATTTTCAGTCTCTCCAGTTATATCAGTTTATATTGAGTATTACAGATACTTAGAACTATAGTATCGAAACTGGCACTGAAACAAAACAAAGGCTGGATCGGTGCATCTCTACTTAAGATATTATTTTGGTGTGTGTTTTTACATGTTTACACCTGAGGACATGTGTCAGCTAATCAATGGATTTTTAGAGTAACTGTTATATTTAGAAGATTAAGTACAGTTAATTTAAAAAAAAAACATGTTCTCTTCATTTCTGTCTTTGTCACATTCAAAACATCACATCTCAAAACCTGCACCGGTGTGAACAGTCAGAAAAAAATCAGATTACTCACCTGATCAGATTTTGTATGTGCATGTAAATATATCTACTGATCTGCAACATTGTCTGCTTATAACTTTGTGATGAGAAAACTGGATAGAAGCATTTCAGAGCAGGGCTTATTACAATTTTCCGAAGCCAGGAACCCATTATCGAAATGAAAATATTCCTCTTACCATCTCCGGTTCCCAGCTACCATAAACTATTTTGAAACTACTCATAAATTTAATAAAAGACTATATCTATTACCAAACTAAAATATAAATTGAAAGACATATTTTATCTAGTATTTGTGCTTAAAGTCCCAGCTCTGTCTGAGAATGATGTCAATATTAACTGAAGTGAATGATCCACTCACTCAACTGGAAATAACCAAGAGATTGAATTCCCTCAACCAAGAATAGCAAGTAAATGTCAATATTGGTTTGTATGTTAGTAGTTAATTCATGAGTTATTGGAATCCACAATAAATATGTGCATTTGAAAAATATGACTATGAAGCTTGAAACATTTGATACTGTTTTCACATGACAGGTTTTCATGTTTTTTTTATGACTTATTGGTATGGTTGGATAGTTCCAAGTTCCATCTTATGCATAACAACTGGAAAGCCTGCAATCTTGGAATTTCTACTCGGAAAGTCGGAGAAAACTTCAGAGAGTTAGAAAATGCAACATGGCTGGTGAAAACTGAAAACCTGACAGTCAAAATATTGATTGTACAGTGAACCTTTTCCTGTACAGCTGTTGAGCCTCTGTAGTTATAAATGGTTTGTTATGCTCTGTTATGCTAAAGTTGCTAATGTGTACACAGAGCTAATATGTACACAAAAGCAGAAAGTCAAGCTCGAACATTGCTTTATTAACTGCTAATGTAGTAACAATGTCCGGGTTGCAAGATTAACTTAAATGAATCAGCATTTTAGAAAATTAAAGCATGCATTTCATATCTGTTGCCTGCAGCCAGGAAGTAAAATTATACACTTCCCCAAAATGCTCAAACTAGAGAAAACTTGGTCAAAATCTGAGTTGTGCAGTCTAATATGTCGTGTGCACTTTCTCTTTACATACGTGACATCCAAGAATAACTCTGTCGTCACCATTGCAGGGGCTGTTGCTTGACTGTGCCTAAGCTCCTGTCTGTCTACATGGCTTTTAACAAGTCCCCCGCTCTCATTCCTCACTTCACCTCTCACCACCGCTGTTTATGGGATGCCACTGTCACCCCAGAGCTCCATCAGGGGGTACTATCCATCAGCCGGGTACTCACCAGTTTAAAGGTCAACACTTTGTAGGTAGCCGGGTCGTCCACAATCCTCTGAAGGTTAGAAGCAACTGGAGAGGGAACAAAAACATAACGTCACTGGCACATCACTCCTCTGTTTTCCACAAACACCGAAAAAGGGTGAGGGAGGGGTCAGAGGTGACGTGGAGGTGAGCTGGACAGGGGTAGTAATGACAAACTACATTCAATATGACAATGTTACGGAGGGTTCGAAAAGCCAGGAAAGATCAAAAGATTACTCAAGTCATGCATGGATGACAGATAAAACCTCTTCAGGCATGTTTTTAATGAGGGAACAACATTATAGCATAGTCGAAAGCTCCCAAATGTCTATTTAACATAATAAGTATATGAACTGAGCAAACAACTTAAACAACTGGTTGAGTTGTTGGATCACTTTGTTTAATTTCCTTATACATTTCAGGAAAACTGTAACTGCTTCATACTTCATAGGGCTTAACTATGTAATGAAAGTAGCTGCTATTAAGCAGCTGGCTAATTATGTTCTCAACTAAAATGATGTCTGGCTGTTTTGACCAAAAATTTATCAAAATAATCTTTCTCTTATTGCTTTCTCTCTCTCTCTCCATATCTATCTATATATCTATATGTGTGTGTGTGTGTGGGGGGGGTGTGTGTATGTATGTATGTATATATATATATATATATATATATATATATATATATATATATATATATATATATATATTATATATATATATATATATATATATATATATATATATTTATTTATTTATTTTTTCATTTGATTTTAATGAGTCTTAAAACTTTTAATCACTGCCATTTTTTCCAAAGTCTGAACTCTAAAAACATGCTTTTACTTGAAGATGATAATGAATGCATCTTGATTGATTACACAACCGTCTTTAAAACACGCCTGGAGTTGTGTTTTGGTACATTTGTGCAAACATTGTTTCAATAACGCTGCATAATAAGTCAGCTAATTGTAATCTGAGAGGCCTTTACCAGATTTGAATTGATTTATTGATTATTTCAGTGACCACCATTACGTAGCTTAGCAACTTTGCCGCTTGATGTCTGTGTTTTAATTAACCATGACACTTGTAATAGTAAGAGTAATTTGTATCTTTTCTGGTAACTACTTGTCTCAGTGAAGATGTTATTGCATTGGTTGGAATGTTCCACAGCATAGCATTAAACTTATCTATCTTACATTTATTAAATTACAGGTGTTTTCTCAAAAAAACACTGTGATTCATCTCTACACAGATCTTAACTTTTACTTGGCTTTGTGGCATCACCTACTTGTCTCCACTGAAATCTCCATGGAGACAAGTGAGTGCCAGACCGTCCACCAGAAAAGTTACATAATGCACCTTTAAAACTTGAATAATACTGTAATGATCTGATATTTTGTTTTCAGTTCAGAGCTGATGTCTTTAGTTATTCTTGTAGCTGTTTATGTAACTGCTTTTAAACGTGACATTTGGTTACTATGCCGACAAGTTGATCTGAAAGTTCAGTTTGTCATTTGCTGGTCTGTTTTGGAGACCGCTGTTGTTTTGCTCTTGTTTTGGCGTGGGTTACAGCCTACAATAGCCCTTGTGTTCAGAAAATAAACAAACCAGAAAAGATGTGTTTCGTTACATCAGAACGCTATAATATTTAAATCAGGTCAATATAATAAAAACACTAATGTATAATAAATAATATGAAATTTCAGCTATACAGTAACTGAATGTGTTTAGGTAGCTTGTTACTGTACTCACCTACTAGCACATCTTGCCCGTTGACCAGGCCTGCGGACACCAGCTCTTGTGAAACGCCCTCCGCTGTGTCTGATGGAGGAAAACAACATGACAAATACTGGCTTGGCTGTGTTCACTTAGGCGTAATTGTGTTAGATATTGGATTAGATACTGCAGTGTCACTACCCATTACTTGCAAAAGAGCAGGACGCTAGCACAAAACAAAACATACAATTAGATCATTCCAGGACATGCGCTTACCTCGGCCAGGAGTGAACTCAAAACGGATGTCATTCAATTCCTTTTTGGAGTTCCTGAAAAAAAAAATGAGAAAAATTGGAACCAAACACTGAATCCACTTTTTGCTACTCAACTGTGTATACGGTGTTTGAATAACATTATCTACTGTTCCTAGTCACTTTTTTGGCAATTTCAAGCACTATATGACATCACACAGGGCTGCCCTGATTACAGCCAGGTGTTTCTAATTACAAACACCTGGCTGTAGGGGGCAGAGTTTGAAGTGTGCTTACTTGTTTGACCAACCACACTGTCCCTCATATCCCTCCTCCCCCCTACTCCTCCTTTTAGTCCTCCAGGTACTGCCCAGTTTAGCATCTCTATTTGTGTTGTGGTTTTGGGCGGAGTTTATGTGTTTAGTCCCACTTTAAAGGCACTGTACCTGATTTTTACTGTCTTACAGCATGATCAGATTCTCGAATATCTTTATTATTCACCGCAATGAGTTTAAAGGTGTTTTTCACAACTTTCAGATACAGTTTTCCAGTTATGGTAAAGCTAACAACAACTAGCATGTAGATCAAACAATAAAACTCTTTATAATTAGTTGCAGGGAGCAGGCAGCAGACTTAATTTGAAATTAAGAGCTGCTTATACAATATATCAGTACTGGGGCAAGACAAATTTAGCTCAAACACATGGGAAAAAATGTAGTTCATGGACTTTGGGAGATTGGTGCTCTATATCCAATTGTGCTTTGACAACTTCGCTGACAGCTAAATCAGGCAGAAAAATGCATGAGACTGAATTGAAATTGCAAAAAGTTTATAAATTGTAGCTCCCGCGCAAAGTGAAAACATATGGACAGATTACAGGGATGAAAAATAGCCCAGTTTGAAGTCGCTGACATTGCAACACTTACCTATATAGAATGTTGGCCTTACTAACTATAGGCGCATGCAGTGCTCTATAAGAATGTGAATAGGATATGTGGACATAGTTTTATTTATATTCTTAAGACCATAGTATCTTGGAGCTTAGAATCAAAGTTTCCATTCATGCTAACTCTAGTATTACATTACAGTTCAATATCTCATATGTCTCGCTGCGGGGAACACAATTTTATCTATTTACATAATGATGCATGCACAGCACTCTGCGCCCTGGTGTGAATACTGTATAGGGTTTATTATAGACTGTTTAAATAATTC
This sequence comes from Periophthalmus magnuspinnatus, assembly GCF_009829125.3. Taxonomy (NCBI): domain Eukaryota; kingdom Metazoa; phylum Chordata; class Actinopteri; order Gobiiformes; family Gobiidae; genus Periophthalmus; species Periophthalmus magnuspinnatus. The sequence continues at coordinate 14,415,645 of NC_047146.1, forward strand.
AACTGACTCATATATAAATAAATGTGATGCACTGTATATGTAGCTTATAGTAACTGTGGTCCGAATAGATACAGAGAAACACAAAAGCAATAATATAATCTATGGTGGTATTGAATTCGCTTAGGCTCATTGGAGGTTTAACAAGCTTACACACACAGCTGAACTGTTTTTTATTGAAAAATATTCTGCCACATGCAATGATAACAACACTGGAATAAAAATATACTAATAAAAATGTATGTTGTTATTTTTTATAGACAACTAAAATGTAAAGCACGTTTGGTATTTCTCAAAAAGTATTATGTAGGACTTATTTGATGCCACAAAGTCTAAGCCATATTTGCTCGACATATTTACCGTGTCGAGCAAGTTGACCCATAGGCTGATCTTTTTCATATCATACTATATTCAGTCGAATTGTTTTCATAATATTGTTTTGTAACTCCACTGGAAACTCAAAGCACTTTACGTCAATGAACCTCTCATGATTTTACACAGATAAAAGAGGCAAAGTAGGTTAAGTGTCTTGCCGAAGGACACCCCGACAGCTTAAATGAAAAGCCATCTGATTATCTTCTCTGCCTAGCCACTGACATCACATATAATATTAATAATGCACTTAACAAACTTGCCGAAGCCTCACAAAGCGCTATACTGTAGTCATTACTCATTCATTTCATATCATTAAAGCCACAGCTGCCCTGGAGTAGACTGACAGAAGCGTGGCTGCTGATCTGTGGAATGGGCCACCACCAACACTCACACTTTTATACAACTTTATGTGGGTGTCTTGCCTGAGAACACAACAACGGAACTTGGTATGAGCTATCACTGAGCCACAGTTACCCCATATATAGGGTATGTTTACTTCACATTCGTCCTGGTTTGATCCCAGTTCAGTCTTAATGTGGACTTTGTTATGTCCTGTTCTAATCCTGGAGCTGCACTTGTCTTGTCCAGGTTTAGTTCCAAGTTCAGTCTCAGTTTAGTATCAGGTTTTGCATGTGGTTAAGTACTAGGGTTGTCAAAAATATAGATTATCAGATACTAATCGATACAGGTACTAGTATTGAAACTAGATACTCATTTGAACAGGTATCAATATTTAAAAAGTCACATTCACAGGACAGAAATGAACCTTTCCTGAAAAGCTTTACAATGATCTTTAGGTGTATCAGAATAAGTATAAGACACATAGACTAGTACATGCTCATGGACCACTATGAAACATACCGGGACGACTGAAGGATTACATAGATATTTTAATTTAATTTATCTATATTTATACAGGGAGAGTCCAATGAGAGCACTCTAATTTTCAGACTCTCCTTTTCATGGGCGTCCGATTCAAATACAGAAAAATAACAAACAACTGAGGCAACCTGAGGCAACAAATTAAGTGCATCCAATAAGTAAGTCCATTTAAAACATTAAAAACAGGTGCAGGTGTGAGTATAACAGTTTGTTACCAGATTATTAAATTGCATTTGTGGCAGCAAAGTATCCAATTTTACTTGGCCTTGAAATATATTCCATTTATGGGAAACAAAACAGCCAAAATCCCTTTTTTCCCATTTCAGTTCTGGTGCGACCAGTGCTTAGACTTCAATCATGCGATCTTGTATTAAATGTTCCAACATCAATGTTCAACAAGCAAGTGAGAGATTCAGGCGGTCTATGAAGTAGTTCCTTATAAATATATTTTATACAGTGTTGTTCTCGTCTAACAGATGGCAATGGCCAATTTACTTTTTCGTAGAGTGTGCAGTGATGGGTTTTAAATTCATCACCTGTTATGAAATGAAGGGATAAGTGAAAGAGTGGATCTAAAGGCTTCAAAGTAGAAAGTCTGCATGTGTATTATATCTCCAGGATGCAGTACAAAAAGGTTACTTGAACAATTTATCTTATGTATTTCAATGGGATACAAGATTTGTTTCTGTAATAAAATTATAATTTTGATTAAACTGTTGCATTATTCAGAGATATGTTTTTTAAAAGATTAGTTTTCTTCAAGCCAAAACCCAAGATATTTATAGGTGGTGACTCATTCAATCAATGTACTATTTGGTGTATTTGTAGCTTGAGCATTACAAAAAAATCATATATTTAGTTTTATTTGCATTCACTCAATTTGCTGACTAGAATCAAATTACAAATACAATCCTACATGTGCTGTATTTGATTCATTTCGTTTGAACTGGTTTGAGGATTTGAGAGTGGCAGATGGATCTAAACACGTCTGGCCCCAGAGGCAGGAGGAGGAGAGTCTGGGGTCAGTGCCAAATATGCAACATGGATCAGCGCAACCCTGTCCAAAAGATCCAAGCCCAAAGTCTGCCTGACTACCACTCGGAGGGCATCCTGTCAGAACACTTCAAAATCACACTCTGTATACATCTAACAAGCAACACACACTCTCCTGAGAAATCTTATCTGACATTGCGGTGATGTACGGAATATGGTTGGTTTGTGTTTTGCAGTGTAAGTACGAGAGGTTGAAAATGCATTCTAGTTTGCCCCAGGTGTTCCAATCAAATATAATAAAATATAAGGCAGGTTATTAACTCTATCCCTCTGCAATAAACATGTAACGGAATGTGAATGGGAAATGTGCTCATGCCAGATACTATTGGCTAATGTTCACCTGTACAATATCATTACAATTATTGAAGGTGCATTAAGTAGCTTTTCTGGTGAAGGGTCTGCCACCTGCTTGTGTCCATGGAGAAATGAATACTTTGTTTGAATGTTCCACTTTATGGCATTAAACCTAGGGGGTATTATTCAAAATAGACGTTTTGCTTTCTACAATGGGTTAGGGTTCAAAAACATACCTGAAGAGACACTATCCATGCAAGTTTGAGTAATCTAGCGACTGCTCCCAGGCACTGTTCTAAACCTGCTTGTGTTTAGCAGTACAAGCTTGTGCAAAAGCAGGAACGAACAATGCAGTACTATTACAAAACTGATGTGATATGCAGTAGTTTCATTAGCGGATAGTGATAGTGCTCTGAAGGAGGAGTGACTTAACGTGGGGAGCAAAGGGAGAAAGGACTCAATTGGAAAGAACTGAAACTTGTTAAACATTTTAATAAGTTGTTTTCTATGAATAGCATTGTCAAAATGATAAAAGCTAACGTGATGATTTAAATACTGTATATAATGTGTTAGCAGGTAATACCCCAGAGAAGTGTACTACCCCCTTTAAACTTTAATAACTTATTCTTCGTGGGAGTGGATTCACCTGTCCACTCCACATATCAGACCCGCAACCTGGCGTGGTGTGACCTCATGGAGATAAGTTTAATGCCATACTGTGGAAATCTTTGGGCAAAGCAACAATATCATTATAGAGATCAGGAGGTGGCAGACTCTCACCAATAGTCCGCCTTTAAGAATTGTCTGTCAAGTGACGCACACTTTAAATGAGTCTGGTATGAAAGCTCAAACTATTATTGTGAGAGTGACTAGGCTTTTATTCATGTCAGGTGAAGTGCGCAGAGCAGACTTCATTAAAAAGCACTTCTTCTATGTCCTCAACTGAAGCAGAATAAATGATCCACTGCTAACTCTGCTATATTTGAACAGAGACGAGATGGTGTAATGGAATAAAATGTTATGTTTATTAATAATTACCATAAAAACAATAAAGGAAATATGTGTTTTGGTCCCATGAGGCTTAAAACATATATTCAGATACCTATCAAAGTGAGAAAACTGTATTGTTGTCGCATCCCTACACTGTACAAACTGGGATACGCCATTTACTAATTATATGGTGACTAACAGAACTAGATCTAGATGCTATTGAGAGGTACTTCTGTGATTTTTTAATTTATTTTTATTTTATTTTATTTTTTTGCTTATTGGGTCAGAATTTGTCTTTGATGGACTTTAAAACGTCATTCTGTTTCATGATTGAAGGTATTGATTAAAAGAGAATACCAAATTCAGGTCCTAGTAGCATAAACCAGGTATTGTTTAGGTATTGGTAGGGATAAAAATGTAAAGTTGCCAGCTCTAGTTAAAACATATTGGACTGCAAGCTCCTAGGCCGAAATATATTATTTAGTTGTAGTAGCATGAAGCAGAAGATTAGCAATAGTACACAACTCCTAAAAAGATTGTGGGGCGCGATAAATTGTAATGTTATTTTTTATATAGTGTTATATCCCTAGTTTCCAGTAAATGGTACAATTTATTTAAAATAATAATGCGTCAGTCTAATATATAACGCTTTTCCAGGCACTCAAAGTCGCTTCACAATTTTATGCATCATTCATTCCATGCTCTGTGGTGGTGAGCTACTATTCTAGCCACAGCTGCCCTGGGATAAGCTTACAGAAGTGAGGCTGCCAATCCAAGTCACTCAAACCAGCATCAACATTTGTGCACACCCTGCATTCATATTCAACAATGTGGGTGAAATGTCTTGTCTTGTGTCTTAACCAGGCCAAATCTTGCTAAACTTCTGACATCTATTTCTATACCCTACTCCGCTACACTCAATAGACAACAACAATTCACTTTCTTCCCCCCAGTATTGCATATGTACAACCTTTTTCTCACTGGTGACATCTATTGGCCAACCCCAATCAACACTAATCTTTCTTACCAGAGTCAGCTATGCATGCAGCCCACACTCCTTTGATTTGAATTAACACAGAAAAGCACATCAAACGTGACCTCTCCTCTTCGCAGCTCAATGAATCAATCTCATTTACATTGGTCCCTCTTTGCCTGTCGAAGCAGCGGTGACGCGCCAACAACTGGGCGTGTTATTATAAAAGTCTGAAGTTTCCCCCTTTAAAACTGCTGACAATGGCACCCTTAGAGACCTCGGTGACTTTGTGAGGGAAAAAAAAATTGAATAACTTCCAGGCAAAATGTTGACAAAGACCCAATCATAGCCCGAATGCTGTCTGGAATACTGAGAAGCCTCGTATTACCATAACACATGCAGATTGGCGCTAATTCCCTCATTAATTAAAAGAGGAGATGAACTTGCTGTTGCTTTTTTGGACTCTCGAATCTAATTTAAACATTTTCAGACAAAAATATCAAGGCAAATTATTATTATTTGAGAAATTTGTTTAAAATTTGAAAACAAAATATGAACATATCAACAATGTTTTTTTAAACAGAGCACTCAAAGTCACATTGTAATTTACATTCGCTCCACACACTCATGAGCTTACCGAATACAGTTGCTGCTATGATTGCCAAACAGCAGCCTCTCCAGCCAATTACTATATTAATACTTGTGCAAAATGGGTGAAGTGTCATGATCACGGACAAAACGACTAGAATTGAACCACCAATCTTCCAGCTAACCCAAGGCCACTCTATCATGTGAACCACTGTCAACAGATTGAAATGAACTGAACAAGGCCAGAATTCAAAATAACTACGTGTAATATGTCACTGTCTCCATAGAAATGTTAGTTTTTTTGCTTGGATTTTTTACAGTATGGCATTTAACTTATGTACATCTGCGCAGAGAAGCTCGTGAGACCACAAAGTTGCAAGTCAAGGCTTCCCGCTCAGTAAGAATACATACCGTAAATTTCGGACTACAGAGCGCACCTTGATATAAGCCGCACCAGCTAAATTTGAAGAGAAAATCAATTTTGTACATATATAAGCCGCACCTGAATAAAAGCCGCAGGTTTTCATATTGTAACATGAGATATTTACACAGAAAGACGGTGCACCGACACGCTTTTTTTTAAACTGTGCCTGAAAATTGGCACCAACACGACAACAACACGGGATGAACACATCTGCAGGTTTAGAAAATAAAGCTGCACCAACACGGAAAATCTGCTTTTATTTCCTCTGAAAACTTTTGTCGTCTTTTTACATTGACCAAGTTGGATTCATTGATGTCGAGCTTACGTGCAGTGGCTCTATTTCAGGGGTCGGCAACTCGCGGCTCCGGAGCCGCATGCGCCTCTTTCCGCCTCATACTGCGGCTCTGCGTGGCTTGGGAACTAACACAGACACAGCTCAGTCCTGCGTAAAGAGCCCTGATTTTGAGACGTTGTGCGCACAGGGGTCAGGAGCAACTTTGGCCCGTCCCTAATGACACACTAATAAGCTCGTCCGTAGATGTATCATGAAAATCCTGCTGGAAATCGCCACAGAAATCTATTTGATGTAGTAGCAAGTTTATTATCTGCTCTTGTCTCCGCGGTGACGTATCACGTTTAACACATCAGACACGACGCATTAAAGTAGACCCACAAGCGAGTGAAAATGAGCCAAAACAAAAGTCTTTGGAGATCTTTTTAACAAAGGGGAAAAGGACAACTGAGGAGCCAGAAGAAGAGACTACGACCTCCAAGAAAAAGAAAGATAAATTTAACAGACAATGCCTACTTAAAATCTGGGTTTGTCGCTGCAGGTGACTCACGCGCACAGAGTCCGCTCTGCGTAACATACGGGAAAAGCAAATAAGGCAATGAAACCTTCAAAACTGCTTTGGCACATGGAGAATAAGCACCTGGGATTAAACGATACGCTACGAGTTTTTTTGTTGTTGTTTTTTTAAAGAAACTGCGGAGTAGAGTAGACATAATCACATAATCAGCGCGATGCATGATGCAGCGGTTTGGTGAGTTGTATTTTTTTAATGCACTTAAGTTGTTTTTGCCATATTTATCTGCCACGTGTAGAAGGCTTGTCCGTGAAAGTAAAACCTACATTATTCCGTTACATTATTGTTATTATACAGTGTTATCTTCATTTTAGATGTCAAAAAGTATTTGCGGCTCCCAGTGTTTTATTTTATGTGGAAAGTGGGTCCAAATGGCTCTTTGCGTGTAAAAGGCCGACCCCTGCTCTGTTTCCTTTCTGTTTCTTTATCTTAAAAACTGCATCATATCCATTTCATGATGCGCAAAATGATCGTTCAAAATCAAAACTAGTGAATTCTTCAGAGCAGAATCTTTCCCCACGTCTGTCTCACTTTTACGTTTACAGCTAGAGAGCGCCCCCCAGGGGTCGTTATCCAGTAAAATTCCATATATAAGCCGCACTGCTGTAAAAGCCGCAGGGTTCAAAGCGTGGAAAAAAAGTAGCGGCTTATAATCCGAAATTTACGGTATTTTTCAAGTTTTTCTGCAATAAAAACACCCATAGTTGAATAAATGTGAGATATATCAGTTTAATGTTATACTGCAGAATATTCCAAGTAAAGCAATAACATCTCCACGGCAACAAGAAAGTACTGCACCCTCCACCACCGACTTTTTTGGATGAATTAGGTAAACAAGAAATAATGCTAACCTTGGTGTATTTTGATAGTTTTTTAAAAGCCAGCTCCAATTATGTGTTATTATACAGCTATGGCCCATCTATGAGACCGTGTAACCATAGAGTATAGATCACATTTACAAAGCCCTACGGGTATTAAGAGCTCCAGACAAGAACAAAGTTAGCGTGTAGAAAAAAGCTGATGAGATAAGAGAAGGTCACGGTAATCCCTCCTGACTAATGAAAGGGTTAGCGAGGACCTTGAGACCTTAAAGTGGTGAAACAAAACCACCTTTAAGACCTAACAGCTATTGAATATGGTGAAATGGAAGTAGTTGTAGCAGTAGTAGTAGTAGTAGTAGTAGTAGTAGTAGTAGTAGTAGGAGGAGGAGGAGTAGTAGTATCAATTGAAGCTGTAGTAGTTTTTTAGATCTATATATGGTATCAACTAATAAATATCTTATAATTGAAGATATAACACTTGTAACGGTAAATAAAAATGTAAGAAATGTTTATAAGTAATAAAACAAACAAAACAATTATAGAAAATTTTGCCTGATCAGTATAAGTTGAGTTATAGGAATATATATAGGAAATTATAGTATCTCCAAGGGCTGCAAACAAATCAGAATCACAATCTGAATAGACGCAATTAGTGAATAACAAAGGCTGCAATTTTTCAAGTACCTTTCACTTCCTCCACACAAACCGACGAAACATCCTGTGTCATTCTGCATAAAAACTGCTAAACCCTGTAGTTTTGATCTGTAAAAACATGTTCTGAAATGTGATTCTTGTGTTTGTTTGTCAATTCTTCTGGACGTGTTTAAAATGTGAACGTTGAACAGAATCCTATAATTAAAACATAAATCACAAATCTAACCGCAATGCTTGCCAGAAAAATCACAGTATTTTTTAAGTAACTATTTTTTCCCACATTTTTCTAGCCCTAGTAGTATCTTCACAACACCACTATATTAATCCTATGATGTCCAGAGCAGAATAAACTGTTATGACCAGTATATACGGCCTGCAGCCAAAAAGCTAATGCAGCGTAACATCCTCCTTGTGGATCCCAGCTAAAAGACACAGAGCGAGGGAACGCACTGTGATGCCAAATATCTCCCAAGGCATCTCACATAAAATCATACTTTTAGGACAAATACTAGTGTCACAGTGCAGAAATTTCAATATTAAGGAATAGACTTGATTCTAGTCAATACTGATGCAGATACCACAATGACAAATATACATAAAATACTCTTTCTTTAGGCAATAGCACTTACTTTCTTTTATATCACCATGTGGTCTTATATCTGTGTAATCCCTCAGTCCTCCAGGTAGGTTCTATAGTGGTACATGGGCGTATACTAGACTATGTGGCGTTATGCTTGTCCTGATACAGCTTAAGATCACTCTAAAGCTATTCTGTCCTGTGAATGTGACTTTTTTAGTATCGATACCTGCTCTATCTTCTTTCTATGTGTCAAAGCGATGCCGTTTTATTCTAGTTAAGGACAATTGGCAGTAGAGGGAGCTATCAATCAATATTTGAGCTTACAACGTGCTGTGAATGGGCAGATTAAGTAGAAGAGGAATGTGCTGGCATTTTACCTTAGCCGGAGGACCATGTTGAGCGCTCCTTGGTTGTTGGATGCGTGGTTGTATGGTTCTACCTGTGAGAGATACGGGATGTAGGAGAGGAGAGAAAACGTTAGTGACCTTGGTTTGTATAGGCTCTGCAGTTTGCCTTGCCAGTGTGCAGATAAGCAGTAATGATGATGGTAAAGCTGCACTGGCCAAAGTTTTGTGCACCCGGTGACCTCTGACTATTCAGAAAAACAGCTCTTTTTGTGTTTACACCCCCACAAAAGTAGACTGAAACATACTTGATGCTATAACTATTACACAGTGTTCTCAGAGTTGTTTTAGATATTTATTTGACAACACTTTATAATACCTTAATTAGCCATCATAACCATGAGGACTGAAATGAACTTGTATTAAGCTTTAGTAATTACTTAATTAATACTCTAACCCTAATTCCTAACGTTAATTAAATAGTTATTAAGTCCGACTCAAGATGTGTAGTTAATCTTAATGTTTCACTTTTAAAGCTATACTACCTGCTGGTCTTCATGGAGAAACATAACTTTAATGCCATGCTGTGGAACATTTCAGGCAATCCAATCCATGCATACAACATGGTGTACCTTCCACCAGAAAAGTTACAGTGTGGCTTTATATATATGGTATTGCATTAACTGAAATATTCTCTTTTTATGCTATATGTGCATTTAAATAAGCCAACGTAAATATAGTTGTTAATTCTTGTCTGTGATTGGCCAATTCTTTTGTTATCCAGTCTATATTCTCATCCATTTAAGCTCTTAATCGAAGTTGAATTACTAACCCATATTGCATACACTGTTAGTTTTAGTGTTGCCATTAATATTTCTTCAAGCTTTGGCCGTAGACAATATCTTTGTGTTTTGCCTCACAGGAATTTCCATTGGTCTTTTTGGCTTGTAAACAATCAAAAAACAGTGCCAAAATTCTCAATATCTGATCCAGCTGGACAGAAAAAAAATGTGTGAAAAACAAAAACTATTTTAGAAATTAACTTGCAATGTTCAGTGAGATATAATTGCAGAGTTTGAATGGTCTAAAGCTAAACTCGATGCTGGAAGTTGATGTTAAATTTACTTTAACATTAACTTGATGCACTATTGCTGCGTTCACATGTCTTGGGTTGGTCCTGGTTTGATCCACTTCTGCCCTGGTTTAATTCTCGCCTTGTCCATATTTACTTCTATTCTGTCATTTACTGTCATTTAGCCTATAATGACATTTTGCAGAGCTGAACTGGTTCCAGGAAGGTTTTGGCCAATGCGGCTTTAAATGTCAAAACAAGGAAAATGATGGTGGGAATGAACAGGGCGAAGAGGAGAACACTTTAATTAGTAGACTAAAACAAATTTACTTTTTGAATAGCAACTATTAGAGCTTACAAATAACCTTTATTGTCTACCATATTTAATTTTTTGACAGGAACTATAAGACTTGCCAAATTAAAGAGGCTGTACCAGATTTTTACCGCGTTGAAAAACAGAACTAGTTCATTTTAAACAGTTTACAGTGGTCCAAAGTTAATCCTCACTTACCTTATGCATTCTGAACATCCTTATTACTTACAATGATGAGTTTATAAGCACTTTTCACAACTTTCAGAGACCAGAGTGAAATTCTGTCACTGTAAATAACCTAACGTGCATTTCTTATTATCCAAGTCCCATTATCTGACAATAAAACGTGTATAATTTGACACAGACAGCAAACACAGCAGACATATTTTGGCTTCAAGAGTTGTTTATACAATATATCTGTACTGGGGAGAGATGAGTTTTGCCCAAATACATGTGGAAAAAAATTGGGTACAGGTTCTTTAACATTGGCTTCCATTTGAGACTGCAATAAGCTAGTAAAATGGATAGAGCAAGCTAACAACTGAACTAACACTGATCGTTATTTGCTTTGAGTTATTACTACTGAGGAGACAGACAGCCAAGCATAGCAGCCCCATACACACAAATGAGTGAGCGGGACTAGACGCTCGATAACACAGGAACAAGATAATTAGTGCGCCATCAGAGTCCACAGTTATCCCCCAAATGGGTCCCTCACCTGGGGATGCTGCAGAGACAAGCCTTCGATGGGGACATTGTTTGCGTTCTCCTCACTCTGGTAGAACAAAATGACAGGCGTAATTGTGCAAATGCGATTACGTCCAGGACAGATATCGTCAGTGATCACAAATGAATGGATAAGAAAAAGAAGTGGAGTGGAAAAAAATACCCAGAAGAAAATATGGGGGAACGATGAACTGATTGTGTCGAAAAAAAGATATGGAAAAATAAGAATGAAATGAAAGTGAAATTGAGGATTGATTGGTACACGAGCGATATAGCTAACTTACGTCTTTGGCTTCCTCTCTGACCCTTCGTGACTAGAGAGAAATCACAACACAAGTACCTTTAGTGTTAACAGGGTATATGCAACATTTGCCTAAAAATAATTTGGAGAAAATAAATGTCTTTGTGTCTTTATCTGTTAAGTATAGGTGTGTATATTTAATCAGAGTGAAAAATCTCTTAAGACTTTTCTTTTTGTTATCCACAGAGAAATAATTATGCAAAAAATTCTAAAAATATCCCCAAAAAAGATCAGGTTCAGCTTATTACAAAATAATACTAATAAAAGCATGCCAGTTAAAAAAAAAACACAGCTAAACAAGATCCTATGATTACTTGAATAGGCCACGTTGTAATGATCACAGTGACATTTAAATCAGAAAAATATTTGTTAAAAAGTGAATTTGTTAAAAAGTTGATTTGAAAAACAGTTTCTAAATGCAATCAAAAATGTATGATTACAAAATAGTGATATATAAATTATCACAGTATCGTCCAAACTGTGATATTATTAGTATTATTATTATTATTGTGAGCCATTTATGACATATTGAACTGTGGGTTACTCTGTGATTCCTTGTACTTTTCTGTAGTGTTTTGACGTGGCACTTGTTAAGTATATTACATGGTTGACTGAAGCTCATTGTAAACTCAGTGTAAGGTCACTGGTGAACACCCCTGCTACATCTTTCTTTATATCATAGATCCAAAGTGATAATTGTCTTCTTCCATCTTTGTCCAAACACAGGGATGGACTGACAGGGGCAGAGGAGGAGGGTAGACCTACAAATAACTTTGGTTTGGCTTCGTTCTACTCACTCTTCCCTGGTTGACAGCAGCCTTCCCCTCCTCGCTGCGTTCGTCTAACTCGTCATCGCTCCACTCCCAGTCCCCGTCCTCAGTCTTGTGTAGGTGTCCACTGGAGCCAGGGACCCTCCTCACCTGAAAACAAAACAATATTACAACACTAAACTGAGACATGTCAGTGTCATTCATTGTGCTTTATTTAACTAACAGAAGCAATTTCACTTTGTATGTTAGCTAGTTTAGCAATAGCATAATAACAGGTTAGGTTAGTGTTACTAGTAGCCTATTTCGTTTAAATGTACTCTTTGTTTTGTCATACCATGCTGGGCTATTCTAAATGGTATACTAGTTTATTTGATGCTATTATATGCTAAATACTGTTAAGCTAAGTGCTAATTTGGCTGCCTATATAGTATATTTTGTGTTTATTTACCTTTATTAAATGCATTTTATTATTTTCTACATGCTATTAAACATATACACTTCATTTTATGCTGCAGAAATCTCTTGTAGGAAAAATGTTCTATTGCTTGACAAATGTATTACTTACAGAAAACATTTTAAAAAGAAACTATGAAATTGCCAATAAAATTATACACTTAAATACTAGGCTATTAGCGACTAAATATATCAGATTAAATAATATAACTTTATTAGAATGTTATTAGATTAAACAATATAACTAAATAGGTCTAAAATACCTAGTTTCAGCACAATGCAAAAAAAATAAAAAATAAAAAAAATAAATAAAAATAATAAAATCTTCTGAACCTCACATCCACACAGTTAAACACACTAGTGAAAGCCACTGATAGGCTAATTAGCATATCAGCTTTAGTATGTCAATGTTAAGCGCTTATGCTAATGCTAAAGCTTTATGGCAAAATAGTTATAGAACTATTTAAGCCATTATTTGAGTGTAATGACAACAGCACAGTGAGCACACACACAAAGCACGCATTACTACAATGTTACTACGATGTTACTACAATGTTACTACAATATTACTACAGCTGTATACTCAGAACACAACTCTACCCTTCCAGTGTGGTGAGGATTAGTGCCCAAACCAGGACCAGAACCGTGGCTCTGCTCCTTAAGCAAAACACACAGGAACACTCACTCATATCGCACAATTAGGCTTTTTATACTTGGCTTAAATGTAATTACTGTACAAACCAAATTATCAAGAGCTGTTTGACCAATGACAGCCTGTATTAGCCTATAGGATTTTACTATGTTCTTAAAATTATAGATTTCAATAAATACTTCCACAGAGATTTGCCTGTTTAGCAGAATAATACACAAAACACCAATAAATTATTAAAGGCAATACATAAAACTTTAAAGGTGCACTATGTAACTTTTCTGGTGGAGGGTATATAATGATATCTCCATGGAAACCTGCTTGTCTCCATGGAGATATTATTGCTTTGCCAGGAATGCTTCACAGTATGGCATTAAACTTGTGTACTTGGCATTTTTTTTACTTACAAATGTTTGCAATACTAAAAATTACCTACAAAAACATGGATTCTTACGGTGAACAGAGTTGCCTCTCCACAGATCTGACATTTAACAGGATTGTATTGATCTGTCTTGTGGGACATAGTACAATGCCATACATTTCAGGCAAAACAAAAACATCTCTATGAAAACAAACATTTGGCAGACCCACCAGTAGAAAAGTTACCTAATGCAATCCTTTATTACTGCTGTGACGTCTGTAATTATCTTTGAAGGAACATCAATTCATCACTGCCAACGACACGATTGATTTGTTGTGATTACAATGCATTTTTTCAGACCAACTGTGGGATCCGGTCCAGAGCTCTACTCAATTTTTTTTTTGACTCTTGTTCTTTCTCCCTCTCTTATGATGTAATAGTTCAATAAGCACAGTTCATGTCCTCCAATGGATCCCTCAGCACCTATTGACGTTACAGAGGTTTGCTTTTGAGTTGTAGTGTGTTACAGTGCCCTCTGCTGGACATTTTAGAGGATACAAAAAGTTAATTATTTCTCGTCATAGCAACCACTGTGCAGCACTTTGGAAACTGCTGTATGTTTATAAATGTGCAGTGTAAATAAAGAGGATTGGATTTGTTCAAATTCCTTTGTGAAACAGTTCATTATCACCTGAAGCAGAACAGTTTTATACAGACTTATACAGGTCATACGGGCTTTTTGTTGGGACTTGAAATTAAAAAGCAAGATTTTTCATACAAGTTTTTATTTAGTGCTGATTTTATCTTTTTGGTCCTGGTTTACTCTATTTAATCTAATACGCAACTGACAAAATGCATTTATATTGTGTTTAAATATAAAGGTGCACTATGCATGTACTCGAATTAAACATATTTATCTCCAGGTGGTATCAAAAGGACAAATTTAAATATGTGTAAAAATGCCCCACTCACAGTAAGAATGAATGTTTTAAATGTATGTCTTTAGCCATAAAAACACCTGTAACTGAAAATGAAACTGACAAAGCAAGATAGCTCAGTTTAGTGCCATACTGTGGACTATTCCAGGCAAAAAAATGAGCTCTCCATAGAGACAAGCAGATGGAGTACTCTCCACCAGACAATTTAATTTACTGCGTCAGAAAGTATATTAACGCTGTTGTTTTTACTTAACACACTAATCAAACGCATCACATGTTTTCAATTCTGTCAACTCACTTCCGAGGTTACAAATATATTTTAAAATCATGACTGAACCTGTACAACTCCTCTCCCCTGCAGCAGGAATGGCTTTTCTGGCTTACATAAGTGTCTCGCAGCTAAAACTCACCCACAGGAGAGGATGAGAGCGGAGAAGAGGTCACAGAGGGCACAGTACAAAGAGGTGAGCAGGAGTGGCCCATATATTCTCAAAGTGAGCCCCCACCGCCCCCTCCCTCACATCCAAAAGGTCAGAGCCTGCGGAGATGAAATGCTACCACTGTCCAGCTAAGGCCCTCTGCGGTGTATTTGCTGAGCGCAGAATGCAGACAGTGCCGTAGGGAGAATCAGCACAAAATGACAAGGACACTGGCTCTGGTTACAGTAAGGAAAGACAGGATTGAAGAAAGCTTTACCTAGCTGGATGCAGTACTAAATGTGTGTGTGTGTTTCCTGAATAGTTTCCTGAATAGTTTTATATCAGAACTAGTATAAGACTATATTATAATATGATTGAACTTCTGTTTTCATTTGTTCTAAAATTGTGTTTCAAGTTTCAACATGCTTTGGTTATGTGGTTGTTATTGGTATCTCAATTACATGTAGCACTAAGAATGTAACAAAATAAATGTAAAAACATACAATATTAATGGACAATGGATATATGGTGACAGTAAAAAAATAAAAAAATGAAGGATTTTTTATGTGCAATAATTCAATGCTGCTATTACTGTTTAACATAGCAAAAGAAAGGAAGAAAGATTCAGAGTTTTTGTACATTTTAAATCTAATAAAAATAGCAAATAACAAACTACATTTTAAGTAAATAGATTTGTACGCCTGTCACAATATTTACTATATGGACTTATCATTCAATATATTATAAATGGAACAATCATTTTGGGGGATCAATATTTATCGTAGGTACTTTTTCTTCGTAGTAGTGAGAATTTTTTTTTTTTTTTTTTTTCTGTATGATAAGATTTGAATTGTACAAGGTTGAATTATGAACTAAAATTTGACAAACTAATTACTTAAGTGCTGCATTCTGTTATCCATTTATACAGCTCAACAATAGTTAAGAATATTGTACATTTACAATACTTTTTTGTGAATAATTCTACTTTATGGTTTGGTTTCAATATTATCGTTTATCATCTATATCGCCCTTCAAAATTTGTTAGCATTTTGCATGCCTAATCTCACGTTTAAAATGAAAGTTGAGTAGTAGCTACAACATGCTTTATATTTTATAATAGTCAATTTAAACCAACATATTTTTATCAGTATGGCTGCCTAAATAATTTCTGCCTTGTCTAGTCTGTTAACATTGAACATAGTGACATGTAGCAATACAGACATCTACCTCCATCCACATACCTTAACGTGCATAAATAACAAGATCTACCAACAAATCAATTGCTTCTCCTGTTACATCTCTCTCTATTGACATACTGCTGTTTGTGCGTAATGTTAACGTCACACACGACACCCACCATGCTGTCCTCCACTATGCCCTCCATGTGCTTCTAAGTATCAGGACAATTTCAGGAAATTTCCACCTCTAGTCCTTGTTTCACAGTATACAACAACTACTACAACTACTACAACTACTACAACTGCAACAACTACTACAACTACTACAACTGCAACAACTACTACAACTACTACAACTGCAACAACTACTACAACTACTACAACTACTACAACTGCAACAACTAGTATTCAGTTAATGATGTACTATGTAACTTTAAGGTCTGTAATCTGCTTGTCTCTGTGGTGAGTTGTTATATTTTTCTATCTCCATGGAGACGTCACCAGGCCAAGTAACTGGTAACTGGTTTGTTATTTTTGACCCTTAAAATCTGTAGATGAATAAATGCAAGGCGCTGTACAGTACCTGGTGTTTATTGTCTTAAAAATGTGGGGGAAAAAACTAGTTTAAATGTTGTGCAGTGATACAAATTTGGAATTTTGTAAATAATATAAAGCTAACTAAGATGCTAATGTGCACTTCCTGATTATGGGACGATAAATCATTTATAATTAGATGCAGACAGCAGACTATCAACATATTTTGACCTCAAGAGCAGATACAATATATCTGAGACAAGACAATTGCTCACATTTATGGGAATAAATCAGGTTTAAGGTAAAAATATAAAATATAAAAGCAACAACATCACCATGTGACAACAAGTGGGTGGTAGGCCATCTGCCAAAAAAAGTGACATAGTGCACCTTTAAATACGACCAAAATATAAGCAGAAAATGCACATCCTTCTCTGAACAAGTGGAATAGTTAACATTACTATGACAGTGGTTAATGTGGCCCCTATGTCTCCACCACAGTGTGTTTGAGGTGGTGAAAGTGGAATGTCCGTGTTGACAGTAAATGCAACATTCTGGTCATGTTTAGTCAATAGGAGCATGTTTTTTTACGACTGAGGACACATATACGTACCTTCTTAGACCTCTGGGATATCTTTGGTGCTCGACTCAAAAGCTTTTCCACCAGATATTCTTTGTTCTGCAGCAGACGAAAATGCAAGTCAGAGGGTGGTTAAACAATGGAATATTGAATCAAGGTTAGAGGAAGAGGCAAATCGTATTACGTGAAGCAGGCCTGAAATGAATGACTTATTATGGTACTGTTGACACTAAGATTTCAGCGCGGCTTCATTCTGCTCCTTAATAGTAGCTAGGTTTGAAACGATGATTTCTTGGTTGACTAAATACAGTACCAACTGCATGTGACTTCAGAATGTGTATAAGGCATATTTGTGGACTGAGATAATTGTCCGATCAGAGTAACTGAGACCAAGAAAATAAATTACTAAAAAAATTCAAGATCGAATAGCTAAAAAGGGAAAAATTCAAAAATAAAAAAATGGCAGATTCTTTGAAAATGAAAAACTTATAAAGTGGCCAGTAAATATTAGTAAAACATGGATTCCAAGGAAAAGCAAAACTGGATATTTTAGTGATACAACTGCAATTTAATAATCTGGAAAAAAAAAACTTATACACACACCTGTTTTGATTTTTTTATGTGGATTTGTATACTTGTTTTGTTTGTTTTTTTGCTTGTATTGTATTTTAAACAGGGCGCCCATGAAAAAGAGAGTCCAAGTGCTCTCATTGGGCTTTCCCCTGTATAAATAGAGATAAACAAAAGAAAGAAAGTATCTATATATTTTGTGGCTTGTTGTCCTTTGTGGATTGTGTGTGATGTTCTCAAAATTAATTAAACCACCATTAACTGTCTGGGGACTGTTTTCATTTCCCATTATACGTCATGTTCAAGCTAAGGCCCAGGTAGCTATATGCAGGCAAGTCAACAAGAACGCCTTTGATATTTGTTGTGTGTAATAAATATTGTATTATATGCAGTGGTGGAAGGTAACAAGGTGTACTGTACTGTACTTAAGTAGAATGTTTATGTATCTATACTTAAGTACATTTTACAGTGGATATTTTTTACTTACTTTTACTTCACTACATTTGAGAGCAGTATCTGTACTTTCTATTCCACTACATTTTTTTTAACAGAACTGAAAAATAAAAAGTACTTTTCATATGATTTGTGAGGTTATTTTAAACCATGTCTGTTTTGAGTTCAAACAACAACAACAAAGCAAACAACAATAAATACACAATATTTATAAGAAAAATTAAGAAATTGATTCGTATTACTACTGTTGACCAAAATCTGTATAAAATCTGTGTGAAATACTTTCACTTTTTACTCTTAAAGTAAGTTTTTAAATAGGTACGTTAATACTTAAGTATATTTTTTCATGTGATACTTTTATTTGAGTAACTTTTTACCTCGGTATCTGTGCTTTTACTTAAGTAACAAAACTGAGTACTTCATCCACCACTGATTATATGATGTTAACATTAAATTAACTTAACCAAGATGGAAAACTTTTTTTTGTTTTCCTTAAGGCAACACATAAAGTACCACAGTATTTTAGCAACTAACTTTTTTATATAACAGCTTAATTACAGTGCTACTCAATTATGGAAAAATATTATAATAATTGTTTTAATCATAATTGAAAACCCCAATTTTTGCAAGTTGCACAGCATGATTAAATGAAAAAAACAAAAGAAGAAAGTCTTAAATGAAAGTAGAAGACACATCTAGCACAAAAAGGGGATTATGAACACATTTTAGATAGCTCAAACCATGGATTAACTCACTGACGTAAGCCTGGAACACAGTTTAGATTACGTCATTTTTGTAATCGTTGGGTCTAATAATCACAGTCAATCACACAATCTGCCCTAACACAGCCCTAAAACACTTTGAAATGCAGTGTGAGTGAGATAAGAGGAATACCTTGGCCTTTTGGAAGAATTTGCACTTGAGTAGCTCTGCAGATGTCGGCCTGTGCACAGAGGCAGACGGAGCATGGTGAATATTAAGTGAAACCTTTGTATTGATCTGAACAGTGCCACAATGTCACATGATCTCTCACCTTTTGGCAGGATCTTTCTGAAGGCACATGGAGATAAGTTTCCTAAAGGATTTGCCGTACTTCTTCACCAATTCTTTGTCCTCCACACCAGTCTCTAGAGTAGGAGGGTCGTTCTGCAGTGTCAGCATTAGAACCTGGAATACAATTTGATTAAAATTAAAATAAAAAATAGGGTTAAACAATATGAAAAAAAAAATCCTTTTGGTTGGTAAAAACAATCTATAATTATAATTTTATTACAAAATACAAAAGTCATTAGTTGTTTTATGATGTTTTTAGTATTCATTCATTCTAGCTAGAGCTAACCTGGCCAGCAAGATGAATTCTCATGATATTTGTTCAAACTCTTAAAAAATCCATCTGGCCCTGGCTCCCATTGTTGCAATCAGGCTTCAGACTTGGGCCACCAGTGGTTCAGACCAATCACAGGACAGCATTGTAGTTTGGGCAGAAGTCAAAGAAGAAACGCCCAAACAACCAAAACAAACATGGAGATGCAAATGGACATACTTAAGACTATTTTTGCAGATATACAAACTATTTTGTGTTTTAAAAATCTAAAAAATGTAAGCACTGTGAGCATTTGGGAAAGAGGCTTTTCTCTCAATTGCACTTAACAAATGACTCATTTGTCGGCCTGTTCTGCTGCAGTGACCTTTTGACTAATCAGATTCAAATATTTACCATGACGTTCCTCCTTTTCCTGTTCACTTTCAGCAAGAGCCATCCCAGATTGATAAATCTAGTCACTTCAGAGTGCTACATATATCATTCTGGCGTGACCCAGTTTAGGCCAACGCAAAATATATTCAGTAGACTTACCTTCATGGGAGGGTAGCGATGATAAGGTGCAGAACCTGTTGCTAACTCTATGGCTGTGATTCCAAAACTCCAAATATCAGCTTTAAAATCATAGCCTCGTACCTACACATACAAAAGCACACAGAAGACATTGTTTATGAAGTCGTTCAACTCTCTTGAATATAAAAAACACAACTTTACATACCTGCTCCATGACCTCTGGTGCCATCCAACACGGCGTGCCCACAAATGTTTTTCTTACTTTATGCCTTGTCATATCTCCCCCTGCAGCTAGGAACGCACTGACACCAAAATCTAAACAAGAACATTATAATGCTTTTTTAAAAATCAATAATCATTTGCAAGTTTTTTTAGATTGCAATGTCTGTTTTTCATTTCATTTTTTTTTATTTTAGATTGTTAACATTTTATTACCATTACCTCATAAATGTCAAGAGCAGTTGATTAATTGTTTTTATTATTTATATAATTTATTATATTTTATTATTAACATTAACACATTTTACAACCTGTGTATATTTGGACATTTAAAATTAGGTGCAGCAGTGTTGGATAATACACTTCTTGTAACTGTGTGAGAGTAGACTTGAAAACAATTTAGTAAAGCGTCATAATTCTCCACACCTGCTATTTGAACAGAGCCGTCCTCTCCTAGTAGGATGTTTCCAGCTTTGACATCTCTGTGAAATAAAGACATAAAGCACACACAGTCAGATAACATGTGGAGCGCATTGATTCTTCCGCCCACTACAAGCTGGAGCTGTGCCCACGGGGGTTCGTCCCACTTTGGCCCGGCTCACTGACCTTCATACAGGCACTACACATCAATAACTCCAATCGCCAATACAGACTTGTTGCCAACGGTTGAAAAAGCAATGAAAAAATGTGTTGAATAATATTTTTTTAGAGGAGTTTACCTGTGGATCTGTCCGTTTCTGTGCAAGTAATCCAGAGCTTCCAGAACTTCTTTTAATATTGCGGCAATAATGGGCTCGTCTAAAGATCGGTTCGAGCCTTCTTCGTTTTTGTTAATGTGCTTGATTATGTCCAACATGGATCCTGGAAGACAAGCAAAAAAAACATACAAAAATCTTTACCAAACTCATTGTAAAAAATAAATTTATGAGTAAAATTATTACAGTACAACAGCAACAGACTGCAAAACAAGAGATGCATTTTTTTACAGGCTTTACTGGATTGTTACATTTTATAAACTATCATAGGACAGGAAGACCAATACATATTAAAGAAGACATATTATACCTTTGTCTGCTATAAAGTTAGAATATATGACACTCGTGAATCATTATGTTATATATTTTGGACACTTTAAATAAATATTGATCGAAAACAAAACAAGTCCACTGTGAAAGATGTGATTGTCCCGCAATACAGGAGAATAAAGAAAAAAACAAACATGCATGAATTGCTCTAAATACAAATTTTGAAGGGAAACATTTTCAACATGTTTATGAACTCTTAAAGGTTCTGTTTATTTGAGCAAAATCTGTTTTGCCCTAGTACTCTTATGTTATATAAGCAGCTCTTGAGGTCAACCTAAGTCTGCCGTGAACTGCCTGCATTTAATTATAAAGGGATTTATTGTCCAATAATCAGGGAGTGTGGTTAGCATGCTAGTTGTCGTTAGCTTTACTATGATGGTAAACACCAGGTACAGTGCCTTTTAAAGTCCATTTTGTTTTACATGTCTCCATTAACAAAGATAAACAAAATGTGATTAGATGCCATAGGATATGCAGTCTAATATAAGGTAAGGTATCCATTTGTAATGCACTACTGGGGAGCACTATACTGTGTTTTGCCTTCAGTATATTTGTATTAGTACTCACCTCCACTTAGAAGTTTCATAACTAACCAAAGTTCATCCTTCACGACAAATGAGGTGTAATACGTGACTATATTAGGGTGGCTGCATTGGCTCATAGCTTGGATTTCTTTCTGTTGAAAAAGAAAAAAAACAAACATTTTACAATTTGAGCAACTGTTTATAAAAATACTGACAGCATGGACACATATTTTAAACCAAGAATCAAACTCCATGTTAACCGAACTAAGTAACGCTTATAATACAACCACATGTATTATACCTGCTTATATCTACGAGCACTACATAAACCAGGAGTAGGCACTCATATTTGTAGAGAATTACCACCAAACCTATATCTGCTAGAGAATTTGCAAAAACAGATGTTTATTGAATACATTTTGCTCAAGCTAAAATCAATGCGCTGCTCTTTGACCCTCATTTGTAATATCCTGCGCAGGAATACAATGGACATACAAACATACATTCTCTATAATCAGTCAATACACACTGTGTCTGAGGCCCCAACCACTTCGATTCCTGACTTGAATCATTGCTCCTGTCTTTTACACTTCCTGTCTGTCTACTGTCAGTGTAACACAATGGGGTAAGACACAGTGCATGGCTTATAACTGGTAATAGAAAGTTAGAAGTTATGTACGTTTTTCACTACATAAGGATTATTTAAAATTATATCTTGTTGCCATAACTGATCATAAATGTACATTTGTAATTTTGTATATTTTGAGATAATAAAATTCTTATCAATGCAAAAAAAACAAAAAAAAACCCCATTTGGGTTGCATTTAACAGCACCAAAGAAATACCTAGCTTTATGATATGTTATGTTTTTTTTCATAATCAGTGACTATAACTATTATAGTTGGTATTATCCCCTGTACAGTCTATGTCCTTTTTAGTAAAGGTAACTATAGGTAACTATACTGTTTATTGTCAAGGGAAGCTAGCAAGTGACTATACCTTTGTCACATCATTAACAATCAATTATCAATTGAAAAATAAAAGGTTTAACCCTCTATGACACTTTGACTTTTGTTTCTTGCATAACTTCTTCATTTTTGATGCAAATGGGCAGATTTTTGGCAGAGTGATAACATTTTCACAACAGTTTTTATATTTTAACCAATGCTAATTTATATTAGTGAAAATACTTCTCCTTTGTGGGAGCTTGTGCACAAAAATGACCCACTGACTTCCATTATAATCACTATTTTTCAACCTGCCATTGTTCTAAGTGTAAAGCATGCAATGCCCAAGCTCTATATATTTTCTGAAACATCCAGCTTCAAAGTAGTTTTCTGACATACTGTTTGGATGATGACATCATTTTACCTTATATGGTCAGCAGTGCATGGAAATCCCCATTGACTTTCATTATAATAACTATTTTTCAACCTGCCCTCAAGCATTCAATATCTCATTGTTACATATTTTCTGGATTAGTATCTTGGCATAATTTTTGAATGATGACGTAATTTAACCTTATATGGTAAGTGGTTGAAAGCATTTTGCATTGGGGGGAGGCATTGGCAAAAAATCTGCATGAAGCAAAAGATATTTCACTTTTGGTGATTTCTGGAGTATGAAATACATTGACTTTATGACAGAAATAAGACATTTAGGTGTTACAGGGATCAAATATGGATCATAAAGTGTTACTGAGCTAATAAAAAGAAAAGAATCCATCCTTTAAAGGCAAATGAATCTGACGTGAACAAAAATGTGTTTAACGCCTGTAACGAGTTTTTTGATTCGGGTGAAATAGTCGTCAGGAGCTTAATGTTGTTAACTTAAAGGAGCACAGTGCCACTTTTTTTGGTAGAGGGTCCACCACCTGGTTATTTGTGGTGACGTGTTGCTTGGAATATTACACAGTATTGCATTAAACATTTCTATCACTCAAGGTATTTTAGAGTAATAAAACACCTGTAATTGAGTAAATGCAAGATAGATAAGTTTATTTCCATAGTGTGAAATATTCTAAGCAAAGCAATAACATCTCTATGGAAACAAGGAGGCGGTGAACCCTCCACCCGAAAGGTTACATAGTGCACTTTTAAAATTAGGTATATCTTTGTTTACTCTTTTTAAAAACATAAGCATGACAGGTTGCAAAGCTGGGTTGTATTCTAAAAAGGACAAAAAATAAGAGACATATCTCGTCTGTATTGACCCTCCACACTGCACTGTAGGTTCAGCAGAGTGCAACGGTAAATGGGAGAGTGTGGTGTTGGGTGAATGTGTTTGGGTCACACTTCAAACCACCCCCTATAGTAGCAGCTGAGGACTGAGACTTGAAAACACAGCCCTTATTAGTTTGGTTATTTGTCTCACCAGCAGCTCGTCCATGCTGGTCTGGCACTTCTCCAGGTTGATCCTCTTGATGGCCACTCTCTCCTGCCTGGGTGTACAGAGGGCAGCCTGCACCACAGCTGTAGCCCCGCTCCCTACAAGGCAAGAACACAACCCAAAATGTGAAATAATAAACAAAAGCAATAGGAGATTTTACACACAATTCAACTTTTACTGTCTGGAGGTGCAGGGTTAAGATTAGGGCTGAATGATTTCTTTTCGAAAACCTAATTGTGATTCGCTCTGACAAGCATTGCAAACTAATCATTTATAATTATTTATCATAATCAGAACATGTTAGTACAGGTCTAAACTACAGGTTTAGCAGTTTTTATGTAGAATAAGATATTTTGTTGTTTGTGGAGAAAATCATGGTACTTCAAAAAAAATGTAGCCTTTGCGATTTGCTAATGACGTCCATTCAAGCTGTGATTTTCAATTTGGTTGCGGTTAATCTTGCAGCCCTGGAATGTGTGTTTATCTGGCTACATTTGTATTACTATAATAAGGATCAAAATCTAGAGCTTTTTTAATAACAAAATTTGACATTAAGTGGGTCCTGGGTGTGTACTATAAAAAGTTATAAGGCAGTGTCACCATAAAACCTACTACTATTATTGGCATTATATGAACTATGAGCAGTGTACTTCTGTCATTCTAGATGGTGATTAATACAGGAATGGACCAAAAAGTACCACTCAAGAACCAGTACCAAAAAAGAGGTATTGTACTGGCACAAACAGCATGGTAATAGGATAGATTGCTACCATTTTATACTAACTACATCTTAATTAGCCTTAATAAAGCATGAACAAAGACTTAATTAATAACAAATAGATTATTAAGAACGATTTCAGGCTTAGTAATGATCTAATTAAGGGGTTAGGAGTTAGGGTTAAGTAATTACTAAGCTAAACTATTTGTTCATTATGAGTTAAGTGTTTCTGATAGATGTGATTGGTGTTCAAAGTTCACTCTAGATTAGGCTAAAAAGGAATCATCATATTAACATGAGATAAAGTAAAGTCATTACCCTAGATACATATTTAGTAATCATGCTGTTTCCATTCTAACCACGCTGCAACTGTCATATCATTTGACTGAGAAAAGTGAAACTTTGAATGCAACTTGACAATTAAACGAACCAACATACAAAGAAAAAAAAAGAAGAAAAAAAACAGAAAGAAATGAATGAAATGAAAATGTCAAAACACGACTGTGCAAAGTGACTGGTTAGAGTGTTACCACCCACATTGGAATAGCCCAGTTTGCACCTCTGAGGTAGTGTCAAAAACAGATAAGAGAAACTAAAAACACAAATGCAGCAGCTGAGCCATGTGTGATTATCTCCTCCAGAGGCAAACAGCTGTATCAGAGCGATAGGGCAGGTCGTCTGCTCTGTGTAAGCCCCTGTCAAAAATACTGTACTCAAGACCACTGAGATACACTGTCCATTATCAATGTTCAGTGTGGTGATGTCAGATGTATTATACAGTTATGGCAGGAATAAGGCTCCACTACTTTGTTGAGCTAGTTTGTAAGCACTTTCTACTTTCTCTACTCTTGTCTACTGAAATGGCTGACCACATGATGAGTTTTACATATTTTAGTTCCTATATTTGTTGCTTGCTTCTCCAAAGAGGGGTTTTACTGGCAGTAGGCCTGTATTAGACTACATTCAAGTAGGCCACTGCCAAAACAATCCATATACTAACCCTGACCGTTATAGCTATAGGCTATGTAACATCGTGATGAAACAGTAACAACGTGTCCAAAATGTCAGTGCAGGCTCGGCTAACAGTCCTGGTCCCACACGTGTGCCATCAGGAGCTCTGAGCGGGCGCAGAGCCAGGCTCAGCTGGGCTCTCACAGAGGCAGCCATCCCCGCCTCAGACAGGGCAGAGATGACATTAGAGCCCCGAGTTGCTTCGTCACCACGCTCCCCACATCTGCTACAGCTCCGGTACTTTGGATATGTGCTTGTCACATCCGCATAGCTCCGCTGGGTGAAAACGCCGGTAGGCCCTGGTCGTCAGTGCCAGCTGATAACCTGTCTCCAGCCGCTACACGCTCCGACACACCGCGGATACTAACCTATGACTTCCTGCAGCTCGTACGACTCCCTGGTAATTGGCCAGCCGGTTGTCAGCGGGGGGACAGCGGCTGGAGATTCGCCTTGATCCGCCATGATGGTGTGATGCCGCTGAGCGTGTTAGCAGCGTGAGGCGGCCGGAGGCACGGAGAGTCTGTCCGATGTGACCTCTCCTCCTCCCGAGTCCGGAGCACAAGTGTCAGCTGCCGCACAGCACTGCCGCTGTCTGCGAGAACAACCCGGAAAATAACGGTGCACACGCAGCTCGCGCAGACGCGCACATCCGCACGCGCCTCCGCTCTGCACAGAGCCTCGTGCGCTTAAAGGACCAGCGTGACTGTGGCTCACTGATGATACGCACAGTCTGACTGGGCTTTTTCACTGTGGGTTATTTTATACTTTTATTTAGTCTGTGTTTGCTATATAGTTATGGAGTCTACAGAGGCATCGAAAGTAAAAAACCTTTGTCTAGGCTACTTTTGAAAAGATTTTAATTAAATAACTGGTATCTTTTTAGCCGCTGTTAAGTTTTACCTTCAGTTTAACCTTCACCTTCAGTAGCAGCAGGCGTAGTCGTAGCCTTAGTTGTAGCCCAGTAGTACTAGTTTGTTGCCTATGTTGTTGCAAATCTTATGGTTTAAACCAACACTACAAAAATAACAGCCGAAATGCAAAGTTAAGAGCTGAAAGGTTTTAATTTGATTTAATATTTCTATGATGCCTTCAATTCCTGTGAACTACTTAAGCAGCAGGGCAAATCAAATATTGTATTTTTTTAACCTAAGTCTAGAGTCATAAAATAAAAAAGACTAAATAGTTTTCCAACAGTAGCCTATTATTCCACTCAGTTTATCAAATGTAGCAGTACACGTTTCTCATATCATCCAAGCAAAAAGGTGAGCACATGCAGTTATTAATATTGACCAGTAGGTGGAGTCATTCTGCTTCAAAATGACAGATACATAACCTCAGTCAAACCGCCACAGAACAGCGACAAGTTCTTAAATTAAGTGAAAATTACACTGATAAAATAATACGTTTTATACAGAATTTGAATAATCAAACATAAGGTTATGTGTTAAAATAAGATGATGCAATTTCAGTTAGTCTAAGCCTACTAAACAACGCCACTGATGACTTATTTTAATAGATCCATGCAGAGCTACTGATGCTCTTGGCCTATATCACAGGAAGGAAATATGTGATGAATTAGAAACAGGGCAAAGTTTGTTTGTTTGTTTGTTTGTTTTTTGTTTTTGGTTTTTTTGTTGTTGTTTTTTTGTCTGAGAATCACCGTTTGGACTATTTTTATTCAAAGACTCTAAGAGGGCTATGTCTATGTCTCATTTGGCTTTTAAGGATTATTATAATTATATTATTATTATTATTATCTTGATTTATAAGAAACGAAATGAAAAGAGGTCCTCTCCAGCGCGCAGCAGACCGGTCAGACCCCATGATCCGAGCCGGCTCTCCTGGTTGCTCCGGTGGCGCTGTGTGACATGTCCCAGCACCAATCAGGAGCGCAGACGCGGACAGAGCGGCCCTTCCTCCGGGGTGAGGGGAAGCGGACGGATCTCCGCGGATATCTGCTCATCACAGCCTCGGTACAGCCCACAGTAGTGTCCACGCTCCCATCAGAGAGACCGTCCTCCTCTTCTGTTCTGCCCGCTCCGAGAGGCACCGCGGCGGAGACATGTCCGGGATCCTGGCCTGGTTCTGGAACGAGAGGTTCTGGCTGCCTCACAACGTGACCTGGGCTGACTTAAAGAACACAGAGGAAGCAACCTTCCCGCAAGCCGAAGACCTGTATCTGGCGTGTCCTTTAGCTTTCTGCATCTTTATGATCCGGCTCGTGTTCGAACGGTGGGTGAATAAACCGGGCCACGATTTCACTAGGACCTACTCCTGTCCGCTGTGAGGGTTTAGTGACTGATCTGGCACGCGCCTCCGTGTGGTAGTCTGGTACCTAAACAATGGCATCTTATCTGGTTAGCCCTCACTCTCACACATCAGCAGGCTGATCCTGCTCCTCTGCAGGCCCGCAGCACAGACTGTCTGCACTGATGCCTGTGCACAGTGCAGCCTGTACCTTGCCCGCACCGGGACCCCGGCCCATCCTCACATCAGAGGTGCCCCTGTGGCCCGGTGTGCTTAGGTAGAATACAGATAGTGCTGCTGGAGTCCAGCATGCTGCACTGTCACTGATACAGCGAGGTGATGGTCAGAGCAGGCGTATGCATATGTGGGTCAGGACTCCTCTGGGACACACAGTTCTTAATATTCCTCTAAACTCTCCCTCGTCTTCAATATTTATACCAGCAGTGAACACTGTCAAACTGTAAATAATACAGCAAGGTCAGACAGCATCCATGTATAAGGTTTGTAGATCTACCAGGGTCTACAAAAGACTTGTTTGTCACTATAACCATATCCTAAGATAGGATATGTTGACTTTATGAGGGATTCAAAAATACTTTATTTTCACATGTAGTTTTCTGACCAAATGGAAAGAGATTTGTCAATGGGTATTGTATTTTTTGACAGTAGCAATTACAATATATATCAGTTCTTTCAAATTATTGCCACTATTATTCTACTAAAATGCAATTTTTATTTTTCATGATTTATCCAGGTTCATTGCAAGACCATGTGCGATGGGCCTGAAGATCCAGGCTAATGGCCCTCAGAAGGCGCAGCCCAATGCCATCCTGGAGAAAGTCTTCACTGCTATTACCAAGGTCTGTTCATATTGCCTAATTTGGTCCCTCTCATTCATAATAGAAAACTTGAATTATTCCATGTATTTTTAGCACCCTGATGAGAAGAGGCTGGAGGGCTTATCCAAGCAGTTGGATTGGGACGTACGGACTATCCAACGCTGGTTCCGACAACGCCGTAACCAGGAGAAGCCCAGTACTCTTACCCGATTTTGTGAAAGCATGTAAGTACTTTCAACTCTCAACACCCTCCTAATGCTAATTTGACTATATTCAAAACAGGCATGACATATTGTTGATGGATTTTCTGTAAAGAAATGAAAATGAAGTTTATTATTGTGGGCACATTGTCACACGTTATGCAAACTGGTTAGTAAGTGGTGCTGGAGACAGTCCTACCAGGCACACATATCTTGTTGTAAGTATGTTTAATGTTGACATGATAATCAAATCTTAATCACAAGTCTGATTTAAAGAAAAAGGCTTAAGGACACAGCGAAATAACTTAGTCTGAGCTGGAATCAATCCTCTGAAGTTCGGGTTGGGTGCCCACAGCGCTAAACACTGATCCATTGTCACTTTTGTTTCTTTAATTATATCCTATCATGTGTTTTTATTTTTACTGATATCAATCAAAAACATTTAAAACTGTTCTAACTTTGTCCTTTTATCTGATTTATTTTGTTCAGTATTTAGTTTTGATACTGACTGACCCTAATAAATATAGTAGACCTACCAATGCCGTGGAAAATGGGCAGTAATAGTTTAAATCCGTGGTGCTACAAATATAGACAAAGCTGTATCTACTGTATATAAATAGTACATACAATACAATAATTGACATGATAAAACGGCATAATTTAAGACAATCTTTTCACAATGTATATCTCAAAATGGTGCCAGTAAGTTTTGTTTCAGTATTTCATTGCTACTTCATAAAACATTAATATTGATATGAATATTGATTTGCATATATTGAGTCTGCAAAAGTATTACTATATCACAGTACGGCAAAATAAGCTACTGTTTTGACGTTTTGACTACCATTCGGAAGACATTTTCAATCTAAAGTCACTGTTCTGAGGAGCTAGAATGTACTTAATAGTGGAATATATCTACTCCCTTGTCAAACATGTCTATCCTCTACTGTTCCTGCACTACAATACAAAAGTACAGTGTGAAGCTATCAAGGGGATTGTAGTTAGTTAGCGTTCCCTTGTTAAACTCCAGTACTGAGTGAGTGTGTATCTGTCAGACTGGAGCATGTCTAACACTGTGAGGAGCGAGGAGCCCCTGGTGCATAGGACGACACCACTGTCTAATCACACCAATGTACTTCAATTACATGGCAGACAGGAGGGAGTAGACGCACAAATTAAAGCTTCAGTCTTTGCATGATGTAGTATCTGGGTCAGTACTAGTCTATGTTAGTTAGAGACTAAATATTTAATTAAAATCTCAGTCTTTCTATGATTTCAAAAGTAATTGAACGACAACAAGGCGAGATCTTCATTTTCAATATTTAACCACAGATTCAACTATAAACTAAAGATGCACTATGTAACTTTTTTGGTTGCACGTCTCCAGCTCGTCTCCAGGGACATGTTATTGCTTTGCCGACAATGTTCCACAGAATGGTAGACAAGTTATAGGTCAGATCTGTGGAGAGGCAAGCCTGTTCTCAAGAGGAATGCATGTTTTCAAGGTAGTTTTGAGCATTAACTTCAACCTGTAGTTTAATAAATGAAAGACGGGTAGTTTAATGCTATACTGGGGAACATTCTAGGCAAACACCTCCATGGAGACAAGCAGATGGCACTCCCTCTACATATTGCACCTTTTTTAAAATTATTTTGAACTTGCTTGCCCTTCAACTGTAACTTTCACCTATTTATACCTATTTTTGAAACGTTATTACACCTTAACGGAGCCTATTAAAAAATTCTAGCCATCGCTTTACGACACCTTTTTTATATTTTCATTTTAGCAACAGCTTAACAACACAAAACTGCATCTGACAAGTTCTGTTAAGATGAGTCTCGAGCAATTTTGGTTTCAATTAAGTCAATTTATAATATACAGTTAGTTATTATAGTACAGATTGCAGTTTAGCCTAGATGGAGGAACAAATAAGCCAATGATAAGTATTCTTTTAGCTTCCCTTATGTCTAATTAAGACAACGACGGTGCTAGCTACTATTAGCAGTATGCTGTACACAATGCGAATCTCCTCTTTGTTGAAACATAGCCAGGTTTGCTAATGTCTTCATTACTGCTGTCCTGTACCTAGCGCGCGCAGTCTGTCATTTCCATACCCCCTGTAGATACTGAAGAGAAGCCAAGCTAACAACAAAAACACGTAGTTATGCCAAGATAGCGTCCAAAGATTAGCTAGTCCACATTTTTTTAAAAAATCTAATCTATAAGCTTTTATCCTTCTGGCAATGTATTTTTAAAAAAAGCTACAGTTTCTTTGGTTGTTAATTTGGGATTTAGTAAAATTACGCTGTGGAATCAAAGCAAATTAGCGGTGTGTAGAGAAGGTGAACGGAGCGTCTGTGGAGCTGTGGGTGATTTTATTATTTTTTTTCTGCTGACCACAAGCTCTGGGCTGGAAGGACGGAGGGAATTTGTGTACAGTGGTTCTGGCTTGTTGTCTGGTTTGTTCATTTACCAACACAGAATGATAGCGCTTAAGGAGAGAAACTGTAAGTGAAGGGAAACTAGAATTTAGAGATAACAATTTGAAAGTTTGAAATGTTTTGCAATGTTTTTTTAATGTTGAAATTGATTACAGGATCTATTTACACATATTAGTACTTTACTAATAAAGTACTAATAAACTAATAAATATAATTATTACTAATTAAAAATGGAAAGGTTGAGTTTAAAATAGTTTATTTGTTAGACAGGCTGCAATATTTCTGACAGAGAGGATTTAGACATAATTTTTTTGAGTCAACTGTAGAGAAGTCTAAATTGAAATTGCACGTTGCCTCAGTTTTATTCAGTAACTTTTTGAGAGTTACTTCAATGAGTCAGGCGTAGACGTGCGTATCAACATATTCTTTAAGCCTTTCCAAATATTGCTAAATACAAGACTGACGTTTACTTTATGTTATATGTTCAGAGTAGGATGGTCAAATGTATCCAAAATCAGATACTAATCGATACTAAAACTAAAAGTATTTAAAGCATCACATTAAAATTACATGGGAATTGAAAGTTTTAAAATGACTTTGCTTTATTATAAGTATAAGATCACATGGTAACATAAAGAAACTACATTTATTTTATGTTAAACTGACAGCCTTTTGGTATCGAGTATCAAGCTTATTCTTATAACAATATCAAGTTTGAATCTTCAGTATCGTGACAACACTAGTTCAGAGAGGCATCAAACTGACCCAAAACTTAAAATTGTAAAAAGAAATAAATAAAAAACTGTGAAATTTTGTCTCACCTTAAAACTAGACACCCAACTCTTATCATCAGCACTGACTCAGAGACATTATAATAGCAAAAAACAGCTGCGTCTGACTTCAGAAAATCTATTGAAGGGAAGCGGTTGAGTCATTGTAATTGTACATTTATAGCAGCCTTTCAGTGGCCCTTGAAAAAGACTCTTGCAGGTTTGATGAGGCGGTTGCCAGGCGACGGGCTTTGCTGCGTGTGCCAGGTAGACTTGTCCAGTTCATTTGGCTCCACAACATGCTCTATAATCCAGGACAAAAAGCAGTCCGTCAGCAGCTTAACAAGGCTCAGCTTTGAAGTGCTTTTGGGCCATTTGTGTTATACATCTACATTCAAGAAGAGAGGATGTACATAGCATTTAAAAAGTCAGCTTAAATAGTCTCACTAAAGGAGAGTGGTGGTGGTGGTGGTGTAGAGGTTTAAGTATTAGCCTGTAAGAGCCAGGGGGTAGCCGGTTTGATCCATGCCCTTGGGCATATTGTTGTAAGACACTTTTTAAGCGCAGTAATTTGTCTGACAGTGACAGGGAGGGCATTTCGCATAAAAATCTGACCAATTACAAACTAGTTCACAATGTAGATTAAAAACGGGAGAAGCAAACGTATAAAGCTGCTATTGTCAACCATAACAAATGCAGTGCCCACTCTGTTGAAGGTTGACGGTTTGATTCCCATTATACCTGTATTCCATATTGTTGCAGCACTGTTGGGCATGGAACTTTGCCCACCTTGTTTCTGGCCCAAGGGTCGCTGTAGCTATAGACAGCCATAGAGCCAAACCAAACACATTTTTACCGAGGGTCACATCAGCAAATTGGCTGCTCTCAAAGGGCCAGATGTAAAATAAATCTAACTACTTTTTAAACTTGTGAATAAACTGTTTCTGTATTTATTACATATTCAAGTTACAAATATTACATATGCATTTGCCTAGATGTAAAAATATGGCTGTTTAACTGCGTATCTCCTGATAAAATGACTTTTTAAGACAATCATACCTTTTAATTTACCCTGTCGAGGGCCACATAAAATGATGTGGAGGGCCACATTTGGCACACAGGCCTTGAGTTTGACACGTGCCATAGCATATTGGTTAATTGTAATGCAACTCATTTTGTTGTAGTTGTGCTGTAATCTTTCCAACAAAAACACAGAAAGCTGATTTTTTTTCCTCATTTCAATAAAAAATGTAACAAAAATATATACTTTTTTGATAACCGCATAAAAGTTGACTTGATATAGATCACTTCCTGATTCATTAATATTACCAGGAGTTTCTGTAAGCACATGCTCATAAAGAGATAGCAACAAATGAATTAACCCTTGCATTGCGTACTGCTATATACATCCACATCTCTCCTCCACCTCTCCCTCACTCATTCATCATCAGCTATGTATGTAAGCCCACATCCCGTAATAACCACGCTAAGCACGCCATAGTATGTCATAACATCTGCTCTTGTTTTAGCACTGGTCAAAATCCATTCTATTCTTTGCTGTTGTAAGCCCACCAGCCGTGCCCACACGCTGCCAAATGTACTGTTAAAAATTAGCGATAAATCTGGACTAATTATTGTAAGAAGATTACATTTTTGCCTCCCGCTCTCTCATGTCTGAATGAATACCTCTGTGGTTCCAAAATGACTTCCAATTTATAGGAACAAAAAATGGTCAGACTGGAGTGATGAATGAAACGTACCATGCAGGTTAAGTTAATAATGGCTATTGTTGAGCTAAACCTATTGCGAGTTCGAAGGCTCTGCTACCATTCGAACTTAACTTCCCAAATAAATACTGTTTTATTGAACTGACAGTTTTTCTTATTGTGTCTTTCAGGTGGAGGTTCACGTTCTATCTTTACATATTCACCTACGGAGTCCGTTTTCTTAAAAAGGTATGTGTTATTCATAGCATTTTCAAAGTGTTATACATATAGCGCAGGTTAGGTATTATTGTCCACAGTAAATAGAAATTAATATTACATCTTTTACTGAAAACACATTTTTTGAATCTCAACTTTATGAAACGCAATAGTTTTATTTCTAATTTTAATGAAATACTTTTTAGAATATTTATAAGCCTATGTACAGGAGAAAATATTTTACAAAAAAAAATTTAAAATGTGGAGATTGCTATTACCTACAACTAGCATATTGGATTCTTCTTATTCTCTTGCTGTTCTTAAACTTTGCGTTGCTGTTCTTTTTTCCCCAGTATGGGACAAATAAAGGTTTATCTTATCTCATCATATTGCTTCAAGAATTCTCAAGCTCCTGTTTTGTTCCGTTCCCAAGCCTTGATAAATAATTATTATGGCATCATGTGTAAAACCAAATCCCTATCCAAGCCTGTATTAACAGCTGAGTTAACGTATTTGCTGGTAACTCAAGGAAAAGCTACAGTGAAAGAAAACACTGTGTAGTCCAAATAAATAACTGCAATTCGCAACTAAAAATACTTGACAATGACGCAGTCTGTTGAGCCATGTCCAAATAACTCTTTTACTGTAATGGTGCCAGCTGGCAGCTTCTTGAAAATATTATTAGAGCTGTTTTTCTCTCTGTAGTCAACATTCAATTAAACTTTCTTTGTCTTTTTGTCCAGATCAAGTATTATGCAGTTACTTAAATTGTTTCCATGGAGTAAAAAAATAAATATTGGACTACTTTGACAGAAAAAGGATAAATGAAAACAAAATTGGTAAATAGTAAAGCTATAATTGAAACAAAATATACGGGATGCTATGGAATTTTTCATTTTTAAATTTTGTTCCTTTTTTCTTTATTAATATGTATATACTGTTTGAGCTGATGTTGATAATCGACATTTGGACCGATACAAACCCACAAAAGTATCTTAAGTTGAAGTAAAGATCACTAATTATAATTAACTTAACGAAACCTGTGGAATTTTTTGTTACATGTTTGTGCCATACAGCCATATAATGCTCTTTTATTTCCATTTTACTCATGATTCTGTTCAAAAAGATAAATCTGGTGCAGTGAGTACAATCTAGGAATGACACATGGGCACACAGACTGGCCAAAAAAATATCTGTATCAGTCAATAGCGATAGTCGAAGCGATATATCATCCATTCCTACAATATAATAAAATAGCTTGTAGATGCAACAACATTAAACTGAAAAAAAATATAAATTATTCATCAAAAATAATAGCTTTTAGAAAATTATGAGAATATTTAACCACCAAAGCAGTGTGTGAAAACTTGACCCAAAACCACCATCTTTGAGAAGTTAAATACTGTCTGTGTGGCCCCATGAGAGTATTCCCATTCACATAATTGGTCTCATTAAGAATACATTAGATAACATTAGAGTAGAGATAGCAGAGCGGCACATATCTTTAGTGTGAAAGAAGGAGCATGACCAAGCAGTTTGTACAGTGTTCATTTTTGGCTCCTTTGCACCGCTCTGCTGCTGTGTCTTTGGAGTATTCTTAGAACAGGTGGTACACAGAGGCATGTGTGTGCACAGGCAATAGAGGTTTTATCCAGAATGTATAAGATTAAAACAGGGCTAAATCGAGTTCTGAACTAGTATGAAATCAGGTTGTAAAATGAACTTCTCAAAATGTCTTATTTGCACCAAAGTCTATTTTTACATTTCAATCAATAAATGAGAACTAAGCCAAGACTGGAGAATTCCTCTGATAATTTAGATTTAAAGGTGCATTCTGGAGATTTTCTGCTGGAGGGTGTGCGACATGTGTGTCTCCATGGAGATTTATTATTTCCCTAGGATTGTCCTCACTATGGCATTAAATGAATCTATTTCAATGGAGATTTAAACTTGAACTAAACCAAAACTAACATGATGGAATATAGCATTTAAAATCCTGTATTTGGACTGATTAAAACAATGGTACAAAGACAGCTCTAAATTGAGTTTTAAATGTATGGCTTGCACTATATCTGTGAGAATAAATTAGATAAGAAATAACTACATTTGGGAGTACTTATGTCTATACATTTCAGAGTTGGATCCCACAAAATACTTACAGAAAAGGTATTTTGTTATAGGCCAGTGACTCTCAAATTCATAATCTTAACCTCTCAATAAATTGTGTTTGTTAAATTATTGTTTGTTCAGTGCACAGTTAAAAGTAGCTACTATACGAACTATTCTGCCCATGTACACTTTGTATGATATTGATTGTAAAGATCAAATCAAATGTTATACACTGATGTGCTGATGAAACATGACTCAGTGTTGTGCGTTAGAACGACTGAGAGACCAGGCATAGGCTGAATTTTCAAACAGCTCTCTCACATTACTTGAGTTAGATAAATGAATAAATAATAACAGCAAAGAAACAAGCGGAAAATCAAGTTTTAAGCACCGTGGTATGACAAAACGGTAATGCAGTGTGTTGATATATAAGGCAAAAACATGAATTCGTACAGGATACAGGTTGGTTGGAAAGGTTTATAGGAGACTTACACTAACAAAATTAGGAATA
Source organism: Periophthalmus magnuspinnatus (assembly GCF_009829125.3). Classification (NCBI taxonomy): domain Eukaryota; kingdom Metazoa; phylum Chordata; class Actinopteri; order Gobiiformes; family Gobiidae; genus Periophthalmus; species Periophthalmus magnuspinnatus. The sequence goes on from NC_047146.1 coordinate 14,452,622, forward strand.
AACTAGGACTAAAATTGTGAACTAACCTGGACTAGATCAGGACAAAACCAGGACTAGAACAGGACCAAACCAAGTGTATATCTGGACTAAACAGGGCTCAAATCAGGACCCAACAAGGACAAGTGTGAACACATCTTTACTTTATTACAGTACTTTATAAAATGTCATTAAAAGGTGTGCAAAGTAAATTTATTAAAACAAAGAAAGCACGTTATGTTGTTTGGCGTCCCCTGCTGGTGACAATTAGGATGCTGCCTTGTAAAAGACAAATTAGCGGCATGGCTATTGTGAACGTGGTGCTAAAAATGGCTATTGTCAATGTGGGAGGGAAGGCAATCTGGTACTGAAATTACATTTTCAGATTACAGACAAATATATTAAGAGATTAAAGTAAGTCAGCTGTCTACTGTCGGCATCTAATTATGAAGCATGTTCTTGTCCTTCAATCAGGAAGGGCACAAGTAGCATGCTAGATGTTGTTATTACCGTGATGGCAAAACTCCACTCTGGCCTCTGTGAAAAGTGCTTATAAACTCATTACAGTTAATAATTAGTATACTCTGAATGCATATGTTAATTGTTTTTCATGTTTTTAAGACAGTAACAATCAAGTGTCTTTAATTTAACAAATATAGTGGAGATATAGGGACTTTAAAACATGGTGGAGCATGTTTTGCATAGATATTTCACACTAAACATTTTCATCTAATCTGAAATAAATTGCCATAAACTCATCAAACTGAATTACGAAAAAAAAACTGCTTAAAAAGTCATCATAAGTTGATGTAGCATAATGTGTAACAGGCAGGAAAATAGCACTTGGAATTACTTTGTGTACAAATTCTGCTTTACAAATAAACTTGCCTTGCCTTGCCTAATACCAGTCTAACAGCCAGTCTGCTCTGTCAAGTTGTGTCGTAATTCACTTGGCATTTATGTCATCTTTGGTCTCTCTTTTTACCCTAGACGCCGTGGCTCTGGAACACTAAAGAATGCTGGTACAACTATCCCTACCAGGTAATTTTATGTCTAAATAAAGGCAGTTTAAAGTGCATGTGACAGGTTTTCGTGTTGTCTTATTATTTCTCGGTTTGGTGAGATAGCACCTGTGGTAAGTATTTATCATAGATTTACATCAGTAGTGTGGCAGTTTGTGGAATAAACTTGAAGAGATGCACAAGAATAGAGGAAATGGCGATGAGTATTGAGCAAACAGAATATGTCTACCTATGTCATCAAGATGATTTATGAATAAGAAAGGCAATATTTGGAAAGATTAAACATGGATTTAACAAATAAAGGTTTAATTTATTAGTTTAATCATAAGCATCGTGCAAATTAAACAAGTTTTGGTCATTGTTAACGCTATGGTTGTTAGGTAACAGTTATGGAAATACCTTTACGTAGTTTAAGTCATATTTATGTCCAACCAGGAAGTAAAATTATAAACTTCATCAAATTTAAGAAGCTAGAAAGAACTACGTAAGATTTGTTTTGTAAAATCTTAACTAATCTAACCTGTCATATGCACTTTCAGCGTATTTGTACTTGTATACTTATGTATATTTTTATTTTTTTACTTTGTTTTAGCCATTGACAGTGGACATCCATTACTACTATATTCTGGAGTTGTCGTTCTACCTGTCTCTACTCTTTTCTCAATTCACAGACATAAGGAGGAAGGTAAGACCAGGATACAGTTTGTAAGTTGTTGTTTTTTATATTTTTTCCCCTCAAGCCTTTTGTCACTTTCAGAATAACTGGATGATATGTTGTCTCGTCACTTGTGTGCAATCGTTCTTTACCTCGGAGTATTGTTAGTGAGGTGTGAAATAGCAAAACATTTCCAGGGCAGTGGGATCATAGTGAGAATGCTTTCAGAAGTTGTGTCGCTTTTCAGAACTAGTCTTTGTTGTAAATAGAGCTGGGATTCTTATTTTTGTTAAATTCTTTGCAGTTCTATTTCAAATCAGTCATGAGTAAAAGTACTGTATATAAAAAATCTAATTTGAAGTTACTGTGTTTAGTCTAAAATAATCTTGCGACATTTTCTACTGTGAAAGTTGATCTCGAAATTCTTGGAACTTTTGGCCTGCATTTGTACCATAGAATTCTTGCATTCTTGCATGGAATCTGATTTTTTTGTTTTATTTTTTTGCACCGCATGACCCATTTGTCACAGTGTTAAATTGCCAGGGGTGGTAGCATGGAGCAAGACAAATCCCAGGAGACAAGATTTTCACATAAATCTAAACTGGTATATTGCTACACATTTTGCACATTTATTTTATTTTTTATATCTTTGTATCATATATTATACTTGTCTTACCTACTTAACTAAACACATTTTTCTGGAATTTTTAAATAGATTTTTAAACATGTACTTTTGTATAATTCTTAACATGTACACTGCCTGGCCAAGAAAAAGTTGCCACCTGGATGTAACTAAGCAAATGATGTGGGGTTGCTGCGATTGGTCAGGTCTAGGTTCAGCAACAGTCTGTGTTAAAAGAATGAGGTCAGCTGACACCTGAATATACTGAATGACCAGGTTATTAATGGATTTTTTCTTCCCTGATGGCACGGGCATTTTCCAAGATGACAATCCCAGGATTCATCGGGCTCGAATTGTGACAGAGTGGTTCAGGAGCATGAGACATAATTTTCACACATGGATTGTCCACCATAGAGTCCAGACCTTAACCCCATTGAGAATCTTTAGGATGTGCTGGAGAAGGCTTTGTGCAGCATCTACCAGCATCAATGCAAGATCTTGGTGAAAATGTATGCAACACTGGATGGAAATAAATCTTGTAACATTGCAGAAGCGAAATCGAAACAATGACACAGCGAATACCTGCCGTAATCAAAGCTAAAGGTGGTCCAACGAAATATCAGAGTGTGTGACTTTTTTTTGGCCCTGCAGTGTATTTCACTACATTTAACATCATAGAAGTTTGAGTAAATTACACAGCACTGCATCACCTGTTCTAATTGGCCAGAGCTCTGAAATTACAATCTGCATATTCTCTAACAATGTAATACAGTTTAACATTGTTTATTTAGCACGTTTTGTACAAAAGCTAAAATACTACTAAAATGGAGTTGATAAGTGACTTGTACTTGGAGTATAATTTTTCACGAATTGTTTTTACTTTTACTTCTGTTCAGTTTTGACAGCTATACTTGTACTTGTAAACTGTACTTTGAGTAGAGTACAAATCCTAGTACTCTTTCAACCACTGTAGATTAGTTGCATATTGATGATAAATTCCCAATAATAATCACATAACTCACAGTAACAAGAATTTACATAGCAAAAAAAAAAAAGGTTTATACCCAATAATTGTAATGAAAAGATCAATTTGATTTTTAATATAATGTCAAATCACTTACCTGTTCTAACATAAAAATAATGTCTTGTTTTATATGTAGAAGTCCTCACTGTTGTTCAAACTACATTACGTCACATTGCATTCATTACCCACTCCATAAATCCTCTGTTTGTGTCACTTTGGGTTCACTGGGTGTGCATGTGCATGCCTTCCTGCTCTCCCACAATGCATTGCTCTATCATCTTTGTGTTGACTGTTGGCATGTTGTGTGTTTTTTGTTTCTCCTTTCAGTTTTCTCATGCACAACCCTACTCTGATGAGGTCCTCTACTCCCCATGCATCCTCCAGTACTGTATGTCTTCCCTGCACTGCATCTAATCACGTTTTATTGATACTTTGCAATAACATCACGCTGGAGTGGTTCTGTATGTATGTCTATGGTGGAATGTGCAGTAGTTACACAGTGCACACCTACAAATACAACTAAATAGGCTTTAAGATCTGAAAAAATACAAAATGGATTTAAACAACACTCTCAGGAGCCTATGATGAAGACGAGCATTCATGGCCTCGTTTAGTTTTATTTTCAGCAAAAATGAGAGTGACAACTGAAAAACTGCTGGCTAATTCGCACCTGTAGTTCTAAATAAGTCAGCTCTTTCTAGTCAGATTGTGCTAAAATAAAGCTCAGATTCAAGCCTAAAGGAGCTTCAGACAGAGCAGTGCCTATAGTTAGCATCACACCCCCAGGGAATGCTAATGACATCAGCTGCAAAGTATCAATTCTCTTCATTTTAGTGCTGGATTTTCCTTTATTTTCTGGTACATCACAGTGTATTCTATCATCTACATGCTCACAGTTTACCTCTGTTTCTTTTGGGTTGCTAAAAATAGATTTATGCCACCATGCGGCAATGCATTCTGGGTACTTGAGATGTGCGTGCAGTTCTATAGGTATTCTATGGGAGACCAGTATTAGTCTTTGAAGCATGCAGTGTCTCTTCCTCATTATAAACTTCATCAAACCACTTCATGAAAGAACTTTAGTACATTTTGTGACATCAACTTGCAAAAGCGATTATGTAGGCTCAGATTGGCTATGATGTTATTTTAAGTTGCTCTAAAGTTTTTTGGTGGTGGTTCTGCTTTGTCTAGAATTTTCCACAGTGTGGTATTAAATGCCAATGCGAATAATAATCAGATTTTGAATTGATAATTGTGTTGACAATGTTTTATATTTCATCACTCTGAAACTCACAGATACAAACTATTCTAACACTTTTTTACAGCTTGTAAAGATAAGCAACTTAAAAGGGCCTAGAGTGCACAAATGTTTGAGCTATGCCATGTTGTTTCCTCATCTAAAACATACCTGGAGTTGTTTTATTCACACATGTTTAACACACAAATCCTGCATAATTAGGCTCTGTTCCACCTTGTGATACAGAAAGTACTTCCCTGTGTTTTTAAGCTCCATAAACCTTTAGAATCTTTTGAATAATTTCAGCCCTGGAACTGCCAAACGTTGAAGCTAGAGCTATTATTTTACCTCTTTCTAACTTCTTCACTTATTGGTGCATTAGATGATATTATAGAATTTATGTGGTAGTCTCAACTGAACAAAAGGCAACAACTTTTAGTTGTTTGGTTATTTTAGTATTTTGTAGAGCAGGCATGCCCAAACTGTGGCCCGGGGGCCAAATGCTGCCCTCAGACCAATTTTCCTTGGCCCTCAAGCTTCCAGGTGAATTGGCCCATATTACTTTAAACAGTACTTTTTACTGTACATTTCTGAAAATGTACTTTAACAAGCTCATATAAAATATTTAATGTGTCATGAATGTGGCATGAATAAAGGTCTAGTGGTTCAGTCTAACTTGTCATAAACACACAGATTTGAAGTATTCACTGTATTGGCAACCAGTCTATGGCCCTCAATCGGCCCTTAGCTTTGTCTGTGTTTATATATGTGGCCCTTAATGAAAAAAGTTTGGACACCCCTGTTGTAGAGTAAAGCAGTTTGATTTAGGCTAAAAATACCTCTTAACTTCAAAACTACCACTTGATGATGTCACAAGGTGGAACAGTATTTTGAGCTCTGGAGATGTCCATCCCTCCATTTTCTACCGCTTAGCAGGAGCCAGGTCACGGGGGCAGCAGTATAAGCAAGGAGTCTCAGACTTCCATCACCCCAGACACTTCCTCCAGTTCCAGCCGAGAGACGTATTCCCACCCTCTGTAGTCCCCTCCTGGCCCTCCTCTCGGTGGGACATGCCCGAAGGCGTCCAAGAGGCATCTAGAACAGATTCCCGAGCCAACTCAGCTGACTCCTCTTGACGTGGAGAAGCACCAGATCTATTCCAAGCTTCTCCCGTGTGACTGAGCTCCTCAGCCTATCTCTAAGGGAGTGTCCAACCACTCTGCTTTGGAGATGGAGAGAACCTAATAACACAGGATTACTCAAACATGTGTGAATGAAACAAAACACAACTATGGGTTTTTGAGGAGATAACAACATTCCAATATGGCTGAAATATAGGACCTTTTAAAATATTAAAATCAACTGAACAAGTTGAAGTTTACACCCGTTCAGCTAGCCTATTTGCCAACCTAACATACTTACAGTGACCACATCTACCGTTCTTTGTCCCTGTGTGTGTAGCAGTAACTAAACTAGCTGCTTTGAAATAAGATTGTTTTAAATGCATTGACGTGACATTTGCTTTGACTGCTGTGCCGGCAGGACTTCCCCATCATGTTGGTGCACCACGCGGCCACCATCTCCCTCATCACCTTCTCCTACGTCAACAACATGGCGCGGGTGGGCACGCTAGTCATGTGTCTGCACGATGCTGCTGATGTGCTCATAGAGGTCAGTGGCAATTCAGCATTACACTCTTATGGAAAATAATTATGGTATGGAGACGTAGGAGCTGGTTCTCTCACAGCCAGGCCAATGGGGGAGTATTATTTATAAAACACTAACAAGGGATTAACATGTAGAATTATTAGATGGCACTTTTTTACAGTACATTAATAGAATGATAACAGAAACAACATGATAATTATTTGGTAGTTGTATGGTTAATACTTTTCTATTTCGGGCCTATTCTGCTTATAGCCCATTGTACAAATATTAAAAAAAATATGAGCTCTATTATTTACTAGTTCAGTCGTGGTTTAGACCTGGTTTAATAATTCTGTGTTATTTCGTTAGTTAGTTCAGTCCTGGTTTGTTGTCCTTGTTTAATTATGCTTTGGACTTGGCTTTAATTGTGGATTAGTCCTGGATGAGATTGGTTGGTACTAGTCTAGTCGTAGTTAAAATCTGGCTCAGTACTGGAATGGCAATTTTACAGAGCAATGTTGGTAAAGCCTTTTATTATTATTATTTTTTCATATTTTATCAGAATTGAACATAGCAAATTGTGCCCAGAGCTCATGGCCCTTAGAGAAATCCAACCCTTATGCTGAAAAGAGATAATTGTTGAGCTTAAACAAATATATCATACATATATTTTCCCTTCAAAAAATATATTCTTGTTATTGAAATATTTTGTGAACTTGTGTGAACTTTAAAATTGATATAACTACTACTAATACTGTTGTTTGGGTTAAGCAAATGTTGTCAGTGTGATGTTTTTTGGGGGATTTTTCTTCACCGTCTCAATATTGGGGTGTTATTAATGAAGCCTACTGCTAAACTGAAGGCCATATATAAATAAAGTCATATATAAGCAGAATAGATTGCTGGATAGTATTCAGTAACTGATATTCCAACTTCATTTGAATAATTTCCAAGTACAACACCAAAGAACCACACTACTAACCAAATATCGTGTTAAATTTTAGCTAGGCCTTAACAAGTAGTAAAGAATTTAACTCTAAAATACAACTAACCCTACCTAAAACAGGGCTCAACGGTCTGTGTAGTTAGTTAAATGTGACTGATTAAAAACAACTTCAGAATCACTGCAGTAGATTCTTGAAACTAAACAACTCCTGCCAAAACCACTTCTCTTTCCTCTCTTCCAGGCTGCCAAAATGGCCAACTATGCGAAGTGCCAAATCTTGTGCAACCTTCTGTTTGCCATGTTCGCCATCCTCTTCATCAGCTCCAGACTGGGAGTTTACCCCGTCTGGTGAGTGCCTCCACCCCCTCCTCGTCTTCGTCCCAAATGTCTGCTCGCAAACCCTTCCATTTACATTCTACACAAAGCGCCAAGTTATTTTTGGGTTCCCACGTCTGCATCAGCCAGTGTTTTTTTTTTCATAGTACTTTTTCTCTACAGTGAGGGGTTGAGACACATTGCCGTGAATTTTGTTGCTAAGTAATAGTTTCTATGGATACGGCAGCAGCTTTAACCTCGACGGGAGAAAACCAAATAAATTGGCCAATAAAAATCAAGCCATTGTGGTCGGTGCGTTTTTGTCAAGCGATCATGGAATTTTCAGTTTTGCCACATCCACTGCTCCTCACAATGGGGAAAGTGTGACATCACGGGTTCAACGGAGCTCTGAGGGAATAAATGATTTCTGTGGCTTTACAAATTGATCCAACTAAATATATTGGAAGCATTTTTAAACCTAGATTATGATGGTAAAATAATTTGATGTCTGAAAATAATAGAGGAACACCAGAGCATACATGTTTTTGTGCAGTTAAACATTTTAAAGGTGCACTATGTGACTTTTCGGGTGGAGGATCCAGCAATTGCTTGTCTCCATGGAGATGCTATTGTTTTGCCTAGTATCGGATCAAACTTACTAACTTGGATTTGTTCAATTGTAGATGTTTTATAGCTAAAATACCTCGAAAAACATACATATTCTTCCATCTTATAATTAAGGTCACCTCTCCACAGATCTTATCTGTAACTTGGTCTGGTGGCGTGACCTGTTTGTCGCCATAGTTTTTATGGTATACTGTGGAACATTCCAGACAAATCAACATCTCCACAAAAGTTACATAGTGTACCTTTAAAATATGATTCTTCAGAACTCTGGGTGATGCATCGGTTCAGTATCCCTCAGTATTGTGGATCTGTGATACCAATACTTTTCTGTCTCTCCCCCATTGTCTGACTTTTTGAACAGACTAATGAGTTAAAAATTGAAATAGAAGCATATCTTAGGGCTGTATGTTTACACAAACATGTTACTAATTATTTTTATTCTAGATAAACACATTTTGTTACTATTTTTTACAAAAATAAAAGTTAATTAGTGCTTTACTTCAATTTAAAAATCCCATATTGGCTCATCCCTATTCAAAGCCCTGGAGCAGGTTATGATCCCCAAAATTCCATTTTAAGTGAATGAGGCTGGAATCCCATTGAATTCAGAAGTACCGTAGTTATTACATTCACGCATTTAAAAATTGTCAAATTCCTGTAGTTTGCAGAGTTGAACACATTTGCTGAGGCCTGAGTTGCTTTTAATCCTTTAAATATATGTCTCAGATTATTTCAAAATAATACGGTGAACACTTGAGTTAGATTTTCCTGCCTCCACACAGTGAAGCACATATTTTCGGCAGCCCCCATCGCAGCAGTAGTAAAGTTGTCATTACTGTAAAAGCCGTTGCCATGGCGTCAGTTTCCCGAGGATGATTCACAGACAGCCATTTGCAAGAATTTGCTCAAGGATAAATATAACACTGGACGTATATCATGAGAGAAGTGTCAAACTCGTAGATATATGAAATGTAAATAAGTAAAGTGGCAGCAATATTGCATAGCTATACTATATAGCTGTGTGTGGGTGTGTGTATGTTTATATATATATATATATATATATATATATATATATATATATATATATATATATATATATATATATATATATATATATATATATATATATATATATATATATAATTACTATATTATACACACACAGCTATGACAGGAAGCAATACAGGCTTCCTGGCGAAACTTTCATTACACTTTACATCAAGAAACTATTTACACATTGATGCAAGGTGGACTGAAGTGTTGGTCAAGGACACAACCATAGTATGACAACTTTTATTTTTATCAAGGAACAAATTGCTTGGAAACAGTAACTCAGCAACAGTAATTTAATTTCTTCTTGGGGTCTACCCTCCACAGAACTGACCTGTAACTTGTCTTGATGGCATCACCTGCTTGTCTCTATAAAGATATGTGGTTTAATGCCAGGCAAAGCAATAACATATAAAAGAAAAGGTGCATAGTGCTTCTTTAAAATACTTGTAAAAAGCAAATCAGATAGTAATAATATATGAACAAAATAAGTAAAAAAAAAAATACAGAAAGAATATGGGAGTGAGTGAACCACTATACTTCTGGTTAGTGGGCAAATGCTGTACCTACTAACAACTGCTTAATCTCAGATGGAGGGCAGAGGTCTCAATAAGAGATTCAGTTTTTGGAGGAAATATCCAAAATAAAAAAATAGAAATATTGAACCATATCAATATTTGTTTGAGATTGTGTCCACCAGTCGCTCATATTAACCTCATGGTTTTAAGTGTTTTCAACAACAATCACGTCTTTGGAGGTGAATAATGGCAACTTTGTGAGGCAAATGTGAAAAAATAATTTCACTTTTGTTTATTTATGAAAGAGAAGACAATGACCTTTTTGCTTTTGTTCCATGTCCTGTTTTCAACAATTAGAGATATTACCCATAAACCAGTTCAACAAATCTACAATCTGACAGTTTAACAGCTAATTTCACTATTGAATTCTGACCTTCAGCTCAAATTTGAACTATAGGGATCCTGAAATATTGTGATATCACATGTGGTGGAACATACGATGCTATTTAAGTACAGTAGATACTTTTATTTTTACTTTTACTTAACTATATTTGAGAGCATTTTGAAGTACTTTTTCATATAATTTAAGGGTTTATTTTTACCAATTCATAAGAAAATTTGAGAAAGAAATTGATTTATATTGGCACTGTTGTATCATTTTTTACTCAATATTACTACATTTAACAAATCAACAAATTGACAATACTTGTGTGAAATACTTTTTTTACTTTTTACTCTAAACATTTTTAAACAGGCACTTAAATACGTTTACTTTAGTAGATTTTTTTTCATGTGATACTTTTACTTGACTTTTTACTTTTTGCCTCTGTATCAGCACAAAATTAAGTACTTCATTCATCACTGGATATCTTTTGAGACCGAACATACTAAGATCATTTTTTCACGCCTGCTCTTTTACAGGATTCTTAACACCACTTTGTTTGAGAGCTGGGAGATCGTGGGGCCGTACCCGTCCTGGTGGCTCTTTAACCTGCTGCTCCTCCTGCTGCAGCTGCTCCACTCCTTCTGGTCCTACCTCATCGTGCGAACAGCCTGCAGAGCCATCTCCAAAGGAAAGGTGAGGCGCGCTAATAGGTCATGTTCACTTTCTAGAATGGTTTGCCGAGCAGGGTGATATGACAAAAATGAAAAAAAAAAACGTGATTCATTTTTTGTCATAGTGATTGATAACGATTTCCTTTCATCTTAAAACTAATTTTAAAAAATGCAATCTTCATTTCATTAGCATAAGCAATACTGACTTTTAAACCACTGCCATTTATCACAGAAAACAGTCTAATTTCTTCCTTCAAACTCTGCTCCAAACCACATGATTTGACCGACAGAAGACAGAAGGCTGTAAACTGATTATTGAACATTAGAAATGACTATATCTCAATCTTCAAATTTGATTAATTGCGTAGCCTTATAATGTAATAAATTCATAAACTGAATCTTGTTATTTTTTGTGTGGGAAAAGCTACACAAAGTTGATATAACCAACACAAATTATTAATGTCTGACTGAATAATTGCACTACTTTGTAACTCAGAATGGAGAATTATTTGGATTTTATTGAATTTTGTTAAACGGAGAAGCTGTTAAACTTTGACAGTCATAGCGAGATTAAAGCCCCTTTATGCATTTTTCCCCATGTATTTGAGCAAAGCTTGTCTTGCCCTGGTATATACATTGTAGAAGCAGCTCTTGACATCAAAATAAGTCTACTGTGTAATATCTGCATTAAATTATAAAGCGTTTTATTGTTCCGATAATCAGAACAGGCACTTTTAGCATGCTAGTTGTTTACTGTCACTGCAAAACTCCATCTGGCCTCTGAAAGTTGTGAAAAGTGCTTATAAACTCAGCGAGGTGAATAATTAGGATGCTCAGAATGCATGAGGTAAGTGAGGAGTAACTTTGGGCTACTGCAAAGTATTTAAAATGAAATAGGGCTGTGTTTTACATTTTTTAAGACCTAAAAATCAAGTTCTGTGCTTTTAACCATAAACTAGTACAAAAAGACAGTTAAATTCTACAATAGAATTAAAACTAAACCATCTCTCTACTACCAGATCATCCAATCCAACCCATTAGAATTCAAAGTGACACAATACACTGTTGGTATATATTAATACTACTACTATACTATTAAAACTAGTGTCATTGAGCCACCTTTGACCCTGTCTTTGTCCTCCACGCTAACGTCAAGGTGGGAAAGTGGAATCCGCTACATGTAAGTACAACCTCATCAAGTCTAGTGGGTGTGTTGGGTTTTTGTTTTTTTTCTGGTGATGGTTTTTGGTTTTATATTTTTCACTTTTTCTTCTGCATGAATCATCTGTGGATTAAGCCAAAACTGTGCACGCTTTACATCCTGAATCAAATCATTAGCTGTATTTTGTGCTTAAATTTAAAGAGTAACTGGAAAAAAATGGATCCAGTGTGGTCTGAAATTGACGTCAGTAACCATCTCTAAAGAGGAAGTGGTCCAGTTCGGTAATGATAAAATGTGATATGAATCTGAGTTGACTAAAGATGATTGTGGTAAAATGTGCGACTGGTTTATAAACTGCAATACAACTGAATCCGGGAACTTGTCACATACTAACGACAAATATAGAAAGGCATTAGTCACAGGATCTGGCAACCCAATATGAGGAAGTCTGCTTTCAGATAATCGGATTGGACACCAAAATACAAACAGTAAAAACCTTTCACGTCTTGTAAAATGTTTTAGAAGTAGTTTTAGTAATACATCAACATGACAATAAAACCAATATTTGATTAACCCTCTTACGTTCTTATCATATTCACACAGAAAAAACAAACAAAGGGGCTGTACAAATGTGTTCAAATTTTATAAAGTTAATTTTTTTTGACCCAGTACAAGCTGTGTACTGACCGCATCTAATTATAAAGTAGCGCTGTTAGCATGCTAGTTTTTGTGTTAGAAATGTGTATAAAAGTGAGGAATAAGTTTGTACCGCTGCGAAAAATTCTAATTCTATGTATTTTAAGACAGTAAAAATCTGTTGCAGTGCTTTTACATAACTTCCACCTTGTTTTTTTCTTTTCTTTTTTTTTTTTTTTTTTACTCGCAAACACAAATTCAACTAAACACAACAACTGCTGAGAGATACTTATTATGGTGTAAATATTAACGTGAGAACATTTTTGTTTATTCAAGCGTGTATAATATGTAACAGCTTGTTTACAGATGACACAATGGTTTACTGTTGCAACTTAAAATTGACTTGCAGTAACACTGTGTTTGCACTTTGTCCTGGTTTGTATTACACCTCTAAATTAATGAGCTTTTGATTAGCACAACTTTAAACATCATGTACCGACTCGCTGCAGTGGACATGGGGCGTCTTAACTCCACATAAACATAAACAATTAGCATCTAAACATCACAGAATATCTCTAATGCATTTACCTCAAGGTCATATGCTGCAGTATCATGAGGAAAAGAGCAGAAAGTGGAAATGATGGACTCAGAATTTCTAGATAAAATGACAAAAAGAGAATAGTACGTATTCCAGGTAACAGGAGTTATAGAGACATAATGTTCCCTTTTATCAGTATGTCCAATGCAGTGCTGGAAGTAAAAATAGTAAAGTACATTTGAGAGCAGGTATATGTACTTTTACTTTTCAGTCCAGTTAAAACATTTACAAAAGTATTTATTGCAGTTTGAGACCTGCTGAAAAGTCTGAAGAGTTTATTTTTAAAACATTTGTGGTTTGAGCAAGCGAAAATATACTGATAAAAACGGCTACAAAAAAATCAAGCACAAATTTTTATCTTTATCTGTGTAATCCCTCAGTCGCAACAAAACTTTATCAAAATAAATGTATCTGAAACCTTATAAGACCTCAAAATCTGCACAAAAAACTTTTTTACTCTGAAAGTACTTTTTTAAAGGCGTATGTTAATACTTTTAGCTTAGTAGATTAAAAAAAATATATAAAAAATTATGTGATACTTACTTATATATATTTTTTTTAAATATATTTTTTTGCTCCGATATCTGTACTTTTACTTAACAAAATTGTACTTCTACCACTGGTCAACTAGTTGAGGATAAAATTAAGTTGAACCAATTAAACCTAACGTTTTAATCTCAGGTCCACAAGTTGATGTATTGACTCATTATTAAATTACTAGATTGCCGTATTAAAGGAATTACATCAAATCATATTGCCCAAATTAATTAGTTCATAGCTGAGATTTTAATTTCTGTGTGTTTATATATTGATTTAATATTTGCTCACATTTTTCCATCCCAGACACCATTTATCACATCAGCTCATCCACGATAATGAGGAATGTAACTCGGCTGATCCTGTCACATTCTCTGATCCAGGTGTCTAAAGACGACCGCAGCGACATTGAGTCCAGCTCGGATGAAGACGAAAGCCCTCCTCTTCCTCCTCCTTCGGCCAATCAGAGGCACCACAGCAGCGCCACCAACGGCACCAACAAGAGCCACGGTACCAACGGCTACCTGACGGGGGCGCTGTATCCCGATGAACACTGACCTGTGGAGAGCACTGCACTGGAGCCATGCTACAGACACCTTCCATTGTTTGTATGTGTGTGAATGAGTGAATGATGTGAAGAGCATTGCCTGTTTGCTATGGGAATATTGGGGTGAAAAGGCTAAGGAGTCCTCTTTGCATTTAAAGATGAAGTGGGTGTAAACACGTACTATCTATGTCTGATGGGTAGAAAGACCTTAAAAGAACCATACTTGCATCACAAATTAGGAGAAAACTGCATTAACGAATAGATTTTTAAGTCATTTGTCAAGTATCACGATTATTTATTTCTTTTTTTTTTTTTCAAAATTCAGAAAAAATAAACTGGCCATAAAAGCAAAGTGGTCAGAGGATCCAAAAATCTAGACAAATGAAATAAATTTAAACTAAGTACTTCAATAAATCTAAGTAGCATTATCACTATATAAAGATTTCAATGTCTATTTTAATACCAAAAAAAAGCCTCTTTGATACCACAATACTAAAAGAATGCAAATTTCAACACTAAATAGTAATCGTTTCTTTAATATTTTTATGGTGGCTTTATATTAGTTCCAGTATAGATCTGTACCATTTAAAACTAATCAGAAGTAAGTCCAACTTTCTCCTATTTGGGATTTTGTGTCAGTATCTCTACTTCTCCACTAAACTACTCGTAAGACGGTAAATATTTTAAATTCATTCGTTTTAACCAATGTTTTTGCAGTCAAGTCAAAACCCAATTACAACCACACCAGTCCCAAGGCAGTCATAGGGCAACGAGGAACTATAACACTGTAATATGTCCCGTGATGTAAGGAGCATGAGTAAAATTAAACACTATGAGTCAAAGGGAAAACAAGACATGGGCATTGTTAAAATTCAGTGGATTCACCTCAAAGCAATAACTAGCATTCATTTTCTTCAACAACAACAGACTGGTTCAATTATTTAAGTGTTTCATTGATCTCACTACAGAATTTTAATCAATTTTTGGTAAACAGACTAGACATTGTTCTGTTTTCATTGCACAAACCCTTTGCAGAACACTCAGGTGCACAATACACATAAAAATCAATTGGCTTTTTCTCTGTCTTAATTGAATAAGTCTCGCTTTAACATAACGCCAAACACTTATGATTAACTAAAGGCACTGTACCTGATTTTTACTATTTTTAGTATCTTAAAACAGAACTAGTTCACTTTTAACATTTTGCAGTGGTACGAAGTTATTCCTCACTTATCGTATACACTCCTGGCATCCTAATAATTCACAGCAATGAATTTATAAGCACTTTTCATAACTTTGAGGCCAGAGCAGAGGTTTGCCTCAAAGGTAAAGCTAACACTAGCATGCTAATGTGCACTTCCTAATTATCGGACAGTAAAAATGCTTTCAATTTGGGTGCAGACAGAACGCAGTGGATTTATTTTGTCCTCAACAGATGCTTAGACAATATATCTATACAAATTTGGCTCAAATACATGGGAAAAATCAGCTACAGGATCGTTTTAAAAAGAAATTGGTCATGAGGTTCAGTATTGCCCGATTATCACTGCCCGTCTTCAATGATTAAACTTTGGCTAAACTTCTAAAACGACCCAAATCAGATGGAAAATGTTAAAGAGGCAAGCCTTAGTTATTTCACCCCAATGTATGTTACAGTTTTCTAATGAGTTCTGTTTTTCTTTATAATTTCTGTCATATTTATTGATATGTGCATCTCATTCAGATTAGCCACTTCATGGTGTTAGCACTTGGCATGCTACGTACCGCTACATACTGTCAACGGGCACGCTAGCCGAGGGTACGATTTCTTATGTTTGTCTCAATATTGTTATGTTATTTATTTTTTATAATGATATATTTGCCAATGGTAGTCAAACCGCTATTTTGACGTCAGTGTTGAATGATCTTTTAATTACAGACACATTTCGAGTATTTCAAAAGTGCTGATCAGTACTGGGTTTGCGTTGACCGCCACACCCCACAAATATATGCCAAAAAGTGACGATGTCTCACTCACGATTAATGTACGGAGATTGTTTTTCGATTCCATGTCACACTAGTATGAGATGTCAATAACAGTATTACATGTTTGGATCACTATGGCTAGATGCTGTATTCCCTTTTCTGAGCGATTTGTTAAGTATTCTTGTACATTTCTGGTATGAGCATTTCATTAAAAAGGTCATTTGTTATGATGCAAGAGTTGTTTGGATTATTCAATAAAATGTATAAACATTGCAAATTGTATTTATTTACTTTTTTGAATGCATTACCAGAAGCACTCTAGCAAAAATAAAGAAAACACTGAATGACTTTTTGGTACTTTCTACATTTTAAATCCAGTGGTCCCTCGTTTATCTCGGGGGTTATGTTCTAAAAATAACCCACAATAGGTGAAATCAGCTTTATTTTTACAATTCTATATGTTTTAAGGCTGTAAAACCCCTCACCACACACTTTATATACTTTTCTCAGACAGACATTAACATTTTCTCACATTTCTTTCTTGTTTAATTAATATTGACTTACACATATTTTAAAGTTCTTCTGACCGTGCCTCTTTGTCCTGGAGCTACTCTGTTATAGTGTCAATCGAACATTTATGTAAATTTGTCTGAACACATTTTGTACTGTACAGGAGACACGGCACGGAGGAGACTGATGGACAATGGTCTACAGTCCGACAGCCAATCAGGACACAGAAGACAATGCACGTTCATACACTGTAAAAAAGCATGCAAAAGGTCGCAAAAGGTGAACCGTGATGTGGCGAGGGACAACTGTACATACAGAAGACATCAAATATATGAAGTAAGATATATGGACTTAATTAACAAATGTACAATTTTTCTATAAACAAATTTCACAACTACTGAAGCTTGTATGAAGTATTGCCAAGACATGTTCATTGTTTTTAGCTGCACTAATGGAAAGAAAAGCTAAGTAGTAACTAAAATTATTCATAATATACTGTAAGGCCTTTTAATATCGTGGCCTGCTGTTTACTGTGCTGATGGAGTAGACATTATTCGTTTCAGCAGGGACTCCCACACTTCCTCCACCCCAGACACTTCCTCCAGCTCCTCCGACGGGTCTGAATTTCAATCTTTAGCAGCAAATTCTATCCTAGACTTCGACCTGTCTCCATTCAGACTGTTTAGATAGATGTGGGATTGTTAGCATTAGCTTTTCCTTTCAGTGACCGGTGTGGAACAAGTTGGCAAACCCTCCGCAGAGTCGATTTTTTAAGTCCGTCATTATTATTCACCTCCACTGCT
The DNA here is from genome assembly GCF_009829125.3 of Periophthalmus magnuspinnatus. Taxonomy (NCBI): domain Eukaryota; kingdom Metazoa; phylum Chordata; class Actinopteri; order Gobiiformes; family Gobiidae; genus Periophthalmus; species Periophthalmus magnuspinnatus. The sequence goes on from NC_047146.1 coordinate 14,470,075, forward strand.
CCTTTGATATTGAAAGCCTTCGTGTAATGTTTAATGCATGATCTCACAGTTTGGGTGAAAGCCGGCTCGTGTGGAATCAAAAGTGTGCAAGGTGTCACTGGAACATACTTAAAAGTACTGTGTGGTTCCACTGTGAAAATACATTATCTCGTCAACATGACACCGATTTTAAATTTCAGTTTGGCTAAGATATTTATTTCCCCTTTTGTGTCAGTATCGCTATGAGAATACAAAGCATAAAGACAATGTGTAACTTTCTGGTAGAGGGTCCACCACCTGCTTGTCTCCATGGAGATGCCTCGAATGTTCCACAGTATTCCATTAAATTGATCTGTCATGCAGTTATTCAATTACAATCCTAAAAAGACCTTGAAAAACATGCACTGTTATTGTTACTATGGTCGCCTCTTCGCAGATCTGACCTGTAACTTGGCCCAGTCAACAGTTAAATAAGAAAGCTGCATGAAGAATAGCAACTGGATAAACCCTCCACTAGAAAAGTTACACAGTACACCTTTAAGTAAGAAATGTACCGTAAATTTTGGATTATAAGCCGCTACTTTTTTTCCACGCTTTGAACCCTGCGGCTTTTACAGCAGTGCGGCTTATATATGGAATTTTACTGGATAACGGACCCTGGGGGGCGCTCTCTAGCTGTAAACGTAAAAGTGAGACAGACGTGGGGAAAGATTCTGCTCTGAAGAATTCACTAGTTTTGATTTTGAACGATCATTTTGCGCATCATGAAATGGATATGATGCAGTTTTTAAGATAAAGAAACAGAAAGGAAACAGAGCAGGGGTCGGCCTTTAACACGCAAAGAGCCATTTGGACCCACTTTCCACATAAAATAAAACACTGGGAGCCGCAAATACTTTTTGACATCTAAAATGAAGATAACACTGTATAATAACAATAATGTAACGGAATAATGTAGGTTTTACTTTCACGGACAAGCCTTCTACACGTGGCAGATAAATATGGCAAAAACAACTTAAGTGCATAAAAAAATACAACTCACCAAACCGCTGCATCATGCATCGCACTGATTATGTGATTATGTCTACTCTGCTCCGCAGTTTCTTTAAAAAAACAACAACAAAAAAACTCGTAGCGTATCGTTTAATCCCAGGTGCTTATTCTCCATGTGCCAAAGCAGTTTTGAAGGTTTCATTGCCTTATTTGCTTTTCCCGTATGTTACGCAGAGCGGACTCTGTGCGTGAGAGTCACCTGCAGCGACAAACCCAGATTTTAAGTAGGCATTGTCTGTTAAATTTATCTTTCTTTTTCTTGGAGGTCGTAGTCTCCTCTTCTGGCTCCTCAGTTGTCCTTTTCCCCTTTGTTAAAAAGATCTCCAAAGACTTTTGTTTTGGCTCATTTTCACTCGCTTGTGGCTCTACTTTTGTGCGTCGTGTCTGATGTGTTAAACGTGATACGTCACCGCGGAGACAAGAGCAGATAATAAACTTGCTACTACATCAAATAGATTTCTGTGGCGATTTCCAGCAGGATTTTCATGATACATCTACGGACGAGCTTATTAGTGTGTCATTAGGGACGGGCCAAAGTTGCTCCTGACCCCTGTGCGCACAACGTCTGAAAATCAGGGCTCTTTACGCAGGACTGAGCTGTGTCTGTGTTAGTTCCCAAGCCACGCAGAGCCGCAGTATGAGGCTGAAAGAGGCGCATACGGCTCCGGAGCCGCGAGTTGCCGACCCCTGAAATAGAGCCACTGCACGTAAGCTCGACATCAATGAATCCAACTTGGTCAATGTAAAAAGACGACAAAAGTTTTCAGAGGAAATAAAAGCAGATTTTCCGTGTTGGTGCAGCTTTATTTTCTAAACCTGCAGATGTGTTCATCCCGTGTTGTTGTCGTGTTGGTGCCAATTTTCAGGCACAGTTTAAAAAAAAGCGTGTCGGTGCACCGTCTTTCTGTGTAAATATCTCATGTTACAATATGAAAACCTGCGGCTTTTATTCAGGTGCGGCTTATATATGGACAAAATTGATTTTCTCTTCAAATTTAGCTGGTGCGGCTTATATCAAGGTGCGCTCTGTAGTCCGAAATTTACGGTACTTAAGTAAAAGTACAGATACAGAGGCAAAAAGTTACTCAGGTAAAAGTAAAAGTATCAGATGAAAAAATCTATTTAAGTATTTAAGTGTCGTTTACAAATGTACTTTAAGAGTAAAAAGTAAAAGTATTTCACACAAGTGTTGTTAAGTGTAGTGATTTAAAAAGAAACATATTTTGGTCAACAATACCAATCAATTTCTTATATTTTTTTATGAATTTTGTGCATTTATTTTTGTTCACTCAAAGTCAAACTTTGAACTCGAAAACTTTAGTCAGGATGTTTCCACGAACATGGTAAAAATAACTTCTCAAATCAAATGAAAAGTACTTTTTACTTTTCAGCCCAGTTAAAAATATGTGGTGGAGTAGAAAGTACAGCTACAGCTCTCAAATGTAGTGAAGTAAAACTGCAGTACTTTACTACTTTACTAACTCAACTGCCACGAATTCGAAGTGTAATTTATTACTCAGTCACACCCAGTCAGTCCACTCCTGTTGTCATTTAACTTCTTTCTGTGTACACTACATACAAGATAGGGGAATGCTTTTGTGTTTTAATCTGCTGTAACATTATAGAAATAGAAGTACTTTAATGTTTGTAGTACTGGACCCTGGAATTTTCCTTTCTTTGCACAGCTCCCTTATAAAACATGCAGGTAGTTTGCGCATGAGTGGTTTTACCTGGAGGGTTGCGGTGTGCAAAGTTCAAAGTCCGAAGTCCACAAACAGTCTCAAGATGAAGGACCCAATCAGCACCTGCATGGTAAGTTTCTCCTATTCAAAAACATACACAGACATGAGGGCACAGCACACTCGAAAACATGCATTGGAGGATGAAAGAGCACACACCTTCCAGTCAGGTACATTCTAACACATTTTGGAGGGTAAAATTATATAAAAATTACGATTAACCAAAATTTGTGTTTCAGTACAACCAGCTGTACCAGGATGTCAAGCGGTTTTCCAAATCAGGGGAGTATTTCTGCAAAGAACTTACAGCAGTTTTTCATCAGAGGTAAGTTACATTTTACTTTACATCCATTACCACACTTTTATAATCCGAGTTGTCAAAACATTGGCAAGATAGTTTTTGTTTGACTTCTGCTTCCTGGTCTTAAGCGGAGCTAAAACGAACACTTAAGGTGAAATGAAACTTAAACTGGCTACATTTACAATTTTTGCTGACAACTATAATAATGTACAATGTTATTTGCTTATACGTAATAGATTCAAAGTGTAATTTTAACTTTATCCATTGACATTAACTACACATTCACTCAGTCTCAAGTGTTATTCTTTGACTTTCCATGTTGTCTCAGTTTGTCTAAGAATTAAACAATAACTTTATGTATCCTGATGCTACATGCTAAAGAATTTGATGTAGTTTATTATATTTAAAGGAGATAACGCAGGTTTTTCCACTAATTACAGGGTTGGTAGTTTAATTCTCACTTCCCATTAAAGAGAGAATGTTATTGTGTCCTTGGGCAAGACACTTTATCTTATCTTGTCTGAAAGCTTTAATATATTTGGAGAGGGGCTGAGTGGCCCTTGGTGGAACATTCTTATCATTGGGTTGGCATTCATTTACAAAGCTAGTTCAAACCTCACCAGAGTTCATACTGCCGGTGTGTCCTTGGGCAAGAAATTAGTGACATTGCCTGTGTACTATTATCACTGTACTTGCTTGGTTGCTAAGGCAGGGCATCCAGCTTAAGTATTTTCTAGTTCTACAAGCTTCATATGCTAAAAATGTAATATCTTCATAACATCTCAACCTTTTTTTTTTGTTAATCTCGATCTTTTGTAACATTTGCACTCAAAAATTTCTCATTCCAGGTCTGAACTTGAGCTGACGTACTCTAAAGGTCTCCAAAAGTTAGCTGGAAAACTCATCAGGGCGTCTAAAGAAATGACCAATAAGTAAGTCAACATTTTCAGCAACATAAAAGTAGCTTAGCCTCTTAGCCTTTTTGTTTGTTAACCTACATCAGCACTAACTTTTCCATGCTGGCTCCCCGCTCAGTTCCACCTACAGTGCGTGGTGTCATGTGTCCGACGAGATGTACTCAAGAGCGGACGCCCACAGGTACACGACCGCACATACACACAACCACACAGGTACACAACTGCACATACACACAACCACACAGGTACACAACCACACAGGTACACAACCGCACATACACACAACCACACAGGTACACAACCGCACATACACACAACCACACAGGTACACAACCACACTGGTACACAACCACACGTGCACACAATAGAAGCAGGGCTGGGTCTCGCTTTGAGGGGTCCTGTGTTAAAATTTAGTTTGGGCAGGCACTATTTTCTGGATTTCTTTCAGATAACATCACAACAGTCTATACATGGATCTATATATTGAAAAGAGAAATTGTGTAGTAATTGTCCACATGAACTTATGTTGTTATAAGCCAAGTTTAAAGTACAGTACCTTTCTAAAAGTGGCACATCACCTGCAGAATTTCATCAAAATAGAAGGTTAAAAGTTTGGAATATTCTCCATGGAGACAGATGAGTTTTATGCTATACTGTGGAAGATTATAACTAAAATAATAATAATATTTCCAAGGAAACAAGCAGAAGAACATCAGCGTCCAGGTCAATAAGAGTCAAGTTTGTGGAGATGCAAATCCGCTCAGAGTAAAGAAAATAAACAAAACCAAAATGAAAAAAGGAGGGAAAATTTTTTTATTTTAGTCTATTTTTGGCTAAACTTTTACATACAGTTCATTTACCCATTTAAAAATGTACTTTAAGTAGATTTTCTCATGTGATACTTTTACTTTAGTAACTTTTTACATCTGTATCTGTACTTTTACTTAAGGAACAAAATTGATACTTCATCCACCTCTGCCAACAGGGCTCCTTTAAGTCAAACGGTTAGTTGTATTCAAGCTATTTATAAAAAACACACATGTCAAAGTGCATTATTGACCGATGACTGTAGCCTTTTTGTATCACGGTCATAAATCATCCAGGTTAGAGGTTATAAATTACATGAATTAATTTATCAGTGAACAGATTCTAAATAGAAATGTGATGACAACTCCCAGAGAAAATGGGCAAGAATGTCACGCAGGTTGTAAACTGGACTCACGTGCAACACAAAGAACACAGCCACCTCCTTGTCTCGGTGAATACAACAGGTTTGATTGAAATACGGAGCCTGCGTGTCTTCTAGAAAAACAAATTAAATGAGCAAATGACATATAGGCTACCCCCCTGATTAGCAACAACTGAGGGGAAAACAGGGAGGCAGGAAACAAAGGACTGGAACAAGCTGGGACACGAAGCTGGACTAGGGATAAATAAGAAAACAGGCAGAACTGTGACAAAGAGCCATTTTTTTCCCAATAGAATAGAAATAGGTACTGTATATTCATGCAAAATACTGAAGCGCAAAATCCACACACACAAGTCAAAGCTGATCATTTATATCAGTGACTACTAGACACTTAAGAGTAATAAGTAAAAGTATTTCACAAGTGTTAATTTGTGTGTGTTGTGTGTATGTTTTAATGTAGTGATATTGATTAAACTATGGTACAAAGTTTGGTCAACAGTTGCTATATGAATCAATTTCCTTATTTTTCCATGAATTTTGTGTATTTATTTTCGTTTGCTCAAAGCCAAAGCTTAAAATCAAAACTTTAGTCAGAATAATACTACAAATATGGTAAAAAATAACCTACATTTTACTTTTCAGTCCAGTTAAAAATGTAGTTGAGTAGAAAATGCAAACATCTAGCTCTCAAATGTAGTGAAGTAAAATTAAAAAGTATCCACTGTAAAATGCGCTTAAGTAAAGTACAGATGCTTAAAAATTTGACTTAAGTACAGTATTTTACTCCTTTTACTTCCTCACCTTCTACCACTGCCTGTTGGATATGCGGCCCGTGTACGTGCATTGTCTGCTTGTAGATAAAAACAACTCTGAATACAACCACAATACAAATATAAGTATATGACAAAGTAAACTGTAGCCTACTAAATGTATGACTTTGTTTCAGGTCACTGGGCAATGCCTTTCAGCAGGAGGCCACAGTGGAACTAAAGCAGGTCCTAGATGAGCACAACAAGAGGAAGAGGCCTGTAAGACGATGATTTATTTACTTACAAATATCTGAAATACTTAACTTTTGAGTTGAACTGAACATTTATACCTGTTTATCTTAGCTTGATAATGCCATTGAAAGAAGTGGGAAAGCAGTTACAGCAAACTGGACAGACCAACTCAAGGTATTTCTAATGTTGTGTATGATTTAATTTTGCACAATGGTCACAATTACAAGGAATCAGCGTAAAAATAGCTGTTCCCTTTATTGGTAATGTTAATCGTTTGGTCAAATTTGCATGATATAGTCTCTTTCAGTCTCACTTTATGTAATATTGTTTAAATTTTGTGTTATGACTTGGTATTTCTCAGCTCAAAAAGAAACTAATTGGTCTGACCAGAGAACACGAAGCTTTGTTCAACTTCGTAGAGAACAACAAACACATGAGCACCGAGAAAGAAAAACAAAAGGTAAGATGGACATTTGTAACTACTCTTCAATGTGTGTGAGTCCTTATGAGAACACATGAATGAGCTGTATTGTTTATTATTTCAGATGCTAAACAGGCTAACCAAGTCGGCAGAGCTCCAGGCGAGAGTGGATGATGAGTATTTCAACATGAACTTGGAGGGATATGAGACGAGACTCAAGTGGGAGAACACGCTCAAGGCTTGCTATCAGGTGAAACTATGGCAGTTTAGGTGCAGAATATCATTTTGTTTGTACGTATGATAATGGAATGTCTTTCAAGAATGTGTGATCAAAAAGATGTGTGCCTTTTCTAGTGCAGTGTAGGAAAATGTATTCGTAATTAAAGTAAAAGTTAAAATCATCAATGGACCATAAATGACATACAGGACCATATCTTGCCCCTGGTCTTAACACAACAGTAGCTTTAGTGAGATTTGAACAGATAGTGTGCTGAGAGTGTGGGATGTGGACAAGAGGTGTGCCGTGCTAAAATATCAGGTGGAGTGGAACAAGTTGAGAGCCTGATGAATGGATTGAGTGAATTGCCATATTTGTTAAAATAAATATTATTCAAGTGCACTTAAAAGGAAAAAGTGTAACATACTCAAGGCAGAAAAAGCCTTCTTTTATTTGGAAATGCATTAGGATGATAAATGCATAACATTTCAAGGTATGGTGACAAAAAGAAAGCACACACACACGTGAGAATCGTAAATTCAGCTACTTTTAGTTGTGACAGGCCTAATGTATTGTAAGACTGGTGTGTACGGCTAGAAAAAATGAAATGCAACAGAGGTTGGTTTGTATGTTTAATTCTAATAAAATGAAATAAAGGATATGACAGAAATTATTAAAATATTAACTATTTAACTATATATAACTATAGCATAACTTAAAATTTGGTCCTTCTTCTGGTCCATATAAAATGGCGAGAACCAGGGGCCCAGGAGTCGATGGAGCGTCACTAACCATGCTTGCTGGGGTTCATTTAGGATTAGTGGAGGACCATCACCTCCTCACACCTCTCTTTGCTGCTTGGTAATGAGGCAAATATTGCTGACATTACCCACGCTGGCAGTAATTTTAAATGCCACAGCGGTCACAGATTGGTTCAGATGCCATCACCATATATGTACATGTACTGTCCCACTCCAGCCACCAGCAGCCAAGTAAAGAGACTACCCATTGTGGAGGTAGCGGGAGTCTGACCCGGACACGCCCCCTCGCTTACGCTTCTGCTCCGTTAAGCCCAGGGGCAAGATACAGCCCATAAACTTAAAATACAATATCCTTTTATTGATTTAAGGAACTGTATGTAGCCTGTGCTATTACATTCTGAAGAAAAGCACCGCAATCAAAACTGAACCTGTGTTGCCACTGACTTGACCTGTTTATAGAGGACACCTATTAATTGGTCTCATTATATGGACAGGCCTCATGTGAAAGATCAGAACCTCCAGAATTCACTCATTGAGCTGCTGAGGTTGCAGGTGCTGGGATTTAGGTAGTAACAATTCAGATCAGAGAGAGTCCTTTTAGTTTTAACTCCAACTGGATTTCATCATTGAAACTGGAAATTCAAATGAGAGACCCATCTAAGGGTCATTTTCCTTTCTGATTGGATAGTTGTCTTGAGAACCAAGACATAAACAACTTGACCATTAAGTTTCATGGTTTTGTAATTAAGAAAAAATTAAAACGAATGACATCAGTAAGATTTTTTGAACATGCTTAGCTCGTATCTGCGGACACAGTTAGGTAATGTTTATAGAATTTAAAACCTTAAAATAATTTAATACTACATATGGTCTGCAGATCATTCAGGAGATGGAGAAACAGCGAATCGAAGTGCTGGGTGAGGCTTTGAACAGATACAACCTCCACATGTCCAGTTTTGGCCAAGCTCTCAAACATGTAGGTCGCCATCTTGACTCCTCTCACATACATAATAACTGTAGGCTACAGTAGGCCTGAGAGCATGTTCTCAGCGCTGCTGTGTTGTGCAGGGGCAGAAGCAGATCGAACAGACCGTACAGAGGGTGGATGTGGACAGAGACATAGACACACTACTGGCTGAACACCGCCTCCCTCCAGAGGACAACAAGGCCGAGTTTCTCATGGTCGACTATTTTGTAAGTTCTGGATTATTACGTAACCTACAACTTGAATTGGATTTGTCACTATAAAGACACTGGGCCGAGTTACAGGACTAGTACTCAGTTACATTTACTTGAATTACTTTAAGAAATTGGACTTTTCAGACTACTTTTCTAGCTGCATATTTTTACTTTTGCATTATTTTCAAGTAGCAGTACTCTTACTTCAGTCAAAGTTTTGGTTGCTCTCCTCACTGTGATTAAGAATTTTGGGGGTAGTTAAATTTAGTTACCTTTACTTGAGTAACCTGAAAAATTAAGAACCTAAGAAATTGGACTTTTTAGCGTACTTTTCTAGCAGCATACTTTTACTCTTGCTGAGTCATATTTTATTGAAGTAGCAGTACTTACTTGAGTTTCAGTTACGCTTCACACTATGAGGAAGTCCATAAATGACAAAAGCTTCATGTTGACAATATGAAATGATTTGAACATTTGTGTTTCTTGCACCGCTCCTTCAGATATGATTTAGTTTTTCTCATTTTTGTGACATACTTCCAAATTACTTCACTTAAAATAAAGATAAATTAAGTTGATAATTGTACTTTCTTTTGGGGTAAGAGCGAGGGCAGGGGTCCAACCTATGGCTCGGAGTCGAAATGTGGACCTAAAAGTAAATTTTGCAGGTCACAGTTACCAAAATAATTAGTTTATACTGGAATTTTACAACTGCTGCATCATCATAAGCTCAATAAAACCATTAGCAACCTGAAGTGTGGTGGCACTTGTCTGAATGGTTCACTTACTTGACCAACAGTTTATGGCCCTGTGTGACGTGTTTGTTATAAAATCCTGTTTGCACACTCTGGGTTAAGCGGTTGTGAGTTGTCAATATTGTGTGGGAAACAGAGGTGGGTAGAGCAGCCAAAAAATGCTCGCAAGTAAGAGTAACGTTACTTTAAAATAATATAATTCAAGTACAAAGTAGTGTCCAAGAAATGACTCAAGTAAGAGTACTAAAGGATTTGGGAAAACTAGATGTCTGATTTATAATTTGAACTTAATCTAATTGAGGGGGGGGAAAAAAACTTTAAATAATGCACAAAATCTGGTATTTTCAAAGGATAGACACAAAAATGAGACAAACAAAATCTACAGGAACAGTGCAAGAAACACAAATGTTCAAATCATTTCATATTGTCAACATAAAGCTTTTGTCGCTTGTAGAATTACTCACAGTAGGAAGAGTAATCAAAACTTTTACTCAAGTAGGAGTACTGTTACTTCAATGAAATATTAGTAAAAGTATGCTGCTAGAAAAGTACAATTTCTTTCAAAAGTTACTCAAGTAAATCTAACTGAGTAAATGTAATGGAGTACTACCTACCTCTACTGGTAAATGTGTTATTGTGATGGCCATTGAAAGTATTTTTACTGCAAATCTGATAAAGCACTTTAGCATATAAAGGTGCCAAAAGGAACAAAATTATCAATGGCGTTTAAGGTACAGTATGGTACTTTCTGCATGATTCTGTGAAAATCATACTTCAGAAAATTCTCCATGGAGATGAATAAGCTTTTATGCCATACTGTGGAATATTATAGCCAAAGGACCTAAGCAGGATATGAGTCTTTTAGTCTGCGGAGACACCTGCCTGCTCATAGTAAACATTCAAGTTTTTCAGTGCAATAAACACAGCCAAAATTACAAAAAAAAAAAGAGCTTTTATTGTTTTGGTCTGTTATGAGCTAAAAGGTTACATACTGTGGCTTTAAATTTATGTTAATGGAGTGTGTTTTTTAGATTAGCGAGGGGATTCTGAATTACTCTTAGGACAAATCTTTACATAAATCTGTATATTGCTACTACCATGCTAGATTTGACTTATTTTCACAATTTTACCATCACTATTATTATTATTCAAGTGTTTATATTGTATTTGAGCAACTGTGTTCAACTATCTGTCCTTGTGGATCAATAAAGTAGGAAATGATATGGTTGGCCAGACAAATTTGTAGTTTTTGGGGGCATATTTCATGCTCATGATTTGAAAAACAAAACTGAATATTGACTGTTCTTCTATTTTGTGGCACAGGAAGAGGACAACAAGTCACTGATGGGCAAAGAGCGGAGGAGAGAGGCGCTGCAAATCAAAGTGCAGCGGCTACAGGACAATATCGCCAAGACTAAGAAAGATATTGACGGTAAGTCCATTTACACCTATACAGAGTCTTACTTAAAGGTGCAATGTGCAACTTTCAGGTGGGATGTCCTTTATCTGATGTTAGTCATTTGCCTGGAAATTTCAACAGTATTGCATTAAAATGATCTATTTTGCAGGCCTAACACAGATGACCCAATTTTCTTCCAAAACATTTTTCCCACTTTTCAACATATTCCACCTGTTCAGTCACACTTATAGGAGACTAAAATACAGTACATGACCCCAAACTTTAAAAATGTTTGTATCGTGCAATCCACAGAAACACTGAAACGCCTCATAGAAGACTTCTGGCCTTGGCGAGAGTTGGCGGCTCAAACACCCAACAAAAAAAAACAATATATAATTTTACTCATCGGTTCATCACTCTCACTCTCGTATTGATCTAATATTCAATAGTAATTCTACAATGCAACAAATTACAGAACAGCAGATTCATCCTATAACTCTCAATAACCATCCACCATTATCTTGGAACTTTTCAAATAAACCTAAACCAACCTCCAGATTGCACAACAGCATTTATCTGTGGGAGCTGGAATGACAATGCTAACCTGTGGGTCAATGGATCAGACCGCTCTACCGATGACATTTAAGTCGAAAGCGGGATTCAAACCACTAACTGGATCACTGAACAAACACTCAATTGAGCTACTGTCGCCCACAAATAAAAGAACTCAATTCCTCATTCACAGACTCAGACAATAACACTTCCTCCATTGCAATAAATCAGGTAGCAAATCAGATCAAATTAAACAAAGAAAGAACATCAATTCGCATTATCATGAACTCAACAGGGAAGCGTACAACGTCCCACAAAGAAATTAATGAAATATTTCAACATTTTTTACAGCATTCTATTCCTCTGAAACTGAACCAAACTTGGCCCATATCCACTCTTTTCTCAACAATATCAAGCTTCCTACTCTCTTCCACAACCACATATCAAGATTAAAATCACAGAACTTGAACTTTGCTCTGCGCTCAAACGTGTCTAGTAACCAATCTCCCGACCCTGATGGCTTCCCTGCTGAATTCTACAAACATTTCTGGTCCATACTCTCACCGTTATTCATGTGGGTGCTACAGGAATCAAAACTCCAAACTCCCAACCGGTATGAGCTCTGCCACAATATCCGTAATCCTCAAATCCATTAAAACTACCCTCCAGATACAGACCAATCTCTCTTATCAACGTAGACACAACATTAATTGCCAAAACACTAGCCCTTCGATTAGAAACAGTAATACCCACAATCCCACAAACTCAGACCAAACAGACTTTATTAAAGGAAGACACTCATCCACCAACAACGATACTATTCAACTTAATCCACTGGTCAATATTACAACAAAAAAACACCCCTAGATGCAAAGAAGGCATTCGGCAGGGTTGTTTGGACTTTCCTGTTGGCCACATAAGGCTGGTTTGTCTTTGAAGAGTCGTTCAGTTGGATAAGGATTCTCTACAATTCACCTTGCACCACAGAGCTCGCCAAGGACGCCCACTTTCTTCATTATTATTTTTAATCTTTATAGAACCACTACCAGCAGCGAGTCGCCAAAGCAGCCACATCAGAGGAATTCAAACCCAAAGCACTGAACATAAAATTAGTCTACATAAATGATATACAAAACCCATCCTCATCACTTCACCACACAAGAAAAGTCATAAAAGATGTTATCCCTCAGTCGTCCAGGTCCGATCCTTAGTAAAAGACGTCTGTGTAATCACTCAGACGTCCAGGTCTGATCCATAGTAAAAGCCGAAGTTAAATCTGTTAACTGGACAAAACGTTGGAGTGAAGATGTTTTGCTGCTCATCCAAGCCGCTTCTTCAGTTCTGGTCAGATTGCCTCCATTCCTTAAGCAGGAATTGGGGCCTGAGACCTAATCTGTCCCCTATCTATAATTGCATCTTCAGACCCAAAGCAAACAAAACATAAGAGAACAATAGTGTGAGCCATTAGTGCCATTAAAGGTTCAATAGGGCCATTAAGGCTGAAACTGGAGACAATAGCTGTTTACAGTTTCAGTAAATATAAGACTGACAGATATAAGACAGTGTCCACCAGTAATCTGACCAGAACTAAAGAAGCTGCTTGGATGAGCAGCGAAACATCTTCTTTCCTACAACGTTTTGTCCAGTTGACAGAATTATCTTCGGCTTTTGCTATCCATAGTAAAAGAAAAATTCTGTTCTGTCAACTGGACACACCTGTTTGTACAGTTACTCTAGTTAGTGTAGTTCAATATGCCTTGCTAACAAACAGAAACTGTAAACAAATAGGTGTGTAAGCTGCAGTGTTGTTAGCTCCTCCCTTCAGAGAGATAAGGCAGTGTCCACCAGCAATCTGACCAGAACTGAATAAGCAGCTTGAATGAGATGAGCAGCAAAACATTTTCGCTCAAATAACTTTTCGTCTTTTACTATTATAACTAAAATCATTTTCAAACAACTGGAACAAATCTTCAGTTTTTCCATTACAACACAATAGTTTGGATGTGGCAGCAGTGACCACAGCAGTACTACTTACCACCCGTCACATCACATACCTCAGAATAAAGGTTTCCCCGCAGGCTGTCAGAACTGTTTACACTCAACTTCCCTCCACTTCTTAAACAAATAGAAAGTGATCTGCCATGCTGGAATAATCTCCCCGTTTCACTCACAGGCAGAAAAATGTCAATTCTTCCCAAAGTCAATTACCTACTTTCAATGACCCCAGTACAACCCTCTCAAGCCTGGTTCAAATCACTCGACACTACATCAACAAATTCTACTGGAAAAACAAAATCTCATGAATAAAACGCACCATTCTTCAGCAGAGGTGGGAGGTAAAGAAGTAATAGTAAAGTGCTGTACTTAAGTATAATTTTTTGTTATCTGTACTTCTACACTGGATACTTTTGTCTTTTACTTCACTACATTTCAGAGCAGATATCTGTACTTTCTACTCTACATTTTTGATCATTTTGAATCAGTATGACTACATTTACACTTTAACAAATTACAGTTGTGTGAAATACTTTTACTTTTTACTCTTTAACTACATTTTTTAACAGGTTCTTAAATACTTCAGCTGATTTTTTTCATGTGACACTTTTACGTGAGTATTTTTTCCCCCCGGTATCTGTACTTTTACTTACAAAATTGAGTACTTCATCTCACCACTGCTCTTCAGAAACCAAAATTACAAGGAGGATTCAATGCACCAAACATTTTTTCCACTGTTCACTAGCTAATCATCTGTTCCATCATGTTTGACCATCATATTCATAAATACATCCATTCTGGCGCTTAATCTGGACAGACACCAAACAATCCATTTACAAAAACCAATCAATCAAGAAAAACCCATTGTTCAAAGCGCCAACAACAACATCAGCTCTGACAGCCTGGTGAAAACTCCACCAAATAAAAACACCCCACTTGTACCATCCAAATACACACTGCTCTGGCACAATCCTGGATTCACAAGGAACAATAAACCCCTCAGTTTCTAATCACGGGCAGAAAAGGGCATAGCTCACTTCGGTCACATTTTTACTAACAGCACAAAACACAACTGGTTCAGCAAAATGGCATTAGGTGCAGCTGCTTCCTTGAATATTCGCAATTAAAATCAGTAATTCACAAGAAAATCAATAATCGCACAATCAATCCAGACTTTCCCCACTCAATCTCAGAGTTTTTCAATCTAACTCCAACGAAAATTAATCCCAAAATATATAAAATGATCACAAAAACAGATGCCATGAGTTTCTTACCAATCCTAAAAACACAACAGGATCTAACACTTGCTCCCAATGCCAATTTCTGGCTCCAAATTTGTACAAATATATAAAATTACCCATAACTCCAACTGACTAAACTAATTCAATTCAAGGTTGTTCATAGATAACACTATACAGGCTACAGATGATCAAAATTTGCTCACATTGGACACAAGGAAATAAAGACGACTACCTTCACCGCCCATCGATCAATACATTTTGGGTCACTCGGTCACTTTCTCTATATGCTCGAGACACTTCCTCAGTCAACCTCAGCCAAGGCAACATAAAACATATCCTTGTGCTGCTAACTATAACCAACAAAATCACAACTCCTTTGAAAGTATCTCCGTATACTCAGAACACACATCTCACACATTGCCATCCATCATCGTCCTACAGTCATAACAGCCCAGACTCAGAAACACACACAAACTCAAAGGCCACAAACCTTTCCACTGCAGGTCCAAAAACCGTGTCTTATTAAACGCACCACCGCCGTATCCCAGGGCACATACGCATTTAAAATGAAATGAAATAAAGCTGTCAGACAGAAAGAAATCCTGTACTATTAATAACCATAACTCACCGTGTATCAGGACAAATCCAAACATCTGCATAATAAATCATCATCTACTTCAGCTACTGTTGTCACCATGCCAACTCCTCGTCTCGCATACATCTCTACAGAACACACAGTCCTTCACCCACGTGTCCTTTGCCCTTTTTTTCTCTTTCTCTCTCTCTCTCAACTCTGACTCAACCCAAAAACTGAAACTAATTAAAGTTTTTAATATGTTTTCTGCAAATATATACTTTGGAACAAATAGGCAAAGCAATAACATCCTCCAGAGAAGTTGCATATTGCACCTTTAATATAGTTAGAATAGACCATTTTAACTTTATATTTTTGTAACAGGCATAAAACGACTGATAAAAACGTACTCTGAAAATCCATCTTTTTCCAATGAGAGGAACATCGAGGAGACGGAGCAGCAGTTAGATGAGGTCAGTCGTGTTTTTTAATCGTTAAATTATTTGTTTTGGGGTTTTTTTGTAAGCCATTTATTCACAGAGAGAGGTGGGTAGTACTTAATGACATTTATATAAGTAAGAAAGTTCAATAGGCCTCGCTAAAAACAGAACTGTAAACAAATAGGTGTGTTAGTTTCAGTGTACAATAGTTCCTTCATAGAGACTCAAGTTGTAGTTTCTTAGTGACTACTTTTTACGTTTACTTAATGTTTTGTAGTAACATTACTTTTACTTAAGTACATATTTTGTCTACTCTGCTTACAGACCACTCTAAAACTCGACCTGCTGGAGGCCACTCATTACAAGCTGTCCCTGGCTCTGTCTGAAGTAGAGGGACGGCCAAAGTCACTGCATCGATTCACTGACAGCATCTCCAAATGGAAAGATAAGGTGAGACTAATCGCTGGTACCACTCCCAGGATTTAGATAAGCACAGAGTTTGAACGGGAGAAAAAGTTGTGTTGGTGTTATATTACGAGAGGTACAGGGGGGATGAGTTAAGCCTCTGTCCTCAGGGGATGTTATCTGATTTGTTTGGGTAATATTGTAAGATTAGTTTTTATTATTGCCACAAATTCAAAATTAAGTAGAAAATAAAACTGAATGAGAAAATGAAATCAATTTTGCAACTATTTCACCATGTCCTCACACTTCATAAAGAGAATGTGCATAGTGTTTGTGAGTATTTGTCTGCGCTCCGATTTCCTACATCAATCCGAAACATGCACAACGGGTAAAATCCTCAGGCTAAAGTAGTCTTGACCAAGCCTAGCAACAAGATCACGGAGATGCGTCCCTGAGCTTTCGCCCTCTGCACTGCTCTACCAGCATGAAGAGGACAAATTTCCCAAGGGGCCAATAAAGGGCACTATAACCTTAGCCTTATTAGTATTAGTAGTGTCAGTAGATGTAGTAGATAATAGTAATGTTATTATTAATTTTGTACTTTTACTAGATTTTAGATCAACTAGGATGACAGAGGTTCAGAGGACAGACTGCTTGTCCACCCACACAGACCAAGTTTTGTTGTGTCCCTAGGCAAGACACTTCACCCGTCTTGAATGTGGTGTGTGGGGTCGTGGTAGGTCTCGCATCCATCATCTCCCATTGTTTTAAAACCTCTGACAAGCGAGTGAATTAATAATGAAGTTTTCTCTGGTTAGTAAGTTACAATCTATGACAATCTAGCAATATATCTTGTGTTGGTACTGAAAAAAAGACATCTATAATGGTTCTGTGTATCGTTCTGTATTTGAAATGTTTGCAAGTCAAATTTGTCTCACAATGGGGAAAATGCGCGTTCATCCAGCTTCCTAATTCTTTGTCACCATTGTATTGACCCACAGAAATCCTGACTGTCCTATAAAACTCCTAAGAAGCACTAAATAAATTAAAAAGCTTATTATTATATTACTACTGTGTTTATGTTTCCTGGTGTAGGACAGTGAACACAGCGTTGTCCACCTGAGGCGCCCGGTGAAACTGAGGAGGTCTTCGTACCGTTCCCGTCGTTCCCTGAGGGCCTCCATCATTTACAAGGGGCCCCATCCCATTGGCCCCCAGCAGAGCGTGGCGCCGAGCAGGGCCACCTCACCGCCCCCAACCCAGGAAACAGGAGCTGCGGAAGGGGACAAGCCTCACACGGAGAGGGAACACAAACACGGTAACAATAATATGATGTAGTTGGACCTAGTACAGTACATTAGCCTGCCGGACATTAACTGTTATTGTTTTGAATTTTGTAAACCAAAACACAAAGCCTGTATCTAAAAGTATATATGAAGTTCTCCCCATGAAATAATCACTTTAATACAACTGTCCTGCCCAAGCACAATTTTTCTATCCAAAATGTATGTCTAATTATTGGATGAACCGAAATGTGCTCAGTGTCAATAAAGCTTTTTCCAGGTTTGAAATCATGAAAAATATACCTACCAAATACGTCCACATACTTATGTTTATCTGTGACAGAAATATTCAAAGGGACTGTATGTGGCCTGTACTTTTCCGGTTTTAAAGTTATGGTTGTCTGGGTTGCCAGTTCCTTAACTTGCATATAAAGGACACATATAAGTTTTTCTCATTCTCAGTATATGGACAGGCCTCATGTAAAAGCTTAGAACCTCCAGAATTCTCTCTCTGAGTTGCAGAGGTTGCACTAGCACTGATTAATGATTGGCTGCCGGTGCCGGGGTTTAGGTGGTCACGATTTATGTCAGAGGGGCCTCATTCTGCTTTCTGATTGGATATTCATCTTGAGAACCAATACACCAAATTATAAAACATGTCCAGTGTTTTTGTAATTATGAATAAATCAGCATTTTTTAATAGTTTTTCATCAGTAAACTCTGTAAAAATATTTGATTTAAACATGTTTACCTCGTATCAGGGGACAAATAGGTCAAGTTTATGAAATTTAAAATAACAATGTTACATACAGTTCCTTTAAACCTTTTATCTAAAGTCTTAACATTTTCAACAGCTGAACAATCCCTTAAGTCCTGCAGTATTGGACTATGTAAGGCCATATATGACTTCACCCCAAAGCAGGAGGATGAACTGTCCTTCAAAGAGGGTGAGTAAGGATACAATTCACAATATATAATTATCCAATCACACTTGTCTAATAAAATTAAAGTTTATTCCAGGTGACGTTCTAAACATTTACACAAAGGAGGAGAATGGCTGGTGGTTTGGAGAACTTAACGGACACAAGGGACACTTCCCCTGCACTTATGTGGTTGAAGTGTCTATGGAAAAAACTGTCAAAATGTCTGAAGAGGTCTTACAAAATAACACTCAGAGCTCATAAAAACAAACATTTACTATAAAGATAAGGACATGTTACTTGTATAAATGAAATATATAAAAGGACAGAAAAGAAGTTAATAGTTCTATAAAAGCATTTAAAGTAGAATTGGTGCAAGTTAGTTTTTTTTGTTCTCAAAGTCCAAAAATGAATCCTTAATGTCGAGCTAGAGCAACGAACTCTTTTCTGATGTTGGCGAGGAAAGCCGGAAGGTTATTGGTCTCCTGAAGACGTTTTTCCAGATTTGTTAAACAGTCCAGAGCTGGGTCACTGGACACAACTACATCAGAAAAGTACACAAATTATAGTTCAACATAGTATTAAGTGAAGCACCTATGTAGATATTTCTGTAATAAGTCATTTTAGTTTGGCATACCCTGGTAGACCCCCTCTGCGTTGATCCCCATGGTGACGATGTAGGCACTTGTTAAATCTGAGCGGTTGATGTTCTTGAAAATAAACTGCAGTTTTTCTCCTAAACACGAAATACAAAGTTAATATTCAGAATTTTGTAATGCAAATTTTAAGTCCTATATTTGCTTTTTTTATTTGGGATTTTTTGTACACAGTGAACATTATGTAAAAAGTGTAAATATTTTGTAATCATTTAACTGATATGAAATTAATTTTTGAATGATTGTAAAAGGTTTATAGTTGTATATTAATTCACATATGAATAATGAAACACTGGTTGATTAAATTATCTGTATCATGTTAATACTGTCAAGTTTTGCCAAATATATTTGTAAATATAAATTCAGTCATTAAAATATATTTTGTAATTTTACTTACTTTAACTCTCTTCTTCTAAAGATATAATTTATAATTTTGTTTATACTGATATATATAATTTATAGACTGGGCCCTTTGAAAGCACAAGATCATCAAAAAAAAGTTCTCAAATATGTTTCCCATTGATTACTGAAAGAATATGTTTGAAATCATTTTCATTTGAAACAGTCTTTTTTGCTTAGTACACTTATGATACAAACTGTGACATGTGATGCAAATGTGGAGTCCAGGTTGCTTTTAAACTTTGGAAGGACACCATAATCTCCTCTACTAATGAGCAACACTGTGTGTACAGTACATGACCATACTGGTATTTACCTCTTGAGACTTCTGCTTTGCCCATGATGGCTCGTATCTCCAGCCCTAGATGCTCCTGGAACATGTATCGGGCTTTCTGCAGGTTTTTCAGTCTCTTCTTGTTCGCCTTGTTCTGGGCTTCGATCACTGACGACAAAAAATGTATAACAATTCAGAAGTGCTTCCACAGTTTTATATTATTTATCTCCATGGTGACATACCATCTCGCCTCTTGGCTTGCTCCTCTTTGAGTTTCTCAATCTTGTGGATGATTTCTTCTTTCTTCATTTCCTTCTGCTCAATCTCAGACATAACTTCAGAAATGGCTAGACGTTTGTCCTTCAGTGATTTGCTCTTCTGTTCCAAGGCTAAACAAAGACAATTAAGTTAAAATGTAAATAGTTTTACAAGGACAACATGAATGTAAAGACAACATGAATGTAAAGTTATGTTTCATTTATATTATTACTTTTCAAACCTAAATGAACAGTAAAGTATAAAAAATATATATATTATATACACACACACATATATACATACACATACCCACACGCATATATGTATATATAACAACCCATAATTCTATAAAGTAAAGCTATTTAAACATGTTCAAATCCATACCTTTTTTGAATGATTCTATAGTATCAAACAGCATCTCATCATCCTTGCATTTCTTTATACACGTATCTGCAAAAAATCAATCATTCTTATCAGTTGCATGTTATAACTGAGTGTAGTTGCTGATAGTCTATAGACCATGCAGTGCTGCTTACTCACCTTGCGCAGACTTGATAAACTGTTTGTGTGTTTGGGACAGCTCGGTGGTCATGTCTGCAATTTTGCCCAGAGCTTTGAGGTGCTGGCTGTGGATCTCTTCCATGGCTTTAATGAAGTGCTCACTTGTGGCCGGGTCGGTTATAGACATCATGCTGCTCTGAATGGTGACACAAAAATCATAAATTATTAAATATGACTTCTAATGTTATTTAAATGCATTATTACCGACACCTGTGGTTGCACAGTATTTCACAAATTGAATATAAATCACAATTTGAGTAGGCACAATCTTCAAACGTCAAAGGCTGCAATTATTTAGATAATGGAATGTCTCTACAAACACGTTTGTAAAATCATGAGGCCCTTATATTAGTTGATCAGGTCATATTTCAGTCTTCTCTCACAAGTTAATGCTCTTGAAATTGTTTACAATGCATCCTCTGAACAGAATCTTACTTTTTAAACATATAGACCTACTGCAAATCTAATCGCAATACTTGTCAAAACTCAGCCATACTATGAACTTTCAAGATTTTTATGAGCTACTACATTTAGCTCTAATACACAATACGACAATAGGCAATGTATAATCTCTAAGGTTTCTGCACAGGCTTTCTCTTTTTTAGCAGTTTTGTTTACAATCCTTCCTTTCATTAGCCGTGGGTAACTTGCTCTTAACGAGGGTGAATTTGCTCAAGACACAAAACAATCGGATTAAATAATACATTTTCGTGGACAAAGCGTGTTCGTATAGTATCACTCACGGCGTTAAAAGCTCGGAAATAAGTAGTTTTTGATGAAGAACTAATCCACAAGAAAACGTCTTCTTTTCAAAAATCCGCGGTCTGTTGACTTCCGGTGTTTTTGTGGGTGGGGCTGCAACCCGGAAATGACGTAAAACTATTTTATTTTAATATTATTTTTATACTCTGTAATCCAATAACTATAGAACTAAATATTATTATTATCATTATTATTGTAGTATTTTGCAGAGAAAAATATAAGTGTATAATGGTGCGTCATAATAATACACTTACTTTGTTGTGCCTTGCAAATAAAAACGTAAGCAAGCATGTATTAATTAAAGATTAGATAAACAGTGGTGTGCAGCAAACTCATAAGTGTTGCTTCAGCTTCAGTCATTAATTTCCATTTCTTCTTATTTGTGAGATCATTATTTGTTGCATCCATGCGCCATCTTGTGGTCAATTTGAGAAAGTTCAACAAATTTGAAAATTAAAATAAAATAGAGTTCTACGAGAGCATGCAAGCCTGATCTCTTAAAAGATATATTTTTATTTATTTATTTTTATACAAATATGATGCTACACCTGTTGGTAGTGAGGCTGGATTATTAAACTGCAAATGAAAGTCTAGGCACTGTAAAATGAAGTGATTGAATTTTATGCGTTCAAAACAAAATGAGATCTTGGTTAAGACAACTGGAGCTAAGCAATTACGAGTTACACTGTTATATAATTGGATTGTCCATGTAAAAACATTAACACCATTCCTATTGTGGACGATTCAGCAAATGATCCAACCTGAGCTATAAGTTATGGATTTGTTAACCCTTAAGCTCCCCTTTAAAAACTCACTCTTCCCCTTAAAGCCATTTTAGGGCATAAAAGGGTCCTACTATAAAACAAGAATGACAAAGTTTGTTCTTGCTTTTTTATTGTAATCTCATGTCTTTACATACATACAAAAAATATATTCATTGTTCATTTTCATGGGTTTACTCTTCAGTCAAGTATATTCCTCACAATGTATTTCACTAGAATGTTAGTTGTAGCAAGTGCAAATAGGACAAAATAATAATAATAATAATAATAATAATAATAATAATAATAAATTTTATTTATATAGCACTTTTCAGGACACTCAAAGTCGCTTCACAGTAGATACAATAATAAAATATCACAAAAATTTACAACATAAAATCAAGCATTAAAAGCGATTTTGAACAGGTGAGTTTTGAGTTCTTTCTTGAAGGTGGGGAGGTCAGAGCAGTCATGGAGGGGTTTAGGTAGTGAGTTCCAGAGGGTGGGGGCAGCGATGGAGAAGGCTCTGTCCCCCCAGGTTCGGAGCTTGGTCCTACAGGGCAGGGACAGGAGGTTGGAGCTGGAGGAGCGGAGGGAGCGAGATGGAGTGTGGTGGTGGAGCAGGTCTGTGAGGTAAGGAGGGGCCAGGTTGTGGAGAGCTTTGAATGTGATAAGAAGGATTTTTGAAGTGGATGCGCTGAGGGACGGGGAGCCAGTGGAGCTTGTGGAGGACAGGAGTGATGTGTTCATGTGAGCGGGTGTGGGTGAGGAGGCGGGCAGCGGAGTTCTGAATGTACTGTAGTCTGTTGAGGGTTTTGGATGGTGTACCGTAGAGGATGCTATTGCAGTAGTCGATTCTGGATGTAATGAATGCGTGGATGAGAGTTTCAGCGGCAGAGAAGGTGAGTGATGGGCGGAGACGGGCTATGTTTTTGAGGTGAAAGAATGCAGTCCGGGTTATGTGCTTGACGTGGGGTTCAAACGAAAAATGGAAAGGAATGCCTTAAAGACCAGTTATGTTTTGCTAAAAATACAATCAAATCATTTTAAATACAAAAACAGTAAACATAAATAACATTGTCCCTTGGAGTTTGACATGTGACACACTATTCACTACACATTACACTGCCTAGCTGACAGTGGCCCCAGTAGTGACCAGTTTGTAGTAGGCGCCCCTCTTGGCCATCAGTGTGTCATGTGTACCCTGCTCTATGATGGCTCCCTGGGACATGACTGCAATGATGTCTGCATTCTGGATGGTTGACAATCTGTGTGCGATCACAATACACGTCCGGCCTTTTCTTGCCTCGTCTAGAGCCGTCTGCACAGTCTGGAAAAAATGTACACAAAATAATACATAGAATGAAATGACATAAGAATTCTAATTTGGATTTATGGATGTTAGGACTGCAATTTCAATTGACATAATTAGCAAATTACAAAGGCTTTTTAAAGTACCACAATTTCCCCACAAACAACTAAATATCTTGTCTCATTCTGCATAAAAAACTGCTAACCCTGTAGTTTCACTCTCTGAAATCATTACCTGAAACATAATTCTTGTATTAGTTTGTCAGGTATGTCAGGTAGTTTGTCATATGTCAGTCTTTTTGTCAATTTTTCTGGACACTTTTAAAATGTGAACTTTGAACAAAATCTAATCGCAGTGCTAGTAAGAAAAATCACAATTAGATATTTTTGTACAAATCGTTCAGCCCTGATGGATATGTTTGTGTACCTGTTCGCTCTCGGTGTCCAGCGCAGAAGTAGCTTCATCCAGCAGGAGGATCTTGGGGTTTCGGACAATGGCTCGGGCGATGGCAATCCTCTGCTTCTGTCCTCTGGAGAGCTGAGAGCCCTGAGCACCAACTTGAGTGTCATATTTCTGCAACAACCAGAGGAGAAAATGTAAGAAATTGTCATTGTTTAGAGTAAACAAGATAAAGGGCATGACGGCTTCCCTGGTTCATTAAGTGTAGAATTTAAAGTATGTATGAAAGTTTAGACTACTAATCTTAATAAAACATAGTTAAGACCTTTATATTTATGATTTCACAAAAAATAAAATGAAGTTTATAATTTTACTTCCTGGTTGGACATCAGATGTGACATATGTAGAAGTAATTTCATAACTGTTACCTAGCAACCAAAGGTTGCAAGGGTCAAAACTTGTATAAATTGCACAATAGTTATGATTAGACTAATACAAATAAATTACAACACCTTTATTTCGTTAAGTCAATGTTTAAACTGATGTAACCTGCATTTTGGCTAGAACTGTCAGTGTTGAGGTCTCACTGCTCACTGCTACTTCCTTTTATTCTCAACTTTTTTTTCCCACAAATTGCCTCTGACCTAATGTAAAATTATGATAAATATTTACCACAGGTATTATCCCACCAAACCAAGTCAGAATTAGACATGAAAACTGGCCATGATTGACAGGTGGATTAGTTAATCATGGACACGCACGGTCCACCCATATAAAAACAAATATAATTAAAACTGCAAGCAGTGATAAAGGCCCTTGCCACCCCTTGCGACCGCGGGCTGAATGCCCCCATGAAGATCCTGCATTTTGTTCCCGCTTACATCGTCCCTTCCCCCAAAATCAGTGACTGAGTAATACTACTCCATTCATCCCAATGAGAGCATTTCAGACATTTTCATGCCTGCACAGTTAGAAATGGAGGTATGTCTTCATTGACTTTTTTTGTTCAGTATGATGTGGGGAGTATGTGCACCAAATTTCAATTGTCTATCGCAAAGTCATTTTTTTCATCCCAGTTGACAAAAAACCCATGTATTTCAATGAGAAATATCAGACGTTGCCATGGCAACATACTTTCAAAAAGAGGTATGTTCTCATTGGCTTTTTTTGTTCAGTATGAGAATACGGATGTCCATGCCAAATTTCAAATGTTTTTGACAAAGTAAAATTTTTTTGATCCCATTTAAAATTTCAAGGGGGCGCTGTGGAGTAATGGATCATCTCAGTTATGTAAATTTTATATCATTAGGTTCAGATCATCAGTATGACCAAATGTATATAAATGCTGGCTTACAGGACACTGCATTTTTGAGATAAGTGCAAGTAAATACCATTTTTGTTTGGGTGTTGGCCACACCCAGATTTTATGATTTAGCAAAATCCAAAGAGTAGCCTATAATCCCACATGGGTCTAGTTCATTTTGACCAATTTGCAAGTTTCTTGAATGAACATCCATGGCATAGAAAATTCAAACGTGAGAGTAAAAATTTTGAAAAAATGAGTTCCACCCACAATGGCCGACTTTCTGTAGGGTTTAGGGTGAAGTCATAATATAATTTTTTACTTGCATTGACATGTTCTATGTTTGTATTAAATTTCAGTTACGGGCCATTTAAAACTTAAAAAAACCTATTTTTTCTTTGCAGGCTGGCCACACCCACATTTTATGACTTAGAGTGGCCTATATTCCCACATGGATCTAGTTCATTTTGACCAATTCATAAGTTGAAAATCCACACTGTAAAAAATATCAAACGTGAGAGTGAAAATTTTGAAAAAATTTAGTTCTGCCCACAATGGCCGACTTCCTGTAAGGTTTAGGGTGGGGTCATGATATACATTTTTGCTTGTCTTGACATGTTCTATGTTTGTACCAAATTTCATTTGTCTACGATGAAAAAGGTCTCTCATTGCCGTAATGTATTTTGACTTTTGAGGTGGCGCTTTTGAGTCGTTTTGAAGCATACATTTTTTAGGACATGATAATTCAAAATTTTTCACCATTCTTGAATTGTAGGTCATAGCTGGATTAGTGTAGAGCATCTATTTAGTCTACAACAAAGACCAGCACTCTGGACCCCATTCATTTCAATGACACATTTATTATGTTGCCACGGTAACATGGTTGCAAATAGAGGTATGTTCTCATTAACTTTTTTGTTCAGTATGGCAGTAGGGATGTCCATGCCCTACTGCCAAAACGTAAAAAAACCGTCAAAATTTCAAATGTTTTTGACAAAATAATTTTTTTGGGTCTCATTCAAGTTCAAAGTTCAAGGTGGCGCAGTGGAGCTATCTAATGTCTGACCTATGTAAACTGTATGTCATTACATTCAGATCAACATTTTTAACAAAATGTACGTTAATGCTGGGAAATAGGACACTGCAAGTTTGAGTTAGGCGCAATTTAAAACTTCAAAAAATAGCTTTTTTATTTACAGGCTGGCCACATTCACATTTTTTGATGTAGAAAATTCTAAATGAGTTGTCTATAATCCCACATGGGTCTAGTTAATGTTGTCCTGTTTGCAAGTTTCTTGAATTAAAATTCACAGTGTAAAAAATTCAAATGTGTCAAATGTGTCAAATGTGCCGACTTCCTGTAGGGTTTAGGGTGGGGTCATTATATAATTTTTTACTTGCCTTGACATGTTCTATGTTTGTACCAAATTTCATTTGTCTATGATAAAAACGGTCTCTCATTGCCGTAATGTATTTTTATTTTTGAAGTGGCGCTATTGAGTCATTTTGAAAGAATAATTTTTGTGAACATCAAAATAATAAATTTTTTGCCAAACTTGAATATAGGGTCAAATAAAATTGACTTAACATTCAGGGGGTCAAAAAGGGCCCATAATATCATTTTTGTCATGTCCTCACATGTTCTATTTTTTGATACAAGTTTCAGATTTTTATGTTGACCTTTTTCCGGGTCGGGATCCCATTGGCCCAATGAAAATTAAAGTTTGAGGGGGCACTACTGAGTTGTCTTTTGTTATTTTTTCTCGGGGTCTTCAGTGAAAATTAGAGCTCGTGGAGTTCTACTTTTTGATACCACTCACTGCCATGTCGGGGCATGTTTACAACTTGATTTTTGCCATTTTCCGGGCTACGGATGCGGTTTTAATGAGTCCCTTGCCAGGACGTTGTCCCAGGCTCGGGCCTAATAATGGACATTTTTTTCCCGCCCATTATTTTTCTTCTAAACCATAAGAGATAGAAACATGTGACTTTCTCACATTGTGCCCCATCACAAATAAGGCCCCTGTGAATTTTTTCATCAGTCCACGACAAATAGATTGTCTTCTACGAATTTTTGAAAATGAAATTTGAAGAGGGCGCTAGAGAGCCATTTTGTGAAATAGTGCCACAATTTGCATATCATTGCTCACAAAGGTGCATAACGCTAGTAACTCTAATGCTAATACAGCATGTATTAGCGTTTTCCCAACAAAAAATGTGTGAAAGAGAAATATTTTATTGAAATATTCCAAAAATTGCGATTTTGTTGAAAATTTACCATGACCACACCCAAAGTCATAATCAAAATGTAATTGATAATCTTTAGTCACACATGGGTTTAGTGGGATTTGACCAAATTTGAAATGGCTGTAATGAAAACTGTGTGAGGAGATGTCCTGAATGCGAGGGTGTGAACTTTTATCAATCCCGAATTTGATCCAATATGGCCAAATTCCAGTACATTTTAGGGCGGGGCCATAATATCATTTTTGTCATGTCCCGAAATGTACTATTTTTTTAATGCGAGTTTCAGATTTTTACGTTGACTTTTTTCTGAATTGGGCTCCCATTGGCCTCATGAAAATCAACGTTTGAGGTGGCGCTACCACTCACTGGCATGTCGGGGCATGTTTACTACTTGATTTTTGCCATTTTCCATGCTCCGGACGTGGTTTTAATCATAATAATAATAATCCTTGCTGCTTGCAAGGAAAAAAAAAATATATATATATATATATATATATATATATATATCTCACAGGGGATATATGACATATATGATAGATTTCTGCAAAATCAATGAATGAGGCCCTAAACTCCGTTAATCTGAGGTGAAAGAAAAGATTTGACCAACGAGCTCCTTCGCTTCACATGTTCCCCTGAAAACTAATCTAACTGTACAATCATGTTTGGCTCTGGTTTGAGACACGATGTCGGGAGTGTTGACTAGAATAATATCCCTCTGTATAAAAAAATACAGAGAGAGATTTAGGATTTAGGCAACCCTGTTTTAACCTCTCAACAGTAAATCCTGTCTATTCTCCACACAGACCCACTTCTGGAGCATATTTCCCTTTAAACTGACCTCAGGTAGAGTCATAACAAAGTCGTGGAGGAAGGCCTTCTTGGAGGCCTCTATGACCTCCTCCAGGCTGATGCTGCGAGTGTTGTCTCCGTACTGGATGTTCTCTATGATGCTACAGTCAAACAGCACAGGCTCCTGGGACACGATACCCATCTGAGAGCGGAGGAAAGGCACGCTGATGCTCTGGGACGGCCGACCATCTATCCACTGTCAATAAACACAAGGTGCACTATGTCACTTTTTTAGTGGAGGACATGCCACCTGCTTATCTAGATAGAGATATTTTTGCTTTGGATTTATCTATCTCCATGAAGATAAATGGGTGATCTGGTAAAGACCTGGTGTTGGCAATGAACCAGCAACAATTCACTTTAGAAGATGTCATTTTCATATTATGACACTGTATTTTAAAACTGAATGGAGATCGAGCCAAGCTTTTAACCATTTATAGTAGTTTTCCCTTCTCATTTTCCTGGTCAAAGTTGTATTTAAATGATTCATGCATGTCTAAGTAAACTTTATTCTCCTGTATTTAAGACGTCATTGTTCCAATCAATCCTTATTTTCATCGCAACTCTGATATATGCCCACTGCTCTGTTTTCACTTCGTTCTCCAATTTTATTTTCTTAATCAGTGATATGTGTAGGATTCAGCACCAATGCATAGTAATTTTGGTTCAAATGAAAAAACAAAATGGAAACAACTTTAACATGGTTAAAAGCACTAAGAAAAAAAATTGATTTTGCACAGTAGGTCTGCTTTAAGCTTTTTGTGTAAATTTCGTTACTGACCACTTTGCCTTGATCAGGGTCATAGAAGCGTTCTAGCAGCTGAACACTGGTGCTCTTCCCACAGCCGCTGCTCCCCACAAAGGCCAGAGTCTCCCCAGGCTTCACCGCCACCGTCAGCCCTTTCAGAACTTGGGTGTCCGGGCGCGTTGGGTATGTGAACTTACAGTCAAGGAAATTGATTTCGCCCCTGAAATCATCCTAAAAAACCCCCCAAAAAACAAAAAACAAACAAAAAAAAAACAAAAAACAGTAAAGCAATATTAAAGGGGACGTGTTATGTAAAAGGTATTTTTATGAGCCATTGAAGGTCCTATATTACGTAAAATTGACTTGCGAGCTTGTAGCCATGTTAGAATGTTGTTACTGCACCGAAAACATACCTAGACTTGTGTTTTGTTTGTTTTGATTAATTTACACGTTTGAGTATTCGTTTACTATTCGTCTGCCTCCATCTCCAAAGCTCAAAACACTCTGTTCCACCTTATGATGTCATGAAGCGGTTCTTTTCAGATTATCTACTCCTTTTATCTTTGATTTAGTAGAAATTGGCAATTCCAAGACTGAAATGATCCAAATGATTCTAGTGAAGGTGTGGAGTTTAAAAAAAACAGTGGAGCACTTCCTGCATTACCATATTTGAATCATAACTACAGGTATGTTTTTGATGAGGAAACAACATTACAAATGTGGAGAAAAAAATTGCAATATAGGCCTTTTAAAAACATTGAGTAAAAATTTGAAGTTACATGTCTTACTAACCCATGTCTGTCCGTCCGTGTGTTTGATGCTGATCTTGGGCACACGGTCCAGTAGTTTGAAAAGCTGAGCGGCTGCTATCTTGGCTTTGGCGTAGTCTGGAGTGAAGGAGGAGGCTCTGCCCAGCGCGGTGCCACTGATCACAATTGCACTTATAACCCTGGAAATGCAACAATGCACTTTTGTAATATTACTTACAAGTACTTGGAAGAAGTATTCAATTTTGTTACTTAAATAAAAGTACAGATATTGGAGGTATTAAAGTACCTGTTTAAAATGTACTTAAAGAGTAAAAGTATTTTACACATATTTTGTGATTTAATAAAACTTCAAATGTATCGATTTTGATAAAGATTTGTACTGAATTTTGTTCAATAGAAACCACTGAATTGGTAGTTTTTTCTTGCTGTTTTAATTTTTTGTATATTTGTGTTTGCTCAAACTGTGAACGTGTTAAAAACAAACCCCACAACTTTCAGGAGGTCTCAAACAATAAAAAATTAAAAATGTAGTGGAGTAGAAAGTACAGATACCTACTCTCAAATGTAATTAAGTAAAAGTAAAAAGTATCCACTGTAAAACTGACTTAGTATTTAAAGTACAGATGTTTGTGTAATCCCTCCGTCGTCCAAGCCTGATCCACAGCAAAAGACAAAATTTAAATCTGTCAACTGGACAAATCGTTGTAGTAGTGAAAACGTTTTGCTGCTCATCCAAGCTTCCTCTTCAGTTCTGGTCAGATTACTGGTGGACACTGCCTTATATCGATCTGAAGGGAGGAGCTAACTACACTGAAATTGTAAACAGATTTCAGCCTTAATTACCCTATGAACCTTTAATGGCCCCCTATTGTTCTCTTTTGTTTCTGTTTGTTTTGGGTCTAAGGATAGAATCATAGATCTGTGAGAGATGCCTCAGGCCCCCATTAAACTACAGATACCTAAAATGTGTACAGTAATTTACTACTTCTACTTCGTTACGTAACCTGCTTGTCTTCATAGATACGTTTAATGCCATATTATAGAACATTCAAAGCAAAGCAATAACATATCCATAGAGACAAGCAGGTTGCCAGAATAGTTACTTAGTGTGTCTTTAAACTATTGTCAACAGTTCAATCCATATTTTCAACCAACATTTTAAGCTATATAGGGCCTGTATTGCAATATTTTTAATCTATGTTATAATGTTGTTTCCTCATCACAAAGCAAACCCTACATATTCATATAAACATACATGTTGTTCTTTTGTCAAACTGAAAATACCTTGTGATGTCATTAAGCGTTGAGGAAATGTTTCACTGTGTTTTTAAACTTCATACAATCTCAACAGAACAAAAAGGAAAACAGAAACATAAAAAATAGAAGCAACATCTTAAGGTTGTTCTAGAGTTTTGAAGAGTAAAGCAGTTCAAGTGAGGCTAAAAATAACTGTTAACCTTAACACTACTAAATGACATCACAAGGTGAAACGGAGCATTTTGAGCTATGGGGATATGGGCAGCCTCATAATCCAGGATCATGAAACAAAACACAACTCCAGGTCTGTTTTTGATGAGGTAACTACATGATAAAATGAGTAAATTTGTGTAATATAAGACCTTTAAAAATTGAAAAGTAAAACAACCAACCGGAAAACATAAGTGTATGGCAGTCCTTCTGTGCTGACCAGGTAACCTCCAAACGAGTAAGACGCCGCATAGGCCATGAAAATGACACACTGGGAGAAGCCGAAACACATGCCGTAGATGTGGGCCTTCTTCATGGCGGATTTAAAGGGAGGCTCCAGCAGATGCTCGTAGGTCTCTACAAATGAGTTCTCTTTGGCCAGGCCCGCGATGGTCCGGATGTTAGACAGAGCTTCACTGGACACCTGCAAAACACACAGGAAATCAGTTCTACTGGACTGGAGTATAGAGTTTTACTCATTCTTTTTGAGTCAGCTTCAAATTGATATGTTTAAATAATAGTATACATTTTTTCCCCCTTTCTTAACCAGGCGAACACATGATTTATAGGTGTAGCATTCTGAAGTGAGCTCTATACATTATAAATCTGGAATGACTTGTGCTAAAAGTGGTCGAGAAAAGGCCATGATATTTGAATCTGATTCCTCTGCACGTTTTTCAAAAACATAATATTCTTTTTGCTAAAAGGCTGAAGTTTGTCTGTTGGCTCCACCCAAACCACATGCTGCCATGTCATTGGTCTGAAACACCGGAGGCCTGGGCAGTAGCAACAGGACAGATGGATTCTTGTGATACACTTATGAAATTCATTTGTGTTTTTTAAATAGTTTCATGTTCTTTTTAAAGACAAACACAACCTATTTTGGCTTAAAACAGTGACAAACAAAACTATGAATTCCTGGTAGTTTGTGAACTCATAAATACAGTGAGAATCCATTTTGCTGCACATGGTTAGCTGTGTCTACTTTAAATGGGAGAATATTGATAGAACTCACTTGGCCGGCTGCCTCCATGGCCTTTTTGTCTTCATTAGCAAAGCCAGTCAACATTTTAGACTGAAAGAGCCCGGACAGTCCCAGGAGAGGCAGGAAGCACACGATGACCAGGGAGAGCTTCCAGCTGAAGTAAAAGGCAATGATGAAGGACACGCCGATACTGGTCAGGGAGTTGACTATCATGCCAATCTGAGAGCCCGTGGCCTGTCACAAATATTACAAGAGAGAGTAAACTTATGAATTATGAAACCTCTTTCCAGACGTCAGCAGCGAGAACAGCCAGTGATGGGGGTGAGAAGGGCCCCTGATGATGTTTCTGGCCCAGAGAGAGAGCACTTTGGGGGACACACAAATATGGCTGCTTACAGGGAAAAAGGAAAAAAAAAATCACAGGAGACTGAAAAACATGGTGGATTTTTGTGATGGGAGCAGTAACTGTTAATCTGAGGTGAGAGAAATTTGATTTGTTTGTAACTGATCGGTGACCAGTGAGTTAGATATGAGTTTTTGCAGCGGGGTGTATGCTCTCACCCCTTGCACCATGGAGGCGTCTGTGGCCAGTCTGGTGGTCAGAGCTCCGGGGCTGTTCATGGGGTCATCAAACCAGCCCACCTCCTGCCTCAGCATGGCCTGGAAACCAAGTCTCCTCAGCCGACGGGTCAGCAGCTCTCCAGACTTGGCAAATGCATAACCCTAAAATACATCACAGAAACATATATGTGAATCTAGGACAACAAAAATGATAAATAAAATTTGTGCATATTAGTGGAGTTTATAATTTTACTTCCTGGTTGGGCAGCAGATATGACAAAGGTAGAGGTAATGCCATAACTGTTACCCAGCAAACATAACGTAAAGAAGGGCCTAAACTTGTCTAAATTACACAACAGTTATGACTGTACTAATAAAAATGAATTACAACACCTTTATTTTGCTAAATTAGGGTTTAAAATCCTTCTCTTGTGCAACTGTTGCTACATTTTGGATTGAACTGTCAATGTTGATGACATAGGTAAAGGTATCCCATTTTAGAACTACACTGTGTCCTTTATTTTGTATTTTTTCCCACAAACTGACACTTGTGTAAAAGTATCACAAATAGTATTTAAGAGAATATTAAGAGTGCCACATATAAATGGTAAAATGGTAAATGGTCACATTTTTATATAGCGCTTTTCCACTTGCAAGGCACTCAGAGCTCTTTACATCAAGGAACCACTCACCCATTCACACACACATTCATGCACCAGTGTACACAGACACTGGAGGCAAGGGCAGTTAAGTGTCTTGCCCAAGGACACGATGACAGGATTCATCTGTGGCAGCTGGAATCGCACCACCAACCTGTGGGTCAGTGGATAAAACGCTCTACCAACTGAAGAATTGTGCTGATGTTAAGTGATTGTTAAGTAATTGAATTGACTTCTTAAATTTTCTGGATGTTTCAGATGTATCCACAAATAGTACTAAAGTTCAGTACTTTTACTTTTGTACTCCATTACTTTCCACCACTGATGAAAAGAAATGTGTGAATCTAGGACAACAAAAACAATATCATTCTGATCTTAGGTACAAACCTGTAAAAACTGTGAGAAGAAGCTGACGACGGCTACAATACAAAACACCACACACACTCCGTTGATCTGTCTCCTCTGTTCAACAGGGTCTGGGATGGCAAATGTCTGTGAAATCAAACATCACATGACACAAGTGATACTTTTCAGCTGATGTCATCAACATTTCCTCGGGGCTGAAGCTAACTGGAGGCACTGCTCTTTCTGAAACTCTGTTATTGAATTACAAATTTGAGCTTTGCTTTAACATCCATAAAGAACCGATTTAGCTGGAACTACAACAGGTGAGCTGATTTTGTAGTGATAAGCAAGTCTCTCTCAAATAACATCACAATCACAAGCTAGCTAGCATTAGCCAACACTTTTTCAGTCAGTCACATGATCCTGAAAATAAGTTGTTTAAATCCATTTTGTATTTTGTTAAAACTTCTTAGGCTACGTTTGCTAATGTGTGCATTGTATCACTATGGTATCTGCTGACAGTTCCTCCATAGACATACATACATACAGCATGATGTCACGGTAAATTATTACTTGGTTGCAAGCATGTCCTAGAATTTGATGATATCCTAATTTCAGATGGAGGAGAAGGACCTATGTAATTCAGTATTTACTGTTTTTAAAGAAGAATGCAAAATAGAAATCCACAAACGTGGTGAATTTTATCATTATTTGTTAGGGATCGGGTCCATAAACCTGCAATATTAATCTTACAGCGTAAGGTTCTTTCGACTGACAACAATCATGGCTTTGTAGTTGAATAATGGCACCACTTTTACAGACAGAGAAGATATGAACTTTGTGCCAGTGTTTGTTTCATGTGAAGAGGCCCAATAATTACAGAGATATTAACCATAAACCAGGTCAACACATTCACAATCTGACAGCACATTTCACCATAGAATTCAGACCTGTCCTCCAGCCAGCCTGTTTATACTGTAGACTTCTATAGAATGTAGGGATGTCAAATGAACCCAACCTATTATGATAAAATATGTCAAATCAAAGATGATCATTTGTGAAGTCCAAAATCCTACCCCCAGGATCTGGCTGAAGAGGACTGCATAGATGGGGTTGACGGATCCGTTGACAGCTGCTCCAAGTGAGCCCAGCACCATGTAGGGCCACTCCGGCTGGTTGTACTTCAGGATGCGGGTCACAGGTGCCGATTCCACTGGCTCCTCCTCCTAAGACATCAACATGCATTAACTGTTGAGTATAACGTTAAGATGGAAGAACCACCAAAAAGTTAAAGAGAGGGTATTAAACTTCTGTAATTGTTGACATATAACATATTTAGATCGTGTAACTTTCTGTATATTTACGGGTGGCATAGGCTTGTGGGTTGAACCTTGGACAGTCTCATACTGCTAAGAGTAAGGAGCGTTTAATGGTGGAGAGATCGCAAGATTGCTCAAACATGCATGAATGACATATAAAACCACTTCAGATATGTTTTATTTTACATTAAAGTATTGTTAAAATCTTACTATTTGTATTAATACTAGTGGTAGTACTTGTAACATACACATTAGCTAGGTTTCAGTGAAATAATTTCTTAGCTCCAGCAATTAACTGAATGTCTCCCCGCACTTCACACTGTTTTGTGAAAATAAGTGTTGCGATTACTAACTAGCAATGCATTATTGATTTCATTACTTCGGCCAATTATGATGTGATTCATTCAGAAAGTTTGAAATAGTGCAAAGCAATCACAATATATCCCTTGAATGATAAAGTTAATGTTACACAAACAGACAAAATCACACTTTATGTCACTTTTCTGAGCTGTAGATTGAATAAAAATTACGTATTATTCTTTCTCACAATTATCATTTTTCAGTCCACACAATTGTGACTTGAGTAAAAATGAATATGGAATAAAATAATAATCTTGACATCATTAATATAACTCTCTTAGAGCATTATTAGCCTACCTCTAAGTCTTCTTTCTCTTCGCGAGGAACAATTTGAAGACTTCCTGATACTGCATCTGGGACATAATTATTTGACCTAAGGCTGTGAGATCGAAGTCGGACAGAACCCCTAAAACAATTAAAAAAATTAAAAAAAAATTACACAATTCTCTAATAACTGCTGTAT
Organism: Periophthalmus magnuspinnatus; assembly: GCF_009829125.3. Classification (NCBI taxonomy): domain Eukaryota; kingdom Metazoa; phylum Chordata; class Actinopteri; order Gobiiformes; family Gobiidae; genus Periophthalmus; species Periophthalmus magnuspinnatus. Next base: position 14,505,851 of record NC_047146.1, read on the forward strand.
TTATCTTCTTTTTTTTTTTTTTTATCAAAAGCATTTTACCTCAGGCTGGATTTGTAGCTAAGTTGGCTCTGTGTCCGTTGCCTTTGATCATAGTCCTCTTTAGAAGATTCTGTGAGTGCCTCTGAAATCACACATCAATACAGCCTCAGTACCATGGCTTCCTGTGGCCCTCAGAAGAACAGATAGGTTCTATAGGGTTAAGCTTTGACTCCTGCTGAGCACTCAATAACTAATCAACTAAATACACAAAAATGTCTAGAAAGGAAACGTATACATTAAGTATAACAATTCATCATTTAAAGTGCCTAAGTCAAGTTGGACAAGGGTTGTCAAAAGTATTGAAAATCAGATACTAATCGATACTAAAACCAGTATGTGGGGAAAAATCAGGTACAGGGCACAACATCACATAGTGGAAAAATGTGATGTAATTCTGTTGAGTATTTTGACAGTGCAGAATAAATACGAGTACTTCTCCTTGAACTTCCACCCTAACATGGTGGAGGTTTGAGTGCCTGAATGATTTTGGGACTTCTCGCCCCTGGTAGTGTTACCCGTGGCAAACAGGTCCTAGGAGCTGGGTCTGACAAAGAGCGGTTCAGAAGCCTCGAATGACAAGTGTTACAACAAGACCAGTTACGCCTGGACGGGCGGCACAATTTGAGAAACTATCCTGGTTAAAAATTTGCTCTGTCCTCCTTGTTTGGACTGTTTCTGTTAAAAAAAAAACCCTGTATCTATTCACTATTAACTGTGACCAAAGGAGTAGCCAAACATTTTAGTAAAAGTAACTTTAGTTTAAATTAATATTACTGTGTACAAAGTGGACGTCCAAGAAATTACTCAAATATTTGGGAAAATTACTATACAATAAGCGTGACTATACCATCTGATTTATGATTTAAAGTTATGGTAACTGAAAGAACAAAACCTTGAATGATGCATGAATTTTTTTTTTTTAAGACACACACCAAAATGAGAAAAACAAAATCATATCTGAAGAAGTGCTGTAAGAAACACAAATGTTCTGTTAATAAAGTACTGTTAATAAAAATATTGCTCAATCAGGACTAAAAAGAAACTCAAGCTAATACCCACCTCTGACTCAGACTTACCGTTACTTTTGCTGGTTGTACTTTGGTTCTGTAGCGTCACCAGTGTAAAATAGACTCCTTTTTTCTCCATCAGTTCAGAGTGAGTGCCCCTCTCCACCGCCTCGCCGTGGTCAAACCCAATGATCACGTCTGCATTTCGAATAGTGGACAGTCTGTGAGCGACGGATATGGTGGTTCTCCCCTGACGTACCTGTAAAGAAAACACATTCATTAATCGATCAAGTGTGTGTGATAATGAGTTATATTTACTCATTTACATTTACAACACCTCATAAAAACACTGCTAACCCTGTCGTTTGGATCTGTACAAACATGTTCTGAAATATGATATGTATTAGTTTGTCAGTTCACATTTCAAACATAACTAATAAGTATATAAGTCCATACAAAACATTCAAACAGGTGCAGGTCCCAAATACTTTTACTTGGAGTAACAACAGTCTTAGTTAAATACATAGGCTACTTACTTTATCCAGTGCCTCTTGTACCACAGCCTCACTCTCATTGTCCAGAGCAGAGGTTGCCATGTCCAGCAGGAGGATTTTAGGATTTCGGATCAAAGCTCGAGCGATGGCGATTCTCTGTTTCTGCCCTCCGCTCATCTGCCCCCCTCCTTCGCCAACTAAAGTGTCAAATTTCTGAAAAACAATACAAGAAACTCAAGATTAGTAATAATATGTTAATAAATACAAATAAATAAACAAATGAAGGTATGTACTGTTAGTAGGACTATCAATGGAGCTCAACAGTCTGACCCACTTCAAAGGCTCTGGTTCCTCAAGTAAGTTTTTCATTCTGTTTTCCCATGTGTCCATAGCTAATACGTATAAGGCAGTTGATTTAAGTCCAAAAAGCACATTTAAAACGCAACTTGGGTCTTATGGTCATTAGTTACCACATAGCTGATTAGCTCTGAGCTTTCAAACTATTATTTATTTATTTATTTATTTATTTTTAATTAATTAATTAATTTTTTTCATAAAGTCTATGGGGAAAATGAATGAGAAAAGTACTTCTGGAACCAGGGGGTGTGCGGTCACTGTTAAGTTCCATCGGACGCCTTCATTAGCCACATTAGCTTACTTTGACTATGATCTTTTACTGTATTACTATAGACCTATTATTTAATGGTAGCTGGACACTTGTTAGGACATTTGAACTTAGTTTGAAGTCCAACATTCTTTTATTTAAACTTCCATATAAAAAGGTGCTAAGTTAAATTGTTATGCGTGCATGAGTTTCCCATTAATTGATCTAGCTCCAGTGGGCAATCAAAGTGGGAAACACCAGAGCCAGTGGATTTTATCTAAACACTGTATCAATTACACTTATGTCAGAGGAGGATTCAAATCGCCAACCTTCTCTGATCAATGGACACCAAAGATGAAACCGTTGTGCCCCCATAGTCAGTTGTACTCCTCCCATAATCAATCAAAAACAATCAAACGAGTTGAGAAATACTATTGGTACTTCTTGCATTTTCATAAACACAAGCACTGCTCAAAAGAAAGGAGGTTAGTTAACTGAGTGTTACAAGGAAAGAGGCACCTGTGGTAAGTCCATGATAAAGTGATAGGCATTGGCTTCTTTTGCTGCATGAATGATGTCGTCCATAGAAACCCCCAGTCGACCGTAGCGGATATTCTCAGCGATGGTGGTGCCAAACAGAACAGGCTCCTGCTCCACTATGCCAATGAGCGAGCGCAGCCACTGGATGTTCAGACTGCGGATATCATGCCCATCAAGAGTTACCTAAAAATTGAAATATTGTCTCAGAAAAAATACATGCATTTTAGTGGTGTATTATAGATTTAAAGGAACTATATATAGTCTGTGCTTTTAGTGTTTTAAAAGGGTACTATTTTTTCTCAGTATATGGACAGGCCATGCCTCATGTGAAAGATCAGATCCTCCAGAATTTACTCACTGAGCTGCAGAAGCTGCACTAGCACGAATTAATAGTTGGCTGGGGTTTAGGCAGTGACGATTCAGATCATAGAAAGTCCTTTTGGTTTAAATATTTATACATACAAATCATAGAAAAGTTCCTTTAATTTAGCTCAACAGAGGGTAGAGAATTCTGGTTCTGGAAGTAACATTCTCACATTTTTTTCCACATAGGCTTTTCTAAAAAAACGATTTAAAATAAATAAATAAATACGTACACAGATACATACTCTATACTTATTCTCTTTGTAACCCAATAACTGGTTGGCCTCCATAGTGTCTTTTAAACCTTTATTACATATTTTTTTCAGAAAAGCCCATCCACCATTTAATAGTATTTATATTTACCTTTCCTTCATGTGGATCATAAAATCTTTGGATTAGTTGGATGGTCGTGCTTTTCCCCATTCCACTGGGTCCAACAAAAGCTGTAGTCTCTCCAGCCTTGACTTCCATGTTCAGTTTATTCAAAATCTAGAAGTAATTTCACAAGTATTTTAGAATTTAAAATAACATGAAATGCTTGCAAATATAATATAAAAATTGTACCTTCACGTCTGGTCGAGATGGGTAGTAGAATGTAACATCCTGGAACTCAATATCCCCTTTAACCTTGTCTAACTTGTGGCCGTCTTCAGAAAAACAGTCAATTAGTGGTTCCTGACAAGTAAAAGCAACAATGAAATTTAATTCTTAATAAAATTTATATTAGAGCTGCACAAAATATCACAAAGATAACAATATAGCAATATTTGACTAGTCTGGGTTATTAGTCCTACATTAGACTGGGGTGGTTTTTCCTTTTACACAGTCTGACTAGTAAATGAAGACATCTACATATTGAATCTTATTGTGCCAAACATATATTAAAATATCACAATAATATCATTATCACAATTTGAAACATATTTATGGAATGTCAAACATTTTTCTCATATTGTGCAGTGTCATTTGATATAATTGATACTTCATTTTACCCTGCCTATTGTGTCAAAGATAGTCTTGGCAGCTGCCCGACCAGAGGCAAATGCCTCAAGACATGGGGAGGCCTGTCCCAGGTTTATTGCTCCCATCAAAACACCAAAGAAAACCTGTAAAAAGTGAAAACAATTTACATGAACAAGATGTATCAGTGAAAGACTAAATCAAATTGGGTTGACAAATGTTTTTTTAAAGGTGAACTGAGCTCTCTGCAATAAGTCACTCCCCCTTCAGAGTGCTATAACAACACAATCACAATGCATCCTGCTAATGAAACTACTGCACATTGCATCAGGCTGTCAAGTTGTTATGTATAGTTTTGTATCACATGCTTTGTATATTTATGGAGGATTGTGCGGGGGCATGGATGATGTAAACTTCTTGGCTGAACACTACACAGTTAACTGTAAGGATGATTCAATAGGGTCTGGGAGAAATTGCGCAATTACTCAAATATGCATGGATGTTTTTGATGAGGAAACTACATCATAACATGGTAAAAAGCAAAAAAGAAAAAACAATATAAGATAAGAATTTCACAGAGCTGACGACACAATCCCCTTACCTGAATGAGGGTACCAGGGGTCATCTCCTGAGTATCTAGGACGAGCTGGGAACCATACCAGAAGGCCAGACCATAACACATGAAAATGATGAACCACATATAGCCCTGAAACACTCCGATGATGCTCCCTTTTTTCACTCCCCAAGTCTGGGCCTCCTCCAGGTTATGATCATATCTTGAAATAAAAAATGAATAAATAAAAGTAAGGCTAATATTATGCTATTTTCTGATCTATGCTGTAACGTTGTGTTCTCATCAAAATCATAACCGGAGTTGTGTTTTGTTTCATTCACACAAGTTTAACACACAAACCCTGCATATTTAGGCTGTTCTTCTTCTGAACTAAAAGTATAAGGTAGCTGTTAACTTGTAAACTACCACTTCATGACATCACAAGGTGGAACGGAGCATTTTCACCTTTGAACATATAGACACACTAATAATAAAGGTTTACTGAAATATTTGTGAAAGAAACAATACACAGCTCTGGGTATGTTTTCGAAGAGGTAACAACATTCCAGGACCTTTAAAGAAAAACTGAAAGTCAATTATAGCGATCAGAATTACATACCTATCTGTTTCTTTCTTTTCTCCACCAAACGCAGCAACAGTCCTGATCCCAGACAGTACTTCATCAGCCACAGCTCCAGCTTTAGCGTAAGCCGATAGCTCCCAACCAGTTAACCTTGATACAGCCTGGAGATCAGGACTACACAATCAATACTAACAAGTAGAGTCCATGTTTTTCAGTATAGCTTTCATTCTCCTACACTTAAATTCATCATAGACTTATTATTGACTGTTTAAGATATATAAAAGTGCCAGATAAAAGTTCAGAACCTGCTGACCAACTGCCTTTGGTCTAATTAGTTATGACATGATTTTTGCATTTGATATGAATTGTGCAGAATATAAAGTTTATAGGGCCTAGAGCTGACCCCTGATGAATTCCTACGCTGCCTTATACTATAATTTTATAATTCTGAACAATTAACAGAAACTAACGGGTCTCTGTTGTAAAGCTATCTTCTACTTACCACCTCTTGTAGCTTTAAAACCCTGGAATTAATTTCCTTATTTATGATGTTTTGATTCCTTGCTTTAGATTATAATTTGGCTAACGTTTTATAATGTTACTGTATGTAAATCTAAAAAATATCCAGTTTTAACTGTTTTTATTTGTATTCACGTTTAGCCATATAAGGAATAGCCTAATAGTACAATGTGGCTAATAATGCTAGTACGGCTGCTACCATTATTGCTACTAGTAATACAACTTATACTGTTTATATCTAGGGCTGTAGTCATTTAGTCATTTAGTTGATTAATTGGTCGATAGGGCCTTAATTGACCGCCTTTAGACGATGACAGCCCTATTACTACTATCACTTATCTATCTCTTCCTTCTGCATAACTGTATTAGCACGTCTTTCTCACCATAGCCATGAGTGCAGCTCCTATACCAATGAGAGGGCTCACTGCTATCACCACCAAGGTCAGCTTCCACCCTCCGATAAAGCCCACCATGAAGCCAAAGACGAATGTGGAAATCCTCTCAATAAAGATAGAAACCTGGTCTGCGATGGCATTGTTGATCTTGTTGATATCACTGGGGAAGGGACAGTTTTGTTTTTTTTACCAGGGTCATGAGATAAGGGGCAGTTGTAATCGTAATAAAATCTTACTCTGATATTCTTGTGTTGAGTTCTCCAACTGAGTTACAGTCAAACCAGCCGATCTCCATTCTCATCACTTTGCGGAAATAATCCATACGGATTTTCTTAACTTGCCTGGCTGCTGCTGATACCCAGAAGAGAATCTATACGAATAAAAAAGGCAGATTTAATAGTGTATTATGTAACTTTTCTGGCGGAGGATATGGCACCTGCTTGTCTCCATGGAGATATTACTGTTTTGCCTGGAATGAGACAAGCAGGAGGTACAAACAATTGTGACATCACCCATAACGTCCTGTTCAATCAAACGAAACTCTCTGAGGCTAGCAGTTATAGTGGCTAATCTGCAACCAGGGCTCATATTCAGAAATCTGAAGTGTGAAACCAAAGAGCCAATCAAGAGCGATACAAGTGTGCATCCCTCTCGCATGGGCGGTTTGACAGGACGCGAGCACTTAGCAACACTGTAAATGAACCCTGTTGCTAACACTAGTGAGAGTGACCTCTGTCATTAATTAAAATGCATCACAAAGGCAACTCTTTGACTCAGACCTCTATTTAATTTTCAGTCAATGGTTAAATAACACTTTCCCATAACAAAATTGGTGTCAGAAGTTGGATGCCAAGTTCAATTGTCCAGGACCAGCGGAGTACGGGCCTCATTGTTAATCAAAATGTTATCTCTTCCTCTCTACCTCTTCTTTTTCACTGAAAGAAAGAGGACTGGCTCCTTGACAGTTGAATCGTCACTTCAGGATTCAACAAACTCTAAATTGTAAAAAAATAACAAAAACTTTATTTACAAAACACTAAATGACTCGAGTTGGTCTTGTGTAGCTTGGACATTTGCAAAAGAAAATACTGAACACTGCATTCTCTTCCGGGCACTTAATGGTTACTCTCTGGAAGTCCTATTGTTAATTTTTGGCTGCATTTAGGCAAATCTGCTTAATATTGCAGTAACACTCAACAAGTCAAATTCTAAATTGTCGTGATAAAGTCAGGTCTTTGGGTATTTCTTTGGCAACATTTAGGCTGTGGCTTAATATTACAGAATAATCCTGTTTTGCATGTTTGCAGCACAGAAGAAGATTGCTGACAAACATTTCCTGATGGCCAAAACTCCATGCAAAAGATTGGGAGATTGGGACCATGCTGACAATGTTTCCTACCTGGCAATGGTCAGCTGAGAGGTAACATCATGTGAAACAAAGAAAGTTTTGCCCAGACAAACTTCACCTGCGCCACATACACATACACACATATGCTCTGCAATGAAGAAATGTTTTGCACTGATTCACTTTACCTCATAGTACATGATGCTTTTGCTTAGTAAGACACGACAAAAATTTGTGTTAACATTTTTCATGTCAGAAACCTTTAATCAGTCAGTTAATTTACTTTGCAGTCATCGCAGTTAATAAACATTTTATGGGTACCTAGAAATTAAAGTCCAAAGACTAGTTTAGCTTTAAAATTTTAGTGATTATCTCATATGAATGAAAAGCGGCTGGACTGGAAGTCACCAAACCTTTCTTAATTTTAAAATGGCCTGTGCGTCCTTTTTTCTTATACTGTTTTTTTTTTCTTTTCATAAGAATTATTTCAAGATAATCTGAATTATGCACTATCCTGACTCAGTTACTGTATGTCTCATGTTTATTTTACATATGCATGCAAACCTGACCCTGACAAGACTCTCTTCCACCTCCCACTGACTATTTGTATTCTACGTCTCAACTACATTTTTCCACAACACTAATCTGTCAAATATGTCCATTAATATATCCAATTTGTGGTGGAGAGGCACAGTGCAGTACAGCCACAATGAATTTAATTCTAGCTAAATATGTAATATTTAATGCCATACTGTGAAGCATTCCAGGTAAAACAGGAGAACTTACTTGAATATAACTAAGAAGCAGGACAGCAGCACCAATTCCTACGTAGTAATACGCAAACATCGTCAACTCTGACTGAATGTCCACCCTGGGGAAAAAAAGCCAGTTTACTCTTAAAAGGCAATTGGGGGAGAATCAGGCCTACAGATATTTTGTATGAGCAGCTCTTGTATGTTAATATGCTAGTTGTTGTTAGCAAATGGCAGCAAAACTCCATTCAGGTGTCTCTCTGAAAGTTGTCAGTAGTGCTATAAACTCATCACTGCAAATAATTAGGATATTTGGAAGTCAGTCTTTCAAAATATATTTAAAAGGTCTAATTTTAATGTGTTCAGGGTGTTTTAATTTAATTGATTTATTTGATTACTGTGTCAACATGATGTAACATTGGAAAGAACTAGCCTCCTTGCTGCTAGTGCTGTAACAATACTCAAATTTTTAACTCGATTTCAAGACTCGATATTCAATACTGTAGTTTTACAGAGTCACCAATAAAACTGTGACTGGTAATGGACCCAAGTAGGAAATGTTTAATTGTTGGGCTGTAGGAAGATATATCCTGGTGCTTCCCAGCCCCATCACAACAAACAGGCAAAGACACGGTTGTGACAAACTGAAGTAATTTACAGGAATTTGCCATAACTGAAAGATTTCACAATTAAAGGACAATGCCATGAGATTAAACACTCAATCTCAGCTCAACTCAAACTTAAATGTGTTGTTTCAACAGGAAATACACAGGCCATCTTCTGACCAGACCAATGGGAGCTCTGCTCAAACCTTTGACTATAGAGACAGAGCATGTCCTCTTACCAGCTTAGACCCAGGACAAAAGACAACAAAGACAATGACAGAAATTTAAGAAATTGAATTTCTTCATTCTGTCTCCAAATTTGTTGCCCATCATTTGATTACTGTATGTCATCTGATCAAAAGCAAATCTTAAGTATTTGCATTTTTGCAGTCAACAACCAATTGGATTCAAGCCTTAATCTGTGACGTGTGCTGTTCTGACCTCATGGACACTAGAACGACATCTTCTTCTTCTCCTCTACGGTAGAACGATGCTTAATCAATTTAAACTCAACACATAACCAGAGATAACTCTGGAGCAGTTTATCTCATCCTTTAATCTTTAGATCCCAGTCTCCAGTATACCATGGTCATTTGCATATTTCATATTCAAATGGTGTCTGTTTGATTAATTTATTTGATAATTGATTATATTGGATTGGTAATGTTTGTCAACTTTTGTTAAGTAGCGCCCCAAAACTCTTCTACTCAAAGCCAAATGCTCACAAAGAGTTCTGCCACATGAGTTCTGCTTTAACTTAAACTAAACTTGTCTTCATATTTTTCTTTATATAAAACATTTCTTTTTATCAACTGCCCTTTAATCTCACCCAACAATACCGATTCTGATACCACGATGATGATTAAAAAAACTCTTTATTTAGAATGTCCTTTTCAACATTGAATCGTAGTGGTCCATGGACGTATAGTCTATGATCTGATACATACTAGTTTTAGTATCGATTTGTCAACCCCACTTACCGCAGAAAGAGTTAGTAGAATTTAATTACTCACCCACAAGACATAGTTCTGTTGTCTGCAGTGATGATTACTGTCCCGTTTGTCCAGTGTATGAGGTTGTCGCTGCATGTTTTGTTTGGGTCTTTGAGTTCCTGCATCTCGAGTTCGTAGGCCACAAATGTGTTGGTCATCATCCCATAAACCAGCAGCATGAGAGGGGCCGCGGCTCCATGGACCAGAGCGCACACACCGCCAACTACCATCATCGCTACGTCTTTACAGGTGGCAAAGCGGAACTACAAGGGCAAAAAGAAACAGGTTATGAATAATAAAGAATTTAAATGAAGGAGAGTTTTAGACTAAGCTCTTAATGTAAAGTAACAATAATCTGCACTCGATAAGACAAAATGTTAACTTTACTATATTTTATGTTAATCCAAAGCATATATTTTAGTTAGTGGACTTTAAATAAATGCATGGAATTAACGTAATATTAAATAACTGTTACAGATTTTTCATAACTTTTCTTTATAACATAGACACATAGAAAAAAAAATACCCTCACCAATTTTAAAGAGGCATCATACGTATTTGGGGTATTAACACAAATATAACATATAACACCACATATTTAGATCACCATGTTACCTTTTATTGTTTTGAAAATGTTTTGAGTCTTTGTTCCCCGCGTTAAGTCACTCCCCCTTCAGAGCACTATCACATTACAATCTACACGCTCCCCGCTAAAGAATCTACTGCACACCGCATCAGGTTTGTGAAGTTGTAGTGCATTGTTTTGTATCATTCTTTTGTATATTTATGGACCGTGACTTAGGCTTGTGGGGTGAGTCATGGACAGGATCGTACAGCTAATCGTAAGGAGGGTTTGAATAGAGCACGGGAGAGCTTGATAAATTACTCAAACATGCATGAATAACACCTAAACCTCTTCAGACATGTTTTTGATGAGAGCATGTTATGTCATAGTAAATACCGGTAGTTCAATTTATCTTAAAACCTCCTCTTTAAACCTCAAGGAATTACAATTCTTCACTAAATATAGCATATTACAAACTGATAGACAGATATTCAAGGAAATAATTTTACTAACTAGCTGAAAAAATCCAACGCTGAGATTGTCTTTTTTGTCTTCATTTCTGTATAGAACATATAAAAGAATGTTAAAATTAGGTCTACACTGAAAAAATAACAGTTGACTTTAAATACATGTATTACTGATGGTCATTTTATGTTGAGCCAAACCAAATATTTGAAATTCAAATGTACATCTACTCTAAATGTATACGCATAACATGTAACATATCACATATCTGTAAGTAAAAAATATAAATATACATAGAAAATATTATGTAAAGTTAGTTCACTTTTTGAATGTACTTGCGTATATTTATTCTGTTGATTTTAGATAAAAGAAGTGGTATTTATGACAGTTGAAGTTTTACAGTGAAAAGTGATAAAAATGTAATATCAGAAGTACAGCAGCTTTACCCCTGACCCAAAAACTACAACGATGACACCACCAACTATAACACACTGCACCTCACTGTGTAAAGAGAAGTCCTAGATAGGACATAAATAAATCAAATCACTTACTTGTTCTTGTTGTTCGCTGTGAAAGTAAAGACACAAGTAGTTACAATACTACCACTAGCCATTTTAAAATTAGTAGCAGTAGTTGTAGTAGTAGTAATAGTAGTAGGAGTAGTAATAGTAGTAATAGGAGTAATGGTAATAGTGGTAGTAGTAGTAGGTTACTGGAGCCATAATAATAAAAGTTGCAGTCATAGCATGGTACTTTCTTCTTCAAAATGTAACTCACGGTAATAGTTTAAGTACTTTAAATTGTAGTATTATTTTTATTTTTTTACACACTGCATCTGCATTTAACGAGCTACGAGTTTGCCAACATGTTAGTGTCTAATTTGATGCATTTTACACAACAGAGATCACAGCAAAGTTTTTCTGCGATGGTAACGGTAACAACAGCATTAACACCAAATTACCTACTTACACGTGCAACTTAGCAAACGGCTAGAAGTGTTTTCAAAAATAAAATCATAGTAAAGACACATTACATAATGAGTAGCTTTTTACCTTTCTTGTCGTTATTTTGGGTACTCAGATTATATTTTTTCTTCATGCCTCCAGATTCGACTCTATTGTGCTCTGCGTAGACAAAACCAACAATTTGTGATTTTAACCAGCAAAATAATTAAAACATAAACATTTTCAATACCTCTGCTGCTTCCAGTCCGTCCTATGTTTTTCAAGTGTAGCTCAGGCAAAGAAAATGCTCTATCATCTGTCAACCTGTAACCTCTGCCTTTATATTATCTGCGTCTCCATTAGGCTGATAAGACATGTGTCAGCTATTTGACCTTAAGCTGGGGTGGGCCAGACCTTACAACACTGAAGTATGAACATGTACTACTGATGATAATGGATATTGATAACGGAGCATTAGCAGGAGTTAAAAGTTGAATAACCGCAAGGATGTTAGCAATCCTTTACAGTCTTTTATAATAATACTGGAAATGAATAATAAATGACAGTAGTAGTAGTAGTAGTAGTAGTAATAGCAGCAGCAAAAGTTGTAGGTATACTTGCATTACTGTCATTACTCAGTTTTGAAGTACAAATTTGAAGTACTTTGTGGGATCATTATTAATTAATTAATTAACTTTATTTATTTATTTATGTATTTATTTACTGTATTTATGTATTGTATTTATTTATTTATTTGCTGTATTTGTTTATTTATGTATTTATTTACTGTATTTATTTATTTATTTTCTGTATTTATTTATTTATTTTTGGTGCATAAGTTTAGGGTATACTTACTGATATCTAACTAGATGTTAGGTAGCGTACATGGAAGTGGTTAATTTAATTTTAATTGGCCTTTATGCAAGAATATATTTGTACAGTGTTATAAAATGTCATTATATTTGTATCAGCTCTGATCAAGAAGAAAATGCTACATCGTGTATTGGTTTCAAGATAATGGTTCATCCCAGTCCAAGTGCAACTGCAGTGTAACTTTTCTGAAAAGTTACACTGCTTGTCTCCATAGAGATATTGCTGCTTTCCCCGTAATGTTTCATAGTATGACATTTATTTCATATCTATCTTTCATTAAGAACATGCATTCTTAATTTGAACAGAGTCACATCTCTTGACCTTTTGGCATGACCTTGTTGTCTCCATAAAGATAAATAGGTTTAATGCCTTACTGTGGAACATTGTGGACAAATCACAAACATCTCCATGGAGACCTGTCATGATAACACCTTTTGAAGCATGATATATTGTTACAGGCATATACTGCGATAAATGGTAATATAGTAACTACTTTATGCCACTGATACAATAACAATCCTGCAGGATAATCCCAGTGAACCATTTTTAAATCAACAGTGTCATTGTGTGGCATAAGCTAAAACAATTAAAATGAAAAGTCAAGCAATAATTAGCCACAGAAGTTACTTTTTAAATCCTCTACAGTTCAAATCTTATTGTATTACCACTAAAATACCCCAAATCTTCCCACTTTTGCAAATACATTGTACACACGATACATTTTGAGCCCTAAAATATATTGTTCCAGCTATAATATACTGAACAGTAAGTCGATACAGTGATTATCGTGGCCTATCTCCACGGACAAAAGGTGACTGACCCAGAATGTCTCATAATGATTGAATATGAATTCGTACAAAACTGTTTTCTAGTAACTTTACAGATAATAAACAGTTACTTACATTGGATTCCATTTTGGTTAATTATTTTCTAAAGATACACTGTACAACTTTTCAGGCAGGTGGCCTGCAATATTTCTTCACCTGGAATGATTCACAGTAGTGTGGTACTAAACTAAACATATCTATCTCTGTGGAAATTCTACCATGTCAGATCTGTGGAGAGCCAGCCCTGCTCTCAGTAAGAGTGCATGTTTTTTTTTTTTAATAAAACATTTGCAGTTGAATGAATGTAAGATAGAAATGGAAAAAGCTGAACTTATTTGATAAAAAGGCTGAGGAACTGATTAAAAAGAAATTGTATTGATTGTGCTTCACTTCAGCTGACCCGACCCACAGCACATTTTTAAGGCTGTAAAAAAGGTACAGCACCTTTAAATAGTATATCTTCTGAAACAGCAAGAGTAAATTCATATCAACTATAAACAAGAAGCTAAAAGCTGTTAGAAGCTGAAGGATGGAGAAGTCCCACCCACCACACAGAGAGTACATATTAAACTCAGCGGTGTGGTGAAAGTGTCATAATAATAATAACTATTATTAATGATTACAAGTAAAGGGTCAATGGCCGACAGGACACATCCCTGTGGAGTTTGATCTGGATTTACTGTGTCCTATTAGTCACAACAAAGAACAATGATTATAAAAAGGGACGCTCTGGCACAAAGTTGAAAATAAAAAGTTTTCGGGGGTAAATGCTCAGCGATTTAATGAAGATGCAACGACAAAAAAAAAAAAAATCCTTCATGACATGTTCCTCAAACGTTCCATAATATGGCATTCAACTAATCTGTCTACATGGAGATACATAACCACCAACTTAACAGGTGCATTTCACCCTGGCTCAAGTCACTGAGGCGGTCGGGAGGCTCCTCGGTGTCAAGGCTCTGGGGTGGATGAGATCTGTCCTGAGTTTCTTAAGTTTCTGAATGTTGTTTTTTCATTTGGACCAAAATATGTATATCACTGATTAATAAAACTAAATTGGAGAAAGAAGTAAGTTGAGAACAGTGGATTTATGTCCATGGTGGTAAAGACGGGGATTGATCTGCAACATGGCATCTTGAAAATAAGCAGCAACTATAACATGGTTAAAAGCTCTAAAAAGTTGATTTTGCATAAAAAGGCTGCTTTAAGAAGGGGAGTGTTCTAACTACAGGGGAAACACACACGCAAACACTGGATCAGCTCTATACTTTCCATCGGGTACTCGAGGACTCATGGGAGTTTGCCCTACCAGTCCACAAGTGCTTTGTGGATCTGGAGAAGGCATTTGACCGTGTCCCTCGTGGTGTCCTTTGGGGAGTATCTCTCGGCTGGCCTGGGAACTCCTTGGGGTCCCACCGGAGGAGCTGGAGGAAGTGTCTAGGGTGAGGGAAGTCTGGGAGTCCCTGCTTTAACTGCTGCCTGTGTGATCTGGCCCCAGATAAGCAGAGAAAAAAATGGATGAATGGATACAACCATGGAGACAAACAGGTGACATGACCAAACCATGTTACAGGTCCGATTTTTGAAAAGTGGCCCCACTCACAGTAAGAATGCATGTTATGAAGCTTTTTAGTTTTTAGGTTGTTTTTTTTCTGTACTATTGACTATTGTATATTTGAGTGTGTGAAGTATTTTCATATTGATGTTAACTGAGGTTTTTCTACAAGCTAAACCTACAAGTAATAGAGGAAACATGACATCAAAATGTGCACTATGTAATTATTTTTAAATGAACCAGTCCAGAGTAAATTTAAAACAAGGACTTTGTGCATTATTTGACTGGAGCTGAAGATGCATTTTTTTAGGGAAAGTCCATTTTGCCTCAATTGTTTCTTGACCAGGAGGAAATTCCTTATGACAATGGCAGCCTATGTTGTGTGAATGGATCTCTTTGCAATATCCAAATACACACATTTAAGAAATAGCCTAAACCTTATCAGACTGAAAACAAAATGTAAACAATGAAGCTAATGAGTGGGAAATACTACTAGCACCCCACAGCAGCATGACCAGAAATAAATATTACAATAACAGACATTTTATAAAAGCATACTTTAAAATGAATCATGGACAGTGAGTGACCAGTGAGACCGAATTTGATTATTTTTAAATGTAACTCAGGCAACTTAATTTATTTTATTTTATGTTGACTGCTTTCTACATTTTATATACATTTTTTTTTTATTTTTATAAACATCAAATATATGATACAAGATACATGGAATTATGTAGCAAAGAAAACAAGTGGCTATATGCTGATGAAGAATTAACAAACACTTCAACCAAGCATAAATCTGAGTAAAAGAGATATTAAAGTCTAATGAAATGTTGAGGCAGTCTAATGAAATCTGGTCCTGTTGCACATTTGTTCATTTGGAGGTAAAGCTGAGACACATCAGAACCAGACACGTTCAAGATAAACTAAACTATTCTCCAACAATTTCTGCCTAACATTTAAGATATCAATAATTCAAGAATAATAATAAAAAACTACTGAGAAATCAACAACTTGCCTGGAATGTATGCGAGCATTTTGGATTCTTCCTATCTCTTCTCGTGTCTTTGTATATTATAAATCCTCCTTGAGTCTATGCGAATTTGCGCCCCCTGCTGGACCAATTACATACTGCCCCCCCTGTTATTATCAGAACTGAGCAGACAAACTTGAGAACTGCTTATAAATGCTCCTGCTGTCATTGGTTGATTAATTAACTGACTGGTTTGATAAAAAGTTAGAACAAGTTTATGTTTTTAAATATGAGGATGTAATCGTCAATGTGATGTACTTTTCAGAGTACTTTTCTAGCAGTATACTTCTATTCCTTCTTGAGTAATGCTTTTATTGAAGTTACAGAACTGTTATAACTGACAAAAGCTTTATTTTGACAATATGAAATGATTTGAACATTTATGTTTCTTCAAATATCTTTCTCATTTTTGTGTCTATCCTTTGAAAATACCAGATCTGTGCATTATTTGGTGTTTTGTCCTTCAAATTACATTAACTTCAAATTATAAATCAGATTTTACATCTTGACAGTTACTCTTTAAGTTACTCTTAGTTGAGTAATACTTTTTCCAAATTTCCTTAGTTGAGTAATTTGTTGGACCACTACTTTGTACTTCTACTTGAGCAATATTATTTGGAGTAATGTTTCTAGTTTCTGATCATTTTTGGCCACTTTTACATACCCAGGGAAAAAGTTAATTGTTCTCACCTCAATTTTATGCGATTTTAACACTTTCCATAAAATTTTATTGAGATTCTGAAAACCAAAAAAAGCAACAAAAAAAACAAAACAAAGCAGGACAAACAAAACAGGTGAGCTCCATATCTTTACTAAGTTTCTTTAATCGGTAGACAGATTTATTTTTGTCAGTGAGTAGATAACATCTCT
Organism: Periophthalmus magnuspinnatus; assembly: GCF_009829125.3. Classification (NCBI taxonomy): domain Eukaryota; kingdom Metazoa; phylum Chordata; class Actinopteri; order Gobiiformes; family Gobiidae; genus Periophthalmus; species Periophthalmus magnuspinnatus. Next base: position 14,522,734 of record NC_047146.1, read on the forward strand.
TTCACTGTTTAATGTTTGACTAAAGATTCTCGCTGAATGACTCATTTTATGAAAAGAAAAAAAAAATCCTTTTGGCAACTGTTGAACAGGCAGCTCAAATGTAATAATGTAAAATTGCCATCATGAAAAACAACTTAAAAGCTGCACTGTGCAACTTTTCTGTTTGTTACCTTCCATATTATTATTAATTATTATATCTATATGGAGACAAGCAGGTGGCAGTCACAGGTCAGATCTGTGGAGAAGTGACCCTGCTCACAAGAATGCATAGTGTTCAAGGCATTTTTCAACAATAAAAACAGCCTGAATTAATAAACCACATAGATGTGTTTAATCTCACACTGTGGAACATTCTAAACAAAGCTACATCTCTCTGTAATGCAATCCTACAAGTTAAACATCTCAAGCAGCTCCTGGGAGATTTTGTGCGTCCTGTTATGCTATTCCATCTCCAATGTGTGACTTCTTCCTGGCAGCATGTTCTTATCAATCTGGCCATAATTGTAGGTATAATCCTAATCTTGTGTTCCTGTGTGATCCCCTGTCTGTTAAAAACTATGCGTCAAATGGTGAGTTCCCACTTTGTCCAAAATCAATCCAATGTTGAGGCTGTTGTGTATCCACCTGATCCTGATTATGTTTCTGATTCTGACAATGACTCGTTTGTTACACAACTTATGCTCCAGATGAGCAGAATTCCACCTCAGTGAGTTCCATTTCATGTTCTGGGCGGCGGCTGACGGCGCGGACACGTCCAGCAACGGCTTGGGCATGGAGTGGGCTGCTGAGCAAAGAAAAAAACAGAAAACTTTAATGATGTGTGTAATTTAATTCAACACTACCAATCAGGTTGTATTTTTCCTTTTATGTGTTCCATAATCAGTACGACTATTATGTTATGTTATTCCTGTAATTTTATTTTCGTCAGGTGTCAGATTCATTTTTTTTTCCCTTTTATGGATGTTTTCGACCTAACCTTCGTAATACCATCTGTTGTTATGTACAGGGTGAATCTCTTCGTTCGTGTGTCTAGCGGCCTCCAGCCACTTTGATTAGACTAAACTGGCTAGATTGTTTTGATGGTATAAATACTCTGTATGTTTACATTTGTGAGCTGAGGGTGAGACGACACTATATTGACAACAGCTCTTTGACGATTGTGCAGTCGATTCAATAAACCAGACTTTTTGATTCAAGACAACTTCTCTGTTGATTTTATATCTTTAAGGGTTTTTTTTACTATTAGAAATTCCACAACAAGCCCTAACAGAAAAGTTCCACAAAGAACCTTTAAGTAAAATGTATTGTATTTAAAAAAGCACTATATTTGGTATGTTAGAATAAAAGTTTAAACACAAACTCAGCTTGCAAGTAACAACATATCAGTTTTAATCATTTTCAAAACCACAATTGTGCAAATATTCAGTGACAGTGCATTATTATTAAATGAAATATTCATAATACACATTTTAAGCACATTTCCAAACTTTTTTACGTTCCAACAAAGCTGTTTGGTTTGTAAGTGTTATGGCTGATCCGTGTAAGTAACAATACACACAAACTCAGTGTACATTGACTGCAGTTATTTTTGTAAATGCAAGGGATTCTCTTATTAGTTTAGCAGCTTCTAGTTCAGTCTTTTCTCAAATATTAATGCTCCAAGAGTTAACAACGTGCCATCCTACTTTTTGAACATAAATCACAAATATACCCATAATACCGTGCAGCCCTATCGTGCATCATTTCTAATTAAGTAGATCACTGTCAAACTTAAGGCCCGGGGGCCAAATGCAGCCCGCCATGTCATTTTACGTGGCCCGCGACAAGGTAAATTTAAATGAATGTCATGTTAAAATGTCAGTTTATCAGGAGTTACGCAGTTACACAGACATATTTTTTATATCTTTGCAAATTTTGCTGATGTGGCCCTCAGTGAAATTGAGTTTGACGCCCCTGATGTAGCGTCTCAGCCTTGACAATTTTTAAATCCAGGCTCAAAGTGGTTCTGTTTAGCTGTGCATATGACTGAAAGTTTTTTATTCTGCACTTTACTCTTTAATGTTATTTTTATGACCTTTACTTAAGTTTACTTTAGATTATTTAAGTTTTGATTTGTTGTTTTGTGATTTTAATGCCTTTCTTATTCTGTAAAGCACTTTGAATTACTTTGTGTATGAATTGTGCTATACAAATATACAATTCTGATACTCCATACACAACCCACTTACTGGTAATTAAAAGTCCTATATAATGCAAAAAAAAAAAAAATTAAAAAGACTTTTCTGAGCTTTTAGCCATGTTACAATCTTGTTACATAATCAAAAACATACCTCGAGTTGCGTTTAGTTTCATTCACACTTGAGTAACTTGTGAATAAGACTCAAGTGGAGGAGTTCAAGTATCTCGGGGTCTTGTTCATGAGTGAGGGAAGGATGAAGCGCGAGAAAGTCGGAAGAAAATGGAAGGATGGATGTTTGAGTAACCGTTTATAAAGTTTAACACCACAGTGGAGGACTTCTGTATTATTATGACATTTTAAGGTGGAACACAGTTTGTTTTTTCTGTTTGAGAGAACACAGCCTAAATTTGAAGGGTTTGAGTGTTAAACATCGCAAATGCAACAAAACATAACTCCAGGAAACAACGTTATAATATAGATCAGGAAATAGCATATGAGCCCTTTAAATCGTACGCCCCTCCCCATCACTTGGACTCAGTCTTGGGGGTCTCTGGTCCTGATGTGGTCTGGTTATCGGCTGCACTCATAATGCTCTTGGCGCGGTCCAGAGCCTTCTCCATCTCCGTGTAGTAATCTAGAGCTTTACGCACCGGGTCTATGATATGGTGCTGGAAAAGAAAGAGAAGGAGATGGTCAGCACTAAGTCCCATTTACACATAGAGTTCAGTAAATTGCAAGGTACAAATAAAAAAGTGGAGAGATTTGAAGTATTTTTGTTTTAATAGGTTAAATAAGTGACAAGCGCAACAATGATCCTCATTCACATATGCACCAGTCCCAAACCATTGCCGGGGCTGCTCTGTTCATGCATAACCTGGTGTTTGGCTCTGTGCTCTCTCCCATAGCACAGCACTCCTTTTTTCTTTATTTTGAGCACATGTACACCTAAAGCACATCTCACAAACTGTTCATCGCAAAGGAGTGGGAAGAAGAAAACTTGTCAAGTCCCACCTCTATCTTCCATCAAGACACAAATCCAATGCTTTGTTTATGTTTCCTATTCCATTGAAGGAAAAAAAAGAAAAAAAATACACACACACACACACACACACACACACCCCCACCCACCCCCACACACACCCACACACCCACTGTATTTAGACCAGACCATATCATTATATAAAAACTTACATTTATGAATACTTTGGCATTGCTTTTGTTTTAAATCCAGTTTCACCCCACATACAGTCACACAAAAACTTGTATGAGTCGTTCAAACTTTAGGTAGAATAAAATTTCCATGTCCTCTCAAATTGCATTCTCAACCCATTTGCTGAAAAACGTAGGAACACAATTAGTATCAATATACTATAATGAAATAAATAGCTTAGTGTAAGTCATGGAACATGCAAAAGATTCAGCATTAAACAAGGTATTTGACAACGCTGTGGAAGCTCGCATTTAGTGTTTACAATGTTACAGATATAATCATAAAATGTGATTTTGTTGGAACTGATTCATAGGCAAATCATTAATAGTCAGTGAGCCGATGACACCACCCCCTTTTAAAGATATTAACACCAAAATGTGTGTCACTACAAATATTTCCTAATCTCTGCTTAGCTCAGACTCACTGTATAACCTGAAGATGAGGAAAGAGGTGAAATATTTGGATATCGTAATTCCAAAAGATAAAAACATTTCAGATAAAGCAAATGAGGATGTTGACAAAAGTAAACCCATTTTAAAATAGATGGTTACAAAGAGGCATAGCGGATTTTGGTAGGATATGACTAAAATGGACGGTCTCTCTAGATTAATTTACTCCACATATTCCCTTCGCATTTCAAATAGAACGAATCAATCAAATCAATCAATAACATTAACTTTAACTTCATTTAGTAGAAGGCGGAGATGGAAATGTAATAGATTTTGGCGTCATGAACAGTATATTGAAACTTCGAGTAACTATTTTCAGCCATTTATTTCAATCAAATTTTCAGTAAACTTTGTAGAATGAACTTTATTTTAACATGCAATTTTGAGTTAAAAATAACTTTCTGATTTTCGCCAACAGGTACTCCCTCAGTGGAAATTAATCTTTAAACATGAGTCAACAACTGATAACAGTCCAGTGGAGAACAATCGGTACAAACTGATTGCCGGAAAAATAAATGTATCAAACATGTTTAACACCTCAAGAAAGTAAATTTTGCATAATAAATTAATTTTGCATCATTTAAGAGCGGTTATTTAATTGCATCTGGTACAAATGTCACAGACCTCAAGTGTTATTTGTTTTTTTACTTTGATCATGATTCTTAAATTATTTACCTCAAGACAAGGAAAGAGGTTAGCCAGCTCGATAAAAAGAGGAAGCAGGACAAATCTGATGAAACCAGTTTGGGACGAAGGCTTGGTCACTTTGTCCCGGTCCATAAAGGGGGTGACGGGAAGCCCCTCCAACTTCTCCACATCACTCTGCACAGACACACAGTTATCAAAATGCCTGTTAGTTGTGCATTAAAGAAGACGTATTATGCTTTTTAAACTGACTTTAAAATGACTTAAAGAGGTGATATTACACTTCTATGGGGTATTAATTGCTAACAAGTGACATTTAGATCACTATGTTACCTTTAATTGTTTTGAAAATGCTGTATTGGCCAAAAACAACGTAACATTTAAGAGTCCTCGCTTCAGCTAGTGCTAATACATTACAATTAGAGTCATAGAATCACACAGCGAACCATAAGGAGGTTTGTTTATACCCGCTGAGAGATCCCAAGATTTCTCAAACATGCATGGATGACATCTCAAACCTCACGCATGTTTTTGATGAGGGGACAATGTTGTAACATGGTAGAAAGCTAAAAAAAAAAAGTCAATTTTGCATAATACCCCCACTTTAATAATAGAAACAGGTCCATCGACTTCCTGTTCAAAACTGCAGACCCCTCATAGTCGTATTTCACTATAATCAATTTTAATTTTGATGTTTCTATTGCTGAAAATGCAACATGATGTTTTTGAACCCTATATGTGTGTGTGACCAGTGTGGGGTTTTTTTCTGAAGTAAAAAAAAAAGTGGGCAGAGACGGAAAAAATTCTGAGGACTCATGCCCCATATGCAGGACAATACAGGATTACTAAAATGTGCATGAATCGATTAAAAAAATAAATAAAAATTCGACTATGGGTGTGCAATATTATCAGCCATGACTAAAACTCGGCTACAATGTGATTAATTGTCAGGCTCCAACTTTGACTAAGCTAATGCTGATTTTGACATAATATATCCCCTTTAAATAACATAGTGACCTGATTGTAAAACTCTTGAAGCAAACAGTCCAACCAGGGCTCAGCTACCTCCATGGGCCGCGCCTCGTTGGATATGTCACTCACTTTGATCAGGATCATCATTAACTGCGCACATGAAGCAAAAATGCATAAATAATTAAAAACACTGGTGACTTGTCTGCATAATGATGTTATAAACATTGAAAGAATACCTTAAATAACAAATAACAAAGAAACAACAAGAAAGAAGAATTAACTAAGAATCTCTGGTCCCATTGTGCTCTATGTGTACTTGTGACATAGTGACCTCTAGTGGAGACATGGTGAATAGTTTAGATTCTATTTTGTTGATTGTATTATTAATGTAAATAATTAGGGATTAAAGAAAAGTTAAAATACTTTGTTAGATAAAGGCACTTGCACCACAGCTTCCGTAATGATCGTAATGCCTTTTTTTAAACTGTAAGAGCGCAGGCTACATACAGTTATTTTAATGTCACTCTTACTCGAGTACAAATGTTGACTCTACCCATCTCTGCCATCAATCTATGAAAGTATTTAACATCACCAATGTCTCCACTTTCATTATTTCTTACCACATCTCGGTGATCCTTGTTGCTGAAGTCAAATGTGGGAAGCAGAGACTTGAACTTGTTGAGGATCTCATTGTGTCGGGACATATCTGTAGCTAGGATGCATCTGAAATCAAAGGTTACGTCATAATATTACAGAGTTCTTAGTTTAAAACTGAGCTTGAGGACAGGTCAGAACTCTATGAGGGCATTTGCTGCTGTCAGGCCCAGTGATTAGAGATATTAACCATAAACTAGGTCAACAAGCCTATCAACAAGAAACAAAATCTGACACAATGTTTCGTCAGCTTCAGAAATTGGTATCATCATTCAAATACAAAGACATGATTGGTGTTCCATTGAAATAACTTAAAACCATAAGGCTAAATTGGCAGGTCTGTGCAGCCAATCTCCAAAAATTATGATAAGGCTCAACATTTGGGAACCATAACTTTGGACATTTATATCAAAAACAGTGAATCTCCCATAGAGCTACATCCTCCCCTGCTCTTCATCAAACACTAGAACACAAATGCAACTGATTATTCAAGGGACCTTTTCTTCAAACATCAGTTCTTACTTGATGATGCCCTCTCTGATCCGTTTGTACTGGTCCAAAGACACGTTCCTAAAGATGTTGCATTCTGACTGTAAAACATGAAGCACAATCATTTCAAACAATTCTGTATATTCGTCATGTAGTAAATATTTTACCGAACCTTTTCCAGGATCTCAAACGCTACAGCACAGTGGTGGTTTTCCAGAGGAGAGATGTCGTTATAACGAAGAGCAAGTTCTGTCCGGGCATTTATCTAACACATAAACAATGTTATTTGATTTGTTGCGTGGATCTAGGATGGAATCATTTTGAAATATGAAATTGTGATTTTTTTTGCAATTTCTGTTATAAAATCAAATGTTCATGAGGAATAACATTTGAGTAAATAAATTTAAACTGCTAAATGAATGCATGTATTTCAGAATATTTTGATCTGCAGACCCTATATAGATAATAAACCATGTTGTTTGCAGAGGATATTACACTACCTATTATAGCAGCCTTTGTAATTTTCTATATATCATGGTAGTATATATTTTTATTAGTGTATTTTTAATTGTTTGAACAAAAACATGTACATAAAAGGAGAGGAAAGATATATTGGAACTCAAAATGTAGGTAGTAGGTATTAATTTAAAGGTCCTATATTACACAAAATTGTCTCTTGTGAGCTTTTAGTCAAAGTTGTTACCTCCTCAAAAGCATGTTCCACCTTGTGATGTCATGAAGCATAGTTTTCAAGTTAACAGCTACCTTTTATCTTTTATTCAGTAGAGATTATTTTAGTTAAAGTGCATGGAGTTCAAAAATTCCTGGAGCACTGCAGTACCACATGACATCACAAGGGGAAGACAGAGTGTTTTCTGTACATAGATACAATACAGCCTAAATATGTAGGGTTTGTGTGTTCAGTTGTGGTTAATTGGGCAACATAGTGAAGAACAAACCACCTTTTGCACACAGATGTAACAGACCGTCTTTGCGATGGTTACCTGGTAGGCGTTGTTGTAGCCCGTGTGGTCAAGGTCGTGGCACACTGCAGATGTCAACATGATGAGCAGGTCGATACTGTCCATATGACTCCTGAGGTCCGTCAGCCAAATCAGACCGTACATCTGCACACAACAGAAGTGTGCCTTAGCATGCTAGTTGTTGTTAGCTTTACTCTGACGACAAATCTCTGCTTTAGTCTCATCACGGTGAATAATTGCCCGGATGCTCGGAATGCATAAGGTTAGCGGGGAATAATTTTGGACCAATGCAATCAGTTTAAAATGAGCTAGCTCTATTTTTCACGTGTTTAAGAAAGTAAAAATCAGGTACAGCGCCTTTAAACATGTCTTCTCTTATATGGAAACTCTTAATCTTACAATGTGGCACACTAAACCTCCCTGACCTTCACTAACTGCCCATCAGACCAACAACATAACAGTGCAGATTGCTGTGTCTGTCCCTCTCTGTCTCCATGATTCCGTCGCTCACTCGGCTGCTTGTCTCACCATTTGAGTGACGCAGAAGCAGTGTTTGAAGTTGTGGAAGGGGATGTTGTTGTATCGTCGGTAAACCTCAAAAAGGAACTGCTGCAGAACCTCCGGCTCCATGTTAAAGGTGGTGATGAGGTCTAGGTCTGTGTACATGAGCTGGAGAAGCACCATGATCTCTGCATCCTCCCACTGCCTGTAGGAAACATACACATTTATTATTTTTATTATTTTGTTTTATAATATGTCATTTGATTGTCTTACAAAACAAGACTTTTGCACCGTCTACTACCTAAAAGGTTGGTAGTGTGATTCCTTTAGATTTTGTGTCTTTTGTTAGATGCTTCATCCAAACTGAGAAAATTCTAAAGCAAATGTCATTGTTTATTAAATTAGTAGCAGGATAATGAAGACTTTGAGAGTATATGCCTTTGCTTAAGACAATAACCCAGTAGAGATAGATAATAGATAGTAACAGTTTGCGTAAGAATGTGTGGCTCAGTTAGCGATTTTGAAAAACATCTATGAAATTCTTAGATTAATTGTAATTAAACTATTTATATGCTTAAATAAGCAAGAAATATAGATAGAATATAGATGGAAGATACATGTAAACTTCATGTTCAGTTTATGTCGGGAGTACAACCCAGATTTTTTCTCCCTTATTTTTATTTATTTGTAAAAGGGACAGCACATGTTAATGAGCCTTTAATAAATTAAATTAATGAGCAAAAATGTAAACATGTAAAGATTATAGCCAGTGTGGCCAATTTCTGTCTACAGGACAGAAAAAAGAACAGCAACAGTCACACAAAAGCAAGTTTGACACACCGGCACTCTCTGTACATACAACTATAAGAACAGTTCACTGAAGTTAGACCAACAACCCTTCAATATTAAAATGTCATTCTGTTATACACAGTGACATATTTGACCCAAGAACAACCACTATTAAATTCAACTATTCAAAGAAAAAACATTTTAGAAAATAGCATGCTCTGTATTCTTCTTGCTAATCACTGCCATCAGCTGGGTGACGTCTATTGGGGGATTATGGATGAAAATGAGCCTTGCGGCTAAAACTGATTTACAGAAATATGCATTTTTATCATTTTCTGTTTTTTTAACCAACTAACTACACACGTCTTATTTAAAAGGACATTTTGTTCTCTGTAGAGGGCATTGCATTAATTGAATCCTTTAAACAGTTGCAATAAGCAAATCACAAATTGCATAATTTTTGCATTTGTTTACATCCTTGTGTACCTTTCTCCTGAACCAAATGACATAATAACATTACTCGTCTTATTGTGGGTGTGTTTTCAAAGCTGTGGGCCTATACGAACAATAACCCAGGTTCAGTGAATGCCTCATGAATGGCCTCTTGAAAATGCGGTGAGCTGATTAGAGCTTTATGAAGAAGGCCTTTTGATGAGAGAGCACCTTTTCATATGGAGATGGTTGAGATGAGAGGGGCAGAAGAAAAGATGCTGTCATTTTCAAAGAGATTTGCCAAAGAGGTGTAGGCTAGGACACAGGAAACAAGCACACAGCCCTACCTGAACTGTGTTTCCTCAAATCTCTGCACCATGGTATTTTTGATCACAGTAATCATACCTTTTGAACAGATCATTTCTTTCACACTGCATGGCACAAAGTGCATTTTCCTGAACTAGACCAAAGTAAAAGTCAGGTACAGAGCTTTTAAGAAGATAATTAATCCAGACTTTTAAAATGAAATAAATTAAACTCAACTAAAACTAAATACATTTTAATTGCAATGAGTTGAGATGGGAAGCACAGTTTATCGCGTCCCCCAGGCATTAGTTCCAAACACAGCGTACCTACGATCATGCTCTCATACTAATAAAATATGTCTCTGATCACCTTACCAGTTATCAAACGTTGGAGTCTTCAGATACTGCCTGACTTCCTCTGACACCTCCAGAGAGCTGAAATGAGAATATCAGCTCAATGAAAGGCTGGATAACAGTGTATGGACATATAGTTTGTATGCACTTGCCTCATCTGGATGTACTTCTCACGCACATGCTCACACTCCTCTCTGGTTTTCCTCAGAGCTCTTTTGTGGTAAAATGGAGAGGGTTTGTGCGTTCCTTCAGAGAGGTCTTTGAACAGACCTAACCAGCTCAGATGCTCCACACTCTGAGAAACAAACACACATACTGAATAGGTACTGCATGGAGAATTTTTATTTCAGATTTCATAAACATAACTTATCAGTGTCACCAGATATGAGGTAAACATTAACAATTCTTTGGTGCTTTGGTCTTCGTTATTAATTAAGAAAGCAGAATGAGCTTTGCGAATCTCTAATTTGGGTTGCAAGATATATGACTATCTAAACCCCAGCACCTGCAGCCAATCAATGTCCAGTGCGCTGATCTTTCATGCGAGGTCCATGTACTGAGAAAGAGAAAAACTTGTATGGGTCCTCTATCTGCAGGTTAAGTCCCTGGCAACACAGGTTTGATGCTGATTGTAGTACGGTTTTAAAATGCAGGCTATACCCTACCTTTAAATTGAATTGTTTGGATTTATTTCAGTAGCTTCTGTAAACAAACAAACTGTTACCAATATAATTAATCAAAAGTAGTGAAGTGTTAAACAAAGGCATGGTTGGTAATAGACTATGCTACCAGGTCTCACATCATCAACCTGGCAAACTAATAGAAATCCAATAGAAGTCTTAAAGATTTCTGAGTGGATATGTCTGTCTTTTTATAATTCAATGCTGCAAAATATTATGCATGCATTTTTAACCAAATGGCCTCACCTCTAGTTTCTCTCTGAAAGAATCCACTTGTTTCTTCATTTCATAAACGACAGCTGGAGTCTCACCACCTTCTATTAGAATCTTCTTCTCCAGGCCTTGCAATCTGACAGCACACAACATTTTATTTTTAACAATTTTTATTTATAAAAGTAACAAAAACATGGAATTGCTTCTACTCTAGTCACTCTCTCTCTCTCTCTCTCTCACACACACACTCACACACACACACCCACACACACACCCCCACACACACACACACACACACACACACCCCCCCCCACACACACACACACACACACACACTTGAGTGGGTGAAGGTCTTGCCCATGAAAACAACAACTCAGACTGAATTGCTTAAAACAACCACTCTGCGCTACATTTAAACATTGTATTTTTTTGTACCTTTTCTCCATGGACAAAAGGTCAAATCCCAGAGCACCAGCTAGCTCCGCTCCTAGCATCAAAACAACACACATATAAAGAGGCTTTACTTGAGAATGAACTACATACCCCAAGACGCCTCAATAAAGATACCTAACGGCTCGCTGTTGTAGTCGGCAGCCACCACTTCCAGTTTATAGCAGGAGCTGGGGCTGTTGGGCTCCAGATTGGGAGAGATGTTGATGATGTTTCCTTTGGGGTTGTATAGTTTCAAAATGTCATGTGGACCAGCCTCAGCAGCACAACGGAACAGATCTGTAAAGTAGAAGTAGTTTCGAATTAAAACTGATCAACCTGATGCACATGTAAAAGAGCCAGCAGACTGTATATAGAAAGAAACTACTCAGTCAAACAGGAATCAAACTGGGGACCCTCTTAAAATATAGATACTTTTGCATATGGTTATGTTTTACACAGCAAGTACAAAATCCATTATTCAAAACAAATGCGTCATTCATAACTGGGGACATCTTTAACTTAAGGCATTACACTTCTCTCTGATGTGTCTTTGCTTTGCCTGGACTGTTCAGTTTGGCAGTAAACCTATCCATCTAGTATTGTATTGTGTTTTATTGCTCAAAAATACCTTGAAAAACATGCACTCTTTCTGGAGTGAGATTTCCTCTCCACAAATCTGACAGATCTAAGAAGCTTGGCCTGGTGTTTCTTTCAGACACTTATGTTTAATGCCATACTGTGGCATATTCCTGACAAAGACACAACATCTCAATGGAGACAAGCGAGTGGTGTATCTTCCACCGGAAAAATTACATAGTTCACCACCTTTCATTTTACTATGAATAAAATAGCACAGCAAATTCTCTTCTTATATTACACAGGGTTGCAATTTTTTTTCTTATAGTTGGTGGTTAATTTAAATTGATTTTCATATTAAAAGGAACACAAAAGAGAGGCATGTCCATGTAAGTGCTCAGAGTGTACAAGTGCAGGACAAATGGAAAACTGATCTTCAGCAGTGAGGAGCTGTCAAAGGCAGCTGCAATCAGAGAAGCTTAGACCACCTCCTAAGACTGCCATGGATTTTAAACACCAAAATGTCACCAGTTTATACTAAATCCAATGTAATAACCCAAAATCCACAATTTTAAGTTATAAGATACCTTGTATATGTTTAACAGGTGAGATTTTAACACAATGATTTTACATACCTTTGAGATCTTGGGCAGGACAGTCTACAGGAAACTCTGCCTGCTCAGGTCGTCCGTTGACAGTGAAGTAGATGATTTTGGTGTCCATGTCCTCCATCCAGAAGATCCAGAGTGGCTGATGCTCTGCTTGGACTATAGGTTTAGAGAAAGACTATCATCATCATCACCATCAATGCAGCACACACTCCTCCCTGTGGCTGCATGCTCCTCCTCTTCATCACTCCTCCTACAGTGGAGCTTCAAAAGTGGAGTTTTCAGTTCATCCTGTTGCCTGTTATATAAATAATAGGTTTGGGTTTGCTACATAGAATGTGCAATTACACATCTTTATTAATTTGGAGACATAATAGCAGATAGGCCAACAGATGAAACAGGTTTATTGTACTGTCTGCATAAGGATGAAAATTACTACCCACGAGATACAGTTGTAACAGTTTAATATACAATAAAGCAGATTACATCATTTAAATATTTAAAGTTTTCATAATGACTGGTGGATCAAAGATGCAGATGCAAAAATTGAACAGAGTTTATCACAAAGAAAATTACTAAAACTGGTCGTGGGCTGAGGTGAACTTTGGGTTCAAAACACAAGATCTGAAGAAAATCAGAAAAACAAACTAAGTACTATGAATTGCACAACAAAGTAGACAGGGCCAAGCAGTTAAATACCATAGAGGACACACAGATCAACTGGCAATGTGGCTGTGTGTGTAGAAATGAGCAGGCTCTTTGTACTCCAGAGGCAGGAGCTTGATTGCTGATCAGCTGCAGGTGTGAAGTGGGTGGTGTCAGTATCTCCGCCCATCTCCAGGCACAAACACAGATGGGAGGGAGGAGACAGCATAGAAACACAGTGAAAAACTCAAATCCTGATAAAAGTCTATTTTTCATTAAAAACAAACTTGCATTTAGTTTCACAAGTTTAGTGACATGTGACACTCTAGAACATTACAGACAAAGACACAGTGATGTACCCTCCACCAGAAAAAGTTACACAATGCACCTTTAACATTCATTCATTATACCGCCATTAAAATAGCAGAACAGTTAATGTGGGGTTACATTAAAATATTGAACCTTTTCATTTCAACTTTTAATGAAAAACAATTTTTCTGTTCTTTTTTGTTTTTAGAAAAGCTTGCAAAAAACACATATTATTAATTATGAATTAACTATAAATGATATTATTTTATTTTTTCATACATACCTTTTACAGTGGCTATTTATCCTGGGAAATTATCTTATACAAAGTTAAACCAAACCAAATCAAAAAGCCACCGAGGGATTTACGCAGCAGAACAGTTAAATGTCCAAATAAAATGCATTTAAGGTTATTTAAATCCATTACAGCAGCAGCAAACAAACAAGAAAAATACAGCCTCTGTCCACTCTGGTGACAAAAACCCACAATACTTGAGCGAAAAAAAAAAGAAAAAAAAACTTGCACTGGCACAATTCATTTAAATCAAGACATTTGTTATAATTGTTGGCTTTTCCTTTGGGCAAATGCATCTTTAAGCATTGCATATTATTTTGCAGTTTGTAAGATATTTAAATAAGATGATTCTGTGAAAAATCGACCGAATAAAGAAGAAATTGCACTAGCTTTTGTAAACCTTCATGCTACTTCGCCTCCTCTGCAGTAGGTGGCGCTGTCCTCGTCGCATCTTGCTCCTGGCTGCTCCACTTCCGGGTCACCACATGTACTTTTAGAGCAGCAGCACAACAACGTGGTTTAGGTGCGTTTTTAAGATCGTTTACTTTTATCGTGATGTTTATTTAAAGTTCCATATACATTATTATCAAAATGACGGAAACAAAAGCAGAGGCGTCTCCAAAACAGCTGCTAGCGCTAAATCCTCAAGAAGAATCCGAGTTCAAAAAGAAGGTCCAGGAGGCTAAGAAGAACAAATCTAGCAAGGTGGGTTTAGGTTCTACTCTATTCAGTTGGCTCGTTAAGATCTTAAATAATAATACTGTAATTAGTTAGTTTTACTGCAAGGTGGTTTTATGTCTTTAGAAGTCAGTGCAGTGCTAAAATGTGTGCTTGAGTGTAGCGTACACGCGGACATTTTTTTGGTTTATGAATTATTTTACTTTTTATTTTTGAATGACACTGATTGGATAACTCTTTTGGCAGGTGTTGCAAGCTGTAACAATGAAGCTTTTAATTTTTTTTTTTTACATATGTCTAAAAAAAACTACAATCACGTCATACATTTTTTCATTTTAATCCTTTTATATAACTCTAGGTCTACTACTTAAACTTACTGAGGTAAACCAGCGTTTCCAATTTATACAAGAGATTATGGTACCTCCCTATTCTAAAATGTTGCCCCAGTGTTGTCTAAATGAACCTGGACAATATATTGGGATGACGAAATTACTTTGTTGCTCATTGTACTATTAATAAGTGACTACGTTAGTCAAACATGACTAGTTTAAATCTCAAATATTGGCAGTAGGTAATATTTACACTACACTGCTCAAGTGCCGTCCTAGTTTCAACAAAATCAATGAGGAACACTATGAATAATATAGAATTTTTAATATGCTCAGTTGTTTTTGTATTTGTTTTAATTTTTTTCCAGGGTATCAGATTGACCCCTGGAGTTATTTATGTGGGACATCTGCCTCAAGGGCTGTTTGAGCCACAACTCAAAGCTTACTTCGAACAGTTTGGTAAAGTCCTACGGCTTCGACTGTCCAGAAGTAAAAAGGTAAAACTATTGTGAAGCCTGTATATTGGAGATGTTCTTTATGTAAGCAGAATAGATTTTATTTGCCTATTGGCTCATACTGAAAATGGCTTTGGATCTAAAAATGGTGTAAAGTCAGATAATTGAGCCCAAAGCATTGTTGTACGTAATGCTTATTGCCTGCTCCTGGATTGGCAGAGCGATAAAACCCATGTACCTACAACTTTTAATAATAACTCTACTACTACACCAGTTATACTACACCCACAGAATCTGGACCTTGTTACCAAATATGTTGCACTTAATTATTCTTTTTGTAACATGATGTCAAGGATGGTTTTGTTTTTTGTGTAAATAATTGTTTTCTTTTGGTGTTGCAGACTGGTGGAAGTAAAGGCTATGCGTTTGTGGAGTTTGACTGCGATGAAGTCGCCAAGATTGTTGCTGAGACAATGAACAATTACCTTATGGGAGAAAGACTCATTAAATGTATGTTTAATTATCTATCTAATGACATGAATAGTAGGGGTGGGTGATGGTAATTTTGACAAAAACATGTCAATATTGCTTTTTGGGTTTTTTTAAACCATAATTGCATTACTTTTAAATGTCTTTATTCAGTTTTAATTGTCTCACAGAAAATACATTGACTGTAAAATGCAGAAATATTTTTGCATTTTCAATCAGATATTTTGCAGCTTAAATTATATTAATGAGGAATGATATGTTAAACTATTGAGTAAATTTTCTAACTGACACATTTTCATGTGTTGTTTACTTCTATAATGAGGCCAATGCAAAACTATTAAAGATGTCAATTGTCAACTAGGACTACACGATTTTTTTCTGACAAACATTGCAATCTGATTGGCTATTTATGTTTTAATAATAAGATTCACCATTCACATTTATTTATATAAAATTATGGTAAAAATTGAAAATGGCTTGATCACAATTTATCTTACAGCCCTATTGTCAACTTATCTGGTGTATTTTCTTTCCCAGGTCATGTGATTCCACCAGAGAAAGTGCATGAGAAGCTGTTTGTTGGCTCCCAGAGAGTGTTCAGTAAGCCCTCTCGTCCCGCTGTGACACGCTACAACAAACCTCACTCTCAAGAAGACATCGACAAGATGACCGGCAAACTACTGCGCAAAGAGGCTAAGCTTCGCAAACGTTTGGCAAAGCATGGCATCGACTATGACTTTCCAGGATTTGTAAGTACTGTTTCTTAAGAGGTTTTGTGTCTGTTATGTTAATGAAGTTTTGTCATAATCCTAACATTGAATATATGATTTTTGATACCACAGTCAAAAAAGTACTACATAGTTTTATGTAGTCTTATAGTAAACTCTTGTTTCCATTACCATCTGTATAACATAATGATTGAATACAGTATTGGCCTAATGCATTTGAAGTATTATTTGAATTATTTGAAGTAATTTAACCATGTGATGTGAAACTTCTTATGATGAGGATTGTCATTTGTCCAAAACTATTCTGGAAAGGTTTCAATTTGTACTCTTTTTTAATAATTTTATTCTGCTCAAATTAGACTACAGTTGTAATATCTCATAATATCAACTTACAATTTTTCAATTTATGCTTTTCCAGGCTGCCCAAGTCCCCAAGAAAAAGTCCGAAGCCAACACATCGACCGTCAGTGATGTAAGGATCATTTTGTGTATTCTCTCATCTCCGGACAGTGTGCACAGACTGAAAATGGCCCCTGGTGTGTCAATGACCTAGGGTCAGATAACTGTGCCAATATTACACTGGTGCGTTAATGCTTATCGCGCTTGATATCTGTGGCAGTGTGATAAAACCCATGTACCAACAAGAAAACACCAGAATTTACTAGAACCAATACAGTTCAAATCAAACATCCAGTTTGGTTGGCAGTTTAACTCATAGATATGCAGATAGATTTCTCAAAAATGTATAAAAGTTCAAACTGTACAAGCTTTGAAGCAATTGCAAAATTATATATCAGTATATCATCCATTCAAAAAATGTGTGTCATTATTGCAATAAACAGAAACGGTTAGTTCTTCATCTTTGGACTCAAAAAAGCTAAAATGGTGCACTATATTGAAAAGTTTTTTTTTATCACAAAAAACACTAATAACCAAGATTGAACATCTTCTAGGTAGTCTTATTTTAAATTGATCAATTTCCAACTTTTTATAGGACACAACCCCCCTTTGTACCCCCTCACTGCTGGAGAGGAGAAAGTCCATGGTGGTGGATGATGACGAGGAGGACAATGAGATTATTGTGAAGATGCCCCCTAAGTATGAGGAAGGGGAGAGCTCATCAGAGGATGATGAAAAGGAGGACGATGAAGAGGGAGAATGACTGTTTTCAGATTGAGTATGGACCTTACATTGAACTGTCAGGGCTCAAGATAAAGTGGGATCTGAAAGTGACAGCAATGGGACTGTTTATTGTGTCTTGAATAATCACAGGTTGATTCAAAGTGGCACAATATTTAATACATGTGAACCTTGTAACACAACTGAGATATTCAGATGAGCAAATATTTTTCAGTTTGAGGGTTGTCCTTTATAATGAACTTTGTAACATTATACAGTCAAAACATCCACGATCCTAAGTGTGTATCACGTTTTTGTTTGCATTTCTTATTGAGTTCATAGTTGTACATTTAGTCATGTATGGGTTCATTTCTACAAGCAACGACATTGGCGACATTTTCAAGGAGGTAAAAATAATGCCTACGGCTATATACTGTCAGAGAACATGTAAACTAATGTACCGGTAGTCATGGGAGCCGGACTTAAATATAATATTAAATTAAATATGTGGAATTCAAAAAGTTTAAACTTAATAAACTTGAAGGGTAACTCTGAGTACTCAGGTGTATGGAATAAAATATTACAATTATTATGGTGATGTACTTTGAGTGTGCCTGTTTATTTCAGTTGCATAAAATGAGTAGCCTATGCCTATACATATTCTTCACATATGCTAAACAGAGCGTACTTGATGTTTTAAATTTTATTTAAACTCCGAAACTTGCAGCAATTAAGGTGAAAGTACGTCAACATGTTATTAACTTAAATGTTCCTGTAAATAAGTAAAATATAAAATTCAGTTTGTATTTCTTTGCTGTTTTGTTTCTAACCTTAACCTATATAATCAAAGAAAATGGTTGTGATTGATTTGTTTATATAAAAATTATTAAACATTTGAGTCACTGCGTTAAAGTTAAGACAAGGCAATTTTATTTGTATGGCACAGTTCCTACACAAAGTAGTTCAAAGTGCTTTACAGAATAAGAAACATTAAAATGACTCAAATCAAAAACATAAATAATCAGAAAAAATCTTCATAAAATTTACATTAAAACAGAAGAGAGCAGAATAACATAGACCAAAGTGGAAAATCACCTAATTATGTCACTCTTTCTAGATAATTACAATCAAAATGCACAATACAGGCTTTGCAATATCCACACACACAAATCTCCCAGCAGATGTCGCCAGATCTCAACTTTTCCTCCTCTTCACACTTTTTTTTTCCCTACCATTGCCATGCGACAGTTTTCCAAGTGCCAACATCATCCCGGGGCGGACTGCGCATGCGCTAGACGATCCCATTCTTGTCCTGCAGGCAACATTCCGGGTGGAGAGTGTGAGGAGAGAAAGAGAAAGACACTAGAAGAGATTTCAGGCCGTGGACTACTGTATATTTACTGTACCAGACCCGAGCCGTGTTTGCGAGGCTGTGGCGGCTCTTTAGCGGGACATGGTGAGTGATTAGACGGTTGGGATGGCTGCTTTTGTCGGCTTCTCAGACACATTTCTTGCCTTTGTGCTGCCTGGTGTGTATGCTTGTAATCTGACGTTTCATTGAATAGAAAGGCTGCGCTTGGGGCTAGCTTTAGCTTTGATCACTCCACACCCACTTTATGGAAAAGGTTAAGCTGTTATTAAATTTAAGAGGTTAGGAAAATATGTCTGGAGTATCCGTAGGGGATGGAATTGTTTGCAAAAGGTGGAAAGCTAGTATTTTGTGATGTTGAGGCTTTGAGCTAGCCTAGCAGCAGCCAGCTAATGTTGCACAAAAAGCAAATAGCTTGTGGTGGGGTAGACAAGAATGACCGGCTTCAGACATCTATAATTACAGTGTTATGATGCCAATCCTGTAATGACTATCCCCAATTTAGTCAATCAGGGCGTATCTTAATATTTAGCAAAATATTGTACAGTAAAGTAATGAAACAATAGATTTAATTGTAATCCATATATAGATCTGCACTGGTGTGAATAAACATGAGCATGCATAGTTGTATTTAGGAGTAATTCTGGGATTTTGTCTTTAAATTCTTCTTTACATTATAAACTTTGTATTACGATGAGATGATACTGTTCTTGAACTCATAATAATGTTTACAGTCCTTAAAATATGCAAAGTGATTTTTGTTTCACTTTTATTTTGCTACTAGATCATAATAACATTGATTGACTTTTGAGACACCATAAGAATTGGTTGCACACTTGAACTAAAAGGTGCACTATGTAACCTTTTTGGTGGGGAGTCTGCCACATGATTGTCTCCTTGGAGATGTTATCGATTTGCCTGTAATTTTCCACAGTATGGCATTATCAATCTTGCATTTATTGAATTACAGGTGTTTCATTAAACAAATAATAATAAAGTTGAACAATACAAAGATACAATCTTACTGTGAGCTGTCTCCTCCGATATGCCATGTGGTGTTGGCGTCACCCACTTGAGTTCAAGAAGATAGACGAGTTTATTGTGACAATAGGCAAAGGAATAACATGGAGACAAACAGGTGTCTCTCAGGTGACTCTTTACCAGAAACGTTACATAGTGTACCTTCAGTTGTTATGAAGCTTATCAAGCTTTCCGGCATTAAGAGACTCCTGTGCAACAATACAAGATCAAATACCTAAAATACTCACTAGTTTCCCTTATAAAAGCAAGAATTCCCGACTGTAAACCTTCAGTGTTATGTCTCCCTGTGTTTTGTTTGCGCTCCACTCTGAGACCAAGGGCCGTGATCTTAAGTGTGGCTGCCTGGCTGTGTGCATTCCTTCCTGCCAGGCCAGAATGTCTCGTCTCTCCACAAGAGAAAGAAAGACAGAAACCTAAAGTTATTTCAAGAGCAGTCAGTCTTCCCCCTCGGTGCTGTTCTACAAGTTAGTGCACCCTTAGAGCAAACACAGGGTAGTGTCTGTCTATACTAAGCTCTGCGCTGGGGATGACAGAGACACCAGCCCCCTCAGCATGTCTCCGTTTCCATGGTAGGGCTGATTGGTCTGGCATAAATGAGAGAGAAGTGAATATAGAAAGCTGTTCCTTAAGAGGAAGGTGGAGGGAGATCAGGAGATCAGTGTTCAGTTTTGTGAAAAATTTTAGCTGCACAAAATATTGTGAAAATATATCGATAATGCAATATTGGCTGACACAGTAATCAATATCACAAAAAATATATATATCACAACAACACATAGTTTTTCAATTTACAGAAGTGTACTGTTTTTGGAAAGTAAAATTCCGTATTAAGTTCTACACATAGACTGTATAAACAAATGGACATAGGTAACTTGCTAGCTGCCACGTTCCAAATAAGAAGTGGTCATGGGTGCGTTTCCAGCTCCATCGACGCTGACTCCAATTTACTTTACATTGAGAAATTGTCACCCCTCTCTCTGTAACTGCTTCAGTGAGCCTCATCATTTTGGTCTTAAAATGTTTGTATTGACCTGCTCTGCATGATCTGGTGTTTTTATTTTATTTATTATTTATTTATCTCTATAAGTCAAGATATGAACATTAATAACAGACAAATCAGGGCCTTCGTTCCCATTAGCGTTAGCAACAGGTTTGACTGACAGTGTTTCTAAGTGCCTCTCCCTGCTAAACCAGCGGTACGGGTGGGAAGGGGCGATACCTTCAATAGCCTGGCTCTGGATTAGCTCTTTGGTTGCTATGACACTTGGTGGTTTGGCCCTATAACGTCTAGCTTCGATGAGCTTCATTTGATCAGAGCTGAACACTCTGGGTGATCTCACACTCACTTAGTCCACTTCTTTATACAGTCTATAGCTCTACATTACACTTGGGTTGGTCTTGGTTTATTCTGACCCAGTTTTTATTCTGTAAGTGAAAGCATGTGGATTTTTTGTTTTAAATGAACTCAACATATTATTGCGACATTTTGATAAACCTTTTGGCACAATATTGTTAGCACAACACAAAACACTGTATCGCATCTTTCTCTCATATCGTGCAGCCCTTTGAAAAATATTATTATAATTATAATTGCGATTTTTTTGACAAGCATTGCAAGTAGATTTGCAATTTATGGATTTATTTATTTTAATAGGATTCTGTTCAAAGTTCATATTTTAAACGCATTCAGGAGAAATGACTAAAAGACTGAAATATGAACTGACAAACTAATACAAGAATCACATTTCAGACCATGTTTGTACAGATCAAAACGTCAGGGTTTGCAATTTTTATGCAAGATGAGACAGGAGATTTTGTTGTTTGTGGATGAAATTGTGATACTTCAAAGATTTTAGCCTTTACGATTCGCTATTTGCGTCAATCTTGCAGCCGTAGTGTTGTTTACTCAAGGTCAAACTTCAGCTGCGTTCACTTATGGAAATGTATAATCTAAAGTCAATATTTGAAAAACAGTTAGTGATCTCATCTTTAACATCAATATGCTTTTGTTTGTTAAAATAATAAACTTCCTTCACTATTGTATTCAAATGGAAGCTTAACCTATGAGTAAAACAATACAGTACAAACAAATGCTTTAGTTGAATTATTATTGTTGTTTATAGGAATCATCTGTAGAAAATTGTTACACAAAACCAAAAATTTATATGATATTGGAAGTTTTTATTGTGAAAATGTCTGTAATAAATCTCTCTTTGGAATGAGACAGAGACACTTCTTTTGCGTATAACTTCTTGTGTCAGTGATTAACCATTCATAGTAACATATTCTAACTTTTAAATGGTCAGAGTCCTCAAAATGGCAGCAGTATAAGGAAGCTGAAATCCAGAAATTGCTAGCAGATTATTCCCAACAAGAACAGCAAATCAGGTAGCAGTAGCATAGCATTTTGACCTTGTGGCATTTAGTGTTGTCATGATGCTAAAATTTCAAACTTGATTTTGATGTTAAGGAATAAACACCAATTCCAATACAGTCCAGTTTCAATACTTCTGACTGTCCTAATAGCGTGTCATCTTAAGTTGTCAGTGCTGGAAAAGGTAAATTTTGTTCGCATATTTGGACATTTTTGTAACACTTATTATTCCCCCCTGTGTGTGTTCTTCCAGGGCACACCAGGCCAGACCCCAAACCCAACCATGGAGCTGTGAGCCGACTCTCCTCCACCATCCCTCCATCCTTCTCCAATTTACTGCTGCTACCCGGAGCCAAAACCACCTCTCGTCTCTTCTCCTCCTCTTTCTGCCTGCCCTGCTCTGGTGGTTTGGCCCGGGTCCTGCTCGCAACAACCCAGAGCGCAGAGCAAGCCCGCGAGGGGAGGGTGCCGTAAACTTCCCCCAGCTGCTATCCAGACAAATGCTGCATTGCTACCATTCTCTGGCCACTCCAACATCCGCCGCTATGACAAAACTGCTAGCCTTGTGAACTAGCAGTCGGGCATTACGGAAATCTATCCATCACCCAAGCTGTACACAATCACACATTTTCGGGACGATTGTATATTCCAAGTTAGTTTCATCAATCAGTCAAAGTTTAGGCTAACATGATGGAGTCCAGTATGGAGAACTGTTTAACCCTAGTACTGCAGAAAGATGTAGGAAAAAGGCTTCAAGTTGGCCAGGAAATCATCGATTATATTCTGGATAAAGACAAGTCACATGACCTAGAGCAAGATCAGACAGCGCTGGACAAAATGGTGGACGGCATCGCGAGTTCCTGGGTCAACTCCAGTAACTTCAAGGTGAGTGGTAACATAGAAAGTGAATTATTGATGTACTCGTAGGTGAAAACAACTGGAATGAAGTAACTGTGTTCTTTTGGTATTAGATTTGCTCCAGTGGGTGGTATCAGTTTAAGTCAAATTGGATAAAGTTGATGAAATTGACAGAAATTTAATAAAATGTGCTTACTTGGCTTAAAGCGCATCTTGACACATGCTGTGGTTATTTGAGCTGACCGCAACTATTTAGCATGAATCCATAAAAAAACATGTTTCGATTATTAAAATATTTGTTTGATATGATTTATTAATCTTTTTATTTATGCATCTAAGAAATTCTAGATACTGTGGGTGGTCATTATACGAAGCTCAACTCAATTTTGGACATTTGGCAAATTTCTTACTAATCCTATCCAACAGTTTTCAAAGCTGTTAGTAAAAATGATGAAATAATAGTAATAAGTTGCTCACAATGCTGAGCGATTGCCACAGCGATGAACAATTTAACCAACATAATATATCTTTTGACTGGGAAAAAGTCCACAAAAGGTTGCATATAATGGGAATGAATACTTGTAATTGATCAGAAAGACTGACTAGACTGATGTATTCTTGATTAGGTAATACTTTTTATGCTTGGCTCACGATGTAAGAATTCGATGGGGAAAAATTAATGTTTGAAATTCGTGTTTGGAGTGACTCTGCGGCAAGGTGAACAAAGGCCACTGCAAAGTTTGATCCATCTTTGGAGTTACTTTGTGTACTGGTTGAGTTTATAGCACTACAGACTTAAACTTTTGTATTTTAAGCAGTTCATTAATCATTAGGTTCGGTAAGGTGGTGAACTTTATTGTCACATTGGGAAAATAGCTCTTCTGCATTTGACTCATTCTTAAGACAACTTGCTAGGAGAAGTTGGCTGCATTGCTACACCTGGGGACTCATTTCCAGCTATTGAGCTAGGTTCATGGTGAGGATTAGTCAAGACTACCTAGCTGCAAAATTCTCCTGTATTTAGGGACTTTTCTGATCACTGCTAAAGTAAAAAATGACAATTATTACATTATTATTACACATATGCATGTATTCGTATTGCAATCAAAGCTGTATACTTAAAGTCACCAAAAAAAAACATACCTATTCCCTTTTTTCATCTCATTGAAAGCTTTACCATTCCGTTTGCTTCTTCAGTTGTATTAGAGTTGAATAGTAAGAAAATGGCTTTCTGTGTCAGTTTCAATGAAAACCTCTTGAATACCGGTCTGTGTTTGTGCTTGTCCTGTTTGCACCTATTGTCCCTCCGTATAATGCCTTGTATCAGTTTGTTTAAGGAGGAATTTCCACTCGTTCTCACCATTTCACCGAGAGACCGCACTATTATTTCCTGTTTACCGCTGTCGACCCGCTATCTCTGCTTGGTTTTATTTTAGAATGCACCGTTTTAAGTGACAGTGACGGGGTGAGTGGAGGTGCGTGCTTTCTTCGCCTGCTCTGTGGGTATGCTATGTTTACAGAAGGTTTGTTTTGCTAACTGGTGCAGCTGAAAATCTCCATGATCAGTGTCTGAACAAAGCCCAGCCTGCCCCCATTGCCCTACATACAGGAGCACATGGGTGGGAGCGCCCATAGATTTTTTTCTCTCCCTTTCTCTTGGTATCTCTTTCTCTCCATCTCCCTCTCGTTCTTCCTATGCTGGTGCTGGGATGCTGTCCTCTTTACCTTGCCACTTCTAATCGAGTTTGAATGTACTACTGCTACTACAACTACACCTATTATTACAGTTATTACGACAGATACTACTACAGCAACAGTTGTTACTACATCTACTAATACCACAACTTCTCTTACTACATAACCACCGCAACTACATCTGCTACTGCTTTTATGGTACGCTTTTATTTGTACCAGGACAGCGCAAGACATACCTATAGTCCCTTAGCATGTTGGTGTGAAATAAATGAATAAATATTTGAATACAAAATTTGAAGTATGTGGATAAATAGACCAGTCACTCTTACAATACACAGACACACACATAGTAATTGTCACTCCCCCTACAGTTCTACAGCTACTACTTCTTCACGATATATTATGCACTGGATTATCACGGTTAATCTTGACATCCACGCCTACTTCTGCCACTGCTACTACTACTTAGTTACTTCTGCCACTACTGCAACTACTAATTCTCCTTCTACTAGTTATGACGACTACTATCTTACTACTGCTGCTAGTAGTAGCTGTAGTATAGCGGCTCTCAGTACCACTAAAGAAAAGATTTTACTTTCCAAGTGTCACCAGATCTAAACCAGGTCTGTAAGTGGACTACATCATTTCCACTGTAGTTCTAAACAAGAAATTATCCAAAGGAAGACAAAAAGTAGCTGAAATGACCTATAAATTAGACATAACCACATATTGAAGAGCTGTTGAAGTACCACCTGAAGGAGCTTACGTACCACAGTTTGAGAAACACAAGTGTACTATAGCTACGACTACTTAAGTTACTACATCATCTACCCCTGCCACTACTATGGTACTATAAATATTACTATAGCTACTGCTACTACTATCACTTCTCTTGCTACTATTGCTACAACTTCTACATCAGCTCTACCACAGCCACCACCACAATTACCACTGCTGCTGATACTAAAACTAATATTAAAATAACACTTTCAAAATGACACTGCTTGTTTTTGGCATGCTGCGCCATAGTAGGATCATTCGAGTATTCTGTGACATTACTATAACAAAGAGCGGGTGGTATATTTGGCCGGCCTGCTCAGTACTTGGTAAACTCATCTCCGTGTGTATCCTCTGAACAGGCTTAGCTGATCACTTGGCAGCTAATGTGGAAAGTATTCAGTTTGAACTGCGAAGAATGAGAGACGCTGGATTAGCCATAAATGGAGGTTTGGTGCTGGGCCTGTGGAACAAAGCATGAGCTGTTCACTTAAGAGGACGACCAATGTTCATAGTAGATTGAAATTAGCTTCCTGAGACAGAAACTGAAACTAGCATCTTTGCCCCTGGGTACTATGTAACTGTAATTGTACTGTTAAATAAATGCATGAAATCAAATACATTTTCAGATAAAGGATAGTTCTTTAGCTTAGATTATGTAAAGTGATTATGTATTTTAACCAAAGGTGGGTAATTACTTTTACTTTAAATTAGAAACCTCTCTTGAAGCATAATTTTATTCTTACCTAAAATTACGTGATATTTTTATTGAAGTAACAGTACTTTTGGTTACTCTTCCCACTGTGAATAAGTTTATGTGACTACTAAGCTTTATATCGACAATGATTTGAACATTTGTGTTTTTTGCACCGCTTCTTCAGATATAATGTCGTTTTTCTCATTTTTGTGTCTATCCTTTGAAAATATTGTGCATTATTTAATGTTTTGTAATGTTTTTTTTATTGTTTTGTCCTTCAAATTACATTAACTTCAAATTATAAATCAGATATTACATCCCTAACTCTTACGTTACTCTTTGATGCTCTTAGTTGAGTAGTACTTTTCCCAAATACTCAATCTCACTTGAGTAATTTCTTGTATCACTATTTTGTACTTCTTTTTGAGTATTATATAATATTATTTTGAAGTAACATTACTCTTACTTGAGTGCAATTTTTGGCTACTCTACCCACTTCTGGTTTTAACCTGCATTGAGCAAATATTTAACAGTACATAAGTGTATATTAGTAGTATAAGTTTGCTTAATCAAGAAAAGTGGAGTAAAATTCCAAATCAGGGAATTTCCTTGTCTACTTCACTCCATGAATTAATGGGAACATGAACAGTAGACTGAGCTAAGAAAATGTCATATTACCGATAAACAGCAGTACTACACATTAAGAATACGCCCTTTTTAAAATATTATACAGACTGATGGATGATATTTTATTATATTTCCGACTTGCTGTTTATCACATGAGTCCAACTTGTTTCTTTAATGCATTGGATCACATTTATTGCTCGTTTTGCACAGTGGCTTCCTTTCTCTAAGTAAAGATCCATTATATTTTATGTCATATGTCCTGCTGAAAGACCATAAGCTGACTCGGCAATTTATTGTTAGAACAAAACTGATTATAGTGTTTGGTACCAATATTTATCAATTTGAAATACTCAGCAGTTGTATTGAGGTACTTAAATTCAAAAATAACATGCACTGTGCTTAAAGGTACGCTTTGTAACTTTTCTGGTGGGGGTTTTCCATTTGCTTGTCTCCATGGAGATTTAATTGCATGGCCTGAAATGTTCCACAGTATGGCATTAAGTGTATATCTAGTGTCTATTTCACTACAGTTTCTCTGTTTGTCTATTTATGAGCTATTCTCCACAGCTCTGACCTGTAACTTGGTCCGGTCACGCCGCCTCCTTGTCTCGATTGATAACTTTAATGCCATACTGTGTGACATTCCAGACAATAAAAGGAAAAGTTGTGCATGTGTAACTTTAGAAAGAGGCTTGTCCAGACACTATAACAGTTTGATTGACGTTATTCCATTTATTCAAGTAATTTGGGTCAAAATTGAGACACCCACATCCAATATTGCGGAGGTGTCAGCCACATCACCAAGGTAAATAATGATGTGACAGAGTGTGATTTATTCCTCTTCCTTGTCTGAGAGCATCTATCAACTCACCTCCCCCTCCTCTCCATGTCTACTCTGTGGTTACATCTATGACGACGGCTGTATCAGACAAACTGGGGCCTATGTAATTATATTAGACTGAATGAACCGCCTGGCAATGTATTTAGTGATCAATATACCGGTATTTAATAGACAGCCATGTGATGAGTGCAAGTGACAGTTTATTGATTTAAGTGGCCATGGATGCATTTTTATCAGTTTTATTCTGCCAGGAGTTTAAAACTAACTTTTCTTGGCATAACCAGCACTTAGCTCCCAGCAGTTAGCATTGAGAGAGTGGTTAAATCCTCAGATGATTTGCGATATTTTTGTGACTTATTGGTGCATATCTTATCAAATAGCTGCAATTACTTTCCCTCTGTCGGTGCACTGACGAGTGAAGCAGTTTAAATAAGGCAAAAAACTATAGTTGTTTGCTTGTTGGAAATAATGATATGATTGAGTTTGGTGAAGGTGAATAGACTTTCAAATTTGGATGAGCACTTCCTGGTTTACCACCTGATGTCACAAGTGTTTTGACGTCTGGAGAAGGAGATTGACAAAATATGTAGAATTACTCAAAGAATTAATTAAACAAAGCACAACTTCAGGTATGTTTTTGCTGAAACATTGTGGTCAGAAAAGTTGATTTTGTGTATTATAAGACCCTGTGAAACTTACATTTTACCATAACCCATTTTCCAAACACCATTGCCAGTATATTCACTGCAACTTTAGCTTTTTAACCCTGAACCATATTTATGCCAGCTATACTTTATGTGTGAAATATGTTGTAATTTCCTCTGCTCTGCACCAGGCCACAGATTTATGGTCACACATTGTGAAGGTCTGTCCACTGGGGGGTTTAGCCACTGCAGTGTTTGTGAAACTGGCCTTACCATATGTTTACTGCTTTACTGCCCATTGGGAGCAATTCGGTTTGTGTGGATTTCAAAGCAGTTCTTTTCACTGAAAGTATTGGTGGCCTGTGATCACTAAAGGAGAAGATGAGGCAAAGGCACTTTGAACCAAACCCCGAGGCCTAAACATGGCCAAGCTCAATGGCGCTAGATAAGCCTTTAGCGGCTAGGTACGTCGGCTCTCCTGCCGTACCAACCATGTGCAGTAGTGCTAGTAGTTTTTCACTGTAGTACCAATGAGTGGCCACTAAACCAACTCGAGACAGCTCTAGCAATACAATGTGATGGTCCAAACTAAGTTATTTCTCACTTACTATTATTCTAATTCATCCTAATTCTTCACCCCTTTTTGTAAGTGCTTTTCACAACTTTCTGAGATAAGAGCAGAGTTTTGCCGTCATGGTAAAGCTAACAAAGACTAGCATGCTACCGTGCACTTCCTGATTATCATACAATAAAGCACTTTATAACTGATTCACCGGTTATGTCCATGTCTCTTCTCTTTAACTGTGTGCTGGGAATTGCAGCACTATTTTATACAATACAAGATGTTACTGTGATTTTTTTCATTGAAGTACGGGTTTTTCGTTACTCAGAACAATGAATGTTAAGTGCCTTACATGTTATTTCTCTGTATAAAGTAGGCCTGCAGAGCGTGCTTGTGAGCTCTGGACAGATGATTAGCTTAGGGCCAAGTGTTTACTGCCCTAAACACTTTTTGTAGCAGATAAATTGCTTTGAAGTCGCACTCGTAAACTGCTGTGCTATGGGCTGTAAAGCTAACAGAACTGCTAGCATGACACAACCTTCCCCTTGACACTGGAGTTAGTCTCATGTTAGCTGAAACAGTAAATTAAGGTTTGGTCTATAGAATTAAATACAAAATATTTCTGTATTAGATGAGCTAAAATATATTTTCTTTATGTAACAAGAATAACATAAGCAGGTGTTTGGCAGCAGACTGACTCACTAAAGCTATTTTTGCCTCAATCCATATCTAAAGAAACGGCAACTTCAGAATAGTGTCTCAGTAAACAAGTACAATTTGGCTAAGAAAAAAAAAAAAAGTTTAAAAAAATTGAATCTGAATTTTGGGGAACACAATTAAATCTGAAAATATTTGAATGCCACAATATCATTTTATCTGTGTAAGTAAAATATATAAGATTTATATAAAGTCAGCTGTTGAGAAAGTAAATCTGTACGTTAAGAGCAAAGCGAACCAATTACATTCTGCTGTCTTCTCCTAAAAGACTGTCAACTTACTTTCTGTCTTCTAAACCAATTGGAATTACTTTATGTTTTTAATTCACTTTGTAGGTGTTTTTCTGCCCTTTTTTTGTCTTGAAGTAAAGGGTTTAGTTTAGAAGATTTGTAACTTGGCTGTGAGTTTGAGATTAAATTTCCACTTCTTTATGTTCCAGATGTCAAATTCCAATAGTCACATTCGGAAAATTGCATTGTTTTTCTCACAAAATCTGACATATTGCCAATGACATAGTTACGTAATGATACTATTGCATGACCAGTGGTGGAAGAAGTACTCATTTTTGTTACTTAAGTAAAAGTACAGATACTGCAAGAAAAAAATACTTGAAATAAAAGTATTAAAGTATCCATATAATGTCCTTAAGGAAGTATTTTCTGCATATTTTGAGATTGAGAGATGTTATGAGGCTTCAAATATAATGATTTTGATAGAGATTTGCTCTGTATTTTGTTCAACAGAAACAACTGAATCATTATTTTTTTCTAGCTGTTTTATTATTCATATTTTTGTTTGCTCAAATTATAAACCCCTCCTGTTTATCAGAAGGTCTCAAACAACAATGAAAAATACTTTTACTTTTTAATTGAGTTCAGAAATGTAGTAGAGTAGAAAGTACAGATATCTATCTAAAGAAATATCCACTTTAAAATTTACTTAAACTACAGATACCAAAAATTTGTACATAAGTAGTTTACTACTTTTACTTTGTCAAAATACAATCATGTAAATGGATGGAATGTAACAAAGTAGTGAGTAGTTGTGTCTATAGTATTATAAAGACATATAAGACTTATAAAGAAAGTTGCAATACACATGCAGTAGCTACACACAGGGTTGAACTACTACTACACTCTACTCTACACTACTACTACTATCACATACTTCATGCTTCACACCTCATGAGTGTTGATAATTCTGAACTGAGTATAATCAAAATATATAATTAACTGTTATTGTAAAATTAAAGAATTATGATTTTAGAAGCAACAATCTTGTATTTTAAGGTGCATTATGTAACATTTATGGGCTAATGCCAAACTGTGAAAACATGCCTGACAAAACCATGGACAGTTTCAGTATTGATTTCATATTATCAGAGCAGACAACTCAACCACTAACTACCACTACTGCTACATCTGTGACATATGTGTATCCCCTGTGCTCGTTTATCACTAATGTGTGATGAATCTGAACGGAGCAGCTGAGACTATTGTGAGTAATGTGATCCAAACAGGTGACCACTGAAGCACTTGTACAGGCAAAAGGAGGAATGTGAAAGTCCAAGGCCAGACGAGGACTTTGATCCTGGGTTAACTTCTAACTAGTAATAATAGTAGTGAGCAATGTTCTGATGCCACACACGTTTAAGTAATTGGAGTGAAAGTAGTTCTGTTGTGCTTTTTTCATTTGTTTTTGTTTTTTTTCATGATTTTAACTGCAAAGGAGAACAATTTGAAGAAGAACTTGAGGTATCGCTAGTATTGCATCTGAACTTTTGCCTTCACAATGTTTAGTTTTTGTAGATAAATATACAGTTTGCCTATTAGTATTAATTCGATTTCGATACTAAGAAATGGATTCGATACATTATGCCCATTCTGATACCACAATGACAATAAAAACACTATTTAATTAGACCAGAGGTGTCAAACTCATTTTCACCGAGGGCCACATCAACAAAATGGTTGCTCTCAAAGGGCCAGATGTAAATGTAAGATAAATGTCACAATGTTTTAATATTTTTAATTAACCATTTCTATATTTATTACTTATTCAAATTACAAATATTGCATATGGATTGCATAGATATGAAAAAATGGCTGTGTAACTGTGTATCTAATGATAAACTGACATTTTAAGACAGTCATACCTTTTAATTTACTTTGTCGCGGGCCACATAAAATGACGTGGCGTGCCGCATTTGGTCCACGGGCCTTGAGTTTGACACATTAGACAATAGGATGTGATTTTTAACATTAAATTGTAGTACTTTTTTATATTACCATTTGGCCTTTTATTTATATATATATTTTTTTATATTTCCAGTAACTCGCTCAAATAAATTGGACCCATAGAGTGCACACATTTAAACACAATCAATCAATCAATAATATAACAACTATGAATTGCAGCCAATATGAAGTAAGGAGCCACTGCAGGTTGTGCAGCACAGGCGTGATGTGCTCTCGTCTCAAAGTTTTAAATAAGTTAATGAAAAATGACTACTTTGTATGTATAAACTTGCAATCTCATATAGGGAAAAATAACTTCAAGTTCGTCTTTCTAACTTGTTCTATATTGTGCATCCCAGCAGTGAGCAGTTGCTACAAACAGCATTTAGCATAGCCCAGAGCAAAAACAGATCTTGCCAAACAATTAGTCTCCTTCCTTTCCTGAAATGCCTCGAGTGCTTCCTCTTCTCTCCTCCTCCTCCTCCTCCTCCTCCTCCTCTTCAACCTTTTCAACCACTTCCACACCTGAAACCCACACATCTCCAGATTGTGCTGTCTAGTCTGAGGAGATAACTCTTGGTTTCCTGTCTGTGAATTCAGGCCTCTTTGTATTGGAAGATGTGTTGTTAAATCCAAAATTACAACTATATGATGCATCTAAAAGTGTTAAGTATATCGAAAAATGGATAATATTGCAATAGTTGAAGATGTGGAGATGGAAATTGAGAGTATTGTCATTAATACAAACTATTAAGACAAGTCAAATGTAAGCTTTTAGGGTATATTTACTTATATTTCTGCACTTTACAGCACTTTTTTTTTTTTTTTTTACAATAGTTGAAACTCAAACAAGATTTACAGACATGTTGAAGCAAGTTTTTTGATGGATTGCGATAATATCTTCTGAACGTTGTCATCAGCATAATTCCAAAAATATGAGTTGAAGTATAATTTGTCTTCTTTATTTGGACGGTAAACTGAAGATAAAATTGTCTTATTTGTTTAAATCTGTCTCTCAGCTGCTGTGGTCTTTGGTTGTTTGGTTTGTAGATTGATAAGGAATGATTTATACAAGAGGTCATTTGCCTTACTTTCACTGGGCTGTCTAGATTTGCATAGATAGCTCTGTGTGTGTTGATACTTTCAGTTTTAGTTTTACTTCTACATTGACCTGGAATCAAGGCAAATTGTGATATAAAAAAAAAAAACATCATTGCAAATTGAATTGGTTGTATGAAGTGTGCATATTTTGAGTTCATCCAGAAGGATTTAATGGTTGAGAACGCGTAATACTTATTTAAGATGTGTATTGTTTATTGTGTTGCTTGTAGATGGCAAGGCAACAGATATTCTATTATTGCCCAGATTGCTAGATGGTTCATATGGCACTAACATGTTGGAGATGTACTTTGGTACTAGGCCATGCAGAGACTTATACACAAGCAGAGCTGCTTTAAAGTCTATTCTCTGAGCCACAGGAGCCACAGGGCACAGGGCTTATGTGCTCGTACTTTCTGGTTCTAGTCTGGACCTGAGCAGGAACAGTCTGGATGTACTGCAGGCCGTTACAGACAAATGCAAGGATAAACCTCTCCAAGTTTGGTTTGGTAAAATCAGACGTATACTGTCAAAACCAATCAAACCATTACCAAATGTACAATTCAAATTACAAGTTTTGTTTGATTTTGATTAATCTTATAATGCTACTAAGAACTTGTAATTTGTCCAACATTCACAACTCATCTTCTCGTCTTCTGCTCTTTTTGTGTTTCACTATTTTTCTTTTAGTTTTCTTTTCTTTATTACCTTAAACCTTATGTTTAATCCCAACACTTTTGTTGCTATGCCACATACTTATACTGTGCATAGCCTCCCACTGCATAACCTCTTCCTATACCACTGCAGAACCCAGCCCCCTAATCTGATGTTTTATTTAATCTCCTCTAGTCTAGGATTTTTTTCTGTCTCTTTTTAAATTAATCTTTAAATCCACTCGTGCACCATCTGTTTTAAAATTAGCAATCCATCAATACTTGACTTTCTTGAATTGTGGGTTTGCCCTATATCTATTTAAATCTGAAATTAATTTGAAAATCTATGTAATCCTATTGTAATTAAGTATCTAGCAGATGGTGAGAGGAGATAGCCTTGCCTTTTACAGTTGATGCAGTCATTTACCACACAGTGAGAGAATAAAGGATCGGTGGCTCCTATCAACTGCACATGAGTCGGCACAGGCTAATTGTTGAAAGATTCTCAACAATGGATAAGTTTGTTCCTTGAAAAGACAGCTGGAGTTACCATAAATTTTCCACAGAGGTTTATGTATCAAGTGCGTAATCTAATACAAGCACTGTAGGACCAACCCAAACAAGTGAAAGTGGTAATGTGAGAAGTTTACACATCAACCGCTGCTTACTCATAAGAAAAGCTATCTCCAAAGAAAGTATTTTGGGTAATACAGCGCATGTCTTTGTAGCAAATAGTAGAGTAGGGTACCTAATGGGAGACTTGACTTGATTTTAGCCCCCAAATTAATAAAATTTATTCAAAATTTGTCACTTTATATTCATAGTTTTGTATCATAATAGACCTAAACTGACTTAGAGCAGCATTACAGGAACGTTTGGGAGCAACAATTTAGCTTATTTGAAAGTATTTACAACCGCTACCTGCTAATCCCAAGCAGCTAATTGCTAGCGACATAATTTGGGCAGTTGTTCAAAACCGTTGATTTAGCTGTATTAACCAATAATCTTTTTATGTATTTATTTTTTGTAGCAGATTTGCCTCACGACACCCTCACAAATGTAAACAATTGCGTTCATTTTGTTGTTTTTTTGCTAAGTAGCATCACAAGGGCTAGTTAGCACGGTGCTATATTGGTTCTACTTCTATTTCTTCTATTCGTCTATTGCTTCACAGACTTTAACAGGAAGAGAATTGATTTTAATTTTATATTTTTGGCCAGTTTATTCATCTTTGCTTTGGAGTTTACGTTCGTTTACATTTACAAGTGGCAAAAAACAATAGCATAAAATGTATTAGGCTACTTTCACTGATTCAAATGCTTACAGGTAGAATATGTGAAACTTTTTTTAAGAGTAAGGGTTACGTAACAAAAATGAGTACATAAAAAGTAAAGTAAAATGATATTAGAACTGCACTGTGTTGAACTTTTCTCCTCGCTGTTATATAAGCAGAATAATCAACATGGCGGCAGGGGTTTTACAGAAGCAGCAGCCCGGTGAATACAAGGATTACTTTATACTGTGGATCTGAGCTGTGAGCTTTTGTTGTGTTTGTGAGAAAAACGACCTGCAGGCATTGATCAGCTGAATATCACTTGGCTTTTTTTTTTTTTTTTGACACAGCCTGCACGTAATTGAGCAATAATAAACAGTAAAAACACATAATTATGCTTCACAAACAGAAATTAGTCATCGTTAAATAACACCAACGCATTTCTGTTATCGAGTTGGTAGTGGTGGAGTACGTTAAGGAGTTATCTATAAACAAGAGGGTAGCTGGTTTGATTCTCTGGCTTGTGGTGAGAGGAAGGGCATCTGATATTAAAAAAAAGTAAGATAGCATAATAACATCCAAGAATTTAATCTAGAGGATCCATCCCACCCAGCGCATGAACTGCTGCTGTTTGAACTGTTTATACAAAGCTGTTCTGTAGTTACCTAAGACACATGCACAACACATTTGGATCAGTTTTGTTTTATTTTATTTTTGTTTTAGGGAGATAAATGCTGTTATCAGTCTCTGAACTATCAGCTGATATCGGGATACTTAAAACAATAGAATCGAAAACTGTGTCAGAACTGAAAACGCTGGATCGGTGCATCTGTACTCCTGGATTTTGAAGTTGTCATTCACGAGTATTGATAGATCGCTCCTTTAAACGGTTCCTCAACGTGAGCAGTTGGAACCAAATCAAATTTTTTAAAAGAATCGGATCTCTTTCTTTCTAATTTGTTTCCATTTTTATACTGATTAATGCAGAACCAACATAAGAATCTGAATCGGCGCAGAAGCAGAGCAGCCGACACGAATGAGAGAATATTTGTTATTATTATTGTAGTGCACTGTTTTATTTAGATTTTGCATAATCTCAAGGGTAACTACTCTCCCACTTTCAGGTCATTTCTCTCTGGGATTAGTTTGTAGATAAAATGAGGTCTCACATTCTCTTCTGTCATAAATAGTAAAAGAGCCAGTTGTTCCAATGGCTCTTTGACACTGACCCAAAAGATTCAGATGCCACAAAGGAGTCGAAGGTCCCATCACTATCCACGAGTCATATACTAACTGCCTTTTATGCGGCAAACTAGTTCACGTCCTTCACAGCAGATAAGAGTGCATCTCTCCATAACAGCCATTACAAAAGATTACATAATAGATTACACATGGGCCTTTCCCGAGGTGACACTGCCCTCTGCAAATGACAAGACTTTGCTTTTGTTTATGGTTTTAGGAAATGCCTGAAATAACTGTAAGCTAGAAAACTTGAACTTATTCATGACATAAGCTATTTTTCATTTTTAAAAACTATAAAAGGGCATCAAGCAACTTTATGGAGAAGTGTGACATTAAACACTATTTAAATTAATGTGGTTTTATGCTTGTTACAGCACATGACTCTGCATTCTTATTTATGTACCCACTAAATTTCACGAGTCTACCCGCTGGCCATCACATTGCAAGTTGTCACTCTAAAATTGCTGGTACAAGTAAATGTTTGTAAAACCTAATGGATTGTTTAATTACTCTTTTTTGATCTAAAAAGCTAGGTTCATATTGTCCTGTTTTCCGCTGCTGCGTCATAGAGAGCTCCTGAATGTCAGCCAACTCCACTGTAATACTTGCCTGACCGGCCACTCACTTCTCCGTTCTGATTAAATCCAGACGGATCTTGAACCGGACAATAGAGGGTGAAAATCCTCCATCCTAACTTGAAACGGTCCAACCACAGCTGCTAATTTATGGCACGTGTTTCTCAAATGCAGAAGATATCGCTTCTAAGAAATCCTCGTATCATTCAGAATAAAATATATTCTTCTTTTACCTTGGTGCTTCAGTTGTTGATTCTGTATGCTTTAAGTTGTTTTTTTCCCCCCTTTTTTACATGTAAACAGCCATGTTTGTTTTTGATGCAAACGGACCATGCAGCTCTCTGATTAGTTAGAGCCTGTCAATCACCCCCTCTCAAATCGGGGAGATATTATATGGCTCCAGATCCACTTGTCTTGGTCAGGTGTGTTGTCAAAATGTGTGGTTCTGGCTGGCCGGGTAACTGAAATATTGAAATAATTATCTCCTTTTTATTCCCTCAAAGATATATGCCATTGCTTCATTTTACTGCAACTATGAAGAAAAGTATTTGATATTAAACATGTTTTAGTTATCATCTTTTGAAATGTAGTTTAACTTAGGGCTTAGGCATTTCTAGAGTTGCAAAACTTTAAGCCTTCACAATATTACAGTCAATATTGCACCTTCTGTAAATATTCTTAATTTGAATAGAGTATGTTAGCTTTAGCATGTTTCTCTAACTAAGCATATTTCTACATAGGCATTGTCTGTACATGTGAGCCTGTCAGCAGCAGCGGTGTAATCCTACATCTACTGCAAAGGGAGTTTTCAGGCTCAGTCTTTTGATCAAGCCTGCATCATGTCATTCCCCATGTGGGCCGTGCGCAGCGCTAACAGCCATATCGTGTTATCACTGTGGCCATTCGCTCTGCTGAGTCAGGACAGCCCAGGAAGGAAGCTCACCAGATTATCTTCTCCTTCACAGACTACAATGGGTTCAGACGGAGGGCTGGTGTCGTCTGGTGTTTCTGCAAAATGACAATATTCAACCAAATCAAGCATTTTTACTGAATTTGTATACCATGTCTATAGCGATGAAATTTAGCTTTTAAAATGAATGGTGACTTTTCTATTCTTCCAAAGTACTGTATGTGCATGGGCTCTGCCTGCGTATCAGGTACACATGAGAATAATGCTTAAAAAAATCTGTACTCTATTTTAAATGATGCTATATCAAAATGTTGTGCATTTTCTTGTAAGACTGGTAGGCCGTGTGTGTGGTGAAAATGCTTTGGATGAGTGACAGTAACCACAGGGGTTATGGGACTCCTCCCCATGTTGATAGTGAGTCTCAAATTTCAGTTTGAAAGTCTTTTACAAGTTGTTAAAAGTCTGTGTCTGTGACTGGGCGATTTTATTTGAAAATAAAATTGGTTATTTTTTTTCTCATAAAAATTGAGAAAAAAATTCTCCACTATAAATGTTCGGCAAACTATCCCATTAAACGTGCAGCTCCAACATTTAATTTTACATCAGTGATTTCAAAGCCGTCAGTGCTGCGTGGCCCTGTGCTCGACTTTGGTTCCTGTAACTGCAGTGAGCAGCCTTTCCTGTATTTTCAATGCCATTTCCAACACAAAATAATGGGGAAAAATAAAAATACATTTTATTCCAAACAAATACAATTTTTATATCGATTATTTGAATTCGATATAAAGTCTGGTCTGTGTAATCGTCCAGGTATGATTCATAGCCACGGTGACAGTGTTGGCACATAAGAGACTGTACCGACTGTATCTTGGGACCCCAGTCTGCCGTACACCTCTATCTCGAAACCACTAACCACTCCTTTGAACAAAGTGATATAAAGAGGCAGTTTTTGTTATTAAGGAAAATCCATCTTTGAACAGGAAAGGGGGGCTTAGACATAATTTATTTCCTATATATACTCCATTCTTGACCTAAGTCAAAATAAGGAAAATAATAGTGATAGCTAGTATGCTAATAGGTGTGAGAGCAGCCATTAGGGGCCTGAATGATTATTCAAAATATGACTCAGGCCTTTCAGATAGATATAAAGCACCCTAACCCTAACACCAGCAATCTGACTAGAACAGAAGAAGCCACTTAGACGAGCGGCAAAACGTCTTTACTCTAAACTTTTGACCAATTGGCTTTAATAAATAATAATAATAATAATGATATAATAATAAATCAGCCTTTTCAAATGATATTCTGAGCCTCTTGTCTTGACTTTGCATTGCATTTACATTACCCAAAACAAATGCTGCCAACATGTTTTTTTCTATCAAACTATTGTAGCATAGAATTAATTTGAAATGACAAATGGTTGGTTCTTTTGTTGTTTGGTATATTAATCATAGTAATTCTGACTTCTTCTGCCAAAACAAGGTCTGACTTTTCTTTTTTTTTTTCTTTTTTTTTTTTTTTAACAAATCTTTAATCTACATTTTCTTTGTTCTGTATATAGGAGCCCTATTTGCTATCCTGCTAAACTAGCTTTGTATTCATTTGAGAAAGCAAAGTACTGGACTGAACTAATACTAATTACCACAATCCTCATTAACTTTTGAAGACTTGTGTGTGTGTGTCAGGTGGTCATTGGTGCAGACCTGTTAGTTCTTATGTAACCCGACCCCGCTGCGACGACCTTTCCTAACGTGAGCCACCTTCACTTTCTATCTTGGCGTGCATAAGCATTTTAACCATGGCCCTCCTGACTCAGCTGTCCGTTCGCTTCAGCGTCCACTCCCCTGTTCACTCGCCTCTGTACTCTCATCTGTGCACTGATGTCTCCCTGTATCTCTTTTAGCAGGTGCCCCAGAGATGTGCTCAGGGTTTGGGCACA
Organism: Periophthalmus magnuspinnatus; assembly: GCF_009829125.3. Lineage (NCBI taxonomy): Eukaryota > Metazoa > Chordata > Actinopteri > Gobiiformes > Gobiidae > Periophthalmus > Periophthalmus magnuspinnatus. The sequence goes on from NC_047146.1 coordinate 14,562,378, forward strand.
GCAAGGCACTAAGTTTTTTTTTGTTTTTTTTTTGAGTACAGGCCTAGCAAAACACTCGTGTAAAGTGTGACACTAGGCTAAAATGGTTTGGCCTTGTCCTGTCCTCGAACTCCTAGAGGCATGTTTTGTAAATATGTGTTATGGAGGACATTTTATTTTAATACAATAATAAATCATGATTCTGTGAAGACATAATAGCTCCTTGAAATTTGTAATGAAATTATTGTATAAGACCACAATGTGCTGTCTGCTTCTAATTATAAAGTGTTTATATAGTCAACGAACCAAGATGTTAGGCTGGTGCACTATTAGCATGCTAGTTGTTGTTAGCATGGCCTCTGAAAGTGGTGAAAAGTGCTTAAACTCATTGCGATGAATGTTTGAGATGCTAGAATACACTTTGTTTTTGTAAAAATCAGGTATAGCACATTTTGATGCATTTGACTGAAAGGACATGAAGTGGGTTAAGCTTTTGTTAACATCTGGTGGTGATGTTTTTTCAGGCATTTTTTATTTATTTTGCTGTTATGAATATTTTGGCATGGCATGGACTATTGTTACTCCATGAGTAAATATCCAAACATAAAATGACACATGTCCTTGAACGTGACTATTTTAGTATGAAATTGGGTCAACAGAGTCATAGTGACATAGATTTTGTGACTTTTACTTATACAGTATATCAACTTGATGCTAATTTCACTTAATGCTGGTCTATAAGATGGTAAACCTTGTACAAATTTGTGTTTCCGGGTACTACCTTTACCTACTCATTAGGAAATCCTGAAATATTTGCTTCATAAGGCGCATATTTTATTATTTGTTTACTTATTATTCTGTACATTTTTGTCCCTTGCTGTTTTTAGCAGGCTGAGCTCATGGCCAAGGGAAGCTATTAGCGTCAGTGGCTGGTCCCATGCTCACTGCCTGATAGCCTGTGTCTTTACCTCTAGGATACTGCTGCTGCTGGAAATTAAATAAGGTGATTTATAACTTAACACAAATTATAGCAACAGCTGCAAGTGTTGATCCACTTTAATGCGTTTGATAGTTAGCATCTGCTCCAGGCTAGCTACAAGTTATTTTCGATTGTGGGGCGGACATGTTTTTGGCACTTAGAGTTTTCCATAAGCCCAGATGAAAGACGTTGAGTGTATGAGATTGTACAGTTAATTAATAAATGAATAATAAACATGGAAACTAGGCGATATAGTAGTATCACGTACAGTGTTTTTTTATTTTACCCTTTTATGTTGCCCTACCCCTTGTTAAAAAATACACAAAAGAATCACTGGGCTGAAGTCTGAACCTGTAGTCACTTAAAAATGGTTGTGTTTTAGCGTTCTCGTGCACTTATAGCATAGTAGCAGCTCTTCTATTAAGTAAGTTTTGGGGGAAATCTATTGACCCGTTATGGCTAATTACAGGCTACAGTAAAGTGCACTTTTAGATTAGCCTCCAGTGGTTTGTCTGCAATACTTCCTGTCTGTGAAGCTACTTACCTTTTCCCCAATATTTCTTTAGAACTACGCATCCAGTCCATCTGTGTGTTTGTTCGTGGAATTGGTGTACATTGCATTTGAATAATTATGCAGTGAGCTGTTGACATGTTCACAGAAAGAAGCAGGTCTGTAAATGTTTATGAAAGATGTGAAGAATCAAACGTACTTGGAAAATTAAGATAAGTTTGTAGAAAGAGACCTCATTTATCAGTGCTTCGTGTTTATGCGTGTTAGATTCACAATAAAAAAAAAGTCCATGGGGTTGCTTTTCTGTAAAAAAAATACACAAGTTTTCATAATCTATTGACATACAGAAAATAGCTAATGATGCTATGCTACTTGCTAAATCTGTATCTTCCAAAACTCAATATGCTGAACTCCACAAACATTTGCAACAGGCCTATATTGTTATCGGGGTGAAAAATGCTAGCTCATATTTTGTTAGCTTAATTACATTGGAGTTTTTATAGAGTGATTCATTTTTCTTGCTATACCTAGCTAACAATTCATGCTAATTTCGCCCTCTACTCCCTTTACTGTTGGTTGGTTTTACATATTAAATAATCAAGCAGTTTGTGTTATAAATACAGATAATACCGCCTCACCAGCCACAGAAAAAATGCATATTAGTATCACTGGCAATTTGACTGGAGGAAATGCCGCTCTGCTTTCTATGTTTTCACTGTAGCTAGCCAAGCGCAAAACATCGTCAGCATGTGAACTGAACCGGAAGAGACTAAACCAGTGGTGCGTTTTGTCTTGCGGATATATGTTGGCTGTAAAAATCTAAATAAGTTGTTGTACTAGTGGGTATTTCCATAATGCCTAGGGGTCGGTCCTAGCTCCTGACTCATGGTTTGGTCTCTGGCTAATCATACCTCAGCGATATGATAACCCCACTGTCGCTACTTTTCCCTAGCGCTGCCATAACTGTAGCATTACTCATCACTGTGGCGCTAGCAAACAGATCCAAGTTAGAAGTGCTTTCAAAAGTGCCCATCCCTTCTAGGCATAGCTTGCGGTTTGGTGCGTTGTCCTGTTTTGGTAAAAGCACTTAAAATATACCCATGGAAAATGTTGTAACTTGATCTAAATTGACAGGTGTGCAAGGCGTGCCAACAAAATAACAAAAAGGAACTAAATGAATGTTGTTGTGACTATATATTTTGTTATTGACCCAAACCTGACAGTATTCAGTGACAATGTATTTTGACTGTGGCTGTATGAAAAACTAAGAACTGTATTCAAAGAAATCTCAATCTTTAGTAGAAACATTGACTCATTTGACTAGTTGACTACCAAATTAATGGTTGCAGGCTACAGCAAAATGCAAGTATGTAAAACCTGCCATTCATCAAAATGGAACTGTAATGCTCCTGATCATAATAATGTGCTTGTTGATCTCATAACTTAAACGATGTCTTACACAAAAGATTATCTTGTTACAACACGATACTCTTTGTAACCTTGTTTTGTTTCAGTCTGACAGTGACACAAAACATTGCATTATTCGATTTTGGTGAAGATTTTTTTTTTTATTGTTTCCTTTAATGTGTTATGAGTAGTTCACCTTTCTGTATTCAGTTAGTTTGCCAAAAATTATAACTCGTACTCTTCACTCTGATAGAATTACTTCCTACAGTGGTGAGCCGCAGTCATCTGACGGACAAAGCCTCATTCTTCTGAGATTGCATGCTAGATGAATAACGCTCATTAGCTAGCAGTGAAACAGTTTAAAGGGCCACACTACAAAGATGACCATCCATCATTCCTCACTGCAGGCTGACAAGAGCTCCAGGTACTCTGTTTAATCACAAGGCACTGCGCAATACACGGCAGCTGTCGCTTCAGACCAGGTCCTAAGTTACTGCCTTTTAATTTTTCACTTAATAAAAAAAAAAAAAACTGTCACAACAGGTTTTAATTGTTGAAAATTTGCATTCTGTCCATCCTTGTTTTTATAGACAGCTGTTCCAGCAATATCTGGAGTTGATTATCTACTTTTTAATTTCAGTGGTAATGAGATGACAGGCCTGAAGTGAAGGAGGGACAGGCATATTTTATTTATTTTTAAAGCTCCTCCACATCAGAGAGACATAGTAGAAGTGATGATGTGGTTGGTTGTTTTTACATCTGCAAACATGCACCAGCAGATGTTTACAAGGACAGATGTACTGGGGTGGGAAATTCTGTTTTGATTTGGCTATCTTGATTTCAAGTGGTACAAAATATATAACATGGCTTGATATTCTCTAGTTTGGTTTGATTCACTAATGCAAATAACAGTAGTAATAGTCAGGGAATTCAGATGTGCTTTTGCAAAGTCCTCAAAATGCATTGTTTTGTCACATCAAGATGTTAAACAGCAGAGACTACTAAGACCACAATCCTTTGAGCTGATTCACTGAAACTAACATGAAAAGGCGGTTATTTAGGTAGGTGTGTGTGTGTGTGGGTGTGTGTGTGTGTGATTTATACATCTTGTGTGTTAATGTAGGCTATGCTTTTTGCTTTGAGATTCAAATCTGTGCTGCAGGTAACTGTCAATGTGTAAATCATGCCTGATTGTGTAGACTCCAGTTCACCCTGGGCTCTAGTTGGGTTTTAATGCTGCAGTTGAAATGTGGGTTCAGAGAGGCTTTAAAGAGGATGATCTCTGGGAGATTTGGATGGAAATTTAAGAGGAGATGGGGTGGGTGATTGCTCTTTAGGTTTCAGGTGGGGGTTGTGCTACTTATTTACACTAAACACAGTTTGCATATGTCTGAGGGCTACCATGGCAATATAAAACAAACTGTAAAATTGTATAGTTGAATGTCTTTCTTCGTACATTTAAATTGGTTTTGTAAAATAGCTTTTCTCGAACTTTCAGCATTTTTTTCTTTTGTTCAGGTTTAGCTCTGTGTCTGTTTTGGGCCTGTCATCACACTAATTACTATAATCCCCTTGACTCTCAGAACAAAAGTAATACACTAGGGCTACAGTCAGTCAGTAGACCTCTGGTGAGAACAAAGTGAATGCATCTGGAATTTGGAGTAACTGTACTTAAACTGTACTTCAAATACTCTAGTGTGGATACTTTAGTATTCTGGTGTAGATTGCGTTACTTTACACTGGGCCTGAGTTTGAAACCATGATGAACAAGCGAGTGTGTGGGTCATCTTCATTCTACCTGTTGACCTGCAGTTACCTCTGTCATGCTAATCTAGTGCTAAAGAGATTATTCATAGTACTCATGTATTCTAGCACATGTGAATGGATAGACCTTGTGACACATTGTTACCCATAGTTGGAAATTTTTTAGCTAGACTAAATGTTTTGATCTCTTGGCACACGTTTCTACTGATAAGAAATTTTAGTATTTTATTCCTGAATGTGCAATTTTAATAGTTAATTATTAAAGGTGCACCATGTACCATGTTTTCTGTTGTGTCCATAGAGAAGTTGTTCCACAGTATGACATTAAACATATTGTATAAATGATTAGCATTTTTTCAATTACAGGTGTTCTCATTTTTCAAAAGTACTTTGAAAAATGTAGATTCTTGCAGTAAGTTGGACTGTCTCTTCACAGATCTGACTTTTAACTTGGTCTGGTGGCCGTTTGTCTCCATGGAGATTTAGATGTTTAATGCCATACTGTGGAACATTCCAGGCAAAACAATAACATCTCTACGGAGACAAGCATATAGCAAGCAGCCTACCAAAAATGTTACATAGTGCACCTTTAGCAGCTGGCATTTTTAGGTAAACAATTTAAAATATGCAAATTATATGCTAGGCTACGTGAGGATAAGGTACAGAACTTAAAGAAAACTAAAATATGACTGTAATAGAATAAATGCTTAGAAGTCAGTAGAATTTATCTCCGAAATTACAGCTAAATAATTATAAAATTGGATTGAGCTTAATTCGCAGTAATTCCTTCGTCAGCCACTAGATGTCCTCCTCCGCCAATTGTTTTTCTACGCTTTAGTACTCTATTTATATTAAATGTGTTCAGAGGGTTCCAAAAATTGCACCATGTCCCGGACCGAGGTCCAGGTGATGCGTATGTGTTGATCTGGTGTCAGCAGGGCTACTCTCACTACACGTTCATTGAGCAGCTCACTCACCCCAAGACAAGGAAAGATGAAGAGGGTGGAGCTTCCGGGTTTCTATGTGCGCTTTGTGCCATGGTCCTCGGTCATGGTGCAGATTTTGTGCATTTAAAATATGATGTAACAATTTTTATATGTCTCCAAACTAAACATGCTACACTACTGCTGAGATTTTATAAAGACGTTACTTGCCTATTTTTTTAAAAAGAGCTGGAAATAGTAAAATAGTGTGTCTACCCACAATCCTTTGCAAACACATATTAAAAAATGGTGCTAGCATCAAATAACAAAGACTTGGAGTTCAGCTTATCATTGTTTTTTATTTATTTAGACATTGTTTTATTTAAAAAAATATATATTTATGTGACGATTTTAAATTATTTTAGATTTTTAAAAAATGTATAACTAATGTGCACTTCTCTTGTGTGTCCACCAGGTGGCTCTGTTGGGATTGGATCTTTTATCTGCCTTAGTAACCAGATTACAGGACCGGTTTAGGGCCCAAATAGGAACAGGTAAGAATTGTTTATGATGAATTATCTTTGCTTAAATATTTATCTTTGACATATATGTAATTTACCCCGATGCAATCTGTTGTAACTGATAGATTTGATTTTTTCCCCCTGTAACATTTATCATAATTACATCCTCCTTTTTACCATTTACCATTTCTCACCTAAACAACAGCAAAGTTTTTGTCTCATGAATGTCCTTTATATTCATTTAATATTTGTTGTATAAATAATGTTTAATTCTACTGTCTTATTTTTTTTTCCAGTCCTCCCTAGCCTTATTGATCGATTGGGAGACTCCAAAGATCAAGTACGGGATCAAGATCAAACACTGCTGCTAAAAATAATGGAACAAGCTGCAACGCCTCAGGTATTAGATTTATACAGTTTTATGAAGGTTCAATCTATATATTTGTTTACTCTTTTGTTTGTTTGGTTGAACTTGAATGTACTTTTAAAAATGTAAAATAATACTTGTGTTAAATGTTCCCCATTTTTGTGTTTTGTTTTGCAGTACGTGTGGGACAGAATGCTGGGGGGTTTCAAACACAAGAACAACAGAACTAGAGAAGGAGTGTGCCTTTGTTTAATCGCAACGCTTAACACGTGAGTTCTGCATTTCTATTTTCAAATCAGCTAAATATTTTTCATATTTCAGTTTTATATGTGTAAAAGACTATTGTTATTAATGCCCGTGTTAACCTTGATTTATCTGATCTGTCTGCTGTTTCTTTCAGATATGGAGCTCAAGGTCTCACTCTCAGTAAAATAGTCCCTCATATATGTAACCTTTTGGGGGATCCCACAAGTCAGGTATGTCCTTTTTATTGTTCTTTTAAGTTTCCATTCATCAGTAAGCCTTTATTTTCTGTGTTGGTGTCTTATGTTAGCTAAGTAAGACACAAACATGTATTTTATTTTACTAACTTGTTACTTTTGTAACTAATCTAACATGAAGTTTCAATTTATATTTTAATTGTTTACGATATATTAATAATGCACATAATTGCAGAAGATTTGGTTCTCTTTTAAATATACATCTATACAGTACTTTGCAATTTTTTTGATTGTGTAATTAAATGAAGTTTATGTACTTTTTAAAAAGTAAATTCAACTTAATTGAGTAAGGAAAATCTTGAGAAATATGCACAGGGACTCTAGTAAACTGAGAGTTAGCTTTCTATAGGACAAATTAAAGGGAAATTATTCAACTCTTCTTCAAGATCAAGTAGCTCAGTAGGTAGTGTTTTGTTCACTGATCTGAAGGATATAAACAGCATTGCTTGAGCAGTCAGATCCACCCACCCACAGGTTGGCAGTGTGATTTCAGCTGCCACAGATGAATGCTGTTATTGTGTCCGTGGGCAAGACACTTAACCCACCTCACCCCAGTGTCTGCGTACACTGGTGTATGAATGGGTGAATGGGTGATTGACTTCATGAGCTCCTTGATGTAAAGTGCTTTTAGTGGCTTGAAGGTGTTAAAGTGCTATACAAATGTGACCATTTACCAAGTCATTTTTATGTATGGTCATCTTCCTCTTATTACCTTTATGTAATATCATGTATGTGAGGTAGTAGAGTAGAATTCTGGTATACTTGGTATTTAGTGGAGAGATGGATTGAATAGCAGACCTTAGTGCATGCTTCCTCTGTCTCGGTTTGACCTATCCGTTGTTTTTCTTTCCCCCTAGGTTCGTGATGGTGCTATGAGCTGTCTAGTGGAGATCTACAGACATGTGGGGGAGAGGGTCAGACTGGACCTCAGCAAAAAGGGCCTTCCACAGTCACGGTACAACACAACCCCAACCATTTCAAATCTCACATGTTGGTTCAGCTCATTGATTTACATGGCAGACATGTAACATTTACATACATTTACATTTTGCAAATGTAAACTGAGAAGAGAAATCTGTTTCTGTAATGAGACAAATTCTGTACTGGAGCTCCCTCTAGTGGCTAGATTTATCAGCTAAAACTAAGAACTAATAAAAAAAAAAAAAAAGAACAAATTCATTGTACTGTTCTTAAATTAGTTGTGAAGATACAATTACATCCAAGTACAGTAGAAACTACAACTGCAGCTGCACTAATTATGTTAGCCTTTGGTAATAAGTATTTTTATTTTCTTATGCAATCTTTAACGTGGATATACTCATGAAATGGGCTTAAAGTACTGTTATCACTTAGTTTATAGTATTACAGTTTCCTTGTCTTTAGTATATAGGCTGCTGATTTTGGTTTTAAAAGATGCACTATAGCCAGGACTAAATTCCAGGTGATGCATATGTGTTGATATTGTGTCAACAGAACTTGTCTTTATAATCCCTCATTTGTCTAGATCTGAGCCATAGTAAAAGCCAAAGTTAGTCTGTCAACTGGACAAAGCAGAACTATTCTCATTATCCATTCAGTGTGCAGCTAACTCACCCCAAGATGAGGAAAGTTGAAGCAGGAGGGGCTTCTAGGTGCTGCTTGGTGCTCTGGTTCTCGGTCATGGTGCTCACTGATCTAACTTATAGCTATAGCTTTCCGGTATTTCTAATTAGGACTTTTCTCACTCGCATTGCAATCAGATTTATGTTATTAAATTTCATTCAAAAACAGAACAGATTGAAATAGAGCTGCTAAATTAATACAAGAATAACATACAAAACTAAAAAAACATAGTCCATTGATGTCTTACTACAAGTATTTTGTTTTAATTGAATAGAGCATATGGTGTTGTTTTCAGAGGAATTCACTTAATACTTATATTTATTCTCTGCAGATTCATCATTCCCAAAAAGCAATAGTCTTTAGCACTTAGCATCACTGTAGCATCTCTTCTGACCAAAATCATATTTCACACTGGGCCATATGCTCCCCCTGTGAACGCCTCTCCCTCCCACACTGATGCCAGCTTCGCACCAGTGGACATTGTTTATTTTAGTCTTGGGCATCTATGCAACTACGATCAGATTTTCTTCCATTTGCCTCTTATATAAAATTTTGACTCTTTTTCTTCTTCTTTTTCTCCAGGTTGAATGTAATCTTCAGCAAATTTGATGAAGTCCAAAGATCGGGAAACATGATCTCCTCATCTGGCTCAGGTCAGTAGGTCTTTTAACCATCTGCTGCTTCTGTTTTGGAGATTGGTGCATTGGTAAAGCGACATTTGCTTCAAGGACACATATTATTAGCTTATAAAATGAATTGTTGTTATTTAATTAGATCATTACAATTTGCAAATCCACTTTTTCATTGTGCTGATAACAATAGCTGCCTAAATGCTTGTTAAATCTGGTTAAATCTGCTGGTTAAATCTTGCTAAATTAGTTGACACTTACCTAATGATTAAGCAAGGAGTTTCAGCTTTTTGTTATACGCAACATTTTGAGGATTTTTTTCCCATTCAGGAGATGTAATATTTAGTATATTTCTGTCAAAATTAACAGATGTTTCAGTGCCCGGTACTAAATTGTTGCTTTGTTTGTGATACAGTTCTAGTTCTTACATTCTTGGATGTTTTGGTACAGTTATTTCCATGTATCTATGTTTATTATTATTAGTCATACAAGAATCATTTTGTCAGCTCATTTAGCTTAAAGGAAGAGGCTTGAGTGACAGACCTGGGGTTAGAGTGGATGAGTTTGCACTGCAGGAGACGGACATCCTCCCAGAGTGCAGCCAGACAGCCAAGAACCATGCAGCTTTATCAGTAAATAAGGAAAGGAAACAGAAGTGCTAAGTTTTTTCACTCATTTTGACAAGGAAGCATATGTATAAGACATTTTAGATATAAAAATATGTGTATGTGGTGATAGGGCAGTAGAACACATACGGAAGTGACATTGAATTTGGAATAAGACCAAGGCTGTGCATATAGTCAGTTACTTTTTTTTTCTCAAAGCAAAACTGCCTGTAATTGTAGCCACTGTTGTCTTGCCAGATAAGCTGTCCTCACGTTCATACTAACATGCTAGATGTTATTCTATGTACTGGTTCAGTGCTAGTTTAATGGCTTTCAGTATATAGCCTTTGCAGCTTTATGTAAGGTTTTAGATGGAGTGCAGTAAAAGTGTTGCTTTTGCAAGGGCTTTGACGATGGTAAATCTTGAAGTACGATATATTGTTGAAGAAAATATAGACAATAAACGATAATACTGAAACAAGTTTATGCCCCTGACACAATATGGTTAAAATCACAAACAGCAGTAAATTATTATTTTTTTCTTTAGTATCTATAATGAGTCATAGAAGTTATTTATTCAACTGTCCACAGCTCAAATCTAATCATAGAACAGGAATAATTACAATTTCCTGATTACTACTACAAAAAAAGTACTCACGATAAATACTGACTCCCAAAAGTGATTGTTCCATCTAACATGTACTGGATGTTAAGTTGCTTACACAATTTACACAGAGAAACCTTTAATTATAAGGCTCGCAGTAGCAGAACATGATACCACTGTCACCTCTGAATTGTGAAGATTAGAAGTTGTATTAACTAATAAACAGCGACAGAAAAAAAATATTAGTTGGTTGCTATTTGCTAAATGTTCATTTAGTGATTCTTGCTGCTAATCCTAATTCAACCATTATAATTTCCCCAAAATATATAGCTGAAGCGTATGACAAGGTTATGTAGCTGGTGAGATTATATAACTGCAAAAATACTCTTACTTCACATTTGCAGAGAACAGTGAAGACTAGACACAATATTTAGATATGACACAGCATTTTCAAATCTTAAAGCAGCAAAATACCAGCTCAACGGATGAGGCAGCTACATTTGTTATGGGGCAAAATATGTTGTGACAAGTGCTAAAGTGCTGTTGGCTGCAAATGAAGAATACAGTGATTTTATGTGAACTAGAGTGACAAAAGTCTGAAATGCTTTTGTTAAGTTGGACTTAAACAGTGTTATGCATATTTTGAGTTGATTGATTAAACCAGGCATGTCCAAACTGTGGCCCAGGGGCCAAATGTAGCCCTCAGACCAATATTTTTGGCCCTCAGGCTTCCACATGAATTGGCCCAATAAAGGTCTGGTGACTCATTCTAACCTGCGACAAATGCACAATTATTCACTGTGTTGACCACCAGTCTGTGGCCCTCCATTGACCCTCTGCTTTGTTTGTGTTTTGATTGCATTGGGTTAAACTTTGAAGAATGTCCAGCTTTGATATTGTCCAGTTATGGCATGTCCATACTGAGTCGAACAGTACTGTCATAGCCGCTTTAATTAAAAACATGGATTACACATGAAAATATACTGAGGTCAATTATGTACAGGTATAGAGAAGATTTGATAAGAAATAGGAATCAATTGTGAAACAAATTGTTTAGAATGATTTTCTGAATTTTCTTTTGAATTTTCTTTTATTGCACATTTGATTTTGTTTTGGATTTTCATAGAATTGTAGTTTTGAATCACCCTTTGTCAGATAAACATATTTATAGGACCACTATGTTGGCCTAACTTTCCATGAAGTTGTTATTACTTTACCTGGAATGTTCCACAGTATGACATTAAAATTTGTATTACAGTAATTCAATCAACTTTTCATTCATTCTTAAGTTACTGAGAGTGGAGCCTCTCCACTAATCCAATCTATAACTTGGCCTGGTGGCACCATCACGTTGTGTCTGTGGTGACAGATAATTGAAAAAACTTATTGTGTAACATTCCAGGTAACACATTAATGTCTCTCCATTAGAAAAGTTACATAATACAGCTTTAACTTGTGACATTGTATTTGTATTTTTGGTGATAAGAAAACATTTTTTTTAATCAAGATGCTATGTAAATAAGTCATTCTGTTACTGTTGGCGTATGACTAATTGCTATAGTCACATTTGTAGCCCTTGGGTGGTCACCCTGTAGATGAGCTGTTAAACATGACATAACACTTTTCTGTCAACAAGCGACGTGAAAAGGACAAGCCTGGCACAAAGTCTGGCATTCTGCTCCGTGTGCCTTTTAAAAGTGAAAGCTGACGAACTTACAACAGTTTGTTCTGCCACAGGGTTTTGTTTAAAGGTCGTATGGTCTGATCTGAATTTTTTCCCAATTTGTTGTTGATCAAAAACGGACCAGTTGTGCTTTCTTGTGTTTGTGCATGTTTGAATAGACCAGTATAATGGACTATGGCTTGTTCCCACCTTGTGACATCATTAAGTGCTAAACCTGAAAGTGCATCTCCATGTTTTTTATCAAGTCCTTTCATTGTAGTGATTATATGTAATGAGAAAGGTTGGCCCTGGCAGGTTAGTGTCACAAAAAGAAAACCTATTTGCACACATTTACAGAGACTTTATACGGCCTTGTTTTTTGTTGTATTTTTTTTTTAGTTCAGTTCCATTTACAGCCTATTGTGTGTCTACCACAACATTAAACCTGTATGATTTGCAAACTTAACTTAAAAATGCACTGTGTAACTTTTTTACCATCTGTTTGTTTCTATGGAGACGTTACTCCTTTGTCTAGAATGTTGTCTCTGCTCATAGAGACAAGCAGCAATTTTGGCAATAAAAATACCACAAATTTAGTCCATACACCTTCCCCAGACTTTCAACTAGCATGCTAACAGCTATTGTTTCTAGCTTGGTTTTGACTACTTTACTTCTCCGTGTACTAGCAGATGCAGTCCTTTTGCCCTCTGCTGGTGGTTTACATGTAAAAATCAGGAAATGTACAGTATTTAACTATTGCAATATATTATTCTACTCAGAATGTTTACAACTTATAATGGGTTGAAGTTGAAGTTGTAAGAATGTCACTATTTCTGAATCATATACGCTAACCTTTACATGATATTATTGTATATTCAGTCTATGCCTAAAAGTAAACTGAAAACAAAATACTATACTGCTCTCTTTGCTTAGACAGAGGTAATACTTTACAAAGAGGATATTTACTTTGTAGGAGGAGTAAATGTTACCAAAAGTTACTTGGAGAGACAAAGGTGTAGATGATCTCTAGTGTTTATTAGCAAGAGAATACGAAACGTTTCCCTTTAAGCTCGCACCGACTGAATTCATCCTTTCTTCTTAAGCGTGGGTGCGGACGGAGGGAGAAAAGAGGGCACATGCTGTGGGAGGGTGCTGCAGGAGAGAGGGAGAGAGAGAAAGGAGAGAGAGAGAAGGAGAGATAGAGGGGAGAGACCAAAACAAATGCGCTGGTAGCAGCAGCAGTATCAGTTCTTACAGTCAGAAGACTCTTGTGCTGGTCTGTTTACCAAGTGGAGAGCAGCTCTGCACCATGACGGCTGGAGAAGGTACGACGTATTCAAATTTGCTCATGGAGTTAATTTGGGGAGAGGATGCAGTAGAATTATGCAATGTTTAGTACTTTGAGTAGTGTTGTTTTGATACAGGATATACGTTTGTGGCTATGTAAGGGCTTTAGCTGTATTATGTAATCAGCAATTTGCAATACATTTTTTTCACCGTTCTGGGGATTTGCAGCAATAGAGATTTCCAACATGTACATTTACTATAGTGGGAATGATTGTGAATAATTTGCAGTTCTTGTATGTTGTTTGCAAATGTTTAGGTTATAGCTGGGGTTTTAACTAGCTTCCCTCTCGTTGGTGGGTAAATACTGAACTCACTGTACCACTGTCATTACTATTCACCTATTTAGCATAGTGTATGGAAGAAGAATGCAAAATAATCCAAAAACAAAACAAATACTGCTATAGAGATGCAATGTTTGTTCTGATATTGATTTCCCTTTCATTTGAACTTGTCCAAATTTGATAAATATGTATTTTTAATCACTAACTCTGCAACAACATTGTAACATGACTTGTAAATTCACCTTTTAGTACATGAATTGGCTGGGCTAGCCCTTAACTGACAGTAGTATCAGTGCAAAAACATCTTTATAATAACTATGCCTCAATTAGCCTAATAAAGCATGAACAAAGACTTATTTGGAGCAAACTGTTTTTTCAGACTTCAAACAGTAACTACTTAAAAGAACTGTATGTAGCCTGTGCTCTTTCATAAAAAAAAAGTACTAAAATTATAACTGAGCCTGAGTTGCCAGTGCCTTAGCCTGCAAGTAGGCAGGGCACATACAAGTTTTTATCTTAGTCTTAGTATATGAACAGGCCATGCCTCATGTGAAAGATCAGAACCTCCAGAAAGCACTGATTCATTGTCTGCAGGCGTTGGGGTTTAGGTAGCGACCATTCAGATCAGAGAGAGTCCTTTTAGGTTTAAACCAACTGGATTTGAGCATTGAACCAAAAGAGCAAATTAAAATACAAATAAACGGGACATCACGTCTAATGTTTTTGTAATTGAGAACAAATCAGCATTAGAATAGTTCTAAGTAAGAGCTGCATTTGATTTAAACATGTTTACCTCATATCTGGGGACATGGATTCATTCTTTATTAATGGTCCTATATTACACAAAATTGACTGTTGTGAACTTTAAGTTACCTCTTCAAAAACAAACCCAGAGTTGAGGTTTGTTTCATTCACCCATGATTGTTTACATCTCCAAAGCTCAAAATGCTCTGTTCCACCTTGTGATGTCATGTAGTGGTAGTTTTCAAGTGAACAGCTCCTTTTACTTTTTTCAGTAGAGATGGGCAATTCCAGGGCTGGAATCATCCAATTCTTGTGCTAATTGTTCTTGATTCTAGTTAAAGTGTATGGAGTTTAAAAACACAATACCACTTTCTGTATTACCACATGACATCACAAGGTGGAACAGAGAACTCAGCCTTAATGCAGGGTTTGTGTGTTAAACATGTGTGAATGAAACAAAACACAACTCCAGGTCTGTTTGTGATGAGGAAACACCATTATAATTTGTGATAACTACATCTTAATTATCCTTAAAGTGTTACCAAAACATCAATGACACCAATTTAGTTAAAGAACTATTCAACTAAACTTGGTAAACACCAGTCTTTGTAAATACTAAATAGCTCTGGTTTCATGGAATCCTCGAGTCCACAAAAAGTCTACAGTCTCCACGCCAGCTGACTCTTTGTGTTCTTGTGTGAGGGCAGTCAGGTGTCTTTGGCATGGGGGCACTGTGTACTCTGAGCCACCATTTATAGCAGGTCAATGCATAATGCAAGAGTCTACACTGAGCTTCAGGATTTAGTTTGCACCAATATACTTTTATAGGGCTGAACGATTGGGAAACGTATTGAAAGTCTGAAACATGAACTGACAAACTAATACAAAAGTCACGTCTCAGAACATGTGTGTACAGATCTAAACTACAGGGTGGCAGTTTTTAGGCCGAATAAAGCAGGCTGTTGTTTTGGTGGAGAAAATGATGGTACTTCAAAAAATGTGCGTGCTAATTACGTCATTCAAATTGCAATTTTCATACTAAAAATAGTGGAATTAAATGGTGCCCCAAAGTTCCCAATATCTTTGTAATTGGCTGAATCCCAGAGGTTTTGTGTCCTAAGCCGTCAGATCTGTGGTTACATAAACTGATGCAGTGCACTCCTCCTTTTGAAGAAAAGAGGGTGCAAACAGGCCACGCTCTGTTCACATTCACACCATTCATGTAACTGGGTTTTGTGTTTTCTGTACCACTGGCTAACATGCATTCATTATGGTGATAATTTGTAGTAAACAAGGGTTGTACAAATGTCGATACAAGTTTATATTGTGTTCACGACTGATACTTTTTTTATATACAAATATCACAAATTGAAATTCAAAATGACATACTTACTGTCATACTAAACCCTGACTGAGTACTAAACATACAATATGCTAATTTAATTTAAAGGTACATTATGTAACTTCTCTGTTGAAGATTTTTTCTTGGTGTGGAATGTTCCAGATTATGGCTGTAAATTTACTTATCTCTATATAGATGATTGACTGTATATATAAATTAACATAGCTAACTGGAGCCGCACGGTATGGATGACGTCACACTCCCTTAGTCCACTTTTTTATACAGTCTATGGTGTCGGCAAGCATGTGATGTCAGCAGGCCAAGTTATAGGTCAGATCTATGGAAAGGCAGCCTGCTCTGAGTAAGAATGCACGCTGCAAGCTCTTCTATATTTATCTATTTCAGCAGTAACAACACCTGCAACTCAATAAATGCAAGAAAGATGGTGTATATAGTCTAATGTTTGGAGACAAGCAGATGCACCAGCAAAGTTACACAGTGCACCTTTAAGAATCATACTTTTGATATTGAATAGAATTATATTTGGTAAAAACTAGAGATTCAAGGATGTCCAAATTTACTGCTATTTATCATTTTACTATTTAAAACATGTTAAAGGGCCCATATTATGCCATTTTCTGATCTATGTTGTTGTTTCCTCACCAAAAACAAACCCTGCAAATAAGGCTGAGTTCTTCTCTCAAACAGAAAACACTCCACCTTCCACCTTGTGATGTCATTTGATAATACAGGAAGTGCTCCGGTGTGTTTTTAAACTCCATACACCTTCACTAGAATCATTTGGATGATTTCAGCCATGGAATTTACAATCTCTACTGAACTAAAGGTAAAAGGTCACTGTTAACTTGAAAACTACCACTTCATGACATCACAAGGTGGAACAGAGCATTTTGAGCTTTGGAAACGTAGACGGTAATAATAAAGGGTTACTCAAACATGTGCGAATGAAGCAAAACACAACTTCAGGTGTGTTTTTGAGGCTTAACATGGTCTAAAAAGTTAATATTGCGTAATCAAGGATCTTTAAATAGCATCAAGTTTGTAATGTTGCCTGCATGTATAGCACCACATGATCGGTTTTATGTCTTTATTGTTTTTCTGTTCTAATGTTGCTAAACTGTTTCTGAGGCTATATTAAAATCCTGCGAGTTAAGAGTTCGTACAATGATCCTAAAAAATGTCTACTTTACATAATTTGCCGATTTCACTGTTTGGACTCATACATCTATTTCTGTGGCTTGCTCTCTGTAGGACATGGTTAGCCGCAGTGGGAGGGCGGCAGAGAGGAGGATGGGAGCAGAGGAATAGAGCCAGCGGTCGTCTTTTGATCAGTTCCACACAGTTTGACTGAATAGAGGCTCTGCTGGAGATTAGCGGGTTCATATGCATAGTACTGGTGTGACTGCAGTGAATGTGTAGGAGGAGACGAATTATAAATAAAATACGATCTGAGGTGCGGGCGTCACTGTAGTATATTATGTGTGTGAGGGTGAAAATGACTAACATGGAACTGAATAATAATAATAGTAGTAATACTGTTTCTTTTAAAGCAGACCTATTATTTAAAATCAACTTTTAGAACTTTTAATCATGTTTTAGTTGTTTCCCCTTCTCGTTTACTGTCTCGAAGTCGCTTTTGGAGTGATTCATGCATGTTTGAGCAATCTTTAATCACTTATTTTCAAGACGCCATATTGCCGATCGATCCCTGTTTTCATTGCCACCAGCATACACCCACTGCTCTGTACTTACTTCATTCTTCAGTTTTATTTTCTTAATCAATGATACGTATAGGATTCTGCAGTGTAGGATTCGGCAGCAACTTTTATTAAGTCGTTTTAGATTAATATTGTGATTTAAAATGTACAAATTATATCATAATAATCTATGGGTGTCATAGATTATGACTATATAGCAGGTACAAGCACAATAGGTCAAATTTAGGGCTTTCGACCGCAATCGAAACAAAGTTGCAAAACATTTTTCTACATGAATGCAGTTAGCTAAGGCTGCAATTTTTGAAGTCCCATTAATTCCCACAAGCAACATTTTATTCTGACTAAAAACTGCTAACCCTGTAGTTTAGATCTGTACACACATATTCTGAAATGTGCTTCTTGTATTACATTTCAGTCTCTGTGAATTCTTCTGGATGCTGAAAATGTGAACTTTGAACCAAATCCTATTACTAAAACATAAATCTCAAATCAAGTAGCAATTGCAATGCTTGTCAGAAAATTCACAATCAGACATTTTTTTCCAAATTGCTCAACCCTATGTCCCGTTTACAAACTAGGCATTATGTCAAAAATGGAGTTTAACTAATTTATCTTTGATTGCGTACTGTTGCATACTGATTAAAGTGGAAACATTGCTCAACATTGCAGATTTTATAGCCTGACTCTTGGCTCGCTCAGAAACTACACTCCACTGAACAAAGTTGTATATAATGCTATAACTTACAACTCCAATATTGTACGCACACAAACAGTTGGAGAGTTGATTGAGAGCTGGAGACAAGTGGATGAACTGTGTCGGACTCTGTCAATGATGTGATTGTCTTCCCAGAATGCTTTGCCAAGTGCGCTGGACTGTTTTCTTTGTGGCCATGTGACCGAGGGTGAAAAGGCTTACTGACACAGCGATTGTCAAAGCTGCTATTTGGGCTAAATCTCAGAATTGCAACTCATGTTCGGGTTGTGTTATATGGCAGAAGAACTCTCTCCATTTTTTTTTATTTTGGCAGTTGGCATCTTTATAATATTTTAGTATTTATTTTTTTCTGAATAATAAACAATATACAACATTTTTTTGTGTGTTAACTGTCCCCTTAAGGTCTTATAAGCGGTCCAAAAGTCAAAATAAATGTTGCAAATAGTCGTCCTTGAGTCTGTGTTTAGAGTATTTGATTAAAACTATTGCAATGAATGACCCTGTTGCAGTTGGTTAACATTTTGCCCACCAACCAGAGGGTGACAGATCCAATCCTTATATGAACTTGTGCTTATCAATTTCAGTAGTAGTTTTGCATCAGCTCCTCATATATACTGTATGTGTTTGCCAGTGGTGTAGTGGTTTAAGTGGTTGTAACCTTGTTGTGGGTTCACCCACTGTGGCAAGACACATTTTACTTTAATAGGTTAAAATCTTGTACAAATGCTTTAATTCAATTTTGATCATAAACTTATGACTTGTTTTCAATCGGCAGTCACCTGGTTAACCCTGAGTCATTAAGGTCCTTATGGTGACGCTAAGCAGAAGTGTATGGTGTGACATAACTGCAGTCATCTGTCTCTTATGTAATGTTCCTGTAGACTGCTGGGGGGAGCTAGAGTGTGACCACCCGTCTAAAGCACCACACTAATACAAGGCCAGAGATAGAGATATTTTTGACTCAAATATTACATATATAAGATTACCAATACTACTGCTACTACTATTTCTATTACTATTACTACTACCATAACTTTGATGCTGATTTTACTACAACTTTACCAATGCTACTACTGTAACTATGGCTACTGCCATTATAACTTTGATCCTGATTTTACTGATTTTTGGAATAAAAATGAATTCTAAAGTCTATTAATACTGTGACCGTTATTATTCCTGAGTAAGAAAGCAGATGTTCCTTTATCTTTCAATGCAGTTTGATGGATTTGGTGCCCCTAGCATGTTCTTTTCTGTCCTTCAATGAAAACGCTTTGCTTAAAGCAGCATATTTCTCATAACTTTGTAGAACTTTACTTTGAATCCTTTATCCCTTTGGGCTTGTATTGTAAGAGAGAAAATACTATTATACTACTATTATATAAAACTGCTTTAGGAGGAACACATACACATTTGTCTATGTAGCTTATATTAACTCTAGCATCAATGCACTAGGCACCTGCAGGTACACTTCTAGCTTCACTGGTTTAGTTTAAGGGAGACATTATGCAAAACTGACTTTTGAGAGCTTTTAAAGGAATTTTTAAAAATGTAATTGTGAGATGGATTTAGTCACTCTAATTATCAATGTTATGGTTTGGTTTTGATCAAGAGGTCAATAAATATTCCTCTGAGTAAAAGCGGGTTTGGAGTTCAGACTTTGGAGCAATAAATTTGACTTTTTAAAATGTTAATTATCAATACTGAAAGACATTTTTATTTATTTTTTAATTAAAATAATGTATTGGCAATCAAGACTGATCAACATGAGGAACAAATCTTGATGATGTTATTTTCAAATGAAGCTGGTTTTAATGTAGCTCATATGAGGTTGTATTTGAGTCGTTCATGCTTATTTGAGTAATTATTATTGCTCTGGAAAATTCAGAAATTGACTATCCCCCCACAGCCCACTACTCTTTACTTACTTAGTTGTCAAATCAGCAATTTTGGCACAACTGAAAAAAACTGCTGCTCGTTATCCATCGGCGGGGTCGTGAGTATGTGCCATTGTGTTGTTATGATGTTTATGTTGCTGCACCGTAAAGGGGCAGATGGAAATCAGCTTCACAGTTTCACTCAGGATAGAAGACGTTTAAATGAGGCTACAAACAATAGATTTTGGTTCAAAGTTGAGATGAATCTTAGTCAAGGCAGTTTGAGTCCAGTAAAGGTGTATGTCTTTAAAAACACGGTTGAGCACATGAAGATAATGTGGGTTAGGGGAATTGACTCTGTGTTTAAGATTACTTAAAACTGTACTTTTTACTTCTTTCTTGATCAGAGGCAGACCTTATTTTATTCATGGTATCTTGACAAATCCTTTAAGCTAGCACACATTTGCTAACGTTAAGCTATTTCTTAAGCAAATAGCTGTTTCTATTGACAGAGATTGTGCGGAGGGAACAATAGACCCCTCCCATAGTTGTTCATTCCTCTCTAAGGACCAGGGAGCGTCATGCTAGCATCTGACACACACACTTATGCTTCCCCTCTACGCTAAAGGCTCTCCTGTCTGCATTCGAGCCACATAACCGCACAGAGATGCCATTGGAAACGCATCATGCTGAAGAGATTGGTGTGCAAGAAAATCTGCGCTTGTAAGATGGACTAGCTTAAACCTTTTATGTCTGGGGTCTGGCTATTGTTTTTATTTTCTGAATATACTGAAGCTAAATGGGTGATCAAGCTGACCTGTTGCATGCTGCTTGTTGCTTTTTGCTAGCTCCCATATTGTTTAGCCTTAACCGGTTAGCAGTGGGGTTTGCAGTGTCATTGTGATAAATGGTTAGCTAGCAGTTTGACAGGAGGGGCTGCTAGGATGGTACAGACAGTGGTAGCTAGGTCAGGGGTCTCCAACCTGTAGTTCGGGAGGTAGCTGTAGCTCTCCACCCCCTTCTAAGTTGCTCACTGAGGGATTTCTGAATTATATGCTGAATGTTTTCTGAATAACTAAAATTTCAACATCAAATTGTGGCAGAATGAACAAAAGTTGAATGTTATTGATACTACTAGTAATGCTGATATCACTACTTCTACTTTTTCTACTACTATTCATTGATACCATTACTCTGATAATACTGCTATTGCCGCTACTCCTGCAATATTTAGTACTTGTATAACTTCATTTTTACTACTTCTCAAAATTTGTAATGTGCTTGTTTTGAAATCACATTTTTGTGTTATTAGCCAGCTGTAGTAGTAGTTACTGAGGCATTGTATTTTGCAAATACCAGTGAACTATATCCTGTCAAGTTTTGTGTTAGGTCTGCTTGAAACTGATTGTATTTACATTTAATATATACTGTATGGATATCTATAGCACTTGAGTAAGGTCAAATTTATATTTAGAATTATATTGATAAGGCTAAGTATTGAGCAGTTTAGCTTTTTTACATGTCAGACATTGAGTACTTGATTTCTTTTTTATTTAAGGCCAGATTATTTGTCAGAAAAAATATTTTTTTGTCCATTCGAAATGTGCATGTTCAAGCAATATCCGCCCAGTGCTAATCCCTGCTGTGCCTGGTGGTCACATGGGCAGGTGATAGCAGCACATGTCATGGCCTCTGCCAAACCAGATTATAGTGTCCGATAGATGAATGTTGTAACGGCACCTAATTCACAGAGGTGTTTTAGTGCGCAGATGAGTCAAAGGCTACTGGAATGAGAGGGATGATGCGCTTCACTGTGGCCTCAGAGTTAGCTAATGGTCAGCTGGTTTCCCAAACTGTTTTAATGATTTATTGATTATGACCGGAAATCTTGTCACAGCAATTGACAGTTTATTTTTACTAAATGTTTTGTTCTCTCTCTGTTTTGAATTACAGATAAAAATTTCGAGGATGAAGACTCAGTGGATGGGGGCCGGTCCTCCTCCTCTTCCTCCTCCAAAGCACCCCCTAGTGGTAGAAGAACTGTTATGAGCTCAGTAAGGAGGCCCAGCTCTGCCACTTCGGCCAAAGTACCAGGTAAGACCAAAACAGTAGTATGAATTGAACAGTTACATTTTTTATTTTAAAATTGTCTGGTTGTTGATGACTTTTGTTTAATGCCATTTTTCAGGTAAAGAGGCAGGCGCTGGTGCGGTTGATGAAGAAGACTTTATTAAAGCCTTTGAGGATGTCCCTGCTGTTCAGGTGGGTTAGACAGATACTGAACTCATATGGGATGGAATAAAATCTATTTAATATGGAGACAAAATAGTCATGGTTTTGCATTGTTGAATATCGCTGTGACAATTCTTAATAACTTCTCAAAACTGTATCATTCTCAAAACATAACAAAGGCTCATCCAGTGCAGAGTAAGGGAAGTGCAAAAATATTTTAAACATTTGGTTTATTTTATATTTTTTCTCTTATGGGTGCATTAGGTAACATTTCTTTTCTCCATGGAAATTTTATTGTTTTGCTCAAAATGTTCCACGGTACAGCATTAATCTATCACTCCTTGTTTCCATATAGTACTGTGGAACATTCCAGGAAAAGCATTACCATCTCCTGAAAACGTGACTCAGAACGGGGAAAATTATATGCTGATTGTTATCCACATTTCTTGCAGTCACAATATGGCCTGTATTGGCTATAAATACATGTAGAGATGCTAGATTTGAAGCAAGCAAAGGTGATGTCGATTTAAAGTCCATAGAATAACAGTCATAATATGCGTCTTCTCCAGATCTACTCCAACAGAGAGCTTGAAGACCAGCTGACCAAGATCCGAGAAGTGCTATCAGATGACAAACACGACTGGGAGCACAGGGTTGTCGCAGTAAGCCCAGTTCTTCTTAAATAAATCATTGCACATTCAAAGTAGTTTATCTTTATTAATTAAATATGTGTGTTCTTGTTCTTGTGTAGTTGAAGAAGGTGCGCTCGGTGATCTTGGCCGGAGCACTTGACTATGAGGGCTTCCCACAGCAGCTCAGGCTCCTGGAAGCTCCATTCAAACTGTCGGCTAAAGACCTGCGCTCTCAGGTGGTCCGGGAGGCCTGCATCACTCTGGGGTGAGCAACAATCCAATAGAAAACTAGTACATTTCATAGGAATCTGCATAAAAATTATAATTATTACAAACTGTGAAAAAAAATATTGCTGAATGAGTGAAAATGTAATTGAATGTAATAGAATTAATTTTCAAAGGTTTTACTATTCTGTATTAATTTTAATTCCTTAATTTTGTTTTATTTCAATATTTTTTTCTGATTTTTGAAAGAAAAATGTTTATGGAGTGAGAATTTTTTATAGATAGATATTTACTGTCAAATCCAGATTATATTCCTAATTCATGTGACTTTAGACCAGACATGTCAGACTCAGCGATATAAGCAGTAACAAGAAGTGGCATCCGAAAAGGCTTAGGAAATGCAGGTTACAAAGCAACCTCGGGGAAAGAAGGTGCCTGATTTGGTTGTTGTTAATATTCATATCTTTATTTACAGACAAAATGGTGAAATTGAAGGTGTCCTTGTTTAAACATTTGTATGAATAATTATGAGTATCTTCCTAAATACAGTGGTCCCTGTTACATTAAAAAAATAACCCGCTGTAGGTGAAATCCGCAAAGTAGTCAGCTTTATTTTACAATTATTCTATATGTTTTAAGGCTGTAAAACTCCTCACCACACACTTTATACACTTTTATCTTTTATCTAAGCTTTGTAGGTGGTGCAGAACGAAGCACTTCAGAGTCACACTGCAATCGAACATTTGTGTAAATTTGGCTGAACACATTCTGTACTGTACAGGAGACACAGCACGGAGGAGACTGATTGACAATGGTCTACAGTCCCTTAGCCAATTAGGACGCAGAGCACAATGCACGTTCATACACTGTGAAAAAGCATGCAAAATTGCACACAAAAAATCTGCAAGACCACAAAAGGTGAACCACGTTATAGTGAGGTACAACTGTAATCAAACAGCTGGTCGTATCACACATCTGACATGCCGTAAATAGTAATCACGGGTTTGAATGAACTCCACCAAGCATTTCCAGTCTCCTTTGATCCTCATCTCAACACATGATTATTCATATCTGTGTTTGGAGGTTTTAAACTGAAGCTGTGAGTGTGTGAAGTGAACACTGCTCTCGTGCCCTGGTGCATGTGGCTGCAAAGTGGTTCATTTATTTATGCATGATAAGAAAGAAGCTTTAGAGTGAATTCAACCAGAATAACCATATGTCCAACCTCAATCTGATGCCGTAGTGAACACAGCACCGTAATCAACCAAATCACCTTTTGAACTGTTACTATAAATGCACTCTCTTCCCTCTCAGTCATGTATAGAGCATTTTGAGCTTTGGAGATGTAGACAGACTAATAATAAAGTGTTACTCAAACATGTGTGGATGAAACAAAACACAACTCCAGGTCTGTTTTTGAACAAAATTCAGCTCACACTGATTTGATGTAACATTTGAAGCCTTATAAAATCTCAAAATATGCACAAAATACTTTAACTTTTTAGATTTTTAAACAGGTAACACTTTTACTTAAGTAGATTTTTTCCTGTGATATTTTTACTTTTAGTATTTTTTGCTTTAGTACTTTTACTTAACTAACTAAATTGAGCTTACTTTCACCACTGACTCTAACCCTGCAGCAAAAGTCCTATGTTTTATTATCTACCTTCCATGTGAATTGTCTTGCAAACACTATTGTACAATTTTAAGGATTATAAATGTTGTTTGAGAGAGACAAGAAACTTTACATTTATTTATTTTTATTTTTTATTTTTTATTAATGCAAAGAAGTGTTCTCGCTGGTTCTTGTGTTGGCTGGATCTAAGGTTTGGAAGGCCCAGATGTGGTGGACCTTTTCGAGAATACACAGATGCGTTTGATCCATTTTGGTTTTTTGAAGAATGGTTTGTTTTGGCGGCGGCGCAGGAGCTTCCACAGCCTTGAAAATAGCGCAAGCAGAGGACGAGGAATCAGCCTGCTAAATGTGAACCTGGAGTCTTTTTCTGTCCCAATTAGGAGCTCTGTGACTTCTGAATCCTGTAACAGGTTCATGATGTCCTCCATTGCAACAGCAGCAGACGGGTCCTCCTTCACTTCCTCTAAAATTTCAATTATGTCCAGTTCATTGTCCAGTTCATTTTGCTGGATATAAGCATCATCAGGTTTAGATGCTGTCTGACTTGTTTCGCAGTTGACGGGTTCCTCTTGAGCCTCTGTAACGTTGTCCTCCTGGAACAGCTTGTCTATGTCCTCCAATATCTCATTATACTCTGTAGACTGTTCCTCCGTCTTTGACTCGAAAACTGCCACCCTGTCCAGTCCATTTCCTGGCTCAATTTGCTGGATGTCATCAACTCCCTCATCTTTAGAACCTGTCAACTGCGTTGTTTCGCAATTGACATCTTGAGCCGGGATTGTTCTCTCATTAGCCTCTCCGTTGACTGTTTTTTCGGCATTTGTAAGTTCAGATGAAACTAGTCTTATTTCACCTGGAGAGGTATTTTGGCCAATAGGATCTGTTGGTTTGTTCGGCTTCTTTTCTCTGCTGGACTGAGAGGCCACATCTCCATTGGTATGATAATGTCCCGTTGATCTTTGAGACTGGCAGACTAATATCTCACCAGGGGAACCAGTGCTTTCATCAGACCCATTAAAGAAGCTAACACTAGTGGAGCCGTCATCTGTGCAGCCAGTAAAGTCATTTGCACCAAATGCTTCGTTTTTTTGCTTTTCTGCTATTTTCTCAAGGCTCTCTTGTTGCAGAGGGCCATATGTAGTCTCAGCGACGCGCATCAACTCATGGGCCTCCGTAGTGTAGTCATCACTTTTGGGCAAATGGTCCATGGTGATAAACGGGTGGAGAAGGGCTTGTGCTGGAGTAATCCTCTTCTCCGCGTTGATCTCCAACATCTTGCTCAGGAGGTCGTGAAACGCGTCTCTGTCATTTGACTCTTGTTCTGACACAAACTCTCTGGATCTTTTGATGAGTTCTTCCAGATTATAGATTGAATGCTGCTCCTCAGACATGTCGGGATTCTCGCCGGTGGATTCTTTGAACTCTTGTAGAGTTTTGAGTCTCCAGTTGTTGTTTTCTGAGACAAAGTACTTCTGGGCGTACAATGCCTCGTCCAACAGTTCCTTTGCTGGGGTTCCCAAGTAGTGGGTGAGCTTTGTCATGTTGTCAAAGTTGGAGTGGCCTAAGAACTGTTCGCCGGCCTCATAGCAGAATAAGAGGAGGCAGCAGGCCAAGCTCCACATGTCTATAGCTTCCCACACAGGCAGCCCTAGTGTCACCTCTGGAGCGCGAACAAAAATGGGCTGCATCATCTGTCCAGGGTACACTTGGTCAACGCGCTTGGCCAGTCCAAAGTCTATCAGCTTCACTTTAAACGGCTGCTCCCTGTGGTACACCAGCATTATATTGTCTGGTTTGATGTCAGAATGAATAACACCCACATCCTGCAGTCCTTGTAGAGCTATCAGGAGCTGCTTTGCCAAAGGACGAGCTTGGCTCAGCGAAAAAGGGAACTCCTCCTGCATGAGGTCATACACACTTATGTCCAACATCTCAAATACCATAGATTGACGATCTTGGAAATCAAAGAACTCGATGAATTTCACGAGGTTGAAGACGTCTGGGTCCAGTGTGCTTATGTGCTCTAACATCTTCAACTCCCTCCTGAAGTTCGCACACATGTTTTTGTCTTTCTTTATGACTTTTACAGCCACAATTTCATTTGTGGCTCGATTGCGGCACATCGCCACCTTCCCAAAAGCCCCCTCTCCAAGGAGTTCCACCGACTCGTACTTGGTCTCGGGGTCGGTGTGTGCGTCCTTGTTTGGGACATTGGTTAAAGTCATGGCTGAAGACATCTTGATAATTGCGTGCTAATAGTTCACGAGCTCTGGTGAGTGTGGCTTTCTCTGGCTGAGTCTGAGGTAAAATGACCTGTAGGACGTGACTTTCCCGCACTAGTAAACTTTGCAGCATCACATTCTAGAACTGACGTTACCGTGGAGCTTCGATGCCATTACATCATCACTGTTATTATTTAAATTAGCTCCACACATACAAATAATATAATGAAGTTTTATCTATACTACAAAACTGACTGAAAACATTTATTTAATTTAATTATTTAATAGTAATAATTAAAAATTTCATGAAAATCTTTTCTTTCTTTCAAAGGTCTTTTTATTAAACTGCCAAAAGGTACAATGAAGTGCACAATACTTGTTATTAAAACATGTTCTTTTTTTTCCCAATATTTAACAAATAACCCCACCCATACACATAAAACAACAAAACTACAGGCCAGCTGCAAAAAAAAAAAAAAAAAAACAACAACAACAAAACAAAAAAACAAAAAAAACAAAAAAACACAACACAACCCTAAATAAGGCATACATGTGATAATATTAAGAAATAACAACAACAGTGATAATAACAATAATAATAAAAATAACTAATGTAATAAATAATTAATTATAGTAGAATAAAAATTACAATGGGGAGGGAGGGGGGGGGGGGCTACTCTGCTGCGATAGTTGAAGGTTTCTCAAAATAATCTAAGAAAGGGCGCCATAGTTTATAAAATGTTGTTCCTGATCCGCGAACAGTATATCTAATTTTTTCTAAATCCATATGGAACATTATGTCTTTTATCCATTGTGCATGGGAGGGAGATGTCGTGTCTTTCCACTTCAATAAGATTACTCGTCTAGCGATAAAGAGTGCGAAAATCAGAACCTTCAGTTTGGAGTTTGGTAAAAAAGGGTCCCGGGCCACTCCGAAGATGGCACAGAGTGGATCAGGTTTAATTTGATACTGCAGGACTTCAGACATAGTCTGAAAAACAGAATGCCAGAAATTAACTATCACTGGACAAGACCAGTACATGTGCAACAGTGTGCCAGGTGCGCTGCTACATTTTCCGCAAGTTGGGTCCACATCATGGTAGAAACGTGCTAGTTTAACCTTAGACAAATGAGCTCTGTGGACGATTTTGAACTGAATGAGCGCATGACGAGCACACATCGATGTAGAATGAACTCGGCCAAGAATCGAGTCCCACACCTCATCTGTAAGAGGAAAATTTAGATCTTGTTCCCATTTGGATCTAATTGCAGCCACAGAGGGACAGTTGAGATCTGAAATTATGCTATAAAGAGCTGACAAAACCCTCTTTGAGGTGGGATTGACCGAAAGCAAGTCGTCAACCGGGTTGTCTAAAGGTCTTTGAGGGAACTGTGCTGCTACACTCTGCATGTAATGTCTGACCTGTAAAAAACGAAAGAAATGTGCTGAACCAATTCCAAATTTTGATGATAGTTGGGAGAAGCTAGCAAACTGTCCATCCAGATATAAATCCGCAAAACATTTTAGACCTTTTTTGTGCCAAACATGAAATGCCCCATCAGTCATGGAAGGGGCAAACAAGTGGTTTAAAGCAATTGGACTCTGGAGTGAGAAAGCCTGGAGACCAAAACTCTTCCTGAACTGGGACCAGATCCTCAGAGACTGTTGAACTACTTTATTATTACCAGAAGACAAGGAGGCAAGAGGGAGCGGCGACCCCAAAATTGCTGGCAAAGACATTTTATTTGACGCGTGCGATTCCATGGTGACCCACACAGGAGACGAATGTTCCAGGTGGAAATGTTTCCAATAAAGCATACACCTGATATTTGCTGCCCAGTAATAATATTGAAAGTTGGGCAACGCCATTCCCCCCACCTGTCTGGGCCTCTGAAGAATGGCCCTCCTCAATCTGGGTGGTTTATCCTTCCAAATATATCAATTAATTAAGGAGTCTAAAGATTTAAAAAATGATTTGGGAATAAAAATAGGAAGACACTGAAATAGGTAAAGGAATTTTGGGAGTACTGTCATTTTAACAGAGTTTATTCTCCCCACCAGAGACAGAGATAATGGAGACCATTTAGACAGCATTTGCTTGCACTGATCAAAAAGGGGGACAAAGTTACTCTTAAACAAGTTGTTTAACTGTTTAGTGACGCATATTCCAAGATAATTAAAACTGTCAGACACTACTTTAAAAGGGAAATCCAAAGGACCCTGGTCATCAGCTTTTCCACTGATAAAGAACAGCTCACTCTTAGTTAGGTTTGTCTTATATCCTGACAATGTACTAAAAACGTTTAACACTTTAAGTACAGCAGGTAGAGAAGTGGCCGGATTAGAAAGAAATAAAAGGAGGTCGTCCGCATAAAGGGAGACTTTATGTTCAATTCCACCCCTCCAGATGCCTTGTATCTCACTACTGCCTCTAACTGCAATTGCCAGTGGTTCGATTGCCAGAGCAAAAAGCAATGGGCTTAAGGGACAGCCCTGCCTTGTTCCACGATATAATTTAAAGAATTGTGAGTAATGACCATTCGTCAGCACAGAAGCCATAGGACTTAGGTAAAGGAGTTTAACCCAGGAGCAAAAAAGAGGGCCAAAGCCAAATCTTTCTAAAGTAAAAAATAAGTAGTCCCACTCGACCCTATCAAATGCTTTTTCAGCATCCATAGCAATAAGGCATTCAGGTGTTTTGTGGTTAGGGGTGTAAATAATGTTAAAAAGTCGACGAATATTGAAAAAGGAGTGACGATTCTTAACAAAACCAGTCTGATCTGGCGAAACAATAGAGGGGAGAGCTTTTTCAAGTCTATTAGCCAGAAGCTTGGCTAAAATTTTAACATCTGTATTTAATAAAGATATAGGTCTGTATGATGCGCAGTTAAGAGGGTCTTTATCCTTTTTAAGTAGCAAGGAGATGCAGGCTTGGTAACAGGAGGAAGGGAGTACCCCGGACCTAAATGATTCAGCAAAAACATCGCACAGAAAAGGGCAAAGGTCATCAGAGAACTTTTTGAAAAAATCAGCTGAAAACCCGTCGGGGCCCGGAGATTTTCCTGACTGCATAGACGAAATCGCCAATTTAATTTCCTCCTTTGTAATGGGAGATTCCAGAGTCGGTCTTGAGTCTGGGGAAAGCGAAGGCATATCAATAGAGTTAAAAAAGGTTTCCAAGTCCTCAGATTTTACTGTACATTCTGATGAGTATAAATTAGAGTAGAATAATTTAAACGTATCGTTAATTACCTTGGGATCAGATGTTACCTCCCCATTATCTGTCCTAATTCCCTTTATAATTTGCCTCGCTCTAATCCCGCGGAGTTGATTAGCTAGAAGTTTACCAGTTTTTTCACCATGTTCGTAAAATTCGCTCCTATTTCTGAGCAAACAGCCCTCAACCTGGCGGGTAGAAAGAAGATTGAGCTTAGTTTGCAATTCTTAACGTTCTTCATACAATGCAGGTGATGTTGATTGTGCGTACTGCCTGTCGATGTTTAAAATCTGGTCAGAAATGTTTTCCTGTTCCTGCCTTGCAGATTTCCGTTTAAAAGCTGCAAACGAAATTATTTCCCCCCTAAGAAATGCTTTCATTGCCTCCCAAACTGTGCTCTCTGGCATACCTGGTGTTCTGTTTTCAGTCAAAAAGGTTTTGATTTTGGAAGAGATATCTACGACAAATTGTTCATCAGTAAGCAACAATGGATCCAGTCTCCAGTGCTTTCTCGCAGAATCACCTCCCTGGAAAGTCAGTTTAAGTACAACAGGGGCATGGTCTGAAACAGTAATGCTATCATAAGTGCAAGAAGTGAGATTAGGAAGTAATAGACTATCAATAAAGAAATAATCTATCCTAGTGTATGTATGATGTACGTGAGAAAAGAAAGAATAGTCTCTACCAGTGGGGTACAAAAAGCGCCAAGGGTCCGTGAGGCTGTAGTCTTCAAGAAAAGATTTCACATATATTGCAGACTTGTTAGGAGATGCAGGTTTAGAGGATGAACGGTCTAACATTGCATCCAAAAAGAAATTAAAGTCTCCCCCTAGAATTAAGGAATTGCTGTTTAAATCCGAAAAATGGGAGAACAAATTACGAAAAAAATTCACATCATCAAAATTGGGCGCATAAAGATTTGCTAAGGTCACCTGTTTATTGCAGAGCCTGCCAGACACAATAACGAAACGCCCATTTTTATCAGCTATAATGTTTGAAGGTATAAATGGAATATTTCGATCAATGAGAATAGCAGCGCCCCTGGCCTTTGCTTTAAAATTTGAATGAAAAAATTGTCCTGGCCAGCTCCTTCCTAGGCGCAGTTGATCTGAGTCCCGCAGGTGTGTTTCTTGCAAAAAAAAATCACACCAGCCTTAAGTTGTTTTAAACGTGTCAAAACTCTTTTGCGTTTCACTGGATGATTCAGCCCTTTAACATTCCAACTGACCAAAGTAAGATTATTGTTCATTTAAAAACCTTTCGTGTGTAGCTGATGTAGCCCCAAGGGGGGGAGAGGGGTGAGGGGAGGGAGGGACACGGGGGCAAAAAAAAAACAATGACAATATCCCCACAACAACACAACAGGTTGCATAGAACAGCAACCGCGTAAACTCCTGCTCTCTTCTCATACCAAAAAAATGCTTCCATGCTACTAGCTTGATCCCGCATAATAAACATTATAATCTCACCCTAAATCAAATAAGAGGCAAAAACAGCCAATAAACAGACAAGGTAAAACAAAACAAACCAAACCATATAGAGAGCAAGCATGTACCTTACATTGAACAGCCCGAGGACACAGCACTATGTGTCAGGAGATTTCCAAATGCGGATGTGTATTATGGCTCACTTCAGATGTTTCATTTGGTTCAGTCAATGTCAGTGTACTCATCAGAGCCAAAATGACAATGTCAAACATCAATCTTAAAGTGAAGTGCGTTAGTTACCCTCCGTGTTTCGAAGGAAACGATTTGCCTCCGGAATAGACGCCAACCACCGCCTTTCACCGTCAGGGAGAGTGATCCGGAGCCTCGCAGGGAAGAGAAGAGATGGGCGAAAACCTTTTTTATAAAGTTCAGCCATGACGTCTTTATATTCTGCTCGTTGTTTCACGACATCCGCGTTATAGTCCTCATAGACTCGTAGTTTGTGGCCACGGTATTCCAGAGTCCCACGTCGCCGCGCCTCCCTCATCACCAGGTCCTTGGTCTGGAAGCGGTGAAAGCGGATAATAACGACGCGCGGCCGCCCGCTGGGATCAGGTCTGGTACCTCGGTGTGCTCTATCCAACTCCGGGGGAGACGTCAGTACCTCAGCACCGAAAACCTCCACGAGAAGTTGGGAGAAGAAGACAGTCGGCCGCGTACCCTCCAAAGACTCCGGTAGACCCAGAATGCGTATGTTTTGCCTCCTGCTTCTCCCCTCCAGATCAGAAAGTTTTGATTTCAGTGACTTGCTTTCTTTCTGTAGTGACTCACATATGTCTTCAAGGTTCACTAAGCGCTGATTCACATCCTCCGCATTTTCCTCAAGATCACTGATACGTTTCCCCAGGGCCATTACCTCAGCTTGAATCTTGTCTAGCTTGTCGTTAATCACACTGAATGAGGCCTTAAAGTCAGCGGCTATCGCTGTTCTGTTTTGCTCGAGTAAGCCCGCTAAGATAGCGCTAGCACCGACAGGTGAGCCCGCGCTAGCAGCCGCAGACGAACTCTCCGCTGCTGTATCTTTTTCGGTTTGTTTGCTTGCTTTAGGCATATTTCAAACGCCAAACAGCTGCCACACTGTTCGAAGTCCCAAAATGACAGTGCACGGTTAGTCAAATAGGGTTTTGTAGGTAAAACTGAAAAAGTACTGCGGGAGCTAGCGGCCAACACCCCTACTCCATTGCGTGCAACACCGGAAGTCCTCCCATGAAAATCTTTTAAAACATGTGTTGTTCATTCACTCCCCAAAGTCAGAGTATTTCAGTAGTTCTGTAATCTGAGCTAGCAGCTGGGATACCTCCAATCATTTATTCATACAATTCATGTATTTATTTACAGTTACTGCCTTCAAATAAATGCTGTTATCTGTTTCTTTCATTTGTGTTTGTCTTGAACTGTGCGAAACGTCTTTGAGTGTCATGAAAATCGCAGTAGTCCCACACAATGCAATCAGAAGCAAGATGGTTGATTTGTATTGCCCAAGGGTACCACAACAAAAGCTGTGATCAAACAGCCAATTTTTGATCATTATTTTAACAATTTCTGACAGTTCAAATAATACAGGGTACAGGATAGGAGTAGTGAGTAGTGATGAGGTCTGGTCTACTCAGTTATAGCCAATTCAATCCCAAAATCTCACATGTTGTAAGTCGGGTCCCTAGTTACATTATTACATTACATTTGGTTACATTTGGTTACATTTATCTTACAGTTACATCTGGGCCTTTGAGAGCAATCATTTTGTTGATGTGGTGTGACTTTCTACTTTTAACCTCAGTGATTTTTATGCTAGTAAACCAAACAATGTCTCACAATTCAGCCTATTCATTCACATATCCTCCATGGCTCTGCTGTCAGCCTACACATGTAATTCTTTGGTAAAGGTTCGTTATCTTGATTATGTGTGTCTTCAGCGACACTAATTAATTACAGACCAACGAGATTGTGTCTGTAAATGTGCAAGCTGTCATAAATTATTTACACACAGTTAGGCTAATGCAAATAAAAGTTCTTCAGGCACAAAATGAGCAAGAACTATGTCCATGGTAAAACATCAATCCTTGAAATATTTAACCACCAGAATAACCATATGTCCAACCTCAATCTGATGCCGTAGTGAACACAGCACCGTAATCAACCAAATCACCTTTTGAACTGTTACTATAAATGCACTCTCTTCCCTCTCAGTCATGTATAGAGCATTTTGAGCTTTGGAGATGTAGACAGACTAATAATAAAGTGTTACTCAAACATGTGTGGATGAAACAAAACACAACTCCAGGTCTGTTTTTGAACAAAATTCAGCTCACACTGATTTGATGTAACATTTGAAGCCTTATAAAATCTCAAAATATGCACAAAATACTTTAACTTTTTAGATTTTTAAACAGGTAACACTTTTACTTAAGTAGATTTTTTCCTGTGATATTTTTACTTTTAGTATTTTTTGCTTTAGTACTTTTACTTAACTAACTAAATTGAGCTTACTTTCACCACTGACTCTAACCCTGCAGCAAAAGTCCTATGTTTTATTATCTACCTTCCATGTGAATTGTCTTGCAAACACTATTGTACAATTTTAAGGCTTATAAATGTTGTTTGAGAGAGACAAGAAACTTTACATTTATTTATTTATTTATTTATTATCAATGCAAAGAAGTGTTCTCGCTGGTTCTTGTGTTGGCTGGATCTAAGGTTTGGAAGGCCCAGATGTGGTGGACCTTTTCGAGAAGACAGAGATGCGTTTGATCCATTTTGGTTTTGTGAAGAATGGTTTGTTTTGGCGGCGGCGCAGGAGCTTCCACAGCCTTGAAAATAGCGCACGCAGAGGACGAGGAATCAGCCTGCTAAATGTGAACCTGGAGTCTTTCTCTGTCCCAATTAGGAGCTCTGTGACTTCTGAATCCTGTAACAGGTTCATGATGTCCTCCATTGCAACAGCAGCAGACGGGTCCTCCTTCACTTCCTCTAAAATTTCAATTATGTCCAGTTCATTGTCCAGTTCATTTTGCTGGATATAAGCATCATCAGGTTTAGATGCTGTCTGGCTTGTTTCGCAGTTGACGGGTTCCTCTTGAGCCTCTGTAACGTTGTCCTCCTGGAACAGCTTGTCTATGTCCTCCAATATCTCATTATACTCTGTAGACTGTCCCTCCATCTTTGACTCGAAAACTGCCACCTTGTCCAGTCCATTTCCTGGCTCAATTTGCTGGATGTCATCAACTCCCTCATCTTTAGAAACTGTCAACTGCGTTGTTTCGCAATTGACATCTTGAGCCGGGATTGTTCTCTCATTAGCCTCTCCGTTGACTGTTTT
Organism: Periophthalmus magnuspinnatus; assembly: GCF_009829125.3. Lineage (NCBI taxonomy): Eukaryota > Metazoa > Chordata > Actinopteri > Gobiiformes > Gobiidae > Periophthalmus > Periophthalmus magnuspinnatus. Next base: position 14,597,442 of record NC_047146.1, read on the forward strand.
TTCGGCATTTGTAAGTTCAGATGAAACTAGTCTTATTTCACCTGGAGAGGTATTTTGGCCAATAGGATCTGTTGGTTTGTTCGGCTCCTTTTCTCTGCTGGACTGAGAGGCCACATCTCCATTGGTATGATAATGTCCTGTTGATCTTTGAGACTGGCAGACTAATATCTCACCAGGGGAACCAGTGCTTTCATCAGACCCATTAAAGAAGCTAACACTAGTGGAGCCGTCATCTGTGCAGCCAGTAAAGTCATTTGCACCAAATGCTTCGTTTTTTTGCTTTTCTGCTATTTTCTCAAGGCTCTCTCGTTGCAGAGGGCCATATGTAGTCTCAGCGACGCGCATCAACTCATGGGCCTCCGTAGTGTAGTCATCACTTTTGGGCAAATGGTCCATGGTGATAAACGGGTGGAGAAGGGCTTGTGCTGGAGTAATCCTCTTCTCCGCGTTGATCTCCAACATCTTGCTCAGGAGGTCGTGAAACGCGTCCCTGTCATTTGACTCTTGTTCTGACACAAACTCTCTGGATCTTTTGATGAGTTCTTCCAGATTATAGATTGAATGCTGCTCCTCAGACATGTCGGGATTCTCGCCGGTGGATTCTTTGAACTCTTGTAGAGTTTTGAGTCTCCAGTTGTTGTTTTCTGAGACAAAGTACTTCTGGGCGTACAATGCCTCGTCCAACAGTTCCTTTGCTGGGGTTCCCAAGTAGTGGGTGAGCTTTGTCATGTTGTCAAAGTTGGAGTGGCCTAAGAACTGTTCGCCGGCCTCATAGCAGAATAAGAGGAGGCAGCAGGCCAAGCTCCACATGTCTATAGCTTCCCACACAGGCAGCCCTAGTGTCACCTCTGGAGCGCGAACAAAAATGGGCTGCATCATCTGTCCAGGGTACACTTGGTCAACGCGCTTGGCCAGTCCAAAGTCTATCAGCTTCACTTTAAACGGCTGCTCCCTGTGGTACACCAGCATTATATTGTCTGGTTTGATGTCAGAATGAATAACACCCACATCCTGCAGTCCTTGTAGAGCTATCAGGAGCTGCTTTGCCAAAGGACGAGCTTGGCTCAGCGAAAAAGGGAACTCCTCCTGCATGAGGTCATACACACTTATGTCCAACATCTCAAATACCATAGATTGACGATCTTGGAAATCAAAGAACTCGATGAATTTCACGAGGTTGAAGACGTCTGGGTCCAGTGTGCTTATGTGCTCTAACATCTTCAACTCCCTCCTGAAGTTCGCACACATGTTTTTGTCTTTCTTTATGACTTTTACAGCCACAATTTCATTTGTGGCTCGATTGCGGCACATCGCCACCTTCCCAAAAGCCCCCTCTCCAAGGAGTTCCACTGACTCGTACTTGGTCTCGGGGTCGGTGTGTGCGTCCTTGTTTGGGACATTGGTTAAAGTCATGGCTGAAGACATCTTGATAATTGCGTGCTAATAGTTCACGAGCTCTGGTGAGTGTGGCTTTCTCTGGCTGAGTCTGAGGTAAAATGACCTGTAGGACGTGACTTTCCCGCATTAGTAAACTTTGCAGCATCACATTCTAGAACTGACGTTACCGTGGAGCTTCGATGCCATTACATCATCACTGTTATTATTTAAATTAGCTCCACACATACAAATAATATAATGAAGTTTTATCTATACTACAAAACTGACTGAAAACATTTATTTAATTTAATTATTTAATAGTAATAATTAAAAATTTCATGAAAATCTTTTAAAACATGTGTTGTTCATTCACTCCCCAAAGTCAGAGTATTTCAGTAGTTCTGTAATCTGAGCTAGCAGCTGGGATACCTCCAATCATTTATTCATACAATTCATGTATTTATTTACAGTTACTGCCTTCAAATAAATGCTGTTATCTGTTTCTTTCATTTGTGTTTGTCTTGAACTGTGCGAAACGTCTTTGAGTGTCATGAAAATTGCAGTAGTCCCACACAATGTAATCAGAAGCAAGATGGTTGATTTGTATTGCCCAAGGGTACCACAACAAAAGCTGTGATCAAACAGCCAATCTTTGATCATTATTTTAACCATTTCTGACAGTTCAAATAATACAGGGTACAGGATAGGAGTAGTGAGTAGTGATGAGGTCTGGTCTACTCAGTTATAGCCAATTCAATCCCAAAATCTCACATGTTGTAAGTTGGGTCCCTAGTTACATTATTACATTACATTTGGTTACATTTGGTTACATTTATCTTACAGTTACATCTGGGCCTTTGAGAGCAATCATTTTGTTGATGTGGTGTGACTTTCTACTTTTAACCTCAGTGATTTTCATGCTAGTAAACCAAACAATGTCTCACAATTCAGCCTATTCATTCACATATCCTCCATGGCTGTGCTGTCAGCCTACACATGTAATTCTTTGGTAAAGGTTCATTATCTTGATTATGTGTGTCTTCAGCGACACTAATTAATTACAGACCAACGAGATTGTGTCTGTAAATGTGCAAGCTGTCATAAATTATTTACACACAGTTAGGCTAATGCAAATAAAAGTTCTTCAGGCACAAAATGAGCAAGAACTATGTCCATGGTAAAACATCAATCCTTGAAATATTTAATTACTACCCTGATGAGGTGGAACTGTGCAGAAACATGTCCAAATTGGGTTTTATTTTGATGTTTTTCAAAACTTTGTGTGCTTGTAGGCATCTGTCGTCAGTGCTGGGGAACAAGTTTGACCATGGGGCAGAGAGCGTGATGCCCACTCTGCTCAACCTGGTGCCCAACAGTGCCAAAGTCATGGCCACATCAGGAATGGCTGCCATTCGACTCATCCTCAGGGTATGGCTTTGTTATGCTTATATTTTTAGATAGCTTTTTTCAATAATTATTAAAAAAAAAAAATCTATACACAATATAAAATGACTTAGTAAACAAATACTGTACATAATAAAATAAGTAAATACATCAAAATAAAATTACATTAGTCAAAATAAAATAAATCTAAATAAAATCAAGAAAAAATATGTAATATATATAATAAGATGAAACCAAATGGTGAAATGCAATAAAAAGAAATGTATAACTGTGTTTTAATAGCATCACCATTTCCTGATTTGAAAGGACTGTGTAACGTCTTTTTGATAACGTTTACATTTAAATTGATTTCTTTGATAAACTGTATGTATTGTGTAAATAATTCTTGAAAATGCAATTCTATTAAACATTTTTGGGTATTTTTTCCCTTACAGCATACACATTACCCACGTCTCATCCCCATCATCACCAGTAACTGCACCTCCAAATCAGTCGCTGTTAGAAGGTAAAAGAATAATTTCAAGCTTCTATCTGTAAATGTATTTAATTTTAATTTTTTTTATTTTTAGTGCAATAAAAAACAGGCTTTTTATCTATTATTTTGGTTAAAATGTTACTCGATGCTACTTTAAAAAATGTTACTTTAAACTTTTATGTTCAACAATATAACTGAAATATGTGAACTGAACTAGCCTAAAGACTGATTTCATACAAAGTAGTTGGCTCTTCCTCGTCCAAGGTGGAACGGAGCATTTTGAGCTTTGGAGATGTAGACAGACTAATAAACCAGCATTACCCAAACGTGTGAATGAAACAAAACACAACTTCAGCTATATTTTTGGTGAGGTAACAGCATTATGGCTTAAAGCTCACAAGAATCAGTTTTGTGTAATCTAGGATCTTTATCAGTAGAAGACAGTGATTTTTGTAATACACTTATTTACCTTCATTTCTTTACAGACGCTGTTACGAGTTCCTAGACCTTATGTTACAAGAATGGCACACTAACACATTAGAAAGGTAAGAAAATATCATTACCATAGTCATCAATCACTGACTATGTACTAGATACACAGAACTTCTCCATACGGCCCTCTATAACATCGCCCTTCAGAGATGTATTGGCATTTAAGTTATAGAATATGTAACTTAGACGAGGATTGGATGACTGCGTGGCTAATGATTCCAAGAAAATAAATTCATCTTAAAAATCGTCATTATCAAATCATCCAATCATAAACTGATCTAACGTCTCCATGACAACCACATGTGAGGCTTTATATAGAGTGGGTGAGACACTGTGGGTAGTATTTTTCCCTGTGGATATTTAGAGATAAACCAGATCAGCTGATAATGTTTCCTCACCACCCCAGACATGTGGCCATGCTGATTGAAACCATCAAGAAAGGAATACATGATGCAGACTCCGAAGCTCGGTCCATCGCAAGGAAGTAAGTACCATTTTCTATGAGTAAAATGAATGTACAAAAACATAGGTGGATGGAGTAGTCAAAAAGTATATTCAAGTAGGAGTACATATTTAGTGACATGAATAATTTCTCAAGTAAAAAAAAGTAGTTGTTGAAAACACTACTCTAGTATTGAACCACTCACCCATGCATACATAATATCTGATTTATGATTTAGAAAAAAAAAAGACTTTGCAGACACTGGTGTGTAACAAATACTCTACAAAATAAAACCTTTTTTTAATCTCTGAAAGAAAGAATAACAATTGTTCAATTAATTCCAATATTTTGTACCCAAAATATATGTATAGTGACTTACATTATTCAAGTAAGAGTATTTTTTAAGTATTTGGTGAAGACACTATTCATTGTACATAATATTTGGTTTATGAATTAGTGTAAATGTAATTGAATACAAACAGCCTTGCATAAATAAATACAGATTCTGGTATTTCCAAAAAAAAAAAAAAAAAAGAGACAAAAATTACAAAACAAAAACAAAATAAATCTTATTCAAAGACATAATTCATAACATAACCATTTTTCTGTCACTTACTAATACTGGAAAGAACTAAAATATTTATTAAAGTTAGAGTGAGGTAACTTACAAAATAATACTGGATATGCATTGTGTGAAAACTGCTCTCAGAAGTGTATTTCCTCAAAAAGTAGATGTGCTAATATGACTACTCCGTCTCTGTATCCTGGTAAATCCATCTTAAATAATACAATAAATAAATATACAGTAAGTAGTTCTAATAGTAACCTTTTTTATGCTCTTCCAGGTGTTACTGGGGCTTCCATGGACACTACAGCAGAGAGGCAGAGCACCTGTTCCAGGCGTTGGAGTCCACATATCAGAAGGCTCTGCAGTCCCACCTCAAGAGCTCTGATAGTATAGTGTCTCTGCCACAGTCCGACCGCTCGTCCTCCTCTTCACAGGAGAGCCTCAAGTAAGCAACAAAATGTTTTACTCACATGTGAAGGAGGATGTGGGAGGTACTTTGAAAATTAGTTCAATTACTTGATGAGAAAAAGTGGGAATTCATATATAGTAGGTTGGACAAAGAGAATGCACTTTTTATGTTTAAAGATGTTAATGTTGATAATTATTCAGAATGTTCTGTTTATGACACAATTGTACAGGTTTTTGCTTAATAGACTTTAGCTAGTTTTAAACATACATATGAGTTTAACTAGAAATGTTTGGTTACATCACATGATATTGTAAAAAAAACATCGACCACTTTTGCAGGAAAGAAGGAATCATGCCAAGCATTACAACATGAGTGCATTGTTAAAGGGACTGGACCCATTTTTTCATATAATAAAGTAAAAATCTGTATTGCCACCTCCATTATTATTGTTATTGTTTATGATTTATATGTCTTGAATTTTTATTATTTACTAGGTGATGCCTTTCTTACTTATTTACAGTTTGCGGGATCGTTAATTATTATTATTATTTTTTGTATTATTATTAATTTATATTATTGATTTACTTTTTAAGTTTCAGTTTTGTTATATATAAAATTAAAAAGGTGTGAATGCATTTGATGTTTTAAATGACAGTATGTTGTAATATTTGTTCACACATTAATAAAAATATGAATTTAAAAAATTTAAAAAAATCTGTATTGCCCCAGGATTGTGAAAAACTGTTTTTAGAGTCAAAATAAGACCTCTATGTGCTTTCTCCATTTTTATCCTCTCCAAACCAGGAAGTAATACTGCTGTTGTTGTTGATGGCAAAATTCTGCTCTGAAAGTAGTGAAATGATGTAATAAACTCATCACGGTGAATAATTCAGAGGCTAGGAAATAAAATCAAGTACAGTCCCTTTAATATAGTCGTTTTTACAGTTTGATGGAAATATTTTGTTTTGTTATTTTCAGTCGTCCACTTTCTGTGAAGAGTGTAATTGGAGGAAGCATGACCAGAAGTAAGTCATTTATTACAATTCACTTTTTAATTTTATTTTAGGCATGTTATGATAAACCTAAAATGTATATTAATTTTTATTATATTGTGGGGAAATCTGTAGAAATGCAAATGCAAAAATGCTAATTATTACATTTATTCAGTCACAAATATATATTAACATATAAGAAAATATATTCACTTGAAAAGTTAGACCCAGGAGTTTAGAATTCAATGTATTGTAGAAATCCATAAGTAAAGTACAGTGTTTACTATTGTTAAATCTCTATTTTAATTGTCAAATAGGTTCGTCCGTATCTTACTAATTCAAGCTTTCCTCACTAGATGGTGCTATTTCATTGCACTAACTGTACACCTACTGTTTCAGGTAAACTGGTGAGCGCGCGGGTGCCCTCTCAGTCTGGCTCTCTCCAGCGCTCTCGCAGTGACATCGACGTAAACGCAGCAACCACCGCCAAATCTCGCCTGACCACTGTCCCTGCCCCCTCACCATTCAGCTCCGCGGCTGCGTTACCTCCCGGCTCCTACGCCTCTTTAGGTAATACAGATAAAATATTTACGTCTCTGAACAATTATTAGAGCTGTCAGCTACTGCAGTCATTTTTTTCTGTTCAAGATAGATGAATGTACCAACCTAAGCATCCCAAAATATCAAATATGCAGCCAGTCAATAAGCAGATATATTTGTATGGCACAATTTGCACAGAAAGTAATTTAAAGTACTTAATGAGATGAGAAAGGCATTGTGAAAGTAGCCTGTCTTTACTGACACATGAGTGCTGATCCCCATGTGTCATTCCCACTGTGTCAGTGCATCTGACACAGTGCGTCTTTTTAAACTGGTAAATGGATGTGTGTTTGCACAATCATGTAACAACATTTGTTATTGTTTTTTAAGTTAATTTGTGAACTTCAGTTGTATAATTTTTTAATCTAGATATTAGTATCAGCAAGTATTACAATTTTGTTTTGTTGTTGGCTCTTTGTAGCTATCAGTAGTATCAGTAGTAGCTGAAAAAAATCCATATTGGACAAGGGAAGTTATTGTGCCATTAGCAAGCTTGACACATTTTCGATTCTTTCGAATACTACTGTGTCTAATCAGGAACTTGCCAAATGAACTCAAGTCTGGATTGGATGTCTTGATTGTTTTGACTCATTTTCTGTTTCTAATGTTCCAAAAATATTGACAAGCCTCTTCCCTTTTCATTCTTGCCCAACGGCTGATGCCACTAATGACGATACGATTCCCCTGCTCTCCTGATTTACTCCAATTACTACTAACATATTCCTCTGCACCTCTGCTTCCCCTCACTGCTGCACTGCCTCTTTTATACCACCAGATGGCACTCCCGGTAAAGCGGATGGTAAGGCTAGACTGGTCTACATCTCCCTATGTCTGTCTCATATGATATTGTTTCCAACGTCTTGTTTCTCTTCAAGTCCAAGTGGCTTGTAGATCTCTGCATGGGCTCTCTCTGCATGGACTGTAACCCTAATGTTCATTCTTCATTCTCTAGGACTGTGTCTAGATCTGATGTTTGTCTCGTTACAGGAAAGTGGAGCGTAATTCTAAAATGGTGCCATATTTGTTTGAAGTCTTAAAGGCGCTGTACCTGATTTTTACAATCTTAAAAATGTGAAAATCAGAATTACTTCATTTTGAACGGTTTGCAGTGGTCCAGAGTTCATCAATTGCCTCATGTATTCCAAGCATCCTAATTATTCACCAAGATGAGTTTATAAGAGCTTCTCTCAGAGACCAGAGTGAAGTTTTGCTGTCATGGTAAAGCAGCAGCAACTAGCATGCTAACAGACCATCAAATGCTTTATAAATACAGACAGCATACAGTAGACATACTAAGACCATTTTTTCTCAAATATATGGGAGAAAAACAGGTACAGAGCCTTGAAGTAAAGTTGTATATAACTCCAGGCTGATACACTAGGGCAAACTATTTTATTTATTTATTTATTTTTAATATTAATAGCTTTTAGCCTTTCATATTGAAACTGCACTATGTAACTGTTCTAGTGTATTCTGGCTGTGGAATATTCCAGACAAAGCAATACCATCTCTGTGGAGACAAGATAATTAAATGTTACTAAGTGCACCTTTAAAACTAAAAAATAAAAGATTTTCAACAATTTTGAAAGAGGGAATATAGGAAAAAAGTCTTTGAACCATGATCCGTATGTTTTTGTTGTTTTTTTCCATCCTCAAAAATCAGGATATGAGTCTGATCACTTGAAAATAATTGATACAGTATTTTTGTCCAGTCCATAGAATTGAACACTTGAACAACGCAGTGTTTCTAATGCAAGAGTAGACTTTATTTCTTTATAATACAGGAACTTTGATCCCCAAGTGAAAACCTCACACAACCACAAGAATAGAAGAAAAAGCTATAGCGACATCCTGAAATGATTGGCCTCATTTGATCTCCTCACATTTACCACTGCTCTTGTCATGAAGGCTGCTGTTTAAAGACTTGTCAGAGGATTCACAGAGTTGTAAAAGTCTGTTTTATGAATGGGCCTCATTGTAAATGTCAGAGGGCATTTATTTTTAACTCTCTGTACAGGTCTTATCAACGACACCATATATTGTATTGTGTTGAGTAACAGGTTTATGATATTTATGATGTGACCCCCAGATGACCTTTTATAGTTCACAATATTTGTACATTGTATAAAGTGTGTCTTTGATACATTAGTGCTTCCTAACCCTTTTTCTCTAGTTAGTTTCACTCTCCCATTATCCCCTAATTTGTGTCATTTCTAATAAGTAGTAGTATCCACGTATTTACTATTATATTGTCATTTGTTCTCATTATATTTTTTTGTTTTAATGATAATTAATCTATTATTTTAAAACCTGAAATCATTCCCTGCCTCTGGTTGGGAAACACTTTTGTATGGCACCAATTGATACTGATGTATTTGACTAGTTAAAATCGAATACTATCAAAAACTATAGAAGAGATAGGTCCCCCCCCCAACCCTTTCAGACCAGGCCCACAAAGCGCACAGCTCAGAACATGCCACTGCATTTGAATTAACACCTATAATAATTTCAAGTGACCTTATGGATATAATTAAAAGATACTGTCTTTGATAAACACGCAAGTTAAATACAGTGTAATCATTTTTCATCTCACAGCTCAGTGTCTCCCTGTGTCCATTTTGGGAACTCCAGGTATAAGACAGAATAGAAACACATACTACATCATGAGTATATAACATTTATTGAGTGTTTGTCTGTCTTTCTTCTAAACTGGGTTGAATATAGTAGTTTGCCATTCATAACAATGTGCACGGTGGGTACTAGCCAAATTTAACAGTGTAATAGTTAGTTTGTTTAAAGTTTCAAATATTACAATTCCAGTCACTATTTTGATTCACCATACTCCACCATATATGCACATTTTTGGCAGCCGCTATAGACCCCAGCTGTCTGTTCCCCCTCTGTTTTCAGGAGCTCTTTCTCCTCACCTGGATCATTCTGTCTCCCCAGACTCTTTCTTCATCCACAGCTATGTTAAGGCCTCAAACAAACCATTATCTATTTTAACATTTTTGCTTTTATTATTTCCATAAAGGTCGCGTTCGCACCCGGAGAACCAGCTCTGGCAGCGTGGGCGGAGCCAGTCCCTCGGTGGTGGACAGTAGGGGGCGCAGTCGAGCCAAAGTGGTTTCCCAATCCCAGCGTATGTACTCAAAATTCACCCACATCACACATAATGAACAGCGGAGAATGTCATATTTCATACATGTCTAAGTATGATCGAGTAATTCTAGTGGTCATACTAGATTTTCCACTAAATGTTTGCGTGACGTTTCTCAGCACAAAATGGTTACTAAAATAAAAAAGATGCTAAGAAACTGTCACTTCATGTAGTTGTTCTTACCTGCATGTGTAGTGTGTGCGCGGTAGATTCTGTTCAGACCTGGCATTAAAACTGAAAAAGTATCTTAGTAGTACTATCTTTTTATCTTAGCCGTTACCAAATTCACTTTAACATACCTGTAGCTTATCAACAATCTGTTGTTAGTAGTAGGCGCCGTGGGAGTGGTAACAGCTGTAGTAAAAAATAATAGTAATACAGTTGTAGTAGTTGAAGCAGCTGTAGCAAACAACTGTAGTAGTTGTTCCTGTAAGGGTGGTAGTAACGTTAAGAGTAGTAGTGGCAGTAATAATAGGGGTAGTAGTAACGTGACATAAAGTGTTTGCAGCAGTAAGAGTAGTAGTAACAAATGTAGCAGTAGCAGTAGCAGTAGCAGTAGGGGAACTACTAACAAATAGTAGTAATAGCAGTAGAAATAGGGGTAGTAGTAACAATTTAGCGTTGCAGCAGTAGGGGCACTTTTAACAATTAGTAGAAGCAGTAGCAGTAAAGCTAGTACTAACAACTGTAATAGCAGCAGCAGTGGATATAGTAGTAACAATTGCAGTAGTAGCAGTAATAGTTAGAGCTGCAGGAGTAGTAAACCCACTCTATCACTACTTTACTAGATTTTATTGATCTTTCTAATGCCACGTTTGAACTGAATTTTAGCCAGAGACACTGACCACCTGTGACTTGACTTAACACTGCTACTAATGATACAAACGATAATAATACTCGATCTAAGGCTTTCACAGGCGCTCAGTGCATGCAACTACATATACATAACCCTGTGTCTCATATTCTCCACCTGTCCTGCCTACTGCTTCTACCATTCAGGATCCAGATCAGCCAATCCCATCAGTGGTAAGGCCCCATACACCCCTCATCACCCTGTAGCAGAGACAGAGCTTTGCACGGCCACAATTTTGGTGTTTAGTTTTTTTTTATTTTAGCAGCACTATCTCACACCATAATCCCCACATGATGTATTTGGTGGATATTCATTTTGTGTTTGGTTAAAGTTGTGCTGCGTAACCTTTCTGGTGAGGTATGGGCAACCTGCAAGTATCTGTGGAGAATTTTTTTTTATTTTTTTGAAAATGTGCTACAATATGGCATTGCATCAGCACAGTGGCTAACTGGAACCTTCCTGCCTCACAGCGAAAAGGTTCCAGTTAGCCCAGTTACCCAGAAGGCATGTTCCCCCGAGTCTGGGCGGGTTTGTCCTCTACTCTGGTTTCCACGATCAACCCAGAACGGGCACAGTAGGTAAAATCCTTGAGCTAAATTAGTCCTGATGTACCTTAAGGTCTGGAGATTTGTCACTGGGAACGCCATTGTGTACCTTAACCTTACACACGTATCTCCACTGAGACAAATCAGGTGGTCACATTGTTTAATGCCATACTGTGGAACATTCCAGAAACATCAAAAACATAGTAGGTGGTGTACCCTTGTTTGAAAAGTTACACAGTTCAGCTTATATTTGGTGTTTTGTTAAAGGGTTTGTCACTGCGCTGTCTAGCACCATCTTGTCTGCTGTTGTCTTGTTTTTCATCGTTCACATATTTGTCATGGTGTTTTGTGTTTGTTACTATGGGATTTCACATTCATTCACTGTGAACTCAATATGTGGGACCATGTTGGGGAGCACCTCGGAGCTTTAAGCAGCACTCAGATTTATTTGTGTCAACAAAGCGTTAACCTTACTTTAGGCCCTGGTTTCGCAAATGTGAATAATATTTCCTGTTTTTAGTGTTAGCATTATAATATTCACAGTATCGAAAGTGTCACATCATTACATTGTGATGTAATTATACCTGTACAGTACAGCCATTCTACAATAATAAAATACATTTTACCATTACTTCCTATTGACAACCTTCATGCAAATAGACCTGTTACAATAATTACTATGTATATATCGTTCAATATACAATAGAAAGAACCATGCTTGGCTCGGTATTTATCGTGTTAATTGTCTTTGCAATTGTTGTGTGTGTAGTTCGGTAAATTTGAGGAACTGAGACTGAAAACCTCTATGACTCCGGAGATTGCCTGTGAGCACGCACGAAACATGTCGTTGTGATTAAACCTCATAAACCTCAATATATTTCCAAATTATAAAAAAGGCTTCTGTTTATCCAAAAGATGAAGACTGTGTGTATGGCATGCATTTGAGATCAGGAACAGTTATGCAAAAGCAGCTTCAGATACTACGAATTTTATCACCCGGAGGAACTGAATATAACTAAGATTAAGATTTATATGGAGACACTTCTGCTTCCTGAAATAAATAAGGCACAAATGGCAATCTAGTGATATAAATAACACGGAGGGAAGTAATACAAAGCCTAGAAAAAGCAAAAAGTGTGACACTTGGAATTAATGGACTAACATAAGAATTTTACAAAGAACTTCAAGAATTGTTTTCTCCTACTCTATGCAGAGTTTACAATTAAATTCTTGATACTAGAAAATGGACGGATACATGGAACCCGGCGATCATTACAGTTATTGCTAAAGAAGAGAAAGACTCAAAAAAATGACCCTCTTACCACCTTATATCATTGTTAAACATGTACATAATATCGAAGCATAACCAGGGCCTTATTTTGTTTCATATAGTGTCACTGTGTTCCAAACTTTCCTTATAACTTTCTTCCTCTTTCCATCTCTTTCCATCTCTCCCTTCTCGTAGCCGGTAGCCGTTCCAGTTCTCCGGGCAAACTGTTGAGCAGCTATGGGCGTGTCCCCCGCGCCACTGGCTCCACCTCCTCCACGCCAGCCGACAAGCGAAGCAGGATCCCACGCAGCCAGGGATGCAGCCGCGAGACCAGCCCTAGCAGGATGGGACTGGGTAAGACCATGCACAGCTCCATCGTAGTAGCCTAGGAAACTTTTAGTGAGGTAGAATAGCAGATTACATTTTTTTGTAACCTTTTTACCATTTATAATATATCAGTTGCAGTCATTTCAGAAGCAACTACATGACATGAATTACGGATTTATTTATTTATTTATTCAAAAGCTGACTTTTTTCAAAATGTAAAACAATAAATTATTTTATTTTTATTATCTCTAAAGACCACCTCATTGTTTTATAAGTATGTAACTTGCTGCAGTTTGTGACATTATTTTAATATGTTTTATGCCTCAAAATTAGCATTAGCATTGAGACACATTAAGCATGGTCTTTCTAAACACAGAAAAGTCCTCCGGTGAAGTTTTAGCACAGCTCGGCAAAACTGTCATAGAGACAGAATTGGACATGAAGTAGTGACGCTAACAGTGAGTGAGCCAGGCGCCGTTGTGCACAGAGCCCACTGTTTTGTGAAGAAGACTTCTTCCCTTCTCTTACTGCAAAAACAAACCCCCAGACAAGTAGCATTATGAGTCTTTGCCTAAGAATGTATTTGTTAAGCAACAATGTTTTCACAGTTCTTCGCTGTACAGTTCTCTATCTCTTTGCTATCTCACTATCCAGATGGAGAGATAAACAGGTTGTAGCCTTGTTTTACAGTGGAATGTTCATATGAGATAATGTGGTATTTTGAAGACAACAACTTTTGGTCGTTGGTTGACATATTGCAACTTTGAACTGAGTTGTGCATTGACAATAAGTAAAACCTTAAGAAAAACAAAACATAGTCAAATAGTCCCTCATGCTACTTCTCTGCATGCATTTTTCCGAATGTCTTGCAGTGTCTAACATTTACCAGACTGATGTTTGAGTCCAGCTTTTTAACATGTATTGTGTTTGCACTCATCTTGCCAGCTGCTACCAGTGCTTAATGTCATGTCTAATCTCATGTCATATCTTTGAAATTATTCTCAGTGTTCGCCTCATTTTCATTATTGTACACACGTTTGATTTGAATAAACTCACAAATATACACTATATACAGTATAGTGTACATACAAACATACCAACTTCCAAACATTCTTTTTTGTTTGGGCAAAATGGAGACAGTTTACATCTGAGGTAAATCTATCCATACTATAGTTTTTTTCTAAGCCTGAATAGTATACTTTATTTACAAACCCACAATCATGCCAATATAACTGTGATGTTAATGCCACGAACAAAACATTTACTACAAACTGCATCTAAACATTTCAAAATAGTTAGATATTTTTGTGTTTCTTTTCTTGAAATGTTACCTGTTTGCATTCAAGCCAAATTCTCATACAACTTTAATTTTAAAAGCTGTTTTAAGTATACATTCACAGTTTTTCCTCAATCCCTCTCTACATCTGTCCTCCCCAACCTGCTCCATAACCGCTCACTGACATGGCCGCCTCACTTGTTGCCCTACAGCCAGCCTGTGTGGTAAAAGTCTTGTCCCTTCCTACCGCACGCTAGCCCGGAGCCGCATTCCCCGACCCAGCATGAGCCAGGGCTGTAGTCGTGACACCAGCAGGGAGAGCAGCCGCGACACCAGCCCTGCGCGGGGTTTCACTCCTCTGGGTGAGTAAGGCTAATACTAAAACCACTGCTAACACCAATGCTAACCAGGAAACGTGCCTGACTAATGCTGAAAATATCTCAATGTCTTTCTCTTCAGGAATTGTATGCTTGCAATACTAACTGTATTTGAAAGTCATGGAGTAAACTATGGAAACAATTTTGATGTATCACTATTTCATATTCTGTTGGTTAAAATGCAGTTTTGTGTGACAGTTTTTTGTTATAAGTTGATAGTGGCTCCTGTTGAGCTTTACAGGTCAGCTTGAATAAAAGGGGCTCCAGTATTTAGTACTTGTTGCATTCACCTTATTCGGGGAGTTATCATTCTGGTTGTATGATTTTGCATAGGGCTGTCCATCTGAACAGCAAAGTTCTACAAACCCATTTTTGGACAATAGAGTGTCATTTTCAACATTAAATCACAGTACTCTCTTTTTTATTATATATGACCTTTTATCTGTGTAATCCCTCAGTCGTCCAAGGTTCATGGGCGTCTACTGTTTGTGATACAGCTCAAGATTATTCTAATTTTAGGATGATTTAGTTTTAGGAAAGGTTAATTTCTGTCCTGTGAATGTATGTTTTTGTTACTATCGACACTCGCTCAAATGAACATCTAGTTTTGATACTAGTTTTAATGTCGATTAGCACCTGATTTTCAACCTTTGCTGACCCTAATGTCCCTTTTTCAGTAATTCAATTGTTATAAGGTATTAACACAAAAACACTGTCTAACATGGATTTTACACAAAAAAAGCCATGTTGACAGTGGTGTTTTGTGACTTTTACATGACCCTGTGGTGAATCCTAATACTAACTGCCCATATTATGGATCTACCCCTCTCCTCCTCCTGCAGCCTCTCGACGTCATTCCCGTTCCACCAGCGCTCTGTCCTCAGCTGACCCCCACGGCCCGTCAGGTGACCTGCATGACCCACGCCCCTCCCATCAGCCCCCCACAACCCCAGTGTCCAGTGCCCACTTTATTAGATTATATAGAAATCCACTGGCATGTTCATGTTTAGTGATAGAAGCATCCTACATCGTCTTTAGAATTCTGCAATTTGTTTTGTCCGAAAATGTGCTCATGTTGCCTTGATTTGAGTTGTATTGTGAAATTTAATTTAGTGGGCAGTGGTAGTAAAATGCTTCAGCTTATTTTTTATTAGTTTATACCGTGTCTTTGGTTCGCACAACTGATGATTATGCTGCAGTTTAATTTTTCATTGTGCTCTATGTCCATTGAATTGCATCATGGGATACAAAATCATTTGGGGTAAAAATTTAACAGTGAAAAACTTGATTTGAAATGATTTATTTACTTGTTGCTTACTTTTTGACTTGCTGGAAGGTGTTTTCGGTAGTTATTTTCTTGATTGAAGATTAAAATTTTGTGCTAGTGGAAAACGTTTCACTCTGACATAATATCATACACCACTGACACAAAATTTTGCTCAAAAAAGAAAAAAACTCCTTATGCATTAGGTAATCAAAGCCATTCAAATCAAGAAGCTCTTTAAATCCCAGTCTCTTTATTATTGTGTTTTATGTTTTTTGTTTTTTTTTGCTTAACATATCCCCTTCAAACATCAGAAATAGCTAAATCTAAATATTTTCTTAATATCTGAATCAGGTAAGTTGGCTTAACCCTATTAGTCGACCTATAATCTTCTCACACATTGTTCCCTGTCCTGTTTCTTTTAGACCGCTATGGCTTCATAAACCAGGCTCGTATCTCTGCCTCTGTGAACGCCATGAGGGTCCTGAACACGGGCACTGAGGTGGAGGCTGCAGTCGCTGATGCTCTGGTCAGTACTAAGACATATAGACATTTGATCATGCCTGTTGTCTGCCTGTACAAAGAATAATGCTCCATAGAGTTCATAGTAACTGGGGTTTAAACAAACTCTAGTAATTTCATGTGTGTTAAACTTAAAGGGTTTAAGTTATGATTTAATTTATTGAACCATATGCTGGACACATTGCCTGGGCATTTCATGTTATATAGTTAATAATCATGTATAATCCATCTTTGATTTTTATGAGTGTGACGCAACATAATTTATTACCTTATTAGGCTAAAAACAGTAGCTGCTGACTTCAGTGTTTTTGTTACAATTTGTCTCATGTTTTCATTGAGAAAACAATCTGCTAACATTTAAATGTGATGTAATGTAATGTACGTATACTTTGGTTATTCTCTATGGATTGCCTATGCATGTTAACTTAGTAATAGACATCTTTACATAGCGCTCCATAACTTTGTCTTACACATCTGACAGTCTATAGTCAGTACTGTCTAAAAGTTATATTTTTTCTTGCCAATTCAAAAAAGTGGATGTAAGCTGTGTATTGCGTTGAAATTACAATAGTGTTTTTGTGAGTGCACCCTCAAACTGTTCTTTCTTCCTGTTAAACCCTCCCTCTCCTCCTCTGTCCCTTTTGTCGTTGCCCTTTCAGCTGTTAGGAGACTCCAGGAATAAGGTAGTTTTCCCTTTTTAAGTGTGCATATGTCCTCCATACCATCACATATTTAACGCAACCAGCAAGGTTTTGAGTGGTTTGAGCTTTTCTGTTTTGAATGTTTTCATTTGCTTCTCTCACATGCTTCTAAACTCAATCAGCTTATTTCATAGTGATAATGTGCTGTCCATTGGTGTTCTGTGCATTGAAAATGATCATGAATAATAGCGCACTGCTTAAAACTGTAGTTGACTAGTTTGCTTGACTGGCTTTCGAAGCTTATTTAAGAGTGGAGTGATATTTTTCAGTCACGCTTGTGTTTTGTGACCAAGAATTGGGCATTTTTTAGCTTTGCTCCCATTTATACAACTCTACAAATGTAATTTAGGGGTGGGTTTTATGATCAAAATAAAAAAAAGGCTTCATATTTTCTTTCCAGAATTTTAAATCTGAAATCAAATTTGGATATGACTATCTGGCAATTTGCTAATCTGGATAGATTATATTGGAATTCAAGGATTTTCTGTTAAATTTCTATGTGTGCACCACCCACCTACGGGCTATTTGCTACCCCCCGGCAGTGCTGGGTCTCATCCCCCCTGACTTACTTACCACTCCAGCTCCTTTCGACTGGGCTGAGGTGAGGTAAAATGATGGGAGCTACCCAGGGCTCTTTGGATTCTGCGGAAGGGACGAACGACACTGATGACACCATCTCTACTCCTTCTGATTCCTGGGCATCTCGCCCCAAACTAGTAGACCTGCAGCCGGGGTTGATTGCTGCCGCTGTGGTTCGGACCCAGATCCCACTTCCTCACCAGCCTGCAGAAACAGTGCAGATGGATTTCTTCCTGTGGTTTGCATCAAGGCCCGGTCTAGGGCACTACGCTCTGTCCAGCTGTACAGTCTCTCACCCAGCTAGCGAAGCCGGAATGGCACAACGTGCCTTCAGCTAAAGGAATAGCACGGGGGTACCTGGAGTACTGCAATGTTGAGAGCTGGCCCAACTGTGGGCTAGAGAGCAACAGTCTCTCGGTGGGTTCAGACGCGGCCGCAGCAGACACCACTACGGCAAAGGCCCAAAAAACGTAACGGCCAAATGAAGGTGACAATGGTGGCTGCTTGTAAGCTCCCAAAGCTCATTAACCCACCTACTGCAAGACATGGGGAGTACAACAGCCTCTGTGGGTAAACAATAGTGAATCCCGTAGATGGGCAGAGTACACACAAAATAGACATTACAGTTGACATAACTGTAGTTCTGTGAGGTTGTGCGAGCCCACCTACCTTCAGCCCCAGCTGGATCGTCGTGGAAAGGAGTTATGTGTCTAGCGACCTGGTATTTGTAGGGCTACGGCGGGCAGGCATGTGTCAGGCTGTGGGCATGATTGGTGCGGTGACTGCCTTGATGTTCTCAGAGGCTGGCACCAGAGAGAGGTAACCAATAGCGAAGCCTATAGGAGGGCTCGCACATACTCAGAGCTATAATTACATCAAGTAACTGTAATTACTATGTGACTGACAAGTGGATTTTACCAATCAATCATGTTGTAGTGAGTTACTTAAAATGCTCGTAGAAAATCTTGCTGTATCGCCCACCCCTATTCACACCCATCGTCAAATAACCATGAATTACTTATGGTCATGACATGGTTTTTGACATCATAATGAATGAATAATACAACACTAAAGGGAAGTGAAAATGCATGGCTTTCTATTATAACAACTCCCACAGGTTTATACAAGACTATGGTGGCACAGACAATCCTCATTTAAATCATTCTATTGAGTACAGTTGTTGTAATAAATATTGCTTATCGTTTCAAATTTTTAAAAGTATAATTAGATAAAAGTTCTACACATTTATGATAATACAAACAGCAAAAGGTATATTTTTTCATACCAGTTTATTGCTCAGCTTGTTTTAGACTAGAGGGACACACATTAAACTATGGGCCACCATAGTCTTAAACACTACATTTCCCATGCTCCCACTGTATTCATTTGAACTGTTTTCCTTTCCACAGCGAAAGCCCATGAGAAGAAGATACGAGTCCCCAGGCATGTACTCGGATGACGATGCTAACAGCGATGCGTCTAGCGCTTGTTCAGAGCGCTCTTACAGCTCGAGAAACGGAGGGATCCCACATTATCTCAGGCAGACGGAGGATGTGGCTGAAGTGCTCAATCACTGCGCTAGCTCCAACTGGTCTGAGAGGAAGGAGGGCCTCTTGGGGCTGCAGAATCTGCTCAAGAGCCAGAGGATACTCAGGTGGGATGTGGGACAGTATTTTTCATGGAATTAAGTAAAATAAGTTTTGTCCCAGTACAGATATGTTATAAAAGCAGCTCTTAGGATCAAAATGAGACTGCAGTGTGCTGTCTGCATCTAATTATAAAGTGTTTTTAGCTATTGGCATGGTAGTTGTAGTTACACGCAAACACACAAATGTTGTGTTGGTTAATACTGTGATAGACTTTACAGTAGCATTGTAGCTTGTTCAAAAGAGTATTTAACATTTCTTAAGCAACTGTAGGTCTACAATAAAGCAACTTAGACTTTGTAGAAGATGTGCAACTTAAAAACATTTTGTTGATTTAAACTTTAGGAAAATCTTGAGGAAATAGAAGTCAATAGAAAGTTGATTGGACAACAGTACATGCATATGGACATTTAAAATAATAGTACTGTAAAATATTATATAACAAATTAACATGAGAAAGGGGTATACCAACTTATTATTAACTTGTCAAAAATGTAATGATTTGACTTGTAATTCTGAACTCGCTTGCTGTTATGTTCCTTCCCTGCAGTCGAGTGGAGCTAAAGAGGCTGTGCGAGATTTTCACCCGAATGTTTGCAGACCCCCACAGCAAGGTACACCACTCAACCAATATGAGCAGCATGAGTTAAACATGTGTATCTGCAGTGCATTTTATAAACTAACAATGTATTTTACCGCATGCTCTGCCTTGGTGTGGATCTAACTACAGAGAGTAAGTGTGATTTCAACATGCATTTATGAATATCAGGGCTAAAATGAACAACATGATATGATTTTTTTAAATTATATATTTTTATTTTTGTAGGTCTTCAGTATGTTTCTGGAGACGTTGGTGGACTTCATCACGGTGCACAGGGAGGACCTCCAGGACTGGCTCTTTGTGTTGCTAACTCAGCTGCTCAAGAAGATGGGGGCTGACCTGCTAGGCTCTGTGCAGGCCAAAGTGCAAAAGGCACTAGATGTTACCAGGTTTGTTTCATCGTTGGGGTCTGTCCTGCAAATAACTTTTACTTATATTTAAAGGGGCTGTACCCAATCTTTCACATAATATAGTCAAATCTGCCCCAGTAAAGATATATTGTGGAAGCAGTTCTTGAAAATTAGTGTGAAAATTGACCGCTGTGTGCTGTCTGCATTTAATTTTTAGAGTTTTATTCTTTGCAAAACAGGAAGTGCATTGTTAGCATGCTTTCAAAGTTGTGAAAACCGCTTATAAACTCATTGGGGTGATTAATTAAGATGCTCGGGTAGCATTAGGTAAGTGAGCAAAATATTTTGACAGACAGTTTAAAATGAATTTGTTTTTCACAAAAAAAATCAGGTACAACATCTTTAATTTTCTGTAATCCTCTACCATGTACCCGAATTTCAAATCCATGTGGAGATGGTCACAACATAAATCTGCAAACTAATAATTTCAAATAATAGATATAACATTGGAAAAGGGACCAGCTGCAACAAATAGTTTTACTCTCAATCCTTTTTTGCAATTTTTATGTAACTATTCGAGTGGGGGGCACTGGTCTCCACAGAAAGATGTTATTGCTTTGCTTAGAATGCTCCACCGTATGGCATTAAAGTTATCTATCAGCATGGAGATGAAGAAGCTACAGGTCAGATCTGTGGAGAGTCAAGCTCATATAGGACTAATGCATGCTTTTTAAGGTATTTTTCATATATGTGTAATGTTATATTCTGGAACACTGCAAGTAAATAACATCTCTCCATGGAAACTAGCGGGTCACAGACATCAGAAAAATGATATAGTGCACCTTTGTACGCTGGCATGGTCTCATAACGATGGCATACTTCGTCATTGTTAAACATAGCTCTTAAAGATTAGATAAAACGGCTGACGGCTGGACAAATATACACTTTGGCTGTTAGTCCCTTCCCATACTGTATGATATAGAGTAGACCAGTGGAGCAATGAGGTCATGCTAAAAGTGCACAAAGCATCAACTTTCACCCCAAAAATATTAGGTCCACCCTATGTCAAACTACATTTGACTTCTGAGCTTTTCAGTACAGACACTATCAAGTCACGTTAAGACATATATTAAGCTCTTTTGTCTTGTCTTTTCCAGAGAATCATTTCCATTTGACCAGCAGTTCAATATTCTAATGCGATTTATTGTTGATCAGACACAGACACCAAACCTAAAGGTAACAATAACACAATTGAATTATACAGTATTTGTTATTTTACATCCATTCACTCATTACAACATGTCTCTTGTGCGTAGGTGAAGGTAGCCATCTTGAAGTACATCGAGTCTCTAGCACGGCAAATGGACCCGACAGATTTTGGGAATTCTAGTGAAACACGCCTGGCTGTGTCCCGCATCATCACCTGGACCACAGAACCCAAGAGCTCTGACGTCAGAAAGGTATGTCCACTTTCATACAGGACTATTATAAAGCTATATCAATACTATGACATAAAACTGTTACTGTGCATTGTATTCTAAAACACACTATGGCATCATGTTTATGTTTTATTTGTGCTATTATTTTACATTGCACAAGGAAAGGAATAGTGCAATTTCTGTTGTTAAACCAGTTAGTCTTTTTTGTCACGGAATCAAGAATTATCACAATACAGTAAGGAAATAATTAATCGAATGTGATCAAAACTACTCAAATTTAAATTAATATTACATTTGACTTTAATTTCCCATATATTTTCTACTTGGATATTCTATAAATCATATTAGATAATACAACCGACCCACTTACGGGCTACTCTAAACCGTAACAACAAGAAAAAAACAACAGCAGTCTCAACTCACTAGGTCTCCAAACTGACCAGTAGCTGACGAATAAAACCTTCACATCAACTTGTCGGCATAGCAACCAAGTGTTATATATAAAAGCATTAACAACAACAACAACAACAACAACACATAAAGTTACAAGAACCACAAAATGGGTCAACTCTGGACTAAACACAAAATATCACATCATTACAGTATATAACTTTAAGGGTTGTCTAATCAAAATTTATGCTACAGTTTAGTCGCGTTCACGATGCTCATGTACTGTGAAATGAAGGGCAAAATACAACAAAATATCATATTTATATAGGATACCAGCTTTATGTTCATGTAAAAATCTGTAATAGAAGCAATGAAGCCATGTATTGTTGAAAATAGCTCATCCTCAGTGGAATACATAGCCTACTTAATAAAAAATAACCACTTAACTAATGTCATTCTAATATAAACCTTACATAATATTATCAAGTTGCATCAAACATACTCATACTCAATTAAGAGCCCAGTACCTGCAGCTAGCCCGTCTGATTCATTTGAAAAGTAACTGTTTGCTTCGCTGCAGTTGTAAACTTGATAATAGGCTCGGTTGTGTGGATGGCCTTGGTTCAACGGCCCCATTATCTTAGTATGAAACACGTCACATGTTCTGTCTCTGTGTCCACGCGCACTGTTTGTTTTTCCAGCAGAGCTCGTCCAAGTGAACTCCCAGCCTAGATTCATAGAGATTCCAGTTCAATGTGAAGCAAGCTGTAGATTTTCATTCATAGGTTTTTAGAAAATTGTTAACATTTTTGAGCATTTCTATATGACCTAGAAGTTTTTCAAGTAAGAACAAGGCTGTGGGCGGAGTTAGGGGATAGGGGAAAACATAAAATAACTAACATTTTCTGAGCACTCAAGCCGCAAATGTTGGACAAAACAGGATTTCTCAAATATGCCTGAATCAGTCAAAATGTAACTATGTGAAAGGTAATGATTAGGGGAAATATAGGGTAGCCAACTAAAAGCATTCTTCACAAATGGGGCTTGGAATTAGCAAAAGTTCTCAAAACTATGACCCAGGCATTTGAGTCACAGTGCACGGACAATACAAAAGAAAGGGACCAGTACTTTGCAAATTTTTGTATAAAAAGGTACAATAAATTCACAATTCATTGCCGAAGTTCACGTGTGTTCTCTCTTCTGCTGTCGTCCATTCTCCTAATAGAAATGACTAAGGACACTCACCAATAAATCGATTAAACAATTAAAGGCTTCCAGCCCTAGAGGGAAAACCACTGAAAATAGAGAAAAAACAACTTTAAAGAGCTACAACTACAATATGTCTACTTTAATTTTGTTGTTGTTGAATAAAAGAATGAAGAGAAATCTAAATGCAATTGCAATGTGTAATTTTCTAAAGTTTTTTAAAAAGTGTGTGAAAATAGCTTTGTGCTGCAAGATAGCTTAGGTGTTAGGTAATAACACACACACTTTTGCTAGTTTAAGTGTTGTGAGATCCATTTCTAACTCCCAACAGTTGTCCCGACTCTTATCCAAATACAGTTAGAGACTTGGTCAATGGAGCTGTTATTCAAAACTAACATGTGTCTACAGATGATGGTGAGCAATGATTCATGCTCGATTTCAAACTCTGCAAGTCCAGAGGTGCTGCTTTCAGCTGTATCTCAGGTTTGGATTGTAGTAGTTGAAGTACAGTGCACGTTGTGGTGATACTGTAGTCGTGAAGTAAATGTTTTTTGGGTAGTTGTCGTTTTCTGGTGCAAGACACTTCTCCCACCTCGCCCATGTAAATGTGATTCTGTGATTAAAAACACAATTTGTCACTTGTGCATCATATAAGACAAAGTTAACATTTGATTTAATGTACCAGCCCCATATAAGCAACAGGCCTGTAAAAGACGCTCATCAGTACTTGGTTCATTTTTCTGAATAAAAAAGTCTATGCTAGTACTGTCTCAAGGCAGCATACTGCAGTCAAATTTCAAAGTTCAAAAGTTCCAAAGTTCAGTTGAAGCCAAAGTTCAACTGACAAAGGCATCCAAGAGTTTGTTTTTGTTTTTAGTGTCTCTTAAGTGAGTATTTAAGTTTCTGTGGGCGTCCTCCTTTACTAAAAATGCAGTTTCAGATGGTATCGGAACTAGAATCACCATAGTTTCAACAAACGAGCGATTCAGTTGTGAGCTGAAGGTGTAAGCTATTTAAAAACATGGAGGAGCTCTTCTAGATGACCTTTGGATGACATCAAGCAGTTGGGGGCAAAGGTTTTGAGCACTAGATAGAAAGCCTAAATATTCAGTACAGGCCTATTCAAGCATGTGCACAAATGGATTTAAATACAAAAATCTCAACAGGCAATGCTATTTAACCTAGTTACACCAAAAATATACTGTATAATTTTGCTCAAATCTCCCACTCTTGCCTTACCTTACCGCAGACCCTCCAAAGCTGGGTGTGCGAGGAGCTCGCTGGCAGGTCCAGCGCTGCAGCCTTATTGTCCGCAGAGTGCAACCTGGAGGAGAGGTGTAAGCAGGTAGAGCCGAACAACCGATCACAGAGCAAGAAGCACGTTTAAACCCCGCCTGCTCCGGTCTCTAACCTACTGCCGTAATCGCGGCGACGAAGAGTGACATCTCTCTGACTCACCCTGCTAATGATGCTATAGCTAACTATAGATGCTAGCTTTGCAATGAGATTTTTAACCTTATTTTTAAGCTAAGAAAGGCTTGTGTGAATTTACTTTTGAATTGATGCTACTGTGTGTTTTTCTCACTCTAACAACTTTTTATTAACTTAAACAATGCATGAGGTTGTTCTTATTCTAATTTAGTACAAAATTATACAGAAAATATGGCTATCCGTTTCTGGCCAATTGCAAAGTGGCTATTGTTGATCTGAGAAACTAGTGGTAGTAATAAAAAAAAGAATATCCTAAAGGAATGACTTTTTACCAGTAAATACTCACTTGCATGCATATACACAAAACAACACATTTGAAAAATGTAATTGCACTTTGAAAACTCACCCTTGTCACCCTAATGGATTCTTTCTTACAGGTTATTGTATTTTTGTGAAGTCAAACAGTGAAACTACATAAAGACAAGGTTCAAAGGCTAAAGCTATTCTTTGGTTGAGTTTGAACGTCTGTTTTGGTTTCACACCAAACATTTTGGTTTGAACTTTAGAAAGTTCAGCCTCAAAAGCAATGTAGTTAAGTGATTATCGTTGAAATTAAAATAAACTATTTAAGCTTAGTGAATTAATTTGATTTGATGGTGATTGATGAGTCATCTTGGCTGTGGCAGTACTATCATGCTACTGTTAGCGCAAACTCTACTTGGCCTGATGGGTGGGTTTGACATTGTTCAGTGTTTTAAATCAGTTACCATCACCTAGCACATGAACAAATTAAATAGTTTTACAAAGACATTCAACACACGATTTAACCTAAAACATCTATGAAAAAACCCTTACTGAAACCATTCTTTGTTCGAAAAAATTTAGATCAGTGGTGGTGGTTTTACTTTAGTAACGGTTTGAAAAAATTGTAGGTTTTGAGAGTTTTCACACATCCTACATTTTACTTGTATTTAAATTATATATATTTTTATATAACAGCAATTTAACTTGATAAAAGAACGCTTTAGGTTGGTAAAAGATGTTGACTCCTGGAAAAAAATGTAATGTTCATATTTTATACATTTAATGAATTTTGTTTAGATTTTTGTCAGGTAAATGCTCTGTGTTGTTTTTCACTCTTCTCTCTTTTGCCGTGTCCTGTCCAGGCGGCCCAGGTGGTGCTGATCTCCCTGTTTGAGCTCAACACTCCAGAGTTCACCATGCTTCTGGGAGCTCTGCCCAAGACCTTCCAGGACGGAGCCACCAAACTACTTCACAACCATCTCAAGAACTCCAGCAACACCAGCAGCACGGTGGTATAATACTACAACTACACTCAACCTTTTAGGGTCACACTTGTAAGATGCAAAGTGGTACAATCTTTATATTATGCTGTGAGGGCTTTACAAAAATATACAAGCAATCCTTTTGTTCAGTTTCATTTCAAAGGAACATTATCAATTTCTGATATTTGTTCAGAGCAAATGATTATGGTCTATGTAATTCCTATAACTTTTTTACATTAAAGGGGTTATCCATGATTTGAACCATGACATGGTTCAGTTGCCACAGCACTGTTTGTTTACGTCACGCAACAGTCCTATTGCTTTAGCGGAGAAAATAAGACCAGCTGCATTAAATATCTCTTAAATAGTCAGGTAGATATACATCCTACTGTGATGCACTCCTCTGTGAGTTTATGGATTAAAATTAAGTGTGGAGGAGCTAAGAGAGTTACAGTTTTATTTAGGTCTACGCTATACATTAGTTTATATAAGAAGCTCGATGTTTCCTGGATTTGACTTGTATCTTTCCTTCCAGGGCTCACCGAGTAACACAATTGGCCGAACACAGCCGCGCCACACTCCAAGCAGAACCAGCCCTCTCACCTCTCCCACCAACTGCTCACACGGAGGCCTGTCTCCAAGGTAACAGTCGATAAAATCACTATAATCTAAAGCATGCGCAGATATTCAACTTCTGCTACTGCCATTGAAGTACTCATAACTAACAAGCTAACGTGAGGATGGCACTGAATGAGTTGCTCTGACAGAGAACACGCATTTTACTTACATTTAATCTATAGGAAACCACAGTTATGTAGAGTAGGCACATGTGGAACAATAAAAAATATAGATTAGTTGTTCTTTGATGGTTGCAATTTGATATTGTCTGTATCTGATTAGACCATATCATTTATTTAATAGTATTATTACCCATGAACCTTGAACACAAATTGTCAAGTCAAGCAATTAAATTTAATATAATGCCTTGCCAAAACAATACCACCTGGAAGTAAATGGGTAATGGGTAATCTTATGGTTACATCTTACCGAACATGAATGAATGCACACTTTCCTGTTTGCTGTTGCTAAGGATCATTAACTTGTATAATTTATATTATACTATTTGCTTTTGAGATGTGTTGACATAGCCTGTTGCATCCTGGGCAAAGTAACACTGATCACACTTCTTCACTGAGGTTAAAACATTGTACCAAGCTTAGAAGGTCTGGGCCTAAGGAAAAGTGGCAATACTGAACATGTACGGAGTAGGATTTAGTACAGTTTTCCCCTCATTGATGATTAGTCATACAAAAAGACTCATTTTTTTGTAGGGCAAATAATTCAAGCAGCCCGGGAGTTGAGAAGAGAGTACTAGGGATCTCTAACACAGAAAAAATGCACTTCTCATCAGTATGGGACTCTTGATACATGAACACTGAACCCACTATGGTAGTATTGTCCATTCAAGTCTACTTATTCTTTCAATGTAGGGAGTATTATACCCTATGTGATGACAGGTAACAAGGACCAAGCAGATTTCATCCTTTGTACAGCAGCGCAATCCCCATCATTTGTGACATCTTATTTGTCAGAATTACTTTATTAAGCTCCATGGATACAAGTTCTGATAATCTTCTCGGCCAGAGCAGCTCATTCATACGTAGAAGACCATCAGCTAACGCAGATGTTCCATTATAGTCCGAGTAGCAACATCAAGCAAATACTAAAACCTGCTAGTGCTGCTTGAGTGTACTGTTGTGGGACCTGTGCTTCCTTTTCTTTTTCCTCCAAGCTCAGAGTGCTCTTTTGTCTTCTCTCTCTCCTTCCTGCATACTGTTGTTCACTCTGTCTCTCGTCCGTGTCCGCTGTCTCGCTCTCTTGTCTCGTTCTCATCCTCTTCACCTCCATTCTTTTCCCTGTTTCATCCATCCGCACCTCACCAAACCCACAGTCGGTTATGGGGTTGGGGTGTGGACGGACTAAAGCACCCCCCTGCCCCCCCTCCTCCTCCTCTTCCTCCGCCTCAGTCCCACCCTGCCGCCCCCTCCCTCAGGGTCCTGCGCAGAGCGTACTCTCCCAGGTAACCACCAGGGGGGTCGGACACTCCAAACAGGGCGGACACAGATTCACATAAACCAGTGTGTCTTCAATATGTACATGCCACAAGTATTAGGTTTTGTATCTGATTTCTAGAGCTGTCTGCAGCCGATTATAGAATTAAGCATTTTCATTGTCCGCGAACCAGGAAGTAGTGGAAAATTTCTCATTTCTTCTAAACACATAATTCAGGTGGTTTTAAAAGGAATTTGTGAATTTGAAAAGTGAGGATGATTTTGAATTTTTTTGTTTCATTTTCTACGCAATTACCATAATCTCAAATTCCATTATACTATTTTGTCTTTATTATCTACTATAAATAACCACTTTTTCAACACTGTAGCTGCTGTCTTGCATGCTATTACAAAACTAAATAAATACTAACACTACTACATCCACTGACTAGCTCATTTTACTGCATAATTACAGCATGTAGCACAAATACCTCACTATACCCAGGCTCTGTGCTAAAACGTGTCGTGTTCATGTCTGCACTTGTGTTAGCATGATGGAGTACGACACAGAAAACATGAACTCAGAGGAGATCTACAGCTCCCTGCGCGGGGTCACCGAGGCCATCCAGAGCTTCAGCTACAGGAGCCAGGAGGACCTCAATGAGCCAATCAGACGTGACAGCAAGAAGGACGACGGCGTGAGTGTTTCTACATATGTGTATGATTATGAAAGGGACAGGGCATGTTACAGTACAAAGAACATCATGTTCATTAAGGATGATTTTTACACAGTGTTTGTGTAATCCCTCTGTCATCCAAGTAGAGTCCATTGCTGAAGAATTTTATTCTGTCAACAAAAATATTTGAGAGTAAATACGTTTTGCTGCGCATCCATCCTTCATTTCTGAACTGAAGAAGTTATGCTAATGTTAAAAGTTTTTATGTCACCCCTCCTGACTCTCAGAGGCAGTGCTTGAGGCATCATCCCTGGCTCATAGAACTGTAGTTACATACATAACTCTCAATTTCAATAAAAAACATGATATCTCTCCATGTATTTTCCAAAGCTAAGGTTTTCTACCTGTCCTCTTAGGCGGGGCGAGAAGGACTGGCCTCCTCCCCAGGCTCTGATGCCCGGCTCGGGTTGGACATGGTGGAAGGTGGTCGTACGGCTCTGGACAATAAAACCTCTCTGCTCAACACTCCGTCCCCACGCTCCTTTGCTGGGCCACGCACTCGTGAGTTCTCCCCTTACGGATACGGAGAGACCATCTGCACCTACGACAAGAGCGCCCTGAAAGAGGCGGTGTTTGATGATGATGTGGAGCAGTTCAGAGACTGTGAGTGTCCCATAAGAATCAGACCCAAAATATGGAAACATTTGAACCGTTAACAGTTAGCTATTTAAATCAAAATATCCCATAATTTGAATGGTGAAAAATATATTGGCTAAAACAGGACAAGTAAATTGCCTGAAGGGTTAGAATAACGGTTAGAATAAGGTTTAATTCAAGTATATAGCAAAACAGTCTGAGTTTACTTGTTATTTATTTCTATTGATGTGCGATTCATTGTATGTAGGGCTGCACAATAAATCACAAAATTCTCAATATCTGGACCAAAAGTGAATTACTACACCAAGTTTAAAGTACCTACAGTGTTGTGAAAAAGTATTTGCCCCCTTCCTGATTTCTTACTTTTTTGCCTGTGTCACACTTAACTGTTTCTGATCATCAAACAAATTTAAATATTAAACAAAGATAACCCAAGTAAACATAAAATGCAATTTTTCTGTGATTTTTTTATTTGTTAAGAGAAAAATACTATCCAAACCTACATAATCCTGTGTGAAAAAGCAATTGTCCCCCTTGTTAAATGATGAGGCAACTATGGCCAGGCCTGATGCTGCCAGACTTTTTAAATCAAGAGGTCACTTTAATAGAACCAGTCTGACAAGGTGAAGTAGGCCATACTGAACCCAAGACATCATGCCATGATCCTGAAGCAGATAAGATGAAAAGTAATTGACATGTCTCAGTCTGGAAAAGCTTACAAACCCATTTCTAAAACTTTGGGACTCCAGTGAAGTACGATGAGAACCTTCCCAGGAGTAGACAGCCTACAAAAATTAACCCTAAGAGCATAGTGACGACTGATCCAGCTTGCCTCAGTAAAGGTTTAAGGAAAAGACAAGGCAAAAATGTCATGCATGGCAGAGTTTCAAGGCAAAAGCCACTGCTGACAAAAAAGAATAGAAAGGCTTAGGTTCTGCAGCAGGACAATGATCCAAAGCACACCAGCAAGTCCACTTCTGAATGGTTTAAAAAAAAAACTAAATGAGGGTTTTGGAGTGACCTAGTCCAAGTCCCGACCTGAACCCAATAGAAATGCTGTAGCATGACCTAAAAAGGAGGTTCGTGCTCAGAAACCGCCTAATGTGGCTGATTTAAAACTATTCTGCAAAGAAGAGTGGGCCAAAAAACTACACAGCGAATGGCTCATTGACTTATCGCAAACACTTGACTGCAGTTGTTGCTGCTAAGGGTGGTTCAACCAGTTATTAGGTTTAGGGGGCAGTTACTTTTTCACAGGTTCAGATGGCTTTTTTCCCTTAATAAATAAAATCAGCTCTTAAAACTGCATTTTTTGTTTACTTGTGAGTTATCTTGGTCTAATATTTAAGTTTACTTGATCTGAAAGGGTCAAGAGTGACAAAGGTGCAGAAAAAGTCTGAAATCGCAAAGGGGGCAAATACTGTTTTGTTTTTAGCTCATGTCTATTGTCTAAACATTATTTGGAGCTGCAGGTCGCGCCATTTACCATAAACAGCGACCTCCTTGTGTAGTGTTGTCATCACATTCTGCATTCTCCTCCTCTGTCCCTGCATCCTTCCATACTCTCTCTTTCTCTCTGTCTCTCCCTTCCTCCCTCCTCTCTTTCACCCCTTCCTCCTTCTCTCCTCTCCAGCCCGGCGTCAGGAAAGTGCGGAGAACAAGATGACCCTGCCCAAGTCGTATGCTCCCGGTAAAGTGCCCCCTCCAGCCCCCATTCACTCACTCACTCACCCACCCATATTTCACTTTCTTCCTCCACCCGCATTCCTGTGTTGACATTACTGACCACTTATTAACATCCCACTTCCTCCTTCAAAATATTTATCCAAAAACTGTGTGTTACTACTACCACCACTACCACCATCTTAATTTAGAAACACTCAATATTTGTGAACCTTTGTTTTTTACTAATGTGTGTACATGTGTGTATTTGCAGTCTTGTGACATAGAGCTTTTTGGCTTGCAGCACTCTCACCGCACAGCATTAATGCCACTGGTTCAAGTCTTAGGGGTATTTTAGACATTTTCACACACCAACAACGGGCAAGGGGCAGAGAATTATAGCAGCATTCACACAGCAGTTCAGGATAAAGTCTGGAGAAGGCATTGTATGTGTGAAAATGGCTTTAATTATACTTTATATTATTTCAATTTATAATCAGAATTGTCTACTTAAACAGTCAGCCAGTAAATGCACTCAAATTATGATTGTGCAGTTATAATTTTGACCTCTCAAGGCTACGGTAGTGTTCTTTATTGCATTCGATTGAAGATTTTTTTGGTAGCATAATTAACTTAAACTTAAATGCTTCTGTATGTAACATAGCAAAAGGTGTAGTCCAGACATGGCACAAAACGTTTCCAAATATTTTTATGCATGACGCTATTTGCACTGTAGGGGAAAAGGCAGTGTTTTGGTGCTCCTGTGACGTCGCCCTCATCTGTTCTGAGGGCTTCCTGCTGCACATAGGGGTTGTGTGTTTTCACCTGTTGACACTGACTAAAAGTTACCATACAGTGGAGACCAGATCTAAAAACATGACAAGATCGAACAAGCACAACTGTAAATGTACCTTTGGAACTTCCAAGGTAACTAAAAACAAATCTAGAGTTGTGCTTTGTTTCATTTTCCCACACTTCTGCAGCCCTGCGTATTTAGTGTGGTTTCCTGTCTATCACCATTGCAGCCTCTGGTCTGCAAGTTGTAATTGAAAATGCTATTCAGTGATTGTAAAGTCCATATACTTTCTTTTCAAATTGCCAGTTGTATCGACAAAGTTCATGCCTACTGCAGCTTTAAGGTAGTTACATACTTTAAATCATAATTGGAATAACCATGGCTAACATCTAAAGTAGAATAAAAAGTCTGCATAGGACCATCAACTAAATAACATTTCAAACTGTGGCTCCCACTGTATTGTTGCACACATTTTAACAGCACAGCCTTAAAATATGTCACTATTTATTTAGATTTTAACACAAATAGTCTAACAGCGCTGTCTCCTCTCCAGTTGGCCAGGACCACTCGGACATGGTGGCCGATCTTCTGAAGGAGCTGTCCAATCACAACGAGCGCTCAGAGGAGAGGAAAGGGGCCCTGGTGGAGCTGTTAAAGATCACCCGAGAGGACAGTGTCGCTGTGTGGGACGAGCACTTTAAGACCATCCTCCTGCTGCTGCTGGAGACTCTGGGGGACAAAGACGTAAGACTATAGGCTTTAAATTATGTGTTGGTAATGGTCTGTTGTATTGTGTAGTATTTATATTAATGAAAGAGGGAACGAGATCATTAAATAAGAGATGAATGGTTGTTCATAAGACAGCAACAACTTGCTTGTAGCCTTAAGCAAAAAGTTTAATATTTAAACAGGAAAAAAATTGTCAATACTGAAATTTTTTGTTCAGTTTCAAACTCCATGTGTTCGAACACCACTGTGTTTGTTTTGACACGTGGCCGACTGAGCAGTTCTGTGATTGGTTAACCTGCCTGTCAATCCTGCTTAACTCCTGCTTAACTTGTTTCTGTAAACTTGGAAAATGCTTAACTAAAGCAATGTTTCCCATACATTTTGTTATGACTATGATGGCAAAAAATATTTTTATTTGAATAATTTCATCTTTGTGGAGTATAAATGTCACTTGCTGCCTGTATTTAATTTTAAAATAATTATTCATTTTTGACCAGTGTCTCTTTAATTTATGTTTATGATAAAACAATGAGCAACAAACTCTAATTGTGTTATGCCAGTTTATAGTCCAGTTTATTTTAGACTATGGGGGGCCACCATTGTCTGCTGTATTAATGGGAAACAGTGTCTAATGGCTGTCCATCTGATATTTTGATCTTCTTGAGCAGTGGCACAAATGACTTTAGTCAGTTCTCAAGATAATTCTGATTACATAGTATGTGCAGGTTTTACAGCTAATGCAGTTTGTGCATGAAAATGATATGATGAATGATCATAATTGTTGTTTATGCACATAGACAACTTTTACATAAATTGCATATGTTTTGTACAGCACACCATCAGGGCGATGGCTCTGCGCGTGCTGAAAGAGATTTTGAGAAACCAGCCGGCTCGCTTCAAGAACTACGCTGAGCTGACCATCATGAAGACACTGGAGGCCCACAAAGACTCACACAAAGAGGTAAAGTGCAAATGCCCTTTCCTTATTAATCCTTATTTTTAAGGTGCACTATACAACTTCTGGTGCAGGGTCTCCCACCTGCTTGTGTCCATGGTAATATTAGTTTGCCAGGAATGGTCCACTGTTTGGCATTAAACATATCAATCCTAAACATTAAATTACAGATTTTTTTTTATTACCAACAAGTATTTAACAGACTAACTTATTTCTTGAAAAAACATGGATGCCTACTGTGAGTGGTGTTTCCTCTCCACAAATCTGGAGTGTAACTTGGCCGGGGGGTGTCAACTACTCGTCTCCATGGAAAGAGAAGTATAATGCCATACTGTGAAACATTCCAGGCAAAGCAATAATATTTGCAGGAGAAAAGCTTGTGATAGATCTTAATGCTCCAATTTTACCATTGCCTATTAAACCAACACATTTCATTTTCTCATTACTATTCCCATACGTGTTGTAGGTGGTGCGTGCGGCGGAGGAGGCAGCAGCCACCCTGGCGGGCTCCATCCACCCGGAGCAGTGCATAAAGGTGCTGTGTCCCATCGTACAGACTGCAGACTACCCCATCAACCTGGCCGCCATCAAGATGCAGACCAAAGTCATCGAGCGCATCGGCAAAGAGTCTCTAATACAGCTGCTACCTGATATCATCCCAGGGCTCCTACAGGTAACCATGGTGATCAATCAAGAGTCAAATGCGGGGTTTTCAGACTTTAGAAAAGGGATGGGAAAACTTTTTGACACACGGGCCACAATGCATTCTACAAATTGTTTTCCAAATGCATTAATTAAATTAATAATTCATTTATTACATTTCAGTGAAATAAACACAGCAGAAAAACTCACATTCAGTTTTATCAAATGCCAAAAGATCAACAACTTGTTGAAAAGGTAAACTGAACAAGGTTTACCTATTTTAATATTATATGGTCACGTTCAGCGGGCCAGATTAATAAAACCAAAGGTTAAAGGTTAAAAAGGCTAAAGGTTTTATTAACCCCTTTAGGCTTATTATTGGGTAAATGTAAGGTATTACTTGACGTCTTACATTTACCATCCCCATAATAATTGAAATCTATTAATTAATCATAGTGCAAAATACATTTGAGACCTGGAAGCAATTTTATTTTTCTATTCTTTAAAATTTTTGTTATACAATGAATCAGATGGTCCAAAGACTATTTCAAATCAAGTCTTAACTTTTTGCTGAAAATTTACATGGAAAAAATTGATATTTTTTATCATTATAGCGTTATACAAAGTGTTTACGCAGCACTGTTTAATCTTCTGCTTGTTTTCCTTGAAAGCACGGGACACACTATCGCCGGATCCAAAAGGGCTTATTTGGACAATGTGCTTATTTGGTTCCTTGAAACCTTTGCCTTATTTGTAACTTGTAAACGTTACATACCTCGATCCACGTAAAATTATAAAATATAGTCAAAGAATTGCAAACAAAAAATGTATTACATAAAAAACACAAAAATACTATTACATAAGGAGAAATATATGTTTGTACTTAAGTGTTAAATTTTAACTTTTTGTCGTGTTAGAACATCAGCCGGGACATTTCCGGACACATTTTTTCACTTTTTTCTGAATTGCAAAGATATGACGTGATTAGTGTCTTGTGTGTGTGTGGGTGTGTGTGCGTGTGAACACACAGGCACACACACAAAAAGATTAGTTTTTTGTGAATTCTGCTTGCACTCTACATAATCATACATCAAGCTAAAATTGTCATGAAACCTATCAGGGATTACACAGAGAAGGTAAATTATTAACAAAATGCTATGGAATTATGGTAGTATTTATTTAGTACTTATTTGTAGTTTACTGTAGTTCAAAAATTACATTAAAAATGTAAAAATAAAACAGGTCTTTGAGTACATTTCCCGCGGCAGTTTTATCTGCAACTCCAAAAGGGCTTATTTGGACAATGTGCTTATTTGGACAGTGGGAATTATTAGCCTTATTTGTCCCTGGAAATGTTTGCGCGCACTCTGCACCGTTCCAACTCCTCCCCCCTCCCTCACCACTCTGCTCCTCTCCTCACAGGGCTACGACAACACCGAGAGCAGCGTCCGAAAGGCCAGCGTATTTTGCCTGGTCGCCATCTACTCTGTGATTGGTGAAGACCTCAAACCCCACCTGGCACAGCTAACGGGAAGCAAGGTACCACAACATTTTAAGACTTTCCACTAGTGAAAAAAGCAGGCGTTAGCGCTTATCGACTTCTCATGTGTCCCGACTGGTTCGAACCGGTTGGTCAATTATGTTTGGACTAATTTAGTGCGTGACTTTTGTCCTTGGGTTGCATAAGGGTCGGAGGGCGGGAGTGTACAGGTCAGGTTCACCTCCGCGCATAGGGCTGTCCAGTTGTTGTAGGGGACATTGTAGTGGACATTGGGTCTATTTAGTGTTAGGTAAATAGAAATTTCCAACATGCTTTTGATTATTGAATTACTAGCTAATGCTTTGTACATGCTCTCTTCAAATAAAAACTAAACTAATATGCAATTAATTAACTTTAAAATAATACAATGGTTTATTTAAATTCATGTTATTATTCCTATTTAAATTAATAAGACAGATTTATTTTATTTTTGTTATCTTATTCCTATTTAAATTAATAAGATACATTATTATAAGATACAATGTTTAAATGCTTTTTCATTTTTTTTCATTTTTTTTTTTGTTGGTTTTTTTTGTTGTTTTTGTTTTTTTGTGGGCCCAGTTTTGATGGAACAGGGGTTCAGAGTTGGGAGAGACATTCAGAAAGTTCTTGCAGACAATAATCAATTTCACAACACACATAGCACATTTGCCTCGACCCAACCCTTGACTACAGTTCGTTTTTTTTTTTAAATGACTCTTATTTAGCCTAGCAGAGGAGTTCTTCCTGCTTGTTTCCATGTGAATAGTTTTCCTTTCTCTATAATATTCCACAGAATGACATAAAACTCAAGATTATGATGCTTGGATAACTATATAACTAACTAACTATATAGTAAAATAAAATAAATGCCTGTTTTTGTTCTCCTCAGATGAAGCTTCTCAACCTGTACATCAAGCGAGCGCAAACGACCAACAGCAACAGCAGCAGCTCCTCGGACGTCTCCTCGCACAGCTAATGAACCGGAGGAGAGTCTGTGCTGGTATTTATCTCCCAACATGGCCTCTGAAACTCAGTTTCCTGTGACTTTTTGTCTATTCTACATTTTCTCCAATCACTCCATAATGTTTCATCTCAGACAGTCCATTTACACTCATCAACATCTACTGTCACATGTCATATTCTCTGTCTATGATGATTTGACACATATAATTAATATTTGGGAATCATTTTAGTTTTCATTCCTGCTCCAGTTTCTGCCTGTACTTTATAAGAGATATTTGAAGCCTTTTAATCAGGTTTTTTGTTTTTAAAATGTAGGTCAGTCCTATGAAATCCGTATGCTTAACAGAAAACTAGTGGAGTATTCAGACATAAGCACCAAATATGTGAAGGTAGGTGGACAGTTTTCTGTCTCTGCTCAATTTTAAGAATCTATCTTTCTATACCAATTTTAAGTTTTACTCAATACACACACCCAAGTGCATTGTCTGTTACTGTGTAAAACTCTAAGGTAGTACTTCAGTACTTTTGTTTACTAAACAGATAGAAAGAAGGCAACACTAAACTCTGCTACATATGTCGTATCATCAGGCTCATTAATGTAATTTTTGACAGTACAACACACTCTGCCTGGTTCAGCGTAGTCCAAGACCCTTATCCAAGGGACCTTTGTCAACACTTGGGTTAATCTTTGAAGAGTCACTCCTGCAGACATGCCTCTGCGGTCAGGGTGCCACTCATTTAAGCTTGAGCATCCCAGAAACACAAGAACGCCACAGGTGGATCTGAGCAAACATATGACACCATTTATGAGCCCAGTCTGTGAGAGAGCTACACCACAGAGTCTGTGTCGTCATTTCAACTGTCAAACATACATTCTACCAGACCAGAGAGCACTACAGGTCCTCTTTTTATCTGTAAACAGGAGAAGTATTGATCCAGCATATGGGCTTGTACTGACAAGATAGCACAGCAACTGCTAATGAACCCCAGCTTATTTATGAGTAACAATACAACAAACTACAATTCTTATTTTTTCCAGTTGGGATGATAGGTTGCAGTAAGGTGACAAATAGGCAGATAACTATATGTAAACATAGTAGTGGTGTGTGCTGACATGTGTCCCTGTGTCCAGAGCATAGTGCGGGTGGTGTTTCACGACCGCAGGCTGCAGTACATGGAGCACCAGCAGCTGGAGGGCTGGAGGTGGAGCCGACCTGGGGATCGCATTCTCGACATTGGTCAGTCACTGTATACTAACACTACACTACTGATTTATATACACGTATTTACTTTACACTACATACTGTACATGCTCCCTAAACAGGCACGCTTTAACTTAACATAATCATAATAAACACTGACCAACACAACAATAGCTCTCTACCCTAAACTGTATAATAGAAGAATAGAAGAATAGAAGAATAGAAGAGTGCTTTCACACTTACGACCTTTGGTCTGGACTTTCAAATTTTCATGTTTGGTTTGGTCCTAAGTCCATGTGTGAATGCTCCTGCGGGCCGTGAGTCAGACTGAACAGCTGCTCCTTTGGTCTGGGAAAAAGTGGTGGTCTCGGTCCGTACCAGGGTCTGGTCCCGTCTAATGTAAACACGAAGGTTCAGACTTTTGGACCAAATCCAGGAAGCGCGTTTGATCCATGGATCTATTAATCATTTAGCATGCTAGCGCTAAACCAATGAAATGTTTGGTAACTCTTTGCTCCCACCAAATGCTGCTTCTCACTGGTCTTTTTTCCTGTCGATCTGTATTTTAGTTAATCACCGTCAAGCCCAAGCCTCGTCTTCCTTCTGTTTAAGTCTCAAAACAAAAACACGTTGCTGCTAATGCATGCTCCGTGTTCACAAGGCACAATCTTGTTGTCATGACGACAGGTGAGACAGGACCAGGGAAAGTCCAATAGTTCGGATTTGAGGGCAGTGGTGTGAAATCAAAAGTCCGGGGAACAAATGAAAATGATAGAACACTTTGTAAGTTCTAAGTCCCTTGGTGCAGACTTTCAGCTGTGAATCACCCTGAGTGAGTGTGAGGTCACCCAAAGCGTTTGTCGCAACCAATTTAAACTAATCCAGTGTTAAACCAAAGAGCCAATCAGGAGCGAGGTGGTTGAAGTTTCATGCCTCACGTACGAACGAAGCTGTCAGTTAAACCTGTTGCTAACGCTAGCAGGAGCGAGGAGGACTTCATATTTTCATTTAGGGAGAAAATAGCTAAATAAAAACAGCAGGACCAAATGACGAGGCTCACAGTAGTGCTTACAGAGAGAGAGAGAGGTCACGTTTTTTTAATAGAAAGTGACCTGCAAACAGGGCTCAAAGGAACCACTTTTTGGAAAGCAGCGGCTAGCGCGTTAGCTATGTCTGTTTATATATACAGTCTATGTTCCCCACTGAATACCTTCTTCTGCAGAATATACAAATAACCAGTAAACCACTTTAACTCCTATCTACTCTTCAAGATTTAAACTTATTTAAAGCTTTAGTTGTTGCAATGTTTAAACTTCTATATTTTACTCCTTTCAAACAGGCCTGTTTTAACTTTTCACTACATTCACTTCTGAACACACCACCAGCATTTTTCACAGCTGTTAAACCAACTTTGTATCAAGTGCTCCAACAGTCCAGGATTTTCTATGTCAGCTGTGTTTAGTGGACACATCACACAGTCACTCACAGTGGCTTCAGTCATTAGACTTTATCTTGTTCAAGATTTAAATGCCGTGTAGACCCATTTCTTGTAATTTATTAGTCTGTTGAATTAACAAAAGTAGGTGGGGACTGGTGACATGATAATACATGAGTGTTGGGTTAGTTTGAAATCTCACATTGGGGCCTAAACTCTGGTGGTTGTGAAGAGGAGGAGATTCACCAGTCTTGGAGAAAATCACTGTTGTAACATTTCTTGCAGACATCCCTCTGTCAGTGGGCATACTAGAGCCGCATTCACACCCGCTGCACCTCAACACTATAGAATTCCTGTGGGACCCTGCCAAGAACGCCTCTGTCTTCATCCAGGTACAGATATCCAGCCAGACAAAGTGCCAATGACAGGTTAGACTTCTCATTTCACTAAAGCATAGTTAAAATCATTATATTTAGGCTTTTACTAAAAAAAATGTTTTTCTAGTTTAGTTCTAATTTTGGTAAAGTTTATTATTTTACTTCCTGATTGGTTGTGAAACACGTTCATTCCATAACTGTTAACTAGCAACCATGATACTAACATGCTAAAGTGCACAATAGTTATGATTAGACTAATAAAAATAGATGACAACAATGACAGTGTTTAAACTGTCAGAAAAAAATGTGTTCCTTGCACATAAATAGTCCCTCCTTCATAGTTCCTCCTTCAGTGATGTTGTCATATATAGAGGTTTCCTTTTTTAGAACTCAGCGCTACTTCCAGTATTTTTTTTCCACAAACTTCCACTTAACTGATGTAAAACTATGATAAATATTTAACACAAGTACTATCCCACCAAACCAGGTAATAATTACAAAATCATAAAACGCTGTCATATGCACTTTAACCATCACTTCGAGTTCTAACATATTTTTACTCTCTCTCTCTCTCTCTCAGGTGAACTGCATCAGCACAGAGTTCACGCCTCGGAAACATGGAGGTGAAAAAGGAGTGCCCTTTAGGATCCAGGTGGACACTTTTACCACCAACGAACAGGGAGAATATATAGAGCCTGTGCAGTCAGCCAGCTGTCAAATCAAAGTGTTTAAGGTAAAGGTATTACATTCACATAACATATAGTCAGTGATAAAAGTAGCAAAAATAATAGTACTATTCTTGTGTTATTTTGTTAGGTTTATGTACTTATGCAAAATGTTATGTTGTTCCCTCATCAACAAACATGCCTGAAGTGGTTTTATATGTCATCCACGTGTGCTTGAGAAATCTCGTGGTCTCTCAGACACTATTTGAACCCTCCCTCCTTCCAGTTAGCAGTATGAGTCAAGACTACATCACCCATGCTCCTGCATGACAATTTTTCAAAATAAAGATACAGAAGCAATATACAAATAATATAATATAACTTCACAAACTTGATGCGATATGCAGTATTTTCATTAGTGGGATGTATGCTGATTGTGTTGTGATGACTTTAGGCAAATATAGCATTTTCAAAACAATAAAAGGTAACAAGGTGATCTAAAATTTTATGTGTTAGCCATTAATATCCCATAAAAATCTAATACCCCCTCTTTAATGCAAATCACAGTAGATACTTTTTAAATTTTACTTACTTGTATGTTGTATGTTTCCTAACAAATTAGTACTTCTTCCACCACTTCATATTTTACTGCAGCATTGTACACTGACTGGCCAAAAAAAGGTCACACTCTAATATTTCGTTGTTCCGGCTTTAGTTTTGATTACGTCACACATTCACTGTGTCATTATGTCGATAAGCTTTGGCAATGTCACAAGTTTTATTTCCATCCAGTGTTGCATAAATTTTTCACCTCTTGCATTGATGATGGTCGAGCCTGACGCTGCACAAAGCTTCTCCAGCACATCCCAAAGATTCTCAATGGGGTTAAGGTCTGGACTCTGGTGGACAATCCATGTGTGAAAATGATGTCTCATGCTCCTGAACCACTCTTTCACAATCTGAGCCCGATGAATCCTGGCGTTGTCATCTTGGAATATGCCCGTGCCATCAGGGAAGAAAAAAATCCATTGATGGAATAACCTGGTCATTCAGTATATTCAGGTGTCAGCTGACCTCATTCTTTGAGCACAGACTTTTGCTGAACCTAGACCTGACCAACTGGAGCAGCCCCAGATCATAACACTGGCCCCATCCAGGTGGCTACTTTTTTTGGCCAGGCAGTGTATTTTCAAAGCTTGGGCTGGTAGGGATTTGTGAACAAAGTATCTTCAAATATTACATAATTAAGTAAAATATATTTACTGCTAAGAAGAGTAATGTTGATTGACACCAGTGTTACAAAAACGTTAACATATTTTGTCTTAAAGCCTAAAGGGGCAGACCGTAAACTGAAAACAGACCGTGAAAAGATCCACAAAAAGGACCCTCAGGACCGGGAGAAATACCAGCTCTCACACGAGACCACCGTACTCAAAGAGGTATGGCCTGTTGTCTAATCTAACCATGTAATAATGCTTTACCAAAAATATACTTGACATTGTGTTTTTCATTCATGGATGTCTTCATAATCCCTCATAATTTATCCTCTCTGCAAAACTCAACATGCTAACCCCTCACTGGTACACTGTACACGCCAGCGTTGTATCCACCGGTATATTCTTTATTCTGGACATTGGAGTTGTTTTGAACATTTCATTACTCAGATGGAGCACAACAGTGACACTCTGGAATTAAAACAACCATGCTATGGATATTAGTTACCACGTAGCCAATTAGTCTCAATTGTGCTTTTAAACTCTTGATATTCAAATCCCTGTAGTGCAGTTAGCAAGGTTAGCAAGCACAGCATTAGCATCTGTGGCTTGTTGGTAGTTCTCAGCAACTTTTTCCATCTATCGACAACCATACACTTGACACAGTACATGCAGACTCATTCATGTTAATATGTTGCATAAGACACTGTTTTCTTAAAGTTTGTTTTGTCTGTCAATGATTGGAGCTGAGAGCCACATAGGCCAAGTTAATCTGGTTGGAAATTGAACAGGATGCAAAAAAGTCACTCAAATGCACCCAACTAACGCTGACTTTATGATATATAAACGTCTTACAATAAGTAAAACGTTATTATTGATTAACTGAATATTCTTTATTTAAAGCAGAGCTAAGTAAGCCATATAATGTCTTTAAAGTCCCTCTGGTGTTTATGAAGGTGATTTTGGAGTGTTTGAAGGCTCTGCTGGCTCCTCTAGCATCTCTGAACAGCAAAAACAGACATGCAACTTGGTTGGACCCACGGTCAACTCTCAGAGTCTGTTCTTGAGCTCACGATACACATACTGCTTTACGATACTTCAGTATACACACAGGTAACCGAGCTACCGACACACCCCTTACCAGCGCTATCCACAGTTTTCTATGAGAATAATATCCAGTGTTCAATTGTAAGTTCTCATGGCACAACCAGCTAAAAGGCAGAGAAAGGCTTTGTCCGAGGATGCAAGGAAAAGAAAACGTGAATCGGACAGGCCCAGATCTCACATGCGAGTCGATCTGGGGAAGATGTTTGGGGAATGGAGAGAGCTCAAGGAAAGAGAAGCGTGAAAGAGCCACGCAGATCTGGAGATACTGTTATTGATCACATAGGTTTTATATTTCTTGTGGTATTATTGTTCAGTTTGTATTTCTCACCTGCTCAGGGACTACAGATGGAAACTAGCTTTGGCTATAATCTGGTGCAAAGCATCTTTAATGTTTTTGCACATTGTCCCTATCAAATAAACTAATAAACTAAACTAATAATTGGATTAATTGTTTGCTTAAGTATGCTGTTACATCTGTATGCAGAACATGTGCAGCTAGTGTCACTTGTTGGTGCATAAAGAAGAACAATGTGCAAATGTAGCCCTGATGTGATATCTGACTATGGCTAACGTCAGGCCCAGTGTCAAACAGGGTAACACATCTGTGATCAATACGCTTATCACGTTGGAGTTTACAGACTGTCAGCATTGTCAGACAGTCTGTAAATGTAGCAACAAGTAACTTCAGCCCTGATGTAAAGTCAGCTCAAGGCTGTATTTAAACAACTTTGTGTTCTGGTTATAGTTACATATGTTGGCAAACCCAAACTGCATCTACACCATCATCATTACCAGTGTCAAGCCTCACTGAGCACATGCACAATATATTTACAAGATAACTTGTGTATAAGATAAAGTA
Source organism: Periophthalmus magnuspinnatus (assembly GCF_009829125.3). Lineage (NCBI taxonomy): Eukaryota > Metazoa > Chordata > Actinopteri > Gobiiformes > Gobiidae > Periophthalmus > Periophthalmus magnuspinnatus. Next base: position 14,640,937 of record NC_047146.1, read on the forward strand.
AAATAACATTACCCACCTGAGACATTTTGTTGCTACAGTGTTCACCTGCTTTGTGAAAACAAATGTGAGCGCTCAGCTGAATGGTGGGGCAGGTGGGGAGTGTGGAGTGTTTATGACAGTGCATTCTCACAAATGACTTGTAGAGTCACTGCTAAAGTTACTTAGTTCTGGTTTAAGTTACATATTTGTTAAAGTTGGCAGATCCAATATGACGGCGGGTGGGCTTTGTCATGTGACCAACTAACAGAACATAGTAACTTCTCTGACAGTTCTGTGTTCCAACCTTCAAGGGCCAAGGGAGCAGAGCCTAAACATAATGTCATCAAAGCCCAGCTATTTCAAAAATACTTCTGTCAGTATTAGATTGAACAGTTACAGAGCAGAGGTTGTACAGCGCATACACTTTTACTAATACACTTGACACGTTTACCTGTTTTAGACACACTAAAATGGAGCAGAAGACGCTAGAGGAGTGCCCTTCTCTATCCGCGATGAGAGTAGTTGCAGAGAAAGATGGATGTGGATTTAAAGCAAAGCTCTGACCAAAAACCCAAGAGAATTTGAATGAAGCAGTGACCTGTTGTTTGTCCTCTGTGCCACAGATGATGCTGTCAGTCACATGAGGGTCAACACAGAAACTAGAGGAGGCTTTGAAAAATAAAACAGAGCAAGAGGAGAGTGTCCGAGCTGGAGGCAGAGAATAGGAGTTTGCAGGAACGCCTTAGAAGAAGCACTTTATCCTACAAAAGTCCATTCTGAGAAGGAGAGGCAAAATTTGGAGGACGAAACTAAATCCAACAACCTCCTCCAAGAGCAAGATGTAGAGATGCAAAAAATACTGACACTGTTGCTAGTCAAAATCAGGAGCACAAGGAGACTGTGAACCAGCTCACTTCATATATTAAGGAGTTGGAGAGAGCATGAAAAGTCAAAAGTCAAGATTAAGAGGGTCAGACAAGACTTTGAGCAACAAATAATGGACAATGACTTCTTCCATGAGGAAACCTTTGCAAAGATGAAGAAAGAGATAGACACTCTTTATTATAAGAATGAATGACTTAGGATTGAACATGAGGAAAGGATGAACCAGTTTACTTCAAAGATTAAGTAGCTGGAGGAAGTCCTCAAAAAGGCAAGTATCAGTGAAAAAGAAGTTCAAATTGAGACACGGAACCAAAATATGACTGAGGGAGAATTGGAGACAGAACAAATGTCTTAATATCGATCTTCTCACACAGCTGAGGGAAGAGCGGCTATCAGCTAAAAAACAAGAGGAAATGTATAATGCTAAAAATTTGTAGGCTTCAAAGGTGTCAATGAGAAAATCCTGTCTACCAGTGACCTCAAAGGTTACGTTAAGAATGTGGAGGAGAACAGGAGGCTGAAGACGTTCTTAGAGGCTCAAGAGCAGCTCTGTTACTTCAATAAAAAGTATACTCAGTACTCAAGAGTAAACATATGCTGCTAGAAGAGTACTCTGAAAAGCACAATTTCTTGAAAAGGTCTGCTCATTCTTGTGTGCGTGTGTGTGCGTGTGTGTACAGTGCTCTCCATGGCCTGACGCTGTAAACCTACCAAACCAAAGCAGCAGCAGTATCCCTCCGTCTCCGGGTTACCAAAGCCCCCCCACCTCCTGCTCTTTCACCGAAGGGTAAGCCACTACATTCGCTGTATAGTACATGCTATCACATCGAAGGGGCTGTATGCAGTTTTCATATAATAAAGTAAAAACTGACTTAACAGGTACATTGTAAAAGCAGCTCTTAGGCTCAAACTGAGACCTCTGTGCGCTGCATCTACACCGCACAGAGGTCTCAGTCTGGGACGCACGTGTAGAGTGGCTGCCCCCCAGTGTTCAAGGCTTGTCAGGAAAAACACTATTTCTTATCGTTCATTGATAAGTTATCGCCTTGCATTTGTTCAATTTCAGGTATTTCTATTGCAAAAGAAAATCCTGACTTTGAGCAGGTTGCCTCTCCGCAGATCTGACCTGTAACTTGGCCTGATTTTGAGTAACTGTTTCCTGGTACAGTTACTCCTCCATTTGGTTTAGAAAGCATTTACAAATAAAAAAAAAAATAAATAAAGGAGTACACTGTCTATATTATAATGCTGTTTCCTCATCACAGACATATCTAGAGTTGTGTTTTGTTTCATTCACACATATTTAACACACAAACCCTGCATATTTATACTGTCTTCTTCTCTAAAACAGAAAACACTCTGTTCCACCTTATGATGTCATCACGTGGTAATACAGGAAGTGCTCCACTGTGTTTTTAAACTCCATACACCTTCACTAGAATTGTTTGGATAATTTCAGCCCTGGAAATGCCCATTTCTACTGAACTAAAGGTAAAAGGAGTTAACTTGACACACAAGGTGGAACACAGCATTTTGAGCTTTGGAGATGTAAACAGACTAATTATAAATGATTACTCAAATTATAAATGATTACTCAAACATGTGCGAATGAAACAAAACACAACTCCAGGTGTGTTTTTGAGGACGTAACAACATTATATCATGGCTTAAATCTCACAACAGTCCACTTTGTGTAAGGACCTTTAATGATAAAAACATAAATAAAGTGGCAATAAATATGTCAAATGTTGAGACTCTGCATTTCATCTGGGGGCGGGGCTTCGCATTCCATGTCAGTCAAAAAGGGGTTGCCCCGGGCCCCAGGGTTGTAGGTACCCAGACTTGGATCGTCTTCCTATTAATTCATATTAGAGGGGGGGGCCCATGTGAGGCTTCCAGCCGCAGTCTCCAAATTTCTGTCTGCGGCCCTGTTTGAAAGTGTGTTGCCATGGTTGCAAAAGAATGTTGAGCCTCACCCCTGGACGAAATGCCGAGCTTTTAGGGTGTCCCTCAAGTGTTAGTCTGTCTAATGTGGCATGTTGTTTCTCTCCGCATTCCTCTGTAGCAGCTGTTCCCCAGACCAGCCCACGGACCTGCTCGTGGCCGGCTGCTCGGATGTAAGTATGCTGGCAGAGTGAAGTCTAAAGCGTGCTCTCTTATTCCCTTTAGGCCAGTATTTGGAGACAGTGGATACTCATTACAAAGGGCTCTTGTTGTTTTTGACCCGTAGCACCTTCTGGCCACGTCCTCGCCGCAGGACACTCAGCAGTGGCTCCTTCAACATAGGTTCACACCTTTCTCAAGGCTCTTCTCCAGCTTCTCAGGTAACTTGGTTTATCAGTGCAACACAATATGCTGTTTAATATCCCTATTTATACAGAGGTGGGTAGTACTCATTTACTTGAGAAACTGTTTTAAGGAAATTGTACTTTTCTTGCAGCATACTTTCTCTTACTCTTACCTGAGTAATATTATCATTGAAGTAAGAGTACTCGTTCTTGAGTAAAAATTGTATACTCTTCCCACTGTGAGTAACTGTACATGTGACAAAAGCTTTATGTTGACAACATTTGTGTTTCTTGCGCCACTCCTTCAAATATGATGCAATTTTTCTCATTTTGTGTCAATCCAAATGAATGCTTTGTCCTTCATATTGCATGAACTTGTATGTTATGTCCCTACAGTTACTCTTTACTCTTAATTAAGTAGTAGTTTTCCCAAATACTTTTTTACTCTTACTAGAGCAATTTCTTTGACCACTAGTTTGTACTTATGCTTGAGTAACATTATTTTGCAGTAACATTACTCTTACTTGAGTACAATGTTTGGCTATTCTACCCACCTCTGTATTAATGTATGTATTTCTATTGTTTATATGCAGCGTCTTGTTGATATTATTACAGGCTTTAAGGCAAACCTATCATTTGGACAAAATAGATAGTAAATAAATAAAATAAAGAATTGGTCTTATATATATCACTTTTCCAGATGCTCGCTCAGTGGTGGTGATTAAATAAGTAAATAAAGAATCAGCTCTTGAGTATTTGAACAAAGGCTATACAAGCATGATGTCATCCCTCCTTGATTAATTCCACATTTTATTTCAATATTTTTAATAATATCTGTAAAAGATGGAATAAAAGTATGGTGTTTTTTTTCACTTTTCCACTTATTACTGGAGTTGACTTTTTTTTCACCTCAAGTTTCTGCTGCCTTTAACGTATCCACCTAAGTTAACACAACATAACACAAAACATCACACCATGTCATTCCTTTTTAAAATTACCTACAATGCAATACAAAAGCATTGTGATGAGTACGGTTCTATGCTTCCTCAAGGTACAGATACAGATTGTTAATAAACTGAGGTTTTCCTTTCAAAAGAGGATGTGGGAACACTTTCGCAATACGAAGTACTAATTATCTTATCACTCCCAATTTATTAAATTATTAAGTATTATTAAGTAAAAGTACAGATACTGAAGCAATAAAACACATGATAAAATCTACTTAAGTAAAAGTATTAAAGTACCCATTTATAAATGTACTTTAAGAGTAAAAAGTGAAAGTATTTTGCACAGATTCTGAGGTCTAATAAAGCTTCAAATGTTGTGGTTTTGATAAAGTTTTGGGCTGAAATTAGTTCAGTAGAAACGATTGAGTTGATAGTTTCTTCTAGCTGTTTTTCTTTGTATATTCCTGTTTTCTCAAACTCCAAATGTGGTAAAAATAAACCCCTCAGACTTTTCAGCAGGTCCCAAACAATGATAAAAAATACTTTTGCTTTCAATCCAGTTAAAAAAGGTAGTATAAAGTACTGATACCTGCTCTCAAAAGTATAAAGTATCCAAATGTACTTGATTAAAGTACAGATACCAAAATTTCAGTACAGTACGTTTTACTGCTTTTACTTTGTTATGTTCCACCACTGTTTATACACAATGTACACACACTATATATAGCCTGCTTGTTGTACATGTGTCATCTCTCACGTTCAATCCCAGAAGACGCTTGGTTCCAATAGTTTTAGGCCTAGAGTTACAATATAGTATTTTGTTAGACCCTAGTTATCTATCTAGATTTGCACTTGACTAACTTGCCAGAAGGTCAAGAATTGGAAATACATTTGTAAACTGTGAGTGTGTGATAGGAGCTGATCTGCTGAGGATGAGCAGAGAAGATCTGATCCAGATCTGTGGCCCGGCCGACGGCATCCGGCTCTTCAACACTATGAAAGGAAGGTCAGTCACTTGTGCACACTATTAGCATCAACTAACATAATATTACTATGTATAGAATAGTTTAACACTGAGCTGGAGGACAGGTCAGTATAGCATGCTGGACATATTCACATAAAACATTAACTGGCACAAACATCACCGTGTTCTTTGTCAGCATAAATAAACCAAAGTTTTCACAATAGCTTCAGAAAGTAGTGCTATTGTTCAACACCAAAGATGTGATTGTTGTCAGCTGAAAGGAGTTTAAATCATAAGATAAAAATGGCAAGTTTGTAGAGCCCTAACAAATTGTAGGTTTAACATTTGTGGATCAACAGTGAATATTCCATAGAAGTACATAGGCCCCTGCTCTTATTCTGATCTGAACTTGCATGTGGTGCATATTGCACTAGTAAAAACAAGGGGTACAAGTGCACGTACTTGTTTTGGTAGAATTTGCTGCAAAGTTGTGAAATTTAGACAGTTTTTGTTCCTTATTAAGGTTATGGTTGCTAGGAAACAGAAGTGGAATTAGGTCTACTTATGTTACATCTGCTGCCTTATGTCCAACCAGGAAGTAAAATCATAAACTTCACCAAAATTTAGAAAAAACAGACACAATCAGGCAACATTTTTAGTCAAATCTTAATGTGTTTCAGTGAGAAACTACTCTAACCATTATTGTGTATGAGAGATTCAGTTGTTTTTTGGCAGTAATGTGTTTTCCCTTTAGGATGATAGTCCCACGGCTCACCATCTATGTCTGTCAGCAGCAGAGCAGGAACCCAGCCGCACTCAAAGCTGTGGGAGGAGACAGTGAGTACAGGATATTAGCAGGTTTAAATGTAGTTAGCCCCTGAAGTAATTATATTTATACATTTTATTTTGAACACTTTGTGGCTAGATGAGATTGCATGTTATATGAATGGGGGTATTGGCCATCCTTGGATTCAAGTAGTGTCCTTGGGCAACACACTTTATCCGCCCTGCCTATGTATGAATTAGGGTAGTATGGAAAATCAGACACTAATATAATCGTTATTAAAACTAGTATTGAAACTAAATACTCACTTGAGCGGGTATACTAAAAAGTTGTATTCACGGGACAGAAATTAACCTTTCCTGAACAGCTTTAGAATGATCTTGAGCTGAAAAAACATAAGACCACAGAGACTAGTATACGCCCATGGACCACTATGGAGCATACCCGGACGACTGAGGGATTACACAGATATAAGTAGCATCGAAATCGAGTTTGAAATTTTAGTATCGTGACAATATTAGAATGACTGTGGAGTGTGGCTGTTCTCTAAGGGAGTGCTGTATAAACGTAACTTCTTTTGGTGGAGGGTCGGTCTTCTGCTCTCCTGCTAGTCTCCATGGAGATTTGATTGCTTTACCTACAATGTTCCACAGTATATCGTTAAACTTTCAGTCTCCATGGACACAAGCAGGCCACGTCACCATTCCCAGTTACGAGCCAAATCTGTGGAGAGGTGACCCTGCTCATATTTTGAATGCATGTTTTTCAAGGTCTGTAATTATGTATTAATAAATGCAAGCTAGACAGGTTTAATGCCATACCGTGGAACATTCTAGGCAAAGCATAATCTCTATGGAAACAACCAAGTGGCATACCATACTTCCAGTAGAAAAGTTACACATTGCACCTTTTAAGTTTAGAAATCACAACCTTTTCTCTGTTCTCTTCAGTCTACCACGCTCTGTATTTGGAGGACCTCACATTGTTGGATTTGACTGATAAACTGGCCATGCTGTTCAATATTATACCCCAGAGAATTATACATGTGTACAGGCAGAAGCCAGCAGGGATCCACGTACTAGTCACAGATGAGGTACTTTTACCACAGTGAACACAAAACATACTGTGTGACTTGACTTGTGTAACTCTCCTGAGCTCTGTCACTTCCTCTTTAGTTTGGAAGCAAGTGATTTTATTTTTATTTCAGATGGTGCAAAACTTTACAGAGGAAACTACCTTCATCATCAGCACAATCAGAGGTAACTGATAATGAAATCTGTTGCAATATATAACAATATCTAAAGCAGCATATAGCAACACCCAGATTCTAATCAATGCTAAAACTACTATCAAAACAAAACACTTCTTTAAGCAAGTAACAGTACAGAAAAAAATACTGAAAAAATTGCCATTTCTTGAATATTTAACAGAACTAGACAACTTTATAGTAGGAGTAGTATATGAGTTACTAATATTTTGTGTTGAATAACATTTAATTGTCTAAAAGAAATACAGATTTTTGTATGAGTGGTGTGGGAGTGAAATTGTTGTCAAATATTTTCCTAATCATTTTATTGGCCAATTTGATATATTCCTTAAACACACTTATATGTGTTTAATAGGCACTTGTACCACTTTGGACACCCTATCCTTGATAATGAAATTTTCAAAACTGCTATAAATTTAAGAATGATCCATTATTACTATTCATTATAGCCTATGTGCTAGAGGGAAACATGTGAAACTATAATTATGCTGTAACCAGTTACATTTTATAAATCTAATCTGATCTTTTTCTACAGATGAAAATACAGACGGCTACCACGTTATTTTAAAATGACTGCCAACTGTTGTGCAGCCTGTAAATATCCTATTTTGTGTTATATTTTGTGTTCTTGGATGACTTTTGAGTTTTGATTAGCCTACTCTTTAAAGGATCATTCACTTTGAGACTAACAGAAAAGCAAATTGTCTGACAATGTTAATACTAATAGTTGTACAACATAATATTGTAAAAAAGCATATAGTCTGTACAGTCATAAATTGTAATATATGAAAATTGATTATTCTGTAACATTGAAATGGCCAAAGGCCAAACAATTATTTTTTCTTCTGTCGTGTGTGTATTACTTTGTAAATAAATAAAACATAACACTGTAAAAGTAGGTTTACATTTGTTGATTTCTCTATTTGGATATTTGGTGTTGTGCAGGAGTGGGGACTTACAAGTGATGTGGATGTGATGTGTAGCCTACAGAAAAAGGCCTAGGTCTAGAGGCTTTTGTCAGAGCATACAGCTATGTGGCAGTGGGAGAATGAAGCATTCAAAAAAGAACAGGAAGTTACTTTACAAGAAGCCTATGTAGCCTACAAGTGAGGAGGATATAGAGCGAAAGAGAGGCCACTCATTAAAACAGCCTGTATTATGATAAGGCCTGTCAACATAAATACTATATCGACTTATCCTTCAATATATCAGGTGGCGTTCACATAACTCATAGTCATGACACACAGGCCTATGTAAGGTTCTATAGGTTATAGAACATTTATGTTCCTCAAAAGTATCAGAACAAAAGAAAAGTAATAATAGAAATCCACAAAAGATTAACCTTATTTGTTACGCGTTAAATCCTCAAACTTGACATAGACTTCTTAATATTGTGGCATATTAAAGTTTTTTTGACTGAGTGTGACAACAATTACAGCTGAATAACGGCAACACTTATGGCACAAAATAATTTTACTTTTGTTTAGGCTGTTTATACAGGCAGAGGACACGTTCAACTTTGTGCCAGTGTTTGTTTCATGTGGATTGGCCCAGTAACTACACAGATATTGACCATGAACCACGTCAAACAAACTGTAATCTGACAGACTTGTCTTCCCGTCGACCCACACAGTCACTGGGCGCGTATGAGGTAACGGAGGAGGAGGGACCCAGAGACGGGGGTAACTTTTAGCCGCTGGATGTGCACACCGGCTGGACACACATGTTTAACCCGTGGCCACAGTAGCAGGACCGCGCAAACTCTCCGCTAAGGGGTATGTTATTGTTATATTAAGGCAAAATGGTAACTTTGAGCAGCTTTTTGTATGTTCAGAATCAGGTGAGTGATGAGCCAGAGCGCGAGCAACGAGCTGTCAGAGATGAAAGGTGCAGTAAGCTAGCCCAGAGCTACATTAGCTACGTCCTTTAGCCGAATGCAGAAAGTCACAAAGTATTTGGGCTGATACTTCTGGGCTAAGCATGTAACTACAGACACCGTGCGCCATGAAAAATAACATTTTGAGTCATTTTTCCGCAGAAAGAGGAGAAGAGAGGAGGCTCGCGCCGTCACGTGACCCCGGTGTGCAGTCCTGTACACACGAGCGCACTTTTTCTTACATCACCTCTGGATCCGACTCTTCTAGAAATAATGACCGTCCCGCGGAGGCTTTTGGGTGCACTACGCCGCGATAGCACCGTAAAGTCGCCCTCAAAATGTAAAACACGACGTTTTATCATCCATGAAAGCGACATGTGATGCCGGGATGTTTGGGAAAAAGTCGAGTGACTTTTTTCCTTGCAGCTCCGCGCGCCTTCCTGATGTGGCCATGAAATAGTCAAAGTGGAGGTGGGTAAGGGTTTGGAGAGCCTATTTATTTTGTTGTTACTGTCCGTTATCATAATACAGTTAATTAATTTGCAGCCCAGATGTCGGAGATGTCCTGAGACACAACGAGTCTCTTATCAGCTGATATTTTTGGCCATGGATGAACTGTTTTTCTCGTGCCTATTTCATGTAAGTAGGTTCTTAGCCTAATTATTTTTTTTATGTTTTTAAACACACTAATAATCATTAATTTGTTCATTATGTCTTACAGAAGTTCCTCCAGTGACCTCCATATTCTTCCATGGCTGAGATGCAGGTAATTGAATTAGCCAGTGATCTATAATCCTTTGCCACTCTGATAACACATTAAGCAGCTATTCATAGTATGACCCTATTCTATTCACTATTACGAGAGAATATTTGTTTAAAATGTATCCTATAAATACAGAGTCTGACATCACAAAAAGAGGATCCACCATCAGTTGGTAAAGCATGCCCCACACTCTGTCTGCAGTTTGCCAATGCCTCTGTATCATGAGTGTGCTAGTAGTTTAAACCTAGTTTCTGTTAAGCTATATTGCACCGTCCAGATTTGCACTACCTTGACCTGATCTTATTGAACTGAAACTTTTAAATACTACAGACAAGTCAGGAGTATTGACATTGGCCTTGATCTTGAGGATGCAGAAGTTGTGTGCGATGGGCCCATTCACTTTTGACATAGGTAGCGCAAAGCGCTCATCTCTCCCAAACACACTCCTGGCATCGAGTCTGTAACATTGCTTGGTGCTTGGATCATCATCTACTGCCTTGTCTACAGTATCCAAGCAACTCATGCTGTAGGCAGGGGATATGCATATTTGTTCTTGCTAACATGTCATCATCAACACAGAGTAAATGGTTTGCCAAAATGTTTCGAAATTTCACACAAAAAGTAAATCAAACCCATGTCATATCTTTCACTGGGTTGCTATGGTGATGTGCGAAAGAGCCCATGTTATCCTAATGGGAAATATTTCAGAATTTTCTTAAATTTCAGAGTCTTATTATTAGCTTCATTAAAGAACATGAAATTTGCCACAGTGACTATTCAGGTAGTCCGCATCAAAAAAGTCCGAGGGGGCAAATTTGTATTTTGCATGGTGTTGCCATGGCGTTGCCTCAAACCCATGTTACTGCATTTGGTGCATCAGAGCTTCCAATGTTTGTAGGTTTTGTTTAATGACAAGTACAGCCCAAAATCGCAATAAAACAGAGACAAGACCCGGCACACCGTTAGGGAGTGTCGGTTTAGCCGAGTGCAAATCGATGCCCATGAGGGCCGTTCAATGCTGCTTGCAGCTTTAATTTCTTAATTTTTTAATTTAATTTCTGCTGAAAAATCTGTTTTTTACATGTTGCATAACTGGGCATAAAAAAATGGCACAATAGCCCCATCTGCAAAAGTCAAAATACATTGTGTCAATGGGAGACATCCTAATGCCAACAGTGTCGTAGAGCCATGAAATTTTTAACGTGTGTTCGTCAAGTGACGCTAAACAAAAGCTATTTTTTATTCAACCATCTTGGATTGAAAATTCTGAAATGCGGAATCAACATGTTCGCTGATGTGATATTTTAACTATCTCCTCTGAGAGGGTTTCCCCAGCTAAAAATCACTGTACATCATCTAGACAAGTGGGGTATTAAAAGTTTGCCAATTTATTTTGACACTTATCACGTTTTACGTGCAGCAAAGCCGCAAAATTCCATCAGAATTTTTGCAATTTTCAAATGTTAAAATTTGCTCCCGTTTGCGTGTACAAAGTCCAATTGGGCTAAAGTTCGAATCAGCTCTAAAACCTAAACCGAAATACTAAAACTTCTCGTTGTGAAAGAAACTACACAGCCGCAATAGCGCCCCCTAAAGAATAACAAATAAATTTGTATGGAGGGCCAAAAGTTTAGTTTTACAAAATGTTACAGAATTTCTCCCAAAATCCCATTGGCTCATTCCAATCACAAAAGTCAATGAGACTCAGGTTTTTTACACCATGCTGCCATGGCGATGCTCCATAATTCCCATGTTATCCTAACTGGACTGATCCCAAAATTTCCCATTCATGAGAAAAATATAAGTGTCATGGAATAATGTGACATTTGGCACCATGACTCTTCATGCCATCCCAATCAAAAAACTCAACTGGACCCATGTCACATCTTTCACTGGGTTGCTATGGCGATGTGTGAAAGAGCTCATGTTATCCTTGTGGGAATTTTTCAGAATTTTCTTAAATGTCAAAGTCTTATAAGAACTTAGTAGCTTCATTGAAGAACGTGAAATTTGGCACAGTGGCTCTTCAGGTTGTCCGCGTCAAAAAAGTCCTGGGTGGCCAACTTTGCATTTTGTATGATGTTGCCATGGCAATGCCTGGAAAAACCCATGTTTTACCATTTTTGTGCATCAGCTCTTCCAATATGTGTAGACTTTGCTTAGTGACAAGTACACCACAAAACCGCAATTAAACAGAGACAAGCGGCGCGTTAGCCCTTAGGGCAGGGGTCGACAACTTCGCTTGGCTTCGGGCCAATTTTTTTCAGCGCCCACAGGTGGCGGGCCAGATGGTAAAGGTATTGGCTTACATATATTTATAAATACATAAATATGAATTACATGCATTTTAACTCACCTAAAACAGCCAATTAAAAAATCCTCGGGCAAAAGCTTTTGCTCCTTTTATTATGGTTTTGGTAAAAATTATGCCTTTGTTGAACATGGTAATATGGATACTAAAGGCGTACAGTATCGGGTAGAGCTATGAAAAACTTTTCACTTTAAGTTTTTACCTCATTTATTCAGGTCTTTGTCTCATGATATTAATTGAAACTAATACTTTTGTGGTTAAAATGTGCGGATTTAAACAAGGATAAAATCTTTCTAAGACGGTTACTTGAACCAGGAAGCTGCGTAATTATTGCTTATCGTCAAATCTCTCCATCAAAATTCTTTTCTCACGCTGTCTTCTTGTGACCATCGCTGCGATTTAGCTCTGCCTCGAAGGTTAAACTACGACAGGCTTTTAGTCGTGCGTAATACCGCACTAACGGCTTCCTTACTCCGCATTTGGTGCCGTAATGACCTGCACCTTTACGCATGACTGTGGAAGAGCTGTAGGACTTGGGTGATGCCAAGTGCAGCAAGGATCGTGATAAAATCACAACGTAAATGAAAAATGTTTAAAATTGACATGGCTAAGTGGATTTATGTCGTGTCAAACATGAGCAAAGGTCGGGAACAATAAAACCTGACAGGTGTTTACAAAAAGCAAGTCCCCACCCCGGTTAAAAGAAATCTTCAAACTGAGTATTTTGACAGTTTTGTGATTAAGTGATTTATTTTAATAAAATAGGGAATTTTGAATAACTAACCACAGAAGTGCAAGAAGGCTATAGCGCAACGGGTGCACATTCCTTGAGCTGCGCGCAGTCTGCACGCTTGCCTCACCAGATGTCCAAAAACAGTTTGCCACGATTTTGACTGGTGAAGGTGTATGTACACACCAGTTCATTGTTTGCTTTTAATGTTGTGTTACATGCACATCATGGGCAGTGGAATGCCCGTAGCAGTGCCCACATAACTTGGTACTTGTCATAACGGTGGGTGTAGCGGACCAAAGGATGCAGACTCGGGGAATATTTACAGTATTTATTAAAGAAATGACAAATGGTGCAGTTCGAGGGTTGATCCGGCGGTGAGCAGGAGGTGAGGCACGGGCCAGGATCCAGGAGCGGAACGTGGAGCGCAGCGGAGATGACGATTCGGGCAGCACCAGGGTCTGGGGTCGCGGAATGCAGAGATAAAACAGACAGTACCAGGGCTGGGAAGCAGGGTGGAAGCAGGGTCGGAGCTGAGCCGAGAGCGCTGGAGCTGAGACCCGTCCAGCAAGCTGGGAGGAGACGCACATACGATCCGGCACCGAACGGGATGAGGCTGAAACGAAGATGGACCGGCACTGAACAGGGTGTAGAAACGCAGATGATCTCGCCCTGAGTGTCTGGTCCTGGCTCCTCTTATACACAGCAGGTGGTGGTGATTGCGCTGATGAGCTGCAAGGAGCGCAGGAGGAGCCAGGAGCTCAGCCCAGCTCGGCAGGTGAGGGAGGGAAGGAGCAGGACAGGAGGAAAAACATGGAGCAGACGGAGCGGATCATGAGAGTATTAAAGAATCAATGCCGGAAGAAAGTTCAAAATCCTCTGGCGGGCCAAAAAAAATTGGCAAAGGGCCAACATTTTCCCGCGGGCCGGACGTTGCCGACCACTGCCTTAGGGAGTGTCAGGTTTGCCAGGTGCGAAGCAAGGGCCGTTTGATTTTGCTTGCTGCTTTAATTTAATGTTTTGTTCGTCCAGTTACATTAACTTCAAATTATAAATCAGATGTTTTGTCCCTGACAGTTTAAGTTACTCTTACTTTAGTAGTAGTTTTCTCAAATAATTTTTACTCTTACCAGTCATTTCTTGGACCACTACTTAGTACTTATACATTAGTAATATTATTTTACAGTAACATTAATCTTACAATTGGCTACTATATAGCCTCTCGTTTATGTACACTGGTTTATGAATGAAATGTTTGTGAGAGTCCATGCGGGACAATGTGTAGAAATTATCCCATGATTGCAATCTGTCGTGTTTACAGCATATGTTCATTAACCAAATAATTATAAATAACTCTTACACCCACCAGTAAGAGCTTGTAAGACATAAAAGAAAATGAACACATTCATTTAAACTCTTACAAGTTATTAGAAGTCTTGTGTCCAATTATGTTCCTCAAAAGTATCAGTCAGTGGGCGTATATTGCGAACCTGAGGTTGGCTTGCACTGCTTTAGAATGTAAGAAAATAATATATGATCCATGATTGAAATCAACATTTCTTTCCTCAGACTGACGACCTGGTGCCTTCTTCAGACATGGAGGCCTGGAGCAGACATCAAGTAAGAGAATGGGCCCTTAATCTTGGAGGAGTCGACCAGAATTCAGTGGACATACTCTTTAATCAGGACATTACAGGACCAAGCCTTAAGCATCTGGATACTACAGACTTGACCCAAATGGGTGTGAAATTTGGACCAGCCAAACTCATCATTGTTGCAAAAAATGAAATTATAAAAGCCAAAGAAAAACAATGCACTCCTTATCCGTTTGGCAAATATGCTGCAGCTCATTGGTACATTGAGGGCGACATTCTCATTGTAGCTGAATCTGGTGCATCAGACCTTATCGAGCCATGTCATGAATTCAAAGCATTTACAAACACAAAAATGGACAAGTTTGTAGATGAGGTTATCCGCTTTGGAGCTTCCTGTATGAACAGTCACACTAATGGCACAATACATTTTGGCATAATGGACCAACCACATGGTAAAATACAGGGTGTTCTAGTAGACAGCAAAGAGAAAGAACATTATGATCAAAAACTCAGGTTCGCCATCAGTAAGCGTTTTGCTTACAAGCACAAAGATGTAGCTCAACAATGCATCAAACCTCCTCGATTTGTGGAAGTCCTCAACAGGAATTTGACCACAACAGGCAAGTTTGTGATAGAGGTTGATATAGTGCCTTATAATACAATCTGCAAAAGCAAAGTCTTCCACACTTACAATGCTATCACTAAAGAAAAACAGCTCTTTGTGCGAGAAGGTGGCAGCTGCAGAAACTTCCTAGCTCCAACAACGTTTGACAAAAAAATGAAAGATTATCAGAGATTTGTCTCCAATGTGGATGACTTGACAGAACGCAGAAAGAAATCGGAAGAAAAGCAACTGTGTGCGGTAAAAAGACACATGCAAGGCTCTAAGCTGTGTCAGATGATCACTGGGGGAACTGGCTCCTTGGACAGGTCATACTACACACACTACATTATAGTGACCAATAACTCCCACCCCACTCAGTTAGACTCAATGAGGTTCCTTATTCATCTCAGACCAGCAATCGTCTTTGACTTTGGACATAAGTCAGCTCAAAATGGTCTCTATAAGCACATACAAAAATATTCTAAAGTAATTGCTGTCCCAGAAGAGTGTAAATGCTCCATGTCAGCAAAGAACATTTCTCTGCACGTCATCCCCTGGCTGTTTCACTCAGGAAAATTTAGACAGTCTAGCATACAGGTCTGGTTCCGTAAGTGCACAGCGTTTCAATCTGTAAATACATTCTTATATCAGAAGGATGTATTTCAGAACAAGTGTCTTGTTGTTTTTCTAATTTTGTCCGAAGTTGATCAATTGGATCCTCTTGTGGAGACCTTCTGTACATTTTATCAGCAGCTGAAAGGTAAACAGCAGATCCTTTGTATTTGTGACAATGAGAATGCATTTACCTTGTGGAAAAACTTGATAGACACTCGCTGTGAAGTGGACATCTCAAATAGATGCATCTATGAGCTCAGCTTTGCAGAGGTCAATGGCACCATCCTGAGCCTTCAGTCAAAGAACCGCAGGAAGAGCCGATTCCTCCCGGGAGCTGGAGGGGGCAGAGTGCTTCTGAAGAAGAAAGTGGAGCACCAGCTCACTACACTGGATGTTGTTTGTGTGAATCAGTGTGAAGGAGGAAATGAAGACCAAGTCTCCATCGAGCAGAACTTCTACAGAGGGGGAGACGTGTCCTGGTGGAACTTCTATTTCTCAGAGCAGCCTGGCTCCATGCCGTTTATTAAAAGGGACAAATTTGTTTACATAGTTGACACACTCATCCCAGACTTGTGTTCCTTGAGAAAAGCCTGTGTCCTCTTGAACCTCCTCCATGTACCTGGATGTGGTGGCACCACTCTGGCCAAATACACTCTGTGGACTTTCCGAGAAAAGTTCCGCAGTGCTGTGCTTATTGACAACGACGCAGACCCAGTTACAGTGGCAGAACACGTGGTCACCCTCCTGCAGTGTGGCTGTAAAGAGCAAGAACCCCCAGTGCCTGTGTTGTTGATGATAGATGATTTCAAAGACATGGAGAAGGTCTTCAACTTACAACAGCTCATTGAAAGACAGTGTTTGAGCAGCAGTGTCCAGTCCAGGTCTCCACAGGTGATCCTCCTCAACTGCATGAGGTCAGAGCACATTTCTGGTCCCACTGATCCAACTGAAGACACTGTATTCATTGAACAGAGTATATTTGAGGATCAACAAGCTAAAGGCAATATATTTCTTGACATCCTCTGTCAGAATACACAAGAGTGTTCTGTCTGTGTTCTACTGTTGGCCTTTACTCTTCTACTTTGCTTTTTCATCTTTTTTGTCTGCCTGATCTTAACTCCCCAGCCATGTGTTAGACACCATGTGCCACTATTTGAACGCTGTCCAATATCTTATGACAGATTCATTGACAATATAGTATGCAATCCGTGATACTTGAAATCATACCTGAATTCACTGGTGCAAGTTACTATATATTTAATTTCAGGGTTACCACATAATCTTGTGGCATTTAAAGTACACGTTATAATTTTATTATGTATTATATTTATTTTAAAGAAATAATAAAGAAAAAACAGAAAAGAGCAAGACACAAAGAGCGAAAAAGACAAAGATGTTATTATGTTATGCTGACATCATTTTAAATGTGATCACTGTATTTTTGTCAATTGAACAAAAAAGATTTTATACTCTACGAACCTGCCTTAATTTGTTTGTGGGTGACAATGATGTACCAGGACATTTTACAAAGTGTATTTTGTACATGCTTTTTAATAAAATAACATGAACTACACCAACAATATTTGCATTTATTAAAAAAAAAAATCTATGATAAAAATATATATATTTTAGCTTGTTTTACAGTAGGTTGCTTTACTATTAACCCATAAGACTGTTTTTGGAAATGAATTGTACTTTTCAGATCTCTTCACATCTTTTCAAATTATATTGGGCCTCTATATATATATATATATATATATATATATATATATATATATATATATATATATATATATACCCCGACTCTCTGTAGGTTTAGATTAGTTAAGTGGATTTGACCAAGAAGGAATAATGGTTTGATGTTTTATGCACTAATGATGAAAACACTGCTGTGCAATGAGTAGATTACATGCATAGCCTAACTTTTGAAAATATTTATATAAACACAAATACACACACACACACACACCTTTCATAAAAAGTCCACTTACAGTTTTAAAACACAACTGCATAAAACCACTTTTCATGTCACTAAGAAAATCCACAAAATTGATTATACCATACGTCAAGACCAAAGTTACTGTCCTAAATACATGTTTGCCAGTAGTCACATGAGTAATTGGCACATTTTAGTATTGTTCTCAAAGTGATACGCAGATACATTATGTCTTTTCCTCTTCAGCCTGCAAAATGTCACTCTCCTTCAACCGAGGCGGGTGCAAGTGATGCCATCAAGTGACCATTTTGAATACAGCAACACTTTACAGAGGAAACTACTTTTGTCATCAGCACAGTCAGAGGTAACTGATAATGAAATCTGTTGGTATATATAACAATATCTATGGCAGCATATAGCAACATCATTTTTAGGGTTGTCAAAAATGGACACCCACATTTTAATCAATGCTAAAACTACTATCAAAACAAAACACTTCTTTAAGCGAGTAACAGTACAGAAAAAAATGCTGAAAAAACTGGACATTTCTTGAATATATAACAGAATTAGATAGCATAATAGGAGTAGTAAATGAGTTACTAATATACTAATACTAATAAACACAGGGCTAAACACGGCAAGATGGCGACAGGTGGAACGGGAGCTGTCACTACTCTCCTTCTGTATACTTTAATTTGTATTCTCAGTCCTCCTACAGTGGATTCCGACCTTTGTCACTTAAGTATAAAGCCAAAACAACCATATTTTTACCATGAACTGCCGTGTAAACTGCTGGATTACCTCTATAATTATCCAAACAGTCGGGCTAATGCTGGGCCAGTATTGCTTGTCCCAATATTCAAAAATGGTGACCCTCATTCATTAGCCAACTACAGACCAATAAGTATACTTCCCATAATGTCCAAAGTTGCTGAGAAACTAGCTGCTGAACAGATTATAAACCACCTTAACACCACCCCATTCACACTACACCCAATGCAGTTTGGATTTCGAACCAACTATTCAACTGAAACGGCCACTTGCTTCTTTACAGAAAATATTCGTCAATCACTGGACAAGGGTGGGGTCGTTGGCACTGTTTTCCTTGATCTGAGAAAGGCATTTGACACGGTTAATCCCAACATCCTGCTGAATAAGTTGCAACATTTCAACTTCTCTGCCAATACTGTAAAATGGATTCAGGCTTATTTAACAGACCGCTCTCAATATGTTAGAATTCAGTCACATCTTTCCTCCCCCCTTAGTCTCTCCACTGGCATCCCACAAGGGTCACTTTTAGGTCCATTATTATTCTCACTATACATCAATGATCTCCCATCTGTTTGCTCTAATGTCTCTGTCCAGATGTATGCTGATGACACAGTTCTCTATGTCCATGGAACAAACATCTCCACCGTATCTGCCAAACTCACACAGGCCCTAGTTCATGTCACAAATTGGTTACAGCACTCATGTCTACAGCTAAACACATCCAAAACAGTCGCAGTGTTCTTCACCAAATCTCATAACAGCTCCTGGATAAATCCTGATGTCCGTGTGTGCGGTGAACAGCTCCAGGTGGTTCCAGAATACAAATACCTCGGTGTCACCCTTGATTCAAAACTCACTTTCAAATCCCACATAAAAATCATCAGTAATCGCATCAAATTTAATCTCAGCAATTTGACACATTCGAACTCAAATGTCCATACAGTCAGCCAAAATGTACATACATTCCATGATACTTTCCCATATCACTTACTGTCTCACTGTCTGGTCTCACTCAACTTCTACAGCTCTAAAACCCATCCACTCTCTTTATAAACGGACCATCAAAACTCTCGATGGGAAACCACACTCTTATCACCACTGTCCAATCCTCCAAAAACACAATCTACTGAACTGGGAAAACATGGTCAAATATGCTCATCTCTGTCTCATATATAAAATCATTCATGGCTTGTCATCTCCTCCACTCACACAGTTTATTCACATCAGGACCTCTGACCACAAAAGAACCAGAGAGGCATCGAGAGGGGACTGCATCATCCCACTCAGAAAAAGTCTCTTTGGCCAAACCACCTTCTCTGTGAAAGCTGCCCATGACTGGAACACCACCCCCACCACAATTAGAAGTCTCCCCACTTACACCTCATTTAAATTACAGTTAAAGAAATGGTTAATTGAAAATCAGTCTTGTCACCACTAACATCCACCTCTCGTTGCTCCTGTCTCTATCTTGCCTCTGTTTGAGTTTTGTTGTATGTCTGTCTGTGTCTGTGTGTGTATGTAGACAAGGGTATGTTGTGTTTGTGGCTGAAAATGAATGTATGTGGCTGAATGTGGTTTTATGACTATAAGAATGGAGTTGTATACAGAGTCAGTGCTGACGGTAAAGTGTCTCAGAAACACAGAGTCACTACCCCTGTAGCGACTTGAACAAACGAGGCACACGAAATGGCATAGTGGCCACACATGCCAGCAGCCTTGGTATCAAAACTGAGGTCCATTCTGAAAACATTAAACCAATAATTTAATTGGCCAATTTGATATATTCCTTAAAAGCATTATATTCAATTCATTTATTTTTGTAACGCCCAAAATCACAACAACAGTTGTCTCGAAGGGCGTTCATGTTTTGGTTGATGGGGGAAACCGGAGTACCCGGAGGAAACCCATCCAGACACGGGGAGAAACATGCAAAACTCCACACAGAAAGGCCTGGGCGACCCGGGGATCGAACCAAACCTTCTCTGTTCTGAAGGTCTTTGAGCAGGTGTGTGACCAGATACAGACCTTTAAAAATGACAGTTTATCAGGAGATATCCTGATACACATATTTTTTTACACCTATGCAAATGCATGTCATATTTCTAACATGAATAAGTAATAAATACAGAAACAGTTAACAAATAAAAAATAGTTACATTTATTTTACATTAGGTTACATTTAGTTACATTTTTTACTGCCTTAGAGTTACATCTGGCCCTGTGAGGGGAACCATTTTCCTGACGTGACCCTCAGTGAAAATAAGTTTGACGCCTCTGTGCTAGAAACATATGAAACTATAAATATACTGTAACAGTTACATTTTATAAATCTAATCTGATCTTTTTCTACAGATGAAAATACAGACGTCTACTGCGTTGTTTTAAAATGGCCGCCAACTATTGTGCAGCCTGTAAATATCCTATTTTGTGTTCTTGGATGACATTTGAGTTTTGATTAGGCTACTCTTAAAACACCCATTCACTTTGAGACACTTTGTGTGGGGACTTACAGGTGATGTGGACTCGAGTCCCACCTGAATCACTATTTTGAGGACTTTAGACTTGTCTTGGTAAAATGGACAAAGACTTGATTCTTGACTTGGATTTGAGCCCTGGGCACTAAACACTCAAAGACGAGTGTTATTTTACTGGATCAAACTGAAACTAAATTTTTAACCAGGACTTAAAAAAATCTAAAGCAGTTTACAGTAGTATTTGGTAATTTGATAATTGGAAGGACATGAATCTAAAGAGTAAAGACTTGGACTTAGATTCTTGGGTCATTGATTTGGGACTACCAATCCCAGAATGCTTTGCAAATACCTGGGCGCGGGCCCCCATCACTTCTGCTGACGCTCATGAGCATCTGCTACCTGTGGCCTCTCTCAATAATCCACCCCTTTTGAAAAAAATGCAGATGTTGTTAAAATGTTTCAATAAATATTTAGTTTGGCCCGCGACTTAGTCCCAGTTTTTAATTTTGACCCTCTGTGAATTTGAGTGTTACACCCCTGCTATAGCCTATATTGCAGTGGGAGAAAAAAAAAAAAAACTTTCAAAAAAGAACAGGAAGTTACTTTACAAGCAGCTTAAGTGAGGAGATTATAAAGGGAAAGAGAGGCCACTCATTAAAATAGCCTGTATTATGATTGGGCCTGTCACGAAAAATACTAGATCGACTAATCATCCAATATACGATAGATGAGATAATCATTTTTGGAGGTCAGTATTTATCATGTGTACATTTCCTTTGTACACATGATAAACAACATACAACATGTACAACATACATGAAGGCTATTAGCTAAACAAATTCAAAATCATTGATTATCCTATTATATTACGTTATTACTACCACAGTCTGTGCTTCTGGGTGTCACATGCAGAGCTCACAACATGATGATAATCTTTCACTTTTAAAGTAAAGTCAGCAGCTGGACAACAGGCGTACATAGTTGCTGGTTGCACTGGGTTAGATTACATGTTACAGGTTGCGTTCACATAAGGGACTATGTCTCTTGGCTGGCCTGGGAACGCCTTGGGGTCCCGCCGGAGGAGCTGGAGGATGTGTCTGGGGTGAGGGAAGTCTGGGAGTTCCTGCTTAGACTGCTGGCCCCGCGACCCGGCCCCGGATAAGCCGAAGAATATGGATGGATGGTGTTCACATAAAATAAACTTGTTACATTCTAAAATCATAATCTATGTAAGATTCTATAGGCTATGGAACATTTAGGCCTACGATTTATTTCTATATCTATAATAGAAATAGACCTATTAATGTTGTGGCATATTAAAGTCCTTTTGACTGACCATGACAACAATGACAGTAGAATAATGGCAACACTTTCTGAGGCTAATGTGACAAAATAATTTTACTTTTGTTTAGGCTGTTTATACAGGCAGAGGACACGTTCAACTTTGTGCCAGAGTTTGTTTCATGTGGATTGGCCCAGTAATTACACAGATATTAACCATGAACCAGGTCAAACAAACTGTAATCTGACAGACTTGTCTCCCCGTCGACCCACACAGTCACTGGGCGTGTATGAGGTAACGGAGGAGGAGGGACCCAGAGACGGGGGGAACTTTTAGCCGCTGGATGTGCACACCGGCTGGACACACATGTTTAACCCGTGGCCACAGTAGCAGGACCGCGCAAACTCTCCGCTAAGGGGTATGTTATTGTTATATTAAGGCAAAATGGTAACTTTGAGCAGCTTTTTGTATGTTCAGAATCAGGTGAGTGATGAGCCAGAGCGCGAGCCTAAAGCACGGCGCGTGTAACGAGCTGTCAGAGATGAAAGGTGCAGTAAGCTAGCCCAGAGCTACATTAGCTACGTCCTTTAGCCGAATGCAGAAAGTCACAAAGTATTTGGGCTGATACTTCTGGGCTAAGTATGTAACTACAGACACCGTACGTCATGAAAAATAACATTTTGGGTCATTTTTCCGCAGAAAGAGGAGACGAGAGGAGGCTCGCGCCGTCACGTGACCCCGGTGTGCAGTCCTGTACACACGAGCGCACTTTTCCTCACATCACCTCTGGATCCGACTCTTCTAGAAATAATGACCGTCCCGCGGAGGCTTTTGGGTGCACTACGCCGCGATAGCACCGTAAAGTCGCCCTCAAAATGTAAAACACGACGTTTTATCATCCATGAAAGCGACATGTGATGCCGGGATGTTTGGGAAAAAGTCGAGTGACTTTTTTCCTTGCAGCTCCGCGCGCCTTCCTGATGTGGCCATGAAATAGTCAAAGTGGAGGTGGGTAAGGGTTTGGAGAGCCTATTTATTTTGTTGTTACTGTTGTTACTTATCATAATACAGTTATTAATTTGCAGCCCAGATGTCGGAGATGTCCTGAGACACAACGAGTCTCTTATCAGCTGCTATTTTTGGCCATGGATGAACTGTTTTTCTCGTGCCTATTTCATGTAAGTAGGTTCTTAGCCTAATTATTTTTTTTATGTTTTTAAACACACTAATAATCATTAATTTGTTCATTATGTCTTACAGAAGTTCCTCCAGTGACCTCCATATTCTTCCATGGCTGAGATGCAGGTAATTGAATTAGCCAGTGATCTATAATCCTGTGCCACTCTGATAACACATTAAGCAGCTATTCATAGTATGACCCTATTCTATTCACTATTACGAGAGAATATTTGTTCAAAATGTTTCACAAAAAAAGGATCCACTGTGATCAGTTGGTAAAGCATGCCCCACACTCTGCAGCTTGTCAGTGCCTCTGTATCATGAGTGCTCTTGTAGTTTAACTCTTTAAGGACTGAGCACATTATAGATCAGTATAGCTCGCCTAGACTTTTTTTCGCCATAAAAATTATGTTAAAGGAAGTATCAGAATGTACTTCATTTTTTCACACAACTAACTCTATTTTACACATCCATTCGTATTTTTTCTTTGACGCATTGAATAACTGACTGGGAAGATCCCCGTGGCACCTGTGCTCTGATTCGTCATCTTCGAGGTACAACAGAGGCAGATTACCGTAATGACAGTAAAATATTTAAAGAGCCACATGTCTCTGCTTTGAGATGCCATTTGAATTTACATGATAGCTGAATTGATTGCGGATTTACAGTAATGGAAAGTCCGCAACTGTGCTCTATCGGCAACGATAGCATCCGCCACAATAGGGTTAAACATAGTTTCCGTTAAGCTATATTGCACTGTCCAGATTTGCACTACCCTGACCTCATCTTATTGAACTGAAACTTTTAAATACTACAGACAAGTCAGGAGTATTCACATTGGCCTTGACCTTGAGAATGTGCTTGATCTTGAGAATGCCAAAGTTAAGTGCGATGGGCCCATTCACTCAATGTTGACATAGGTTGCTCAAAGTGCTCATCTCTCCCAAACACACTCCTGGCATCGAGCCTGCGACATTGGTGCTTGGATCGTTGTCAACTGTCTTGAAGCGCTCAACTTTGTCCTCTCCTTCACCCCCTGCCTTGACTCTATGCCATGCCATACGTGTGGAATATGCATATTTGTTCTTGTTAACATGTCATTATCAACATTGAATCAGTGGCACCGTGTTGCCATGGCGATGTGCCAAAATGCCTACGTTATCCTAATGGGACTGATCCCAAAATTTCCCATTCATGGCAAAAATATTAGTTTCATGGAATAATGTGAAATTTGGCACAGTGATTCTTCATGTCATCCCGATCAAAAATTCAATCGGACGCACGTCATATCTTTCACTGCAAGGGCGATGCACAAAAGTGCCCATGTTATCATAATGGGAAAATTTCCAAATTTCTCTACAGTATATTTCAAAGCAATATAACAACTTGTTGGCTTCATTGAAGAATGTGAAATTTGGCACAGTGACTCTTCAGGTTGTCACCATCAAAGAAATCCCGGCACACCCTAAGGGAGCACCGGGTTGGCCAAGTGCAAAGTTTGATGCTGCCGGTGACTTTAATTCTTCTTTTTCTTGCCTTTTACAAAATGTTGCCCAAAATTTAGGTTTGCTGAAAACTTTTTTTTTTCATATGTTGCATATCTGGGCACAAAAAAATGCATATACATTGTGTCAAAGGGAGACGTCCCAACATCAGCTTTGTCATACAGCCATGAAATCTGGTACACGACTTCGCCAAGTGGAGCTCAAACAAAAAATATTATTATGGCCATGCCCCCTGACAAACCGGAAGTCGGCCATCTTGCATTGAACATTCCGAAATGAGTCAACATTTTCGCTGACATATTTTCATTATCTCCTCTGAGGGGGTTCACCGGCAGGGCTGTAAAATCACTGTACATTACTGAGAAGAGGGGCATCAAAAGTTATTCAATTAATTTTGATAACTGATACCTTTGATCCGGTGAAGCAACAAAATTCCATAGGAATTTTTACAATATTCAAATGTCAAAATTTGCTCCCATGTTATTCTATTTGAATTTTCTTAAAATTCAAAGTCTTATAAAAACTTATAAACTTCGTTGAAGAATATGAAATTTGGCACAGTGGCTCTTCATGTCGTCCCCATCAAAAATGTCCGGGGGCCAAGTTTGTATTTTGCACAATGTTGCCATGGCAATGCCTGGAAAAACCCACATTATTCCATTTTAGTGAATCAGCGCTTCCAATATGTGTAGACTTTGCTTATTGACAAATATAGCCCCAAGCCGCAATTAAACAGAGACAAGTGGCACGTTAGCGCCACCCGTAGGGAGTCCCGGGTTGGCCAAGTGAGAATCAAGGGCCGTTAGATCCCATTTGCAGCTTTACGTTAATGCTTTGTTTGTCCAGTGACATTAACTTCAAAGTTTAAATCACATGTTATGTCCCTGAGTTACTCTTACTTTAGTAGCAGTTTTCTCAAACACTTTTTACTCTTACAGAGTAATTTCTTGGATCACTACTTAGTACTTATATATTAGTAATATTATTTTAAAGTAACATTACTGTTACAGTTGGCTACTATACACACCTCTGGTTTATGTACACTGGTTTATTAATGATGTGTTTGTGAGACTCTTATGTGGACATTGTATAGAAATTATCCCATCCCAATCTGGTGTATTTACAGCATGTAGTATTGTATGTTCATTCACCAAATAATTATAAATAACTCTTACACCCACCAGTAAGAGCTTGTAAGACATAAAAGAAAATTAACACATTCATTTAAACACTTACATGTTATGTTGCGAACCTGAGATTGACTTTCATTACTTTAGAATATATGATCCATGATTGAAATCAACATTTCTTTCCTCAGACTGACGACCTGGTGCCTTCTTCAGACATGGAGGCCTGGAGCAGACATCAAGTAAGAGAATGGGCTCTTAATCTTGGAGTCGACCAGAATTCAGTGGACATACTCTTTAATCAGGACATTACAGGACCAAGCCTTAAGCATCTGGATACTACAGACTTGACCCAAATGGGTGTGAAATTTGGACCAGCCAAACTCATCATTGTTGCAAAAAATGAAATTGTAAAAGCCAAAGCAAAACAATGCACTCCTTATCCGTTTGGCAAATATGCTGCAGCTCATTGGTACATTGAGGGCGACATTCTCATTGTAGCTGAATCTGGTGCATCAGACCTTATCGAGCCATGTCATGAATTCAAAGCATTTATAAACACAACAAAAATGGACAAATTTGTAGATGAGGTTATCCGCTTTGGAGCTTCCTGTATGAACAGTCACACTAATGGCACAATACATTTTGGCATAATGGACCAACCACATGGTAAAATACAGGGTGTTCTAGTAGACAGCAAAGAAAAAGAACATTATGATCAAAAACTCAGGTTTTCCATCAGTAAGCGTTTTGCTTACGAGCACAAAGACGTAGCTCAACAATGCATCAAACCTCCTCGATTTGTGGAAGTCCTCAACAGGAATTTGACCACAACAGGCAAGTTTGTGATAGAGGTTGATATAGTGCCTTATAATACAATCTGTAAAAACGAAGTCTTCCACACTTACAATGCTATCACTAAAGAAAAACAGCTCTTTGTGCGAGAAGGTGGCAGCTGCAGAAACTTCCTAGCTCCAACAACGTTTGACAAAAAAATGAAAGATTGCCAGAGATTTGTCTCCAATGTGGATGACTTGACAGAACGCAGAAAGAAATCGGAAGAAAAGCAACTGTGTGCGGTAAAAAGACGCATGCAAGGCTCTAAGCTGTGTCAGATGATCACTGGGGGAACTGGCTCCTTGGACAGGTCATACTACACACACTACATTATAGTGACCAATAACTCTCACCCCACTCAGTTAGACTCAATGAGGTTCCTTATTCATCTCAGACCAGCAATCGTCTTTGACTTTGGACAAAAGTCAGCTCAAAATGGTCTCTATAAGCACATACAAAAATATTCTAGAGTAATTGCTGTCCCAGAAGAGTGTAAATGCTCCATGTCAGCAAAGAACATTTCTCTGCACGTCATCCGCTGGCTGTTTCACTCAGGAAAATTTAGACAGTCTCGCATACAGGTCTGGTTCCGTAGGTGCACAGCGTTTCAATCTGTAAATACATTCTTATATCAGAACGATGTTTTTCAGAACAAGTGTCTTTTTGTTTTTCTAATTTTGTCTGAAGTTGATCAAATGGATCCTCTTGTGGAGACCTTCTGTACATTTTATCAGCAGCTGAAAGGTAAACAGCAGATCCTTTGTATTTGTGACAATGAGAATGCATTTACCTTGTGGAAAAACTTGATAGACGCTCGCTGTGGAGTGGACATCTCAAATAGATGCATCTATGAGCTCAGCTTTGCAGAGGTCAATGGCACCATCCTGAGCCTTCAGTCAAAGAACCGCAGGAAGAGCCGATTCCTCCCGGGAGCTGGAGGGGGCAGAGTGCTTCTGAAGAAGAAAGTGGAGCACCAGCTCACTACACTGGATGTTGTTTGTGTGAATCAGTGTGAAGGAGGAAATGAAGACCAAGTCTCCATCGAGCAGAACTTCTACAGAGAGGGAGACATGTCCTGGTGGAACTTCTATTTCTCAGAGCAGCCTGGCTCCATGCCATTTATTAAAAGGGACAAATTTGTTTACATAGTTGACACACTCATCCCAGACTTGTGCTCCTTGAGAAAAGCCTGTGTCCTCTTGAACCTCCTCCATGTACCTGGATGTGGTGGCACCACTCTGGCCAAATACACTCTGTGGACTTTCCGAGAAAAGTTTCGCAGTGCTGTGCTTATTGACAACGACGCAGACCCAGTTACAGTGGCAGAACACGTGGTCACCCTCCTGCAGTGTGGCTGTAAAGAGCAAGAACCCCCAGTGCCTGTGTTGTTGATGATAGATGATTTCGAAGACATGGAGAAGGTCTTCAACTTACAACAGCTCATTGAGAAACAGTGTTTGAGCAGCAGTGTCCAGTCCAGGTCTCCACAGGTGATCCTCCTCAACTGCATGAGGTCAGAGCACATTTCTGGTCCCACTGATCCAACTGAAGACACTGTATTCATTGAACAGAGTATATTTGAGGATCAACAAGCTAAAGACAATATATTTCTACTTCTATTTTTACTTTGCTTTTTCATCTTTTTTGTCTGCCTGATCTTAACTCCCCAGCCATGTGTTAGACACCATGTGCCACTATTTGAACGCTGTCCAATATCTTATGACAGATTCATTGACAATATAGTATGCAATCCGTGATACTTGAAATCATACCTGAAGTCACTGGTGCAAGTTACTGTGTACTGTATTTAATTTCAGGGTTACCACATAATCTTGTGGCATTTAAAGTACACGTCGAGCCTACTTCTAACATAATTTTATTATGTATTATATTTATTTTGAAGAAATAACAAATACAAATAAAAAAGTGCAAGACACAAAGAGCAAAAAAGACAAAGATGTTCTTATGTTATGCTGACATCATTTTAAATGTGATCACTGTATTTTTGTCAATTGAACCAAAAAATTTTATACTCTACGAACCTGCCTTAATTTGTTTGTGGGTGACAATGATGTACCAGGACATTTTACAAAGTGTATTTTGTACATGCTTTTTAATAAAATAACATGAACTACACCAACAATATTTACATTTATTGAAAAATACAGTACATTGCTTTACTATTAACCCATAACACATAAAACTGTTTTTGCAAATTAATTGTATTTTCTGATGTTTCTAAGCTCTAACACATCTTTGATTATTTTCAAAATATCTTAAGCCTTTAGATCTCACTTTAAACAAATGACTATTTAGATTTGTTTTAACTGAAAAAAGCAATGCATTTAACAAGTATTTTCAGTGAAGCTAAAGTTAAGTGGATTTGACCAAGAAGGAATAATGGTTTAATAATTTCTTATTTAATTTTCAGTTCTTCCAAATGATCTGATGATTATAAATCTGATGTTATGTCCAGGCTGTTTCTCTTTTGCAACTCTTAACTTGGATTACTACTTTGTACTTCTTGACTGATATGATTTTGAAGTAAGTGTACTCTTGCTTAAGTACATCGTTTGGCTACTCTATCCAATTCTGCATTTTATGACAAAGAGTTGAGAAATGTAAGCTCAATTTAGTCAACCTTAACACATTAAAATGCACCAGAATTTTAAAATTTCTCTGGCAGACCCTCCTTCCTTACAGGTCTTTATACTGTTGTACTTGTGGCTATTGCTGTTGTGAGCATCTAGAATTTTCAGTCTTTTAACAACTGGTTGTAATGATGTGTTAATGTCTGTGTAAACCCTCAGTCGTCCAGGTCTGATCCATAGCAAATGACGAAGTTTAAATCTGTTAACTGGACAAATCGTAGGAGTGAAGACGTTTCGCTGCTCATCCAGTGGCTGGTGGCCACTGCCTTAAATCTATCTGAGGGGAGGGGCTAACCACACTGAAACTGTAAACGGCTGTTGTCTCCCGTTTCAGCTCAAACTACCCTATTCAGCCCTTAACGACCCTGCTATTGTTCTCATTGTTCTGGGTCTGAGGATGGAATTGTAGATGGGGGAGAGATTATGTCTCAGGCCCTCATTTCTGTTTCCTAACAAAAATTGCTTCTTTAACTCCACTCTCAAACCATTTCTTTTCTCTGGCTAAGATCTGAACTTCAGTCTCTTCAAACGAGTGGTTAGTGGCTTTGAGATGGAGATGTACGGCGTACTGGGGTCCAGAGGAACTCTCACGCCAGTGTTGGTACATCCTCTTATGGCAGGGGTGTCAAACACATTTTCACCGAGGGCCACATCACCAAAATGGCTACCCTCAAAGGACCAGATGTAAAATAAATCTAACACATTTTTAAACTTGTTAATTAACTGTTTCTGTATGTATTACTTATTCAAGGTACAAATATTGCATATGCATTTGCCTAAATGTAAAAATATGGCTGTGTAACTGTTTATCTCCTGATAAAATTAGATTTTAAGACTATCATACCTTTTAATTTACCCTGTCAAGGGCCACATAAAATGATGTGGAGGGCCACATTTGGCCCGTGGGCCTTGAGTTTGACACATGTGTCTTATGGAGTAGCTGTTTAGTTTCTCCAATGTAATGCTTACTGCACTCTTCACTACACTGAATGGAGTAGACTACATTATTTTGTTTATGGCTTGGGGTTTTGTCGTTAGGGTGAACCAATTTTTGCCTATGTAAGATTCTATAGGCTATGGAACATTTAGGCCTATGATGTATTTCTATATCCATAATAGAAATAGACCTATTAATGTTGTGGCATATAAAAGTCCTTTTGACTGACTGTAACAAAAATTACAGTTAAATAATGGCACCACTTTCTGAATCTATTGTGCCAAAAATAATTTCACTTTTTTTTTAGGCCAGGAGTCTCAAACTGAAATTATTTGGGGGCCGCAGGAGGCAGAGTCTGGGTGAGCCTGGGCTGCATCAAGTATTCCACAAAAAAAGCTTTGCTAAAATCTTCTCAAACGTCATAGCTGTTTTCAACGTACATGAGTAAATAAGCCAATTCTTGTGGATTTTACGGATATACATCATTATTTGTTGAATCTTTTGTGACGGCAGTACACAGCACGAGTGACACATGTTTTTGGGGTTTACCGATTTGGCGGAACCTTCAACTGCAACATGGTAATGCCACACTAATATTAAACTTTCATATTGTCCTGCGGGCCACAAAATAGAGTTTGAGACTCCTGGTTTAGGCTATTTATACAGGCAGAGGACACTTGAACTTTGTGCCAGTGTTTGTGTCATGTGGATTGCCCCAGTAACTACAGAGATATTAACAATGAACAAATCTGCAATCTGACAGAAAATTCCATCACTTGATTTGGCACCAGCTCAGTTTTAAGTCACGTCCCACACATAGTCACTGGGCGTGTATAAATACTCAGAGGAGGCAGAGAGGAAGAGGCGCAGAAAGAGGCTGGATGTGACAGCAGCTGGACACACATTTTCACCCATCGCCACGCTATCAGACCTGCGCTCCGCTAAGGGGTATGTTATTGTTATATTAAGGCAAAATGGTAACTTTGAGCAGCTTTTTGTATGTTCAGAATCAGGTGAGTGATGAGCCAGAGCGCGAGCCTAAAGCACGGCGCGTGTAACGAGCTGTCAGAGATGAAAGGTGCAGTAAGCTAGCCCAGAGCTACATTAGCTACGTCCTTTAGCCGAATGCAGAAAGTCACAAAGTATTTGGGCTGATGCTTCTGGGCTAAGTATGTAACTACAGACACCGTGCGTCATGAAAAATAACATTTTGGGTCATTTTTCCGCAGAAAGAGGAGACGAGAGGAGGCTCGCGCCGTCACGTGACCCCGGTGTGCAGTCCTGTACACACGAGCGCACTTTTCCTCACATCACCTCTGGATCCGACTCTTCTAGAAATAATGACCTTCCCGCGGAGGCTTTTGGGTGCACTACGCCGCGATAACACTGTAAAGTCGCCCTCAAAATGTAAAACACGACGTTTTATCATCCATGAAAGCGACATGTGATGCCGGGATGTTTGGGAAAAAGTCGAGTGACTTTTTTCCTTGCAGCTCCGCGCGCCTTCCTGATGTGGCCATGAAATAGTCAAAGTGGAGGTGGGTAAGGGTTTGGAGAGCCTATTTATTTTGTTGTTACTGTCCGTTATCATAATACAGTTTTAATTTGCAGCCCAGATGTCGGAGATGTCCTGAGACACAACGAGTCTCTTATCAGCTGATATTTTTGGCCATGGATGAACTGTTTTTCACGTGCCTATTTCATGTAAGTAGGTTTTTAGCCTAATTATTTTTTTATGTTTTTAAACACGCTAATAATCATTAATTTGTTCATTATGTCTTACAGAAGTTCCTCCAGTGACCTCCATATTCTTCCATGACTGAGATGCAGGTAATTGAATTAGCCAGTGATCTATAATCCTGTGCCACTCTGATAACACATTAAGCAGCTATTCATAGTATGACCCTATTCTATTCACTATTAGGAGAGAATATTTGTTCAAAATGTATCCTATAAATACAGAGTCTGACATCACAAAAAGAGGATTCATCCACACTCTGTCTGCAGTTTGCCAATGCCTCTGTATCATGAGTGTGCTAGTAGTTTAAACCTAGTTTCTGTTAAGCTATATTGCACCTTCCAGATTTGCATGGCGCTACACTAACCTCAACATATTGAACTGAAACTGAAATACTACTAACAAGTCAGGAGTATGCACATTGGCCTTTCCACCTTGAGAATGCGCTAAACCGCGTTGGGCCTGGTCATCAATCTTTAAAATGAGTTACTTACTCCTAGGGGATGAATATGAAAATTACTGTATTGATTTGATTGATTTATTGATTAATTCTGTGGATTGTTTCTCATTCAGACCACTGCACGCTGTCGTTGAGCCTTTGACTTTGTCCCTAGTGTTTGTCCGAGGTGGATAGTATATTTATTTGAATAACTTTTTAAAGAAAGTAAAACTTTTGTACTCTCATATTTGTGTCTACCCCTTGAAAATAACAGATTTTATACTTTATGTCAGGGGTCACCAACACTGTGCCCGCGGGCGCCACATCGCCTCCAAGCCCCACATGAGTCGCCCGCAGACCGGTTCTAAAAATAGCACAACTCACTAATGAGCTGCATCTAAAATTAAATTTTATTCTGTTGCTTTTTTTTTTTTTTATCACCCTTGCGTTTATATAGATTTAAAAATGACAATATCTTAAACATATGTTCATTATACGTGAAGTTTAGATAAGTTAAGGTGAACTTTGACCTACTCACTTCAAAGATCAGTATTGTGCGCGTGACAAAACCAGTGCTCCGCTCGCGAGCGCTGTGAGGATGCACTGAATGCAGTTTCTTACTC
Source organism: Periophthalmus magnuspinnatus (assembly GCF_009829125.3). Classification (NCBI taxonomy): domain Eukaryota; kingdom Metazoa; phylum Chordata; class Actinopteri; order Gobiiformes; family Gobiidae; genus Periophthalmus; species Periophthalmus magnuspinnatus. Next base: position 14,674,044 of record NC_047146.1, read on the forward strand.
CATAACATGGTAGAAAAGAAAGAGATCACTTTCACAACGATTTAAGACTGTAAAAGAAACCTGCGCATCTCTCATCTGCGGAGCGACTGTGGTGACGGCAAAGCGGCACAATGTGGAGGGACACTTCACTACGTCTCACAAAGCTCCACACTAACTACCCATAGGGACTCGCACTCCCCACGGGGACGCACACTATGGGCAGAACAAGCCCAGAGCTAAACGCAGCTTTGGGTAAACAACAGGCTTTTTTCACGACACCGGTGAAAAAGTCACACAACGCAACCGAGATTTAGTGATGTAAGTGTCATCTGGAAATTTTACAATTACTAAGATTAGTAAAGTTAAAGTGCTGAATACTGATATCTGTTTCCCTCCTTGCTCATTGTTGATCATTATTTTGAGAAATCATTAATGTGATCAGTGTCTTACAACATGATCAGTGTGTTCACATAGATGATTATCATTTATCATTATTAATAATGTATAACTAAAGGCAAACTGAGAAAATGTGTTATTTCAGAAGAGCGTCTCAATATGGTAGCCCTACGTATGACTCAGTGCCCATAAAGTAGCTCTCAGGTTAAAAAGGTTGGTGACCCCTGCTTTATGTAATGTTTTGTTCTTTTTACTCTTACTAGAGTAATTTCTTGGACCACTACTTAGTACGTCTCTACATGAGTAATATTGTTTTAAAGTAACATTACTCTTACAGTTGGCTTCTATACACACCTCTGGTTTATGTACACTGGTTTATTAATGAAGTGTTTGTGAGACTCTATGTGGGACATTGTATAGAAATTATCCCATGATTGCAGTCTGCCATGTTTACAACATGTAGTATTCTTTGTTCATTAACATGCATTGTCCCAACCAAATTAACCAAATAATTATAAATAACTCTTACACCCACCAGTAAGAGCTTGTGATATAAAAGAAAATGAACACATTCATTTAAACACTTACAAGTTATTAGAAGTCTTGTGTCCAATTATGTTCCTCAAAAGTATCAGTCAGTGGGCGTATATTGCGAACCTGAGGTTGGCTTGCACTGCTTTAGAATGTAAGAAAATAATATATGATCCATGATTGAAATCAACATTTCTTTCCTCAGACTGACGACCTGGTGCCTTCTTCAGACATGGAGGCCTGGAGCAGACATCAAGTAAGAGAATGGGCTCTTAATCTTGGAGGAGTTGACCAGAATTCAGTGGACATACTCTTTAATCAGGACATTACAGGACCAAGCCTTAAGCATCTGGATACTACAGACTTGACCCAAATGGGTGTGAAATTTGGACCAGCCAAACTCATCATTGTTGCAAAAAATGAAATTGTAAAAGCCAAAGCAAAACAATGCACTCCTTATCCGTTTGGCAAGTATGCTGCAGCTCATTGGTACATTGAGGGCGACATTCTCATTGTAGCTGAATCTGGTGCATCAGACCTTATCGAGCCATGTCATGAATTCAAAGCATTTATAAACACAACAAAAATGGACAAATTTGTAGATGAGGTTATCCGCTTTGGAGCTTCCTGTATGAACAGTCACACTAATGGCACAATACATTTTGGCATAATGGACCAACCACATGGTAAAATACAGGGTGTTCTAGTAGACAGCAAAGAGAAAGAACATTATGATCAAAAACTCAGGTTCGCCATCAGTAAGCGTTTTGCTTACAAGCACAAAGATGTAGCTCAACAATGCATCAAACCTCCTCGATTTGTGGAAGTCCTCAACAGGAATTTGACCACAACAGGCAAGTTTGTGATAGAGGTTGATATAGTGCCTTATAATACAATCTGCAAAAGCAAAGTCTTCCACACTTACAATGCTATCACTAAAGAAAAACAGCTCTTTATGCGAGAAGGTGGCAGCTCCAATATCTTGTCAGAACGCAGAAAGCAATTGGAAGAAAAGCAACTGTGTTTGGTAAGAAGACACATGCAAGGCTCTAAGCTGTGTCAGATGATCACTGGGGGAACTGGCTCCTTGGACAGGTCATACTACACACACTACATTATAGTGACCAGTAACTCTCACCCCACTCGGTTAGACTCAATGAGGTTCCTTATTCATCTCAGACCAGCAATCGTCTTTGACTTTGGACATAAGTCAGCTCAAAATCGTCTCTATAAGCACATACAAAAATATTCAAAAGTAATTGCTCTCCCAGAACAGTGTACAAGCACAATGCTAGCAAAGAACATTTCTCTGCACGTCATCCGCTGGCTGTTTCACTCAGGAAAATTTAGACAGTCTAGCATACAGGTCTGGTTCCGTAAGTGCATAGCATTTCAAACTGTAAATCCATTCTATCAAAAAGATGTTTTTAACAACAAGTGTCTTGTTGTTTTTCTAATTTTGTCTGAAGTTGATCAAATGGATCCTCTTGTGGAGACCTTCTGTACATTTTATCAGCAGCTGAAAGGCAAAGAGCAGATCCTTTGTATTTGTGAGAATGAGAATGCATTTACCTTGTGGAAAAACTTGATAGACGCTCGCTGTGGAGTGGACATCTCAAATAGATGCATCTATGAGCTCAGCTTTGCAGAGGTCAATGGCACCATCCTGAGCCTTCGGTCAAAGAACCGCTGGAAGAGCCGATTCCTCCCGGGAGCTGGAGGGGGCAGAGTGCTTCTGGAGAAGAAAGTGGAGCACCAGCTCACTACACTGGATGTTGTTTGTGTGAATCAGTGTGAAGGAGGAAATGAAGACCAAGTCTCCATCGAGCAGAACTTCTACAGAGAGGGAGACGTGTCCTGGTGGAACTTCTATTTCTCAGAGCAGCCTGGCTCCATGCCGTTTATTAAAAGGGACAAATTTGTTTACATAGTTGACACACTCATCCCAGACTTGTGTTCCTTGAGAAAAGCCTGTGTCCTCTTGAACCTCCTCCATGTACCTGGATGTGGTGGCACCACTCTGGCCAAACACACTCTGTGGACTCTCCGAGAAAAGTTCCGCAGTGCTGTGCTTATTGACAACGACGCAGACCCAGTTACAGTGGCAGAACACGTGGTCACCCTCCTGCAGTGTGGCTGTAAAGAGCAAGAACCCCCAGTGCCTGTGTTGTTGATGATAGATGATTTCAAAGACATGACGAAGGTCTTCAACTTACAACAGCTCATTGAAAGACAGTGTTTGAGCAGCAGAGTCCAGTCCAGGTCTCCACAGGTGATCCTCCTCAACTGCATGAGGTCAGAGCACATTTCTGGTCCAACTGATCCAACTGAAGACACTGTATTCATTGAACAGAGTATATTTGAGGATCAACAAGCTAAAGGCAATATATTTCTTGACATCCTCTGTCAGAATACACAAGAGTGTTCTTTCTGTGTTCTACTGTTGGCCTTTACTCTTCTACTTTGCTTTTTCATCTTTTTTGTCTGCCTGATCTTAATTCCCCAGCCATGTGTTAGACACCATGTGCCACTATTTGAACGCTGTCCAATATCTTATGACAGAGTCATTGACAATATAGTATGCAATCCGTGATACTTGAAATCATACCTGAATTCACTGGTGCAAGTTACTATATATTTAGTTTCAGGGTTACCACATAATCTTGTGGCATTTAAAGTTCATGTCGAGTCTACTTCTGACATAATTTTATTATGCATGCGTTATATTTATTTTGAAGAAATAACAAATACAAACAGAAAAGAGTAAGACACAGAGTGAAAAAGACAAACATAGCTGTTATTATATTGGTGTAAACTCTCAGTCGTCCAGTTCTGATCAATAGCTAAAAGGCAAAGTTAAAATCTGTCAAATGGACAGTTCTGGTCAGATTGCTGGGGGGCCACTGCCTTATATCTATCTGAAGGGAGGGGCTAACTACACTGAAATCCATCCATCCATTCACTTTCCTCCGCTTATCCGGGGCCGGGTCGCAGGGCAGCAGTCTAAGCAGGGACTCCCAGACTTCCCTCACCCTGGACAATTCCTCCAGCTCCTCCGGTGGGACCCCAAGGCATTCCCAGGCCAGTCGAGAGACATAGTCCCTCCAGCGTGTCCTGGGTCTTCCCCGGGGCCTCCTCCCAGTGGGACATGCCCAGAACACCTCCCTAGGGAGACCAGGAGGCATCCTGAGCAGATGCCTGAGCCACCTCAACTGGTTCCTCTCAACGTGTAGGAGCAGCGGATCTACTCCGAGCTCCTGCCGTGTGACCCTACCCCTAAAGGTGCGCCCGGCCACCCTATCGGAGGAAACGTATTTCGGCCGCTTGTATCCGCGATCTTGTCCTTTCAGTCATTACCCAGAGCTCATGACCATAGGTGAGGATAGGAACGTAGATTGACCAGTAAATCAAGAGCTTTGCCTTTGGAACCAGCTCCTTCTTTACCACAATGGACTGATACAGCGACCGGATCACTGCAGACGCTGCACCGATCCGCCTGTCAATCTCACACTCCAACCTTCCCTCACTCATGAACAAGACCCCGAGATACTTGAACTCCTCCACTTGAGGCAGAGACTCACCAGCCACCCGGAGAGGGCAAACCACCTTTTTCCGGTTGAGAACCATGGCCTCGGATTTGGAGGAGCTGATTCTCATCCCAGCCGCTTCACACTCGGCTGCAAACCACCCCAGTGCCTGCTGCAGGTCCTGGCTCGAAGAAGCCATCAGGACAACATCATCTGCAAACAGCAGAGATGAAATCCTGTGGTTCCCAAAGCAGATTCCCTCCGGCCCCTGGCTGCGCCTAGAAATTCTGTCCATAAATATAATGAACAGAACTGGTGACAAAGGACAGCCCTGGCGGAATCCAACATGCACTGGGAACAGGTCTGACTTACTGCCGGCAATGCGAACACAGCTCCTGCTCCGGTCATACAGGGACCAGACAGCCCTTAGCAAAGAACCCCGGACCCCATACTTATGGAGCACTCTCCAAAGGACACCACGAGGGACACGGTCAAATGCCTTCTCCAGATCCACAAAACACATGTGGACTGGTCGGGCAAACTCCCATGAGCCCTCAAGGACCCGATGGAGAGTATAGAGCTGGTCCAGTGTTCCGCGACCAGAATGAAAACCACACTGCTCCTCCTGAATCCGAGGTTCGACCATCGGTCGGATTTTCCTCTCCAGTACCCTGGAATAGTGCTTACCAGGAAGGCTGAGGAGTGTGATTCCCCTGTAATTGGAACACACCCTCCAGTCCCCCTTCTTATACAGAGGGACCACCACCCGGGTCTGCCAATCCAGTGGCACTGTCCCTGACCGCCACGCGATGTTGCAGAGACATGTCAGCCAAGACAGCCCCACAACATCCAGAGACTTGAGGTACTCAGGACGGATCTCGTCCTCTCCCGGAGCCTTGCCACCGAGGAGCTCGCCAACCACCTCGGTGACTTCAGCCAGGGTGATGGACAAGTCCGCCTCCGGGACCCCAGTCTCTGCTTCCTCCTCGGAAGATGTGACGGTGGGATTGAGGAGATCCTCAAAGTATTCCTTCCATCGCCCGACAACATCCCCAGTCGAGGTCAGCAGCTCTCGACCCGCACTGTAAACAGTGTTGGTGAAGCACTGCTTTCCCCTCCTGAGTCATCGGATGGTTTGCCAGAATCTCTTTGAGGCCGTCTGATAGTCCTCCTCCATGGCCTCCCCGAACCCCTCCCAACCCCGATTTTTTGCCTCTGTGACTGTCCGAGCCGCGGCACGCTTGGCCCGCCTGTACTCACCAACTGCCTCAGGAGTCCCACAAGCCAACAAGGCCCGATAGGACTCCTTCTTCAGCCTGATGGCATCCCTTACTTCCAGTGTCCACCACCGGGTTCGGGGATTGCCGCCGCGACAAGCACCACAGACCTTACGACCACAGCTATGAGCGGTCGCATCGACAGTAAAGGTGGAGAACATGGCCCACTCTGGAGTCCATGTCCCCAGCCTCCCCCGGGATCAGGGAGAAGCTCTCCTGGGGGTGTGAGTTGAAGACCCCTCTTACAGAGTGCTCCACCAGCCGTTCCCAGCAGACCGTCACGATGCACTTGGGCCTGCCTGGTCTGTTTGGCTTCCTCCTCCGCCAGCGGATCCAACTCACCACTAGGTGGTGATCAGTTGACAGCTCAGCCCCTCTCTTCACCCAAGGGTCCAAGACACGCGGCCGGAGATCAATTAACACGACAACAAAGTCGATCATCGACTTCTGACCTAGAGTGTCCTGGTGCCACGTGCACTGATGGACACCCTTGTACTCGAACATGGTGTTTCTTACAAACTGTGACTAGCACAGAAGTCCAATAACAAAACACTGTTCGGGTTCAGATCAGGGAGGCCGTTCCTCCCAATCACGCCCCTCCAAGTGTCACTGTCATTACCCACATGGACCATGAAGTCCCCCAGGAGAACAACGGAGTCCCCGGTTGGTGCACTGTCTAGTACCCCTCCCAGGGACTCCAAGAAGGCCGGGTACTCCGCACTGCTGTTTGGCCCATAGGCCGACACAACAGTGAGAGACCTGTCCCCGACCCGAAGTGCAGGGACGTGCCCCTCTCGTTCGTTGGGGTGAACTCAAGGAGTTGGGTTCCAGAGCCCAAACTGTGCATGAAGATGAGGCCGACTATGTCTAGCCGGTAACGCTCAACCTCCCGCACAAGCTCAGGCTCCTTCCCCCCCAGCGAGGTGACATTCCATTCCAGTCTCCATGTCCGGAGGTGGTGGGTTCACGGGAGGATGGCCTCACGTCGTTCCTTCGGGCCGAGCACCCACCCCAGGCCTGGCTCCTGGGTGTGGCCCCGGTAAAGCCAGTCCGGGCGATGTAATTGGCCTTGTTCTTTTCCTCTTCATTTGGGGCTTCTGAACTGCTCTTAGTCAGACCCGTCTCCCAGGACCTGTTTGCCATGGGTGACCCTACCAGGGGCATGAAGCCGCCGACAACATAGCTCCCAGGATCATTCGGGTGCTCAAATCCCTCCACCACGTTAAGGTGGCGGTTCGGGGAGGGGAACTGAAACTCTAAACAGCTATTGTCTCCACTTTCAGCTGTAACTACCCTATTCAGCCCTTAACGACCCTGCTATTGTTCTGGGTCTGAGGATGGAATTGTAGATGGGGGAGAGATTATGTCTCAGGCGCCCATTCCATGGGAATGACATTATGTCTATGATGAGCAGCAAAACATCTTAACTTTTACAACGATTTGTCCAGTTGACAGATTTTAACTTAAATTTTAAGAGGTTTTTAATCTCAATGGGACCTTCCTGGTTAAATAAAGGTTAAATAAATAAAAAATAAAAATAACTTTGCCTTTTTGCTAGCTGTTATGAAGTTATGCTGACATCCATCCATCCATCCATTTTCTTCCCCTTATCCGGGGCCGGGTCGCGGGGGCAGCAGTCTAAGCAGCGACTCCCAGACTTCCCTCATCCTGGACACGTCCTCCAGCTCCTCCGGTGGGACCCCAAGGCGTTCCCAGGCCAGCCGAGAGACATAGTCCCTCCAGCGTGTCCTGGGTCTTCCCCAGGGCCTCCTCCCGGTGGGACATGCCCAGAACACCTCCCTAGGGAGGCGTCCAGGAGGCATCCTGAGCAGATGCCCAAGCCACCTCAACTGGTTCCTCTCAACGTGTAGGAGCAGCGACTCTACTCCGAGCTCCTCCCGTGTGACCGAGCTCCTCACCCTATCCCTAAGGGTGCGCCCGGCCACTCTGCGGAGGAAACCCATTTCAGCTGCTTGTATCCGCGACCTTGTCCTTTCGGTCATTACCCAGAGCTCATGACCATAGGTGAGGGTAGGAACGTAGATTGACCGGTAAATCGAGAGTTTCGCCTTTGGGCTCAGCTCCTTCTTCACCACATCGGACCGATACAGCGACCGCATCACTCCAGACGCTGCACCGTTCCGCCTGTCAATCTCCCACTCCATCCTTCCCTCACTCGTGAACAAGACCCCGAGATACTTGAAATGTTAAGTGTTAAATGTGAATTGTTATGCTGACATCATTTTAAAAGTGATCACTGTATTTTTGTCAATTGAACCAAAAGATTTTATACTCTACGAACCTGCCGCAATATGTTTGTGGTTGACAACGATGTACCAGAACATTTAACAAAGTGTATTTTGTACACGCTCTTTAATAAAAAATAACATGAACTACACCAACAATATTTGCACTTATTTAAAAAAAAAAAAAAAGATAAAATAAGAAAAAATATTGATCTTGACATTTCAATACATTGCTTTACTATTAACCCATGACACACAGAACTGTTTTTGAAAATTAATTGATGTTTCCAAGATATAATAACACATCTTTGATTATTTTCAAAATATCTTAAGCCTATATATCTCAATTACAACAAATTATTCTATTTAGATTGTTTTAACTGAAAAACGTTTTTCCCCCTGCATTCTACAAGTATTTTCAGTGAAGCTAAAATTAAGTGGATTTGACCAAGAAGGAATAATGGTTTAAAATTGTTTCATGCACTAATGTTGAAAACACTGCTGTGCAAAGAGTAGATTACATGCATAGGCTAACTTTTGAAAACTTGAAAATATTTATATAAACATGCACATACATCTTCTATAAAAACTCAACTCACTGTTTTAAAATGACTGCATAAAACCACTTTTCATGTCACCAGGAAAACTCACAAAATTGATTATACCATACGTCAAGACCAAAGTTACTGTCCTAAATACATGTTGGCCAGTAGTCACAGTGAGTAACTGTCACATTTCAGTGTTGTTCCCAAAGTGATACGCAGATACATTATGTCTTTTCCTCTTCAGCCTGCAAAATGTCACTCCTTCAACTTAGGAGGGTGCAAGTGATGCCAATCAAGTGACAAGTGACAATTTTGAATACAGCAACTATAGTATTAAAAGTAGATAACATTTTGACATCTATATAAAAAGTTAAAATTGATACTTGCATTTTTGCTCTAAGTGAATTACAAGATACACTGCCCAGCAAAAAAAAAAGGTCACACACTAATATTTTGTTGGACCACCTTTAGCTTTGATCATGGCACGCATTCCCTGTGGCATTGTTTCAATAAGCTTTTGCAATGTTACAAGATTTATTTCCATCCATCCAGCGTTGCATCAATTTTTCACCAAGATGTTGCATTGATGATGTTAGAGTCTGACCGCTGCACAGAGCCTTCTCCAGCACATCCCAAAGATTCTCAATGGGGTTAAGGTTTGGACTCTGTGGTGGCCAATCCATGTGTGACCCTCCTGCTTCCTGAACCACTCTTTCACAATTTGAGCCCGATGAATCCTGGGATTGTCATCTTGGAAAATGCCCGTGCCATCAGGGAAGAAAAAATCCACTGATGGAATAACCTGGTCATTCAGTATATTCGGGTGTCAGCTGACCTCATTCTTTGTGCACAGACTTGCTGAACCTAGACCTGACTCGTACCTATAGGCTTGTTTCTATTTGCTTAGTTAAATCCAGGTGGTGACTTTTTTTCGCCAGGCAGTGTACCTACATCATATTGCAACTACACTAGTGTAGGTCAGGCGAAATTAACCGCCCTCTTTTTTCTAAAGAATTTTCATAAGGGAGATCTCGTAACCATGCACAATCTCTTGTAGGCCTATACAACCCACCTCAAAGTATCCACTCCAGTGGAGTTGCCTTTTATGAAAAAACAACCAAGACATAACCATAGATTGACACTTAACACTCAAAGGCTGAGGTGAAGTTTCCATTATAGATGGCCAAGAGCTAGGAGATGGAATCTGGCACAAACGTATGCCGTGTCTGTATGTGTTTGCAAATGAAATCTCCTTGATCGGCCCATGAAATATTTCTCACCACCAGCGAACATTCACCCATAATTGGAACCAGTTTCAAATCATTAAATAAAATGTATTTTGTTGGGCCCTCAAACGGCCCCCTTTCCTTGAACCCAGTCAACACCAAATTTTTACCAAAATTATTAATCCATTCAACTCTATCTCTGCAAGACCAACTAGAACACCTGCATCTAAGAAATGCTGAAACTCCCACTAAGTCACGCACCACTGAAACAGTTTCAACCAAAGTGGTAGACTGAAGGCTAGCTGTGGTAAAAGATGATGTCTCAACCTTAATTTTCAAAGGTAGAGCAGTAGGTTTCAGATTTGTTCCCTCTACTGGTAGCCTAGAAGTGACCACTTCCCGTGTATCATTGACACCTCCTGCTGGTATGGTTTCTCCTGAATCCATCACGACCAACATTACAATTCTTGTCCTATAAACTGAACCTGACCATTCACCACGCTCCTTTTTAGCTGCTAATTGTGAGTCATAATACAAACACTTATATTGCCCTTGATCTTCAATTAATAACTTATCTATATAAAGACTACAGTCCCCGGCAACCTTCAATCTTCTTTTGTCATTTAACAACATATATTTCCCTAGGCCAAATACACTCCACAAGTCCAAAGTTTTCCCAAGAGGACCTTCCCATTGCGTTCGAAACTGCACTCGTTCTTCACTAGTGTTCTCTTCAGTATGGACAGGGAAGTAAAGCTGCTTTCCCCAAATTCACTTCCACTTTAGTGTCTGTATTGACTAGGTCTCCTTCTTTCCCAATCTGGATTTGACTGACTTGGTCCAGCTGGCTCTCTGGGGCCGTCTGGAATGAAACCACGGCCTCCAGATCCATCGTTTTTTGTGACCGACTAATATTTCCGAATTGATCTTCTCCATTGTCTGAAGAGCCCCCCATATGAGCGTCGGCAATGGGCAAAGAATCACTATGAGTGCCCAAAGTCTGTTCAATCTCTTCTGTTGGCTCTTCTGGAATTTCCCCACTGTGGGACTAATAAAGGCATATCTTATCTTATCTTATCTTCTGCTCCATCCACATGCTGGCCCTGAGCGCGCGGTTCCCCCCTTGGGACCTTTACACAATGTGACAAATGATACCACGCAGGGGTACCTTTAATTTGAACTGCTGTTCCTGTACTATGTACAACTTCAAACTGTCCTTCACGACGCTCATTATACCATTTTCGTCTAAACACCTTGACGAACACCTGGTCGCCAGGCTGTACTATTTCCTGCCTTCGCTCTATCTCCTGATCGTCCTCCTGTTTTTGCTTATCTTAAACATATGTACATAATTTCTTATGTAACTCAGCCATATTTTTCACATAAGCTTTCATTTCACTATCCAACAAGTCTAAGCTTGGACCCTTGCCACTCGTGCGCAACCGTGGGGTTTGCATTTGCCTTCCCGTAAGTAATAAATGTAATTAGTAAATGTGGCGTCACATGTAAATCATACAATTCACTCGAGCGACAAACCATTAAAACCAATGGAAGCGGCGTAACCAAATCCAAACCGGTATGCTGAAAAATTTTAGCAATGCAATTTTTCAAAACACCATTCATTCTCTCGCAAATACCCTGGCTTTGTGGGTGATAAACCGATCCAAGACATTGTTTAATACCTAAGTTTTGCTAAATTAGTCGAACCGTTTTATCCTCAAATTCTTTCCCATTATCAGATGAAATTCTATCGGGAAGTCCCCATCGAGTGACAACTTCTCGACACAAAAAATTGGCAACAGAGTGGGCATCTTTTCGCTTGGTTGGACAGGCTTCTGTCCACCTTGAAAATCTATCAACAACCACTAACATATACGTTTTACCTCCTACTGGTCTAATCATATCAACAAAATCAATTACCAATTCCCTCATAGGGCCTGCTGAAGTTGGAATGTAACCAGAAGATACAGCCACCCCTCTTCTAATATTATTCTTTAAACAAATAACACATTTACCAATAAAATAGTCAATTTGTTCAAGCACATAAGGTGCCCAAAACACATATTCTTTTGTATTTTTTCTCTTGACCTGTCCCTTTAAAATACTTCAAGGTGCAGTGTGGTTGATACTCAGGAGTTCTCACATTTGATAGATTTATGATAATGAATTTCTCCCATAATTTGGCTGACTCCAACAGTTCTGGGCTAAGATTTCCAACCCAGTACATGGTTGAGGTCTCCATCTCTGTGGTCAATAATAATTGGTGTTGAATGTCTTCTGGCACGTCCTCCAGACAGCCGTCTGGCGCACAATAAATAGTACATCTCATTTTGCATAAAGCATCTCTTCACAAAAGTGATATTGATGTTTTTTCTGGTACAAGTACAGGTATTGTAATACTTTGATTTTTGTAGTGGAGCTGTATTGGTTTTGTAAGAGGAATTAATTTTTTTATCCCTTCGAACCCGATTGTCCGTACAAAATGCTCAAACATGGGAGGTTCATAGCATCTTTAGGCCGTAGACAAGTGAGTACAGCTCCGGAGTCTACCATCAAGTTCAATGGCCGATCATTCACCTCTATTATAATCATGGGATCTGTTTATGGTTGTGATGCTACCAGCTGATACCTCCCTGTCGGGTTCTCCGGGCACCCCTAGAATGCAGGTTCTGGACCAGCATATGGATTTGCCGGCCCTGAAGCCTGCGATAAAGAAAGTTGTCCCATTGAAGTCTCCTCTAAACCCTCCTCTGTAGCCTCCTCTGTAGCCTCCTCTGAAGCCTGAGCCTGGATGGTTACATTCACGAGCAAAGGATCCCAATTGTCCACACCTGTAACAAGCCTCTGAAGAATTCAGTTGGTTTTGATTAAAGTTACTTCCTCTTCCTCTATTGACATTTTTTCGTCCTCTTCCTCTCCAATTTTGAAATTGATTGAAATTTGTCAGAATGAATGATGGGGCTGGAGCAAATGGTTGTCGTCATGGTTGATTTTCTTGAGGATGACTTGGCATAACCACAGCTTGTTATCCTTTTGCTTATTGTCTGCCATCTGGATCTGATTCAGTTTTCTGAGAATCTCTTGGTCTTGTTCTTTCCGATCTTGCTCCTTTTTTCGATATAATTCCACTTGATGGGCAATATGATCCATATAAACACTCTTCCCAAGACCAACAACTTCAGCTAATTTACTTCTTACTGGCTGTGGCAATCCCATCTCTATTTTAGTTCGCAGGATTGATTGCTCCATTCGATTAACATCTGGACCCTGTCCGGTGACGTTACGCCAAGTTTGAAATGCTCTTGAGATATATGCTCGAGGATTCTCTTGTTGTCCCAGTGGCTCTATCAGGATACTGTCTGGATGAAGGTTTGTTGGATAACAATCTTTCATTGCCCGCCACATTCGGCCTCGGCATCCGGCGAACAACTCAGCATCATTCACGCTTGTATTGATATATCGATCTAGTCCATCCCACTGAAAAATGTCATTCATGGCATCAACTCCCACTAGTGCCGCTAACAATCTCTTAATATCACCGATGGCGGGTTGCGTCCCAATAACCATTTCCTCCAATTTAGCTATCCATGGGTGTGCACTATCTTGAAGGACTGGTAATTTCTCCATAATGTATTCTTCAATGGTCTATATTCCAAATCTTGTCCTTTCACAACTATGGGACACATCTTATCAGCTGACTTCACCTTTCTTGAACGTAATTTCATATTTGTGGTGGGTAGTACTTCATCTTCGACCTCATCTACAACTCCTTCACTCTCTGATTCCTCCCTCGGGCGTCTGATTACAGAAGCGAAGGAATATTTACATTCTTCTCCCAAGTATTCTTCTTTTTCTTCACTATCTGTTTCATTTTCTTCGAGGTCTGGGTCTTGGCGATTTGGTTTCTTTGGTGTTTTATTTCCTTTCTTTTCTGCACTAGCGAGCATTTTCTTGGTCTTGGGGTCATAGCCACCTCTGGCCTCTTCCATTCTGTATTGTTCTTCTTCTCTCAATCTCATTCTCTTATACTTTCGACCCAGCCCCTTCAAAGCCGCTGACTTTTTGCTTTTCAGAATTGGATATAATTCCATTGTAGTCACTGCTTGGCCTGTTTCAATTGTCTGCTGGTCATCATCTTGCATTTGATAAGAGCCTTCTGCTTTCACCAATGGAAGTTGTATATGTGATTCACTGGTTTCAACTGCCTACTCGTAGGTTAGCGGACTTCTTACATGTGAATATGGTTAATTTATCTTGACTATTAACTTCTCTGTTCTTTCATTTGCCTTTTGTATATCTTCCATTGCTCTCTTTCTCTTATTTTGGTTGTCTTGTAAAATCTCCTGTCCTTCATTTTCAAATAGTTGCAAAACTCCAAGTTCAATGTGTCTTTTCTCCATCCGTTTGCGTCCTAGCCTGCCTTTCTTCTGAGTTGCTTTGTACGTAGTAATCAGAACTCTCAAAGTATCAATAACGTCAAGAGAAAATATCCCCTCAGCGGGCCATGTTAGCTCAATTTCTTTCCAGCGTAGATGCCACTTTTTCGATATCTTAGCAACATTTTGAACTAATGAATTCTTCTTTTCTACTACTTCAACTGGATTGATTTTAGGAGTTGTATCCATTTTCAAAAAGAAAAGAAAATTTTCTTGCAATAACTGCGCAATAATAACTTGTGTCTTCCCCTTCTATTTATTTATTTAGTTATTTAATTGTATTTATTTATTTCCACACTATTTTATTTATTTGTACATTTATTATCTATTTTAGTACGTGTTTGTTTGTTTATCAACCTCCACCGACAAACACAATAGCATTTACCCAGAACAATAAACTAACATTAACATTAGTATTTAAGCAAAAAATACTCAATGAAAGTACAAATATTTAAGATTATGTAACTGCACGTGTAAAATGTCTCAACTCTTAAATTTCCCAATAGATGAATTAGTTTAGTTAGTTAATTAAACAATTGATCGCCCAATTGCAATTGATTTATTACTCAACTACAATTATTGTATTTATCACTAATAACGTAAATATTGTCTATACAAAAGAGTGGAATGCAGTGGTGAAACCCAAAGAAATAAATAAATCAATTATTCAAAGCAAACAATTACTTCCCCCATACCTAAGACTTGTCATCTGTTGCCAAGATTTAGTGTCAGTATCTCTCTAATTCACATAGGCTGCATATGATAGGCAAGCACCCAATATATATTTAAGTATGATCATAAACCATGTAAATCAATATGACGATGTAAGCAGATCTTTGTGTGATGAAAAAGATTTAGTGGATAAAAGCAAGAAACCACTGGTCTTTTTTAATTCTGTGATGTTGAGTCCCGTCTCGGTTTCGCTTGGTTTGGCTCAGCTCTGCCGTCTCGCGATATATTAGCCTGGGTGTGGTCTGGACTAACCACCAACTGGCCTGGATTGAGCCTGATCTCCGTCTGGACCCGTCACTCTGGCAGGACCATCTGACCCTGGCCCGGGGCCTGTTTCATGCTCCCACAGGATTGTAATAAAGACATCAAAAATACTATCATTAAAGATATACAAATTACAGGAATACGGTATACCTTATGTAACAATATAATATAAAATGTATATATATCAGTATCTACTATATATATATATATATATATATATATATATATAATACTACAGTAATAATTATTGTAATATATATATTACAATAATACTATATAATATCAACTAACTTCACCAGTCTTCTCCATTCTTGCAGTGAGTGATCAGTTCACTACAAGATTAGCGCACTCATAATGCTGCCATCTCCTAAACCAGTGTCATCAATAGGGTGGCCAAATATCCAAGTGTACACCACAGTCTTACACCATTAAATAACACCAGGACATCAAAAAGAAGAAAGGTACCACCCCAAAAAAGGCAAAGGGAGATGGAGAGGGGAGGTGAAAGAAGAGGAGCAACAGGGGAGCAGAAAGAGAGAGAGATGGGAGAGGAAGAGATAAAGGAGGAGAAGGGGGCAAGAGAGCTTGCAGGGGTGGGAGGAGCACGGAGAAAGAGGGAGAGAAGGGAGGGGGTCAAAAGATAAGGAAGAAACAGAGACAAAGAAAGTGCAGGAATTTATCCCCTGAACACACCAACTGCACCCAATGCACACACAGAGACAAACAACTAACTACTAACAACTAACCCCAATTTAATTGTGACCTGGTGACCCGAGCCTGAACTGCACCAGCACGCGCTTAAACCTCAGTTACATAAATCATTGTACGTACACCTTTATCCATTTTCCCTTATATACTCGCGTGCACAAATGGGTCATCTAAATTTAGTGTCACCCAGCAGACCTGGGCCTAAACAGCTGCAAACACGCATTTCCTTATATACTCGTGTGTACCGTTATCTTGACTACTTCGCTTGACTATTTTCACTTATTCTTCTTCAACACACAGGCCTATTTACATGCATACAACATCAAAAACCCAATACAGCGCTATATTTCCCTAATTTAGCAATGTAGATGAATTTTAGGTAATTCCCAAACACTCCCACCAACTAATTTACAGAGCAATAAAAATAATGCTACCGATCCTGCCGACAACGCCAATATTTAATGTAGTTTAATTTACACACAGAGCAGCTCACCTGTAATAGTAGCCCAGTGGTCCGGAGTGGGATGTATTCAGGAAATGACCCAAAAGACAAGCTCTGATAGTGTAATGATATTTATTACAAAAACAGAGTATATGCCAATCACAGACAGAGTCTGGGTATTCTCTGAGCCAATGTGAGAAAGACCATGAACAAAGAAACTCACCTATATTTATAGTCTACAGAACTATAGAACTATAGGACAGCCCCTTGACACATGTTGTTTGTTCATGCGTTAGGTCCCAAGACTTAGCAGTTCCCATATGTTGCACCCATAGCTCTCAGTGTGAATTTATGATCTTTGTCACCTCTGTGTCTTAACCCTTAAAAAAAACAGGGAGAAATTCCTGGACCTGATAACAGTTGGCAGGCCAGATACCACACTAGCTTTGATTAATGGTTTGCTGTAGGTGATTGAGTTGGAGGTAGTGAAGATTCAGATCAGAAGATCTGGGTTTAAACCAACTGGATTTCAGCATTGAAACTGGCAACCCAAATGAAAAACTCATTCTTGAATAGCTTCATCATCTTGAAAACCAAAATACCATATTTTGACAAAAACTATTTGGCCATCGTGCCCAACACTTTTGTAATTAAGAATAAATCAGCATTACAGTTGTTATCAGTATTGTTATCAGTTACCTTTGGGGATTAAAATCTTACACACACCCTGTACTGCACAACACCCTAGTGCTGATTTCCAAATCAGCTTGACAAATGTGTGTTACATGCTGTTTTTCAAAAGGCAAAATATGTTTGTCTATACCTAGTGAAAAGGTATATTATAAGAGGCTCAAGTATTTTCTAGGTAATTTAGATTTTAAGATCTAAATTTATAATGGGGAATACAGTTTGCCTGAATTTATCCTTTTGGTTTGATTCTGGTGTTACCGTTAAACTGCTTATGGAATTTGTGACTTCATACATTATATTTTATTATACATCATATACTCATTTTTACCTCCATCTTGCTTGAACATAAATGTTTTAAGTTTTGTTTTTTGAAAAATGCATGAACAGCTAACACAAAGAGTGCCATTGTTTTTATTTCCTTGAGTTTCGTTTTCACCCAAGTCCCCGCCCACTGGCCATAAAAGACTCTGCACAGCTCCATTCTCTGAGAGCAGAGAAGCAGCAGACGGGAGAACTGAATAGGACAATTCCATCCTCCAACCTTCTCGATAGTGGACTTGAAATAGGTAAGTGGTTGTTGCTTTAATGCATCCTACTAAAATGTCTTTGTTGTAAGTTACTTGGGAATATGATATTATACTGTTATATTATACTAGCCTTTTACTGCCTAAAAAACACTGCAAAAATCAAAGGTAAACTGTCAAAGCCAGACTTGGAGAGACTTATCCATGCATTTGTCTCCAGTAGGTTAGACTACTGTAACGGCCTGCTCACTGGCCTCTCCAAACGAGCCTTAACACAGCTGCAGTACATCCAGAACGCTGCTGCTCGGGTCCTAACTAGAACCAGGAAGTACGAGCACATAAGTCCTGTGCTCAGGTCTCTGCACTGGCTTCCTGTGGCTCAGAGAATAGACTTTAAAGCAGCTCTGCTTGTGTATAAGTCTCTCCATGTCCTAGGTCCAAAGTATATCTCCCACATGTTAGTGCCATATGAACCATCTCACACTCTGAGGACTTCAGGGACCGGCCTCCTGCTGGTGCCCAGAGTCAGGACTAAATATGGGGAATCAGCGTTTCAGTTTTATGCAGCTAAAACCTGAAGATGTGAGACAGGCCTCTACTTTACGTGTTTAAATCCAGGCTCAAAACAGTTCTATTTAGCTGTGGTTACGATTGAAAGGTTTTTATTCTGCACTCTTCTGTTTTAATGTTAATTTTATGATGATTATTTGTGATTATTTATGTTTTGATTAGTGTGATTTTAATGTCCTTATTCTGTAAAGCTTTTTGAATAACTTTATGTACAAATTGTGCTATACAAATAAATTTGCCTTGCCTTGCCTGCTATACAGATTGAAATTGACCTTTTAACTGGTTCTGCTGCCATTCAACATAGATTCAACATTTTGTAGACTGCATACTGCTATTTGAATACAAATTGTCATTTTCTGGTCTTGCATCGTTTTATTATTACCGTATTTTAAAGAATTATAAGCTGTGTTTCTGGTTAAAATGCTCTCCTGAACACTTCCTCTTTAGACCAGCTGTAGACTTTGGTCTACAATTTTTAAGTTATGGTTGATAGTGTTTTTATGAGTATTATCTTTTAAGGCAACTTCTTACCTGATGTATGTATATCTACTTTTTGTTTTCAGGACTGATGCATAGACAAAAGGCCTGTAACACAATAACAGCAGGTTCATTGTGCCAAATCCAGGTAAATTGTCTACTTAGACGCTTTCCTTGTTTATCCGAGCTGCTTCGGTCTTTACTTTGTTTTTTAATCATTTTACCTATTCAACAAGGACAGGACAATCTGTATATTCATAATTTTACAATTTTCTCTTAAGTAAATCAAGACTGAAACTAATTTTTAACAAATTCTCTGATGAGCCAGTGAAAGGTCCAGAGGAAAAAAACTAAGGAATTCTTTCTGTGAGCAGTATTAAAAATAGCAAGAAGAAAATAATGACCTATAACCACAGATACTTGCTCTCTAACTGGTTGAACTCGTTGAACATGCTTCTCCTGGGCACTTCCCCTTTTTAATGTGAATTTATTAGCACGCAATGAATCAGCACTTCCTCCACTGCTACTTTTGTGCTGCCATTGATAATGTTTTCATATGAGTATTGTCTTTTTAGACAATTTTTACCTGTTGTATGTAAATCTACTTTTTGTTTGCAGGACTGATAAAAATTGGCGTCCCACACAATGGCAGCATCTTAATTTTGCACAATTCAGGTAACTAGTGGAGCAATCATCACAGATTAAATAAAAATAAAAATAGTAATATAATCATCATTATCATCATCTTTATACAGAAAAGTGCTTTTTTATTTTGTCAGTATATTTTTGATTCTTCTTTAAATTAGATTTCTGCAAGGTGTGTCATAGATGAAAAATCAAAAGTCACAATGGCAGAGCCAGACCAAAATGAGGTGAGTTTTCAGCCTAACAAACTGCAACTTACATTAATATGAGGTAAAGCGATAAATACATGTTAATATCTTCCAAGACCATTGGAAGATACTGGTCTAATAATCTCACAAGCACAACAAGAATAGACCATTATTATGAGCCAAAAATATATGTCTAGTGATGTGAGTAGTACATTATTGTAGTTGTTAACTGTCTTTTTGGGTTGGATTTCATCTATAACACATGAACTAAAAATAAATAAACAGAAACTCAGAGACAGCAGTAGTTAAATCGTTTGCCCATCAACTGTATGGTCACCTGTTTCATTTCAGCTCCAGCAAGTGCATTGGGTTGTTGTCCGTGGGTAAGACACAATTTGCCTATACAAATGTGGAGTGTGTAAGTGATAGTGAGTGTTGTGTCGACATTTTATATAAACATGATAATCGACCAAACCAACAAAGATAATCACCAGAATGTTCAGAAATAAGCTACTTATTTCTGATGATCTTAAACAGCTATTTAAATATAGAACCTATTCATAATATTAAAATTATTTATCTGCATTGCATTTTAAAACTGTCAGCAACTTTAATAATTATTGTGATATAATCATTAATCGCAATTAAAAAGTGAACATAGAGGACTGGGAAACAGCAGATTTCAGCAGAACAAGCGAAACATTTAACTCATATATTTTGGTGTATGTAAGAGGGACTGGCTGGTCTGGCAATCGAGTTATAGGTCAGATCAGAGGAGAGGCGACCCTGCTCACAGTAAATGTGTCACTGTGTTTTGGTTTTTTTTCATCTGTAATATTAAATTCATTAATAATATTTAGTGTACTGTAATATTGACAGTGTTTGTCACATTGCATTTAAAATGTATTAATTAAATAAATATGATCCACAGATTTCCTCACAATTATTTTCTATTTTGTTTTATTTTTCAGAATGACCACTTGGATCCATCAGCTGACTTGGAGCACTGGACTAAAGATCAAGTGAGAGAATGGGCTCTCTCACTGGAAGGTGCAGATGACAAAGCTGCAAACACACTGTTTGAGCAGGACATTACAGGACGTAGTCTAATGCTTTTAACAACAGCAGATCTAAGAGACATAGGTGTGAAACTGGGCCCAGCAAAAGTCCTCATTCATGCTAGAGATGAAATGAAAAAGTTAAAAAAGGAACAAACGGATATCTGTTCTGGAAGACCATGTAAACCATACCCTTTTTATAGGTGTCATGACACGTATAGATACGTGGAAGGTAACATTCTGGATGTAACAGAATCTGGGGCATCAGACTTTATTGAACCATGTCATGAATATAAAGCTTTTACCAACACTACAGAGGAAACTAAAATGATCAAGTTTATTTCTGAGGTTATACGCTTTGCAGCTGCCTGCATGAACAGCCGCACCAACGGTACCATCCATTTTGGAATCGGGGATGTGCCAGAATTTACTCATGGTCAAGTGTTAGGTGTAGTTGTTGAGAAAGATAGAGAGGAATATGACAGAAAATTAAGATGTGCTATCCGTCAGTGTTTTGAGGTCAGAAATGAAAAAACAGCCCAAACTTGCATTAAACCTCCTCGATTTGTTAGCGTACTCAACACAAAGAACACAACTTCTGTAAAGTTTGTGATTGAGGTAGATATAGTCCCTGATTCATCATTATGTGGAGACAATATCTATCACACATTCAACTGTAATACCAAAAAGAACAAAAGCAAAGCAAAAGAAGCATCCGAAGGTGAACAGAAGCAGTTCTTTGTTCGAGAAGGGGGCAGCAGTAGAAACCTTCTGGCTCCAACTACAAATGCCAAACCAATGCAAGACTACAACAAGTTTGTTACCAGTGTACCACAATTATTACAACTCCGAAGGCAGGCAGAGGAAAACCACCTGAGTGTAATTAAAAGCCACAACCATGGGTCTAAGCTGTGTCAGATGATCACTGGAGGAACAGGCTCCTTAGACAAGTCTTGCTATGAGCACTACATTATTGTCACCAATAAATCCCACCCCATTCATTTAGACTCCATTGGTTTCCTTGTCGAACTCAATCCTATAGCAGTGCTGGACTTTGATCCCCAGTCTTTTAAAAATGGGCTATGTGAGGGCTTTGAAAATAAAAGTCCTGTTAGTCTCCATTCACCAGACAAGTATAAAATCACAGAATCCGTTGAGGACATTGCAAAAAAATTGCAGCTGACACGAAGTACCAGCTGGGTGTTCTGCAATGGAAAAACTGGTGAAGAGCAGCCCGCGGAGATGAATCTCTGGTTGATGGACAAAGGAGCCTCGGTTCGAAATGTGATTTCTTTTTTATGTCGAAAAGATGTTCTTCGAAACAAAAGGTTTCTTGTTGTTTTTTTACTATTGTCAAGAGTAAATGACAAGATGGATCCTCTTGTGGAGACCTTCTGTACATTTTATCAGGAACTGAAAGGCAAAGAGCAGATCCTTTGTATTTGTGAGAATGAGAATGCATTTACCTTGTGGAAAAACTTGATAGACACTCGCTGTGAAGTGGACATCTCAAATAGATGCATCTATGAGCTCAGCTTTGCAGAGGTCAATGGCACCATCCTGAGCCTTCAGTCAGAGAACCGCAGGAAGAGCCGATTCCTCCCGGGAGCTGGAGGGGGCAGAGTGCTTCTAGAGAAGAAAGTGGAGCGCCAGCTCACTACACTGGATGTTGTTTGTGTGAATCAGTGTGAAGGAGGAAATGAAGACCAAGTCTCCATCGAGCAGAACTTCTACAGAGGGGGAGACGTGTCCTGGTGGAACTTCTATTTCTCAGAGCAGCCTGGCTCCATGCCGTTTATTAAAAGGGACAAATTTGTTTACATAGTTGACACACTCATCCCAGACTTGTGTTCCTTGAGAAAAGCCTGTGTCCTCTTGAACCTCCTCCATGTACCTGGATGTGGTGGAACCACTCTGGCCAAACACACTCTGTGGACTCTCCGAGAAAAGTTCCGCAGTGCTGTGCTTATTGACAACGACGCAGACCCAGTTACAGTGGCAGAACATGTGGTCACCCTCCTGCAGTGTGGCTGTAAGGAGCAAGAACCCCCAGTGCCTGTGTTGTTGATGATAGATGATTTCGAAGACATGGAGAAGGTCTTCAACTTACAACAGCTCATTGAGAAACAGTGTTTGAGCAGCAGTGTCCAGTCCAGGTCTCCACAGGTGATCCTCCTCAACTGCATGAGGTCAGAACACATTTCTGGTCCAACTGATCCAACTGAAGACACTGTATTCATTGGCAATAAACTCACAGATGATGAGCAGAAACAATTTGATCAGAAATTTGTAGAAATGGAAAAAAGACATTCTAAAAAAGACACTAAAACCTTTTATGGATTCATGGTCATGAAAACCAACTTCGACATTAAGTACATTAAAAGTGTTGTTCAACACACCCTTCAGAAATTTGACATGGAGCAAAAACATGCGCAGCTTATAGCGGTGTTAGCACTAATCAGTGTTTACTGCAAACATGCAGCTCTGTCTCTCTCTTTGTGTGAGGAATATCTTAGTCTGCAGCCAAAGCCATGTTTGGGAGACAATGAGGTTGAAGAGGGATTTCAGCAGTTTTCAACTTTAATCTTGTCCTGTAACATAAGATCTAAGGTTTTGTTTAAAGGAGTTAGAATGATCCATTCACAAATTGCATTGCACTGCCTGAAGGAAATTAACGTAACACACAAAGTCAGCAAAGCAGAGATTGCTAACTTCATCTTGACTACTGATAAGCTTTATGACTGCACACAAGGTAAAAACAGGCTCATGCAGGATGTTCATGACATTTTAGTTAAAAGGTATCCTTTTGAACAAGAAGCTCAACCTTCTGTTCTCACCAGTCCCTCACATTACAAACCCATCAGCTGTACTGAACAGGATGCTTCCTGTCCAGGGAACAAGGAGGATAAAAAAATTGAGTCTCGGTTCTCACCCCTCATTCAAGATATTGAACGTGAAACTCCAGGGTTGGAGGAGAGTGTTCTTATACATGCTTCCAGTAGGTTTCAAAAAGATGCTATTATTTCTCAGTTACTAGCCCGGTATTATTACCTAAAAAGGAAAGATTTTATTGAGGCAAAAAAATGGGCAAACACATCCAAAAAAATGTCACAAAACAGCTCATATATCTCTGACACCACAGCTCAAGTTATGAAGCATGAGCTGAAATATGCCATTGCACGTGAAAACTTTACCAATGACCCTAAAGTACTTCATAGACTTTTGAAACTCGCCAAATCTGCCGTGGGTGCATTCAAAGAAACTCAACAACTTGCAAAGCACGAGTCATTTCAGAGGTTACAATCCAAAAGAGACTACAACCCTTTAAATACCTCTGGATTCCTGGGAGAGATACAAGTGTGTGTACACATTATTGAAATGCTTGAAAAGATCCCTTTATTCTCTACTGGCAAGGTTCGCCATGACCTTTTGTCTTCCATGCTTTCTGGAAGCACAAAACTTGATCGACTTAAATCCTTCGATCCTGAATATAAGAAACATTTACAATTCTACAAGGTTCTTGAAGAATTTTCTGATACACTGCACAATCTCAAAGACGTGATGAAATATAATTTTAACTTCCTTGACAAATTTAATGTAAACCTGGGATCTAAGTTTGGGATGAAAGAAAGCCATGACCAAAGAGTTAAAAGTGAGCTTTCCCGATGCTTTGAAAAATTTGCACAGCTTTTCTGCTTGACAGAATCAGAAGATTTGTTTAACAAAAGCATGAGCACTAAATTGAACCTGCACAAGGCCAGGCAATTCATTGAGAAGGAGAAAGTTGATACATACTCTGGAATTTTGAATTGCCTTTCAAATGACAATAAACAGGAAATCTTGGGTAAAATTGTTGATGCTTACAAATTTATTTACAACTCTGTCAATTGTAGTCCTGTGGAAAAAATGAACTACATCTACATGAATGTTGTGCTCAGTTGTATCGATCAGAAATTGATTGAGCCATTTCCAGAGCTGGTTAAAATTCTTTGCAAATGCCTTAAGGATCCATTGCTAAAGTCTGATTTGCCTCTCTACTTCATAGCAGTCCTTCTGTTATGGCCAGCGCAACAGCGACATTTAATCTTGGCAGAGAGTGCTGAACTGCGGAGTTACATCACACATTTGAAGACCGCTTTTCACACTGAGATGAAACAAATATACAATGGCAAGACCGCAATTGTCCATTTCTTCCTGGGAAAAAAGGCTGGTTATGAACGCATAGTGCATCTGGGAGAAGTCAAACGATGTAGCAAAGCAGAGAAGGAACAATTTGCCACCAAATGGGAAAATGGAGTGATATGGAAAAACCCCAAGGTACAAGAGCTTCTTTGCAGAGTAACTGGGCAAGTGAAATACAAACACATTCTGGTCCATACTGGTAATCCTGAACAAAATGTTGAAGTCACACCACAATTCCAAAGTCAACTCCGACGTTACAGAGAGGGCTCCACTGTATCATTCTTTATTGGGTTTTCCATGAAAGGGCCTCTTGCAATTGACATTGACCAAAATTAAACTACATTAAAGTAGGACTCACGAGCAGTGTGATGGGACTCTATTGTTCTTATCCTTCCAGAAAAGTTAGCATTTAAAATCACTATTTATCAGCCAATGTTCTTAAAACATAACTTAAATACAATTTAACCATTTAAAAATCAAACACGCTAATCTTGTTGCAGATCCCTGAATGTAATGTAATGAATGTAAAATTATACTTTTGTCAATCAAATGTTGTCTTTTGTCCAACACTTGACATTTTATAATTTTGTTTGTTTTATGATTTATGAATTATTAAATGTAAAAAAAAAAAAAAAAATACTTGAGTGAATTGAGTGTTTTGTTTTTATTTATCTTATCCATAGCACTGTTGCCATAATAATACAAATTCAAACCAAGATAAATCAATAATTAAAAGTGCCTAAAATGGAGCCTATAAACAGGAAGCTGAAACTACTTGTACCCCCATTTGAGAAAACCTCTAAATAATAATGTTGTGTATTTCATCAGATGTATAGCAAACAATCCATAACAGTTTTAACATCACTTTTGTTTTAGTTAATACTTCATTTCTCCACCCATCTGTTAAATTATATCTACTCTCGTCCAGCAGAGGTCAGTGTAATATAATGTTTTTCCAGAATGACGAGAGTGAAAATGTGGTATTTACCTTTAACAATTTTATTTAAAGTCATCTTTCTGGACACTCAAGGACACCGTACAAACCCTTAATAGACAATTAAACAACAATTTATCAATTTAACATTCAAACTATTTATTCTTATCTAATCTCACACTAATAAGCATACCTGTATACTTAAAAAGACTGAAAGTATATATGAAATGAAACTGATTAAATTAAGCTATACTTAATTGTTCCTTAAGGGGATTAATGGTTACTATCAGTGCAGTTTTAATTTTATATGTCTTTGCATCATCTTCAGGTATTGAGCTATAGCCTTGATCAGGACCTTAGCTGGAAAATGTTCTGCTTTGTCATTGTGTTAATATTATTGTTCTATTGTTGCTTAAATATAACCTAAACCTTTGTGAAATGTGCTAGTTTAGAAATATAAAATTAATTCACCATTAGGTCAAAGCATCTCATAAAACAGTATCTTGTGGAGTTCCTCAGTCAGGCTTGTTGCAATACCATTAAAAGCCAGCAGAGGGCAGCACCTCAGGCCCGCTGCTCAGACTTCTAAAGTGGAACCTGAAATGACTGGTTAATAAGTTTTTAAATATCCATCTATTTTAGCAATTACATTACAAGAGAAACAAGCTGCTGCGAACCTCTCATACAAAAAAACTCATCTGTGTATTTTATCACTCCTAACAAATGGTACATGCAGAGTGAAATAATTTAATATTGTTTTCTCCTCAATTCTGATACCATTGATTTATACAAATATCATTGAGATAAATTAGGATTTCACACCAGGTGAGTCAGCACAATTCACGTTACCATAGTGATAATATGATAACATTTAGCAGTGGTTGTAAATGCATGTATTTATTGTTAATGTGTCATGAACTCCCCTATTAATCGTGCACTATGAATGGGTATATTGAGATCGCTAATGCTCCTATCATCGGTACTCTTCTACTAAACTACAATGTTGCATTTACTAATTTAACGTTCTATAAAATTTAAAGCTCTCATTTTGGTAAAAAGCATCATTCTCTCAAAAATTTTATTAAAAAAATGTTCACTCCAGATTACATCAGGTAAGTAATTTATGTAATGAAACGTCATCAATAATTTAGGTATTCTGTAGTTCATAACTAGCCTTGGCTAACTCATTTATGGTGATGGAAATCCCTGAACTTAATACAATCATAGTTTTTTTCTCTTTAACACATATACAATAAACATTAAAGCAGCAGGAAGTTTATCATTACAGTGAGATGGTCAGGGTCCTGAGGAATTACCCTCACTGACCAGTTTATGAGGTAATTGTAATAACTCAGCCTTAATTTATCTTTGCATACATGAGAAGAGCTCCTGGAATGACATCTGACCTAGACTCTTTGTATTATGTCAATTATTATATAAACTACAATAAAGGAACAACCTAGAAGTGGTGCACAGACCCTTATCATGTATGGATTCTGAATGAAATGTGTGATTGTCGTTATGTACTGTATGTAGTCCTGTTTTTTGCTTGTGTCCCTTTGACACAATCCATGGAGAATTTGGTTTTCCTTAATATTTTAGTCACAGCTAAATACAATAGTTTACTATGAGTATTTTATGGTTTAAGTGAGACTGAAACTTTTTGGATGTGGAAAGTCATCAGCATGATTTCATGGAAATAGAAAGTTAAAATCATACTATGGGATATTCTTCTTAGAGATAGATGAGGTTTGCAGTTTGTGGAGATGCAAGTCCACTCAGAGTAATATGCAGGGCTATAAAAACATTCAAATTGGAAAAAAAATGGCTAAAAAGTTACACAGTGGGTCTTTGAGATTGACTGGGTTATTATTGTCTTGTAGGAACCTTCAAACCCAGTGACCCGTCAGGAGCAGTGCAGCACCATGGGAACCTTGTCCAGATCTCCTGATATCAAGAGAACGATGTCACCTTACACAAAGTAAGTAGATTTTTTCTTACTTTTTTTGGACAGGATTCCTTCAGGTAAAATGTGGGTGTGTGGTTGACAAAAGTCAGAATTTCACAAATTATTTATATTTATTTATTTTTTTATCATTTTGATGGAATCCAATTTCACATATTTCTGGTGGTGGAAAATTATCTGCGTGATTCCATGAAAATAGAAAGTTAAAACCATAGCTACTTCGGAACATTCTTCATGGAGATAGATTCATTTTATGTCATAGTGTGAAATGTTATAGGCAAAGGAACAACATTTCCATGGAGACAAGCAGGTGAACAAGCAGGTTTGTGGAGATGTGAGCCCACAGAGTAGGGACACATGTATTTCAGTGCAATAAAAATAACCAAAATTAGTCTATTTTATAACTAAAATGTTACAAATCTTGTCAGGAGCCGTGCAGCGACATGGGAACCTTTTCCAGATTTCCTGATATCAAAGAGATGACGACATGAGGACCCGAGGCTTGTAAGTTGTAAATTTTTTCTAACTTTTCGACTTGCCGTGTATTCCCGTGGACAGGGTGACTTCAGGTAAAATTTGAGACCTATGATGATAAATGCTGTTTGTCCCTTCTTCCCACTGGGCCTAAACAGCAGAATAAAGGCTTTTAGAGTCAGATGAAACCTAGTGTGGACAGTCATAAACAAAACATGCATTACGAAGAACCCTTGCCTTCTACTTTGTAAATCAGTGCACTGATTTTAACTACAGGCTCTGAGCGCTGGGTCGGAAAATGTTTGTTCGACATCAGAAAGCGCCTTCAATTATGTTTCCGCCTACTTAAAGAATCACAAAAACAACAGGCCAGCAGATCCATGTGCAAAGAATTAAAGAAGGCGAGATTAAGGAGCGCTTCATCAGTGGAGAAAAAAGGGCTCCAAACAGGATAAGAGCATATTTCAATTTGATTAAATAGTTTGGCTCTTAAAAGCATAGGATCGTTACTTTGTAGTTGGTGAAAAGTGAAGAGATGATATCAAGTGAATGCCTCTGTAATTAAAGTCAAGACAACAGAGAATGACTTGGACAAACATTATTGATATGGACTCACAAATGACCAAGAACATAATGATTAGTGGGGTAATGAAACTCTAAAAGTCGTAAAAATGTGTCAAAATGGGACAGATATTCAGTAGTGCAAGTGTATTTCTGTATGTGTGATTTAGTTGTGTGTGAATGAGAGAAAAGGGGTTAAAAAAGTGTTGTTGTTTTTTTAATATATAGTTTAGTTGGAATACCAGTCATTCAAAGAGACCTAGTTTACTATGCCAGTGAATTTAACTTTATTAGTAGACTACCTTTTATGCATTAACAAGAACAAAATGCTGTTAACATAATCCACACATTTCCTTTGAGAGAAAATACTGGGCTGGGACTAACAAGTAATTTTCTGTAGCACTGTGTAAAATAACTTAAACTAAATAATAACTCCACAATGAAAAATAGACCTACATAAGGTGGTCCTCTATACTATAGCCGCCACTATGAAATGACTAGAGACCTTAAAGAAATACTGCTTGACTGTGGATTTTCAAATCTTGAATAACCCATTAGAATTATCATAACTCATTAGCATTTTACTGTGTTTTTACGCATGAAGTAACTTTTACGCACAGCGGTCCAACACCCAACTTTTACGCACACTCAACTTTTACGCACAGCGGTCTAACACCTAAACTCAATTGTTACTTTTACTCTAGGCCCCTTTCTCCAAGCCGATTCAGAATGCAGTTTAAAAAAAAAAAATCGAACAACAAATGAAACTTTACCCCAACTTTTCCTTCCCCTCAGCTTCCAACTGCTGGATTGGGTTAGGCCCGTCCCATCTGGCGCAGCAAATGGCCCTACTCACCGGGGAGCTCAGGGGGGGGACGAGGGGAGGAGGGGGGGAGGCGAGTAGGAGCCCGAGGAGGAGACGAGGAAGAAAGGGGGGCAGGATTGAAAACAGATCAGCAGAAAGGGACGATCCCAACACCAGCGCGTGTTTCTGCTCCAACTACCACCACAACACGCCGCGTACGCACACCGACTTCCACCCAACGCTCCAATTCTCAGCGCATACTTTTTGACCATGGATCTTACGCCAAAGTTTACCGCCACTACTGCTACTTCTTCTACAACTTATTCCCTCGCATCGCTCTGACTCAGGACAGTCCGGGGATACAGAGAGAAAGTAGAGGAGGAGGAGGAGGAAGAAGGAGCTAATGCCGGGCAAACTGCTCCCAAACTTTCCCCAAGTCGCTTCATGGAGTTTTTAACGCCGCTTGTACGTCGCGTTTTGAGTTTGCAAGTTTGTCCCTGACTCCAAAGCGAGTGGAAAGCAGAATAAAAGAGAGTTGGAGAGGAAGAGGAGACGTACCGGTAGTTAAAAAAAGGCGGTGAGACGCGACAGTAGTAGAAGGTAAGGAAAAGTTTGAGTTTGAGAGATGCTCGCACGCTGGTTTGTCCCTACTTTTTTGTGTTTGCCCGTTCTGTTAAATGTACTTGTGCGGAGTGGGGCTTCTCGTGTTGCTTTGCGTGTCAGCGGCAGATGAGGCTGCGCGCAGTCAGCTCCACATCTCTTTTGCACTTTGAACTTATCTGACACAGGAATCCAAAAAATGTTTCGTCCTGCAACTTGATCCATATGGGAAGAGATGTGATCAGAAAGCACGGCGCCAATCCCTCCCTTTTCACTCCCCACTGAGGCTTTTTTTTTCCTTTTTTTTGTAATATAGGAGTTATTGCATTGCCTAACAACTTTCAAACTATCTCCTGTCTCTTTCATTTTTTGACTATCACGTAAATTATAGACTGTTCATAGCGCGTTTTGCATCACGTGTTTTTGCATTACGCGCGTACATTGCATTTACTTTGTTTTGTGGTGTCAACTTTTAAAAGCACCTCTGCAAATCTGAGTGTCCTAAAATAATCCAGTTTGTACTTGGAGTGGATCAGACTTGGCAGTAGCCTACATTTGTTATTATCTGAAATTTGCCAGCACATTTTGACTTTGTGCACCAAATATTTGAACCAAACCTTTATTCAACATTTCTCTTAGTGACAGTTTGAAATGAAGTTGACCTTTTAGGAAACCTGTTTAGTTATTTTCAGATGCATTGAAAGTGTTAATTGCCAATTAGCATTTTCTCAACTTACTTAAGAACCACTTCCAAATGGACTAACCTCCTTATCCTATTTGACTTCTATGCATTTCAAAGAACATGCAAATCTAGTCACAACCTCAGCTTAGAAAATCTGCCTCGCAATCATTAGCAGTATTTCAAATTTTAGAGTTATTTCATACTTTTGCTTACTTTTGCTTCTTGGTGTTTGCAGTATAAAAAGAGAAAAAAAGTACTGTGTGGAATGCAGTAGCAGCGCAGGGTCCCGAACGCAAGGAGATGTGTACTTATTGTTGAAAGATTCACGGTTTACTGTTTGCTTTGGAGTGGAAGTAGTCAACAAACACTTGACGCCTTTGTGTGGACCCTTAAAGCTCCTATATTTGCTATTGGCTTTTTGGCCTCTATCAAACAGGCGCTGTGCTAATGATCTCCAAACCCATGTGCAATGGAATTATCAGTCCTACTTTTTGTGCAGTTAGTGAGTTTTTTGATTTTGCTCTGAATTTGAGCGCGTGGAAAAGTTGTTCAAGCTTATCTCCTTTGCTTTGGCTCATTATTCTGAAAAGCGATGTAAAGTTTGAAGTCTGTACTACGTTTTTGATTGAGAGTAGATTAAAAAAGTTCTAGTTCTGTCTATTAATCTTAGTAGTACGCATTGTAAGAGTTAGTAAAGCCTTCCAAGTTATTAAAGTTATCCAGTGCAGCGGAAGCAGTTATATTTTTCTTTTTTTTTTTCAAATTACATGTTAGTAAAATGCATAGTTTGTATATTTGCTTCTGTATGACATTTATGCTCCAAAATATTTTAATATTACATTTGCTATTTGCTTATTTACTTGAGAGTAGTGTCAGGTCTAAGATGATCAACTTTCTTCCGTAGCAAAAATCTATTCCAAACTTGTCAGATATGTGAGCTCTCAAGGTTTCAAAACTTTCCAGTAACTTCGAGAAAATCTTCGATACATACAGTATATTTCACTGTTAGCTTAAAATTCATCGACTTTTCTGTCCAGTACAAGTGTGTTTTTCTGCTTCACACGATGACAACTCCGCGGTCGAGGTTGGACACAAGAAAGAAGGAAGGAGGGGGTCTATTGCCATTTGCATGAGAAAAAAAGCGGCGAAAAGTTTTAGTGCATTTGCCCATTGTGAGGAATGAAGAGTTCCAACAGTTAGGGCCTATGGGTACTGAAAGGCCCGAAGAATGGATGAGCCTATTCAACTCATTCAAGGCTTCAGTCTTGTAGGGAGGGGGGGGGGGGGGTCTCTGCTGCGGCAGCCTTCACCGACCCATAGTAGCCGTGTCACTTTCATCTCCACAGTCCTTCTGTTGTAAACGCCATTGCACGATTTTTTTTTCTCGCACATCTCTGTATGCCTTGCTTTTCATTGATCCTGCTTCCTTATAGCTTACGGCATTTAATGAAGCAGATACTGGAAAAGCAACGACTGTTTTTTGTGTTGGAAGGAAAGAAGTAGTTGAAGGTGGCGACGATGGAGGTGGGGGGCGTTATGGACTTTAAAAAAAAAAAAAGAAAAGCAAATTCCGATGAAGTCTAGCGTACAGGGACCGAGAGTGACTCTAAGAAGAAGGGGGAGAGATGGGGGTGAGGAGGAGGAGCGATACCCCCCCTCACCCCACCCTACCCCACCCCACTAGGCCGGCCCTCCTACTACCTCAGAAAAGGGAAAACCACCCACTCCTGCTGAGTAAACTCAAAAGTGCAGAGGAAAAAGAAAATTCCTCAAAGCAGTGCGTCTTTGGGACATAACTCTGAAGATATATAAAGCCATTGAGAGAAGCCAGTCGTGAACATTTTTGGATGGGAACGGTTGGGCAGTCGTAAGAGGTGGTTGGGGCCGGTTGTTCAGAGGAGCGAGTGAACCTTTGACTCAGAGTCCTCCCGTAGCGCCTCGTAAATCTGCCCTCACATAAACATTTAGTCTGACTGTAAAGGCCTGAGTCGAAAAGTGCTTCTTTTGGATTGTCACCCTGTGTCCGAGCCGTTCCTGTTGTTGTTTGAATTTTGGACAGATTCACAAAAGGATAATAGTCACCGAACCGAACACAAGAAAAATAAGTGTGTTATTTTTTTTAGTTTAATTATACACAAGTTGGTAGGTACATAATCTAAAAACATGTATTGTTACAGTGTGTGGGATCACCTCTCCACAGACCTGACTTGTAATTTGGCCCGGAGACACCACCTGCTTGGCTCCATTGAGATAGATATATTTAATGCATATACTAGACCCCCCCCTGCACCAAAAAAGTTATATTGTGTACATTTTTTTGGAATATTTTTGAAATACTCCAAGTGACTGTTTATAAGAAATGTATGTTTTTAATCATTTTAATCTAAAAGCTTCTTACTTCATTCTCGTAGGGCTGTATTATATAACTTAAATTGTGAATGTTTGAAGATCATCAGAAGGATTGCTTAGTGGTGACAGTCTTTCCTCAAAGCCATTCATTTCTTGTTTATGTTCCGGTGATCGTCACGTCCTCAAAATACCCTTACATCTAGTGCACTTTACTTTCTCCGCATCCCTTTCCTGGAACCAAGAAGCGCCGTCGCCGATTGAAGTTTACTCAAGTGAAAGTTTTGAATTGACGAGACCCCAATGGCCGCTCAAGAGGCTGTAAAAGGCACCTCCGCGTTCAACGATGCCACCGCCGCCCGTCCCAGTCCAAACCCACTTCACCGTCGCGCGAAAGTGGACCAGGCGAGAGGGAGATGGCTGTTTACATTCATGTGTAGAGCACTTCACTGCATCTCATCTCCTTTTGGCTACGTCCCGAGGGTGGGCGGTGGTGGGTGCCGGAGGTGGGCGACACGGCTTGTTTTAACGCCTGTTGTCTTAGGCCCCCTCCAGGCGTCCCGTTCTTTCTCCCCTCGAGTGAGTGAGGTTAAAGAGGCTCCAATCATATCCGCCGTGAAGCACTGAGGTGGGCTGTGGGAGTGGGGGGTCAACCTGTTAGGAACCCCCACCCTTTTTTACTCTGGAGCTGAGGAGTGGGTACTCTCCAGTGGGTAGTGCTCTCCAGTCTCTCCATAGGAACCTGATGATTGTAGATAGTGGATAACTGGCTGGTGGTAAGACTGCTCTTTTTAAATTGAGAAGCTTTTACTATTACCTTTTATTTGACAGCTGTATTGTCATAATTTCCTTGTAAATGACATTCCACCAGCTTTTTTGTTGCCACCATGGTTTGACCTACAGGAAGGTGCCTAACTCTACTCGTACCTTAACTGCACGATATCGCAATTTCCAAATTATAATTGATTTGCACTGTTTTGTTGGTGACAGGTGAATGGATAAATTGGAGTCACTGGGGAGTTGGTGGTTTTAAAAGGCAGATTAAAGAGCTAGAATCATATTTACACTTAGCACATAGCATCAATTTCAAGCAGTGTTTTAGTAAAGGCCATTGTCACATCAACATGGGGTCCATCGTATTAAACATTCTGCGTAATTTAGAATGACTTGGGTAATTCCTTTCGTTTTCCAAAGACTGGATTCTCTCTTTAGTCGTAAGCTCTTAACATTTAAATTCCAGTTACGTCTTAGTCATCGAACACATGTAATACGTTTGGAATGTCAACTTTAAAAGTCTATCGCCTCTGAAAGACAAGAGAACATCCCAACTGTCTGGTCTTGTATACAGGTGAAAGCGCTGTGAATCATTCCCTTACATTAAACAGCGCTGCTCTGGACCTCTTACAGTTCTTTCTCCAGACACTTCTCTCACTCTTTAAATCACGTACTGAGTCATCGGAAGCCCGTTTTCCCAATAGCACTAACATCATCATTGTCTAAGGATCCACAAAGGAACAATGGTGGTCGCGGCTCGAAAGTTTTGTGTGCAAAAGCCAGTCCAGGTCACAGCAGGTCAGCTTGTTTGGAGAAAAGAGGGGGATGGGAGATGGTGATTCATTATCTCAACACAAGATAAACTCTGCAGGACAATGAGAAAGGTCTATTTTGAAAGAACAAATGCTTTTATGTGGAACTTTTTCCCTATAGAACAAGTTTGCTTTTGATCCTAAATTTGGGTTTATGCTAATGTAAAGACTATAACCCATTCTTTTTGCAAAATTACCACATAATTCAGGTATATAAAGTTAAGTTTGTTCGGAAACCATTTTGGATACCAACCAATAAAAATCTCAGCATTCAATATTTATTTGCCTTTTGCCCCCTAATAATCTCCCTCATTGGCATTAAAAGCTCATTAGCTCTAAGCCTTTGTTAGAACTGCAAACAAATCAGATTTCCCTCGCAAATCTTTAGACAGACTTTCCCTCTTTTTTGTTTGTAAGCAATCGGATAAGGTTTTTGCTGGACAGAAAGTGGTTCTATTATGAGAATCGGAAACGATGTTGACTCCAATGTAAGGTGATTTAAATAAAAGGATTTACAAGAACAAAGTACAAAAACAAACAGTTGCACCGCACAGTGTAATTTGGTTTGGCTATGCATAGGTCTAAGAGATAACATGTCACTGTAAAGATGTGAATGCTTTGACTGGAATGTTCCACAGTATGGCGTTAAACTATCCATTTTTAGTGTTTTTAAAATGAGTACTCTTACAGTAAGTGATGTCGTCTCTCCACAGAGCTGACCTGTAATTTGGCTTGGTGACTGCAGCTAGTCTCCGTGAAGATAGATATGTTTAATGCCATACTGTGAGGCTTTCTAGATGCGTAGGTGTACCTTTACGCCACACATTTAGAAGACCACCAATCAGTGTTCTAACTTTCTGCTTATTTGCTGGTTTAAATGCGGTTTCCTAACATGATTAAAATCAATTTTCCATTTGCCAAAATTGATTTTCTCTGGCAATTTAACCAAAACCAAACAGTTGAAAACGGGCTTACAGGCACACACAGATCTTGCTTTTGCTTTAACTGTATCATTAGCACTTCCTCATCAAACATCCCACAGGGCCCTCTGTGTGACCACAAGCTTTCGCGATAGACTTGCGGACAATGCTGTATTGTATTCCGTGTTTGCAGCCTGCTCTAATCTGATGCAGAAGCCTAGATTGGGGTCTACGTCGAGGCCAATGACAGCAGCCAACTTCTAGAGAGAGAGAACGATAGAGAGAAAGACAGAGAAAGAGAGAGTGGGCTGTGTTTGCGCTGCTAACTCCACGGTTTGTCTTGAGGATGGGGAGGGGAGAGGCTAACAAGTTTGTATGTTATGATTTACACTGGGCCCTCACGCAACTACAAAGCACCAAAGCCGGCATAGCCTTCAGGGCCAGATAGGCACGGCTTTCTTTCCGTACGACGTGAGATATTAGATTCCCAATTGTGCTGACTCGAAGCCAAGCCACAGTCTCCTCACTGATACAAGCCGGAGACAAGCAGGCAATAGTCAGATTTAAAGACATGTGGTTGTCTTTAGCACAGAAACGCGCCCCTCCTCTGCCGTAGCCACTATCATCTCCCCGGTTCCTCCATTCTATCCAGTTGGGCTGTAAAGAAATTCTTGGTGGACGAAAGACATGCCCTGCTGATCGATTGGTTGACTAAAAAGGGGGCGTGGTAAAAACTCTCAAAACTATTATGTATCTTTATGTATCTGAGCCAAACTGCTCTCACAAGACTACACCTGCACGGGAGTTCATGCAAAAACTTACTTCATGCAGAAAAAAGCACTAGGAAACAATGTATTTATATAAAAAACAGATTAAACTTATGAATCATGAGGTAAATGTGTTTTTTTAAACATGTAAATACCAAATAATACCAAATCTTCAGCACATTCACTCACTAACTTTTTCTTTCTGCTGTTTCCGCTACTGTCTTATATAAACCCTAATAAAATGATTGACTTATACAACGTTTGGTCAACTTAGACACCATCGATTAATCAACTAAAAGACTACAGCCTTTACTACCCCGTTCGTGTCTGGCGCTCTGGCTGCGGGCCCAAAGTACTTCGCTGTAGTGTTTTGTAATCATCTCATTAGAGGAGGGGAAAGTGGGATGAAAATGGTGCCTGTTATGTGCCGGGGCCATCTTTGTGCTCGCTAGCTTCACATGCGAGAGTCTATATCATGTCGAGGCCGCTCGCATAGTGAACCCAGCGCGGGGCAACAGGTGGCTGCAGCGGAGTGAGCCAAGCAGGAGGAAAGTTTATGGAGACAGAAGATCATTACAGTGCATTTGTGCTATTAAAAGGCAGGGGTTTTTTTCCATTTTACTGTACCAGATGACATTTTAAAGACTAAAAAGACAATGCTATTTCCTGTTTATGACCTATGTGTGTGTATGGTTACTGTCAAAATTTCTAGAAGTTGGTAGATAAAACTTCCAGACATGATCCAAAGTTCATATCTCTTTGTAATATTAACAGATGTAAAGGTTTGTTCTTGCAGTGCGATCCAAGTAGGAACGAGTGTGCTACGGGCAATTGGACATGTCAAAATCACAATCTTTTTCTTAAATTAATTTCAGTTCATACGTTTTCTGAAGCTCATTGGGAACCGCATTAGCTCCGACCAGTTTCTTCGTTTTCCTGCCTCTACTTCAACCAGTGTGGTCCAAATGGTCAACCAAAGTGTGCCAGTTCACTCCAGTTTTTAGCACCAGCCTTTGATGCAGTGCTTTAACGAAAGGAAACGACAACCGCCACCTGATGATGTTTTGTGACAAATGTTGCGATCTTCTGAAGCCAGCACTTTTGCGCTTTGTTTACCCCCTGACTACAAATGCCTGTCTATTGAAGAAACAAACAGATGTCATTATAAAGCATATCATGAGGGTTTTTGTGTCAGTGCTGCTTGGGTATTTTTAATCGAGCGGTTTAGCCAATGCGACTTGAAGCGGAGATCAGACCTTGGAGAAAGAAGTGTGAATATTTTTTGCGTTAAAAGGCAATTATTAACAGTCCATATCGTTCGCATTCAGGAAATAAATACTGAGAATTGACTCCGTTTTGATTTGTTTTGATGAAATAAAAAATATCCCCTGAAATGCATGGGATTCTTTTACTAGGTTTTCGCAATTGACCGATGTTTTCTCGAATGTTGACGCTCTTGGACCTATAGGCGTTAGAGCCATCTCTAACGCACGATAACAATAGATCTTTGAAAGCATGCCAGATACCACTTTTGATTTGGTTTTTGATATTCTTTCAGCTGCCAGAACCACAAGCTACTGTTGGTTAAGTACAGCCGGCGGTTATTGACAGCTGAGACGCTTTAGAGTGAGTGCTAACAACACATTTAGCGCGATGACCCTGGCCAAATGTTTTAGGGGAGAGAGGAAGCCGACTCGTCTCTGTGGCACCGACGACAGCTGTGCTCTTTACGCACACGCACTTCTGCTTCCACTGCAGTGTCACGGGTCACTATAGCGGGCAGTCAGCTGAGGTTTGGCAGCCGCTAGGAATTTTAATGATTTGGTCTTCTACTGAGAAACATTTCAAAAAACATATATGATTGATAACATTTTTCATCAAAACCCATCACCGATTCTGTGTTATTTGCTTTTCTATTTTGATTTTTAGATTTGTCCAATGCATTTTAACCACATCAGGGCAACTGTTACGGTCATTTTTATTTAAACGGTCTAAAACTGTTGTTGTTGTTGTCAGAACTCTCGCCGTTACTCGATAGCGCTGAATGTTGGTTACTGAACTAATTCCTGGGTTTGCGCTTTTTCATGACTTTTTACCGTTCAAAACCTAGGCTATTTTATTTTAAATTGCTACATCAACAGTCCTGGCTTTTCATCATTCTGAAACCCAAGATTGTGCTAAACTGTCTTGAACTTTTAGCTATCCCCTTACTAGCAAGTCCAAGTTGTTGGTTTTATTCAGTCACTCTACTGTTCCTTTGACTTGCGAAACATCTTTTGGCATTCTGTTTGCTTTATGCTAATATGCTAACACAAACAATTGTTTCAACAAACTCAGGATGACACTCTTCCAGTCCATTAGCTTAAGTAAGGACATGTTTCTTCAGTTTGTGCCCAAGTTTGTTAGCTAGAACTAGCGGATCTAAAGCTATGCTAACACCCTTGCTTGTTGCGTTTTGGCTTGGTTTATGCCACGAGCTGCCCTCATCCTCCCTGTCTGTACATTGCGGTTCTTCCATCCTCCGTTCCTGGTGGATTCCTCCCTGGCTGAGGTCGGGGCTGGTGCGTGGGCCGTGAGCTCCACATCTGTTTCGTGTTGGTTCGAAGGAGACGAGAGATCAACCACAGGATATTGCCTTTACTAGAAGGAAAGGTCAGGTCCAGGGGTGGAGTAGGAACTCATCCACGAGACTTTTCTCTTGCTGTTTTAGATGCCTTTTATATTACATCAGTTGTTAGATGCTCATTACAATGTATCCCCGGCAATCCCGCGGATGCTTGGGTTGTGGTTTAGGATTTGAGTCCCTGATGGTGGAGTTCAGAAAAGTCCAAGAAAGTAAATTGTGGCAGGAAAACCTTAAAATATAAATGGGCTGTTCTGCTTATACCCCTCTGGGAGTGTCTAGTAGTGAAACTTTGGATCAAGAGAACGGTAGCCCTGTAGGGACACTCTTTCGCCCATTTAGAAATCACAATAGAAATACTTGATGTTTTATTGGAGACTGCAAAAAAGACTTTGATTTAAATAGTTAAGCAATCTAGTGCTTAAGCTGCTTTTCTGTAAACATTTGACATTTTTGATAGCCTAGTTTAGA
The DNA here is from genome assembly GCF_009829125.3 of Periophthalmus magnuspinnatus. Lineage (NCBI taxonomy): Eukaryota > Metazoa > Chordata > Actinopteri > Gobiiformes > Gobiidae > Periophthalmus > Periophthalmus magnuspinnatus. The sequence goes on from NC_047146.1 coordinate 14,713,422, forward strand.
AATGAGTAAACTTTGCAAATATCAAAACTGTAAAAAAAAAAATTGTTTTCCTATTTTTGAAATGCTTTTGGAATCGCTCTTGTCAACATCGTATTATAATCATTATCAATATATGAATACACCTTCAACTTACCTTTGGAATACTGTATTTTACCATTAATCTATGTAAACAGGTTGGGTTACAGAGCCATCTTTTGCACTTAAAAAGCCCACCTAACAAACCCCTTTGGCCTAGTTTTGAGCACCACCGTTCTTTCTGCTTGACTGACTGCACTCTATACCCCAGTGACAGGCTCTAGTGATGTTGTTTAAGCCTATGAATCAGGCTGATGGCCAAAGCGCCGCTGTCGGGCCTCTCCAGCCGACTGCATGTGTGACCTCCTGGACCCCAGTGGTAAATCCTAACAGAGTTTCACCAAAGACAAGTGATTCACCCCGAGAGAATGTGTCCCGGCCCAGTTCAAACCTGCCCCGGCCGTAGGGTCTCTGAGCGCTTCCATCCATTACACCACATCGTCTGTCAACAAAAACATTCACATGCAACATATGGAATTTGTTTGATGATTTGTTTAATTTAGAGACCAAATGTGACAATGGGAAAGCATCATGTGTACAAATCTACGTTTAAGTATCTGGACATGCAAAATATAAATTAGAAATGTTAGCAGAATTCATTTTCGGAAGACTCAGTTTCCACTTTCTTTCCTTGCATTTAGAGATATTTTTATAATGGTAAAGTTAATTGGTGCTAACAACGATGCACTTTAATCAGTTTGAGTTATAATTATTTTGGTAACTTAAACATGTACTATGTTACTTTTATGGTGGAGGGTGATCAACCTTCTTTTGTCCTTGAAGATGTTACTGCTTTGATTGGAATGTTCCACAGAATGGAATTATTGCATTTAATAAATTACAAGCAGACAAGCAGGTGGTGGACCCTCCTCAAGAAAAGTTACACAACACGAAAAACAAAATTTGGATTAATATATTTGTTATGGCACAAGACTAGAAAAAATAACTTAAAGAAGACGATAACGGATCATGCTCCAGCAACTGTTACCTAACAAGGCCAAACAACGTTGTAAAAAGTATTTCGGTAGAACAACTCACTGGTTTGACCATGTAGCCACTCTATTTAAAAATTACACACCACATTATTATAACCAACGAGGCTTCAACTCGGAAAGTGGTGAGCCAAAGGTGAAGGCCTGAGACTGCGGTCAAGAGCTTTTAAAACCGTCAACTTGTGTCGCTGCCAGGCCTAAAAATGCACCATATTTCTAAGTAAAAAGGAAGTATTTGGGAAGTGCTCTCATGTAGGGAACATTTGGTGAGTTAAATTAGAGGTTCCTCGTGAAACTGTCGCTGCAAAGTCTCTCCGGGGTGCTCTGGGTTGGAGGCATGTGAAGAGAAAAACAGCTGGGTCGGTGGAGTGAGTTATGCGCAGAGCTTTTTGGGCCCATGTGAACAGAGTAAAGGTGGTTGACAGAGGAAGACAGTCGGAGTCGAGGTCGTACACCTGCCCACCTGTAAATTATATCTGACGCTTCCTGCATTCCTGCTGTGACTTCTTTTTTAGGCTTCAGTGATCAGCCATACTACATGTTGCGATTTTATTTTCCTATTGAAAATTCAGAAGTTATAATTCAAGTTTGTAGCTTGTTAGGCTACATAACCGGTCAGAGTGTATTTAAAGTACTGGTCCTGTCACTGATCTGAAGTAAAATAAAATATGTTGCTCTTTAGAAAGTTCTTATTCACTTAATTAAACTGTTGACATAACCGCCAATTCGCCTGAATGTGCTTTGTTTTAGTAAATTATTCAGTTGTTGTTTTTATTTTGTGCGAGAAATGAAACTAATAAACTACATTTTGAACTTTTTAACCCACTTGAAATAAAGTGTAATTCATTTTGTCTCTCATTTCGTTCTAACCTGACACGGTGAAACCAAGCGTAAGATTGTTGTGCCCATGGGCAAAAAACTTAACCTGCCTTTCCTCCAATGTCTATATTCACCGGCTTCTGAATCTACAGAATTCACTTGTAAAACACGTAAATGGGGCTTTGCTAGGACAACGTTTTTATGCAAAATATCACAAGAATTACCTTTTCTGAGGATTTTTTTTAGCATCTTCAAGAGCAGGGCTGTCCAAACTTTTTTCACTGAGGGCCACATACTGAAACATATTTGAAGCGGAGGGCCACAGACCAGTGTCGAAACAGGGAGTCAAATGATGCATTTCACACAGATTTGACAGAGACATTGTACCTTTTAATAAGACTTGGAAGATTATTTTTTGGTCTGTGTCACAATGCAATGTGAGGTTATTCAGGTTATAGAGGTAGAATATCTTCAATTTGTAGTAAAAATGTTGGCCGATGTTGATACCAATTGTTTAGAAACCAGAGAAACTGATTGCTGATTACCTCTGCTGATATTTTTGGGCCAACATGTAGGGAAAATTTAGGTCATTTTCTACAAATGATCAAATTAGAATTTAGCACAAAGTCATCCACAACCTTGTTTTACTACAAACTCTGTAGAGAGCAGTGTATTTTTGCTGTACCCTCTTTGGATTTAAGTGTTCAGATAAAGCTTTATGCATGCATTTTTCATGTATTTATATTGGGTCACACAAAATATCGTCCTCTGATAAAGGTATATCTGATATATCTCTGGAGTCTTTAATATGTAGATTAGCTTCCATTCCCACATGCCGAACCACTGTATAGAAATCAATGTTGAGATAGTGTACCAGAATGATTAAAGTATTAAATCACTCCCAGGTCCTTAAAACAACAGCTGTCATAGGGGCTATCCATTGTTTTGGCTTTGGGGTTCTTGTTGTGGTAACCTGCATGAGTGTTCCTGTCTGAAACCTGAGTGGAGAGGTCTGCAGGTGGCACAGGGGCCTGCTTCCACCAAAAGAAAGAACTACATGTTCGCTAGCTGCCAGGAATTAGACACTACCAGCACCTTGGATCACACTGACCGAAAGATAGGAAGTCAGAAGCCTGGAAATCTTTAAAAAAAAGCAAAAAAAAAAAAAAAAAAGCAGAGGCCCTCTTTTGATGTGTGTTTGCATTCCTCACAGCACTGGTGAAAGGGGAGCTGTCTAGCGGTAGTGCCAAAGAGGAACACTTGAAACTGAACGAGGCGCAAAGAAAAACACTGGCCCTCGGTTCATAACAAAAGTCTAGGGTCTGGGGGTACAAGGTAAAAAAGACAAGAAGGATAGATGTTTGGAGAGGAGATAGAGGGGAGATAGTTGCGACAGAGGCTAATGGACTGGAGTCTGTTCTGTCTAGTTCATGGGAATCATTTTTGCATCTACAAATGTTGTTTTGCAAGGAAAGGTTTGTGATAATTCTCGTGTGGTAGTCTTGTGATGATATTGTTCACTTGTGTAAGTCATGGGTGCATTGGTCAAATTTTACAGTTTTACAGATATGGAGAAGTAGCATTAAACCCAAATGTTCCATGTATTTGGGCAAAACTTGATTTATACCAATACAGATATATTGTATAAGCAGCTTTTGAAGTGAACAGTAGTCCGCTGCGTTCTGTTTGCATCAAGTGTTTTATTGTCCAGTAATCAGGAAGTGCACTGTTAGCATGTTAGTTGTTGTTAGCTTTACCGCTCTGACCTCTGAAAGTTGTGAAAAGTGCTGATGAACTCATCCCAGTAAAGAATTAGGATGCTCTGAATGCGTAAGGTAAGTCATTTAACCATTTTAAATTGTCTAGTTCTGTTTTTCACATCGTTAAGACAGTAAAAATCAGGTACAACACCTTTAACAAGAAATCTAAAGATGTTGTCTTGCAGCCATCAGGAGGTACTGTTTAATCAAAAGCCAAATTGTTTAATGAATGGCTGTTAGAGACATCACCCCATTAACAATTTGTCTTGCAATGTTGACAACTGAATTTGATGCTGCTCAATTCTTTATTTACACCATGTCTAAAACGTTTTCTTTCACCTTGTTGTGACGTGCCATATCTCATCAACCTGGACTATAAGTAGCAAAATCAATACTTTGACTGTTTTGGTGAACTTTGAACACTTTAGCATGTTTTGCCCTTGGCCAATGTTGTTTCCTGTTGTACAGACAACCCCAAATTTCAAAATAGCCATTCAAGCCATTCATTTGAAAGTGAAGTTTTATGGCAGGAAGCATCACGGACTAAAAAGCTTTGTTAGGTAGTATGGTTGGGCAAATCATTTTAACCAATTAAAGTTGTATTTTCATGATAGCTCACAGCATTCATTCATAAAAACAGCTCCAGAGCCAACGCTGCAGGAGACAAAAGATGATTCTGTGCCAAAGTTTTGTCACATTGCAGTGTTACATCACTCTATTAAACTCCTCTGGCCAATTCAATAAAATAGTCACACATTTCTGAGCAATTATGTTGTGTCACGAAGGTCTGTTTCAGTTGGTATCTGTAGTTTAATATCTAATAGTTATAGCCTAGCAAAATATTTCAGTTTCCTGTTATATGAGACATTTTTAGGACTTTTTTCCATTTCAGAAGATAATATTTTGATAAAGTTGCTAATCACTATGACAACGATCCTTATTCTTTATCATGCTGAAACCCATGAATGGCAATAAGTAGATCAAATAAAAGCATTTTAATGTACATGAAACTGAACTTTGATACTCGATACCGATTCCGATAACACAATGATAGTAAAAAACAGTCTTTATTTGGACAATAGAATGTGATTTTCAACATTAAATCGTAGTACTTCTTTTTATATTACCATCTAGTCTTATTTCTGTGTAAGTCCAGGCAGGTTTCATAGTGGTCAATGGGTCTATGTTAGTCTAAGTGGTCTGAAAAGGTTAATTTCTGTTCTGTGAATGTGAGTTTTTTTAGTATTTTTTGACACTTTTGACAATCTTAGCATCTTAAGTATAAAAAACAAAAAAAAAAAAAAACAACAACATTTAGTTATTGATACTCCAAGTTAAAGATAGCATTGTTAGAATAAAACAGAATAAGCTAAATAGGTCTAAATAATAGTTGGCTGTCCTGGCAAAATGACGATGACAATTTTAAATATTTTTTTGTATAATTTTAATATTGTGACAGTCTTAGCCGTCTCCATTCAGAGAAACATATATCATAATTTTGCAGCTAATATCTTGATGTGCGTGTGGTAGGAGGCCTATAATCCTGTCCTGCTCCGAAGTCAGCCTGTGGTCACATGGCACCAGGGGGAGGTGTGAGGAGAGGGGCACGGAGAGGTAGTTTCAAGGGTGGGGGTCTTATCCTACCCGTGCTGCTTCCAGTCTACCCGGCCAACCAGAAGATGAGAAAAGAAGTGCACCCTTGTTGTTATTTCGCCTTTGGCCCCTGCCATCTGTCTGCCCGGTTCCCGACACCTGTACCAGCCTGTCAGAGCCGGGGTCCCCTGTCATCGGGGCCAACGCAGGTCCGGCCTGTAGGGAGACCGGGGGTAGGGGGGCACCGTGTCGCCGCTCGGCTGAATTAGAGCAAGCAGTGGGTGGGGGGAGAAGGGTGAAGTTGGGGGCATTTTTGGAGAAACGAGCTTGGATTCTCACACTACCGCACTGTTGTCGTTATCATTTTATTTTGTATATAGTAAGAGTCGCCAATGTTGATGCAAGATTTCTATTAAACCTTCTATTAAACCTCAGAACTTGAAAAACAAAACAAAGCAAAAAATTATTCCACACTTTTTGGACAACTATTCACCACATTGAGTGTATAAGTACATTAAAACATTAAAACCCCAAAAACCTGTATAATTAGATGTAGCTAGTCAAGTTTGAACTGTACAGCTGTTTATGAAACCTGTACAAGAGTTTAGAAGGAAATTTGCCTGTTGGTTATCTTTATTGGATAGAGCTAGTGTTTGTGTTTTGTAAGTTAGTATTGCATAAATCGTATGTGGAAATCGCTGTCGTGAAAAGGGATCCTGAGGTGAATGAGCTTGGCGAGCAGAAGCAACTCATTTAAGATCTTCAGTTAGAAAGAAATGCCTATAGAGTATTCAACTCCACATTAATTCAAAATTTAACGTGCACCTGCCATGCCAATCAATATTTTCTTAGCTAAATGATCCCTGGAGTTTCTCGGATCCTTTCCTACCCCACTCCGTCCGATTTTGGCCCATGCTTCAGAGGGAAATCGGAAAGCAAAGAGTTGGCATTCCGTAAAAGCACCGAAACAGCTATTAATGCTTTGCCAGATGTTTGCAGACGCCCATGTAAGCAGGAGGATTCCCTGTTAGTTTTAATGGAAGGGTGCGATTGAAAGACGAAGGCGGGTGCTTGTTCATCTCATTCTTGGGCGCAACTTATCTGAGCCAAGAAAGACTCAAAGAAGCTTGCGTTCCAGCCAAGTCCAACCCCGATAAAGGCCCATGAAAGGGGACATTAAATCCTATCGCTATAAGGTGATGTCAGAGTTGTATAGTGGACAAGATGACAAGCTGGCTACCTCGGGGACTTTTTGGCATTGGGGGAAAAAGGGGGACAGCTGCAGTCTAAACCTGTTAGTCGCCCACCTCTAATCGGCTTAGACTGGCCAGGTGACAGGCGACTGGCACCTCCGAAGGGTCACAGACATCGCTGATACTACAACCACCGCACAGAGAAGGGAGACATGTTGTATAGCCACGTGGAACCAAGAACAGTACTTCACACATCCAGCAAGAAAGATGCCAGATCAGTGAACAATATTATGCATTTAATCGCCCAGAAACAAATTGTTCGTACCGTACTTGTAGGGCTGAACAAAAAAATTCAGTTTCTTTTATAAAACAGATTAGACACTGTCATGGAGCAATAATATTTAAGAGAATACTAGTATAATAGCTTAAAGGTGCACTATCTCACTTTAAAGGTACGAGTTTATTCTAGAAAAGAGAATATTACTCAAAAATACCTTAAAAAACATCTATTCTTAATGTGAGTGGGGTCATCTCTCCACAGATCTGATCCATAACCTGGCCTGATGAAGTCATGTGCTTATCTCCACAGAGTTTGATACGTTTAATGCTATACTGTGCAACATTCCTAGCAAAACAGTAATATCTCCATGGAGGTAAGGAGTAGTTTTACCTCCACCAAGAAAGTTACATTGTGAACCTTTAAATGAATTATAAATGTCCACGAAATATATATGGCATATTTTGTTCTCAGCGGAGGAAAGTTTTAAAAAGTATGTTATTATTATGATTCCGTTTTTCATTTATCTCTCGAACTACAAAACATTTATTTTCATGGCTCCAGTGAAAATGACTTACCTCATTGTATTATCAGGATGTTTCTCTTGCGCTCAGTCCAAGTAATTTTACAAGAGTCTGGACTGCTGACCAGTCGTGTAAAGTTTTAATCGTTTGGCCTTTTATAGACATTCCAACAGGTGTCCAGGAGATTAAAGAAAGCTGGACACTTCATTAAGATGCTCAAAGCTAGCATCTGTATCAGTGCATTTTTGAGAATAATATGTAATAATTTCCACACCTGGCTGTAACGCGCTGATGACTATGTAAACACTACATTTTAAAAAAGTCAAAGATATGGTAGAACAATTAATTAAGTGAAAAACAGAACTAGTTCATTTTAAACGGCTTGTGGTGGGTCCAAAGTTATTCCAGACTTCCCTTATACTTTCCGAGCATCCTAATTATTCACCGCAATGAGTTTATCAGTGGTTTCCACAATTCCCAGAGAAGTGCACTTCCTGATTATAGGACAGTAAAGCACTTTCTAATTAGGTACAGACAGTACACAACTGACTTACTTTGACCTCAAGAACTGCTTATGCAATATATCTGTACTGGGAAAGACACATTGGGAAAATATTGGTAACAGGCCTTTAAAACTTTTTATTTTTTTTGCAGTTTGTTGAAGTAAAATGTGTGTTATAATACTTAAACTTTTCATCATAAATTACAAAGCATTGACAATAGCTTTCTTTTGCATTCTGTACTATATCATTAAATGTGAAATAATAAGGTTAATTGTCTTGTATTTGCTACTTCATTTGGATGTGCCAGCAGGGCCGGATGCTGTACCTCGTTGGCCTAGAGTGAGAACATCTTTTTGTATGACTCATCTTTTTATGGGAATCATAACGCAATGGAAAATAAATGTCTTAAAACGCAGTAATGAGCTTTAACACATGACATAAGACAGACACGTTTCCCAACACAAACAACACATGTACGCCTGAAGACCTGACATCATGTAACCAGAGAACAGGCCTGACTTTATGAGACAGTGGGCAAAAAGTCAAGTGAAGAACAAAATTCTTGTTTTCCAAATTATAATTAGTTTTTTGGTGGAGGAAATCCGCAATCTGCTTGTCCCCATGGAGATGTTATTGCTTTGACCACAGTGTGACATTAAACTAAATCTATCTTGCATGTTGCACGCAATTTTATTGTTAGTTACTATGAGCGGACTTGCCTCTCCTCAGATCTGACACATAACTTGGCTTGTGTGACATGATAGTATCCATGGAGATAGATAGTTTAATACCATACTGGTGAACATTTCTTAAAACATCTAGTGGAACCTGTAGTCAAATAGGATCATTCACAAGAAAACCAGATAATTGGCTTAGTTCAATTTTAAAGTTATCAAAATACATGTAAACCAAGGAACTATGATTGAGGTGTCATAGTTCAAATCTCAAATATCCCAATAACAAGCACTGGGATAAAACTGTTCTGACAGGTTTTGGGGCAAGGATGATTTGAGTTTCGTTGTCTAGCACACTCTGAGTTCTCTGTGCATGTAACTGTAGATAGTGACAGAAAATGCCCTACTCGGTGTATAATGCTAATAAATCCACCATGCCTTATGTTTTCACACTGCTCCATTCACAAATACATGCCGACACATCCCAACCTGTTTCTCACCAAAGTCTGAGTTTAGCCTGAGGTGCGATGTCCACCGCTTCACTGGAGGTTGCGGAATGAGGTTTGTCTCTTCCCTGCCACAGACCCAGGGTTTGTTTGCTCAGGGCTGGGGATGATCTTGTAGTTCTCACCAAGTTAAACAAGTGGCTCGTTGCCAGGCCATGGAGCCATTCACAGAGCGGCGTGGAGGTATTGACTCAGGACACACGGCTAAAAGCTAAAGGCCAAGTGTATTTACAATTGGAATAGTAGTCGTGCTGTGAACATGCTGCCGCTATCTGAGACATGTGGGCTGGTTTGGATTTGAATATGTGGGATACAAAAATGTTGTTAAAGGTTTTTGGATTCTTGAATTGTGCTGCCAAAATGCATTGTGTGGAATAAGGATTTTTTGTTCAGAAAGTTTATAAAATGGGTGGTTACATGAGTAAAAATGGATAACACTCTATAAAAACTACACTTATGCCTTAATATAGCATGAACAAGGCAAGGCAAGTAATTCAAAGTGCTTTACAGAATAAGAAACACATTAAAATCACAATACAAATAGGCATCAAAACATAAGTAATCATTATAAAATTAAGTCCTCAGATTGTGAGATGGTTCATATAAGTCTTTGTTCATGCTTTATTTTAGGCATGAGTAAGTGAAGTTATTATAAAGTATATGAATTTATTTTAATTCATGGTTCTGGCGACAAATTTGTATTGAATGTAAACTGTACAAGAACTAGGCCTGTCACAATAACAAATTTTGAAGTATTTATTGTGACAGGCTTTGAAAGAACAAAACCCACCATTAGTCCTTTGTCAAAACAATTGGTTTCCCCCTAAATGTGAAGTTTTTAGCACCTAGCTCGTCATTAGCATCTTAATGACAAAGTGTGTTAACAGTTTTCCTTTTGGGCTTTTCGTAGGCGACACCAGAGAGTGGTCGGGCATCATGGAGACCACAGCTCCCACAGCCACAGAGAAGAAGGAGTGTAAGACCTCAGCGCTGGATGGAAGCAGCTTCTCTGAGCTCCCAAAGAAACCATCGCCAACCACACTTAACAGAGGTAAGCTAGTGTAATTCCACTTTCCATTGGTAGATTTAACTATAGCGCACAAAGATTCAAAAGAGTCAACCATCTCCAAGCCGTGTCCCAGCGCAGACCACAAATTCAAAAAATGTTATCAAATATATAGCTAAATGGTAAAAATGTACAAATGGAATAAGCCTTTTAATGCTCAGAATTGGCTTTTTATTTATTTATTTTTTATCTTTTGATCATTTTGATATAGTCTATGTATCTGTCACTCCATAGATACATTTCTCTTGCATTTTTCCTGTTTGCTTTTTGCTAAATCTACACACTTAAAGCTAATTAGCGTTGGAGTAACTAACATTGCTGATTAGTGCAATAAAGCAAAACAATCTAAAACTTGAATATTTAACATTTAGCTGGTTTTCTGAAAATGGAAGAATGACTGGAAAAAGATAAAAAGATTCCTAGTGTAGGTTCATTTGGTTTGCACACATTTGTAGTCCTAACATGTCCTGTACTTCTGTTATTTCTTTCTAAAGCTGTTGACTGTGCGCCTCTTCATCGACAGGCTCCACACATGTGTATCTGGGTGGCACATAAAAAGAGTTAGGCCCTGAGATGGGGGCTTGTACATGTCAGAGAATGTCTGATGAAAAAATGCTGTAATGAGGCCGAAGGACCTTGTTCTCACCTCCCGAGTGTAAATTTCATGAATTACTAAAAAAGCCAGTGGACGACATGGCGTATCAGAGGCCGCACGGAAAGAGCTAGCTGGGAGGGAGGGGGGAATCGCACTTTTGAAATGCTAACAAGACGTCATCTGACATTGTGGCATTAGCAGTGCTCGCGCTTAATGATGGGCTTGGTGGCCTGCCACAAGAGGAGCCGCGAGTATTAATTGTTTAGGGATGCGGGCGAGAAAGTAGGACGTTTGTGTTTGGCCTGACTGGCAGCACTACAAAGAATATACAAGTTCCTCCAAACCAGAAAGAGAAGAAAATATTGCACTTGCCACCATCTTGAATAATTGATCCATTTACACACTTCTGACCATTGTGTGTCCTGTTGGCTGGGAGCTGTAAGGGTAACCTTGTGCTCAGTGGGTGCTGGGTGGGTGCTGGATGAGCGCTCCATAAAGGCCTTGTAATTAAAAGATGAGAGCTCATGTTTTTGTAAGTGAATGTGTGATGAAAACTCCTTCTAACGAGGTTATGAATTACTAACGGAGACTGGTGGACACCACAGCCCCTCCGGATCGCTGCCTTGGCTTCGTGCGCAAGGTCCACCACAGGAGCGCACTCCACTGGTGTTAGAGATTAATGAAGGGCTTGGTGGCCTGCCATTGAAAGACCACTATTCCACCCAAGGGAGTCTAAAGTAGGACATAAGCACAGCGTTAAGTTTAAGATCAGGCTTTGTTTTTCTCTTAGATTCTTCCCTCTTTGACTTGGGTACATTAGTATGCATGCAGAAATGTGGGGCGCCCCTGAATAAATCTTGGTGATATTTGTTTTGGAATATATCATGCCAAGTCCTGCAAAGGCCACTTGTAATCTTCCAACTTGGAAAGTAGAATCAACAAAGGACAATAGTGTTTGTTAGGCAGAAATGTCCTAAAAACAAAGTTAATTGGATGAACCAGCTACATATGATGGATACGGCAACTATTTCACAGTAGTTCCTCACTTATACCCTTAAATTCATGAACTTAGAAAGACTTTATTGCCATTCAGATACTCATTCTATCAGTTGCATGCGAATAATGTTGACCTAATGTTATTGCTTTGCCTGGTATGTTCCACAGTTTAGCTTTAACCATATCTATCTCCATGGATACAAGCAGGCTAAGTTACAGGTTAGATCTGTAGAGACGCAAGGTCATGCAGTAAGAGAGTGCATGAACATTTGTTTAAGCAATAACAAGACCTGTAATTGGATAAATAAGGTTTAATGCCATGCTATTGAACATTCAACCAAAGCCTTAACATCTCCATGGAGACAGACAAAACACAACAGAAAAAGTTACATAGTGCACTATTCATGAAAGTCAGAAATTGACATTTGGTGCGAAAAGTACTAAATAAACACATCTGACAGTGGGTAAATGAAAGAAAAGTTAACATTCCAAACGTAACATTCTGAAACCCAAAAGACAGTGTGTAACGTGTGCACACTTACAGTAGAGTATGTAAACCTTAATGTACTTCAAATGAAACTGTCTAAAATTCAATAAATAGTTAATGAAGTCAATGTAGGAAGAAACCTCATAAAAAGTTAGCCCTTGAAATGAGGGCTAGCTTTGTTGTTCAAACCCGAAAACCCGTAAAAAGACAATAGAGTAATTTAAGCCGAAACATCCTGAGAACATCTTGTCCGACTTAATCCGATGTGTCAGCTGGCTACGGACTCCATAACTTTCCCCCCCTCCTTCCAAAAACACATGCCTTTTTGAACTCCCATCTGCGAGTAAGTGGATAGCAAAAGGTATAGCGCAATGTGGGTGCAAACGGTATAGGTCTCCGGTCATGTGATAGTATTCTCGAGGTCTTGTTAATGGTTTTAAATGGGTGATGGCGTTTTGTCTGACAGCCTCCATCTGTCTCAAAGCAAGGCGAAAAAAAAATAAAAAAAAATCGTCCACCATGCTTGCCCTTTTGCAACCAGACTCCGAGCCCGAGGATTTACGAGTCTGTGCCTGGCATGTGCTTTACCATGTCGGCTAACATGTGTCGAGATTAGCTACCCACCCCCACCCGTACCTTGGTAGTAAAACATCTCGCCATTTCTAACCCGTGATGGATGCAACTCCTCGTGCTCCCAACAACTGCTATGTAAATTTCGGCGGTCAAAAACAGACACTTTTACCAAACCTGCCATTTTGTTTTTGTTTTACGGTCCTTATTATATTCAAAGAAGAAACTTTACACTATTTTTCCGTCATCGCTCATTTTGCTGGTTGACCGTACTAGGCCAGTGGAGCAGACAGCCTTGATTATTTAACTTTAAGGAGGCCAGTCCTCAGTTTGTGAACTTCGGTGACAGAGGCTGATGTTGAGCATAAGAAACATATTGTCTACAGATATTCATGCGGAGCTTTGATTTATCTAAGAGGAGGCACCGTAAGGAATCCCCCCTCACCTTTGTCAACATTTGCCGTGCTTGCTTTGCTCTTAAGGAAAAGAAGTTGGATTAGGCTTTAAATCAACTCGGCTGCTACTTGAGAGGAGTAAAAAAAAAGGCTGTCAACATATAGATCAGGCTTTGTAAAACTTTTCACAAAATGTCTTAAAATTGTTTTTGGGAGTCCATTGCAGCATCAGCTTGCTAGATGAAACAAAAAGTCCCTAAACTAGATTAGGATTAGGAGCTATGTTATAAATAAACCAGCACAGATAAAGTAAGACAAATCCAGTTCTACCCCCAATATGATGATGAACTAATCTAGGTTGATACAAGGACTAAACCATGCAGCAATCATAACTGAACCAGATCTAAAAAGGTCTAAACCTTTATTAAACTAGTCAAAATAAGGTGAAACCTGTTAATTGCATTCTCTAAACCAGACAAGCTTTCCAAAATCTATTGTAACGTCTACTGTCTACACCAGGACTAAACAGCTCTAAACTCAATGGTCTGAAACCAAATGTCGAGAAACTTGATGAAAATGTACTACAACAGATCTGTAAACGCAAATAGATGTACCACCAGTGTTACCCACCCCACATCTTGAGAACCACAGCTGCAGATAGATAGCATAGAAAAGTCCCCTGTAATTACTCTTGTTGGGACTTTCGATAAGAAGGGTGTGTTAATCATGCCCCGTCAAGGCTGGGTCTGAAAGCCTATACGGGGGTCTGCGCACCGGCCACTGGGTCCTTTCTCTTGAGGGTGCTCTGGAACAGGTCATGCCCCCTTCCCCGGCAGAGAAAAATGTCCCGGAGAAAAATAGTTAAAAAAAAAAAAGGACTACCCTCTACCCACCACCATCACCCTCCCCGTATCCAAAGGCCTACTCCAAAGGGACAGCCACTAATCTTCCTGAGAAAGAGATTTCCTTTGCCTTTCTTTTCTCTTTCTGTGGGCCTAAATGAGGCTCTTACGCCGCCGTGGTTCTTTCAAGCCGAGTGGGATGTGGAAGGGGAGATTGGGGAGGGGTGGTTGTTGGGGGGCCGGAGAGAGAGAGGGGAGGGTGGGTGGTTTGGCCCGGGTTATGCAGTGATGACCGCATTCAAGCCAAGACCTCCTTCGCCCTCTTCTTTTTTAGGGCTTAACTCCTTGCCCTGGACTCTTAGTTTAAAGACCCAGAGAATTCTTTGCCCTGATGGTTGGAGTGTTGTACTCAGCAGGTCGGCAGAAGGAGACAATGTGAAAAAAAAGAAAGGATTTGATTGAGAGCGGTGGGGTTAAAATGGTTAAAATGATTAGCGAAACAATGCCTAATAACTTTTTAATGGCGCATGTTTCTTCTTAACCAATCCTCAAAGAATGTCAGCAGTCAGAGATAAACAAACAATGTGAGAAATTAAAGTGTATGATCAAATATATAACATTAACAGTAAAGGTACAGTATGTAACTTTCTGGAGGTGGCACGTCACTTGCACGAGTCTATGGAAATATTAAGTTAAAACCATCCATGGATATAAAGGTCTTATGCCATACGACGGAAGATTATAGTCAAAGGAACGATATTTGCATGGAAACAAGCAGTTAGAGGCCTTCTTCCATGCCAAAAGAGTCAGGTTTATGGAGATGCAAGCCCGCTCGTAGTAAGGACACATGTTTTTCAGTAAAATGTTTAGAATTTTTAGGCAAAACAATTCCATACTGTGGTTTTTAACATGTAAACCATTTTTAAAAATATAAAACTAGCATCTAACTCATACAACTTTCTGTTATCGCCCCGTTTCAAGAACCAGTGGATTGTTTTACTTCACTTTCAAGAAACACCTCCCTGCCCTCTAAATTCACCAAACATGCCATAGATTTCACTTTGAACGCCCCAAAGTCCGAGATGAAAAGAAATTAGCTCTATCAGGTGTCATCTACTGTAACATTTTGTAACAGCACATCAATAATGCTTTTCCGGATACTTGAGAAGACCTGCCAGCAACAAGCTTACAGTAAAGGCCTATTGACCAAAGCCTAAAGTGTTTGTTTTACTGTCAGGGTCTATAGCAGCATGCTAGCAGGAACCAGGAACTGTCCTTATCCATGTGGGCGGCCACCGAGGGATATAGTTTCTGTCCCGGAATGAATTTCAATTTATGGAATTTTTGGTAAAATGTTGCTTTTTGATATTGTCATTGTAGTTGAGAGTGGACATCTCACAATTAAGCTGTCTGCTAAAGTTCAGTGATTCATGTTGTTGTGTTAAATTGTGGTAGCTCGGTCTGGAATAATGTTGTTACTAGTACAGTGACTCAGCTAAATGCTTTAATGCGTAAATACTGTGTCATTAATACCACACACAGATGGTCTTTTACTGGTTGAAGGTCCTGTACCTGATTTGTACTGTCTTAAAACGAGAAAAACATCTTAATAGTTTGCAGTCCGATGTTACTCACTAACCTTATTCATTCCGAGCATCCTAATTATTCACTGTGATGAGTTTATAAGCAAATTTCACAACTTTCAGATATCAGAAGCTAACAACAACTAGCGTGCTAATGCGTACTTCCTGATAATCAGACAATAAAACGCATTCTAATGAGATACAGACAGTACAGCGGACTTATTTTGACTTAAGAGCTGCTTATACACTATACCTGTACTGGGGAAAGATACATTTAGCTCAAATATGGGAAAAAACAAACACAGGGCTTTTAATTTTGAACGACAAATTCAGAAGTAAAAATCTATGAAGCGCTTTTAGTCTGAGAATTGAAGCAAATATGATTTTTTTTAAACATATGATTGGTAAAAAACCCCCAACATAATTCAACTTTTGGATTTGTTTTTGTGCAATTCAAGCCTTTTTCAGAACTCCATGAAATGGGAAGTGGTTTCTCAAACTCCTCTTGTGTGTTTTTGTACAATTTACAAAAGAAGAAACCCGAACTAAACCTCAACAGTCCAAAGAACCATTTGAAACAGGCCCTCTAAATTTAACAAGACCAACAAAAGAGAAATGTTTACTCAACAGCGAATCACAAAGGCCCATGTTCCGATTGTGTTCTTGCATGTAGCATGAACCGACGTCTGACGAGACAACCTGACGCATGCCTCTTATGTGGTCTGTAGACATAAATCAGACAGCATTGAAAAGACCTTCCAGAAATTACTCCTCTTCTTTCTCGTTCTTCAAAGAGTCTCGAAAGCGCCGTGGTATGCTTTGGGCACTGTCTGCAAATATAAATTTCCCTCCTCCGTACCAGAGGCGATTCTCTTCATGCAGGCCAAAGACAACACATTACATTCCTGGCAGTTTACAAGCGCTGGGAGAGGGGGCAATGTATGGATGCTTTAGGGGATTAAGCGGCAGCCGGCTCTCCCTTCTCAGAGACGCACACTCTGCCTTCGTTCCCTCCAAAGCAGAAAGCTCTCTCCCAGCGTGCGTAGTGTAATCCGTGCTCCGGCTTCTGAGGCCATTTCCTGTCCTGTTGTGTTTGCGAGGCGGATGGGAATGGGACCAATAAGGTGCCAAGTCAAGGTCACGGTAGCATTTTGGTTGTTGTTTCAAGTTTTCAGCTTTGTGAGATAGAGGTAAAGTTTGGAACTTTCTCAAAATGATCATGTTAAGAAGTCTTTTCTTAATTTCTGGAGTATGTTTTATGTGCTACAATATGGTATGATAAAGCAAATGATGAAAAATGATGAATCAAAAACAAATGGTTGGCATAATTGTCATTTGCCATAAAAAAAAAAAAAATAAAATAATAAAATAAATAAAAAACATTTAAAAAAAATAAAATCTTCAAAACTAAAAATGCTTGAAATTTCAGATATAAAAAACCCTTTAAAACAACATTTAAAAAAGAGTTTATTTCCCATACATACATTGCATACTGATCTTATGCTCTCGTTCAACACACTTAACCTGCCTTTGTCTGAGTATGCCCAACTGACCCAATTTACAAATAGTACATTTTAACAACCAACATTTAATTTCACTCCAGAAACAACAAAGCAAACTTTTTTTGACATCTGACATATGCTACCTATCACTGACCTGGTGTAACCTCAAGTCGGGCCTAACCTAAATTGTCTGCCCGGCTCAGCTACTTTCAGTGCGCTAATGTTAGCCCTAACACTCACAGTTCAAGTGAACCAAAATAAACGTCGGAGGAGTTTAGACTGGTAAAACAAAAATGTGTGCTAGCTGTAAACACGGGCGGGAGGCGCTTGTGTAAACAGGCCACGGTTCCTACGGTCGAGTTGGTCTGCAGGCGGACAGTTTGCGGTTAGGCACTTCCGGTTCTCCCTCTCCACTGCCTTCGCCCCCCGAGCCCCCCTCACCTCCCTCCAGACACAGCTGTGGTCCGTCCTGGGAGGAATAAAGGGCCGCTGGAGGGAAAGGCATCAATCGCAGAGCAGCACGGGGCAAAGCCATAGAAGTCACCCGCGATGAGGAGGCCACGTCTGTAGCTTCTCACACAATATACACCATCTATATCAACAAATAGAGGCCTAGTTTAGAGAGAGGCCTGTGTGCTATAGCACTGAGTGAGGAACTAGGCCAAGTTACACTCTGACATTTCTAAGATCTACAAGTATTGTTGTTTTTTTAACCCTCTATCACACTTTTTGACTTTTGTTTCTTGCTTAACTTCTTAATTTTTTATGCAAATGATCAAATTTGTGTGACATTTCTTTGAGTATTTTAACATTTTCCAATCAGTTTTTAAATTTTAGTCTTTTCTAATACATGCTAGTGAAAATACTCTCTTTGTAGAAGCTTGTGCACAGAGCAGAATTTTTGAATAATGAAGTAATTTTTACTTTGCATCTAATTTTGCATTGAGGGAACATCAGCACTAGCTCCTCCCCTCAAGGCTCCATGACATCAGGTGTATGTGACTGAGCGAGTATTTGTAGAGCTCCAGAGTAAACAGTGAAAAACAATATTTAACTTTTACACAGTGTATTTGTAAGAATAGCAGAGGCACAGTATCAGTTACATAAGTCCCAAACCCGCTCATTCAGACACTACTACATGGAAAATCTCATATTTTTTCATTATGTCAGAAGAATTTAGAGTTTTGTTTGGGTAGGTGCGCTGCTCTAGAGTCAGTGTCTGGGAAGTGTTGTAGAATTTTTTTTGTTAACATTAGTTTCTGATGAGATAATTGTAATGTCTAGGTGCACATGCAGGGCCAACAACAGAAGGATGAAATGTATGATCAGAAATACAAACAGCCAAAGTCATGAATTATCACATAAAACGTTTTAAGGTCTAAAAGCAGTCATACCTCCTTATCAATCTCATTTTATCTCAGAAGATAAGAAGGATTGGGCCTGCAGGCTGCAGTGGCTCTAGCACATCTAGTCACTTAACCCACATGGACTAGAATACACCCATGGACCACTATGGGACCTACCTGGACGACTGACTGACATACACAGATACTAATTCCACTTTGTTTGTCATGTGGTTGCAAGTCAAGAGTTCAACCTACCTGGCTATTTTTAATGTAAAAAACATAGTACTCCTATACAAGTATTGCATGTAATTCCTAATGCATTCTTAGCACTGGCATGCCCCAGCCTTAAAAGTGTTGTTGATGTTTGTCATTATTCACAATTTTTACTAAATCCTTCCAACTGATCAACATAAACAAACATAAATCTCTCCACAACACACTTTATTATCATGATATTAACTCACCTACACTTCACATTCAAAGGCTCTGCTAAGCTCTATATATTATACCATTCTATGTAACCAATGTGCTATACAATGTTGACCTCAGAATGGCAACTCAGTCATCTTATTCAACCAAATATCTTTTTGTCAGGTACATATCATGGTTTCCCACCTGAGATCCCTTTTTAGTCCAAGAAACTATGGTTCAGAAAGGCAGCTGTAACAACACAACATTTTATAGTGGAATCTTTCTAATGAAAAGCCCAGACGTAGTTGTCCAACCTCAATTGCTTATGTTACGGATCATGTATGTTGGTTTGAGCCCAATGGAGTTTGCATGGGTTTTGCTCATTGTCCTGTACAATGTACCAAGCTGTTTTAGTTTTTCCACCTCTTCTGCTTAACAAACTCTGGGTGTGTTTAAAATTGTTAGCTCGCCCTCTGCACATCAGGTGTTATGTATGTAGGCCTGTGCTCCGGGGCTCCACCTTCTGTGATTAGGCTAATTGCTAAATGCTAACAGAGACGGGAGTCTTGGAGATCAGCGGCAGTGAAACGTTAGACCTGTAATTACAAGAAGCAGTGGTTCCCTCAGGACGAATTCCACTCACGGCAAAAAAATGAAAGGAAAAAAAAAATCAATTTCCTCTTGTTGCATTCTTACAATTACAGCAGGCATTAATTGCACAGCCATTCTTTGTCCAGGGGCTTAGCCTGCTGCACAGGCCGAGACACAACACACCTCACTTTTGTGCTGCCAAGTGAAAGTAACAAAGGCTTGACTTAGAAAAAGAATGTGTTTTATGCTCCGGGGTAAGTTAGCATACCGTCACCGTTTGTTTAGCATGACATATACATTGAATAGGTTGGGAGCTGGAATAACATTAAAATATACAAAGACAACTATAAGAAAACGCGTTGTAACTTTTCCAGTAGGGGGTACGCCACCTGCTTTTCTCCATTGTGATGTTAGTGCTTTGCCTGTAATGTTACACCTTATTGTATTGAACATAACCATTTTGGATTTAATCAAGCACAGGTGTTTTTATCATTCAAAACATAATAAAAAGATCCATGGATGTAACTTGGCCTGGTGGCGTCTCCATGGAAGTAAATTGTGGAACATTCCTGGCAAAGTAAGTAGTACACATTTAAGTACTGGTATTTTACACTTATCAATTGCTACTCATAACAAACATGCACAAAAACATTTAAGTTGATGTCCATGCTAAGAGAGGAGGCTAAACACTCTACTATTGAAACTACTATCATTTTCCAAAACCGTTATCCCAGACTTCTCGGTGTTAAAAAGCCCTGTCCGAGGCGTATATTTCATGTTTGGGTTACTTTGAAGAAATCCAAGATCCTCAGACATCCTGTTTTTTTTAAACCAACCGGGACATTCTTCTTTACCAGAGGAAAAGAAAAAAGTTCCCTGCCAACCTCAGCAAGGGATACCACTCAATCATGCTCCTGTACCCAGCTGTTACAGAGTGCCTGCCTTTATTCCTGCTTCTCCTGGCATATTTCTTGCAGCTGTATGATGAATGACATTACAAATCAGTTTTCCATATGGCAGCATTTTGTTTGCCTTTTTTTTTTTTTTTACCAGTCACTGTGACAACCGTACAGGGGCCCTATGACCGGCTTTTCAGTGATTATAGTGCGGTGGAACTAATATTTGAGTGGTCCCCAAGCTCTTTCTCACAAGGAAGACAATACTGTATGCGTGCTGTATCTGGGTGAAAAATGTTTGTGGAGTTTGACATATTGTGATGAATGGCGTCCAGCAATGAGGCAATACTTAACTATACTACACTGCTTGCACTACTACTACTGCAATAACAATACAACAAGTACTGTGGCTATACTACTGTACTTTATTCTACTATGCGTTACTATGCTACTGATGATTTGATGATTTACCTTGCCTCTTTACCAATGAATAAGTTCCAAATAAGTTCCAATACCAGTGTTTCAATGTCTGGCTGCTATTTTGCAAGTTCAAAAAGTAGTACTCCGAGTTTTATCAGCACATTTCACAACTTTTTAAAAGTTTTTTGAGTTTTGCCATTACTGTAATACTAATAACAACTAGCGCACTAGCCTTACTTCCTGGTTTGCGGATGATATAAATGTTTTACGATTAGCGTTTTCGTTTTGATCCGAAGAGTTTTTGCAAAATATCTGAATGAAAAGAAATTTTACTGTATTACATGAAAAAAGTCTGGTACAATGTTTTTAAGTAAACCTACTCACATAATTAACGCGGCAATGCTCTGCTACCTACCGTATTTGTGTCAAGGGTCACTTCCTTATCTTCTAGAAGGCATCGGTTTCATATGTGAAAAGGGGATGGTGAATGAAAGCTAGTGTACATTAGCCTAGCGTGTAAGCCCACCACATTTTGTTTGCCAGGTGATTTCCCCTTAACCGTGCGAGCTAAGCCGAAGAATTCCTGGCTCGGGCTTCAAAGAGTGTGCAGTGGGGTCAAACCCTGACAGCAGCAGATACAGACATGTTCAAGTCTGGCGAGGCGTTTCAAAATGCCCAACACCTTGACCAGCGTCGTCATGCTTTAGGTTTCTCTGGCAAAACAAACTGTATATCAACATTAATGTACAAGTTAAGTGTAAAAGCTACACTAGCAATAAAGAACAAAAGAAACTGGTTTAGATTAAATGCCATGTACATGATTATTTTTCATGTTTTTGAGCAAAATTTCTCTTGCCCCAGTACAGATATATTGCAGATTCAGTTCAAGAGTTCAAAATAAGTCTGTTGTGTACTGTCTGAATCGAATTATAAAGCGTTTTTATTGTCAGATAATCAGAAAGTGCACTGTTAGCATGCTAGATGTTGTTAGCTTTACTGTCACGGCAAAACTTTTGACCTATACCAAAACTAACCACTAGTAGACCTTTATAAATTATTTTGTGGAATACCAACTCTCACTATAGCGTTTGTAGCCATTATGTCAAGTTGTTTCTTTGTATTACATTAACTACGGCTGCTGTTTTGACCTCTTGACCCCGATGACCTCAGGTTTCATAGTGTTGTTTTTATGTTGTTGTGACACTTTTTTTTACCAGCGCTAGTGCATCTTTTGCTGTAAGCATGTCAGACAAGCACGGTCCACATTCCCCGAGCTCTGACAGCCCAGGTTCAAACTGCTTAAGTGCTCAAGGTGCTGTAAATCCTCTTTATTCAGCAGAGTTGTGGTCTTAGAGCAAATGTAGGCCCGTCTGAAATTCCCACAGAACAAAGCGGGAGGGGGCCAGGGGTTGAGGGTACTCAGCAGAAGAGGGGGTATTGTTTACATATCAAGACGCTTCCTCTAACTCCCAGGAAAAGCAGTAATTTGCCCCGCAAGGTTTTACTGTTTAATTTCTCCATTGTGCTGGGGGATAACCCCTTAATTATAGGGGAGGAAGTAGGCCTAAGCCCCGGACAGAGGGCCAGCGCACACAGAGAGCCCTGGAGAGTTTAGGACCCCACTTCACTGCAGCCAAGTTTGACAAAGTTTATGTGGTGTTTCTGTGGCAGCTACAAAAATGAAATCTTTTACATAGCTTTTAAGCAGAGAGCCTTAAATGTTGGCATATTTCTTTATCTTTTATCACTATAGGCTCATAATTTGCTTTACTTTCTATAGCGAGCGCTCCACATGTTCAAAGTGCTGTTGCGAGTTCTGGTTTCACCCACACTCACTCACTTAACGTGGCTATTTTACTTGTTCATTAGCACTTGCAGGGTGTCTGGCCACTTGCCAATTAGTCGTCCATTGCAGCTAATATTTCCTTCCTTAAGGCCAGACTAGCTTCACCGGGGGAGACTTGCAGGCGTCTGGATAACGGAGATTGTGGGGGTTGTATTGGCAAAGTCTCCTTAACCCACCTTTGCACACTGGCCATCATTTTAAAATCCCCTATAAACAGTTGATGCCAAAATGTATCATGCTAGCTCAGGTAATTAACAAGCAGACTGGATACTTTAGCGTGGCTAGCCAAAACGACAGACATGCGCAAATATTGACCCAAGTTATAAATGTTCCAAGGTGTATGTATGGCCAAATATATGGATATGGCAAGGCGATCTATCAACAGGTCGTTAGCTTGTATATTCAGGCTGAAGTTAAGTGTTGACGGACAGAAGTAAAATGACAAGTGGACTAAGTGTAATAGCAGGTCATTTGTTTATTTGTGGGGAAAAAAGATGGCTGCCAGTGTTATCTCCTGTACAAGGCTAGCATTTTGATACTTCAGTTTTGGTTACAGAAGGTTTTTGGAAAGTATGTCTATGTCTTCTGTTATTTTCGGGCAGGCTATACTTTAAATGTCTATTCTTTTTAAACTGAAGTCATTTTTTGTAATATTTTGGTTACAAAGATGGCCTGCATTTGTAGCCTACCTAGCTAGTACCTGGACTGGCCTATTAGTGCCTATAGTTTTATGTCATTGCTGAGTGAAAACTATTTTAAGAAACAGCCTAGCCTAATTTATACCAAAATAAATACTTATTCTATTCAATACTTTTTTCTACCACCACTGGAAGTTTGCCTCATTTGTTGTTGTATTGTCAGAACATGGACTAAGGCTGTTTTTACAGGTGCACGTTAGCTTAACACTAGCTTGCTTGTTTTGTGAAATGGCCCTTGTGTTAGCCGCGTGCTGTTTAGTTAGCTTGTGCAGCTTGTCACAGACCTAGACATTGTAATTGCCCCTGAACCTGCCTGAGAAAAGGGCAGTTGAAGTCATGATAATAGAACATTTCATTTTCTCAAACTACCGCGGGCTACGTTCAGTCATGAATATGAATGGAAGGCTAACATTGCCGTGTTTTCCATTAATGGTAACAGTTTAGCTATAAAGTTGTTGCTCATTGGGAACTTGATACACAGCCACACTTAAAACTTGGAAAAATGTATGAACGTCCTCTTAGAAAAAAAAAAAGTTCCATATTAAAAAGAATACTGCTGACAGTTAGGGTCGACATTTTACAGGCCTGAATAACTTACTAGAGGATTAATTATAAAATTTGGCTCCAGGAGGCTATGTTTTATTATTTTTCTGAGTCATATGCTCTCATTAAAATGTTTAACAGCACAAGCATCCCGCTGTGCTAGCGTGTATTTATTTAAGTTTATTTAATGTTGAAGTCTAAATCACGGAGGGCTGTTTTTCATGCAGACATGCACTTTGTCTGCGGCACATGGCATTGCTATTCTTTCTGCTTTGAAAGACCAGACAGCATTCTAGCCAAAATGTGTAAGGGCATATAATTGCTTTATTTATATTGTACATGAGGAGTTATTAATGATGTAGCCAATGTTTAACAAATGCTATTGCTAGCCTGTAATTTTATGGAAATTTTCCATAGTACGTCACTATTTTTCTGTTAGTTTTACAGCATAGTGTATGTTTAACTCGCCAAATGCCCGACTACATATGTTAAAAAAAAACAAACATGAAACTTAACATAGAATAACAAGGCCTGCATCTGCATTCTACACGTGCAACGTGAACTCCCATTTGCCTTTTACTCACTCACACTCGTACTTGCAATTTTAAATTCAACTTAAATAACTCCGTCAACTCCAACTAGCGCAACATATTTCCTCACTGGACATAATTCTACCTCTGTTTTGCGCTCCGTACCACCGAGTTACCAGCACCATTAGCCCGTCATAACACGGCACATATAACCCCAAGTGATCCCAGGCCTGAGAGGAGCCACTGTCCCTTGGGTCTTCTGGTCCACGGTCTAGGGTGATGGGTACCACATGTAAGCAGAGCCAACCGCCGGCGCTAATACAAGCTGACAAGTGGCGGTCCGGCAGGGGCAGATCGGATAGCCGAGACTTGACTATCGCTATGGAAACAGAGGCCTTTTTCACTATAGGGCCTAATGCCTAGTGGTTTTCTTTAAATAGAGGCTTTGTAGGGGAGAAATAGCCTACTCACAAGCTCCGCTCCTGTCTGGCGGTATGCACATATGGCTCTACGAAGGCTTGGCTAATCTGTGTATTGACATAGCAGCAGTCTGTTTTACAAGGACAATGTAAATGGGAAGTAGAGCAGTACGTCTGAGTAAAATATAGACTGGTATTAAAGGCAGCGCAACTGGTGGAATAGTATAAGTTCCTATACCAAAAATGTGGATTATTTGAACAGTCAAACCATTTATTTTTGTTCAGTATAGAGTCAAGCTAATGTATCTTTTACGTCAATGAAAAACCAAAGTAGTCTGTGTGGAGGTTTCTCAAGCAATCCCAGAAGAAAGTTGTGAATTGTGGAATCGTACTATATATATATATACAATGATTAGGACTGAAAAGCACTGAATTAGTTTAATTTATTATATTTTTTATGTTATGGTTATTATAATATGGATGAGAAGCTATAGCCTCTTTATGTTATTCTAACAGACAATTACAGGTCAAAACCTTTCCCCGTAAAATCACCACCATCTCTCCAACATGGGTGGGTCCTGCAAACATATTCTTATAGTGGTGAAGTGGATAAATCTAAAAACCGCTAAAATCATAACTGCCTTTCCAGATCTGTGATTGATTCCCCATCTCCCAAACCACACCAACTCCACATAGCGACCCCTTAGCGCTTTTTAAAGAGCAAGAGCTAGCATACCAAAGACAGTGGCAAACGCATATGGCAGCCTTTCTCCCATTGAAGAAACATGGATCTGTTGATGAATATCTCAACTACGCCACATGTGGGTCATTACCAAGACCCAGGCGGGGATGGTTAAGCTTTCAGTGTGCACTCTTTAAGATTATAGCTTTGAAGGGAACGGCTTTCTAATCAAGACCTTAAAAAAACAACGCCTAGAGTCAGAGCATTCAAATCCAGATGTTGTTTGTTGCGTTACTCCAAATCAGACTCTAAACGAATAATCCTGTTTGTTTAGTATAAAATTGTCCGTTGGGAATTCCTTACGGGAGATTTTGTCGTTTTCACTCGACGGAACAAACCGTGAAGTCAATTTTCGTTTCTTGTACAAAGACTTTAACTCGGATTTGCTGT
Organism: Periophthalmus magnuspinnatus; assembly: GCF_009829125.3. Taxonomy (NCBI): domain Eukaryota; kingdom Metazoa; phylum Chordata; class Actinopteri; order Gobiiformes; family Gobiidae; genus Periophthalmus; species Periophthalmus magnuspinnatus. The sequence goes on from NC_047146.1 coordinate 14,739,206, forward strand.
GGAGCCATGAGCTTGGACCGGTTCCACCTTCTAATTGCTTCACTATGTCGCAGCCTGACGGAGCCATTGCAGAGGGTGCAGATAGCATATGGGACCAGCTAGCTTACTTTCAGATGTCTTATTTTAGCCTCCCCCCAGAAAACATCAGGGTTCGATGAAATCCCCACTCTTATCGCCGACTAAGAAATACTTAACTGACAGTCTCTTCAATTTGTTCCCCAAATGTTTCATTTAGTGTGTTGATGGAAGCGCTCTGGCAGTCATTCAGTCTAGACCAGGGCCCGATGACAGGCCACGACGCAGAGCTGTACAACTAGGGTCAACAAACACACAGCTTCTATGTACAGTAAGGCCTCGTAATGAGAATTCAGAAAGGAGGTAATTATATATACAGTGATGCAGCGGGATTGCAGTAGTCACGATTTGGAGAACCAGCTGAGAGAGCTACCTTAAAGACAGAAATTTAGAATAGCAAAGATTGTATAGTGCTTAAATACACTGTTATGATTTATGTCGTCATTCAGAAAGTCCAAAATATTACGTCATTCTAGTAGATTTAGCCCAATGTTTGTTTAGGAACTACTTTCTACGTTTTATATACGTGCAGAATACATCTAATACATGGTGGTTATGAAGTTATGTAGCAAAGAAAAACAGGTGTCTTCATTCATAGTTTTGATGCCTTCAGTGAAAATTTACAATAGTCCTGAAAATAAAGAAAGAACAAAGATGAAAAAGCATGTCCTTTGACTGTTAGTGTATATCTATATCTCTATCTATTTGTATAAAGGATTTCCAAGCTCTTCGGTAACCTTTTGACTGATTATTTGGCTTCAGAGATACTATTTATCCAGACTTGAAACTGTAAATCACATTAGTTAGATTTTCTTATGTCCCAACCACTTTTTCCTACCATATTCATCAAATTGACTTGGTTTATTTTGGGTTTATTAAGAATGAAGCATGACAGCTAACAAGAATGGTCTGTGTCTAGTGTTTCCCACCAGCAAGTTATTGGGCAACGAATGTAGTATTTTTCGGTTGATACACTTCATTCAACGGGGCATCTGTCAATCTCATCAAACTACTTAAACGTACTTGCTTTAAAACACTTTTGTCATTATGCATTTTACGGAACAGAGGTCCAAATCTCTGCAATCAGCCGACCAGTTTCATGTTTCAGTGACCAGCTGAGTTTTTAGTCCTAATCACAACCTGCATTCTTTCGCGACATGTTCAAGTGCTCCGTTGTGTCATTGTAATTCCTGTTTTGATTTGATGCAAACCTGATACGGCCTCAGAACGACTCAAGGCAATCTGGATTTTTTTTTTCAGGGAACCTTGTTTTGGCAAGAGTTTTGAACTACTAAACCTATATTTTTACTTTTTTTTTTTTTTAATTTAAGACCACTTTTTTAACTCTTGACAACTTTTTATATCACAATTTAGGCAAATGCTAAAAGGTACACTATGTAACCATGAAGATGTTATTGTGTTGTCTGGAAGGTTCCACACAATGGCATTAACAGTAACTTTGGCTTGTCAGTTATGTGCCTCCACGGAGATAGATAAGTTTAATGCTTTACTGCAGAATATTCCAGGCAAAACAAAAACATATACATAGAGAGAAGCAAGTAGCGGACTGCAGGCCTATTATAATTACTATATCGACTTATCGCTCAATATATGAAAGATGTTTGGGGTTAGAAGGTTTTTGAGGGTCAGTATTTATCGTGTGTACATGTTCTTTGCGCTACAGGGACATTTTTGGTAATTTTTTGGCAATATGATCAAATTTAAACCATAAAAAGGCTTCTGAGTGACACAATGAGTTTCAATATTATCGTTTATCGTCTATATTTTCTTCAGCAATATGTCGCACATCAAAATCGGGGATATATATAACATGCATATATCCATTTTAGCTTGACTGAACCAGAAAGTCAAGAAATGGGTTAGTCTTCAGTTTACCACAAATCTCAATGGGCCAAGTACCTATGTAAATTATAACGGAAGAAAATGGACATATGGATAAAAATAGTAGAAGAAAAAAGCACTACTGTAAGGAAAGGGAAACCACATTCGTGAAAACACCTTCCAACGTTAATAAAAAGTAAGTAGACTTTTGAGTGCACCTGGGGTAAAACGGATTCAACAATGGGTGCTACTGTTGAACGTGTGGCTCAAGTTGAGAATTTGAAAATGACTGAAAACATATTGAGAAAAAAATAGGGAAAAATTCACACCGGATTCAAACAAAGTCTAATGTGACGTGTGAAAATCACGGTGGTTGGGGCTGTTGTGGTTTGGTATGTGCGAGCTTTAAAAGTGCTTTTGTGGAGCGGAAGTTGAGATTGAGATATAGATTTTATGAGAGGAAAGGAGTGAAGCTAGGTACCCCTGATCAAGATCCTATAGCCCCAGATCTAGAGAAAAGTTGACAGGTTGCCCTAGGACAGGCATGCCCAAACTATGGCCTGGGGGCTAAATGTGGCCCTCACACCAATTTTTCTTGGCCCTCAACCTTCCAGGTGAATTGGCCGATATTATCTTAAACAATACTTTTTACACTACATTTCTGAAAATCTACTCATTGCCCATCTCAAATATTTAATGTGTCCCACTGAGGATGTGCATGAATAAAGGTCTAGTGGTTCAGTACTTGTAATAAACACACAGATTCGAAAAATGTGCTGTTTCGGCAACCAGTCTATGGCCCTCAATCGGCCCTCAGCTTTGTCTGTGTTTTTATATGTGGCCCTTAATAAGAAAAGTTTGGACACCCCTGCCCTAGGAGAACTGAAGGATGGTTTAAAATGCAGTGCAAATTGGCATACAGGGGCTATAAAGTAGGCGTCACAATACATTTTTAACTTGTTTTTGATATTCAGTAGTCAATTTTCATACCACAACAATACCTAAAAAAACTACTACAGATTATCCAAAAAAGGTCCAACTTTTCCCTGCCTATATGTTTTGTTTAGTATTGATACTTATTCAAATTACTTACTGTATCCAGTTTTGATGCTAGTTTTAGTATCGATTAGAATCTGACTTTATGGTTTTGACATGCCTACTATAAAATCTACCTTAATTCCTGTAATGCAGCAGTTTTTCAAGTACCCTAAGAACTGTAACATTTACAATTTGACTGAACTAAACTTGAAAAACCTGACTCGAACTGCAGAGTACCATGGCAACCATCAGAAGAAGCCGATACCACAGTTTGAGAACCACTGTCTTTGTATGATTTACTTACAGTATCACTAAAAGGCCACAATCTTTACCTTTCTTTGGTTATAATGCTCACTAAACCAAACCCCAAGAGACCAAAAAGTTCCACTATCAAAGTTACTTCCTAATGATTGAACACCTCTTCCTGCCGATATCCATAAAACTGCCGGTCAGATCTGGTCGCCGCTCCCACCAGGCCTCCCCTCACGGTGACTCTCCCGTCAGGTGTCACGCGGGGGAAGCGGCCCCGTTGGCTAATTTTATCACACAATGCGTTGCGTCTGTCAGCGGCATCGAGGTGACAAACGATTGCTTTATCTTGAGGCCTGTTGTTTGTTGTTGCTGAGTAATGTCCTGGCCGATTTCTGCGGTCTCCCGAGCCCTCAGCTGCTCCTCTGTCAGCTGTCATGGCCGCCTTCACCACCAGGTCTTACACAATGGGGATATACGCTGGAGACATGGGTTGTGTACAAATAGAACAAGTACTGATGCTGCTTACCCTCGTAGGACTTTTGACAACCTATACTACCATGGAAGCTGTAGTACGTACAAGTTATTTCTAAGTTGCAAATGGATTGGGACAAAAATGAAGAGGCCATGTGGTGGTATTATTGTAGGTTTTTCAGTCATGATTATTTGGATCATAATTAAAATCATTATTACTCACTATACTGTCAAAATTAACCTGTAGACAAAGTAGGTTTTGATTAACAGAATGTGAACCCAAGTTTATTTGAAAATTCAATTAATTGCACAGCTTTACAATTCACGTTAGCAAGATATAAAACAATTTACGAATAATTTTACCTTCATATTGTACAAATCTGTCCATGTCCCAAACTTTTATAATTATTTTTTACTAAGGACAATATGACAAAATATACAAAACAGTAGTATTACTCATTAACAGTAGTTTTAAAGCAGTTTGGGTGTCATTAAAGGCGTTCCAAAGATTCATTCATTCACTCATCAGGACTTAAAAGTGCACATTTCTTGCCCAAACCTACCACAGATTATAAATTCCAGTTCCCTTAAATTCAAATTAAGTCAAGTTTGCTATACATATTGTAGTAGAAACCAGCAAGACCAAAATCAAAAGTGTGCTACACATGTTACTCTTACTTCCTTTGATAAACTGTCTTCATTGTTATGTCTGCTCCCTAATAATTGTGTGGCCCCATGGTTGACCTTTAGCCCCCTCCTCATTTCCTGTTTCCTTTGGTGCATCTTCACTGCTTCCCTTTTTTGCAGCCAGGAGACATTCTCAATGGCTGCGTCAGAAAACATTCTCGAGCTCGTCTCTAGTTCTAAACCCATCTCTGAGCAAATTTGACCTCATTTTTGTGGTGCTCTGTGGAAGAATCTAACACATAAAAACTCTTTGCATTGAGAGAGCCCTTAAACACTTTCGCTATCACCTATGGACCCACAATAGATATTCATGTTATTTCTACGATCTACATTTGCAGTTTCTACGCCCCATGTGTTTTAAAATGAACCTTCTAACTCAGTAGTAGCCGCACTATCTAAACGCAACATTTATAATCTTATCTTCTTCGCATTTTTTAAAAGAATGACCCTACACTGCTTAACCCTAACCAGCCTCTTTCAACAATCACACAAAACAGCCAACCATCAACTCCCCCTTTCCCCAGACCTTTAATGAGGGTCATTTGACAAAAAAAACGAAAAGACATGCTCTCTTTATCTGAAATCATCGGAAAAACGAAAAAAAAAAAAAAAAAAAATCACCTGAGAACCATTGCGGCGGTTTGGGGCCCTCTGACCCATTTCACAGCTGTTTCTTGTTAGTGCTTTTAAAACAAATTCCCCCAGCGAGATGCTTTCCACGCTGGATCCTGCCCTGAGAGGAGGAGGCCGGGACGGGACGACAGGGTGGGACGTGGCCTTTACGAGCGCCTTTGTACATATGTGTATAAACAGAACCGACTTAACGTTTTTATCTTATCAGCTTAGATGACCCCAGGAGTAGGCCCAGGGAACTAGAGATGCTGGGCTGCGCTGAGGACTCCAACGAGAGCGGAGTGGATTTCGGTTAAATTTGTCCTGATGTGAAGTGAGTCCAGTGTAAGTGCAGCTGCCACTAAGAGTAAACGTGACGGTGTGTTGTGTTCAGGAGTGGTTAGAAAATATATGTGCAGGTATCAGTAGAAGATTCTTATAACTAGAACTATACAATTAATCGTTACTGACTCAAAATCACAATATGAATAGATATGATAAGCAGTTTTTGTACCACAATTTCCCCACAAACAACCAAATATGCTGTTTTATTCTGCATAAAAAACAGCAAACCCTGTAGTTTAGATCTGCACAAACATGTTCTGAAACGTGATTCTCGTATTAGTTTGTCAGTTCATAATTCAGTCTCTTCAGGGCACTTTTAACGTTAATCCTGTTATTAGTACACATAAATCACACAATGAGCACAATTGCAATGTTTGCCAGAAAAAACGCAGTTAGATATTTTTTTTTTACAAATCCGTCAGCCCTACTTTATGGCCATTATGATGGAATTGGCAGCAAAAAAAATGGTATTGGTACTTCCTCTGCATACTTATTATATACTTGTATAGTAAAATAGTAAGATTTGTCAGGTATTCAGAAATTGTCTGTAGTTGTTCCACATTATGAAGAAAAAACAGGAGCATTCACGCAGGATTTGTTATACATGTACCATATATTCTGACTTGCATAAAATAACGTATGAAGAAAAAGTTACGACATGACCTAATTTTGTAGAACCATATAAAAATGATTTTGTATTGTTCCTATAATCAAATATCTAAAACATTTTCGAACTGTCATCAAGTTATATTTTTATACAGAGTTAAAAAATAAAATCATTTTGTGTATAGAATTGCATCTTAATATAATGTAATAGTTATCTTTATCAGATCGAAATGAACTAGTAGATACAAAACGAGGCTTTGAAACATCTGTTCTCACTGTTCTAATTGGAAAAAGAAAGTTGTGTTAAATTTCACCACAGATACGAGTTGTAATGATGGCTTGATGGAGACCATGGGGTATGTCCCGGCTGATCCTCCCCAGCCTCCTGAGCCTCCCCGGGGGGCAGCTCACCCCTGCCTGACCCCCCGCCCGCTCCAGCCCTCTTTAGATTGATGTGCACTGCCTCTTCCACACATTGTGCACTGTTTAGGGCATTTCCTCTTCTTCTCCTTGTCTGGTTTTAAAAAAAGGCGCTAATTGCTGCGCTGAGCTAGCAAGCAAGCATGCCGTCATAAGGCCAATGAGGACGCTCTTTGTGTGGAACTGGCAGCCTCGCCGTCAGCTGTGTCTGAAGAGGTCAAAGGTCACGCGGGAGACTGAGGGGCCCTATTGAGTTCCCGCCGCTCGGAGTGACTTGGCTCGATCGTGGTGTTTGCACTTGGAAATGCTCAACTGATTGATTAAGTTAAAAAAGTACAATTTATGGGCAGGTGAATGGCGCGCTGCAAACAAGGAGACGGACATTATTTAAAGGTCCTATTATGAATTTTCTCAGACTTAGTAAGTCTTTTGAACGCCGGTCGTGTTTTTAATGAAAATAATACATGTAAAACTTAAATGAATCAGCCGTAATTTCTATGCAAACAAATTACTACAGCTGTCAGCAGAGGGTGCATGGACTGGAGTTAAGTAGTTTAAATAAGGCTTAAAAACAGTTGTTGCGAGCCATTATCAATATTTGTTTTGTAGATAAGTGATTGTGTTTGAACTTAATGAACACAGAGGAGCACCAGCTGTGGGATTTCTATTTTATTTCACATTTAAAGCATTGAAGAAAGACAGTTAGACTTGAAATAAAATAAATAAATAAATAAATAAATGGCATCATATTTTCTCTCTATCTACTCACACATCTATTGGACAGAAAAAAGACAGAATATTATATCAATTCAACACGGAATTAGTAGTAATCTCTACTCAAACCTAGACTTTACTTTTTTAGACTTTATACTAAACAAGAGTCAAAGCCCGTTCAGAGTGTTCACCACCACCATCCCTTCTCCTCACATGTCTGGACCAAATTGGCCACCATTTTGTCCTGACAACACCTCCCCAATTACAAAGAGGCTGTATTAATTAGGCCATCAGGAGTACACCTGTGCTCCGGTGCGGCCCCGCGATAAATCAGTGAGTGAGCTATGGGCTGATTATCCCGACAGCCCATCAGTCTTCAGAGAGGCCCACTCCGAGGCGCCGACCGACAAACCACAAACACTACATAAACCAGAGAGCAACTTTTACTGTACAGATATGTTGATTTTCAAACGTAGCATAGCATTGTTTTAACTTTTTTTCAACTTTGGTCAAAATTACTATTTGTGTACGTGTACAGTAAGTTGTGATTAAAAGGGATATTCTCTGTTTTAATGTAATAAAGTAAATTTTGTTTTACCCCAGTACAGATATAGTGTAAAAGCAGCCCTTAGTGTCAAAATGAAAATACTGGTGCACTGTTAGCATGCTAGTTGTTGTTAGGAACCGCTTATAAACTAATTATGGTGAATAATTAGAATACTAGGAATGCAAAAGAAAGTGTTTTGGATCGTACCAAAATGAGCAAGTTCTGTTATTCACATTTTCAACGCAGTTATAATGGTTGTAAATGGACTTAATGTAGTAAAAAAAAGTTAAATAAATCAGTGCAGCTTTTGGAAACATTGCAGTTATAAGCAGTTTTGCAATTATAGGGCCTCAATCATTATGACATAGTAACCATATTTGAAGAAATCTAGTTATAAACACCAATATTTTGACACTGACTTACACAATTGACCATACATTGATACTGTAATATTGAACTAGATTTTTTTTTTTACTTTCGGCTTTCTAAAAGTCCCAGTCCATTCCTAAGTCCTCACTAGGGCTTGACACATACAGGTCACTCCTCTCCCTCACCTCACGCCTCTCCCTGGACACCCATTTTACCCTTAACGCCCCTAAGTACCAGCAACTAATGGTTGGTCCGGGTGAGGTAGGCTCTTTCTTACGCTTGGCCCGTGGAACAATTATCCGCTCGGCGTTTCCGCGGTGATGGATCGTCATGGCGGCGGTGGGTTGGCCGTCGGAGCGTTTGATTGGCCGAGGCGGGCTCGTAGATTTGACAGAGACTGATGGTGGTGAAGTGAAGCCAGCTGGGTCTAAGCAGGATCTGTAAACAGGCCGGGACAGGAATCACATCCCGTTGGAGATAGGAACGAGATAGGGGCGTCATGGCAACCAAATACATAAATACAGGTAGATTTGATCAAAGCTTGACGAACATTGACGAAATATATGTCCGCATTGCTTATTACCCTTCTCTTACGAGTTCTTTTAGCGACTTCCAGGTTGCTGTTTCACTTTTACAGCCAATAATTTGAGTTTTGTGTTGGACTTGTCTCTTCTCATCAGGCTTACTGCTATTGGAAACAAGCCAGCTGTTTTCAATGTTAGAACTCCCATAAAGTCACTGCCCACTGCATTCCCAGTAGTGGAAAACAGTTAGCCGTTAGCAAAATATAGCTCGATAGCATGTAGTCCTGTCAAGATAAGAGCTTTCGGCTATCTTGAAATGAATATTCTTCTATATCAAAGTGGAGTAGCAATTTATAGTTGAACAAACACACAGTTTTAGCAATTAGAAAGTATAGTTTAGTGAAAATGTTGCGAGAATTCAGAAATAGGGGTAACTATTGCCACATCTTCTGGCGAATACCATAGGTTACCATATAGGCCTGTTTAATAGTATCTTCAATCAAACCAGGAGCGACGCAAATTTACAAAATAAATAAGTAAAACTGTGCATTACATGAACTGTCTGTGTTAAATTGCATCTAAAATCCTAGGAAATGTGCTGCTTTCCTGCTTAAAAAGGTGCTGAAATGTGTTTTATTTGCATGTTTTTTTATTCTATTAGCACTATACCACATCGTGAATAAATAATAAATAATAAAGCCAATTTTTCTATAGACCTTATGTTTACTGAAATGTAGTCAACACACAACTGGCTTCTACTTCTTATATATAGAGCAATGCACTTTTAACTTCACCCAAATGTGTCGTAGACCCATGGTTCTTGTTCTTTTTACCCAAATGTCTACATCTGTTTTTCACAAGAACTACAACATTCTCACCAGTCGTTTTATAGTTCACAACTTTGTAAAACCAGGTAGTTTCCACATCTCCAGGACTCACCGTTTGAAGTCACCACACTTTACCCAAGTTCACTGCAGGACCCGACCGACTTCCTCCTCGGCCTCCCTCTGTTATTCCACAGACCGCTGCTTCTAATCCACTTACCTTGCACCCACAATCCCCCTATTAATAAAACAGGTATCGTCTTTCCCTCCCCAGGGGCCGTGAGAAGCCGGGTGCCAGTCCTTTAAGACTTCCTTTCAGAGATGCTGGTGGTAGTGCACTCCGTTGTAAGCCCCTAATCCCTCTGTCGCCATCTCCCTGCGATGCTACAGCCTCAAGGAAGCTACGTCTTCTCGCTAAACCTGGAGCTAATATTCTGTGGATTATCTTAAACATACACTGTGACACAAACATACACGCGAGTCTGAATGTAGGTTTTTGACATTCATCCTAATTGAACAATTATTATATTTATGTAGTAAACACTATAATGGCACTGTTTTGCTTGACCTTTAAAATACTTTTACCTTTCATATATTCCACGATATGGCATTGCAAGTATGTTTCCAGCAATAAAAACATCTTAATGCCATACTGTGACATTTCTGGCAAAGGAGTAACATCTTCATGAGGCAGATAGAACCACGTCATAGAAGTACCTCATGTAAACAACTAAGAAAATGTCCCATATGTATCAACTTAGTAAAAGCTTGGCAACAAATGACAATTTTACTGTAGTGTCTTTGCCCACAGAAATACAGTTAAATATGTCCTAATTTGCCTACAAAGATCAGGATCGCCTATTGTTAACCCAAATAAGATTTAAAGATAGTAACTAGTGACATTGCAGTTAATATGGTGATTCCTTTATCTATTTTGTATATTGTTTTGGTTATTATGTGGATGTAGTTTACTCTTTCAAACAAGATTTTATCTATGTAAATCTCTATAAACATGTCATTAATGAGCAATGAGCAGCCTAAATTCTATATATCTTATACATAGAAATGTAGTTAGATCTCTTTATCAATGGACATGAGCACAATATGAACACAGCGCGGTATAATCTCCATGTGTAGTGAGTTTCTTTGATAGAGCAAACCCATGCACTCGAGCGTTTGTGTATAGCCACTGCTGGCACGCCGCCGCTGTGTAGTTAGGACAACATCCAACTTTTTTTCTGTTGGAATTTCCTGTCTACCATGACCCCTCCCTCCATCCACCGCTCTCCTCTTCTCTCCTCACTCCTCTCCTTCGCTCCTAGCATGACAAAGAACTTTTTCCGAGCGTATTCCTGGCCCGACCCAGCCTCTCTGGGCATTATTATTGAAGTCTGAGTACTTCCTCTAAGACGTGAGCCCACTCCAGATTGTACTTGATCAGCCGCCTCAATAGGATGTAATGAGCAAATGGAGTTTCCTACGTCTATAGTTAGTTATAGTTGTCAGTTAGCATTTTTTAGCACGGGACAGCTGGTATTGTCTTTAGTGGGAGATAAAGGTGAATGTTTCCTGATGTAGAGTTGCAGAAGATGTGGGTCGCTCTTTTGAGGATCGTCATGGGAGCGATGGTGGCTTAGATACCCTTGACTAATAAAAAAAATGAATGTGAGATAAGATCCGAACAACCAACATTTTGAGGTTGATATGGGCCTCATCATGGGGCTTCACTCAAACCTTTTAGTCCAAGAAGATAAGGTTGGTTTAACTAGTTTGTAGCTGTAGTGGTTAACATAGCTGCATTTTGATTATGTAGTTACTTAAAGGTTCCCTATGTAACTTTTCTGGTAGAAGGTCTGCCACCTGCCTAACTCCATGAAGAGGTTCTTGCTTGTTCCACAGTATAGCGTTACACTTATCAATCTCTATGGGGACAAGGCGGTACCTCCAGGCTAAGTCACAGGTCAGATTTGTTAAGAGGCACTGGAGGCATGTTTTTGAGCAATTAAAAACAAAAAACTATTGAAAAAAGGACAGTTTATATGCAAGACTGTGGAACGTTTCAGGAAAAGCAACAACTTCTTCATGGTGACAAGCAGGTAGCGGACCATCTACCAGAAAAGCTACATACTACAACATACCAACTGGTCATTACATGTAGTTTATGTGCAGTTGAGTCTGGTCTGATGTTTAATAGATATATATATTTTTTTTATACAACTTGCTTCAACCTGACAAGATAACAGTACTAAACCTGCTATTAAAAAAAAAAATGGAAGCCTCTATGACTAGTCCAAAAAACTGGCAGGTCACATTATAACAGCCTGGTTTTAATCTTGTATAATGGTCGGACATAAGTTTTTATTTTCACAAACAGGATGTGCCATTGTTTTAAGCGAAAGTATTTGTGTCTTAGATGTGCTGTCCGAAGGGGATTAAACCAAATGTCACAGGGAGGTGGATGTTCTGGTCGTGCACCTCTCAGAAGCTGTCCCTGCAGCCCAGGAAACAATGCAGCTGTCTGGGTGATGGAAAGGCCTGCTCACCCCTAACCGCCCGCACATCCACCAATCACACCGCAAAAAAACTCATGGTTTATTTTAAGGCTGGTGCAGGCTAGTAGTTTATTTTATGATTTGATTTATTCATTAAATGATAAATTTTTTTAAGTATAGTGAAAAAGTAGAAAATATGAATTTATATATATGTGCATAAGGACCAAGAAATGTAAAATATTTTTTTGTTTTCAGTGCAGTATCAAACAACATAGGTTCCAAAAAGTAGTTCCAAAAGTAGTAATCTGGTTTAAAGCCCCACTGTGCACCTTTATAGCCAAAAAAATAGACTAAAATAAAAGTTTTATTTTTCAGTTTGGATGTTTTTATTACACTTGAAAACCACAGAAAAACATGCATCCTTTCTGTGTGGGGGGTATTGCATCTGGACAGACTTGACTCTTATTTGGCCTAGAGGAGGACCTCTTCCTGCTTGTCTCCATGGAGATGTTCCTTCTTTGGCAATAATCTTCCACAGTATGTCATAAAACATATCTATCTCCATGGAGAATATTCTGAAGTTTAACCTTCTATGTCAGTGGAATCATGCAGGTGTCTGTCTATGTCCAGAAAGTGACACATTCTTAAACAGAAGATGATTTGCCAATAGGTTTGACCAATTTTTACATCTTTACATCTTTGTCCCATCTTATCCCGGTCCACTTCTCCACTAAGATGCCGGGACGCTCAAACTCAGGCTGCACCTCTCGGACAAAAGCCTGAACTTCTGGCTCCACTTGTGAAACAAAGCTCACAATTGTTTTTCTTCACGTTCAGCGCCCCTCTCTTCTTTTTTCTCTTCTTTTGGCTTTTTAACTCGCAAGTCGTCTCGGGATCTTTGGCCTGTCTTCATCACAAAGGCGGGGGTGGGATATTGGCAGGGTTCCAGGCGGGCGGCATAGATCACCATCCCAACATAGAGGGTCTGGCTCCAAGCAGGAAACAAGATATAAGCAGACAGGCAGTTTTTATGGCCCGCTTTGACTCCCTGGACATGCTTCTATTAAACCATACGCAGAGGAACCGTTAGGGCCCTTAGACTGATTTCACCTAGGGGCCGTGCAAGTATGAACGTATAATTTGTCAGCAATCTTTTCTTGTAAAAATTCCTCTGGAAAACATATGCTGTTTGTCCCTAAAGAATGGGAGAAACGGGATCTGTGATAGTATTTAACATTAACCTGGCTGTCTCTAGAGTGACATGTGCAACACTCTGAATTAAGTTTTACACATTTATCAATCTGGAATTCATCTGCACCCACGAATAGCGCAAAGAAAGCATAAAATATTTACCAGTTGCTTATTAATATCTCTCTTCTCCTATGTTCCTGGTAAATATAAAAATGTGTTTGCAATAATTTACTTTAGACTTTGACTCATACAGTATAACTTGTAGAGGCCTTTTTTTTCAAGTGGCAATATCTCCACATAGTTTTGCAAATGGTTTAGATGTGCAGGGATGTGTAGTACTACCTTAGATTGAGTTAAACGTCTGCTGTAACAATAAAAATGCCTTGTTTGTCCATCAATGGCACAACCGTTTGACGCTCTTCACAGGAAATGTCATCTCCTTTGTACTGACTCCCAGGTGTTGTCATTGTAACGAGAGCGCTCATCATTCGTTTGGATTATCCTAGCTTGATCTCCCCTGCAGGCAGACTGTATCCTCACTGCTCCTCATACCCAGAGGCTACCACTTGTTTTGAGGTGGTATAAACACACACATTACTGCTACTTAACCCTGATTGAGCCTTTTGTTACTCTGACTGGGGTTAGCATGTTGACGCGATGCCATTTTGTGCCAAATTGTGATGGGATTACCGATGACTGGAGGCAAATGTTTACTTAAGACGTTTGGAATTTTCAGAAAAGAAACTATAGCGTAGTTTTATGAATCATGTGCGATTTCAAATAAAGTCAGGGATAAATGGAGAGGTCAGCCACTAGAGGTCATTACGCAGTTACATGGAATAAAGTGATGGAGGGGGATCTGACATGAAAATCCAAATTTGTTATTGAATGTAAATTACTTGAGACTTGAACCATAAATGAGAAACATAAAAATCTAAACCTATGAAGAAAAAAATGGTCAGTTGCCCTTCCAGACACAACCTGCTCAATTCACAAAGTGCATTTTCTTTTAACACTATCTAGCTGCATATCCCGTGGGACTACTTACTATAAAAACAACAACTTAGCATTCACATCTTGCAAATATCACAATAATTTGATTGCTAGCGCTTCGACATTTGTTCTCTTTTACCATCAACAAATTAGAATAGCATTTCCTAGAATTCTCCTCACTGAAATTTTATCAGTAGCCAACTCATCAGTTTTTCCTCTGTGATCACCTCTGTTTACCTGCTTTTATCCTGGCTTGAATATATCCTGCTGAGATTATAAGACAGTGACTTTTAAATGTCTTTTCTAATAACGATGCAGCCTCCAGACATCAGACCCTTTACTGCAGGAAACCGTGCATTCAAGCGCTCTTTGTCCAACACATAAAACACATTTATTATAATGTTAAACCTGCTCCGGTCTTATTACATACACTCTCATTAATAGGCATTCAGAACTTGGGGGCAAACTCCAGAGACAGTCTACAAGGGTCCAATTAATGGGGCATTACGGGAACTGTAAAAAGCTAGCGTGGCGTGTCATGCTGTGTGCTGTGTCATAAGAACTAGTCACGAAATCACGGAATGGATTTAAGAAGCTCTATTAGCAAAAATGACTGTGATTTGGTAGTGCGTTTATGTCTAAGCTTTTGTCTTCTGGTGTCCGCAGGTGGTCATCCGCTCTTCCCCACCTTCCACACGCCCATCCCCATAGACATGAGGCACCACGAGGGACGCTATCATTATGAACCACATCCACTGCACGCCATGCACGGGTAAGTACCAATGAATGTACGGCAGTAAATTACTCAAAAATGTACGAAACAGGAAAGATGAAATCATATGACGGACAGAATTTTGGAGAAGTACAAAAAAAAATCTGTTTTCTTCATGGAGATGGTATTTCTTTGCCTGGAATGTTTCACAGTATGGCATTAAACATATTTATCATTTATTCAATTACAGGTTGCTACAAAAATGGCCCTAGAAAACGTGCATTGTTATTGTGGGCTCTCCTCTCCACAAATCTGACCTGTAATTTGGCCTGGTGGGGTTTCTTACTTGTCTCCATTGACATATTTACGTTTAATGTCATATTGTGATACATTCTAGGCATAGCAATAATATCTCCATGGAAACGAGCTGGATCCTCCACCAAAAAAAAGTTTTAAAAAATGAAATAAAATAAAAAAAATAGTCATATTTTTTACAGTACAGTAAAATATGTTTTTGTAAAATTCATATATGATTAAAATTAGCATTAAAATAAATTATTTGGATGCTCAATAAATACATTTGAAAGCATCATATCAGTTGGGTGTATTAAAAGCATATTAATAGTATGGAGTTTAAGTGACCTCAGCGGTAAAAATATCTGTAAAAAGCCTAAAAAGTCAAGTATTATATTACTCTTTATCTTTGATTCCCTGTAGACCTCTGTTTTATATTTGTCAGTAGCAGAACCTCAGAAAGTTGCCCTGATCCAAGTTCAAACAGATGAAAGCCAGGCAGGAACCACAAGCCACAGACAAAGAGACATGACGCATTAGCACTGATACCGCGCTATGCTAACATTTCCTAACATTTCTGGCGTTGGCAACAACCAGAACTGGGAACGTGTGCCAAGGCATGTCGTCTCTGAGGAGGAAGTCTGCAGTGAAAAGGTTAGAAAAAATATCTTTACATCATGTTGTAAAGCCACATCTGCAAAATATTACTGTTGTAGAAGTATTATTAACATTTCAAAACAGAAAATAAATGTAGTCAATTCCTACTAAACTGCAAAACTTACTTATATATCAACTAATATTACATGGTCAGGAAGGTTGTGAAAAGTATTGAAAATGAGATAGTTATCAATATTAAAGCTAGTATCAACAGTAAAAAAAAGTAAAAGAGAATAATTGTGAGCTGTATCAATTCAGTTTAATGTCAAAGTTTATATAGCACATTTGACCAAAGTGCTTCACATAAAAGTTAACAAAGTAACCAAATATACAGATAACACTATACATAGAAATAGAACAATAAAACACCAATATATCCTGTCTAGGTAGTATTAAATGCCAGGGAGAAGAGGTGAGTTTTCAGTCTAGTTTTGAACTGTCTTAAAGACTGAGAGGATCTGACAGACAGAGGGAAGCTGTTCCATAGTCTGGGCCATATTTTGAATTTGTTCTGATATAAAAGTTACATTTGCACCTGCAGAATTTTGTGAAAAGTTCAATTTAATCCCAAAATTCAAGCAAAATTTTCCCACCAGGCATTTACATGTAGAATAGAATAGAGTTGCTCTGTTTTCCCTCCATTGCAAGGGATATCTAGGTTGCCAGTCTACTTTTTGTAACTTTTATCCAAACCTGACCTACTTACTGTTTATTTTCTTAGGTTATCGAGGTTTGCCATTACCATACCAACATGGCCGCCCCTCCTCCTCCTCTCCCGCCACCTCCTTCTTCTTTTGCTTATCTAAAATATTTGAATCCAGCCGCATCTAGAAGGGAAGCTGGGGAGTAAGATCAATAGAGGTTTTGCGCGGACTGCGCTGTTACATTTAAATTCAGTACGATCAGGTGATACACAGCGCCATCAGGGCTATTCATCACCCCCAAAAGCAGTTGAAGAAGAAGAGGACGACAAAAAAAAAAGTGTTGCCGCGGCGCCCGGTTTGTTTTGATTAATGTGATGCAACTCTTGACGGCGAGCTAGCGCTAATTCATCAAGACCTTGATCTAGCTGTCGGTCCCCCCGGCGCACGCCAAATTCACCTAATTACGGCGAAGGCGTAGAGTCCCGTGGCTGGCCGGTCGCCCCATTGTCAAGCGCCGCACCTCGCTCTACATCAACTTCTTTTTTTGCACGTAGATTGTAACGAGTGCCGCCGGCCGTTCCGTCATAGCTGTCAGAAGTAGAGTGTAGGTTTGATTTGTCTTCATTGAGCTTACCGGACGGGAGGAGACAAGGATGAGGCGCGGTGTCAGGAGCCGAGCTAGTTTACATGCACAACGTATGGAAGATAGGGCTCTATGTATATGTAAAGTGCAAATAGGAGAAGTGTGGAGATAGGGATCGGTAAGGAAGTAGTGGTAGTTTTTGTAGATGCGTGGAAGCAGTGAGGGAAGAGAGTTCAGTTGGTCATAGAAAAACTTTTGATATACAGTACAATATGGTTTATTTTATAGCAATTAATGGAGTTGCTTTTTTTAGATCGCATACAAATGAACTTTACTTAAAGGTAACCTTTCCTGTGGGTTCAAAACGTTCTATTATACAGGGAGATATTGGACATTCTGCGCAATTTTGGCCACGTTTATCCTATGTACGCATGTATGTGTCACC
This sequence comes from Periophthalmus magnuspinnatus, assembly GCF_009829125.3. Lineage (NCBI taxonomy): Eukaryota > Metazoa > Chordata > Actinopteri > Gobiiformes > Gobiidae > Periophthalmus > Periophthalmus magnuspinnatus. The sequence goes on from NC_047146.1 coordinate 14,756,543, forward strand.
TTAATTAATTTCGCAGTTTAAAAAAGTGCAAAAGTCTAGCATGTTTTCTAGGACACCTGTTGTAATGATGCACCAACCTTTCACCTCATCGCGTTTAACTGTAATTAGCAACTTAACCCCAGAATTCTTAGCAATGGGACATGAGGGATGAGAAAAACACGTCTCTTCCTAATTCCACTCTATCCAGTTTACTTTTCAGGCAAACACAGTCAGATTCTAATTGTTACAAAACCAAACTTGTCAAAAACAGGGCACTACAACTACGATCGGATAAAAGGTCTTAAAAAGAGGTTTTAAGTCTTTACAGTACGTTTACCATGAAAAACTCGGTGGATTCTTTGAGCGTCCCGATTGGTTGATTCTGATAGACATGTTGTTATCTTGTGTGTGGATGTTCCCTTGAGTTCCAGCCAGGAATGTGGAGTTTCGAGACAAGAGACCCATCAATCAAAGCCGGTCGCCATGTCGCAAATCAATAGCAACAATTTTCACGGTTTGAAAGAAATTTCTTGCACTACCAAAAGACTCAATGTGATGTGACAGCAGCTACGCCAAATAATAGTTAGCATCGGAGTACATTATCCCATCTTCGGACATGCTAGGGGCCACGCTAGGTTCTCAAGTTGTGTTTCTCAGCGTCTCGGAGCCCCAAAAACAACCGCGCTAGGGTCTGAGGTATAGTGTTCCCATGCGGGGTAGAGTGGTGATTTATCATGATCGCTACACAAGCCGGGAAGTACAGAAAGGAGCGTGTCATGTCATAATTCACCGCTACCACCACGGGCCGGTAGGGAAAATGCCAGAGAGGCAAATAGTAACTTGTTGGTCAGCGCGCAGGGCAGGAAGAGGCAGGAAGGAAGATGCAAAATAGAGAGGGGTTTGGTTAATTTTGAGTTTGACCGAGAGGAGTTGAGAGGTTAATGGGGGTTGGAACAAAACAAATTAGAGGAAATTGTGAATGAAAATACAAAATTTCAGAAAAATAAGAACTCAGAGTAATATTTCCGTGAAGTGGAGCTGCTCTAGGCCAAATAAGAGTCAGGTTTATGGAGATGAAAGCTCAATCACAGCACGGGCATGTTTTTCAGTGCAATAAAACATCCACAAAAAAATAAATAAATAAAAATAAATAAGTAAATAAAAGCACACCCAAAAATGCAAAAAACATAATTTTATTTGAGCCTATGTTTTGGCTAAAATTTACAAACTGTGGTTTTAATATTGTAAGAAACACACATTTTCTGTATTTTTGTAACTGGTAGTTAATACTTTTAAAACCTTTTTGAAAAAACATCAATTTAAAAAAGAGCATCTACTAAAAAAATCGGTAGACATTACACAATTTAACACAAAAACACTTTAAACTCTTCCCAACTTCTATTTTCAAATGCAACTCTTAAAAAAGACAATCACACACCAACCATTTTGCAACACTTATAAACCTGACTCATCACATCCATCTACAATACTTATTTGTTTCTCTGCCTCCGTCTAACCAACATGTCGGCACAGAACGCTCCGAGCCGGCAATAAATCACTCCGAGTGTATCCGAGGTTGCGATAATACGCAGACATTTACGGGGCTGGTCTGTCACGAGGAGAGCAAATAACAGTGCAGCGTGGCAGGTACCATTATTGAGGCCTTGTCGACCCACCCTCTGCCTGACAAGATGTTACATGAAGCCTGGCTGTTTTGGAGTCAGGGGGCGGGGTCCAGGGAGAAGGCTGTTCGGAGCTGTCTCTTCATCATCATTTAAACGCTCTTCCACCGTCAAGTCAACAGCACTTTGGGTGGCTGACAAAGCACTTAACTGAAAATTGACCTGCAAAAAAAGTTGGTCATTGGAGTTGTTGAAATCCATAGTAAAATATATGTTTATTATTATATATGTTTACTGTGGCTTAAAAAAACTAATCAGAAAAATAAAAAAATGGGATTAGACCTGTCATGATAATTACTCGAGTTATCGTTCAATATATGAAAGTTGGAACTATTTTTTAAAGGGGTCCGTATTTATCATGTGTACATTTTCTTTGCACTACTACTACACAAAATTGTTTGTTGTTGTTATTTCCTGGCAACTCGATAAGATTTAAGCAATAAAAGGTTGAATGAGTAACTTCTATGAGTCTAACGTCTAATTATGAGGCGATTTATTGTCCAATTATCAGGAAGTACTTGGTTAGCGTGCTAGTTTTTGTTAGTAAAACCCCGCTCTGGTCTCTGAAAGTCGAGAAAAGAGCTTCTAAACTCATTGCTGTGAATAATTAGAGTGCTCATAATGCATAAGGTAAGTGGGAAATTACTCGTGAAATAGAAACTGTTTCAAATGAACTAGCTCTGTCCATTTGTGTTATTTTTTGGCAACACGATAAGGTTTAAGCCATAAAAGATTGAATGGATAACTTTTTTGATTCATCACAGATGCAAGCTAAGTACTTAAGTGTTTCTTTCTGCTATTTATTTATTTAATGCAGCTCATGATTTTTGAAGAATATTGTAGATTTAGAGTATTTTTTATGGTTTAAATCTGCTCTTGGGTGTTTGTGTCAGTGGCAGAGTATCAGTATTACAATTTATCATCTATATTTACTTCATCATGTTATTGTGAGTTGTGCACACTGGACAAAAATAACCAAAACCCCAAAGTACATACAATATTGTGCATATATGTATTCCCCGTTTTCTATTATACAAGCTTCCTGGTTCATTGCATTAGTTACAATCAGTATATTGAGTATGGCAGAAATAATATCTCTCTTTCTTTATTCTTTATTTGTCAGGGACCATGTACAAATTCATTAATGTGACAAAAGAAAAGATGGTTTGTACCAGATTTAGCTACTGCTGCTTTCCATGTGCCGTCCCTGGGCAGGTGAACACACATTAAAATACACATTTCATGACAATTACATTATAAGACAAACAGTTTTTTATCATTAACATCAGCAGAAAAATAAAAAGTCCCCATGTCCAACACATGATGTTTCCTACAGTCCAAACCAATAAAAAATCATTATGTGCAGGTTTTTACAGTGATACAGAACAGTGCAATTTAACTAGACTGATTTGGACACATTTGATGATCTAAAATGTGCCTTTTCAAATTTCTAGTAAAATTATTCAAATCTACAGACAATTTCAGAGTCTGGAGCTGCTTCAACCGTCTGATGGTTTGAAAAGCAAAGGCCGAGAAGCATTTTGGAACTGAGCAATTTGGGTTCACTGAGACCAAATGGATCGGGGAGTTTGTGCCGAACAAAGTTTATTACATTTTTTCAATGGAAGTGGAGCTGTATTATTAATCATTTTGAATACATATCTTAGATTTGAATACAGAATTAAATTGTCAAAACTATTTAGAAAAAGAATATTATCCCAATATTCAAAACAATCATACCAAATTTTTTATGGTTTTTATTTTACAATCTAATGATACAATGATATGTATTGATCCACAAGAAAACACAGGACCACCAACAATTTGATTAAAAAAAATACAAAAAACTAAAAACAAACAAATGTGCTTAAAATTTAAACCATTTTGTAATTTAAAAAGTTTGTTTCTTCAAAGAGCACCTGCTTTATTTTGACTTACGCTCAAAGTCTTGTCTTCTGTTCTACAAACCTCCAAACCTTTTTGCAAACCTTATGATTACATAGTATTTGTCATTTGCAAGTCTTGAGTATAATGCTGAAAATAACGTGGATAGTTCTAACTCTTTTTGGGCTATCTATGAGGTAAAAAGTCAACAACATATCCCTAAATTCTCTTTAATGAAACTACACCTCACACACCAGATCATTTTCATAAGTGCGTAAACCAACCAATAAACCAATAAACGCAGCAAACCTTGGCCTCATCCCATTCTCCTCTGTCATCTCTCTGTTTTTCTTTAAATCGCTGCTAATCAGACCGCAATCTTACCCCTCCTTTCCCGGTCCGCCAGTCATCCTAATGTACATGTTCAGAGGTATGCACTTAGTCACAGGGTTACTCATGAGCGAGACAAGCCATGCCACGTCCCCCCATCACTTTTTCTCACACAGTGTAACAATGGAAGAAACAGCGTGTAATCACATAGGGATCGACATACTGGCAAACAGCAATTATACAGATGGAGGAGTGAGTGGTAGACTTTGTGGTTATGGATTTCAATAACATTATTTAGTCATTTAGTGGTGATTTTTACATTGGGGTGCATGGTAGTTGAAGTAGTAGTAACAGAAATGTATTTTAGGATATATTGGTGAGCATATTGATACTAGTAAGTTGTGAAAGTTGAAAGTAGCAAAGTATTTTGACTGAGCAATGGTCCTAAAATCGAAATAGCGTCGATCACATGTGTCAAACTCAAGGCCCACGGACCAAATGTGGCCCTCCACATCATTTTATGTGGCCCTCGACAGGGTCAGTTAAAAGGTATGATGGTCTTAAAATGTCATTTTATCAAGAGATACGCAGTTACACAGCCAAATTTTTACATGTAGGCAAATGCATATGCAATATTTGTAACTTGAATAAGTAAATACGAAACAGTAAATTAAGAAGTTTAAAAAGTAGTTAGATTTATTTTACATCTGGCCCTTTGAGGGGAGCCATTTTACTGACGTGGCACTCAGTGAAAATGTGTTTGACATCCCTGGTGTAGATGAATCTGCAGGATCGTAATTGGAATAATGAAAACATGAAATACAATTTATTACACAAAATAATAATAGTTTCTTCAATAATACTATTTGGTCTTATACTAGTTCTGATACTACACTACTCAAGAAAGGTCCAATTTGTCCCATTTATGATTTTTTCCCAGTATCCATTAGCTGAGTATCCATTTTGGACACCCTGCTGAGTTGATAAAGCAAGTTGTAACTGAGATAACACATATTCTCTCAAACATCGTTCAACACTCTTTTTATCTGTTACTTGAATCTTAAATGTGGCCTTAAACATTACTACATTATCACACCTGACACTTTAGTCACCGTTAGCCAGATATAGCTGTGACAGTGTGAGAGATGTGTTGCCCAATGACACAAAAACACACTTTGATGGAACATGAAAAATTACACCCAAAATGTTTTACAAAAAAAATAAACTTGAACACTGTAGAAAATGGATGGAGTACAGGAGTATTGTTAAATATTATGATTGTATGATAAAAGACAAATGAGTCAAAAACAGTACAAATCTGGAAACTTTTATAATGTAATCTTTCTTCCAGCAAAAAAAAAAAACACCAAAAAAACCAAACAAAACTCTAGTTATACCTTTCAGACCTTTTTAGGATCACTCCTAACCGTACATGAATAATACAATGATAAAGACCTAACATACATCTTATTTTATCCTAAACTTCACTTTTGGCCCCATGCTCACCATTACATACTTTACAATACTCTTTCAGCTATAAGTCATGTCCACTCTGCACTACAAAGGAAGCATTTCAGATACAGTGCTGAAACTGATGCTAAGTTTTCTGACACTAAAAACTTAAATGGAATTATGTGCAAAAACAGTATGGTCCGAGTTAGCCGCGAACATTTGTACAACTAATACAACAATATTAAAGTTATAGACATGGGGCAGACAGTGCACGCAGATGTTTCTAATGTACTTCCCATTCATTCAGCAGTGAAAGAATCTCATGTCATAACCAGACCCATCATTGTTTGGCTAAGAATATGTCCGTCTATGGTCAGTTTAACGGCAGATCTCCCCCTGTATCCCCGCGGGCATCCCATAAGGCAAAAAAAGACCCCAGATCTGTCACCGCGATGCCAGACTGCCAGCGCGTTGCCAGTTCGGTACGATAGAAGCTTGTTTTTGTGTATGGGTAGTCTGTTTCTTCTCACTTCTACCCCCCTCCCGTGCCAGAACAGAGCGCTCTTTATGGCTGTTTGTAAAGGGGAAGAGTGGTCCTGATGAAAATTGGCACGCAGACAAGGCCGGCAGTCTGCTTACTGGAAATGGAGTGAAGAATATGCTTGGTTGGATTGGCGTTGGATGGAGGTTGCAGGTTGGGTATAGTTTAAGAATTTAGAAAGATTTTAAAGGCCCTGTTTTTTTTGTATTTTCCTCCAGTACATATTGTATAAACAGCTCTTGAGGTTAAAATAAGGTCACTGTGTGCCGTCTGCATCTAATTATAAGGCGCTTTATTGCCCGGGAACCAGGAAGTGGTCGGTTAGCATGCTAGTTGTTATTAGCAAAACACAGCGCTGGTCTGTGAAAGTTGAGAAAAGTGATTCTAAACTCAAATCTGTCCAAAATAAGTCCCAAAATCTGTAAAAATCATGGTACAATGGTGCAACAGGGCAACATTAATCGCTATCAAAATTGCAATTTGAACTGACAAAACTGACCTTTGAACCGAATCCTAATATCAAAACACAAATCTAATCGCAATGCTTGTCAGAAAATTTGTAATATTGCATTATTTTTCCCAAATCGTACACTTCTATGGTGCTAGTGAGTTCATTATGAGCACTGATGGAGTGAGTTTGAAAGATTATAACAGGAAAAGTGCAAAGTCGATGCCAAAACAGAAATGTGGCTGCCAGCAGGGAAAACCGCATGTGTAAACAGACATTTGTTGCCGGAGTGTTTGCACAAGCTGCCTTTGTTTTCACGCACTTGTAAAGAGTGTGTTACGGTAAAGTGGTCCGTGCAAGATTCATTCATAAACAGACAAACAGAGAGGACGTCACATCCTAGTTCTGTTCACAATGAGGGTTTTATTGTGAAAGAGTATGCTGTATTTCTCATTCATTATAAAGAACTGCATCATTAGCTCCTTTTTCTACAGTATACATTTGGGAACTTTTTCTTTTTTTTTTTTCTTTTGTAAGATTTTACTTGGATTTGTAGCCAGGTTTTTGAAACATGCTGAATTTTTTGTATATTTTTGTCAAAGTGTATATAGAATATTCAGATTAACAGTATAAGAAGAATATGAGTTTTTTGTTTTTGTTTTTTGTTTTTTATATTGTCTTGCTTGCCTGAGATCTAGAAAACACACCTCTTTACAAATATTTGAGTCTGGTCACCGGTGAATCTGCCTGTTTTCAGATGGGCATGAGTGACAGGTGGATTAGCCAATCAGGAGCAGGCATTGTTCGTCTGTATTGAAAAACTCTGAGTTGAGATGAATTTTATTTTATTTGTAAATCATGGGTGACCAATGAGCTCCTTTGTTTTGTGTCACTGAAAAAACACATCTGATTGCACGATCACGTTTGACCAGGTTTGAGTCACAAAGGAGGACATGGGGACCGGACTGATAAAAATACAAAGAGATCTCATTATGGATTTGCCAGGCAATTGTCTTGCTGTAAAACTATTTGGAATATTCTGGATAAATATGCTCCAAAATGTGATCAATGTCTTAATGGACTAAAACATAATGAATACTGTGAATATAAATCAATAACCTTTTATATGATTGGGAAAAATATCTAATTAAGATTTTCCTGACAGGCTTTGCGATTGCGATCTATGCTTTAATAATAATAGAATTCTGTTCAAAGTTCACATTTTAAACACACCCAGAAGAATTGAGAAAGACTGAGATATGAACTGACAAACTAATACAAGAATCACATTTCAGAACGTGTTTGTACAGATCAAAAAGTACAGGGTTAGCAGTTTTGTATGCTGAATAAAACAGTCTTTTTTGTTGTTTGTGGAGGAAATAATGGTACTTCAAAAACTGCAGCCTTTTGCGTTTTGCTAATTGCATTCATTCTAATTGCAATTTTGATGATTAATCCGATTAATCTTGCAGCCTTACAATAGACACCTGCAAATCTGAAGCAAGAGACCTGCTACATAAAACAATATTATACTTTAAACACTAGCTGCGTATTACTATTTCTTGACCCTGACTACTGTACCGTGTTACTCATCCCCATCCGAGGCCTCACTCCTTGCAGGTGTTCCTACCACACACTGAGCGCCCGAAAGGCTTCTTATCAGCCCAGCACTCATTCCGCACAAGACTTTAAAGCCAGTGCCAACGGCCAGCAGACGATTTTATCTAGAATTCGGGCCCTCGGGGACACTTGGAGCATTACAACACCTACTTGTCTGTGATCCCTATGCACAAAGCTGCCAATTACCTGCCATACATGACAAATTTACTGTAAGGACTGGACCGACCGGCAGCTTCATCACATGAAACGCTAGCTAAAGGCTACGCTAGCATCCGGTTGCGCTCTCTCATTGTTTTGCATTACCTCAGGTTGGAAGAGTTGGTAGTTTGCCCAGCTGAACAAGGAGGAGACTACACTTTGCAAAATGATCGGTTTTAACATGTCTGTAGCTCCCAGGCTTAATAGGAGATGGTGTTATAAGGGATTATTATGTATTGCGGATAGGGAGGGGTAGACCATTTCAGATAGCATAACTTGGCTAAGTACACAGCAGGGAGACGACTTGAAATATGGCTGCCAGTCTGCGCTGTCAGCCTCTCCAGCCAGCACTAATCACTTATTCACACCCCACATTCAGACTCCAGCGAGGTATCTTGCCCGAAGACACAACAACCGTACACACAGTTAACTTTGAAACTGAGGAATGAACCAAATTATCACCTGAGCTATTGTTGCCCCATAAGAAATTATTAAACCTAACTTTGTACTAATCGGACTAACAAATCTATTAAAAAACTAGCTGAAAGTACATTTTAGTAATCTTTTTTTTTTTACTATACAGACTCTAAAATACATTACAAAACATATTTTATAACAAAGATTCCCAAATGTTCTCTATCTAGAAGACAGTAGTTCAACCTTTATTTGGTTAAAAATGTACAGTAGAAATAATGGTTTGACTAATTAACCAAACTGACCTACTCAAAAAAATTATTCCTGACTAGTACTCCTGACATTTTTGCTTCACCTCTGTCTCATATCAACACGACAAACCTATAGAACGTTATATTATCACACAAAACTTGGAAATAAGTTAATGTAATCCTATTTTTCCTTCTTTCCCCGCAGACCTCCAGGCCTGACGAGCAGCCCGGTCATCTCTGACATCTCCCTGATCCGGCTGTCCCCTCACGCAGCAGCGGGCACCGGGGAGTCGCCCTTCAGCCCCCCTCACCCATACGTGGTCCCACACATGGAGCACTACCTGCGCTCTGTGCACGGCAGCCCCACCTTGTCCATGATCTCAGCCGCCAGGGGACTGAGCCCGGCAGAGGGTGAGCTGAGACACAGTTTACTTACTTTAAGCCAGGTGCCCTACTATATTGCTATGTGATTGGAGGAGGTGTTTTAAGTGTCTTATCTATGGAAAAAACAGCTGAATGCATTTGTGAAGAGATTAAACTGGCTAAGCTACTCTCTATATTTCACTAAGCTTGTGTCTGACTTAATAGCAGTACACTTTTAGCTAGGATTCAACCACTAACCATGCTGTTTCTGGACGACGTGTTTAATTTCTTTCTAAATTCATACCATTTATATAAGTTTCTTTGTGGTAACTTACTCTTGTCTACATATCTTCCGGCATACTGACTTAGATTTGAAAGTTATTCTGTGCCCAAGGACCCAAGGATGGCAGTACACCTTCAACAGTAGCTCCACTGATCCAAAGGTTGGTGGTTTGAATCCCACTTTGGACGTGAACATCGTAAACATCATTGACCGGTCACATTCGCTGACTCACAGATTGGCAGTGATGTAAAGTGCTTTGAGAGCCTTGAAGCTGGAAAAATGCTATATAAAAATGTGACAACCTTGCTATTTGTGGACAACATGCTTAATTTCCCTCTAAATACATTTACCTAAGACGATTAATAAACATTTCTTTGGTATCACACATGCCCTTCTATCTTTAATACATGCCCACTGTATATTATGTGCGTTCTAAACACATAGCATGACAGGTACTCATTTGTCCTGACCTGTTTGACTGAAGCCATCATAAATCTAACAACTCGGCGCCTGCCCTGCCATTGCTATATCAAACAAAGCATTAGACACATCTCACTTAATATCACGCGCAAACAGTCTTAGCGGCTTAACGTCGTAGCTAGCTCTCAATGCCCTGTAGCACTATAAACACTAGCGCTACCTGTTCCGTGCTCCTCTGCATTCGAGATCTGCCAAAATGGAAATATTTAGTCTCCCGGTGATGTATGCCGTGCACAGTCTGCGCAACAGGCTGCCAGTGATGTGGAAAATGTCTCCTCTCTGTTATTCTACCAGTTAACATTAAAGAGGTGAGATTAGAGTTGAGCGGGTTGAAAATTTATGCATTCTGCACGCTCTGAACCGGGGCTGTCTGCAAACGGCATGCTCCGAGTTTGCACAGACTTGACCAATAGCGATAATTAGTGTTGCACCTCGTACGTCTGCACACAGAAAACGCTGAACGCACCTTTCAGCAGTTCACGTCGGGCTGTTTTCCTATGTGATTGGAGTTTGCAGAAGGATTTGGGCAAGGAGACTCCAGCGAGAATGTGCGGGTGAAGCAGAAACTATGGAAATTAGCAGGAGAGTGGCCAAATTCGGTTTGCAAATAAAAGTAGGGTTAAGGTAGGCTGGTAGTAACTCAAGTAAAAGAGATGCCTTTTGAATGCAGCAAAAATACAGTTTATGTAGTATTATTTTGCACTGAGGAAAAAGTCAAGGTCTTGTCTTGAAGCATGTTTCAATATTGAGAAAGTTTGTATTACAAGTTCCATAAAACCACATAGAATCCAATGTTTTTTTTTTTCCTTACGTTGGCCCCTTATGACAAACTTAGCACTTAGACACATAGTCATTTTGCACATTAAAATGTCAAGTTTTGTGTTTGTAGAACCACTCTATCCGCTGAATTAATTGTTCTGAGTTTGACCCTTAAAGGCATCCATAGTTGTAGGAGTCAATTGAGTAGAATTGTATTAAAGGAGATACAACGTGCAGTGTAGAGAGTCTTATAGAAACCAATAAGACTCACTTTTTTCATAGTTTGTTCAGGGGTGCGACTTATACTCAGATGCGACTTATATGTGAAATTATTAAAATATATAATTTCACATCTTTGTTATTGTCACACTGACAACTGCGTGAAGGTACTCTAGGCTTATGTATTAGTCTGACAGCCACGTGGAAGCGGCGTTTCATCTACCTCCTGAGTTGACGTAGTTCAGAAGCAACACTGAGGATGAAGAATTCAATGGATTTAATGATTTGGAGTGAGATTGAGAGTAAACTTGTTAGCTTGTGTTTTAAGCTTTAGTTATCTGATCAGCTGTTAATATCTTACGTTAACATACCATACACATATTCAGTTCGTTAAATATATAACGGTTGATTATACATGTTACAGTTCACTTGTTTGACTGTTAGATGGCGCTGGTGTGTTTGTAATACCTGTAAGAAAATTTACTTGACTCGTTTTCTTTTATACATTTCACATTTAATTTCCCCTTATTTATTTTCATTTATAAGACCATAAAGGTGATTATTTTTCATTAGGAACAATATTGGAAATGTTAAATTTATCATAAGTCTAGTTTAACGTCATGAAAACTACTTCCTGTTTTCTTGGTCAGCCTTTTTTTTTTACACTAATGTGAAGTCTTACCTGACAGAGCACTACACAAACAATTGAAAAGTAAAATATAAAGTTTTCGGTTCACTGGTTTGTTTACTAGCAGGCCAAAGTGGTATATATATTTTCCATACGTTCATATGCAGTTTTGTTTGTATATTTAATATGAGCCAGAGCTTATGTTATATTTTATCTGTTTGTTAGTTCTACGATGTGAACTGTGATGAATAAGTAAGACCACCGTAAACATCACTGAAAAGAACTCTGGTGTCTCTTCTATTTGTGCACAAGCCGGCATATGTTATGTTAGCATAGCGTATCTTATTAACTGTTAATATCTTACATAAACATACCAGACAGTTCGTTGTCTATGTGTTACGTTAGCCTGCTGTACTGCTATTCAGCCGGTTGTTGTCTATTTTATTATTCTTATTATAACTTGCCTTTGAAGATAAAATGTCTGTTCTTGGTTTCGGATTTTTTAAAATAAATTTCCCCTAAAAATGCGACTTATAGTCCAGTGCGACTTATATGTTTTTTTCTTCATTATTATGCATTTTTTCACTGGTGTGACTTATACTCCTAATCGATATATAGTCCGGAAAATACGGTATATGCATTTAGGGGTATTTTGTAGTGCCCTTGGGCAAAACACTTTAGCCACTCTTAATGATTGTGGTGAGAGAGCAAGAGTGAGTTGGCAACCATATAATTCCAGGGCAGCTATGGCTACAACTACCGTATACCTCAAAGCTGTTTTATAGAAAGTTCTAATGAAACTGTGACCACAAGAACATTTGCAAAACCTTTACTCCTCTGAGCTCAGTCTGTTAATCCCTCACATCTCATCTCCACTTTGACAAACTGGTCTTCACTGCCCCCATCCCAAACAACAGGTCACATAGTAGAGCAGCAGAGCCTCCAGCCTCCACAAATAAATCACCAAGTGCACGCTTTTGGCAAGGAAATGGTTCACTACCCTTTCACGAAGAGAAGAAGAGATGGTGTCACTGATAAAGTAGAGGCAAATATGGAGCGGCGGCATAATGCAGCTTTGCAGAACATAAATAAATCCTGGTAGTACAGCAGGCAGTAGAGCGTGTATAAACTTCTGATAGGGATACCTGGGTGCTAGCCATGTGTTGAAGAATGCTTGTGAAATCCTAACTGCCTCAAATGTACACTATATAAATTTAATTTGTGGTTTCAACAGGTATTGCCCATTTTCACAGCTACTCTTAAGCAAACCGGAACATAAAGATGGTTTTATAAGTGTGAAATTTCCACCCAGAAGTAGCTAATAGAGTAAGTCTATACGTTGGGGCTATACGGGAAGGGAGCCAGACAAGCGAAACGTATTTAATAGCCAAATGGGTCTGAAACCTCAACCCATTTACACCATAGATCCCAGCTTGGAACACCACAATTTTAAGGACCCCTAACCGATTTTTCCCATATATCTGAGCAAAGTTTGTCTTGCCCCATTACAGATATATAGTATAAGCAGCTCTTAAGGTCACAATGAGTCCAGTGTGTACTGTCTGCATCTGATTATAAAGCATTTTGCTGTTCGATAATCGTTAGCATGTTAGTTGCCAGTTCCAAAACGTCACTCTTGTCTCTGAGAGTTGTGAAAAGCAATTATAGACCCATGGCGGTGAAGAATTAGAGTGCTCGGAATGCATAAGATAAGTGAGTAATAATGATGACTGCAAATTGTTTAAAATGATCTAGCTATGTTTTTCACAGTTTTAAGACAGTAAAAAGTAAGTGCAGCGCCTTTAAGTTAGGATTTGTTGGCTTCATGTCAGAGAATTGAACCCTCAACCTCTTGTATCATAATCAGAGGAATTATCCATCTCGAAAACACATTTAAAACATTAGGATATTTTTCCAGTCTAAAGAGAGGGGCACATTTTTAAACCGCATTTTTCAAAAACACAAAGTAACCGATATAGCACAACTTACAAGCCTGAGTTTAACTTGAACCAAATGTTGCTGCTACTTGCTTCAATGGTGAGGTCACACACGCACAAATACTTACAGAAAATGTTCCTCTGTGGAGGCGGTAACGTGATCTGGCACTGGAAAAGTCCCCGGTCGCTATAGGCCTGTACACCTTTAGCCCAGCCGCGACCTAATCGCTTCTGATGGGGCCCGTTAACGCTGGGCCTGTGGTGGGGTGGAAGGTGGGGAGTGGTTTTGGTTTACCAGTTTTTACCCAATTTGCACCCCGACCCACATTGCCAACTTTTGCTTACCGCTATTTTTTTTGCGAGCAGTTTGAAGATGGCTGCGGTATATAAGCTGCATTGGTGTTGATGTTGTTTTGCTAGCCATGTCTACTGCCTACTATTACTTACATTAGCATACTGTTTTCGGGACATTAGAGGCTTGTTTTGACATTTTAGCTAGCAAGATTTGATTGACGGCTAATTTCTATGACTTGCTAACATCTTAAATGCTATTTGTACCAATAAAAAGCAATAGTTATAATGTAATGACTGACCACCTTCTGATAACGTGATTTATTTAGAATAAACTGTACTTTTTGTCTTTGTTGTTGTTAGCATTAGCAACAGTTTTGAGTGTTGTAGTTACGGCTAGCGGAGAAACCAACCCGATATAAACTAAAATAGTCATTACACAAGTGACTTTCTATTTTTACCAATATACTAGATGTGCAGGAGAAACATTGTTGTTTTTTGATACGTCATTATTAACCTTGACACTTGCAGGTGTGAGCACATTTTTTGGTCAATACTACTTTTGCACATTTAAGGCTTTCCTCAGCATTATACCTCCGTGCACCTGCGTTGTGCATGAGACCCCGGCCTGTCAAACTTAAGACACTCACAACACCACACAAGTCCAGGAATGTGCTCTTCCTCCTTCTTCTACCTCCTCCCTCCTGTACCCGGCCGAGCTTCCTCCTACTCCCTAGAGATTTTTTCCCACAAGCCAGCGAGCCTCAAAGACATCAGACATCTTTTATCAAACGCCCCACGCCCGGGGCATGCACGCAAAGCACAAATCTTCAAATCTGTAAAGCAGGCCACTTGTCGGCTCAGTTGAGACCTTCTCTTTCAACCTTTCTTTTCAGCCGCCTTTGTTTTGTCAGTCTGTCAAATGGCATGTAAGGAGATGTCTGCCAATGTGTTACTTGGTTTTCATGATGGATTTGAGCTCCCGTGACTTGTCAAAATGCATCACTTTACATGGCTGTGACCTCAGGGTAGACCTTAACAAAATGTAGCCGTTAGCGGATGTAGGTCAAAGTATATGTTGCATGGAAACAAACTGAAGGATTATGGTCTTGGAAACATTTTGATTTATAGTGGTTTTAGTTGTAGGTTACGAGCAGTAGTAGCAGGTGTAATAGTTTGGCTGTTTTTTTTTAGGTTATAGGGTATGGCATAGATCTACTTACACGTGAACAGTCCCCTGCATTTTCCCCATCTAAAAAATTTTTTAATTGTTACACCTTCAGCTTCCTGTTATGTGCAATATTTTGAGGACTTTTTGCCATTCAAATGATACAATATTTTATTTTTAAATTGTTAATTGCTATGCTAATAGTTTGTGTAATATAAAGCAGCTTTTTGAAGGATGGGTCAAAAGCAGAGAGCAAGTTTTGTTTCAGCGTGGCAGCAGTCTAGTGTAACAAGATTCTATTGATTATAATTTAGCCTATTGCACCCCGTATAATTACTTTGCATTATTTGTTACAGTATTGTCATGTTTACTTTTTTATGTATAGTTGCAGTGTGCATTGTAAGTGTCAACCAAAAGCTAACCAAAACAACATTTCCTTTCTCTTCTTTAGTTACCCATGAACATCTGAAAGACCGAGGCCTATTCAGCCTCCCCCCTCCACCCCCGGGAGCCAACCCCACAGAGTACTACCACCTGATGGCCAGTGCCAGCCAGCGTAGCCCCTATGGAGACCTCCTGATGCAGAGTGGAGCTGCAGCAGCCGCAGCAGCAGCAGTGGCAGCAGCTGGCCATCTACCCGACTACATAAGCCCTGTGGATGGTGAGATTTCAGTGGATAATATTATGATCTATTTGTCATGAGAAGCTGATTATCATATCTGCCTTTTTCTGCCCTGTCCATGTTTACTTTTGACTGCTATTGGCCCACACTGTTTGTGTTGGAATGTCTGGTTAAGCGGCAGTTCCATTCATTTCAATGAAATGAGATCAATGTTTGGTGCAGCAACAGGCAGGGAACCACATGTTAACTAGCACTATTAGTTTGTACTGAAAATTAGTTTCTACACTGAATATATTGTGGGGGGTTTTCAGAATTGTTGCATCGAAATTGGTATCGAGTATCAAGCCTTTTGCTTAGTATTGAAAGCGAAATTTGACTATCCTGACAACACTACCAACAAGTCAACACATCACCCATTCTCTGGGATAGGGCTGTGTCAAAAAATCGAAAGACTATAGATTGTGAAATGTGCCGCCCATATGTGGGATGTGTAACAAACTTCTACATGTGATGTGGAAGATTCACCACAACAGGTGCACAATTACTATGCAGTGTAGCACAGCAGAGATGCATGAAGTGGAAGAGTGTGTGGTTCTGAAGGACTCACCGCTCACTTGTTTAGGTGAAAGCTCAGTCAGGGCCACAGTCTCTTTATGTCTCCTCACGTGTCCTCATGTTTCCCAAATTTTACTAAAATCTGCACAATTTGACTAAAAGTCCAGTCTTCCTCCAGCCTCTGCTGCCATCACTCTCATCTTTTCTCCTCTCTTTCTCTGCTCTTGTGCTTCTTATCATTGTAGTCCAGGTTAAAATGACTATTTTCTCACCATTTATGAGTGAAACTTAAGACCAAGTGTAACACACTGACATTGCACATGTTTCTGCACATAGCAGTAGCATGCACATGCTTTTATGCTTAATATGTTGTACAAAAACTTTCCAAATTTTAAATGTGGATTTGTCTGGAGTTATTATTTCTACCAACACTGAATACAAACTGTAGTGATCACCCTGCTCTCTATATCTGAAGTCCACCTGTCTTATGTTTTCAATAAGATGGAAAAGAATCAAATTGAAAATCAACATTGGCCAATATGAGGAAAAAATTGTGATACTTTTTTGCCCAGCCCTTCTATGGGAGGCTTAAGAACAGCTTTGTAGTCTATATAGAACTTATTTGGCCATTGTGGTAAGGATGACTGAAGACTTTTGTTTAAAACTCAGAAATGTCTAGACAAACATTTGTAGAAAGTGATAAAATAAACCTCTGAATGTTCAACAGCCCACCTAAAACAACACAATATTTTGACCTGCTAAACTTTATGTTTTAATTATAAGCACTGACACATCTTGATCCTTTGTGTGTCTTTCATCCCCGCTACAAGTGTAACAACCAACTTTTACTGCCTCTTCCCCTTTGTTCCCAGCAGCAGGCATGTTGATACCATCCTCTTCCTTTTCTGCTTGGAATAGTTTACCACATCAAAGCCTGCGGAGTTCTCGTAGACTTTTAGATGTAGCACAGGGATGGTGGTTAGGGCTGTGTAAAAACTAAAAGCCCCAAGGTACATGCCCGTAAAAAATGTAGATCCAAAACAACGAGTGAATACCTGGGACAGGACAGTGTGGGAAGATCTTATTCTAGAAGAGTTAGCATCAGTGTTGTATCTAAGCTTTACTTTTATGCATAATATTAGCATCGATGCATTAGTTTAGCATGTGCACATTAGCTTAGCAAGTGCACTGTAGCTTAGCAAGGGCATATTATTCTTCCCTTGCCAAAGTTCTGACAGTCAAGCTAATGGCCAAGAAACAACCGCACAGAGACTAGCTTGTTTCTTGGCTCCGCTCTGAATCAAAATGATGGTCAGGCCCCGGCACGAAGCTTTGATTTCAGAGGTAAAACTCATCCAAGAAACCTTCATCCCTCATGAATGGAGGATAGAGAGCGCACAAAGTGGAAAAGTGTCCGTGAAAGTTGAACCTTTCAATGCCTGATAATCAAGTACTCCCTGCTATTTTGGCGACTGACCACCAGTTCACTTCTCGAGCACTATTTCTTTCATCCTGCCCAAACTGCCCACCCAGGAAAATCAAAATCAAGCTCTGTTGGCCTTTGCATGACACCACAGTCAGCATCCTCGCGCACATAGCAAAACATTGCAAGATCTGATATGGCGATTACTCTTTCAAATGACCTCAGTCACTCAACCCTAAATTGTAAGTTTGTTAGCTGACCACCCCTCTTTACTTCACCCCCTCCAACCACCCCAGTGACCGCCGCTGTGTAGCTGTGCCCGCACTTGTTTGGTGAAGCTGTTTACTCAAAAAGCCACTGCTCCCCACCTCATCTGCGCCACACTTCTTACCCCCCAGTCCCAGCGGCTTTCATGTAGCGTTCAACCCATCCATAGGAGTGATGTGGTCGGTTTGGGATGCTCCGGCGTGCCAGTCCAGTCGGGACACTCTTCCATTGCGGCGTCCGGGCACACGGTTGGTATTGACAGAGGTGGCAGGCTAATGGTCATCGCGGGCAGCCTCAACTTGAATCAAAGGTGTTATTTACTAGCTTAGCGCGGGAGGAGGAGTGGCGCATACTGCATGTTTTCAGTCCTGCAGTTAGTTTTGGAAAGCAGGCCAGATCTAGAAGCTCATATTAAAAATCAATTTATGCATTAATATTCAACAGACCCACCACAAATAGCTGGTCGCACTCGGTGAACTCTTAGCGTAGCTTCACACCCTCCGAGCCCCCGGTTTTTTCCCCCCGGATAAGTAAATTGCAGACTGGAACATGCCACAAAGATGCTTTGGTGGAAAGGTTGTAAATACATGCATTAGTGAAGGGGCTTTAAGTCTTCTGGTCCATCCCAAAGTATGTTAAAGCACTGGCTAATGTCCAGGTAATGACTTGCGGCTAACCTCTTTAGAATTAGCCATTAATTCAATTACAAGGTGCTAAAGCTCTTCCTGACAGACTTAGTTCATACGACTACTTTTACTTTAGAGAAAACACCAGAGCGCTTTCATACTAATAATAATATCACAATAAAATAATCCAAATGCTTTTCACAGTTATAGAAATTTAAAAATGAGTCTCAAACTCAAAGATATTATACAATATCATATTCAAAATAAGGTAAAAATTCCCCCTTTTTTTGTCAGCAGTCATCACATTGCACTGATCTAAGTACTGGAGTCTTTAGATTAAATCAGATTTTACACTGAATACTTTCTCTCTATGAAACCATGTAGTGTACCCAAAACATACAGTCTTTTCAGCAGCAAACCTACCAGGCTTCTATAATCTTTGTGTAGCCTTAGTAAGACGATCCCGCTCTGATCCACTGTAGATGCAGCCGTTCCAAGCCCAATGAAAAGCCAGTTAACTCTGATTAGCATGCTGTACTGTAAATATGGTTTCTCACATTGGGAGGCATTCAGGAGGCTGTTTATGCGTGAGCGTGCAGGTATGTCGGGGCTGGGTGGGCACAGGAATATCAGAGCGGCCTGTGGGCAGAATCCGACGCTCCCACGACAAAAGCGCCGGCCAAAGTAAATGTGGGCCATCCTGAGGAAAAAGGGATTTTCTGTAGACGCAGCAAAGCGAAGGCAGCAGATACATTTGTGTACATATGCGGTGGTGAGGAGTGAGTGGGCGAGGGGGGGGGCTGCATACACAAACACTTAACTATATGTTGGTTCATGTGCACATGGCTGCAAGTGTGTGCGTAAACAACGGTGGCTTTGGCCGGCACACTGGGGGCTCATAGAGGATTCAGCACCAGCAACGCTCCTAATAAATTCACTGTGTTAGCATTAGCGAGATTTAGCAGGGAAAATAAACATTGGCCCACTCCAGAGACCCCAGGGGGTGGCTGGGTAAAGATGTGGAGGCCTTGGGCAGTACTGGCTCTGCGTCAGACCATGGTGCGGTGGGTGGGGGCGACCGCTCATTACAGGGAAAGATACTGGACATGTGGCCTGCCTCACCTCAAACAAGGTCAAACTCAGACACCTCAGAGCTTGTAATGCAAAACTTAGTCAATGCAATATTTCTGTAAAGCTTTATATGCAAACAACTTACTACAGTTTTTATTAATAAATATGAAAGGAGGTGCTCAGAGTGCCTACATTTTATTCAAACTTACAAAACTACTGCCATAAAAGAATACTGCACTGTAAAACTTCAACATCATCCAAATAAACCCACAATGAGCCATTAGTCCTATGAAATTTATAGGACTGAAGCAATTACAATTACAATTACAACATTTGGAAAAAGACCAACATTATTAGTGAAAGAATTAGTTAAGAAGTAGACATACATACAACATATAAGGTTTAGAAGAGGCTTTCGGACAATACAACAAATAAATCAAATCAAAAACTGCATAGACCCATTTAAAACATTAAAAACAGGTGAATGTGTGATTATAAATGTCTTTCACCAGACAATTCAAATGCATTAGTGGCACTATGTATCCAATTTTGCTCGTTCTTAAAATGTACTCTGTGTTTGTGAAGCAAAATAACCAGAAGTGTTTTTTTCTTCCCCCTTTTAGTTCAAGTATAGCCAGTTTTTAGACGTAGACCATCATGAGATCTTGCATTAAAAGTTCCCATATCAAAATTCAACAACAAGTGAGATATTCAGGCAGTGAAGTGAAGCGCAGTGCACAGTGATGGGGTTTAAATTCGTCACATCTCCACAGTCTAGCACCAAAAGAAAGGTTATTTGAACAGTTTATTTTCTGTAATTCAATGGGATAAAATTATAGATTTTTTTAGATTTTAAACTGTTATATAATTCTGAGATATTGTATTTTAAAGGATAAGCTTTAATCAAACCAAAACCTGAGATATTTATAGGTGGTGACTTAAATGAGCGTACCATTTAGTGTAGCTCGCACATCGTTTAAATGTTTCTAGAAAAAAATCATATACTTAGTTTTATTTACATTCAATGTTTTCAGGTCTTCAGCACAGTGTCTTTAAGCAATTTGAAGTCATTTCCCAACACCTCCAACTGTTGTAGTTTGAGCCGATGTGCAATAGGACAGTGGATATTAGTGTTTATGTGTGATACCTGAGCTCCAGAGTGGCACTCAGTCGCAGCTTCCCATTCCCTTTTACCAACCCAGGCCAAGCTGACTGATGATTAATCACATTTAACAGAGATACAAAGGCGATTGAGGAGCACAGTGCATTGCTGCAGCTAACAATATAATCTACTGTTTATGAATTCACCCATAATCTGGAAGGTTCCCAGTTCAGTCACATATTGTTGTTTCCTGGGCAAGACATTTCTCTACCACTGATTCCACATATATTTTACAGCATATATTTGCGTAAAAACTCACAATTTAGTCATCAATTTCTAATAAATTCCATCTGCGATTCTATGATGTCTCCCACCGAAAGCACAAATCGCTCAGGAGGGAAAAAAGAATCGTCTGTAGTGAGCATAATTACTTACAACAACGTATTCTTAGGAGTGATTTTAGCATTACAAAGGTTTTACAAAGGTTACAAACTTCACAGCGCATTACTGCAGTCTTACATTTGCTCTGGGCCTGGGTCACACTTTGCTCTCAGAGATTAGCAGAACCCTTCAATTAAAGTGTTTTGATTTTCCACAAAGCCGTTTCATTTTAAAACAGCACGTCTCAGGCTAAACTGTTGAAAATAATCACAAACATACATACTCCGCCACGTCTTTTAATATATTTCTTTACTGTATCAATGGATGCCCCCAGTGCCTGTAATTATGACTATATAAATCCAGATACCACAATTACAACCAGGCCAGAATCTTTGGCGTATTACCCCACTCCGCCGCGCCGCTATGGCCTATGCAACATCTGTTTTCTCGCTCCGTGCCGGAACCTGCTCTACCCTTTCAATTAGGAGCGCCACCAATAAAACACCCGGTTGCCAAGCGTTGTGTGAACCCAGGTAAATAGACAACAGCTTCCATCCAAGTAAACAAAAGCTAATGAAAGAGGACCATATCTTCGGATAACCTCTTAGCCGCAGGCGTTGAGAATTCCTAAGGTGCGCTGTAAAGGGGGCGGTGTTCTGTGGCACGGTGCCCAGAAGGGTGAGGTAGGCGCCAGAGCAGCCATGCCACCAGCCTATGAAGCCTGTTTCCTGCTTCATGAAAGGGGAATATTATTAATGCAACCTATCTGCCATTAAAATCTGCTGGCAGATATAGTGAGCAACTCCTCTCTGCGAAAAATAGCAAGTCCAGGCAGCTGCGTGACCCATTTGTAGTGACATAGTAGGACTAGCTAAAAGTCTCCATTCATGCTGTCAGTGTTAACGCCAAGATTTTAGCATTCATCTGTTTGGTTGTTTTTATTTTGTCGCTAATAACTTGTCTCAATGAAAAATTATCCTTACTCTATGTTTTGATAAGGTTACTGCAAAGACTAACATAGACCATTTTCAATTTCATGCAAATTTGAAGTCATAATCATAATTGCCATGCGAGGGATGCACCAATACAGCTTTTTCGGTTCTGATACCGATATCGATAATTTGGATTTAAATATCTGCTGATACCAGATTTCAAGCACTATCAGAACAGACAAAATAACACAAACCATATTCATTTTGATACAAATTTTAAGTCATAATCATAATTTCTATAACATGCTCGGGATGCACCAATACAGCTTTTTTAGTTCTGATACCGATATCGATAATTTGGATGCTGATACTAGATTTCAGCAACTATCAGAACAAAGTAAAGTTATATCCTTGCACAAATAATTTATGACAAAATTGTTTTCAATGTAACTGTTATATGCCCTTCAATTCACTAAAGAACTGCTTTGTATAATTCAAGTTCAAATTTTATGAGACATTCGGGGGTAACAAAGGCCAGTAAAAAGTCTAATTATATCAATTTAAAGCCTAATTATATCAAGGATTCAATTTTTTTTTAAATTATCAGTATGGGTGCATCTCTAAACCTTTTCAAAATGTGACATGCAATGGTTAGTTTCAGTCATCGGTAATATGTTTTTCAAATTATAGTACTCAAGCAGTTTTCTATAGCTTTCTTGACTTTGACTGATCACATGCCTATTTCATTCAAAAGTTTTATACGCTTCAACTGTAAATCAAATCCTTAACTGATTTGAACCAAGCCATTATGTCATTTACAACCATATAGAGGCCTGGCATGTGTCCCGTCGCACTGTTACCTTAAACACAAAACCAAAGTATAGACATTTTCATAATTGGAGCATCCCCATTGGTTTAACCTTTGTTCCATTCCCACCAAACGACGTATTATTCCTGATGTACATTCCTTACAGGCGTTTGTTGTGTTTGCCAACTCTTTCATATCGATGTCTGCTTAGCTGCTTAGACCTTCAATGTCTCCTTGCGTCTGGGGGCTCGATAACCAAACACACATGTCTCCCCTTTAGTTCTCGCCACCTCAGAAACAGTTTTAAAAGAGCCAGGCCCCCTTTTTTTTTACAGCCGTAAGGGGGTCTGGTCTGGTCTGGTCTGGTGGTGGTTGCTTTGGGGTGTTCAGATTGGGAGCACATTGAAGATGGTGGGGTTGACATGCAGTAAACATATGCGTAGGGTCACGGTGCATGCGCCCAGGTGAGCCGTGATGGGGGCCGTTAGGAGTTTCCGGGCCCCAGCGCCTCCAGTGATGCCCGCCATAAGAGCTCATTACAGCCCAAAGTGGAGCTGCGGCCTGTCCACCCACACCACCTGTCTGAAAGGGCTGTAGCTGTCACCCCATGTGTTCTTGTGGGGGGGGGGTAAATTTAAATGAACAAAAATAACAAGATGAACAAAAACCTATATAAAAAAATACATAAAAATAATAATAATAATAATAATAATAATAATAATAATAATAATAATAATAATAATAAATAATAATAATAATAATATAGCAGGAGGAGGAGTAATAGTTCGTGCTTAAAGTTGTTAGTTGTTAGTGGAAGTACTACCTAGTATTTTGTAGTAGTACTACTGTTGCAGAGAAAATGTTGTAAGAGTATCTGGTTGCAGTAGTACTTGTAATAGGCCTACTACTTTTGTTTTGTTGTTGTAGTAGCACTAGTACTAACCGGTAGCCACAGTATCAAATGAAGTGAAAAGAAGTGTTTTACATAATAGTTTTCCCTTTTTTCTAACTGGGAGCAAATAATTGGCAGGCATTGCACTAAAATAACCTAAATAGATCTAAAATGATCAAACATTTTCTCATTTTGAATCACGATGGAAAAATAAATACCAATATCTTTGAGTTCATGGGAAAATTCCACTCTTCTCAGTACAAACCCATCAGGTCTGAGCGGAGGCCGTGAACCCTACCTTTGTAAGTCAGCCTTGTTCTTTTTTAATGGTATTCTGAAATCAATTTGTTTAAATTGCCTCCATTTAACTTGCCCAAGTACAGCAGTCTTGAGAAGATCTGTATCGCAGTAATTAGGGAGAATGATTGGGGCAATTCATTATGCATAAGAGGATGTGAATGTTAAATAGGAGAGTTGTGTGTGAGAGAGATGCAGGAGATAGTGGCTGTGACCTCTGCGAGAAAACACTGCAAAATAAGTATTTATATAGACCTACTTTAGGATAACTGCATTTATATAACTAATAAGTAATTTATCACTGGCTATTGTGCAATGCTAACTTGTTAGACCTCACTGTGACGGAAAAAAGAGATTCTGTTAGCAAAAAAGTGTTGGTCAGCCATCACCCTACAACCAGACGGTAGCTGGTTAAAATCGCACCCAAAGCCAATACTGTAGTTGACCCAAATATGTCACGTCACCCACATTGTTCACTGCAGTAACAGTGATGAGGCTAGTTGCAGAAAGAAGGGCGTCTGGCATAAAATATCTCACTGTATGACAAACCAGTAACTAAATTAAAAGCGCACTGTGCAACTTTTCTGAAGGCAGTTCTGCTACCTACTTATCTCCTTGTTATTGATTTGCAGGTATCAGCACGCTCATAATAAGAATGCATAGATTTCCCCTGTGATTAAATGAATGCTAAATATTCTAGATACAGATATTAGATATATATAGAACAGGCAAATCAACAACACGATAACACATTTTGAAGTGCGATATAATGCTGAAGTAAATATAGATGATAAAAGATAATATTGAAACTAATTTATGCCACTGACACAAGACCCAAGAGCACATCTAAACCACAAAAACTATTCTAAATCTACAATATTGCTTAAAAATCATGCAATAAATAAGTAAACAGCAGAATGAAACACTTTAGTTCTTAGTTTATACCTATGTTGAGTCATAGAAGTTATTCATTCAACCTTTTACAGCTTAAATCTTATCATATAACCAAAAATAAACAAAAATTTCCCAGTAGTGCAAAGAAAAAGTACTCACGATAAATACTGGCCCCACAAACTATTGTTCCAGCTTTCATATTTTGAACACTTAGTCGATATAATACAGTAATTATCGTGACAGTAGTATCTTTGACTAGCCTGCTGTTACATTTGCACAGAAAAGTATTGTTATTTTTGATTTTTGCATGCATAAAAACTGTTTACAGTGTAATTTACTGTTCTACTTATAAAAAATAAACCTAACTCTACCTCTGTACTCTGTGTCTTAGCTGTATCGCGTTTCTCCAGCCCTCGCCTGACCCCCAGACTGAGCAGGAAAAGAGCCCTGTCCATCTCTCCCCTGTCCGACGCCAGCATCGACCTGCAGACCATGATCCGCACCTCACCCAACTCTTTAGTGGCCTACATCAACAACTCACGCTCCAGCTCAGCGGCTAGCAGCTCCTACGGGCACCTGTCTGTAGGGGGGCTAAGGTATGTCAAAAGAATCTTGGAAAATCTTGGAACAGTTCCTCCAGCTCATGATGCTATGCTGAGGCTTTGCTAACATCAAATAAACAGAGGACGTATTATATATATGTTTTTTGAGCTTTCTACCATGTGATAATGTTGTTCCCTTTTCAAAAACATGTCTAAAGAGGTACTAGATGTCATCCATGCATGTTTGAGTAATCTAGCGATCTCTCCCGGGCCCTATTCGAACCCTCCTTACTTTTGCTGTAAGATTCTGTGCATTGCTCCGCCCACAAGCCTACATGACAAATCTCCATCAATATACAAAAACATGATACAAAACTGTACACAGCAACTAGACAAAGCACACTGATTGTGCTGTGATAGTGCTCTGAAGGGGGAGTGACTTAACACAGAGAGCAAAGGGAGTGTCAAAAACCAAAAACGTGAAACTTATAAGACATTTTCAGCAAATATAGCACTTTCAAGCAATAAAAGCTATCATGGTGATCTAAATATGTTACGTGTGAGCAGTTGATGCCGTATAGAGGTAAAATACTCCCTCTTTAACACGTAAAAGAATAGTATACGGCTGTTTGATGAAGTTTGGAGCATAGGCCAAGATGAGTTCTCTTATTTGGGCCATTATTATTGTAAACTAAACTAAAATTCTTAATTGGGCGCTGCATTAAAACTTTTCCAGTAGATTTCAGAGCTCCAAAATTGACGCTAATATGAGCAAACTGGTGGTGAAGAGCATTTTGTTGACTTCTACTTAGTGACATCACAAGGTGGAACATTTTGAGCTCTGGATGTCGAGATAAACACATATACTGATGCGCAAGTTTAAACTCCTGCTAACAAATGTTTATCTCATTAGCCCGTCATTCAGCTTCCCTCACCCCATGAACCCAGTGGCCTACCAGCAGCTCCTGTCCCAGCAGAGGGGCCTAAACGCCTTTGGTCACACTCCTCCTCTGATACAGCCGTCTCCTGCCTCCTTCTCTGCTCGCCAACACCCCCTCACCTCCTCCATGACGACATCCCATAATACCTCCAACTCTGAGGGCAACCAGGTACGACTTATTTTAGTCCGTGTTGCAACTGACACTCACAATGTCAAATGAAAAAAAGTGTTTGATTTAATTCCCAGACAGTGTGTAAAGTTTCTGTGTAGAGTTTGCATGTTCGCTTTGTGTCTGGGTGAGTTTCCTCTGTCGACTGCAGAGGACAAGTTAACTTTAAAGGAACTGTACATAGCCTTTGCTCAGTTCTGTTATAAAAAAGGTACTACAATCACGACCGAACCTCATTTTCTGTGCCTAAACCTGCAGATAGAGGACACATACGTTTTTCCTCATTCTCAATATATGGACAGGCCTCAGTGAAAGATCAGAACCTCCAGATTTGGCTGCAAGTGCTATGGTTTAGGAATTGAAGATTTAGATCAGAGAGATTTCTTTTAGGTTTAAACAATCTGACACTCATGACTCTCTGACAATCTGAGGCTCATTCTTCTGACTGGATAATCATCAAAATTATAAACAAATTATACACAATTTGGCTATCATGTCGAATGGTTTTGTAGCTAAGAATAAATGATCATTAAAATTGTTATCTGTAAAAGATATATTTGATTTGAACTGAATCTGGGGACAGAGATAGGTCACGTTTATGGAATTTAAAATCAAAATCTTACATATGATTCCTTTACGATGTGTCATGACAGGTTACATTATAAGTAACCACACTTGTTCCCACCGAAAAATGCACATGTTTTGATCAAGCAGCACATTATTATTAGACATGACTTAAACCTCCCTGTACTTCCTCTTTATAGCGCCACTGTTTACTTTATGTTCCTTATTTCATGTAAACATCTCATGCCAGGAGCGGCCCCATCTTGTATTCGTCTTCTATCAGCTGCCTCCTGCACTGTGTCAGAGCTAAAAGCCATGTGCTAACTTGACACAAACCATAATAATAACCAAACATTTAGACATGGTTAAATAGCTGGTTTTTAACAGCGACTGAGACCACATTTCACAGTTTGGTTGACAGATAAATGTATTTAAAATGCGTATGACAGGTTTTCATGTTTTTCTGTTTATGATTTGGTTTGGTGGGGTAGTACCTGTGGTTAATATTTATCGTAGTTTACATCAGTTAAGTGGCAGTTTGTGGGGAAAAAAATTATAAGAAAAGTAGAAAAGTAAAGGAAATACCTCTACCTATGTCATCAACAGAAAAAATATGTCACATCCGCTGCTCATGTCCAACCAATAAGTAAAATTATAAATGACAAAAAGGCATATCTTTAAAAAATGCATATATATATTATTATGTTCAGTATGTTTTAGTTTAATGAATAGTCTAATCTGTCCTATGCACTTTAACAATGTCTTGGTGGGAACATATACAGCCTCCTTCAATGCTTAATAAATCTCAGCACCACAACTGCCGGAGTTTCCCCATTCTTTTCCATACTAAGTGGCGTCAATGGCTTCCTCTCGTCACATCAAAGCCTCTATACCAATAACTTTTTTCATATTTCTTGTGGCTTTGGCGATCGTAAAGAAGTCTAAACTGTTTAGTCTCGGCGGCGGTCTCCGGGCTGACTTATGGGCCGCGGTGCCTGGTGCGACCAAGACTCCCCCCCCCCCCCCCCACTCCGCGGAATAGGAACGCAACCCCGAGCCAAAAAATGTAACCACAAAATGACACTAGCATGCTCTTATCTGATACGACGCTAGCTAGCTGCTTCTCGCGGTGCAGAAGTGGTGAAGTAGATTCTAGTGGTTTCGTGAAGTGGTTTGATGATTAAATGAAAAGAAAAAACAGTAAGAGCAGCTTAGAGGGTGTGTGTGTGTTAAAGTAATCATGCTTTGAGCTCATTGGGGAGTAGTATACTGGATTCGCTGATTTGTAAATGTCAAAAAAAGGAATAGTTGTCATTTACTGAGACGTTAAGTAACTGGGTTGGTTTTGGGCAGTGGCGTTTCTAAATAAAGGACAGGCTGGGCAAATGTATGGGGGGCCCCAATGCTGAAAGTATATATTTTAGCCTTGCTTTGAAATTAGCATAAACCTGTGTAAACATTTAATAAGTGTGCTGAAGTTTTATTCTAATTTACTGACGAAAATGTCACAATCTTGTATTTATCAAGAACCAGTGAGTTCTTCCGGGAAAATTTATCTTTTGCCCCCCCCCCAAATTCAAAATGGCCCTGATTTTGTATCTTCTCTTCAGAACGCAGGTGGGGACCCGGCCGTTAGCAGTACTGTCAACCCGCTCAACACCAAGAGGTCAAAGGTCAAGACGGAAGCGGAAGGACCCCTACCCATCTCACCGTCCACTCAGGTACAAAATGAAATCTTGAGGCCATTTTAACCCCAGATTAAAAAAAACAAAACATGCTAACCTATGCTAAAAGGCCCCGTTGATTTAGTGGTAATGTATGGTTAAAAGTGATAATAATAGTAAATACTTTATAACAAATGATCTGCTTGGGGTATTTTTTTGCTTGTGTTGTCAATACCAAACAAATGTCACATGTTTATTTGGGGGGTTAACCCTCGACACCCCTAACTACATTAACTCCATCCATCTTCTCCTGTAGGTCTAAACAGCTGCTTTACCAGTAATACCTCTTACATTAACCACAATAGATTACTTTTTAAATGCTATTAATTAAACCACCGCCGTACCTCTATTTCAGATTGATTAGAAGGTAATGAATAAAAATGCTGCTTAAATCAATGCGTTGCCGCTGGTTTGATATCTAGAAACAACTCATTAGGATTACGGAGCAGATAAGATAAGACAGATGCAAAATAGTACTGGCGAATGTTTGTCCCACGTATTGACCACAGATTTGGCTAAAAGATGGAGTTGAACGCGCACATTTGTCACTTCTTCTCATCGGAGTGGATGCATTAATCTTAAACTGGTCTGTGTGTAGGATCACGGAGGAGGGGTCCTGGATTTGAGCGAGGATCTGGATAAAGACGAGTGTAAACAGGAACCAGAGGCTATCTACGAGACCAACTGTCACTGGGAGGGCTGCAGCAAGGAGTACGACACCCAGGATCAACTCGTACATGTGAGTGGGGTTGAAGTTATGATATTAGACCGTAGACCATTTTCTATCTGATATACGGTAGAAACAAGGGGTAATAATATTCTTTTTTTTTTTTTTTTTTTTTTTTATGAAAAAAAACAAACAGTGCAGTACAAAACATCACCGGACTTGACAAGAGATAGAAACATGCACAGAAGACAAAGAAACAGACAAGAAAATCAGAAACCTGGTACAAAGCAAAGGACAAGAAACAGAAATAAAACAATGATCAGAGCTTGGGGTGGGCTGGGGGGGGTGGGTTGAGGGATGGGCTGGTTGCGTACAATGAGCTAATGTTTTATTATTGAGCAGGTAAAAAGAATGAATGAGTGAGTATAGTTATGAAGATAAAACTAGTTTTGACATTCAGTTTCAGGGTTGAGTCTCCATTCTCTTTTATTTATTTTTTTCCTTTTTTCCCTCTTTCCCTCTTTTCCTTTTTCTTTTTTTCCCTTTTTGTCTTTTTTTCCTTAAAATTTGTATATATATATATATATATATATATATATATATATATATATATATATATATATATATATATATATATATTCTTTTTTAACACAGATAATATAGTAAGGAAGGAGGTGGACAGTGTTTCCCATAGATTTTGTTCAGACTATGGCGTCAGTACTTTATAGAATAAGGAAGACAAGAAATCACAATACAACCAAATCAAAGTGCAGAGTGCAGAATAAAAACATTTCAGTCATATGCACAGCTAAACAGAACTGTTTGAGCCTGGATTTAAACATTGTCAAAGTAGAGGCCTGTTTCACATCTTCAGACTGTTCCAGGTTTTAGCTGCACAACTAAAATGCTGATTCCTCATGTTTAGTCTTGACTCTGGCCCCTGAGGTCTTCATAGTGTGAGAAGGTTCATATGGCACTAACATGTTGGATAATAATAATAATAATAAAAAAATAAAAATAAAAATAATAATAAAAATAATAATAATAATACATTTAATACAATTTGTAGGGTTATTGCCTGTATTTCATATTTAAGCAGTTGTTTTGGACAGTACAAGAAGCAATACTTTGTTATGCCAGTGTTTAGACTATGAAGGTGTATTTTAGACATTGGGGGACACCATAGTCTCTTTTATTAATGGGAAACACCTTGTCTCCGTGAAGATGTTATTGCTTTGGCTAGAATGGCTAGAATGATCCACAGTATGCCATGAAACATATCTGGGAAACACGCAGATAATGTCATCAGGTTACAGGTCAGATTTGTGGAGAGGCGAGCCCATACACAGTAATTCAAGCAAAAATAAATAGATAAATCACCCATACTTGAATTAAATTCCACGGAGACAAACTGGCAGTTGACCACGTTACCAGACCTCTATCCTGTTGTTTTAGTCTACTCTTCTAATTTACATTAATTATTAACAACATGAGCAATAACTGAAAAAGTCACATAAAGCAAATAATGCATAAAAACAATATGATACATT
Source organism: Periophthalmus magnuspinnatus (assembly GCF_009829125.3). NCBI lineage: Eukaryota > Metazoa > Chordata > Actinopteri > Gobiiformes > Gobiidae > Periophthalmus > Periophthalmus magnuspinnatus. The sequence goes on from NC_047146.1 coordinate 14,787,496, forward strand.
TTTATCTCGTTGAACAAATGTTAAAAGCGCTGTACCTGATTTTTACTCTCTTAAAGTTAAAAACAGAGCTAGTTCATTATAAAATGGTTTACAGTGGTTCAAACTTATTCCTCACTTACCTTTTGAGCATTTTACTTATTTATCAGAGTTTATAAGTGCTTTTTAGAACTTTCAGAAGCTAGTCACGATGATGGTAACAGCAACTAGCATGCTAAAAAACACTTCCTGATTCTCTGATGGTTAGAAATAAAACAAAACACTTTATAATTAGATGCAGACAGGACAGACCTGACTTATTTGGACCTCAAGAGCTGCTTATATAACATATCTTGATCTGGGGAAAGACAAATTTTGCTCAGATACATGGAAAAAAATTGCGTACTGGCCCTTTAACTGACAAATGTAGAAAATATATGAGAAATTATAAGTTCAGATTCATTACTTTTTGCAACGACAAAATTTCATTCACACCAAACGTATCAAAGCTGAGTTAAAAGTAAAAGAAACAAAACACGGCAATACATCTTAATTAGACGCCTTTGCTTGAACCGTGCACTTGACTAAAACTCCCAAACACCTTCTTTGTGTCGCCCATTAAACGTGGCTGTGATCTTTCCTGTCTGCCTGACACGAGCGCCGGTAATGAGCCCGCGGGCCCTCTCCAAATTCAACTGCAGCTGTGCCCCCCTTCCCCCTCACGCCCCCCGACCCCTCACGCCCCCGCGACCTCCGACCCCCGACCCCTCACTCTTCCGAACCCGGCCCCTGAAGCTCAAGACTCGGCCGTAAATCCAGTCCCCCTCGTGGGTTAAGCGAGCTGATTGTCACGTGAACACTAAGAGGGGAATGTGTCAAGACCAAAGACCCGAGAACTGATGGGAGGGTTCACTACGGGGTGTTACAAGTCAGAACCAGGGTTAGCGCTGAAGAACTTTGGCCCTCCCCAGCTTCCATAGTGTGTGAAAGAATGCCAATTTGCTCGGAAAGGACAGCTGAACGGATCTGCTGAGGTCAATGCATTTTAAAACCATCAGTGTGTAACAAAGTTTGATAATACAGACTGGGAAATCATTATAGTTTGATGAAGCAGTTACTAAAAGTTTTTTAAATCAGTCATATTTATTTTGTATACACAGCAACTATAAACCTGAACAGTTAAAGGCACGTTATGTAACTTTTCTGGTGTAGGTTACTGCTTGTCTTCATAGAGAGGTTATTGCTTTGCCTGTAATTTTCCACATTTTGACATCAAACTTGTCTATCTTACATTTATTACTCATGGTTATGTTGCTAAAATATGTATTCTTACTGTTAGTGGGCTCATCTCACAGTAGATCTGACCTGTAACTTGGCCCGTGTGGTTCACCTGCTTGTTTCCATGGAAATATATATGTCTAATGATATTCTGTAGAACATTGCAGTCAAAGCAATGATATCTAAAAGTTTCACATCTTAAAATTGTTCATTAATCTGCATACTGTTTGTCTGAACCATTTCACAATCATCAGTCATCATTTCAACAATCATTAATATAAACTCTTCCCAAATAGAACTTAAAACTTAATTGCATTTTCATACTCCAGAAATTGTATTGTACCCAACTTTTTTTTTTGCAAACATTTTTTCCGTCCCTGAACACATTTTTGTTTGGTCTCAATCGTCTCACTAAATCAGCAGAAGCACACACCTGCCGCTTCACTTTTGGGCTCTGCTCCCCAGACTTAGCCCGTCTGACGAGCTCCAGAAAACAGAGTTTGTGCCTAATATAACCTGCAAATAGAGGCCGCACACTTGTTTCCATTTCTTCCAGTCTAGCTCAACTACAAATAGTGAATAAGTGAAGGATTGTGGGTAGGGATGTCCTTGTAAGCAGGGTGGTACTGTTGGGTGTGTGGCTGTTTGACTGTGGTGGAAAAATTAAAGCATGTACAGGTTAAAGGCGCAGTATGTAATATTTGGAGATGTTTTTGCTTTGTTTATAATAGTCCACAGTATGGTATTAAACTGTTCTATCTCCATGGAGACAAGCAAGTGACACTGAATGGTGAAGTTTAGATCAGATCTACAGAGTCAAAATGCACGTTTTTTTTAGAGCAATAAAAACACCATGATATATAATTTTGCTGTAATGTGAAACATTCTAGGCCAGGGGTCGGTAACCTTTAAAACCTAAAGAGCCATTTGGACCCAGCTTCCATGGAAAAGAAAACACTGGGAGCCGCAAAGACTTTTTGACATCTAAAATGAAGATTACATTATATATTGCTTTTTTAACCTTTACACTATAGTGTGTTGCCTATGAAATCCATGAAGCAAAATATCTGCATGAATATTTATTTTACTTGTTTAATGGGACTTCTGCTCGTGGACCTTGTTCTAGGCAAAGCAATAACATTACCATGGAGACAGACGGTTGACCCCCCACCAGAAAAATTACATAGTATACCCTTAAATTTTGTACATAAGCATCAGTTAATTGTTCAAAATAGCTATTTTATATAACTGAACCAAAATCTATATATTGCACACACAAAAACAAGTGTCAGGTTAAAATTGTACATGAAACTAGTTCATTTTAAACGGTGTGCAGTGGTTTAAAATCATTCCTCACTCACCTTATGCATTTCATCCAAATTCTTCACTGCAACAAGTTTATAAATTCACAACTTTCAGAGGCAAGAACGGTTGCTGCCACGGTAATGATAATAACAACTAGCATGCTAACAGTGCACTTCCTGATTATCGGATAATAAAACACTTTATAATTAGATGCAGACAGACAGCACACAGTGGACTTACTTTCGACCTCAACAGCTGCTCATACAGTGTATTTATACTGGGACAAGACACATTTTGCCTGTACTTTATATTTTTAAGTAATTACTTCAGCCAGTAAGTGTTACATTGTTGTATATTTTGAAATCAAAGAATCTTAATAATTTGAAATAAACACAAAATGAAAAATCAATCGTCAAGAACCAGTTGCAACTTAAGAAATTATCTTTACGATGCAACCATGATGCAAACTCTTGTAAAACACAAATAGCCCAATTTTGTTTGCACATCTTGAGGAACTTGAGTCACTTACTTCCTTTACCACCAAAAAAGAAGAGAATAGGTTATAAACATGATAGTGGCTTTTTCCTGTTTCTTTCTGTCCTTCACTGAGGAAGTCCACCACACACACCGCCTGAACAAACACATGACACTTTTAAACTTGTTTCAGCTTTCAATCGGTGCATAGTAACTGTCAGTTGTAACGGATAGGCCATAATAGATAGGCCCATTCATCTGTCTGTGATGTAAAGGGGAGCGGCGTTCGGTGGGAAACAAGACAGGAATGTGCTGAGTCGACTCGCGCGTAAACAATATCCAAGCTATTTTTGTACCATGTGGTTCGAATTTGGCTGGAAAAATTCTTCACAAGTATCTGTCATCAGAAAACTAATCTAATTTTGTTTTATTATATTATCTATTATTATATTATGGGATTGGGTTTTTATGTTCCTGTCGGTTACATAATCAAATGATACAATAAAAGTCTGAAACAAAGATAACACATCATTCAAGACTGAAAAAATGTCAAATATTATTAGTTTATGGGCTTGATATGATTAAATTACATTAAGTTAGTGTTTTTGCCAAGTTGTTACATTGTGAGTAGGAGAGCATAATGAATTCAATACAATATTCAAAAACGATGGTACATTTTGTAAAAACTATTTTTTATTGATACATGTACTAGTTTGACATTTGCTCCGTGATAACATTTATTTAGATGCATTCAGTTTCTGCCAGAATGTACCATTTGTCTTACTTCAGTTTACAATACAGTGGCATGATGCTGGAAAAAACTTCGATTTCATTTCGATTCATAATTTATGATTTTATATAAAGATGCAATTCACAGTGCACATTTTAAGGAGCTCTATTTCATTATATTATTAAAGGCACTGATTTGTAGTGTCTTAAAATTGTGAAAAACAGAGCTAGTTCATTTTAAACCAAAGGTGTCCAAAATTTTTTTTATTGAGGGCCACATCTCAAAACATATTCGAAGCGGAGGGCCACAGACCAGTGATCAGTGCAGTGCGGCGCTTTAAACACAGCTTTGACAGAGCCGCTGTGTATTAATAAAGCTTGAAACACATTCATTTTACGTCTGTATCACACTGCAATGTGATGTTTGAGGATGTAGTGGTAGAAATAGTTTAATTTGCTGTTAAAAGTACTGCATATGATCAATTGGGCCGATTCAGCAGGTTCAGCGCGACGCCTAAGGGCCAATAAAAACTGGTCTGTGGGCCGCATTTGGCCCCCGGGCCATAGTTTTGACTCCTCTGTTTTAAACAGTTTGCAGTTGTCTGAAGTTACTCCTCACTTACCTTATGCATTCTGAGCATCCTGATTATTCAATGAGTTTATAAGCGCTTTTCACAACTTGTGGAGGCCAAAGCGGACTAACTCACACTTGCTGATAATAAGACAATAAAAAAAACATTTTAATTAGATTCAGATAGCACGCAGCGGACATATTTTGACTTCAAGAACTGCTTATACGGAGACTTTAATATTTGAGACAAGATTGAAAAACAAACTGCAAAATGAAAAAAATACGTAAATATGAGAACATGGGGTTAGTAATTAGCAATTAGTGAAAATACAGGAGAATCTTAGCAATACTGTAATTCGACAATTGTTGAATTTGCAACATATTACTCCATATTACATATTACTACTAGAAACGTTTTCCATTAATAGTACTGGTACCTACAACTATCATATGAGTACTCTCTATCAAACGCAATTTTGTATCACACAGTTAAATTACTTTTTATTTATTTTCAGCATATCAACAATGACCACATTCACGGTGAGAAGAAGGAGTTCGTGTGCCGCTGGGAGGAGTGTTCCCGGGAGCAGAAGCCCTTTAAGGCGCAGTACATGCTGGTGGTCCACATGAGGCGCCACACCGGAGAGAAACCTCACAAATGCACGGTAAGAAGGAACGACCTACAACCAGCCAGCGCTAATCAAGTGATCAGAGGCAGATGGACGTCTTGGGGCTAAAATAGGAGAGCGTGCATTCCCATAATATAGTCATAACTCCAAACAGGTGGAGCAGGACTTACATCCACGCTGATTTGTTGTTGAGGTTATGGTTTATGCATATGCAGGTCAGGACAGGACAGTAAGTTCACATCGGGAGGCTTGGTGATGGTGTCCACGGGTTTCAGAATGATGAAACTTAGCACTGTTGCCATAGTAGTAAGCAATTTAAAGCAGACTTACGCAAAATCGACTTTTAGAGCATTTAATCATGTTATAGTTGTTTCACCTTCTCATTTTCCCTCTCGAAGTTGTTTTTGGAGTGATTTGAGCATTTGAGATTTGAGCAATCTTTAATTTCTTATTTTCAAGACGCCATATTGATCAATCCCCTTTTTCACCGCCACCGTTATACACGCACTGGTCTGTACTTACTTCGTTCCTCATTTTTATTTTCTTCATCGATGATACTTGTGGGATGCTGCGGTGTCACATAGTCATTTTGGCATAAAAATGAAAAAAAAAATCCGCTACTTGCTGTCAGGATCTGCACGGACTCTGTGTTGTGATGACGAACAAGTCAGCAAACTTGTTTGTTTTATTAAGTCGTTTAAGATGAATATTGTGATTTTAAATGGGCAGTTTATAGCCTAATGATCCAACGTGTCAATAGGCGCAATAGGTCGTCTTTAAAACAAAATGTGATATGTTTTGAATAGTGAAAAGTCCCCAAAATGTCAGATAACAACAGAATGCTTCAAATGAACATTGTAAAAAGGGTTGAACGATATAACGATAGAACTTTAATTGTTATCTGATCCTTTGACAATATGTTTTTTTGTGATATCGTCATAGTGATTCTCTTCATTTCTGTTTAATGCTATGCTCAAACAAATAAAGAAAACATTACATCTTTATAACATATATAGAGACACTAACTGCTTGAATCCTGACCATTAATTTTACAATCAACTAAAACACTATAAAACAGTTCTTAGTGAATTATCTGAACTACTTGCAGGATTTAAATATGAGCCCAAGTGGGAGCTCTAAAGTCTTGAAAAGGAGAATTTCCAGGGCTCTTGCAACATCCACATTATTATGATAAGATGTGAAAACTTTATCTCCTAAAGTAAACACATTACCTCATACTCGGTCAGGCTGACATCCTCTTTCACCAGTGATAACCTTTTACTACAAACACCACCAAAACTGGCCTTGAGTGTTTTCTTTCTTGCTGATTTTCTCTTTTATATCACAATAAAATCAGGCTTTTAAACCTAAAATATGACTAAGGACATTGACTAAACAGCTTGGGCTCTGGAACCCAACTTCTTGAGAGGGGTTGGACTCTCCATTTCTCTGGCGTTGCCCGCGGGGAGCGGCGGCGAGCTGGTGTGGGCTTGCTCATTGCCCCACAGCTCAGCTGCCACGTGTTGGAGTTCACCCCGGTGAACGAGAGGGTCACGTCCCTGCACCTTCGGGTCGGGGACAGGTCTCTCACTGTTGTGTCGGCCTACGGGCCAAACAGCAGTGCGGAGTACCCGGCCTTCTTGGAGTCCCTGGGAGGGGCACTAGACAGTGCACCAACCGGGGACTCCGTTGTTCTCCTGGGGGACTTGAATGCCCATGTGGGTAATGACAGTGACACTCGGAGGGGCGTGATTGGGAGGAATGGCCTCCCCGATCTGAACCCGAGTGGTGTTTTGTTATTGGACTTCTGTGCTAGTCACAGTTTGTCCATAACAAACACCATGTTCGAGCACAAGGTGTCCATCCATGTGGCACCAGGACACTCTAGGTCGGAGGTCGATGATCGACTTTGTTGTCGTGTCATCTGACCTCCGACCGTGTATCTTGGACACTCGGGTGAAGAGAGGGGCTGAGCTGTCAACTGATCACCACCTGGTGGTGAGTTGGATCCGCTGGCGGAGGAGGAAGCCAAACAGACCTGGCAGGCCCAAGCGCATCGTGAGGGTCTGCTGGGAACGTCTGGCGGAGCCCTCTGTCAGAGGGGTCTTCAATTCCCACCTCCAGGAGAGCTTCTCCCTGATCCCGGGGGAGGCTGGGGACATGGACTCTGAGTGGGCCATGTTCTCCACCTATATTGTCAATGCGGCTGCTCGTAGTTGTGGTCGTAAGGTCTGCGGTGCTTGTCGCGGTGGCAATCCCTGAACCCGGTGGTGGACACCGGAATTAAGGGATGCCGTCAAGCTGAAGAAAGAGCCCTATCGAGCCTTGTTGGCTTGTGGGACTCCTGAGGCAGCTGATGAGTACCGGCAGGCCAAGCGTGCCGTGGCTCGGGCAGTCACAGAGGCAAAAACTCGGGGTTGGGAGGAGTTCGGGGAGGCCACGGAGGAGGACTATCGGACGGCCTCAAAGAGATTCTGGCAAACCAACGCCTCAGGAGGGGGAAGCAGTGCTTCACCAACACTGTTTACAGTGCGGGTGGAGAGCTGCTGACCTCGACTGGGGATGTTGTTGGGCGGTGGAAGGAATACTTTGAGGATTTCCTCAATCCCCCCGTCATGTCTTCTGAGGAGGAAGCAGAGACTGGGGACCCGGAGGCGGACTCGTCCATCACCCTGGCTGAAGTCACTGAGGTGGTTGGCAAGCTCCTCGGTGGCAAGGCTCCGGGGTTGGACGAGATCCGTCCTGAGTACCTCAAGTCTCTGGATGTTGTGGGGCTGTCTTGGCTGACACGTCTCTGCAACATCTCGTGGTGGTCGGGGACAGTACCTGTGGAATGGCAGACCGGGGTGGTGGTCCCTCTGTATAAGAAGGGGGACCGGAGGGTGTGTTCCAATTACAGGGGAATCACACTCCTCAGCCTTCCCGGTAAGGTCTATTCCAGGGTACTAGAGAGGAGAATCTGACCGATAGTCGAACCTCGGATTCAGGAGGAGCAGTGTGGTTTTTGTCCTGGTCGTGGAACACTGGACCAGCTCTATACCCTCCATTGGGTCCTTGAGGGTTCATGGGAGTTTGCCCAACCAGTCCACATGTGTTTTATGGATCTGGAGAAGGCATTTGACCGTGTCCCTCGTGGTGTCCTTTGGGGGGTGCTCTGGGAGTATGGGGTCCGGGGCCCTTTGCTAAGGGCTGTCTGGTCCCTGTATGACCGGAGCAGGAGCTGTGTTCGCATTGCCGGCAGTAAGTCAGACCTGTTCCCGGTGCATGTTGGACTCCGCCAGGGCTGCCCTTTGTCACCGGTTCTGTTCATTATATTTATGGACAGAATTTCTAGGCGCAGCCAGGGGCCGGAGGGGGTCTGGTTTAGGAACCACAGGATTTCATCTCTGCTGTTTGTGGATGATGTTGTCCTGATGGCTTCTTCGAGCCAGGACCTGCAGCAGGCACTGGGGCCGTTTGCAGCCGAGTGTGAAGCGGCTGGGATGAGAATCAGCTCCTGCAAATCCGAGGCCATGGTTCTCGACCGGAAAAAGGTGGTTTGCCCTCTCCGGGTGGGTGGTGAGTCTCTGCCTCAAGTGGGTCTCGGGGTCTTGTTCACGAGTGAGGGAAGGATGGAGCGTGAGATTGACAGGCGGATCGGTGCAGCATCTGCAGTGATCGCTGTATCGGTCCGTTGTGGTAAAGAAGGAGCTGAGCCCAAAAGCAAAGCTCTCAATTTACCGCTCAATCTACGTTCCTACCCTCACCTATGGTCATGAGCTCTGGGTAATGACCGAAAGGACAAGGTCGCGGATACAAGCGGCTGAAATGGGTTTCCTCCGCAGGGTGGCCGGGCGCACCCTTAGGGATAGGGTGAGGAGCTCGGTCACACGGGAAGAGCTCGGAGTAGAGCCGCTGCTCCTACATGACGAGAGGAACCAGTTGAGGTGGCTCGGGCATCTGCTCAGGATGCCTCCTGGACGCCTCCCTAGGGAGGTGTTCTGGGCATGTCCCACCGGGAGGAGGCCCCGGGGAAGACCCAGGACACGCTTGCATGGGAACGCCTTGGGGTCCCACCGGAGGAGCTGGAGGACGTGTCCGGGGTGAGGGAAGTCTGGGAGTCCCTGCTTAGACTGCTCCCCCTGCGACCCGGCCCCGGATAAGTGGAAGAAAATGGATGGATGGACATTGACTAAATTTACACAGAACATTATAGGCTTAAAGGTGCAGTATGTAACTATGCTTGTCTCCATGGAGATGTTATTATTTTGCGTGTAACCTGATGGAAACAAGCAGGTGATGTACAGGCCAAGGTACCAGGCCAGATCTGCAAAGAGGCGAACCCACTCACTTTCTGTAAGAGACTTCTGAGGAATAAAATGCCTGTAATTTAATGAATGAATGAGATTAATGCCATGCTGTGGATCATTCCAGAGAATTACACATCCACGGGACCAACCAAGTGGCACAAACCTTACTGGAAATGTTACACAGTACAACTTTAAATCCATCCATTCTCCTATCTTACCTGGAATACACATCATTCAAACAGAACCAATATGTTTATTTCTAATCCAAAATTTGATTTCCTCTTCTTACTTAAAAACTCGACGGAACTTCCCAACTCAAGCTTCGATATTTTATTTCTTCAACCCAGTTCCAGGTTAGATCGCTCCATGTAACCCGCCCTCTTTTACCCCCTGTACAAACTAATCAGACACATCTTTGAGAATCCTTTGTGGCGATATGTTCTGTGTTGATAAATCATGGGGGGTTCGTCTCCGGCTCGCTGGGTGAAGATCAGATCGCAGAGGCTGTTTTTGACGTCTTCAAAGCGGCGCCCAAGTTCTTCTGAATATATTAAACACATGAGCGGTGAAGGCCATGTGAAAGGCTGAGTGACTGTGGGGATGAGTAACTTAAATATGCAGACGAGGAAGAGGCTACAGAGGGATCCTTATGGGCCGGGACTGATGTTCTATAACCCGTATTACAAGAAGATATGTATAAAGTCACACTAAACCAGGGATGGGTCGAGTAGCCAAAAATTATGCTCAAGTGAGAGTAGCATTACTTAGAAAATAGTATAACTCAAGCAGTGGTCCAAGAAATTACTCAAGTACTTAAAGAAGAAGGACAAAATATTAAATAATGCACATTTTTTTAAATTTTCAAACGATACAAAAATGTGAAAAAAAATACATTTTGTCTGAAGGAGCGGTGCAAAAAACACAAATACTTTCATATTTTCAACATAAAACTTGTGTTACTTTTAGACTTACTCACAGTGGGAAGAGGTACCGAAACTTTTACACAAGCAAGAGTACTGTTACTTTGATTATAATATTACTCAAGTAGGAGTAAAAGTACACTCCTAATGCTAAATACTCTGAAAAGTATGTGTGGTTTTACTATAAGGAGGCAACTAGCGCTCCAGGAACTGAACCTGTGACCTTCGAGCTGTGAGGCTTGAAGTGTTAATCGCTCTGCCACCATTTAACCAAGTTTAATCTTTGAAAAATACAATAATCTGGACAAAATTACTACCACATGAATCAGACTGTATTTCTTAACAGTTACTCACTAAAATAATTTAAATACATTCACTTTTGATCACTATTTTTACTTCTACTTGAATATTATTATCTGAAAGTTATTATATCTGCACAAACTCTTCTCCTACGTCTCTTTTAATCTTCTCTTTTGAGGTGGAATCTTTTAAATTTACAAAAATCTTTGGATCAACTTGTATTTCTTTTCATTTGAAGCCTCCACAATGACAGCTCAGAAGGAATACCAAATTATAGCTTGTACCGTGCACCAGAAACAACAGACTAAACAGAGCCCCTATTGTCTCTAAGCCTCACACTTTAGTTTAGTTTTTGCAGATAATAGGCCCCTTTTTACCCCGCATTTGGCTTTGTGTGGCACGGCACAGTAGGCGGGCACCGGGCCAAGGCTAGATTACATTTAAACAGCAGTCGCCAACCAACCAGCTGGGCATAAACAGAGCGGGGATGTGCCGGTGCCATCGAGTATGTTTACAGGCGGGTGGGCACGCTACTGTTTCAGATGACATCGTGTAGGGTTGTGTCTTCATTTAGTTGACTCAATTTTTTATTTTTTTTTTTTTGTCATTTTCACCAAAATAAAAAAATTATAAAAAATAAACAGGGAACAGGTGGAGACTAGATCCAGGTTCCACTTTTCAGCCTGTCCATATAAATTACAAACTCAACTCAGTATAATTTATCATAGCTAAAATATATTCTGTGGTTGAGTGAAATAATTATGGAGGCAGTTGATTAAATTTGCATGGCATTTTTGTTGACTAGAACTACACTTTAAAAAAAAAAGTATTGTATTGTATATGTAAATTTCACTGTATGATATTGTCACAATGTTTATTTCACAGTACAATATTTTTTTTGAGAAATTGTGGAGATGATGAGATGATGCTACTTTTTCCATTAACAAGCCTTTGGTTCTATGTTAGTGACCATATTCCAAAGAACTACGATAGAAAATGTTCTTAAATTAAATTATTTCTTCATGCTGTCTGCACTGAAGTGTTAGAAAACATCATGGCCTATGTGGTTCCATCTGTGTTTCTAACTGCTGCTGCAATAAAACAACACATTTAAGCAAAGAAGCTTGTAATTTGATAATACCTTTGACTTTACGATGTCACGATATTTCAGTTATTGTTACATCAATTATAAATAAACAAATGTATTCTCCATCTCTTTGCAGTTTGAGGGCTGTGCCAAAGCGTACTCTCGCCTGGAGAACCTAAAGACCCACTTGAGGTCTCACACCGGAGAGAAGCCCTACGTCTGTGAGCACGAGGGCTGCAACAAAGCCTTCTCCAACGCCTCGGATCGGGCCAAGCATCAGAACAGAACACACTCCAATGAGGTACTTCAAACCATGTACTTTTACACAACTGGTACTAATGTGTTTTGTTTGAGTACATTTTCAAATACTAGTATTAGCACGCCGTGTTTTACTTCTGTTTCAGTGATATTAACAGTAGGCAAGGCAAGTTTATTTGTATAATGCTTTACAGAATTAGCAAGACAATAAAATCACAATACAACAAATCAAATCACAAATAATGATCATAAAATTTACATTAAAAGAGAAGAGTGCAGAATAAAAACCTTCATACCTTCAGTCATATGCACAGCTAAACAGAACCATTTTGGGCATGGATTTAAACAGTGTCAAAGTGTTACTATGTTTTAAAGTTATTAAAAAAAAAAAAAATTACATTGCGATTTTTTTGTTACTATTGTTCTGTTTGGAGATGCTCTGGTTATTCATTCACTTGTTTCCTGTTAATGTTGTTTAATTTGTTATTGACCAATGACTAATAACAATAACTAACTTTCGCACTCTTTTACTGCACAATTTGACTGAACTCAACTAACCCACCTACTTCTATAAATACTGTCCTAACAAACTCACTTCTTCTTTATTAGAAACCCTACGTGTGTAAGATCCCAGGCTGCACCAAACGCTACACCGACCCCAGCTCTCTTCGAAAACACGTGAAGACGGTGCACGGACCCGAAGCTCACGTGACCAAGAAACAGCGCGGTGACGTTCCTCCGAGACAGCAGCCACCGAAAGGAAACGGCGAGAACGAAGTCAACGCCAAACACGGCTCTAAGGGCGGAGATGGGAAGACGGACGGCAACATCACCTCTAGAGGCGGGGAGGACTGCCTGCAGGTCAAGTCCATCAAGACAGAGAATTCTATGGTTAGTGCCAAATGATTTTTTTTCTTTGCTTAACTGCTAATATAGATTTGGTGAAAGTTTTGTTGTAAATGTTAAAGTTACCACCTCCCTCAGCCTGCAATTAGTACAAATAAACATATGAAGAAAGAGTACTGTAACCAAAAGCTATAGAATATGTAGACATGTACCGGAAACCTGAACAATAACAGCTGAAATACTTTTACATCTTTGTTGAAATTGTTGCTATCTTCAGGAAAGGAATTTTAGCTTTTAACATGTTTAATTTTACCATTGTGTAGCATCACATAAGTGTAATAACCAAGTGGTATTAGTACATAATATAATACTTAATACCAAAGCTGCTATTATTAACACTAGCACATCCTACAAATTGCTTTATTTCACTCAATATGATACATTTAAAAGTACTTCTAGACTAATTTTAAGTATTTGATGGTTCTCAACAAAGCTATCTAAAAAGCTACAGAGTACATTTCTTGTTTAACCAACTAACTTAACAGTTTTCCTTACTGCATCCTTCTAACTTACCTAAAACTTGCTACTATCTTTTCTATTTAACTCTCCTCATGGACAGACAACTCTAAGGTGAGCTTCTGAAATTTCAATTTTCACTTTCACTTTTCACATTTCTCAGCATGAAAAACCTCCACCTAATTTCATTTTCATATTTTTTTGCATGTAAAGTTGCAAACCTATTTTTGCCCTCCATCTTAGACATTTTCTTTCTGTCTGGAAGATCACATTGGCCGTAGCCTTTGCTGTCGGCCGACGATAAAAGTCATCGTCACATTAATATTGAAGAGCTGCGACGGTTTTAGCCACTGTGCTGATTCTGCTGAACAAAATGGTGCCAACATCAAGCTGTGATCAAGACTTAAGTGGAGCCAGTTTGAATTAGTCTTGTAGCTGGACTGTTGTGCGCAGAATTCATCTATTATCCACTTGTTTTTCTGTTGTTAATAAGTCAGAGTCTTCTATAATGCATGTGATTATGGCCTACATTGGTTAATACAAAACACATCACAGTCTGAATAATAAAACTGCTAATTATTTAATCCTAAAGCAGCATAAAATAGCTTCTCTGGATGGAGGCCGGTCACTTTGATCATTGTATTTTTTCAATTCTTTATATATTTTTAAATATTATCGTCCATTTTTTATCTAGGTCTCCTATTCAATTTAGTGATGATAAGTTAAATGGATTTACCAATTTAAATATGTGATACATTGTAAGGTATTAGTTTGAAGCTCTATAATTGGTGGGGTGAAATTTACCCAAATTAAATCAATCATTTATCAGATGTGGAAGACAGAAATTGTTTTCAGATGGGGACCAGGGCCAGTAGCAATTTTTTTTTTTAATCCACAATATGTGACTGTCAAAAAATGATCAGTCTATGTTTATGTTTGCCATTCATCAATTATACTTACCATAAAGATCCTATATTACACAAAATGGATTCTTGTGAGCTTTAAGTCATGTTAAAAACACACCTGGAGTTGTCTTTTGTTTCATTCACACGTGTTTGAGTAATATTTTATTATCAGTCTGTCTACATCTCTTAAGCTCAAAATGCTCTGTTCCACCTTGTGATGTCATGAAGTGGTAGTTTTCAAGTTAACAGCTACCTTTTACATTTTGTTCAGTAGAGATTAGAAGTTCCAGGGCTGAAATCATTCAAATGATTCTAATGAAGGCACATTGTATTACCACATGACATCACACAGTGGAACAGAGTGTGGTCCATTTGAGAAACGAACACAGCCTAAATAACCAGGGTTTGTGTGTTAAACGTGTGAATGAAACCAACCTCCAGTTATGTTTGTATGTTTTATAATCCACAACTGGCCTGTCCTTTTTCAATGTTTTTTTTATCTGAATGCTTTTAACTGTATGTTCATAAATGTTGATTTTAACTGTCTGTAAATTGTATATTATATTGTATTGTAAGGTGACCTTGAGTTCCCAGAAAGGCACCCTATAAATAAAATTTATTATTATTATTATTAAACATTTTAATATAGATCAGAAAATAGCACTATATAGTCCTAAAATTGTATTGTTCGCCAAAGTGGATTTTCACCATCATTTTCAACATCATTCATTCAATTAAAGCTTAACAATCAGTAAATAAGTTTATATAAAGTCAACTGCATTTAAAAGAAATGCACAAATACATTCCATTAGTGGTTATTTAACCCACTGATTGCATCCAGCATATTTTGTCAACTGAAATATCAACTGATCAGCATTCATTTGACTCCATCATTGCCAAGAGCAGAGTTGTATATGTACAAGAACATCAATTTCCTCATGTCGGTTAAGCTTGTGTTCTTTTTTTTTTTTTTTACTTTCTCTGCAGACGTATCAGTCCAGTCCTGGTGGCCACTCGTCATGTAGCAGTGAGCCGTCACCTCTCAGCAGCACCAACAACAATGACAGTGGAGTAGAGATGGCCATGCACAGCGGGGGCAGCTTCGGAGACCTGAGCGCCCAAGACGAGGGCCCCATGATCGACTCCACGGTCCAGGCTGGGGGCCAACACGCTGGGGTGGGCCTACAGTTGAGGAAAGCAATGCCCTATGGTTCGGTCACTATCAAGCTTGAGAATATCAAAAAGGAACGGTTGAAGACGGTGAGGGACTCTTGCCCCTGGAGCAACTCTGCACCACAACCTCCACAAGGCCAGCACAACACCAAGTTACCGCCCATTCCTGCTGTTGGTAAGTGGAATAGATTGAATGTGTGTGATAAGTGGGTTGTTCTCTACATTTTGTTTAGAACTAACGACGGTGTCATGCAAAGAAACTATTTGGTATTCTGCATATTTTGACTCTTACTTTGTGAATAGGTGAATGCCCATTAATTCATTTTCTTATGGTACAATATGAATTGGTAGGACTGAAAAATTATATCGGGACTGTACAATATTTAGAAAGAAATCTAGTTGTGATTGCCATCAGATTTGTGATTATGTCATTTTAACTTCTTTGTCCATGTTGACAGAAAATCTAACCTATACCTTTTATTTTCCAGGTTCCTTGCTGGAGAACTCCAACTTCATCAACAACCTCAGTGGCCAGTACCCAGGCCAGCGCCTCACCGACCCATCCTGTGAGGTGACCCTCCTGAACCAGTTGAATGAGCGGCGTGACAGCACCACCAGCACCCTCAGCTCAGCCTACACCCTCAGCCGCCGCTCCTCCGGGATCTCCCCATGCTACTCCAGCCGGCGATCCAGCGAGACGTCCCAGTTTGGAGTGAATCGCCACAACAACATCAGCTCTGCCGATTCCTACGACCCCATCTCAACTGACCTTTCGCGGCGGTCCAGTGAAGCTAGCCACTGCGGAGGAGGAGCTGGGAATGGAGGTCTTCCGAGTTTGTTAAGCCTCACTCCAGCACAGCATTACCGTCTCAAAGCGAAGTATGCCGCCGCTATCGGAGGCGCTCCACCAACGCCTCTTCCCAACATGGATCGCATGAGCTTGAGAACGCGCATGGCACTTTACAACGACTCTCAAGAAGGCCAGTCCCACTCCTTCCACCAGCCGACTTCCGGAGCTGTCCCGCGAAGGTGCAGTGACATCGGGTACGGCCACCAGAGCATGATGCCCCACGAAGTTCCCAACAATCTCCCACGAAGAGCCAGTGATCCTGTCCGCCGCTCAGCCGGGGATCCGCAAGCCTTCCCGAGAGTCCAGCGCTACAACAGCATGAACAATATGAATCCGATGGATCTTCAAGATCGCCATCAGGGATTGGCTCATCAAGGCTACACTCGCTCCGATGGTAGTCTACAGCGATACCCCTTCGCACCACGACCACCCAGCATCTCCGAGAATGTAGCGATGGAGAACATGGCCATGGACGGTGCCATGGCTGGGATGGAGCATAGCGGGGAGGATGACATTGTCCTTCCAGATGACATGGTGCAGTACCTCAGGTCACAAAACTCGGGTTCGACTGGGCAAAGTTCAACCTTCCATACCAACAACCATTCTCAGGGCTACCAAGGGAGCATGCCCCCTCCTCCTGCATCTCACTACTCTCAAAGGAGGATGGCTATGGTGGACACTGACATGCAACCGTGCCATATCGCGAACTCACAACAGCCACTAGCTCATAACATGAACAAAAACAACATGCCAGTGCAGTGGAACGAAGTCAGCTCGGGGACTGTGGATACTACGGACAAGCTATCCAAGCAGCAGCACCCTCTCAGGGGGAATCTTGCAGTCGTCCAGCAGAGGCACAACATTGGGTCCTTCCAGGCAGGACAGGGGCTGAGCAGCAACCAGCAGGGGGTGCCAGTGAGCCAGAACATGTCCATGCAGGGATACTTAAACCAGAACGGCCAACGGCAAATAAGCCAACAGCAACAGAGGCAGTGCAGCAATGTGAACCTTGGCGAACAGATGAGTCCTCAGCAAGGGTTTGGCCAAGAAACCATCCCCATATCTGGCAGCACTAGCATGAGAGCTAACAGGAATGGTGTGGAACTGCCAAACTACAGGGCAAGGACTGACGCTTATCCTCACGCGAACCAAGCAAACGGGTACAGCGCAGTCCCGCAACAGCCAAATATGAACGGAGTAAGAGTTATGATGCAACCAAGACCTCCAACAGAGCCCAGAACAAGGCACGCTGGACCTGTAGCGAACAGGATACCCAAGATGGAGATGAGTCCATGCCGAGCAAATGACACCTCCGAGGCTAGCCCAAAACGGCCTAGCGGTTCTGTGGTCCATAATTCTGAAAATGTATTTTACACCGGGCAGATCCACATGTTTGAACAGGCAAGCTTCGACGCCCCAATGTCTCCCCAAGCTCCTGCCAACAACACAACTGCTCCGGGCAACATGGCTTCCCCGGGGGTAAACCAGGTATCGAGCAGCACTGCAGACTCTTCGACCAATGGGGCAGCAGAGCACGCCCAGATTGACTTTGACACCATGCTGGATGATGGGGACCACTCCAGCCTCATGTCGGGTACTCTCAGTCCAGGGCTTCTGCAGAGTCTTTCCCAGAATTCCTCTCGACTCACGACCCCCCGCAACTCGGTGACTCTGGCATCTGTACCGGCAGGGATTGGCAACATGGCCATTGGAGATATGAACTCCATGCTTACAGCGCTGGCAGAGGAGAGCAAGTTCCTCAACATGATCAGCTGAGAGCAACCGCAGACCTCATCCTTCCATCCAGTCTTAACTTTTGCTATGTCAGGATTATATGAAAGAAAGCACTGACTGAATATTTGTGAAACTTTTTGATATTGTCCATAGACTTATGCTTGTAATATGTACTTTATATACTACAGTGAAAAGTATAGTATAGGCTTAAGAGCATCATCCTCATTTGTTAAAAAGCCATACTTTTTAGCTCCAAATATACACATGATAGCCAGGGATATATAAACACTTGCAGATCCATTCAGTATTTGCCAGAGAGGCAGTCCTTTATAAAGTGGTGCACTGAAAGCATTTCACAGCGTGCCTTGCTTATGACATCAAGGTTTAATATGGGGAAAAACTACCAGGAAATGGACATATGTAGATAACAGATATTTTCTCATGAAGACATTTCATGTACATTTATAGATTTTTACTGTATGGTACTGTGTTTAAATTATATTTGACTTACAGTAAAATGTTTAAACTATGGCTGTCCATGTGGAGCATCAGGCCTTTTGGCTAAAGCTTGTTCTATATACACATATTGTACTATGTATAATATGGTAAGAGGTGTTTTCCCAGTGGAATAGGTTTCTTTACCCTCATACTTTGGGCAGACCTTTGAATGTGAAAGGGACTTTTGCATATCATATATTGTTGGTCCCAGAAATGGCATTTAAGTAAGAGAAAATTGTAACTGCCATTTTTACAATTTGTGCACACTTAAGTATAGTGTCATCACATATTACAGCTGTCAATGGAGTAGTAGGCCTATTTGTAACAAATCAGTATTTTGTAAACTCGGTTCTATTAGATACATATACTGTATACTTTCATAAATGTGTAAGTAAGTATAGTAGTAGTCAACGCATTTCTATTTGGAAAGAATGACACATTTTATATCATGTTTTGCTGTAAATGGGTGCAGTAAACCCTGTTCCTGATGTTTAGAATGGGCACAGCCCTAATGGTAAGACAGCCGTAATGGGCAATGTACCTCACTGCATTGTTTATATGATTGAGTAAATCCATGTCATTAACTTTGTGTGTATTACTCCCAGGACTTTTATGTATTTGCAGTGTTCACTGGGCCCATTTGCAGCTAATGACAACATAAAGTGTCGGCTCCAGTCACTTTCTCCAAACTAGGAGTTAAAATACTACTGTGTAAAATGCCCTTTCTCAGAGTGCCTATTTACACAATATTGATGTTATCGAAGATTAGTTGGTGCATGTGATCAAATTGAAGCAGAATCTTGAGTAATTACAATGTAAATGTAGCCCTGACAGCCCTAGTTTAAACACGTGGTTGTACAGCATTCTGGTCCACTGATGTTAAGTGCTTTTTGATCATGGCCAGGGCTCGGGGGGGGACCGGCAGTGTTGAATCTACCCTCCGGATCAGAGGCATCAGCCCTCTGTGGTCTCATCTCACCAGGGTAAACATGGAGGAGGACAAGACTGCGCTGCCATCACTTCCAACCTTGTATGAGACGAACAGCATTCTCTGAAAGAATATACAAGTACCTCTGTGTGTTCTTGGGCCCTAATTACCACATCCTAGACCCCCCCTCACCCCCTCGACCCCCTTTCCCTCTCTCCCCTGGGCGTACCACGGGTCCACCAGGAAGTGACTTTGATTTTGGACAGGATCTGCCAACAAGCCCCTCAGATTTCTTCATGTTTGATGAATTTCTAAGTAGCCTTTAAAAGTGTTTGTATGTATGCTGCCATCCACTTTTACTGCGTGTGGCTTGAGTGACTGTGTACATAGCTTTTGTACATTTCAAATAAACTATCCTCTTTGTTCTTTTAAATCTCTTGTGTTGAGTTGTGTCTTTTTGAAATTAGTGAGAACTCCAGAAAGCACATTAAATCAGACGACCATTTTGATGAGAAAGAAACTTGTTCAGGTGGATACATTTTTAGCTGTTTCACAGTATTTGCTCTATCTTACGATATATATGTATGTATATAATACATTTGAGGATATGGGTTTTATTTTAGATCAGTTTTCCTGTAGATAACGCTCACATAGTATGTAATGATTAATGTTAAAACAGACCTATAATGCAAAATCAACTCAAAGCTTTTAACTATGTTTCCGCTCCCCAGTTACTCACCCTATGTTGTATTTGGAGTGATTCATGCATATTTGAGCAATCTTTTACTTTCAAGATGCCCTTTGGCTGATCGACCCTCATCTTCACCTCCAATGGTACACACTCACTGCTCTGTACTTACTTCATTCTCCAATTGTATTTTCTTAATCTATGATCAGCAGCAGACCCATTTCTTTTATTAAGGCATTTTTGATGAATATTGCGATTTAAAATGTCCAAATTACAACATAATGAGCCACGGGTGTCATAGATCATAACTATAAAGCAGACTCAAGCACAATAGGTAATATTTAAATATTAATAGAATTTTGAAGTACTATATTATTATACTATGAATATTTTAAATACCACTGAAGAAAGATTTTTCATTTGAAATCGAGGTTCAATATAGGAGGTATTGACACACACAGTTGCATAAATGTTAAAACAAGTATAATTATACAACTATTATTCTGCTACCACTATATATACAGATAAATATAGCATATGCACATGAAATGATAGGCTTGTATGTAATTCTTGCCTAAGGCTCTACTGTAGCTTGAGGCCAACTTTGGGCAACTTGCTATGTCATCAATCTCAATACAATAACCCTACCTTTAAAAGTCTATTCACATATGTTATTAATGTTAGCTGTATGTTAGCAATATGTACACTAGAGCTTAAGTGAAATATTCAAATGTCACATGCATCTTGATCCATCCATCCATTTTCTTCTGTTTATCCGGGGCTGGATTGCTGGGGCAGCAGTCTAAGCAGGGACTCCGAGGATTCCTGCAGCCCAGACATGTCCTCCAGGTCTTCCTTTGGGACCCCAAGGCGTTCCCAGGCCAGCCGAGAGACATAGTCCCTTCAGCGTGCCCTGGGTCTTCCCCGGGGCCTCCTCCTGGTCAGACATGCCCGGAACACCTCCCTAGGGAGGCGTCCAGGAGGCATCCTGAGCAGATGCCCGAGCCACCTCAGCTGGCTCCTCTTGACATTGAAGGAGCAGCGGCTCTACGCCAAGCTCCTCCGGTGTGACTGAGCTCCTCCCTATAGCTAAGGGAGCGCCCAGCCACCCTGGGGAGGAAACGGTGCACTGTGTAACTTTTCAAGAGGGGTGTCTGATTTTCTGAGAGAGAGTAATTGCTTTGCCTAGAGTGTTCCACAGTATCCATCGAACTTATCTCCATGGAGGAAAGCAGGGGATGCCACCACGCTAAGTTACAGGTCATGTATGTTTTTCAAGGCTTTAAGCAATAGTGCACTTTTAAATTACAAACATAGGCTATTTAGTGCTTAGCCGTCACCCCACATGACATCTGAACACATGGAGGCCTAAACCATTACCTGTTTAAAACCCTGGTAAAACTCCACAGATAAACTGCCCATGGAGCACTTTTGGAAGTTGGTTGCCATGTTTTCCGATATCCAGTCTGACAGCTTGGCCTGAGAAAACGGGTGTGAAGGCAACATAAAACGGACCGGAGATGAGAAATCACCCCGAGTACAAGATACTAAAAGGGACATAGCAGATCAGGGGGAATGCTAGCCTTATGAGCCAAGATGCAAAGCGGTAGAAGAAAAAGAACAAATCATTTTTAATTTGACAGCGCGTTCGGCAGGGGACCGGTTTGGAAGGGCGCACGGGCTGATTACTTTTGCCAGCAGAATTCCGTATTCTCTCAGAGCACGGGTAGGAGTGAAAAACAGCCGCGGGGTAAGGAGTCTCAGCAGAGGAGAACAAGAGGTTAGCGAGGCAGTGAGGGATCAGACAAAGCACTTGAGGGTGGTGAGGGGGATGGAGGCACGGGGTATACGCTAACCTGTTGGAAGGCGGTTATTGCTAGCATGTAATGATTATAGCTAGCATGGTAAGCTCGTCTCACTGGAAGTGGTAAAATATTGGTTGTTGGAAAAACATATGCATTTTACAACATGTGTTAAAGGTGCTCTGTGTGAATGCTCTGGTAAAGATCCAGAATCAGGAAGCACACTGTTAGCCTGCTAATGTTTGTTTGCATTACCGTGAAGGCAAAACTCTGCTCTGGCCTGAAAGTTGTGAAAAGTCCTTATAAACTCATTGTGGCGAATAGTTAGCATAAGGTAAGTGAAGAATAACTTTGGACCACGAACTGTTTAAAATAAAAGTTTGATCTTTTACGTTTTTAAGTTCAAATCTGGTGCGGTGCCTTTAAACGTATCTATCTCCATCGACATAAGCAGGGGACACCTCAAAAGTTACATCTGGTATCTGTTTTTGTGTCTTTTGGCAAGACACTTAAATCAACTTGAAGGTATTAATGTACTGATAGTGATAACCCCAGTGCAGTGCAGCTGTGTTACAATAATATGAATCAATAAATACTGAAAACCTGCAATATTTGTTTTTAAATAGGCCTTTCAAATTAATATGTCCAATTTTATGTTATTTTTGTCTTCACCTGCCTTGCCTTACCTACTAGCTAAACACATTAGTTTATAGTGTTTGATAAGTAACCTTAAAACTGACCTCTTTTGCCCACTTCTCTGTAGATTCGGAGAGTTACTCAGCAGTGCCCCACTCCCAGAGGACAGGAACAATGGCTCATTGTTAGGTCAGGGCGCCTCAGACTTTAGCATGCTGAGATCTGATAATGAATGGCCTTATGAGTCATGTATAGAATCAAAGTGCTGTGTCATTGATTCAAAAGAAGAACACCACTTTTATCATTTCAGCTGAGTCAGTGGTCACTAGCAACAAGCTTCCAATGGGACTGGACGAGAAGTTTTCAAAGACAAACTTGTTGGGTACAGGAATGTAGCAAATCAGTTTCAGGAAAAAAACTGTGGTTAAATAAATGAAAAAGGTGCACTGTGTAACTTTTTGGTAAGGGATCAGCCATCACCTTGTCTCCATGGAGATGTTATTGCTTTGGTTGCAATGTTACACAGTATTCCACATAGAACTTATGCAATTTATGAAAACTAAACGGCACTCTAATATAAACACCCAAGCACATCTAATAAAACACATCTAATCTTCTTAAAGATTAGATGTGTTTTATTTCCAGTCGCTAAATATGTGCTGCCTACATTTTTTTTTTGATTGGGGCAGTGATGTGGACAGCTACACCGGTGTGAAGGACCCCTCCCCTCCAGGTGCACTCTGGGAGCACAGAGGCAGCAGAGGGACATTTGTGTTTTCCAGACTAAAATACTTTAGTTAGTGAAGCTAAGTTTATTTGAACTACGGGACAATATTTGAAGAGCCCAGAGGAAGATCGTTTTGAGGACAGGACTTTTCAGAGAAGAATCTAAATATGTCCCACTTTACACCATGAGACCTGCAGATAAAACAGTGAGACAGGACACACCTCAGAGGGACAGAGGACAGCAGGTGAGTCCGTTTATTACACTGGCTGTTTTTGGTTGTGGTCGATCCTTTTGTCTCTAAACATCAGATGATGTGAGTGAAGTTAAAGCGTCACTGCTCCTGTGTCACATTAACAACGATGATTATAACACAAACCTCTGTTACATCTGCTGAACGAAAGAACGACCTGTGAACGACTCCTGAATGAGTTGTGAATGCTCAGATAGGGAAGCACCGATACCACGTTTTGCAAAACAAGTACAAGTACTTAATTTTGAGTATTCGTCGATACCGAGTAAAGATACTGATACCGAACATCATTTTTAATAGTGTTTGACTATAGTAGTAAATATAATTAATTTTGTAGGATTTTTATAATATAGGCTACTTTTTCATGTTAGAATAGTTATCTTATCTACCGAAATCACTGTAGTTAAGACCAATTCAAATATTATTTATTTCGATCAGCAGCTGGCTTATTTACCACTTCCTCTTTGCGCCCCGCGCTAACGAGCTAACTGCTAACGAGCTAACTGCTAACGAGCTAACTGCTAACGAGCTAACTGCTAACGAGCTAACTGCTAACGAGCTAACTGCTAACGAGCTAACTGCTAACGAGCTAACCGCTAACGCGCCACTGTTAGCATAACAGTGACTGTTGTGTTACTTTTACCAGGGCCACACTTTGACCAATATAGACATGCTTTACGTCTTTTAAAAGCTCTGAACTCGCTCTGTTCTGTCCCTAAATGTTTGTCTATTAAAATAAGTCACAGTGCAGCACAAGTTAATAATCACCAGTACCATTTAGCAACGTTAGCATGCTACTATTGTAAGCACTGCGCTGATATCTTCTGTGAACTATAAACACCTTTAAAGTTCTAAATATTTGTATATTTCATGTGACAGTCACATGTGTCACAGCTGTGCTTAATGTGCAGAACAGTGAATGTGCAGCTTTATGTCCAGAGCTGCTCTGTGGAGAGATGAGCTGTGAGTCAAACAAGAGGCAGCACAGATACAGTGGTATCGGCTCTTGGTATCGACAGCCCATTGATGAGTACGAGTACACCCGATACTGGTATCGGTATCTGTGCATCCCTACTCATTAATATGTGCATTTAGGCGAAATCTTGCATCCAAAGCCTGACAATAAACATAAAAATGATGTGATCCTAAATTCCTCTCTTATTTAATGTTCAGTCCAAATGATCTGATGATTATAAATATGATGTTATGTCCAGGCTGTTTCTCTTTTGCAACTCTTAACTTGGATCACTACTTTGTACTTCTTGACTGATATGATTTTAGAGTAAGTGTACTCTTGTTTAAGTACATCGTTTGGCTACTCTATCCAATTCTGCATTTTTTGACATAAAGAGTTGAGAAATGTAAGCTCAATTTAGTCAACTGGAACACATTAAAATGCACCAGAATTTTAAAATTTCTCTGGCAGACCCTCCTTCCTTACATGTTTTTATACTGTTGTACTTGTGGCTATTGCTGTTGTGGGCATCTAGAATTTTAAGTCTTTTAACAACTGGTTGTGATGATGTCTTATGTTGTCAAATATGAATATGTGGCACTGAAGTGGAGAGTGCCCCTGATGGCAAATTTAGCTTAGGGCCTCCTAAAGGCTAGGGCCCCTAAAGGCTGGGGCCGGCCCTGCATACCAGGCAATTCAATGCTGTCTACATGGAGACAAGTGAGTGGCAAACCCTCTACCAGAAAAGTTACATCGTGCACCTGTAAAAATAAATGAATAAAAAAACATGGCAATAGTAATGAAGATTGGGATAACTGAATTCTGCATGCAAAAATGTATATATTTCAGAACAGAAACGGTACAAATGTTGAATTTTTATGTGCAAACCATTAGACCTATATAACTTGATGGCCTCTTTATCAAATCCCTTCGCCTATGGTCTTTGGGCCTATGTTGTAATGGCAATATTTACTAGTCTGAATTCAAGGAGTTCTTCATTTTAGGCTGAATGCTCTACTCAAACATTTCAGATTCAAAAATGGTAAAAACACATCTCCTTTCAGTCAAAACCTCATGACTTTTTAGGATCATTAAAATGAGATAAAAGTAAAACAGATTTATTATTGCCTTGAGCAGATGCACTTGGCGTCTTTTTATGGAAGCGTGTCCTGCTTTGACCTTTAACCTCGGAGGCCGGGTCATCATAATAAACCCATTCTCTCTTCTCCCTCCTCCGGGTCCGCTCCGTTTTTCATCAAAGACTTCCAGCCCTGATCCGTGTGCCCACTCTCCTCCAACAGACGTGACCCCTGTACCCACATCCCCTGTCACCCCTGTCGCCCCTGCCCCCGTCCCGCCACTTTCCCCGGGGCAGAGCTGGAAGTGTAGAGGTACTGGAGAAGGCCAGCTTTGTGGTCGACCTCATGAGTGTAAAAGTTCCGGTCAGGACCCTAGCTTGAGTTGTGACCTCTCTGAAAATTCTGTTGTGGTCATTCATTTGTTATAGACCATAGAAAACAGGCCAAAGAAAAATGTCCCACATTTCTCTAGTGGAAGGCTTGCCAACTGCTTGTCTCCTTGGAGATGTTATTGCTTTCCTTGTGTTCCTTGTGCAGTACAGAATTAAAAGTATCTAACCTGCATTTATTCAATTACAGTGTTTTTTTTTACCTTGAAAAACACAGATACATTCTCGCCTTCTATAGCTCTGACCTGTAACATGGCCTGGTGGCATATTTGGTTTATCACCATGGAGATAGATAAACTGAAACATTCTGGGCAAAGCAATAACAGTATAGATTAAGCAAATGGCCCACTGTTGTGGATTTGAACCATGGAACTATAATCAAATCTGAAAGGTGAACCCCCAGATGAGCCCCATGGCATCATATGGTTTTCAATGGCCTGTGCTCATTGGCGCATGGGCCCAAAATAAATTTTTCCTTCTACATTGCTTCCTCAATATGGGCCAGTGCGTCTCACCCTGTGACGTCAACGAGTGACCAGTTCTGACCAGTCAGAGCGATAGCTGCTAGACATGGGTTAGCGCTGGCTCAGAACGGGGCTAGGCTAAATCTTACAAAGCTAATTTTTAGCCGCTATGAGGATTTAAATTTTAATGTGTATGTAACCGCAGCGATTAGTGATTTTAATAAACATTGGTCGCATAAAATAAACTGTTAAATGCATATGCAAGTTTGGTTTTTGTAGGCCTATACCAAAGTCTATGTTTCTTTACAACTAATTATTTGGTCCACTGAAACGTACCAGCTTGGCTTAGTTTGCTTTTATTGGAATAGTACTTAAAAAGAAAGTGAATGTCTTTGGTAAAGACAACAAACAAATGCCTTTAAGTCCAACTGTGAAATGTAACAAGTTAGAAAACTGCACCTTTACCACTTTTTTCACAAAGCCTTCCACTTTGGTCCATAATGTTTACAGATAAACAGAACCATAATGCGCGCTCCTTACACTTCTACAAAAACCCATCGCCATAATTGTCACACCCGCCCTGGGGCAGAATTATGGTGCGGCCCAATAAAGGCTGGTATTGTGGGCTTCCTCTGGGGTGTAGGGTCCCAGGTCAGCCTTCAGCGTAACCCCTCCGCAGAGGTCAGTAACCCTGGTTCTATGAAATGAGTGGGCTGAGGGCTGTGGAATTCTGTGTGCGATTGAAGTGGAAGACGTCCTGATGAAAGGATTATAATGGCCCCTGCTCTGCCCTTGTTGGAGGGATAGTGTAGTTCTTTGATGGTTTTTATATAGGATTATTTTTGTTGGTGTAAAGAAGGCTCACTTACAGCAGACTGAAGAGGACTTTGTCAGTGAATGGTTGGGTAATAGAAGGGACGTTTACTTTGAGCTCAGCAGTGCCTGTGTTTCTTGTGTGCATGGAGAGCCTGAATATAAGGTTATTAGTAATGGCAATATTAGCACAAAATGATAAAAAAACAATGACAAAATGATTCTATGCTTTGATATGACTTCAAAAACACCTAATTACAGGCTGTTTTGAGGGATATAGGCAACTTATAGCCTATTAAGGGTTGGAAAAATTGTGAATGAAACTATAGACTGGTACTTATATATGGAACATTATGACATGGTTGAAAGATAACCAATAAAATAATAAATAAGAAGATAATTTGGAGCGCTACCAAGTCCAGAAATACATACAAGCAAACAAGCAAAAAAAACCCAAAAACAAACAAAACACAATGTCGTTCCTAGCTTTTAAATAAAGGCCTTTAAAGGGTCTGTACCTCTTTTTCGTCTGAATATTTGAGCACAATCTGTATTTGTCCCAGATATAAGCAGTTCTATGGTCTGGTATGGTCTATTTTTCAATTTTTTTTTATAGCTGTTAAAATAATTATATCAGAATGCCTTTGATTTAATACTGTCATCTACACTCTATATCAAAGGGCTTTTATTTTGGTCTTGATCAAATGGAAAAAAATACAAAGGTGTTCAAAGGTAAAGCATTGAGTTTGACGTAGTGCAGGCGATTTTTTTTGTCTCCATCTATGCCAGCATGAATATCCTCTTCAAAGCAATACAACTGGCTAGTATACATGGATAATCCTTCTGTCGTGCTAATAATGCAAATAATATCCTTTATAAACCAGCTTGCCTAACACAGTATTGAACCCGCTAACAAGCTGACAGACAAGCTAACAATCCATCTGAGGATTTCCACCCTCCTGACCCTGACCTCAGACGTTTTAAAGTTGCTAAATAGCTTCTCAGCCTCGTAATTTTACTTCCCCATAGCTGTAATTAGGCTATTGCTGGAAAAACAGAATAAAACTGTTGTGTAGAAAGAACTTAAGGCGTTAAACGGTACTTTTAATAACATTTTGAAACCATGCGCCAATGACAACGTCCATGCCTCTATAAATCAACAAAAGGCACAAGCTACAAGGTTTAAACAGTAAATGCCCAGATTGATAAGTACCAAGATAGAAGTTAAGAGCACTGTACCTGACTTTTACCATCTTAAAATATGGAAAAAACAAACTACAGTCGTTCATTTTCAACAGTTTGCAGTGATCCAAAGTTATTTTTCCCATGCCTTACCATTTTGAGCATCTCAGTCATAACTGTGATGTGTTTATAAGCGCTTTTCACAACTTCTAGCATGTTAAGCGCACACTTCCTGATTTTAACAATAACTGATGAAACATACTATAGTGAGTGTACATAGATAAAGTGTTTTTTCCCCCTAAAAGATATAATATTGTATTTTTGACCTTGACTGGAATGTTTCGCAGTATGGCATTTTGATTAAATGATGTGTTGTTATTGCAAAAAATAAAGATAAATAAATTCCTTAACACTATTTTTCTGTTCAAACTAAAAATTTAAAACAGATTACTTTCCTGCGTCTTACATGTTATAGCACCCTTCACCGATTTTAGTGCCAAAGACGTCCCCCGTGAATAACATTTTAAAAGTTGTATTATTACATCACTAATTGAAAAAATTGTACAGTCCTGGCAGAGATTGAGGCTTTTAGCACCAGAGAGTGTTAAAACGTCCCATTTGAGGTGACAAGGCTTTATCACACATGCCGCTGGGTGGGTGTGGGCGCTGTGGGTGGGTGGGGGCACTGTGGGTGGGGAGGACTGGGGAGTACACAGGGAGAGGGGGAATGGTCCAGACATCAGAGCTGATAGACTTAGATGTGTTATTCAAGCACATTGGCCTAAATATCCCTCACTCAGAAACTGTCACTGAAAAAATGTCTTCAGAAAATGCTTTGTGAAGAAACACCATTAATTTGTAAACTGCTTCTCAGACTGTGGTTTAATCTCCTTATTCTGCAAACAGATCGAAGCTAATGGTTTTATGAATTTTATTATTTTAAATTCAACTATGAAACTGTGAGGAAAATTGATTTTTTGCATATGACCATTGCTAAGAGAGATTCGACTTATTCTGCATGTTTTTAAAATGCCAAAACATTTTTGTTAAGATGTATTAGTTGTTGAAGCGCCTGTACCTAATTTTTAACCACCAGTGAAAAACATGTTTGAATTTTACTCTAGGTAAATTATTCCTTTCTGCCGCTCTGATATCGCACCATGACACAGAACCAACTGTCTGGTATAGACTCATATAGTTATTGTTTTCGCATGGTTCTCATCATTTTTTGTCATTGCTAATAATGTACCATGACAAAAAATCTGAGCCCTAGTACCACCCATAGACTGCATAAAGAAGTGGACCGAGGGAATGTGATGTCACCCATAGCATTTGGCTCCAGTCAAATGAAGCTCATCGGTGCTAGCAGTTATTGGGATGAATTTGAAATTCCTACCATTAGTATCATACCAACCAAAAAGCCAATCAGTAGCAACTCTGTTGAAATTAATGTCCTTTCCCGGCCGCACCTCTAGTTTAGCAGGAAGTAGGTTCTTAGCAACACTTAAACCTGTTGCTAATGCTAGTGGGAGCGAACTTGGGGAAGAAGGTGCCTGACTTGTCTGTTATTAATGTTCATATCTTGATTTATGGACACAATAGCAAAATAAAATGCCAGGATCACGTAGAACTGGTTAATATGAATATGTTAAGACCAAAATGATGAGCCTGACAGCAGCAGTTGCAGAGGAAGGGGTGACAGTTTTTCAATATAAAGTGAAGTAGAGCCAATGGAGCCAGAATCGAGCCCATGATCACTTCCTATCTGAAATGGGGCGGCTAGCAGGTTAGCTATGCCCATTTATACTTCGAGGTACCATACCACCTCAAAAAACATTTATGAAGAAGTACCACCATGACTAGACCAAGGCTGTTAAACAAAGTCTTAAATCTGAAAGATTGTCCTGGATCGTACCCCCAAAAAACAGGGTACGATCCAGGACAGTTATATCTGACCAAAATAAGTAATGACTCAAGAACACCTTGTGTACCACCTGAAGGATCGCACAGACCACCAGTGGTATCAACAGAGATTTTTTTTTACCAACTTTATTACTGCTGCTTTGTCTTGTGTATGTTACTTCAGTATCCTTACACATTCTGTGAAGACTTTATCTTTTGATTGGCGTACAACAAGCCCCTTGAGTATAACAAATCAATCTATCAGTTCTATCAATAGATGACAATTCCAGTTATCCATACACCATTCAGCTACTCATGTTGGAGTGTTCTAGCGATGGAGATGTCGTGTGGTCTGGCATGCGTACAAATCCTCCATAAAAGCCTGTATTGTTTGACTCGACCAAAAAACCCTGCTGTTTTTACCCATCTACTTTCAATTCAATTCAATATAACTTTATTAATCCCAGAGGAGCAATTTGAGCACATTGAGCTGTTAAAATTTGGCAACAGCCGCTCTGCCACACACTCCAAGAGCAAGAGACGCACCCCCAAAAATAAACTACAAAACAACAAATAGACAAAAGCCCCAAAAGTGGTCAGGGGGCGGTCTCCTGCGTGGAATAATTGTGGGGGGACATTTTGGACCAGATGTGTTGTGGACTTTGGCTAGCTCGTGTCCCCTGGTTAAATATAGTGATTTGATTAGAAAACAACCAGCATCGCGTACGGGCCGACAGCCAGAGGGTCCATTCGGGGTGCTCCCTACTGACCCCTGAGGGCAGATCAGAGAGGATGTGGGGCCCGCAGCCAGGACAGGGGCCGTAAATCTGCGCAGCTCCCAGTGGCCGGTAGAATTCAAATACAATGGCAGCGGTCGGTGTAGTTGTGTGGAGTAGAGGAGGGGAGAAGACGGGGAGGAGGGGACTGGAGCCGCTGGGGTTAAGGCAGGTTTTAGACACAGTTCAAAAGGGGCAAGCACTAAAACAGCTATTTAGAGACTATTTGAAATGAGTTTTACTGTAGAGTGTGTTTGTACCGGAGTGTTTGTTAGATTGTGAGAATATTCAGTCATTATTTAGTTCAGATTAAAACACATTTTTGTCAAAACCCACCGCATAACTTTTAATAAAACAAACGCGTGTTGGTGTCCATCACTTGTAAAACCTGGCCAAACCTGATTTATAGGCCAAAAGATATATCACAAAACACAAAGTACCAATGGGAATTTTCACACTTGATGCAGAGAAGGCCTTTAATGACGTTTTATGACCCTGTTGAGTTGAAATGTTGGCAAATTTCGGGATTCATGACAGATTCATAAACTGGATCAGAGCTAAGTACAAATCCCCAACTGCAAGAATTAGTGACTGGCACCATGTCTAAGAGCTTTAAAACGTCTAAAGGAATATGGCAAGGCGATCCACTGTCTGGAATTATATTGAACCTTTGGCCGAGCACATCAGAACAGAGAATTCCATCAGGGGTTTGTGTCTTGGAGGAGAAACTCTCATTTTACGCTGATGATATAATTGTTTATGTATCAAGTCCAAGTCTTCAACAATATCACTGATGAAAACTAAACAAGAGCTTGGAAACATATCAGGATACACCATAGACTGTATATATAAGTGGACATAGCTAACCTGCTAGCTGCCGCGTTCCAAATATCACCCCAATTCACTTTTTATGGATAAACTGTCACTCCTCTCTCCATAACTGCTGCTCTCAGACTCGTCGTTTTGGTCTTAAAATGCTCCTATTAACCTGCTCTACATCATCCAGGTATTTTTATTTTGCTGTTTTGTCTGTAAATCAAGATATGAACCTTAATAACAGACAAATCAGGCGCCTTCTTTCCCCTTAGAGTTAGCAATCAACTAGCAAACCGGCCAAACAATATGCATTTTACAATACAGATGTAACGCCCTGTATAGTCTCAGATAAAAAGTAAAAAATCTGAATCATTATTTTTCATAAATTATAATGTGTTATTTAAAAAAGTAGTCATGAGCTGTGGGACTACTATATGTATACACAATATTAATCTAAAGCCATCTGTGGGGCTGCCCTTTCCACTGAGCGCCTGAGAGATGACCTGCTTTGCTTTACTGTATCATATAAATTATAACTCTTGGATTCAAATATTATGAATGACTATGTTTTTTTTTTTTTTATTACAATAGATACAGTCCATCCAAATGTAGGCCGATATGTTGCTATATTCAATTAATATGTTGAAAATAGGCTTCCTCATATAGATTGATCACAAATTTTGATTATTATATTGTACAACTTCTTCCTCCAAAGTCTGGACTCTGTATCAAACCACATGCTTTTACTGACAGAGGATTGGCTGTAAAATTCTCCATTATAAAGACCCAAGCCGATAAATGGTGAATTTCAGTTTCGATTCAGATTTGATTAATTGGTCAGTACTAATTGAAAATAGCTAAAAGCTTTTTTGCCATTTCGATTTTGAATTTAGACAGAAGCCTTCACATCTTCAGTTCTCAGTGGTACATTTACAAATAGAACACTTTATAATATCTGTACCAATTGATGCTTTAGAATATCTGTACTAAACTGGACGCTTTATGATACCGGTCATGTTTCCACTGTTGTTCTGATGCTGTTGTATATATCTGCCTCTAAGTATTTTATTTTTAAGCATTACTTTTTTAACTTTATGCATGCCCTTATTTGTATTTCAGTGTTTTATGTTGCACTTTATCACAGAAGAAAGTTCCTAGTTTGTGAGTTGTGTTCACTGACAATGACAAAAAAAAAGTCTTCTGATTCTAATTCTGAAAATCAGATAACTAGAATAATCAGATAACCCAAAATAATTAGATCAGATTTTTTTTTTTTTACATGTACAAGAGAAAACTGATCATCAAAAACACCTAGTGACATGTGTTAGTTAATCAATGGATTTTTTAAGTAACGGTTGTATTTGGAAGACAAAATTGAATTAACGTTTAAAATAACTCTTTCAATCTTTAACATGCGTCTTTCACTTTTGTTTTTGTCGTATTCATTTGTATAATTTTCCTTGTCACAACCTGAGAGCGAACAATCACATAGAAATCCGATTACTCGCATTTGATATAGAAACGTTTCCCAGACATTTTCAATAAGAAATCTATATCAGAAATCAGATAATGATCAGATTTTTGGTGTTGAGGCGACGGTAGCTCATTTGGTATGGCGTTTGTTGATTGATCTGAACGTTGGCGATTCGAATCCCGCTCTCAACATAAACATCGGTTGAGCGATCAGATTCACGGGTTGGCGGTGTGATTCCAGCTTCTAGAGATGAATGCTGTCATTGTGTCCTTGGGCAAGACACTTAACCCCCCTTGCCCCCAGTGTTTGCGTACACTGGTGTATGAATGGGTGAATGGTTCCTTTATGTAGCGCTTTGAGTTCCTTGAAAGTGCAGAATGGTATATAAAAACGTGAACATTTACATAGTCTTAGTGCTGTCACAGTATTAACATTTCAAACTCGATTTTGAAATGAAAAACACTCTTTATTTAGACTATAGAATTTCATTTTCAACCTTAAATTGTAGTATTTTATTTTATATAAGCATGTGGCCTTATATCTTTGTAATCCCTCAGTCGTCCAGGTATGTTCCACAGTGGTCCATGGTCTATACTAGTCTGTGTCTTATACTTGTTCTGATACAGCTCAAGATCATTGTAAAGATATTCAGGAAAGGTTCATTTCTGTCCTGTGAATGTGACTTTTTAAATTATTGATACCTGCACATATGAGTATGTGTTTTTCTATACTTTTGACAAACCTACATAGTCTTAGTCATCAACACCACACATTTGACTCATTGCCCATTGACCCGCCTTCATAACCCCTGCCCCATGTTTTCCTATAGTTTACCACTTGTCTAATCCAGATCACATTACGGTTCTAATCTCGCCTTGGAAACGCCGAGCGACAGTTTTTCTTCCAATTTTCAGCTAGCTCAGGCCTCACACTTGTTGGGACAGCTGTTTTTTATGACACCAAAAAACGCCCCGGGTCAGTTCTCAGTCTCACTCTCCACAAGTTTGTCCAAAAGAGAGATTATTTGAGATTTCACACTAAAACAGATAAGAGTTTGTAATGTGTTTCTCATCACTAAAGGATTACAATGGAATGTGGAAAGGAGCGATGTAAAGTGGTGTGCACAGGTTTGAGCCGCTCTCTGGTGGGGAAATTAGTGCACTTCAGCAATGTGTAATTACTAAATCTGTATGTATTTATTGCGCTGTTACGTAATTTATCTTATGTTTGTAATGTAATATCATACTGTAATTGTAATTTATGTGTGGGAGACTTGTTTAAGACCATAAATCAGCTCACCTGTTGTAGTTCCAGCTATGTCAACTCTTTCTGGTCAGATAAACAAATAAAGCTCAGATTAAAGTCTAACTTGAGTAACAGAGCTTCAGACAGAGTAGAGCCTCCAGTTAGCTTTACACCCACAGAGAATGTGGATGACATCAGCTACGAAGTATCAATGATGCCTATTTCTGTATTGCATGGTTTGAATTGGCTTTTTGTTGCTTTTTTGTATCTAGAATTTTTGATATTGTAGTTTGATTGGTTAGATTTGAAGTTTATTTTTAATCTTGATCATCTTGATTTTTGAGCGCATATTTCTATTCTCCGGCTGAACTTGTAACACTGGAGTTTCCTCATTGTGGGGCATATAAAAGTTATCTTATCTTATCTCTTATCTTATGCACATTATTCTGTCTGAAGTATCTGGACGTGACTTTGTGCATCAAATATCAAGTGAATTTGTGGAAGATACAGTTCTATCTAATTGTAACTGAACCCATAACGGAAATTGAAATTGGCATCTTAGTAGTAATAAATAAAACCACAAGGGTGTTGAAATTGTCTTGCTCATAAAAAATAATAATGATAAAAAACATAAACTACATATAGACTATTACATGTTTCTTCTTTCTGTCTTCTGAATACAGTCAATAGTTCTATCAGTTGGATTTCACTTTGATGTGTACAACATACTTTTTAGCTTGTGAGTTGTTGGACTTTCTATCAAAAATGTGTTAAAGCAGCTGCTCCTGAAGGGAACACTCAGGTCAAAAGATGACCTTTTGACCCCTGAAGATTGACCTTTAACCTTTAGCTGTGACTTATGTTTGTACGACTCACATCTGACACAATCTATCATCCAAATACAGGCACTTTCACCTGTGACTAAAGTTGTTTTTCAATACTTTTACGACTTACTACTATTACTGCAGTCTACTACTATTCTACTGCTGTACTTACTATTATATACTAGGATTTGGCAATGCGCTTTTGTGAGTCCATTTTAAATGATAAAACAGCATATATTTTACAGTAGAAGTTGTTGCAAGTGATAATCTAAGGCCACTTCTGCTTGCGTCTGAGGTTATGGCTCCCTCTTGTGTCAAATTAAGGTAGTGTGTGTTTTTATCTCATTGGAACACTTTCTTTGGAACATTCAGAAAAATGTGACCATATCACACAGAACAGTGGTCTATAATGCAACGACATCCCAAATCAGCAACAATGGACAAACATAATGCAGTAGATCAATCTCATAGAAAAATGAATATACTCCAGGTGCTCATACTTCAGGCTAAAGGTACCAGACTTCATTAGACATTGAAAGAAATGGTCTGACTTTTTGTTTTGGAACAAGTGCAGCAGAAGTCATTTTGACAGTGATTTGACTTGGAATACGTGGTACGTCTTGGGGCTGTTATAGGAGGTTCACATCTATGACCATCCTTTAAGATTTAGTGGCGTATATCGAAAAGACTGTTAGTAATAATATTAAAATAAAAAAATACATTGCCTGTTACTACGATTTTTTCTCACCAACTGTAATCCTCCTCCCAATAAGCTCTTTTATTAAAATCAGAAAACATAAAATAACCTATTCAATGGTTGTTTATCTTACTTTTACTTTTTCAGCCTAAAAAATAATAAAGGTTAATAAAAATAAAGATGAAAAGTAAATAAATAAATAAAAATTAAAGAGTCCATGTGTGAATGTGTTAACTCAAATTGGACACACTTTCAAGGCACACCATGAAAATATCTCAAAGTATACAATGTTCCCTGGTACAGTGGTTGAAAATCAAGTTTGATTTGAAAAAGTGCATAATGTCCGCTGTTGAAGGTACAGTATAACTTTCTGGAGGTGACACATCAGCTTCTTGGTTCCATGGAAATCGAAAGCAAAAACAAAACAGAAAAAACCCTTAGTTTTATTTTACTTTCCTTTTTGCTAACATAAATAAATAAAATCCCTATCACTGATTTCTATATAAGAAAAATATGTATTTTAATTATCTATAAAATAAAATAATGGGACTGACTTTAAGCCCACATATACTACCAATGTTTCTGTTCTTTACTGGCCCCTTGTGGCTGAAGTTGGTATCTTTGCAATATTGTGCATAAAAAATAAAAGAAGACAAAGACAAAGAATAATGACTCACAAAAAGCTTGACAGTTATACTTAATATTTGCCCTGTAATCTGGCAGAATCCATGGATGTGTGTTTCTGACAGTGAAGCGCTGTTATGTTGGTGAAAGACTTCTCACTTTCCCTGTCTTTGTAAATCTATTTTGACTTTCAGTTTGTTTTTTGTTTAGTAATACAAGAGTCAGACTAGTGTTTATTCTGCGTGTTTATGGTCAGACCACTCACCCAATATTCAGCCCCAGCCCAGTCATTACCCTCTTGTGTTGTGGTGTCACAATGTCTACTGACTCCAATTTACTGCAACCATAAAAGTAGTCAACTGTAACTGAGCAGGCAGCAGGAAATTTAATTAAAAGTACATTTAATGAAATCATTGCTTTGCACGACTGGTGGAAGTTATGCTACAAACCATGTTACATTGGGAAAAAAGTATACTTTTTAATGAGGCGCAGTACTTTCACTGCAGTAGTGTTCATTCATTCTGTTTTGCTACTTCGGAATATAAGCAAAGGGACAGACTGCATTTAGATTTTTTTGGTCAAATTTGAAAAAAATAATTACCTTTTTAAACAATGTCCTCAAAAACCTAGTGGGAGGTTTAAGTAATCCAGTAAATTTAAGAGGTGAGTTTCCCACCCCTGAGGTCAAAACGATGCCACCCTATGACATCATTGGGTGGTATTCCAGGAAGTGTGCCAGTGCCTTTTAAGATAACACCTATTATTTTCAGCCAATTTAAAGTTTGTCACTTCCCAAGGCATTTCATAACTAGGAGTGTGCAAAAATATTGAAATATCGATGTATCGAATCATTTAATTTAATGATATAGTATTGATATTGCGGGCTGCTGTATTATTTATATATATAATTAATATATTTTAATAAACTATTCTGTCACAGCACTATTGTGTGGCTTGTTTAGAGGAAAGAAACTTTATGCTATATATTTGACATTTGATTCACTGTTTTGATGATTAAAATGGATGTATTTCAAATGAGCTTTGCACAGACAGTGGTTTAACAAAAACCTTTAGTATCACAGTTGTGATTTAATAGACATGTTGTGGTCCTTCAGCGTCGTTAAACTGCACATGTCCCTGTGTACATGTAAATGTGGAGCTTGTATAAGCTGTGGGTGAATCACATTGACCAATAGAACAGTTTGATGTGTTCTTCTAAAGTAAAATGCACTAAACAAAATGTACTTGGTTATGTTTATGTTCATCTTCAGTAAACGGAAGATAAATGCTCCATTAATGTTTATTTTTTGTGGAAATGGAGTTGATTATTAAGGATCACGAAAGGCTGTATTTTTCACTGAATTGTATAGAATTGATTTGAAATATATTGTATCGAATTGAAAAAGTACTGTATCGAGGTATGTATCGTATTGCAGCCTTTGTATTGAGATATGTATCGTATCGCGGCCTATGTACCGAGGTACATATTGTATTGCGGCCTATGTATCAAGATATGTGTCATATTAAGATATGTATCGTATCGCAGCCTATGCATCGAGATATGTATCGTATAGAGGTATGTATCGTAATGCAGCCTATGCATCGAGGTATGTATCATATTGACAAAATCTTAATGATACCCAGCCTTAGTCATAACATTAATTTACTTCCATTAAAAAAAATTAAAACCCCCCCAAAAAAATCCATAAGAGCTGTTTCACAATTTGAGTGAATGATTTGTGGCATTGTCATGTTGAAACATTGATGGAATATTGAGGAAGTCAGCAAATTTATTTCTCAACAAATATAATATTGAATAAAACCACACCTTCATTATCCAATCAGTGTTTTTTATTCATTTGCTCAGGCCCAGGTGGTGTCCTTTTTGTCAGGAAAATCTTTGAGAATTTCTTTTACAACCTTGATTTTGGCTCCTCTCTAGAGCCACGATTCACTCCCTTGAAAAATTTTTGAAATCTCAGAGGGACTTTCCTGCTTAAATAAAGAACATTTTTCAACCTGTGTGCAGGGAAATACTATGCCTTGAGGTATTGCAGGTGTTAAAATGTTCAGTGTCTGTAAACGGATTCACACATGCCTTTATAGAAACAGTTTCGCATTTTGTAGTGGCCTGAGCCAGAACCATGTACTGCACTAGAAAATTAAGCTCAAGACCCCAAACAACAAACAACGAGGATCAGTGGTACGGACAAAACTGGAATCACAACACGTAATATTAAATGATAAAGTGCCCACTCCACATTTAAGATTTTCAATGACGTGAATGAATTCAAATGTTTGTTTTGTAATATTTGTATTATTTTTAAGATGTCTATGAAAAGGACCGCAGGAGAACTAGTGGGCCCTTTGGTACAGCTAAAGAGATCCTTGTAAAAAACAAAAACAAAAAAACATTATCTACTTATAATATTTAACTATTCATTCACTATTCCAATCTGCACTTAACATAACAAAAAGGCAACAATAAGTCAATTAAGCTGAACATTCTGCCTGCCTGGAAGACGGGTTCTGTATCTCATCCAAATGTCAAAAAAATGGTTCCAGTGACCTTTTAATTTTTTAAGATTTTTGGGTCTTGGGAGAGTCAGATATCTCTAAAACACA
This sequence comes from Periophthalmus magnuspinnatus, assembly GCF_009829125.3. NCBI lineage: Eukaryota > Metazoa > Chordata > Actinopteri > Gobiiformes > Gobiidae > Periophthalmus > Periophthalmus magnuspinnatus. The sequence continues at coordinate 14,826,730 of NC_047146.1, forward strand.
AAGTTATCCATCAACACAAGTATTTATAGGCAGAGATGGGTAGTACTCAGTTGGAATAAAAGTACCTGAAAACTACTCAAGTAAATAAATTAAACAGAGCGAATGTAACTGAGTAATATGTTCTACAGTGTAACAGTACTCTTACTTGAGTAAAAGTTATTATTATTCATCAGAAATCATTTGAACGTTTGTGTTTCTTGCACCGGTCCTTCATATATGATTTAGTATTTCAAAATTCTGTGGTCTATCCAAATTTTGTGCATTATTTATTGTTTTGTCCTTCCATCTTAGTTTACTTTTAGTTTTACTTGAGTAGTAGTTTCCCCATTATTATTTTGAAATAACATTACTCTTATTTGAATAATATTTTTGACTAGTCTACCCACCTTTGTTTATCAGTGGTGTTTCAAAAAATGGACGGCACTGTAAATCTCCCATACCTCTGTGCGTTGTAACGCAAGTGTCCTTATAGTGCTGTTTAAGAGAGCGTTCACACGTGTATGCCGGACGTCTTTACCACTACGCGTGGACAGTGTGACATGTCATAGCTAGGTGCCTGTCCAGTCATTTGCAGAGCAGTGTCTTTGGGAATCGTCAGCGGGCTCATTCTCAAAGTGTCCGGCACAAAAGAGTGTCCGCTCCTGTCCTCGGCACCGGACGTACAAAACAGCCCTATAAAAGTCATTTCCTCGCCTAGGGTGGTAAATCTCAGGCTGTCCAGGGAGCTTTATGTTGTTTGTGCGACAATCTGCCACCAACTTCAAAGAGGGTGGGCGGGAGGGGCGCGGGACAGGGGATACCACAGGGGGGTTGGGTGTCACCTCTCCTCTTTATCTGGACTGTCCATCTATGTCGCACATGTTTGCACAGGAAAACGTCATTGTTGGACACAGGTGGAGGTGTGATGAGTCAAAGTTGAGTGAAATATTGTGCTTGTAATTCTTACTAAAACAGCTCTGTAAATGATAGAAAGTTTTTTTTAAGTAACTTTGGGTAAATCAAATCAGGAATATTTACAAAATGACAAATTTGACCTAAGAAATCTAAGTGTCACTGAAGTGTTTAAATAAGATCCATCCTTCAGTGCTGTTAGGATTTGGCAAATATGTCAGGAGTTGTAGAGATAATGCACTGAAATAAATTAATAAATACGTATTACTTGTTACTATTTCATAAGTAAAAGTGTCCATACATGTTTACAACCATTTCTCTGAACATGTTAGAACTAGTGCTGATTTTTAGTGTGTAGTCTTTGGAAAGATGTTCAAGTCTAGCTAAAACAAAACATTACATTACACCCATTACATAAAGTGAGTAAATACATGAATACATGGGTCGTATCTGGTTTTTAATAAGCCAACTTCTACTTCCATTGTATAAATCACCTTCAAAGCTTCCCAACATGAGTATTTCTTGTAGACACACTCACTTTCTGTTTGATGCTGTAGCCCACTCCTTATGACTCGCTTGCTTCCCTCTGATGACTTTCTCTGGGACTTTCCTCCTTCTCCAGACCATAGCTGCATCATGGAGCTTTGGTTACTTTGATGGTTGCGTTGAGGACCACAAACCGGCTGCAGTTCCAGTAGCATTTATCCCGCGCCTTTCTGACTCACAGCCAGGCTTCCTCTACAAGTCACGGCCAACCACTAATCGCGAATGATGGCTGTCTGCTCCTGGGTGACATAGCTCTGTGCAAGTGTACGGAATAACAGGATCACATATTATGATAGAGGCATGGTTACATCTGTAGACTGGTTTAAAGAGGTTCTTCTTTTATTAAAAAATCCCAAATTTTGTCCAAATGTTCCAGTCTCAAAAGTCCTGCCCATAACTTAGTCTTCTGTGATTCCTGAAGTAAATTTCCTTACATTTTCTCCATTAAATTTTGGAGAAATTTAAATATTAACAGTTTAAAGACGGAACGGAGGCTCAAGCTAACCTGATAAGTGGGAACTTACATCCATTAACACATGTTTTTATAATGTGCAGTTTCTAAAGTTTTAGAAACATAATTGTAAATTAAATTATATGACTTTTGATCATAATTACTTATCTGCCTCTATATCTTTCAAACTTATTTTTTTTACTGAAAGGTCTATGGTAAAAGATATTGAAGTCTCCTGAGAGTAGAGCTGAGGTAGTAGCAGTAATGGGAGTGGAAGTATAACTTGTTGTTGTAAAAAGTTACAAGCAACATTAGCAAACAAACCAAACATTTTTTTTTTAAATTAAATGTAAGAAGAGAGTCACTTATCAGACTCTTTTTGACAGAAAGTACCATTGGCCAGCATAAGTTACTTCCCAGTACTTTGTAACTTTATTTCTAAGACTGTAATCTTGTTGCCAGATTTGAACTTCCTCTGTAAATAATTATGTAAAACACTGTAACAATTTCACCCTCAGCAGTTTATGAGCTAAAATTTATTGCCATACTTCCTTTTGCCACTAGGAGGAACTGCTGGCCTGCTTTTAGGCTCACTCGCCTCAGATGCCCTACACGTAGCTTCAGGGATCCTCAACTTCAAGGTAACCACAATTTACACTTTATCCCTTGCAATAATACACACTTTGACATGTTTTGCCCTTGTTCCGGCTCAAATTGCGTTCTGGGATTGACATTTCACAAACTTGGTGCGCAAAAATAGACTGGAGACTAAAACTGGTGTGAAGGTTCTTGGAAATGATGAGGAAGAAATAAATATGAAAGAAGGAAAGGAAAGAAAACAAATATGAAAATCTGTCTTGCTGCAACAATAAACAGTAACAAGGGAAGATTATTTACTGAGGTTTTGCTGATATGAAGGCAGTCAGTGAAATGGCAGAACTGAAATATTTTCGATGCGCTGGTATCTTTCACATCTTAAACACTTACAGATTTTGCAAAACATGTCAATGGGTCTTTTATATTTTAAATATCTTCCATATGCAGTTTTTCCCCCCAATTGATGCCTGGCACATCAAACATGATTATACCGATGAGAGTTAGGGTGTTTACTATGATTACACTTTCAAATTTCAGCTTTCGTTTTATGTAAATATGAAGAGTGATGATTTTATTTTACCAAATAATTGAATATATTACTTTCACTGTGAGTAACTATGTACACTATACATATAAGTTAAAACCATACTTGGAAACATTCTCCATGGAGGTATATTTTATGCCATCCTGTGGAAAACTATAGCCATAGAAACAACATTTACATGGAAACAAGCAGAATTAGGTCATCCTCTAGGCCAAATAAGGTTTGTGGAGTTGCAAGTAAGCTAAGGGTAATGACTGGAGTCAAAAACAAACAAACTAACAACCAGCTTTTCAGGTGGCATGTCTTTCACCATAGATGTTATTACTTTGCCTGAAATGTTCCAGAGTATGGTATTTATTCAATTATTCAATATTTTACTGCTAAAAAATAAAATCTGGCCTGATGCCTTCTCTTGTTTGTCTCTACAGAAATACATAAGTTCAAAGCTGTGCTGTGAACTATTATGGCAAAGCAATAAAATCTCCATGGAGACAAGCGTCTCTATTAGAAAAGTTACAGAGTGCAGCACACCCAATATATCATTTTACGAACAGATATACAAAACTTGAATAATCTCAAAACAGGTCTACTGCTAGAACCATGCTTCTTCATCGGTGTGTGTCAGATTCTGAAGGTTTAACACTCTTGGCACATAGCAACAAGGTCCGTGGTTTGATGTTGTTTCACTTTTGTTACACATGGATTTCACCTAATTTCACCAGTTAATAAAATTATTTCTAAAACCTGTGAAGTAAGGTGATCCCCCAATGAGATATTTTTGAGTGAGATTTGTAATAGTCCAAAGACGCTCCCCTGTGGCCTCCCTGTTATTTTAATGGAATAACACTGAAGGGTGGGTCAAAAGTGTGATACTTGTTGCAAAACCAGTGACAAAATTTGTCTGTAGCTAATAATTAAGTACTTAACGCAAAACCAGAATTATGAGGATTAATTGCACTTTGGTGGTTTGCTGCAGTTTCGCTTTGCTGTGTGAAAAAAATGCAGTTCTAAAGCTGTATGTAATGCCCTGAAGGTTTCTGACCAAACAGTACAACAGGGACAAATGAGTATAGGCAAAACAACTTTATAGAAAATTATTACGTTATTACAAAATGTTAAATATGTTAAAGTCCAGTTAAAAGCCGTTGCGCGGATGACGGTCAGACCTGGATCCGCCTAACGGGCTCTCCCCTCCAGCACACCTTACAGGGAGGGAAACAAGACCACAGAGAGTGTATTAGTCATGTAATAGGTAAGTTTTAGCAGGGACGTTTAGTCATTTAACAGGTAAGTTTCAGCAAGTAAGTTTCAGCAGGTAAGTTCAATCATTTTTCTCGTGAGTAGAATCCATAAGTGGTAGGTTGGATATTTACAAGAGCACAGAGAGACAGAGGCATGGAGCTCAACAGTGACAGCCAGCTCAGGTTGTGGAAGTAAAATTCAAATATTAACAGTTCAAAGGCATCATAGAGTCTAACCAGCTACGTAGCTAATATCCATAACGCAGCTGCATTAAGTCCAAAATGCCTGTTTAAAATGCAACATTCTGTGAAATGTTTTAATAACTTTGCAGTTTATAAAGTTTCAAAAACAGATTTTAAATACATTTGTAAAATTGTAAAATTGTAGGTCATTAGTTACCACGTAGCTGATTATGCCCAAGCAAGCTTTCAATTTCCCAAATTTTTTTGGAAAGTCTGAGAAAAATGAATGGGAAATTTTGCTCCAGAACCACAGGTGGGCGGTCACTGTTGAGCTCCATTGTAGTGTGGTGCTTAAATAAGGGGAGGAGTGATTGACCCCACCTGGTGTGTGTCACACACACCCAAACCACACCCACAGCAACCAGAGAGCAACAAGAGTCAAGCTGACACAGCATCCAGGTTACATGTGCAAATTATGTGCTAAAGGGTGCAAACCGAAAAAGTTTGAAGACTCTAAACCATTTATTGGAATGAAATTAGCATCTTGGTTAGCAAAACTGCAAATACTTTAGTGCAACATTCTTTGTAACTCACCAAAATATACTGTAGTTGGGCTTACCTTAGAGAGTACATAGGTGAGGTTATCTGGCATGTGCAGTAGATGATTTGCATATTTTACAAACATTTTTAAGAAGGGGTATTATGCACAATCAAGTTTTTGGAGCTTTCCGCCATGTTATAATGTTCCCTTATCAAAAGCATGCCTGAAGAGGTTTTAATTATTATCCATGCATGTTTGAGTAATCTTATGATATCTCCGGACCCTGTTCGAACCTTCCATAAGGTTAGCAGTACGATCCTGTCCAAAGCTCAGCCCATAGCACATAGCAATTTTCCATCAATAGAATCATGATACAAAACAATACACGACAACTTCACAAACTTGACGCTATTTACGTGCAGTAGTTTCACTAGTGGAATGTCCGCTGATAGTGTTGTGAACGCAAAGGAAGGGGGGACTCAGAGGTAACATGGCAATCTGAATATGTTGTAATAACAGTTAATAGCCCAAGTCTAATACTGTGTAAAATAGGTTTTCGTCAAAATTTATTAAAGAAGCCTATATTTTAAAGTCACACTATGTAACTTTCTGGCCTCCAGGCCTTGTCTCCTTGGAATGTTCCACATTTATGCAATAAACTTGGAGAGCCCTTCTCAGAAAAAATTACATAGAGCCCCTTTAACGTGTCCATGTTATATAATTTGTTGTATGGAAAGAAACTGCGTATAAGTCCGGTATTTGAGACAGTTCACCTGAAGTTAAAAGGCTACATTCTTTCACCCGTGACACGGCTATTTTGCTGTTTGCGCCACTTCCAGTCCGCTATGTGTTTATAACCAAGGTTCGCCTGGAATGCTAGCAGACTCTCTTCCACATTTATCCCCATAACTTTTGACGGAAAACCCAAATAACTTGCACTCATTAAGAGCCATGAAGTGGATGGATGTTCGAAATGGGCTCTCATATCATTCCTTTAACTCCTCAATGCCATAAATGGATGTAGTTGTCTAATTTGCGGTCTGGTTTGATTGCACTAAATATTTCTAAGCCAAATTGAAGCCACGCAAAGGACATTTTTGTAGCAAGTATTCGAATTTTATGCTTTCATTTTTGGACATTTTTGTGTCTTTATTTTTTTATTGTTTTATAATTGAAATAATACTTAACTATCCAAGTGTTATCTGATTCCTGAATCTTAAAATTGGTATGCATGTTGTGAAGGCAATATGAGATTTGAAATGACACAAGGTGCATGAGGTGGTTTGAGCTGTGAGAGGAAGACGGCCTAAAAATGCAAATTCGGGCAGGAATGCATAAAACAAATCATAACTCCAGATATATTTTTTAGGATACGTTTAGGAACCTTTGAACTAGTCTGAATGAAAGAAGGGGCTAGCTGAGGAGCTACCTAAAGAGATGCTACAGGCTTTTTACATGAATTGTGTTTTTTTACACCAAATGTGGCTTTTTACTCCAAATGTGGCAGTAAATGTGGCGGAAGATGTTCCAGAGGAAATACTCCAAGATGTTCCAGAGGAAATCAGCCATTTCATCACCCCTGGACAACCTATGGAGTGGACAGAGTGGAATAAGAGTGAGGCTTAGAAGATGCTTTCCTATTGTCTCCAAAGTTCATCTGGTTCCCTTTGGACTCTACTGTGATGCTCAGACTGCAGGAGGAGGCACAATTTTGTCCAGAGGGCTATTACTCTCCTCAAACTGCCCTGACACATGATGTGCTGACCCTACCTAACCAGTCCTCCTGTGAACATGCACAGCTGTCAAATGTACCAGTATTACCCACATCAGACAATGAAGGGAGAAGACCTCCCCAGGAAGTTCTTAATATTATAGACATTTTTCCTGTTTTCCGGTGCATTTTAATGAGTTCCAGTTGGCTAAAGTGTAACATTTATGGATTCTGTAATAAAATATCCCCCTAAACATGCTCTAGGACGGTCTTCAAATGAAATGTTTCAACATAACACTTTTGATTTAGGCTTACTTATTATAAATATCAGGCTCACCATCTCCTCATAACAATGTGACAGACCTATGCACTGACATCAAGAAAGCTTCCCTTTATGATCATATTATTTGTCTTCAATAAATGAAAGAAAAATGAAAACTGCGTAAATAAATGGCTGCCAATTAACGTATTCATACGCATTGGCTATAATATGCATTTGTAGCTTCTTCACGGGTCATTCACTCACACAGCAAATGTAGAGCTGCTCGTATTAATAACAGTATGTAAGCTGCTGCAGTCCAAAGTGTCTGAATTCTTGGCATGTGCTAAAGTAAAGAACAGACAAATGTGTACTAAACTTACATCATACTGTCCCAGTGTCCTCATGCTGTCACTGAGATGTGTTTATGAGCGAGGGAGGAGGGAGGGGGCAAGGCAAAATGTGTGGGTAACAGAAAGTGATATTTACTCTGAAAAGCAAACCAGGCCCCGTTTTGTCATAACTACATGTAGATTGACAGACAGACATCAATGATAAACCTCGGGAGGGGGAGCCCTTCACAGCTTGCATATAGGAAGATCTGGCCCTGCATTTACATGGCCAGGAAAAATCTGATAACTACAATTAAATAACCCAATATTTATATTATGTTCTTGGTGTGGGTTTATTAGTGACATGTATCAATCAGTTCATAGATTGATTTTTTAAGAGTAACTTATCTTTTGAACATAAAGAATTTTAAAATAACTTTCAAATATTTTCACTTTTGTTTTAGTCTTTGCTACATCTTTTTGCCTTTTCTCCACAATTTTCATTGTCAAAACTTGTAACATAACCACTCACTGCATGTACATGCACAGAGGAAGTGTCCTAAAGAACTAACCGTCTTCACCCCTATATATATATATATATATATATATATATATATATATATATATATATATATATATATATATATATATATAAATCATAATCATTCATATAACACTTTTGGCAGGAAAAGATAAGCCACATCTGACTTATGTTGACCATTTGTTTTTCAGACATGCTAGAACCTGCATTAGTCACAAGTTATTTACTCTCTGCAGAACATATATACACTGAAGCTTCTCCATGTAGCGATCAACACAAATCAACATGTGCTTGGTGGAAAGGTCATATTTTGTCATCGCTGCTGATCTAAAATATGTGAGTTAACATCCAAACACATGTTTAATATTTGCCAGGATATTTTTTACCTTATGCAGCAAACACGTCTCCTAGTCTGCACCTACTACTTGCATTTTGAAAATTTGGTTTTATAGAGGGGTTATTATGCAAAATTGACTTTTTGGAGCTTTCTACCATGTTTTAACTTTGTTCTCCCATGAAAAACATGCCTGAAGAGGTTTTAGATGGCATCAATGCTTATTTCAGTAATTTAGTGATCTCTCACTCTATTCTCTAACTCTTCCAGTTAGATTCTGTAAGATTCTGACCAATGCTCAGCTCACAAACTTACATCATCCATGCTGCCACACGACAATTCTTCTTAAATATACAAAAAACATGATACAAAACAACTTGGCAAACCTGATGCGATGTGCAGTAGTTTCATTAGTGGGGTGCATGCTGATTGTGTAATAACTCTGAAGTGGGAGTGACTTAGCATGGAGAGCAAAGGGGAGTGAGGGGAGACTCAGAGCGTCAAAAATGAAAGTGAAACTTATAAAACATGATATGTTGTTTTCAGCAAATAGAGCATTTTCATAACAATAAAAGGAAACATGGTGATGTCCTCCAGGTATGATCCATAGCAAAAGAAAAAATGTATTCCGTCAACTGGACAAAAGTTGAAGGCATTTCGCTGCTCATCCAAGTCGCTTCTTCAGTTCTGGTCAGATTGCTGGTGGACACTGCCTTATATGTGTCTGAAGGGAGGAGTTGACTACACTGCAACTAACACACCTGTTTGTTTACAGTTTCTGTTTACTAGCTAGGTCTATTGAACTACCCCAAGTGTAAACTGGGCCTGAGCCATATTTAGCATAATCTAATAATAATCTCTAATCATAACCTCTTTAACTCCTCTCTAAAACCATTTCTACCTCACTATCTTCAAAGGAGTGGTTAGTGGCTTTCAGATGGACGGCAGATCCTGGAGCTCTTGGGACGGTGCTGGTAGATTCTCTCATTCTCTCATTTTATTAATCCAATATAACACTAGCTGCACTCTTCACTACACTGAATGAAGACCACCAGTTGTGTAGGGAATAGTTACACATTTTCTCCTTGGTTCTGGTTCTCTGTTGTCCTGTTTTTTGGCTCTCTTAGATCTCTTGAAGGCTCGTTTTGTATATCCACAAGTATAGAGGGCTTTCTTCATGAGTCGTTCCTCCTTCACTTTTCCCTCTGTGCTTGTAGGAACCACTTGAGCCCTGTGTTGTAATGTTAGAATAACTCTGACTTTGTGCTGCAGTGGATGGTGTGAATCAAACAGCAGGGATTGGTCAGTGTGTGTGTTCCTGAAGACTTCTACCTGGAGATACCGGTCCTCTCCTGTTGGTACCGTACAATCTAAGAAAGACAATTTGTTCTCTTTGGCTTCTTCCTAAGTGAACTTGATGTTAGGGTCCACAGGATTAATATGTGCAGTAAAGAGTTCCAGATCTTGAATTTAGTTGAATTTTAGTTCTGTTGTCATCCATGTAGCATATGCATGGGTGGAGTGCCTAGAAAAGAGGCCAATTCATTCTGTTCATATTGTTCAAAAATCTCTGTAACATCTAACCAGATTCCCACAGTGGATTACATCACAGTGAAGACTGCAGTGAGTGTTACACTGGATAAAAAAACAGCCACTCCATAAGAATGTACCAACACCGTTTCAAGAGCAGCCGGGGACCTTAATCTGCCGTACATCTCCATCTCAAAGCCACTAACCACTCCTTTGAAGGTAGTGAGGTACAGATCTTAAAGAAAAGAAATGGTTTGAGAGGGGAGTTAAAAGGAATTTTTTATCTGGAAAGATAATGACCGGGAATGGAGGGCTAAGACATCATTTATCTGCTATTTATAACTCCATCCTTGACCTAATTTATAACAAGGAAAACAATAGTGATAGTTTGTATACTAATAGGTATGACACACTTTGGGTAGTTCAATAGACCTAGCTAACAAACACAAACTGTTAACAGATGTTTGTTTCAGTGTAGTTAGCACCTCCCTTCAGATGGATATAAGGTAGTGTCCACCAGCAATCTGACCAGAACTGAATTATAACTGCTTATATGAGCAGCAAAATATCTTCACTCTAAAACTTATGTCCAGTTGATAGTATGTAACATGGTCTAACATGGTGATCTAAATATGTTATGTTTTAGCAGTTAATAGCCCATAGAAGTAAATGGGACTAGGCCAGTTATCCAGTTTTGACAAGCACAAGCAACTGTTGCAAGCACATGAAAGTTGATTTTGCATTAAGTGTAATTTCAGTGTATCATGTGCCATAAGTTGGCGCATGCTGCCTGTCAGTTGTGATTGTCTCGTGTAAAAGGTGTGGAGCTGTTAATAGAATCAGAGTGACACATTTGGCCCTAGGCTTCATGTAAACATCTTATCACTACAATAATAAGCCACCGCGGCACCACCGTGGCTTTATAGACTCAACCTGCTGGTGTAAGATTGGAAATACTTGAACAACTCTGCACAACTTAATGTAACTCTAAACCTCTCTGATCAAGTCGAGACTGAAATGGTTTCATCATGATAAAGCTTTGTATATTAATACATTTTAGGCAGATGTACGTTTTTAATATAGCATTTTCAAGACATAAAAAGGTAACATGGTAATCTAAATATGTAATGTGTTAGCGATTAATACTCGGTAGTGAGTGAAATACACCCTCTTTAAGGTTTAGGTACACTTAATTCGTACATTTACACAATTTAATAATAATAATTATAATAATAAAGTATTTTTATTATGGTTGTTAGCAAAAGATGCTGTTTAAATCTGTCAAATGGACAAATCGTTGTAGGAGTGAAGACATTTTGCTGCTTATCCAAGCCACTTCTTCAGTTCCTACAACGATTTGTCCAGTTGACAGATTTAAACTTCATCTTTTTCTATGGATCAGACCTTGATGACTGAGGGATTACACAGACATTATGGTTGTTGTTAATAAAAATAATAATAAATATAATATAACATAAATATATTATATAATGATGATGCAATAATGATTATAATGATTATAATTATTTATTTTGTTAAGCATAGGATCAGATGAGAGGCTAGTATTAAAATTATAGTCAACAATAATGAAAGCTTGGCCTATTCTTAAAGCTTTGACCCGTAAGGTTCATTTTTCCTGCCACAAACTCAGGGCTCAGCACATGGAGCACACTGGCACGAGCTTAAAATCCACTAGTCTAACAAGTTGACAGAACGAGATCTGTAAACTGTTGAAGAGAGCACACGTGCTACAGTGAGACAGAGCACTGTGTCAGTGACTCTTGTCCTCCCCTCTCTGAGCCTTTTGTGCTTCTCTTATTTAGTCAGGGATCAACAGCTAAAAACACGTATCACCCCTTGGATTGTGGAGAAACCAAAGGCAGAGGGACGACAACAGAAAGTTGAAAGCAGCAGTACAGCGAATGTATCGTGCATACGGGCTAAATGAAATATTAACGAAAAGAGTTTTTTTTCCCTTTTTTTCTTTTAATTGTTTTATTTTATTTTAGGACATAAAATATCCATATTTTATTGAAATAATTGACATGGAAGGTATAGATATACTTACATATGTGTTTGGAAATTACTTAACTTGAAAGTGAGACAGTGGGAGGATAAGCAGGAGACTGTCAGGGGGAGTTGCTGTCAGATGTGATTTCCGCCCATAACCTAAACTCATGACAGCACTGCTAGCTCTAGTTGGTATCAGTGTCACTGTCCACCAATTGAGCTCTATTTTGACCTTTTAACATCCGGTATAGTTGCAGACAATATGAGGGTTTGCCCTCATGACAATTGGACAACACATTTGTGGCAAAAAAGGCAATTTGTGATTCAAAATGTGTCTCCATGGTGGGCGATACACGGAGGGTTGACTCCAGATGTTCTTGCCCCGAGTTGCCATGTCCTGTCAAATAGATTGATGTCAAAAACAGATATGATCGCTTTAATTCACTATACAGGTGATGTATTAAGATATAGCTTTACATGGCCTTAAGCACAGAGGTTTGACATGCTCATGAAGTATGCATGGCATTAAGCTATACTTCTGCTGGGCTCATAGATGGACTAATTATTCAGTTTATGAGCTGCGGGGAAACAATTTGACTTGTATCATGTATCAGAACAAACTTTTTGAACTCACTCCAGATATTTTGCTTACATACTGAGTTTCCATTTGTGTGTTCCATTTGACAAACCAGAGTAATTTTCTACAATGAGCCTCCATAGAAAACAGAAAATGTTCAGAAAATATGGGCCAGGAGCCACAACTATCATTTTGATATTAACATGATTATCCTTACATGGAAATGTATTCTCTGTATAGTTGCTTTTCCATAGGCTTTTGGGTCCACGCTGTGTGCGGTATGGTTTGAGTGAATGAGTGTGTTTGGATGTTCCAGGTCCAGCTCCTACCAGCCCCAAGGAAAAGGCTTATTTTACCCATCCTTCAATAACTCAAGGGTAAACTGTCAGGAGCAGTGTGGGACCCTCCCAGATTGCCAGCTAGGATCCTAGCTGTGGGATAAATCATTTTGCCACTTGTCCAAGTTCAGAACTGAAGAAGCCGCTTGGACGAGTGGCAAAACATCTTCAGACTTAATTTTTCTTTTGCTTTGGAACCTACATGGACGACTGAGAGATTACACACGTTTTACAGAATTTAGAGTTACCCCAGTCACAAATTTCAAAGTGTATTTTATCAAAACAATCTGTCTTTTTTCTTTTCATAATTTTATAGCTAAGTATGTACCATTTTTATGCTAATTGTTTTTTAGTTTTATAACTACTGAGCTTCGAGTTTCCCCAATCCCAACCTTAATAACTTCAAAGTTTATTTCACCAAAATGATCTGCCTTTTTCATAATTTTATAACCATTTACCATTTTTTGGTCAAATGGTTAATGCTGGGACACTGCATTTCAAAGCAATTAGAAGTGGAACAATCTTTGGGCCCTTGAGAGAGACCTCCCAGCCGCACCACTCATGTGTCCGTGATGTGAACGCCAGATAGACACACATCTTCACCTAAAGCCCAGCCGTGACATCCGCTCAGCCATTTCACCGCGTTTCCCGCCTGTGAAGTGTCTCGGTGCATATCCTGTTGTTCTCCGGCTACAGAGTCTGGTTGGGATTAACCAAACCACACATTCTCCCACCACATTAGCATAAATAACTTATCAACTGAGCTGACCGCAAGCTTTTTGTTGAGTCATCCAAAAATATGCATTTACATGTAAATTGTTTAGAGAGATATCAACATGTGTTTGTTAGAAAGTTGGGCGCAATGGCTCGCTAGAAAGGTAAAATAAGCTAAATCATGTGTTAAAGGTACTGTACCCAATTTTTACTGTCCTAAATGAACTACTTCTGTTTTTGATATTTTTAAATTAGTTTATAGTGGTCAAAATGTTTTCCCTTTTTTGAATTTATAAAAGTCACAACTTTCCGAGGCCAGGCTACTGCTAACAACAACTAGCATGCTAACAGTGCACCAGCATTTCTTCCTCATATGCAGCTGATAAAAGCTCTTTATAATTAGATGCAGACAGAGCACAAAGCACCATGCATCTGCGCTGGGGAACATTTTTGCTCAACTACATAAAAATTCTTTCTTTTAAGGGATTCCTATAAGGTCTGTATAGCTCATTATATAATCTGGTGGTAACATAATATTATATATTTCTACATACTGAAATATTCATTTAGATTTTTTTTTTTATATGGATGTTTGGGTAGAGAGAATAACAGAACTAAAAGAGGCTTTTAACTAATTGTTCCAGCTCATTTTGCTTTTTACCAGTGACCAGACATTACGTGTACTCTGAAATGTGATGAATAAGATGTGTCTGCAAAAATACAATAAAAACTGTGGTTTGAACCTTAAAAGAAAATCCTGGTTATGACAGAGAAATCTAATAAATTACAACCTTATTGTTTGCTCATCTGTAATTCTGTTAAAATGCCACAAACCACATTGAACTTACATTCACCAATTTACCCATCTTCAACTGTTTACCACGGAACAGAGCAGGGGCAGTGGTCTAAGCAGAGACATCCAGACTACCCAGCTATTCAATGTTCAGATCAGATCCATAGTCCACCCATAGTTCAGCCAACATGTCCTCCAGACCTTCTCCTAATGGATCCCTCCCAGGGACAGCTGACCTCCGTTAGATCCTCTCAAGCTGGTGTTATCCTCTGAGTTTGCCTAGAAACTTTCCAATCCCTTTTGAGCTTTTCTGATGTCTTTTCTTACATAGCAAAAGAGTTAAAGGGGCTTTAGCATGCTATTTGTTGCTAGAAGTGGCAACAAAACTCCACTCTGCCCTCTCAAAGTTGTGAAAAGAGCTTATAAACTCATCATAGAAATTTGTGTAACAGTTGCTAGGTCACGGCGTCAACAATCACAAATAATCGTTCAGTCACAGTAATCTCCAGCTAGGTTCATGACCATGTAGCTGGCATATGAACGTTTGGTGCATGTTTTGAGTTGATGTGGGAAATCTGAGCATCTTAACGTGCAAACTCCTCCATATTCCTGTATATTGTATAACATGTGTAGCTGCAGTTTGTTTGTTTTGGTCCACTGATTTTGCGCTTTTGAAATTTGCCACCACCAGATGTCTTAAACCAGAATACCAGTCTCTACAATGAATTCAGTATGTCATGTTTACGTACACAAAGTCAAGACCATGACAGCCAAGTTCACGCAAATGTCATCTTTCATATTATCATCCATGTGAGATAACACGGCTCTTCAAACTCCCAATGAGCATCATGGTAGATACAGACACACCTGATATTCCGGACCCGCGCTGGATGCTCATTGTGTTGCTAACATCTCATAAATCAGCTAGCCATTGACCTATGAAGCCCTTTCATGCTTTTTTTCCGTTTTGCATCGGGGTAGAGTGACGCTAGCCGCTAACCCCCCGAAACGTGAGACAGCGTCGGGCATGTGCCGAGTCCTCTGTCCCAGCTGCCGATGGAGAGATAGCAACCGTCCGGTGCTGTGTGCGTCAACCCCGTCACGGTGCTCTGAATACTGTCAACTCTCTTTCAAGCTGGCCCAAACAGTGTGGCCGGGCTTGGAGGAAGCACCAGGGAGGGAAGAGGAGGGGAGACGGACGAAATATGCAAGCAACGTGGAGATAGACATCGCTGAATGAAAGGCCAGCAGGCAAAGAGGGAATAAACTCTCCCTCATCTGTGTTATCAGCTGCGAATGTTAGCGGCCTGGATGTAGCTCTTTAAGTTCTGTGTTTATCCAAGTACAGCTCATTCCAAACGTGTTATGTACAGAGCAGGCACGGGGTCACTGGTCGTGTTTAGTCAAGATCACACTAACTGAGACCAAGACCTGTCTGAGATCACAGGGTCCCGAGACCGTAACAAGACTGAGACCTTTAAAGACCAAGACAAGACCGAGACCACAGCCCATCGAGATCAAATCAAGACCATCTTTGTAATTTTCTGCTTCTCCATTTTATCTGATTAATGCTGATTTATGCTTCAAAGCCAAGCAAACTATACAGTACTGAAACATGCTTTTTTTGGACCACAGCTACAGGTTGCGAACCCGTTTCAAGCCAACTTCCACTTGCAATTTACAGAAAACTGCTTCAAAATGAGTGGGAGCCTATAGCCTACAGAGGAGGAGAGGGTCTTACATCAGTGTGCCACTCTTCACCTTTTCGCTCCAAGATCGTAAAAAACTCACCGGTCCTTTTTGTTCGTTAGAGTATATTTAATGGGGTTTAGGTTGGGTGCAATGAGTGTGCTTAATGCAGTATCTCTTATGGAATGTCTCCTACATTACGTGAAATAAATTCCTTTATAATTTAGTTGACTGACAAGTCCAGAATGATAGCTCTTTGTATTTTTTCTACACAGGGATACCACTGCCTTTGGAGAATTTGTTATGTTTTTCAGTGGCACATGTGAAACGAAGGAGCTCTTTGGCCAGCCATCATTTTTCAGCAATATTTTAATTCCTTCACGTCAGATTACGTCTGATTCTCCAGAAATCCATGATGTTTTTCAGTCCCGTGTTTTTTTTCCCTGTATTTTTTTCCCTCATAAGCAGCCATATTTGTTTTGATACAGATGGAGAATGCGTGTCCCTAATTGGCCAATCCACGTATCACTCACACCCATCTGAACTTGGGGAGCTTTAGTAGACTCCAAGGACGTTCACAGATGGGCCTAGGTGGTACTTAAGCACCTGCCTCTTTGACTTAAGTGCCCTCGCGGTCAACACATTTTTTAATATTTGCCTCATTCACACACATATTCACACATGTTTGAGTAACCCTTTATTACTAGTTTGTCCATATCTCCAAAACTCAAAATGCTCCGTTCCACCTTAGTATATCATGAAGAGGTAGTTTTCAGCTACATTTGACCTTAAGTTCAGAAGAGATGGGCAGTTCCAAGGCTGAGATTATCCAAATGATTCTAGTGAAGGTGTGTGGTGTTTAAAAACCCAGAGGAGCACTTCCTGTATTACCACATGACATCACAAGGCGGAACAGTGTTTTCTGTTTGAGAGAAGACCTCAGCCTAAATATGAATAGTTTGTGTGTTAAACATGTGTGAATGAAACAAAACAAAACTCCAGGTATGTTTGTGATGAGGAAACAACATTGTAACATAGACCAGAAAATAGCTTAATATGTGCCTTTTAATAAACACTTGAATGTTGGAGAGAAGTAGGCCACAGCAATGGGCCTGTATGTTCTGTAATTTGATTTTCAAATGTAAAACACCCCAGATAACAGGGAATGACAAAAAATAAAAATATGTTCCTTTATGGCTCTCTGTCATTTTTTTTGTTATACTCTTATAGGTTCCTTAGCTCCTCTACACTTATGCACAAAGCTTTACTGCTAAACCCCAGCAGGCGTATACCTAATACTAATTTCTAAAGAAGCAAAATACCAAATACAGTGGATAAGTTCATTTTAAGTGATATGGAAAGGTGCCCCTTTTTCTTCTACTCCAAACAGTTCAGCCTATACCCGTCTTAAATCAGCCTACTAATGGTATTACCTAGAATTTATTTGCTGAAACTTCGATAGATTCCCATCTTAATGTAAACTTTATTACTGCACTAGATTAATATTATGGCATGTCTGCATGGAGATGGTTTGCCCGTAATGTTCCATGGTATGGCATTGAATGTATATATTTTGCAGTTATTCAGTTAGTGGTGTTTTAACGCTTGGTCTAGAGGTCTGGAGAAAAAAAAACAAAAAACTATCCATCTAACTGCAACTCTTGATATTCTGCTTCACGACCAACTAGTTTAAAATGCATTCTTTTGGCTTCCAATATGCTTCCTTCCTGGCAAATCTCCATGTTTTTTGTTCTACATCATGTGCTCTACTGTATGTTCTAAGCATGGTCGTCTGGAACTAAATCTGCTTTTATTTTCAAAGGATGTCCAGGAACATTTGGGTCCAAAAGTTCACAAGATGGTTTCTGTCTCTCAAAAAGGTTGTCTATAATGAATAACACAGGATTGAAATGTGTCAGCTGTTTTTGCTTTCAAGAATGGCACTTATGACCTTTGCTTTGTAGTTTAAAACCGCTGCATTCATTGTCCTGCTTGAATAGACAGTACCAGGAGATGTAAAGTCCAAGTTTGTTCATACTCTGCAATGGGCCTGAACCATTTGGTAAAAATATCTAATTTCGTTTTTCCGGACAAACATTGAGATTAGATTTGCGGTTTATGTTTTGGATTCTGTTAAAAGTTCAAATCTAATACAAGAATCACATTTCAGAGCATCTTTGTACAAAGGTTGTCAAAAGTATCAAAAATCAGATACTAATCAATACAAAAACTAGTACAGAAACTTCATATTTGAGCAGGTATCAATACTGAAAAAGTCACATTCACAGGACAGAAATAAACCCTCCTGAATAGTTTTAGTATGATATTGAGCTGTATCAGAATATATAAGACCACATGGACTAGTATATGCCCATGGACCACTTTGGAACCTACCTAGACCACTGAGAATTAAGTAAATAAGGTGTGTTTTTTTTAAATTATCATAATGGAATCTATTTTGAATGTTTTGTATCTTGACAACACTAGTATAGATCTGAACTGCAGGGTTAGCAGTTTTTATGCAAAATACCAGGATACCAGCATTGTTGTTTATTGAGGAAATAATGCTACTTCAAAACTTGTTGCCTTTGTGAATTACTAATTGCGTTTATTCAAAATGATTTGATTGCGATTAATCTTGCAGCCCTACTTTGCAGTTCACTTTGTTACGTACCTTATAGACCAAAGCAAAGGCACGTCTTCACTTACCCTCACAGGCTTGTTGTAAATTTATGGTAGAACGTGCAGTCACAGTTGCACGACTTCTGACCTCTTGTATATAAATTGCTACTTGATCCTGCGACATATTTGTGTGAAATTGGCTTGATTGAGGAAATGTGCTCTCGCTGTGACCTCTTGACCTTTCTACGCCAAAAATGCCAATCCACTTTGTGCTTCAGTTTGGACAAATTCCAACAGGCTTTGTTGAAGTGCTCTGAAGCATGCTAATCAAGTGAAAGGGGGGGCTGTGTGCAAAATCTGTTTTTTTTTTTCTATTTTAATTTTAATTTACTATTCATGTTTTGTTATGTTTTTACATATAGGAAAAACAGAACAAAAAAGATTTGGCTATAACATAACAGAATTGGCTTTTTTTAAATGACAATTTGTTTTTGTGTTGTAGGTTATCAATTTATACAACTGATAGTCACAATTATTAACAATAGCGACTATATAATACTTAGCTGTAAATTTGTTGTGTTCACCTGTTGTCTTGAAGAGCATATGACAGCTTTACAGTTTTTTTTATTATTCCTTTGTTTGCTGAGATAGTATATGTGGTAAATATTCATAGTTTTACAAGTGGCAGTTTCTGAAGAAAAGTTGAAAATGACAGCTAAAGCTGAGACCAATAAATCCCTCTATGTCATCAAAATAAAATATTTTTTTAAAGCTAAATCTTAAATGTAATTATGTTAAAGCCATAGTATGCAACTTTTTGCATCTCGTCAAACCATTTGGCCTGGAGCGGGCCTCCTTCTTGTTTTTCCATAAAGGTTGCATGGAGGATTTTCTTTAGTTTTTCATTGTCAATCTCAATTAAAGATGCAGTAGCCTTGTAATTATGGTGACCAAAAAAAAAAAGAATAAAAATCCATAAACTGTTAGTTAAGGTTAGAGTAAAAGGCCTGTAAAACTTTAGCCAATAGATAACGAGGTGTAAATCAAACTCCCACCGTGTCTGACGCAACTGACTTGCCTATGTGCCGGGATTCCACGATTTCCATATGCCTCTCACGCACTGCACCTACGCAAGACGCTTTTTAGGGTCTGGAATGCTTAGGACCTGGGACTGGCTAGGGTGTAACTGGTCACTGGAGGACCAGCAGCACGACAGTGCTGTGGCTCCCTCCAGCTGAGTTAAGTTTCTATGCTCTGGGTACGGCTCCACGTGAACAACTGATGTCACCTCAATATAACTAATATTTACATAATAAATAAAATCTAATTTGTACCTGCATTATGCTCTCATACGGCTGATCTCAGCGAATCACAAAAAGACATTAAAGCTAGTATAAATACTAAACTAATTCGTTTTTTTTGCATTTATTTCATGTATCAGCACATCTACTCCGGGCTTTAACCTGTTTATTTAATGCATTGGGGTCAGTCATTAGTGCTAGTTGCATTATACACTGCAAATGTAATAATTTTATCTTGAAGGGAGTGTCGTGCATCGATCAACAGGAAACCGCTGGCTAGGTCAGTTTTGCGATGCATATCGGCTCAATATATAAGTTGCCATCACTGGAAATACGGAGGTATAGCACAAAATAAGGTCGGCGTCTAGTGAGAAATTATTATTTTATGATTATATGTTTTTTGCCATCTTAACAATGATGGCTTATCATTGGTCCTCCAATGACCCTCCAATGGCCCACCTTGCTAGAAACGGCCTGGACATGTTTTGTGTCAATATTTTCTTGAGAAAATATTTCTTAATCTAAAATGATTTGCACACCTCTAAACAGTCTTAAAATAAAATAAAATAAAAATAATAAAAATAAGAATAAGCCCCTCCACTTCACTCTATAATGTATACATATTTTCACACTGGTTAAATTGTTTGGACTCTCCGCCTTCAGAGATGAACCAGTTGAGGACATAGACTACTACATATATATTATTTTAATTTTAAGATCCCCGTTTTTGTGGATTGACTGTATATGATAATTATTTGCTTTTAGTGTTGGCTGGGATGATGAAACCTGGGCTCCAGAAATGGAAACACAGGCACAGTCTTCCTCTGAACAAGAAGAGACAAAGGAGTTTGGTGTAATGTAGTCTAGATCTTGGCTGTCATCACAGTCTGAGTCAGTTTGTCTGCTGTATTGGTACTTTGTTTTTTCCTAGCCTCAATTGTATGTATGATATTGGCTTTGTGAGAATGTGGAAAGGTTTACTCCAACCCTCAACACAAAAGAATATAGTAATTAGGACATGTTCGAGGGTAGAAGACAAGAAGATAAGATTATGCTTTTCCTGTCACACCCCGCTTAATGGCATTTGCATATTCACACAACAGGGCTGGGGATGTACTGCAACAACCATTTTTTTGTATTGACACATTGCCACAGAATCACATGGATAAAACAGTCCACGATGATCCTGACGCCTGAAACACTGGCAGGTGTCATCCCTCCTGAGACTGCTATGGCTGTTACTGAGGAAGGTGTTTTGGAAAACCCACAGCCATCATGATGTCTTGTAGCTGCTTTTAGACTACCTAGTCCTACCTGTAGACAAATGTACAGCTAAGGACACCCTTGAGTCTAATGCAATAATTTGCAATACAAAAAATAGTGTATGTAGTATAGTAGTAGTGGTGGTAGTAACAATACAGTATATATATATGTACAATAATATCACTGGCAGTAGCAAGAATTGGAGTAGTAGCAAATATATGTATGTGTATTCATAAGTAGCAGTCACATTATTTAATTTGTCTTATTGGGTTTTCCATAGATGTGTCCACAGTTTGGAGGTGGAGCTCCATGTCAATGGATGTCAATGCCCTGTTGTCTGGAAACAACTTCCAAAAAGTGGCTTCAAATTTATGAATATGGGAATGATTGATCCCACAACATTTCACAATATCCAAGGTGGCTTCTGTGTGGATAATATTGTCATCTTCTGGAAAAGTGACATTGAAGGGAGCATTAAACTTTACTCTAAAACATTAGTCAAATGGACAGAATTTAATTTTTGCTAAGGATCAAACCTGGAT
The DNA here is from genome assembly GCF_009829125.3 of Periophthalmus magnuspinnatus. NCBI lineage: Eukaryota > Metazoa > Chordata > Actinopteri > Gobiiformes > Gobiidae > Periophthalmus > Periophthalmus magnuspinnatus. Next base: position 14,848,280 of record NC_047146.1, read on the forward strand.
GACTGAGAGATTACACAGACTGTAATTATAAGTGTTACTGTCAGAGCATAACATCTGATTTATAATTTCAAGTTAATGTAATTGGAAGGAACAAAAACACCAATGTTCCAATAATTTAATATTGTCAACACAAAGCTTTGTCAATTATAGACTAGAATAGAAGAATAACCTAAACTTTTACTCAAGGACTATGAGAGTCCTACCCACTTCCGCTGCTACATTTGTATATTTACAATCTTATTTCACTTTAAAATAAAAAATGACCTGTATACACATATTGTCACATTAAGGCCCACTGCAGAGCTGGAGTCATTCCTGAATCATATCTCGATATATGCCGGAAAACGCTTTGCATTCGCCAAGAAGGTTTATGAGGCATAAGTCTACTTGGCATCACTGGACTACAACAATTACCTAACAGGACCCAGGAGGAAAAAGGACAGCTCCATTACAGTATGTATGTCCTAACTATAATTATATACTTATATTGCATTTACATACAAAAAACAAATCTCAAAGTGCTATGCACATAGCTGGGTGTCAATTTATAAACAATTGCATATGCTTTTATTTATTCTGTCTAGAAAGGGAAAGCTTTACAACAAGAGTAAGACACTCCAAGACTGTACAAAGCCAAAAAGAGTACAAATACATCCCCAATCTGCTGGCACTCATACTGTTTAAGACTTTTGGCTGATAGTCACCCATCAAGACCCGATGATCCATGAGGGCTGGGGCCTTTAGCAGGTGGCATTGCTCCAACAATACAAGAGCTGGAGCAGAGGGCTATGCAAGTTGGCAGTATATCAATAAGTGCACTTTTAAATAGGATATACTTATTTCTACAAACATCTACTGATCGTAGAAACTGATTCACTACAGATATTTGTAACAATGAAAAAAAAATCTATCAGCGCTATGCTATTCTTTCAGAAACTTTTTTGTCGTTATGAACTAACTTTTATTTGTTCCCAAACGGTGCAACCACCTGAACAGAAGTGAGCATAAACCATGTGACCTGCATGACCTCTGAATGTAACTGTGTATAGTGACGTAAAATCGTGCGTATTAAATAGTAAAATATTATTCTAACATTGTTTTGTGTTTTATGAACTTTATTGACATGATTAAAGAAAGACAAAGCAAAAGGAAAATATCTAACAAAATATTTTTTCATAGATATTGCAGAGAACATAAAACAAGGTCACAGTAGATGCTAAATATACAATCCCAAAATGTGTGAGCCTAACTCACTCCCAAAAATACTGTCTTGAACAAAGTCAACTTTCTTGAACAAAGCCCACACTATGTCGATTTTCATAAGGCTCATGGATCTTCCAGATACAGTAACTTGGTATAACTTTCACCAAACCTCCACACTACATATTGTCTGTAGGCTGTGTATTTAAATTGCAGATTGATTCTCCAAGCTGTGGAGAGTCCTCCTCAGCCATAGGTCATTTCAGATTTTTTGAGCAAGTCACAGGAGACCGTCTTCAAGAATAAACAGATCCATGTGTGGCATCAAAGATACATAGTGTAGTGGCTGCTGTTCACAGCACGTGCGCACTGTTGAAGCAGGCATGTCCCTGCAGTTTCCGCAGACACAGCAGCTCACAGTTTGTGGGTGAGGGGGGCCTGCTGGAGTTGAATCAGTGTTTAGGAGATGAAAAAGTAGACTGGGCTCTTCCATGCTCTAAAAACGTTATTATTCCGCCCCGCCCACTTTAGCCATAAATGCGACCCAACTGCGCTTTCTTTGTGGTGGCACTTGTGGTTAAGCGGGAATCCCATTCCTTTCAATTGAGAATTTGGGAAAAGGTTTGCCACTTAAATATGATATAATGTAGATTAATTTGTGTAAAATGTTCAGCGTTCATGTGACCAACAAGTCAACAATGCACTAATTCTCTGGGACACTTTAAAATGGCTTTGTAGTCCGTATAGAAGTTCGGCAACCCCTTGAAAAATAATGCAACCCGAATGACAATGACGGTTTCCAACAGCAACTTCTGGAATAAGGTGAATAGAATTGTACTAACAAAGGTACATTATTACCATAGACGAGTCCGACATACGGTAAAGTAGACTGATGTGGTAATAGTAACAGCAGCAGTAGGCCTTCTCCTAGTTGGGGGGGCATGAGTTTAACTTTCTATTTCCATGGATTCATTCCGGTGATGTGCCACTTCCAGAAATTTACATACTGTACCATTAAGTACATTTTAGTGAATAAGTAGTTAAACCTACCTCATACCACATGTCTCATCGTGGTGTTCTTCGACAATGAGGCGACAGACAGTTTGAACGGCCAACACATGGTTCCTCATTGTTTAATGCCTACATAGGTACTTAAATGTAATCCCTTAAAGGATTGATGAATTAATCCATATTTGATATTTTAGGTGTTATGTATCAAGTGATTTTCTTTACTATAGTGTGAGTGTTACAGTAGAATCCCTTTTTACCCATAAACTTTGATACAGCACCATGGTTTCATACTTGAGTGAGCAACTTACTAACTATTTGGTAGTTAACTTTATGCCCTACCATAAAAGCCAGGGAGTCTTCATACCTTTTCCAATCGCTAAACATCTTCTGAGAGCTCTGAGACACCTGTCCGGATGGCGCTACCACAACACTCCGCAGATGGTGGAGATCAAGGCCATTCCTCTTTGACATGTCTTCCTCCCTGTTTTTATTAAAGTCAGCCTGTGATATATTACTCACTAACCTCTCTGATTGGCCAGTTTGATGCTTCCTGGCTGTTTTTCCCATATGACCAAACCGTCTGGGAACCTCAAGCGCCGAGACAGACAAGGAAATTGGACTTAGACTTTCTACCTCCCCATTTCCCTCAGAAGGCCGGCGTTTTGTGGTCTCCAGAGGGCCGGGGCTTATTCTGATACGATCCAGTTGCAATAACTGACCCAGATCCTTGCGCAGTCATGAATGTAGCCCGGCCCAACCAAGATGAAGTGGGTAGGGGTCCAAATGAAGGCTTCATGAGCCTTATCTTTGAGCCCAGGATTTTTTTTGGGATTGTATGCACAGCCAAGACCCTTCCCGGACACCTGCATGCACACATAGCTTAATACATGTGCACCATCACACACATGTGCAAACTAGTCACATAGGTCTATCGTTTTCCTTCGTCGCCCTTCCATTTCTTTGCCCTTTCTCACTGGCTCTGGTTCTACTGCCTCTGTACCGTGCCCTCCCATCAGTCTCTCTTCCGCTGTCAGTCTGCAAACTCATAGGCTACCTGACGCACAGACCTCTGGAGGTCCGTGTCTCTCTTTTCTCTCGCTATCCTTGTCTCCCTGATATCCACAGTGTTTCACCTAGTATCCCATAAAGCTGTTGATCAGTCTCTTGGCTTATTAAATAAGCTTACAGCATCTCATGTTGTGTTCAGGATTTACAACCCTGCACACAGGGAATTAAAAAAAATTGATTACGCCAGTCGGGGTGCACTTCCTAACAGTCCTGAACACATTTGCCAGGGAGCGAGACAACTGATTATTGAATGTGCACATTTGTTTTATAGAGATTTTACTACTGCACAGTACTGGAGTCTGGGTAACATTGCTTGCTGTAAATGCACATTTAAAACAAACCCGGGATGGCACTGTCTTGTCCAGTGTCAGAAACAGCAGGTTTTAATAGTTTTGCAGCTCTGCCCCTACTGATGAAGTGAGCAATTTGGTCAATATTTACTGTCACTCTGCTCCACGTGTAATTTGGGAGATCCATTTGAATTCAGTAGGAAAACTGAAGGTACACATAGCGTATACAGGCGTACCCCTGCAGGTGCCACTGCTGAGAACTCTGATTCCTCACAGGAAGACACAGAATGGAGAAAGGTCAAAGGTTGTGGAGTTCCCCTACTGTTCCTGCGCTTTTGTTGTGGTCTGTTATGCAGCTTGGGTGATTAGTCGGAGGCGCTTTGATGTACCATTAGACGGGCTTACCGGTGACGGGTTGATTGGCGCGGGCGGAGTACAGAGCTCTCAGACAGGTGAGTGATCTCCCAGTGATGATGAAAGAAGGCGGCCATTGTGTTGTCAACAGCCTGAGACCTACTGTAAAAACAGCTTTTAGCATCCGAACAAGCAACAATGGGGATTTGCTTCAAGGGTGCACTTAGAACCACCTAAGTCGATATCCCCAATGACCGAACAGCGCGTAACTCACTATGTCTTGTATAACGCTCAGCCTGCTGGGACATGCTAGCTGTGAAATGCTAGCTGTATTGTTGATGTTCGATGTATACAGTATAGTATGTAGGTGGGGGGAAAACATCTCCAGGACACATGAGCTTGCAGGCTCTTTTGCTACATGATATCTGCTAAGCTAACATGATATGATGCATCCAGTGTTGTTTGTAACTGGTGTTTTAAGGCTGCACAATGGCTTGTTATTGTCCCTGAGCTTCGGAGAGAAAACCCTTGTCTATTTGGTGGTAAACAGCTCAACCAACACGACATGTAGGCCGTATCGGAAGCCCAGACTAGGCCACTCAGTCTGGACAGTTCTTTATGGTGAGGTCCCTGGAGTGTCTGGAGCTTCTTAACCTCGTTTACCTCACCCCGGCAGAAACAAGCAGGGCGTCCCATGAGTGAGCGGGTGACACAACAAGCTGGGTGGCCTCTTTAGAGGATCTGTAAGACTCTTCCTTGGCAGGTTTCCCTCTAGGTCGCTCACATGACTGGCCACTAATTGAACTGGGTCAAGTGCAAGTGTGCTGCTGAGAACAAGTGCAGGTAAAGTTTTTTGTTAAACTTGCAAATAAAATAAAAAAACAAACAAACAGATGAATGCAAAAAAAACAACACAGCAATGTACACTATATGTTAAGAATAAGTCTATATTTTCTTTTGTACAGCCTTGTTTTTTTCAGTTTGCAAGTACTGAAACATACAAACTCAAGTGAACACAAATGTTGTAATATAACATTTCTGCTCGATAGTCTGCCATGTGATTGTTGCCATGGAGATTTTATTGTTTTGCTTGGAATGTTCCACAGTAGCCACTAGGCCAAGTAACACATTGGTTCTTTGAAGAGGTGACTCTACTCACTGTAAGGTATTTCTAGCAACAAAACACTTGCACTTCAATAAGACAGATTGATAAGAGCAGGACGTCTGATGCCGTACTGTGGAACTTTCCAGGCAAAGGCAAGCAGATGGTGAACCTCCCCACCAAAAAATCTACATAGCGCATTTGTATATATAATTCAAACAAGCAACCTGTTCAAAAGCCTGCACAGATAGGTTGTATAAGCAGCTCTTGAGATAAAATAAGACTGCTGTGTTCTTTTACAGTACGATAATCCACAAGTGCTTTGCTAGCATGCTAACTGTCACTCACTTTACTGTCAAAATAAACTCTGACCCTGATAATAGTGAAACACACCTTTAAACTGATCGCTGTGACTCTCTAGGAAGCTCTGAATGCATAATGTGTGTGAGGAAAACCACTGAAAACCATTTAAAGTGAACTACTTCTTTTTTACACATGTTGAAAGCAGTAAAAATCAGACATGGCACTTTTAAAGCAACACTGCATTGTACAGGGTGCTACTTTTAGAAGACAATGGGTAATGTATACAGTGTAAAAGGCTGACAATTTTAAGCATTTGGTGGTACAGATGAATTGATGATATAGTTAAGAATTGGAAGAGGCTAGTTTTTACATTCTCTTCATTCATTACCGCAGACCTTGGCGATTTACAGACACCATTTGGCAGAATTCTATACACATGCTTAATCCAAACTTGTTACATTACTCTTTACATGGCCCTCGGAGAGAAAGCAAAGACGAAATCCCATTACATTGTATACCAAACCATCTGACAACCTCCCCTAATGTAAATACATAGCTGGCCTGTTTCTATATAGGAAATCATTCAGGGATGTAAACGTCCGTGCTATTTGTTCAAACAGGCATTCCACGTGTTATTGTTTAAGCTCGTCCGAAACGATGACAAATGAATGCACATATGGAAGCTGGATTTTCTGCTTGAAAATCCCATGACTGCCCCTCCTCCGGCTTGACCATGACAGATATCTGCACTAGATGAGCTCGCACGGGGGCAGAAAGGACAGGCCATAATTCAGTAGCAATAAACAAATCCGCAAGTTTGTAGACGCACTACGTACTACTACACGTACTATATCAGATCGTTAAGACAAAACTCCAAACAACATCTATATCTACATGCGTACTAATGAACAATTGATCAACATAAGCGGCTCATTTAAGCTAGCAAAATTCATTTTGTATACAACAGGGAATGCAAGGATGCCAAAGTATAGGGGATGAATCTTCCGTATAATGATTGTAACAGAGCATCGCAGCCAAGAAAAATGTTGTAAGTGTCGTGGGCTTGCATTGCGGACTCTGTAACGTTAAATTATGGTACGTACTCCTCAAAGAAATCTGAAATCTTTAATGGCTTGATAATCTATGAGAGAGGGGCTCTGGTTTTTAGTTAAGCTGTTCAAAACATATGAAATACTTAGATATACTAAACAGATTGTGAAAGCTTTGAAACAGACCGGCAATAGGACCAGTACCTGATTTTAATTTTACATCTTGCATTGTATGGTCTATCAGTCTATAAATTTTTACATAGCATATTCCCAGGTAATGACTAATATACAGGGTTACTTTTCCATTGAATCAGGCACGTAGTTAATAAAAATCATGGGAAACTGTCTGTCGCAATCCTCAATTCTCTGTTATGGTGCATTTTCAAGAGTGACTGAAAAAAAAAAAAGCTTAAAGTTGGCCTAAATTGGAATTATAAGCAAAAGACGTTGCATGACACAACCCCTGACAGTTGGTCCTGTGTCATGGTGCAATATCCGAATGGGAGAAAAGACTAAAAGTTCAGACTAAAACATGTTCCTGACTCATGGTTTGAAATCAGGAACAGGCCTAGTCATAGCGGCTCTGACAGAAACTAGGCTGCTAATCTGTGTCACTGGCCCTTCTGACTGCCACCACTCACATCTGCAAACCACAAAGCTTGCGCTCTGATCGTTGAGCCATTGTCACCAGAATCAAAGTCAGAAGCTCCGGTAATTTTTCCTGGAGATCCAAAATTGTTTCGAGTGCAGAGCCACGTGGAGAACACAGTGGTCTTCTTCAAATACGGTTTTGTTTCTTGAGACTAACAATGGTCAGTAAATCAAGATGCCTTAATGTCTTTCCTACAAGAATGCCAAATATCACCTACACCCTCTGATCCTGGTCCAGTTTTCCATCGGTTCAGGCCTGTTACTGTGATAGACGTATCAACAAAATATGAATCGTAACAAACCATTTAGTGAAGCATTAGCATAGCATTGCCACATCTTGACATCGTTCTCACAAATGTGTAAAATCTTCTAATCTAAATTGCAGTAGAAACATGTTTATCCTGACTTGACAAACTATATGTGTCATGCTGATTACATAGCCATGATCTGCTCCACAGCTGGGCATACACTAACAAACTGCTAAGCTTTTCATGTTCCCACTATTCTCTCTGTGGCTTACTGTAAAAATGCTTAGCCAGTGTGGCCCTGAGCTGCTGAACTGAACCATGGCATGTTTTGTGTCCAGAAGTCTGCCTGTATTACAACTACTAGTGTAATCACAATAATCTGGCTGAATCCCATTAGAGCCCTCCCTGGGTCTAGACGGACTGATCTCTGGCTCTCTGCACAAACGACTCATTGAATTACCATTAGATACGAACAAGGGCTTCTGCCGTAATCCGGCTAAAGCAACCTTTGCATAACCCATCTCCATATCAGCGAAAGTGGATTTGGTAAACTCGAAAAATCCTTCCCAAAAGAAGAATGGGTGATGGGCATGTGTGTACCAACTTTCCACCACATCCTACTCTAAAAAATAGGAAAATCTAGCTTTAGTTGAAATGACTTGACTTGAATTACCACTGTGCACATAATGTAACTAAAAATATATATATGTTTTTAGTCCAATCAAATCGTCAATAATTGGTTTAGAACTTTTTAATTTAGAGGACTACAGCCCATCCTGTCAGTAAAAGCATGTGGTTTGGAGCAGGAATAAATTGAACTAGTTTTTTAATTAGATGGTAGTAATAAAAAAATAATAATTCTTGATTATGGCACATTTGTTTTTAAAAGCCCTATACAGTTTTTTCACCATGCATTAGAGCAAAATGTTTCTTGTCCCAGTAGATTCATAATTTTTTTGCTGTGCATCACTACGTTTATAGATAGTTCTCAGTGTTCCAGACAAACATGGATTAGACCGTCCTGGGACATGTGATGAGGTTGAAACCACAACCCCCCTCCCCACCAGCCCTCTTTGGTGTTTTTAAGGTTGATAATAATGAAGTACTGTCCTGAAATTCTGTCCTGACACCAGAAAACTAGGACGTGATAAAATAATATTAGACTGGTGTCCTTAGAAACGAGGGCACGCGCCTGATGAGATGCGTTCACTGTACTCTGGCATTATACAAATGTTGGTACATAAAGCTATTGGAAGCATGCAGATGAGATGCACTGGGTAGGATGTAGGAGGTTAACCTTATGTATGGGTCAAAAACACATAAGAAGAAGTTGATTTAGCAGATATGTTTAGCTTTTGAAAAAAAATGCATGCAAGTCAGAATGCTGCTATCCTTCTGTCAAGGGAAAAGGGGGAAGCAATTGTTCAAAGCCCTAGTTCTGGTGAAAGCAGCGATGTGGAGCAAAACAGGTCACAGACAAGTTTGGGTTTATACAAAATCTCAGTAAAACCCAGATCATAGCTCATTTTCTTGTACACATTAGTATTGTCTCGATTCTACAATTTCAAACTTGATTTCGATAGTAAGGAATATACTCGATACTCAATATTGATTCTGATACTACGATGATAATAAAAACGACTTTCTTTAGACAACAGAATGTAATTTTCAACATTAAATCATAGTCCTTTCTTTTATATTACAATTTGGTCTTATATTTGTGTATTTCCTCAGTCGTCCAGGTAGGTTACATAGTGGTCCATGGGTGTATACTAGTCTATGCATCTTATACTTGTTCTGATACAGCTCAAGATTTATTCAAAAGCTATTCAGGAAAGGTTAATTTCTGTCCTGTGAATGTGACTTTTTTATTATCGATACCTGTTCAAATGAGTATGTAGTTTTAGTATCTGGTTTTCTATACTTTAGTGATGCATAAGGCAATTAACGGGTGCAGATGAGACAAGACAATCACAAATAAATCAAAACAGACAATGGTCACAATGCACTACAACACAAAATACAGTGCAACACAAAGTACACTACAACAGAATACAGTAGAATACACATGAATCTTAACTTAGCATGACGTTTAATTCAAAACCCAATATGCAACTTTTTGTTTACCTCAAATTAACAGTTCTTGATGTGTCTTAGTCTATTTTTTTTCTCTCATTTTTACTTGTAAATTGTGTTTCTTATAAGGAACGCAGAACACCTCATCTGCGTTTAACTCACCCGTCAATCACGCACGTTGGAACTGGAAGATTAATGCCAGGGCACGGACCATGTCTCTGTAAAGTAAAGGAAAATCATGTAGTCTTGACACTCCAGCCAATACATCAAACTTTTATTGCTTCAAATTGTCATCCGCCTAGTCCATCTTCACTATATCTGAGCAGAACAGCGAGTACAGGATCACAGAATTTAAACATAGAAAATATTTGCAATTAAACAAAACGCATTTCTGTAAAACCTTTAGCTGATCTGTATATACGATCCACAACTGGCAACTTGCAGTGAAGGGCAGTATCAAGGACCTTTCATATCTTTCTCAGCGCAACAGAAATAAGGCACTGTGTTAAAAATGTGAAAACCAGAACTACCGGTAGTTAATTTTAAACCATGTGCAGTAAAGCAATTCCTCACTTTATGCATTCTGAGCATCTTATTTATTCACTGAGATGAGTTTATAAACACTTTTCACAACTTTCAGAGACCACAGCAAAGGTTTTACCATCAAACCTAACAACAACTAACACGCTAACCCACATTTCGGATAATTTACTGCTTTATAATTAGATGCAGACAATACACAGCTGACATATTTTGACCTTAAGAGCTGCTTATGCAATATATCTGTACTGGAGCAAGACAAATGTTGCTCAAATATATGGACAAAATTAGGTACAGAGCGTTAAATTTGGCCTGCAAAGGAAAAAAAAAAGACTTAAAGTATCCCTGATAATGTTTCCTTGCTTTTTATGTCATGCCATGCTAACAAAAGACATGTCAAAGGCAGGATGCTATTGTTAAGCTTATAAGTGATGACAGCTTGTGACACTAATATATTGTTTCATTTTTGTTCTTACTGGAAGTTTTTTGGGGCCACCCATTAACATGACAATAGTAGATATGCCCTTCCTTTGTCACTTGTTGATTACGCTCAAGAATGTGTTGTGTTGTGTTACAATTCCAAATACAGTTAAAGTTGCTGCACCTGATTTGTGTTACAAATGTGAAAAACAGAACTAGTTAAACGGTTTGTGGTCCGAAGTTATTCCACACTTACCTTATGCGTTCCAAGCGTTGTAATTATTCAACGCAATGAGTTCATAAGTGTTTTTCACAACTTTCAAAGGCCAGAGCAGAGTTTAGTATCACAGTTAGCAGTTAGCATGCTAATATTGCACTTCCTGATTATCTGTTTGATTTGTAAACATGCAAACAGTACAGCTTCTAATGCAATATATATGTAAGGGGCAAGACAAATTTTGCTCAAATACAGGTACAGGTTCTTAAAGTTCTATATTACACAAATTCTTTTGACTCTTGTGACCTTTAAGCCGTGTTAAAATATTGTTACCTCATCTCCAAAGCGCAAAATGCTCTTTTCCACCTTGTGATGTCATGTAGTGGTAATTTTCATGTTACCTTTTACCTTTAGTTCAGTAGAGATTGGCTATTACAGGGCTGAAATCATCTAAATTGTTCTAGAGGAGTATGGAGTTTAAAAACACAGTGGAGCACTTCTTGTATTACCACATGAGAAAGTGGAACAGACTATTTTCAGTTTGAGAGAAGAACTCAGCCTAAATATGCAGGATTTGTGTGTTAAATATGTGAATGAAACAAAACACAACTGTAGGCATGTTTTTGATGTGGAACAACATTATAACATAGATCAGAAAATAAGATAATATGAGTCACTTAGCTTCCGTTAGCCTTTTAAAATCTAATACTACTGTGCACTGCCATTTTTACACTCTTCTCCTTAATCTGCCACCTTGTTTCTTTCTCAAAAAAGGAAGGATGTAGTCTGTCCATTTTGAGCTTTTGTCCATCTTCTGAGAGCGTGTCAGGGTCAGCGGTCTGGACACCACATTCTCAGCTCCCACACCCTCGTTTCGCACAGTAATCTGTTCCACATGACGTATTTGATTGGCCACCAAGAACCCATCCCTCCCTCTGCTCCCTTCCCTCCCTCCCTGTGCGCACATGTTGGCATTACACAGCTCCCGAGTACTCTGAAGCACTTGATTTGAAGAGCTAAGCGGCGACTGGAAGCCTGCCAGCTCCGAGCTCCAATTGCAGTGTTGACATTGCTTTTTCTCATCCTTCACCTGCTATCTATTAGAGTTGGTGATACTCGGCAAACGCAGTATTGTTCCTCCACACCAGAGAGCAGTGGCCCAGGGGCAAGTTTCACCTGCGCGGACTCAGAGTTTTGGTCCTTGTGGTTGAGGGCAGAGTCCCCAGTGTATAGTATCACAGGTATCAGGGAAAACCCCAGGTACTTCACATGTGGCAAGGTAATATCAAAGTTACGTCAAAGGTGTTTGACAGTTTCTACATGTGAAATCGCAATATTTGAGTCATAACAATGTAATATGGGCACAGTAAATTATGGAAAGTACGTCAAAATAGAGGATTGGGTGTCATCTTCTGATCTTTTTCTTTCAACTTAATAAAAGACAGGAGTTTGCATCAAAGAGCAAAGGGCAGCGTTCAAATCAGATTATGTCTGACGGATGGTGGAGCTTCTGTCAAGCTGCAGCATAAAGTAAAACATTAAAGTTTTTGTGTGTGGCTATTAAAGTTGAGGTTGTTCTTTGAAGATAAAACTATTTTCTTCAAGTGTATGACACAGTTAATCATGACTAAACTGTATAATCAGAGCCTTTACTTTGTCATCGGCAGATACTTAAAGCTGCAGTAGCAGAATCTGTATCAGAAGTGAAAAAGCTGATCGGTGCATCTCTAGTCTAAACTATGACCCAGGGGCCAAATGTGACACTTAGATTATTTTTGTTGGCCCTCAGGCTTCCTGTTGAATTGGCCCAAATGACCAAAAAGTTTGAAAAAGTCTGCTCATAACTTAAATAACAAATATTTAGATGTAATACCAGGCTTAACATAAATGTTCCAAGTCTTGTTAAAAATGAGGCTCAGTCAGACTCACGTGAAATGTATCATTTTGAATCACGTCATCGTCCTGCAGTCTATGGCCTTTTCGGACACAACTGCTCTAAATACTTATAGTTCAGGACCTTATTTTATCTTATTGAGCTCTGCTGGACATGTGATGTGTTTTCAATCATCTATGAAATGGACGGTCCATCTTTATGAAAGCCAACATGAAAGCACAAATAAATGATTGAAATGGAATACCACACACAGGGCATCAATTATTGGTGAAGTAATACATGTAGTAATGAAAAGTTGTAAACTTTCCTGCTTTTTGGGGCTTGAGTGTTCCACTTTCCTACTATTCCCAGATAGATACCCAATGCTGTAAGTGGAAATCCTACTTGACATGTCTCTTGTCTATGTGCTGAAATATGCCTATAAATGTCTCGATTGATGTTCAAGTGTCACAATAAAAGTGAATGGACCATAAAATTTCAAAGTTCAAATATAACACTTTATATTCGTGTTTGAAAGATTACAGAAGATATATCTTTTATTTTGATTAAAGTTTTAATCATAGACAATATAAAAGATAGTCTATTTTTGTGCATCTCTGAAACATATTTTGCAATACTTGAACATTTTCTCCCAGCTCTAATCATAACAAAGGACAGGCTCAGTCTTCCATTCATCGTCCAGTCATAAATGTAATGTACCTTCTTATTCACACCCTAACTAAATCCATTCCTTCTAAATCTATCGGCTTAATGCAAGAGTCTTTTTTAAACTGGAGGATGCACTTCAGAACCACTTCTCACAATGCGTCGCTCTGGACCAATCGCGATCCGTCCAGCGTCTTTGTTCCAATCGTGTGAGAGGCCACAAAGGTCTTACGCTGGCTATAACATGATTACCTCCCTCCTTGTTCCTTTGTACTGCTCTGTAGTATCAATAGCATGTGAATTATAAAGCCTTTGTCGGGTGTTTTGGTCCTGATGCGACACATATTTCGGATTTCAATATACGGCAGGTCCCCGGAGACGTGTGTCATGGTGGTTTGGGTTACTCCCCCAAGGAAAAATTGGTGTAGGCTTACGTACACAGAGACGCTTATTGTGAACGCCAAACACTACAGTGTAGATGTACGTGCGGTGAACTTACACGCGCCATATGTTTTAATGGTTTTAAATTAGCTTATTGTATATTAAAAGTGCTGCGCTTGATCTTTACAGTCAACTAGCATGCTAACAAAAAACTTCCTGTATAATTGAATACAGACAACACAAAGCGGTTTAATTTTGACCGTAGGAGCTGTTTTTACAATATATCCATACTGGGGCAAAACCAACTTTACTTTATTACATTTGGGCACAATTGGGCACAGCTTCTTTAACATTAATCCCATGGCAGATTATGGAGATTATGTCCATTCACGAAATGGTAGCAAATGTTTGGCGGTTTGAAGTAATAACCTGGTGTATAGACCCGCATTGCAAATTTAATGATGCGTTTTTTAATTAGCTCCTAAAATGGCATGGCCTTTAAAAAAATAAATGAACTTTTACCACAAATGAAGAGTCTTTATTGAAATTGTGGTGTACAGCGAGACCAGTTAAAGTTGTAACGTTCTGTCGAGGAGACTGAGCAGGGGCACGGTGACTTTTACAACACATGACAGGCTAAAAACAGTTTGTTTCTGTTGCTGTTGTTGTTTTTATTTCTCATTTAATGAACTCAAAAACAGTTTCAGATAAAGAATGCTTTCTGAGAAAACACTTGGTCATACAAAAGAATCTAAATGAGAAACTTGCGACAATTTAACAGTCTGCTGGTGTATTAGCAGAGCACAGGTACCATTCTGTCTGAGTTGTGTGAAAAAGAATATTTACTGCTATGGTCCTCTGTCTAGTCGAGTCTAAGTCTAGTCTAGGCCAAAAAATATATGTATCTTAAAGCCATAGTATATGAAGTAATGGACAAAAACAAAACATTTCATTATGGATGTTTTTATTTCACTGACAAACATAGAAAAATAGACCTGACTCGTTTTTGCCTGGGGGAGTGCCTCCTACTGCTCGAGTCCATAGAAATATTTCTTTGACTATAATATTCCACAGTATGGTATTAAACTATCCATCGCCACGGAGAATGTTGCAACATGTGATTTTAACTTAATATTTACATGGAATCTTACAGTTGACTTTCCACCTCCAGAAAATCACTTTAAAGTACAGAAGTTATTTTGTCTCAATCATCCAATACAGCGACACATTCATTATAGTTGAACCAGCTTCAAAATCCTGAAAGAACTCATTTCAGTTTCTACTGTAATTAGGTAAATGAGTGGTGGAATCTTATACAGCTACAAAGTGCCTTGAAAAACATGTAAAACAGAAGGAGATGACAGATTAGCTCGCATGCAACGCAAATTACAAAGAATGGTCCATTGTCCCCCTTTAATTCCTAGCAAGTGCCTCCTAACATATTGTTTATGCAACACAAATAATGATTTAATCCGAGCGGATCATCTTTCTCCCAAAATTTTACATGGAATTGAGGTTAAAAGGCATAAATCATTCAGTCTTATTTCAATTTCAACTTCCCCTTAACAGTCAAATCAATCTTTAGATCTCTTAAATGCAAAAAGTAGATCAAGTAGATGATTTCACCCAGTACACAGATCATTTTAGAAATTCAAATGAACCTTATGAATTGCAACTAAAGCAAGATCCTCCAAACTGAGCTGGTCCAAAACTGCCGTCTTGGAGAACCAGGGGGTCAAAGAATAATCCACGGCCACGCGGAGAGAGAATGGAACGTTGTCTGGTGTCTGGCTGGCTTGCGGGTGTCCTCTTCGGGGCTGTCGGCAGGTCCAGATCAGACAGACCTGGCCAGGGGATTTGGTCACGAGGGGACAGGGGAAACTGACCTAGTCTCCAACAAAGCTGCGTCCCATTGGTCCAGCTGCGACCAATAGGTTACAAGGTTATGAACTGAGGGTGCTCGCAGCTGTCCGTCACAAGTCTATCTAGGGTTTGCGCAGGCTGCCCGGTATGGGTCTGGACAACGGGTGTGAGCCACGTGAATTTTTCTGTTTGGGATTTACGGACTTTTCGTGGATTACAGGAATCTCCAAAAACACTGGCATCAGGAGCAGCACGTGCAAGAGGGTAAGAGCCACTGCAGCTTGTAATGTGCGGTCTTAGCAAAAACTTATACCTGGACGACTGAGGGATTACACAGACACGGTACAGCAATGTGCATGTGCAAATGTATGTCATGACTAGACAAACTTGAATCTTTGAGGTTTTGGATGCTTTCTGTCTAACAAATAATCTAATAATTGTTATAACATATTTAAATACTATATTATTCAACTGCAGTGGAGATTGTCTGTTCTTTGATTGGATTAGAACATCAACATTAGAATGAAATAATTTAGAAAATACAAATTGAACATAATCTAATCATAACGTGCCACTAAAATATAAATATATATATTAATTTGTTGCTATATGTTGCTTACCTGTCCAGCCAGAACCACACACTTCTTTCAAATCTTTTCAAATATGAGTAGTTCTGCAACCGTACCCTGTCTCCCGATCCCATGAGGTGTGATTGACAGGCAGATTAACCAATCAAAGAGACGTAAGCTTTGTTCTGGTTAAAACGTAGAGTTTTATTCTAAAAAAGGAACGAACAACACAAGGAAACAGTTCAGATGTCTGCAGAATCAACAATTGACGCACCAAACTCTTCTGTCTCAAGTAAAAGAAGTTATATATTTTGTTCTGGATGAAATGAGAATTTTCGGGAAGAGATGTCTCCCGCATTTGAGACGTGATACAAATTAGACTTATTCTTCGCACATCTCCCTATAGCGGCGTTTGGAGTGATTTGTCCAGCAGGTATCCCCCTCACTTTCTCTTCTACGCGTGCGGTGTCCGTCGCAGTGCCCTGTTTAATGGGAGCAGCAATCAAGCGCCCGTCGCCAGCCAGCCAAAGGAAAACAGTGGCGGACCGCGCGGCATGTCAGAGGCTCATTAGGGAGCAGGCCGCGTTTACAACAGTGCTGAGAAGAACACTAAATCACTGTGCTCCCCTACAGCGCCCAGAGGAGGGAGGCCCGCTACGTCAACAGAACGGCCGCTGTGTGCGTCGTGTGTAGGTGAAGAGGGGGGACGGGGAGCGGCGGTGATAGTGCAAGTCTGTAGTCTGGAGTTGTGACTAAATGAAGCTCCCAGTAAATGAATACGTAGAGTTTGTGGAATGGTAAGGGTTTTACTTGATGAAGGGACTCTGAAGTGATGTCTGTACTTTATCAATCAGGAATGGCTTTCACTAAAAATGATCAGGAAAAGACAAAAAAACATGATGGATATTTAAAGCTGATTTGGCGAAGATTTGTGATGGTTTGTGATGTCATGAGAGCAGAACAAGCAGAAAAATCTAACTTTTGTTAAGTCTAGGTTAATGAAAAACAGTTCTTTCCGTCCACAAATGCACAAAACACTTGCAAATGTTCTCTAAAATAGGCTAAAGTTTGTTCGTCAGCGTCATCATGTTTGTTTTGCTTCCGCTCAAACAACAATACTGCTGTAACTGATAAAATTCCAGGTGTTGTGATTGGGCCCAGATCAGATAATTCTCGCAAGTTTGTGAACCCACAAATATCTTCCTGGCTAGGTTCAATATCTTTTACGTAAATAAATGTTGCTAAATTTGTTTGAGAATTATTTGAACAAACTTTTAGATTTTTTGACTGACCCCGCTAACTTAAGATACCTTTTTGATATTAGTTACACAAGATATCAATATAGATACTATACTGTACTCATCAAATGATCAACTAATTGTCATTTCGTCTAAGGCTGTAGTTACTAATGCATAATGTTTCATGCTCATTTATGTTATTTTAAACAAATTCAACATTCTGGTAAACCCCAGACTGTCATTTATATGGAACACTGTTTTTTCTTCATTTATGTAACATTTGCATTTTTGGCTTCTGTAGTTATTAATTTACTGCAAATTTGACAAATGTATTCCCCTGTATTTCAACACAGCTTTTGTATATTTGTTCATAACAGCACTGGATTATTGGAGTGCACAGTATCTTCTCATTTTCTGCAAGACAACTTTTAGTCAGCAAGGTTCCTCATTTCTTTGTTTTGTTCTGTTGTAGCAGTACTATGTTGCTACATCCTATGACGTAGTTCATTCTCATGATTTCATGCAACCCAACATGCCTAACATTTTCTTGGTGGTCTAAATTGTCACTATTAAAAACATTCTAAAAACTGATTGCTGGATGGACAGCTTCTAAGTATATTTTCTGTAAAATTTTCAAACAGTGAAGGAATGAAATGAACATAGTCCTAACAACTATAACAATTCTTGAGGATAATTCATTAGAGGCTCATTAAGACATTTAGTTGGCGATGTCATATTGTATTGTTCTGCGGTCTATTGTTAAGAAGCAGGTTCCGGTGATGTAATGTGCATTTGCATGAGAAGCATCAGCTCACATGTGGGCCACCGTCACACATCACAGGCCTTTCCCAAACATACTAATTACATGATCAACACTGGAGATATAAATATGACACATTGAGGCAGATATATGGTTAAAGTTAAAGACATATTTGTCAGTGAAGTGTTCAGCTCCTTGTCTTGTCTCCTCCTCTTCTTTAAGCATTGCAGCAGAAAAGTCTCTGAGCGATAAGCGTAAAGGCTTCATTTCTTCAGACATTAGCTCTTGATGAACTCTTCCCATTAGAGGGCCATCAGGAGGCTGGGGCCCTGATACAAACCAAATGGAACGGCAGACACACAGCCTGCTGAATTGTGTCATTGTGTGGCTGATAATGGCCGCCTTCTTACACACATTAAATGCAGTCCGGGGGCCCGTGAGGCCCCTGGTTGTCTGTTTTTACATGAAGGAAAATGCCTCCTATTCAATAGGGCATGAGCAGCACCGTTAAACATTTATGGAGCTTGTTTAAACAGCCGTTAACTGCAGATTAAGTGAGATCCTCCCTCTGAAGAATCTACTGTTCACATCCCGTGCACATGGATGAATGACAGCGTCACACATGTGCCGCGTGCACACACATGTGCCGTGTGCACACACAACACTGTGGGAAAAACAAGTACATGTATGTCATTCCCAGGATGGCCTGCATTCCCCTGGAGCAGCTCTCTTGTTTAACAATTACTGCTGTTCGTGCTTGTGTTCCTTAATCCTTAACTACACTGTAATTACTGTAATGGCATTGTCCTGAAGACGCCTGTCACACTCCTGACTGACATGTCCATTATGGCAACAGCTGCTTCAGCTTTCCCTCATGTTTCTCACACATTGTGACATGCGAATACGCCATGACCTACAGTCATGGAATTACATTAATTATAATCTATATTAGTGCAAATAAAACCAGAACCCATGCAAAAAAAATTTTTTTTGTATGTTAAGTGAACATTGTAGCTTTCCCTGTTACAGTTAAACTTTACATTAACGGGTGAACATCAATTACATCTGTTATTACAGAAGTGAATATACTTCAATAAAAATGTGAAGAGGTGTGTCCTGACACATGAAGTGCACTGCAATTGCAATCCATTAACTATTTCTGTCCAGCTGACATCTGCCCTAAAATAAAGTTTCTTGTTCTGTTACGTTTCTTGTGTACGGAACTTATGCCCCACTGACCTACAATTGCAGGTCCTATCCCTTTTAAACTCACTCTTTCCAAGCTAATCTGTCTGCCCTGCCACTATCTAGGCTCTACAACTAGTCCAGATCATCGACAGTCCTTGATTCACTGGTTAAATCCAAACACTCACCTGACGTAACACGATAGTCACTCTCGTATCTGGTCCGCTCTAATATGGGGTTAGCCTGCTTCTCTGCGCTGTAATTAGCCGCCGCGTGGGCAGTTTGGGTGGCTGGAGGGGAGTGGTGGCGTGGGTGGAGGAGAGGAAATGCTCAGAGGTCAGATGGCTGCTGCCGGGTCACTGTCAGGGTCAGCGACTTGTTAATGAGGCGAGGATGGTGTGCCGTGAAAATGACTGTGGAAAGTATCGGATAGGTGGAGCCAGATGACTAAACTTAGCTCCAAGCAAACATGGTAAAATGAGGTAGTGTTAGTTCAAGTTTTTTTTTTTTATGTTTAATTAAAACTTTCCATTAATCTTTTCGAACCCATGCAAGAGTTTGATCACAGCAGCTATGTTTTGTTTTGTTATGTCAAGTGCTCTACCAACTTATTCCATACAATAAGACTAAATAAATAAATAGAACATAAATAAACAATTTACAACAGACCAAAGTTTTTTCTACCTTTCCCAACATATTGATTACACCGAAATCATTCTGTTTTTAATGTATAGGTTTATCACATTAATGCTTGCAACTACTAGCATGTTAACAGTGCACCGACGCAACTTCCTGGTTCATGAAGGATCAAAACAATTCATAATTGGATACATATTGCAGACAGAAAATAATAAATAGAAGCAATTTCACAACTTCCAGGGGCCCAGTGTAGTTTTGCTGTCACAGAAATGATAGCAACAACTAGCTTGCTAACAGCACACCAGCGCTACTATTGGGCACGTAAACTGATAAGAACACCAACCAAGACATATGTTTACAATTTAACATTTATGAGGCAAAAAAAAAGAACAAAGCTACATGAAAACAATCAGGTAACATCAAGTGACATCCAAAGAACAGCCACTTCTTTGGGAACCACCAATATATATTTTGATACTGCGTAAACGTTCAGTCATTTGATTAATTGTTGGCCCATGTTCTTGTTGCTTGTTGGAACAAATATAATCCAGTCAGGTGGCTATTTCAGGACTCATTGCATTAAAATAAATAAGTTACATAAAAAATAGTTTTATTAGTTGGTTAATTAAAAAGGTTTATTTGACCAGTAGAAAATGTTGGCTAGCTTCAACATCCGCCATGCGCAAAATCCTCCTCTTCCTTCCAACCAAATCTTTGCAACTAAATCTTTTCTTGTGTTTTTTTCCAGTTTGTGTTGACATGCTAATAAGCTGGAAGCTAGCAGGTTTGTTGTTTTGGTGTTTTGTGCGGGTGCTGGTGTAGACAGCTGGCCCGTCTGATCCCTCCAGTCTGCTCTTAAATTGGTTTTAGCGGCAGCACTAATAAAGCTGATTATGTGTGTGGCTCCAGGCCTACTAACCCTGTGACACTTCTGGCAGCTGGTGGCACCACAGGCTCAAGAAGCAGGCGGCCGCGCGGACACCACCATCATCATCATGCCGCTCTGTTGAGTAATGCTACTGATGTAAGGTTTGTAATGTCAAAGATGACGTAAGCTTTGTCGCGTTATTATTACCCTTTTTATGTTTTCCATGTCCAAACTGTATTGAAATATTTTGGTATATTTGGTCTAATAATGTAACTTTTTTGTTTGCTTAATCTGGTTCATTTTGATATTTAAAAATTATTTAATAGTGCTAATATTTACATTTTTATTTTTCAGGTTAAACATTAGCATTTCCATGTCTTATTTCTTCTGGCATTTTATATTCGTGGATAGAATATTTAAAAAATGTAAAGAAACGTTGCTATGTTGAGATTGAGAGATACTATTTACAACTTCCATTAATTTCTAAGTACAATAGTAACCCATAAAATGATTAACCCATGCTTCTACATATTTAATCAACTTTAATTTACATAAAAATATTCTGACAATAGATTACCAAATTATCCTCTTTAAGCTTTCTCCAGCTGACTAATTTAATTATAAGTAAATCTTTGGACTGTGAGAGTGCAAAATGAACCATAATAGAAAACACAGAAGGTCTGTCATGTGCTTCAATCTTATCTTTTGCATGACTTGTTCTCTGAATGGCTAATTCTTTGGCTTACGATATTTGGGTCAGGTTTCTGTATTGGAGTATAATGGCAGCTTACTTCCTCCTGTCAGAGTGGCGGCGGAGATCCTTGTTTGACCTATTGGGTTGGCCTTGACCCTAACCTGCCCCCACCCGATGCCCTTATGTGACACCAGAGAGTCCACGAGCATTTGGTTTGTTACCAGCTGCTGCAAGATTGTCACTGGCTGAAGTGGGACTTTTTTGTATCTCATCTTTGTGTTCTTTACCTGTTTTTTCTTTATAAGGTGTTAAGTAAAGCTGAGTAGTAAATATTCAGTCCAGTTTAGATCTTTGAGCAGTTTAGAGCTTCACGTTTTGATTCTGCAGGACTGTGCGTCGGACATTGCTTTTCTCTGATTGGTTAATCCACCTGTCAATCATGCTCATCAGAAATTGGGGAGACAATTCCTGATCCATACGTCTTTGTAAAGCATTGTCAAAGTGTACGGTTCTTGCTGGATAGGGAAACACATAGCTACACTTAACAGGAGCTAGCAGCAGATAAACAAAAAAAAAAAAGTACCAAAATGGCTACGCAACGCTGCTAAATTCTACATGTTTCACAAAAAAACAAAACAAGGTAAGTACAAAGCAGTGAGTATGTATATGGAGCAGGGGAAAGAGAA
Organism: Periophthalmus magnuspinnatus; assembly: GCF_009829125.3. Lineage (NCBI taxonomy): Eukaryota > Metazoa > Chordata > Actinopteri > Gobiiformes > Gobiidae > Periophthalmus > Periophthalmus magnuspinnatus. Next base: position 14,870,231 of record NC_047146.1, read on the forward strand.
ATGTTTGAAGTAATATTGACTTGATTGCATTCAAATATGAATTAATACGTCTCCTTAAACCATCGTTTGGCATATGTTTCATCACACGCCCTTGAGATCACCCCACCCTCCCACATTGACCACCCACGTCTTCCCACATTAGCCACAATTTCCTATTTCTGCTCTAAATACTAACATTCATATTGATTGGTGTGTGATATGTGTTGCCGGTGCCATGCGGGGACAGGCGGCGACGACCGGGGTTATTCCAGTCAAACGGGAGTCATGTAACGCTGCAGAGCAATATTCATGGAGAACGCGCACAAACAACTCGATTATGGTGAAAATCCAGATTATGGTAATAGTTAGATTAAAGCGCCTACATGGCTGGCTGTGACCTGACAGAAGTTTAGGCAGACCCCGGGGAGAGCCACTGATGCTTGAAAAGGGATTATAACTGTAATATTCAAGGGACGGTGCGCTCGCAAAACTGTCTGCTAGATTTACATTTTAAATCCTGTTCTTAAAGAGGGGGTATTGCACTTCTATGGGGTATTAATCGCTAACACATAACATATTTAGACCGTAATGTTGCTCTTTATTGATTTGAAAATGCCACTTTAGCCAAAAACACATTCAAATGTTTATCAAGTTTCAATCAGCGTGCATCCAGCTAACAAAACTACTGCACATCGCTTCAGGTTTGCGAAGTTGTAGTGTATTGTTTTGTATCCTGCTCTTGTATATTTATGGGAGCTTGGATGATGTTGGCTGGTGGGCTGAGTTTTCTACAGGCTCATACTGCTAACCATAAGGAGTGTTCGAATAGCGCCCAGGAGAGATTGCGAGATTACTCAAGCATGCATGGATGACGCGTACAACGTTTTTGATGAGATTATAACATGGTAGAAAGTCCCAAAAAGTCGATATTTTTTGCATAATACCCCATCTTTAGTCATGGGTGTTTGATGTTCTTCTGTCTTTTAGCTGAATTTTTGTGAAATTGCTTTGGCATTTCATCAAAGGATATATTAAATTCATTATCTGCTGTGGAAAAAAACAATGAAGGACTCTTTGTATGATTTGATTTCTGCTCTATTAGGTGTGCTCTACACTACAACACTGCAGGGAGGGGGTGTCGAGTTTTGAACTTTTTGGAAACATAGTTCTTGTATACATGTCAACAGCTGTCAGCTCCACCTTATCTTGAATTGGGGTAGTTCAATTTGAGTAAAACAAATTATTAGCCCAAAAAGAAAGGAAAGGAGGTCAGTCATTACGCTGAAAAGAGCTTTATTTTAATGAAACCATGTCTATGATCGTGAGGTGACGCATTCCACATATTGACCTCATAGTGATAATAATACCACAATTGAGATAGAACTCTAGATCAGCTAAAAAAAAAAAAAAAAAAAAAATCAGTGCCTAATATGAGCAAAATTTCCGATATCTGTGATCCGCTATCACCGATACCGATACAAAATGTTAAATAGGTCATCCATGAGCCAGTGTTGTTCTTTATACTCTATGTGGCTATTGGTCGAGATTTAAACAATGCAAGGAGGACATAATTATGCATTATAAACAATTAGCAATCCTGTACTGATTTAACAAATGTTTGATAACCTCCACTGTAGTTTATGCAGTGCTTGAGTGATAAAAATGACGTGAGTACTTGGTAAGGTTTGTCTGTTTATTGTCTTCTTCGTCCTGGTCTGACCTTTTTGACATAATCGCTTCTTACAAACAGTAGCCTTTGACTCCTTTTCGACTGTAAATTTACTGCATTTCGCGCATTTATCAAATTACTTTCAGGGGATTTAGCCCAGCCCCAGTGCAATTTATGTAACAATACCCCGGCAGTGGCACGACGATAGCTTAGACGGCTGCCAACAAACTCTTTAAAGGTCAGTAGTCATGTAAGCAATTTAGCCTCACATGTTGAATTTATTAATAAAATTGCAGATTAATTGGTGCTTTTTATGTATCAAGCGGATTGGGTGATGGCTGTATAGGCCGGCTTGTATGGCTTACACCCCTGGGGAGAGTGTTGGGTTTGTGAATGGGTGTCTTTGAGTCACTATCCCAGCTCTCGTGGGCATTGCCATTTCTCGGGTTTCACTGGCTGAGAGCGCTTTGCTTGATTTGGCTTTGGGCCCGGGGCTTCCTATAGGCCCTAAACCCAACAAAGCTTTTATGACAGGCAGTTTCAGTGGCTCCACAAGAGAAAAGGAGGGAATTAACAGGGCACACAATATTTCCTCCAGTGGGGATCCAAAAACATATGCTAACTTTTGACTTCTCCATTGAAAAATGTACCAAGCTGCGATATTTATTTGTATGCCATAAATGCTAATATACTTGAGAAGCATTAAGCTAATCAGATCAGAAAACACATCATTCCCTTGCGCCTCTTTAGATTATAAAAAGTAATTTGGTAAGTGGAGTGCCCAGGTGTTTAGCTCCAAAGGCATTCTGGGACATACTCCAAATGTGTTAGCAGGATTACATGTCCCATCTGGCCAGGGAGGGAATGGGGATCCCCCAAAATAAGGGGCTGGGGAGGGGAAGAGTGGAGGGGTAACCCTCAACCTTCTGCCACTGGAACCACGGCAAGAACAGTGCAAGAAATAACAAACAGCGAGGACATAAATGTTGCAAAGTTTGGCAGATTAACTTTTTGCTCACCATTTTTTTCTATAAATGTGTCTAAAAGGGAGATCGAACCGAGGTATTTCATAGTAACAAGCAGCAGATTCCCTACATGTATGACCTGGAGTCTGGATTTTAGTTGGGACAATACATGATTACATAAACATGCATTTTATAAAAAATCTGAGTAAACTAATTATGAGGGAATACCGCTCATATCAGACAATTTTACATAATGTCCCTTTTATTTTACAGACAAATATAATTTTGTTTTTGTCCCCATTTGTGTTTGTCCTTTGAACTACTTAGAAGTCACACGTTTGACCAAGTTTGTGCCTCTGTTAGACTTGATAGTCCTTTTATAGCCACAGTTTCCATGGTGGTGCTTGAAGTGAAAAGTTGGAGAACCACTGATAAAAACTTTGTCCAATCTTTCAAAAACACATTTACACTACATCCAAGAACAGTACACGGTGTTCAGTGACATTTTTCTACTAGATTTTTGAACATCATTATAGAACAAAACATGACGTGAGCATTAAAATATGACCTTGAAAAGAATGTTCAGAACAAAATGTACCAAAGGCAATTTAGCCATTTTAGCTAGTTCTGCATGACAAAATGTTCGCTGTATCTTAAGACAGGAAAACTAGGACCATGAGTGTACGATATATGGGCAGTTTCAGATAGTCAACCGGCAATTCAAAGAGTACGTTTCTGTCGTGCATTGAGGTTTTTAAACAACTTTTTAAACCCAAAAAATATGGTAACTGAAGTTTTCGATTTCTATTTAATATTGCTGCTGTTTTGTGAGTTTTTTTCTCTTGTGAACATGTTTTTTTTTTACAAATGTCTTTGGTAGTGGTCCAATAACTAAACATTTATATCTTGGGATTTCTGAAATTCACTCTGTGTGGCCAATTTGGACTTAAAAACGAAACACATAAAAACAATCGTGCGATCGTATCCCATTATTTTTAATTTATAGAATCTAATGACAATCAACACTGCCTTATAAAACAATTACACTTTTCCATTGCCTAAAGTTGCAACAATCCGACCACCTATGCCGTGTGAAAATCCAAAACATCTCAAAACGTGCCAGATTTTTTTTTTCTTCTTTTTTGCACGTAGTTTTCTTTGTTTTTGAGTATATTGCTCACCGGCCCCAGTGGCTGTTCAGACACTTTGCAAGTCTCTGTTAGCTTGGGGAGATGAGAGACACAACTCCTGATTACCCCTTGTACAGACGTTCTCACAGGAGCATTGGCAGACACGTAAAGTATAATTTGGGTTTGGGATGGGGCTAAACAGTATAATACAGGATTACATAAACCGGCTGACCTGAAAACACTGTGCTATTGCTAACAAGCTGCTGATGGACTTCAGTAGAAACAGCGCAGAGCAAGTGTTGAAAGATAGCGTAGCATTTATCCGTCAACTGTACGTAACGCCTCATTTTTATTTGGACAAGACGGCTGTATTTACATACTTTTGAGCATTTTGGTAACGCCCGCCTTGCAGTATCTCAGTTTGAAAAAGATTCCTTGTTATAGAAAGTGATCTATATATGTATGTGTGCAGTCTGAAGAGTACGCGTTAACAATCTAGCGAAGTACATTATTATTATTAACTAATACAATTTTTCATATATTTGTGCAAAATTGGTCTTGCCCCTGTACAGATATATTGTATAAGCAGCTCTTGAGGTCAAAATAAGTCTGCTGTGTATTGTCTGTGTTTAATTTTAAAGTGTCTTTTTTGGGTAGAGAATCAGGAAGTTCGTATCAGCATACTAGTTGTTGTTACCATTACTGTAGCGTCAAAACTCCGCTCTTCGTTTTTAAGACTCTATAAATCAGGGACAGAGCTTTTAAGTGTTTTTTTCTTAAAGAAGACATTTGCTATTTTTATTTTGTTTGCTGTAAACGACATTATTGATCTAAAAGGATAAGGATTTCCCAGAACAAGCAACAGATGTTTATGTTTTTTATAATCGCAACCAATTACAGAGTTGTGGGCGGGGACAGGGGGTAGGTGAACTCGATTCTTTTCTGAAAACTCCAGCCTCAAATGCAGGACAACACAGCGTAACTCATACATGAATCAGTCAATCTATCAAAACCATTACAACAGTTAAAAAGTTCATAAAAGTTGTATTTGCATCACACGTCTCCTTTAACAAATAAATAAGCTGATCAAAGGACACTTACAACAACACTCAAAACGTATCTAACAGTTACAATATTGCACGCGAGCTTTTCAAACTTTTCAAACGCACGCTATAAATCCTCTTCTTGTGCATTTGTTGACCGGTGCAGATAGGCCATCCGCACTTTCAATCAAGATCAAAAGTGCATAGGGATAAAATATCGGATGTGTCTCGGGCTACAAACTAAACATTTCCATGCCGCGAGTGTCCGTTCTGTCAGTCTGCACATGTGTGAGTCTGTAGCGCAGCTGGGAGAGAAGACCTGCTAATGTGGCACACAGTTGGATCTCTGCACATCGCTCATGGCAAGGAAAGGAAACAAGGACGCGACTTCAAAGGGTCCTAGAGACGAGTGAGTGTTTAGGAAGTAAACAGCAAAGTGACGCAGGCCAGTGCACTGTAATTGCGCGGCTCCTTTGACCGTTGCCTGGACGTAAAGCTGGAATGTGCACCGGGAAAGCATTGTGTTGACATTAAGCTTGGCCCGAGAGAGTCAATGGGAGAATCAAAGAAATGCTAAGGAAAGGTCAGGGACAATCTGCTGCTACGGTTGGAGGAAAGTTTGGGCAAAAAAGTTTCATAAGAGTGAGAAAGATGAGATCATTTGCAGTTTACATAAGATAATATTTGTGCATCATTGACCCAATAATTACATTTTTATAACTTTAATTGTTTAACGCCATCTCAGCAAAGATGAAACGAGCTCTGGTTAATGAAAAACATAATGTAAGTAAAAGTGCACTGTGTAATTTTTTTGGACAAGGACCCACCTCCTGCTCGTCTCCCTGGAGATCGTGTTGCTTTCCCTGGAATGTTTCACAGTATTGCATTACATCTATTTTGCATTTATCCAATTACATGTTTTTTATACTCCACAGATGTAACATGTCACTTGCTCTGGAGGCATTGCTGGTCTTAAAATATCCGTAGTAACCCGCTTTACAGAATATTGGTATTTTTATTTCACTGTTGTGTCTGTAAATTAAGATATGAACATTAATAATAAACAAATCACATTCTTTCCCCAAGGAGTTGCTAAGCGCCCGCTCCCTGCTTAACCAGTGGTGTAAGCGGGAAGGGGCTTTACCTTCAACAGCCTCGCTCCAGATTGGCTCTTTAGTTGCTATGATACTGGCAGTCTAAAATATGAAACTCGGCACCAAATTCGCTCTATAAGTGCTAACCACGACTAGCTTCATTTGACTGGAGCCGAATGTTATGGATGACATCACACTCGCCTAGTCCACTTCTTTATACAGTCTGTGGTTAATGCATGGACCCAAGAAAACATCTTTTTGACCTTAAAGTAGACCTGAAAAATTTAAAAAACCTGTAAAATTTACTTCTCAGAGCTTTTAACCATGTTATAGTTGTATAGTTTTCACCGCCACTGGCATACACCCACTGCTCTGTACTTACTTTGTTCTCCAATTTTTTTTTCTTAATCAGTGATACATTTAGGATTCAGCAGCATCACATACTCATTTTGGTACAAATGAAAAACATCTGCTGCTCACTACTGTGATCCTCAGCTCTCCATTCAAGATGCCGACTCTTTGTTGTGATGACGTTTACAGTGACGTCTGCTCCCACTGGGTATTGCAGTTTTGTAATGCAGACTTTTTTTGTATATTAAGTCATTTTAGATTTATATTACGATTTAATATTACGATTAATGTGCAATTTATAAAATAATAATCCACTGGCATCGTAGACTTTCAATATATAGCAAGCTCAAGCTCAATATGGTTCTTTAAGTTACCAAGCCCATGTGCTTTGCCTTGAAAAGACAAAAGACTTTCATCAGTGTTGCAAAACACTTCAGTCACTTTATATTCACGTTTAAATGTGTCTAAAATCCAAACATATTTGTGATTGTGATGTGGCTGATGTTCCTCCAAGTCTTTTTAAATATTTACTTCGAACCTTCTATATAAAGGCGCATCACAGTGGAAGAGGAATTGTGCAGCATACCTTGGGGGATTTTATTTGTCAAGCAGCATGTCAAAAAGACTAAGTTGGCTACTGAAAAAACGCAGGACGGAAACAAAGACTCTAGTGGTATCAAGGGCTTGAACTGTAATGTTTAAATTACGGTGGTTGAACGTAAACCATCCGTGCTGCTTATTTTATCTCATGAATCATCTAACTCTTCCTTTTATGTGAATATTCTATGTCGTCGTCCATATTATTGCATGTCAGGGTGCCAAAGAATTTGCTTAGGCTTTCAACTTTCATCACTTGAAATGATGGATAATTTTTACGGGTTAACATTCTCTTGGCAACGTGACCAATGGGATATTTGACACTAAGGCCACAAAGGAGGTGGTTTTCACGCCCAGTTTTTATGAATGGTTTAATGCCCATTAGGGCTCTTTAATTAATACCACGCTTTTGTAGAGTATAATCAGACTTGGAGGGCATCTCTTAAGGTGAAATGAATCTGTGCACAAGGGAAGAGCATCTCATTGAATACCGCTAACCCTCTTGAACAATGTTCGTCAACTAGCTAACCTCTGCTTATGTTACGTTCTTTTGTACACTTTGATCACGTGGATGGCGGATTTTTGGAAGCTGGTGCCAGCAAACAAAAGAAATACCTCTGATCATAATCATAGAATCGGCACCAAAAGAGTTCTTGGGTAAAAATGTGTGAAATCAAACACTTAAGTATCATTGGCCTATCGAACAATGCTTCGTTTATTTTACGACTTCTATCTGGTGCCAGGTTGTGCTGGATCTTGTCAGATTAGCGAAACTCCCCTAGGTGTTCCCAGGACAGTTGAGACATGTGGTGCCTCTTGGGTGTGCTTGGCCTTCCCCCGGGCCTGCTCACGGAGGAGGTACATGCCCACAACACAGCCCCAAAGAGAAAAACAAGGGACATTCAAAAAGATATCTGGGTCATGCTAAGGTTAAGGTATACTTTATTGTTCTCGTAAATTTGTCCGCTGCATTTGATCGACCTTTAAAACGCAGTGGTTCTGCCTGTCAGGAGCCGAGGGCAGCTGCGTTGTAGAGCTTGTAAAACCTTCTCCAGGTCTTGGTTCCAGGCCAGGAGAACAAAGAAGATTAGCCTATTGTGGATGTTTAAGTTCAAGTTAAGATCCATTCAAAGCCAAGGAAGAATATGCAAACTGTTGATAGAAAAGCTCCATAGTAAAGGAATCTGACTCGGGACTATCTAGTTTTGTTGGTAAATACAGCGATGTAGCACTATGTAACTTTTCTTGTGGAGAGTCTACCACCTTCTTGTCTCTGTGGAGGCAACAGTAGCTCAATTGGTAGTATGTTTGCCCCCTGATCCGAAGTTTGAATCCCACTCTCAACATAAACATCATTGGTAGGTACAATTTGGTGATGCAATTCCAGTTTTCACAGATAAATGCTGTTATTGTTGTCCTTGGGCAAGACACTTAATTCATCTTGCTCCAGTGTGCGCGGTGTATGAATGTGTGTGTGTGTGAATGGGTGAGCGGTTCCTTGATGCAAAGCATTTTAAGTGCCTTGAAGGTGGAGAAGTGCTATACAAAAACGGGACCTTTTACAGTGAAGATACTATTGCTTTGGAACATTTCACAGTATGGCATTATTGATCAACCTATTTTTTTTTTCATTGCAGGTGTTTTTATCGCAAAAACCCTTAAAAAACATGTATTCTTACTCTGAGTCGCCTCTCCAAAGATCTTTCGGGTAACGTGTTTGAGTGGTGTCATCCGCTTGTCTCCATGGAGATGGGTATGCTTGCAGCCATACTGTGGAAATTTTTGGCCAAAGCAATAACAACGCCATGGAGACAAGCAGATGGTGGACCATGCACCTGGTAAAAATGACTTTAACACTCTTAAACACATCTTACTTTTAAGATGTGGCTTAGAGTTAGACATTAAAAGATTTTAAAACAACAACATATGAGATTGTTGGCAACAGTGATTGTCCAGCACTCCTGGGAACCCTGCATGTATAAAATAGACTCAACTATGCATTTATCACCATCGAATAAGCCCTCCCATTCATTTCAGCCTAGCAGAGGAAATATATACAAAGTCGACCAAACATGAACCCTGGTCCAGATTTTCAGGTGTGAAAAGATTCAAGGCTATGACGCAAACTCTATTTGACAGAACAGAGTCAAAACCACAAAACCGCGCTTCCGTCAAAGATCCACTTAGTCAAACATTTTTGTGGAAACTGTATTCCGAAGACAGGGACCCAGAGACAGCGACCGTTTGTAATCCCAACTCCTCCCAGTTATTCCCAACAGCCACTGCACACATGAGGAACACTTCCCCTGTCAATGGACGCTCCCACAGCCCCCTCGCATATTCTGTGTCTTGTCTGGAGCTGGAAAAAGTCTGAGAAAGCCATCAAAATCTCAGAAGTAAATCAGCGTACAGTATGGAGTGGTGTAGGTGTAATCAAATGGCTGTGTTTGGCTGTGTTATAGTCTATAGTCGTGGAGATGCGCAAAAAAAATCCGAAGAATGACAGGTAGGATTTAAGACAGGGAAGATATCTTGCGGGACCACACAGTTTTTACATTAAGCCGAGGAAATCTCACTTCGCGGTTTCTTCCTCCAGTGGGTTTGAGTTAAATGCAAAGATACTTTTAACTATGGGAAGTCCTGGTATCCTCAACGTATTATCTAACAGATATAATGTCTTGGCGCAATTTCCTGAAGGATGTTCCAAAGACAGATGTTGGTATCAGATTTGAAGCTGATATATTAAAAGGGTTGCTGCCAATGAAGTATGCTAATGCATTCCTGAAGAAGGATGTGCCAGCGTCCTTAGCAGGTCTTGTTTGGCTTTTAGTGTGGAACTTTAATAAAATGCAGATTAACCAGTATATTTTTCCTCCAAGGCTAATTTGCAAGACTTTTTGAAAGTTTTATATTTTTTTGTAAGTATTACTGTATTAACTACTTGAACCCAGATGTTAGTACTGAATCAAACTAGAAAAAGAATAGATTGCATTCACTATAGTTAAAAAGTGTGCTGTACAACAGGTCAGGATTCTGTGGTGGAATTTGCTGTTTAACTGTCAGATTGCAAATATTTTGACCTGGCTTATGGTTAATATCTCTGGGCCTTCCCACATGAAACTAAAACTGGCACAGAATGTCTTGTCTGTCTGCATAAATAAACAAAAGAAATTATGTTTCACATTAGCTTCAAAAAGGGCCGTCATTATTCAACCCCAAAGACGTGATTGCTGTCAGTTAAAATTACCTAAAATTACCTCATCAAAACATGCCTGAAGTGGTTTTTGAGTGCATGTTTGAGTAGTCGTGCAATCTCTCCCGGGCCCTATTTGAAGCTTATTTACGTTTAGCAGTACGAGCCCACGCCTCTTGTACAAGGCTTATAACTATAACTAATTAAACATCATAATATGTTGTTTGCGGCATCTTCAAAACTAAAAGGTAATGTGGAGTTTGAAATATGTTATATATTAGCAAAATGGACTATTCAGATCTTTTAACCACGTGATAATTGTTTGCCCTTCTCATTTATGCTCTCAAAGGTACATTTAGCTTTCATGCATGTTTGACCAAGCTTTATACTCCTGTACTCAAGACGTCATCGCTCCGATCAACCCCCGCTGATCTGCTCACTGTTTATTTTCTTAATCTGTGATACACGTAGGATTCGTTGGTACAACTGAATAAAAATCAGCTACATGCGAGCATGATCTGCAACTATCCATAGGAGGTGCACACATGGCTCTTTGTTGTAATGATATTTACAGCGGGGTCAACTTCCACATTACATTTATTAAGTGGTTTTAGACTAATATTGCTATTTAAAATATCCAAATTATAACAATGATCCACGGATGTCATAGATTATAACTGTATAGCAGACAGACGTGCAATATCCATCCATCCATTTTGTTCGGCTTATTCACGGCTGGGCCGTGGGGGCAGCAGTCTGAGCAGGGACTCCCAGACTTCCCTCACCCCAGACACATCCTCTAGCTCCTCCGGTGGGACCCCAAGGCGTGCCCTGGCCAGCCAAGAGACATAGTCCCTCCAGCGTGTCCTTTTCCAGGGCCTCCTGTTGGGACATGCCTGGAACATCTCCCTAGGGACAGGCATCCAGGAGGAATCCTGAACAGATGCCCAAGCCACCTCAACTGGCTCCTCTCGACATGGAGGAGCAGCGGCTCTACTCCGAGCTCCTCTCATATGACTGAGCTCTTCACCCTATCCCTAAGGGAGCACCCAGCCACCCCGCGGAGGAAACTCATTTCAGGCACAGGTATACGCGATCTCGCCGTTTCGGTCATTACCCAGAGCTCATGACCATAGGTGAGGGTAGGAACGTAGACTGACCGGTAAATGGACAGGTTTGCTTTTCGACTCAGCTCCTTCTTTATCACAACGGACCGATACAGCGACTGCATCACTGCAGGCGCTGCACTGCTCTGCCTGTCAATCCCATCCTTCCCTCACTCGTGAACAAGGCCCTGAGATTCTTGAACTCCTCCACTTGAGGCAGAGACTCTCCATCCACCCAGAGAGAGCAAACCACCTTTTTCTGGTCGAGAACCATGGCCTAGGATTTGGAGGAGCTGATTCTCATCCCAGCCGCTTCACACTGGGCTGCAAACCACCAAGTACAATATGTCTTTTTTAATACCCCATAGAAGTAATACCTCCTCTTTATGCCACAAAATCTGTATGGAGCCGTTTTTTACAGAAAACTGGAGGGTTAATTGTGGGTTATAATTTTGGATGTTTCTTACAAAAATAGTAAATCTCCCGTAGCTGTATAACCCTCTGCCCTCCATCTGAATTTATGACATCATCAAATTCTATAACGTGAACGCAACCTATTGAAATAACCTACAATGTCTTTTCTTATCAGGGCACAATGACAAACAGAAGTCAGATGTGAGGTCTTTTAGTAGCTCATAAGTAGGTTACAACTTTGTGCTAATGATAACCTGCAGCTATAAGTGTGCACTGATCGGTCAAAACATCCAGGGACCCGTGGCCCAGGGCTGGTTTGGAGCTGGGAATGAGGTCACGCATTACACTTAACCTAATTCAAGTTTGGAATGATTTTTTGTTCCTCCAATAATACCCAAGACACTTTAGAAGCTTTAGGTCTATTTTGCGTTCTGATTGTCCCAACTCTGTACAGTCGCACTGATGTGGAAGGATACTGTCACTGTGTCATAGTGTAAAAATCTTAAAAACATATTATATTTTGGGGGGTATTTAAGATTAAACTATAATAACATAAGTCAATAGTTGTTGTTTTTTCTTTGTAAATTGCAAATGCTCTAAAATAGAAACAGGTTAATTGACTTCCTCTACAAAACTGCAGTGTTGACATAGTGGAATTTCATTGTAAGAAGTAGTAGATTTTTGTGATTTTATTGTTTAAAATTGTTGATTTCTGAACCCTACATGTATGACCCTGAGTTGGAATTATTTGAGTAAGTGTAAGTTAGTATGAATGATGTAACTCAACAAAATGCCATTTCTCATCAGCTGAAAACAGTGCATCTACATTTACAATAATAATACATTCAATAAATAAAATATTCTAGGATAAAAACATTTAAAATATACTAGTACACACTCATACAGCATATCCAGAATATATAAATAGCCAGCTAGGCCGTCGCTGCAACTCAGAGTCCTTCGATTTCATTTGAGTGTGTTGGCACAGCGAGGCACAGCTTATTTATGGAGGTTATTTTTAATACGGAGCTTTGGGTGGGGGATAGGGGGAGTCAAGTCTCAAATGCGGGACTATGCATGTGTGTAAAACATGTGTGAATCAATCAAAAATACATCTACAGGTAATAAGGTAATACTGTTAATACATATTTTTTTCTCCTTTTTTATGACTATTAGGTGAACATTACATTTGTTATGATCAGTTATTCACACCATGTACTTTTTATACAGTTTATACATTACAGATTACAGCAAGTCATTTCCTGTAGTCTGGATTTCAGATCATTACCCATAAAAAGACACTTGCTAATGTGGTTTGTGCAGCAAGACAATATTTTGCTCTATGATAAAGACCCAAGTATTTTAGCTAGAATATTTGAGCAGTAGTCTCATACAGTTCTCTCTGTGTTAGCTGACTTTTGTATGATGTATAGCAGATGTAAAAAGGTTGCGATAGGCTGCGTATAATCTGTCTTCAGTTCCTCTGTCTGAAGTTTCTTGATACTCTTCAAAGAATAATCCAACCTGGAGGACATATTCCTGGGTGGTCCGTATGTATCACAGGACTGTCTTTTTTCTGCAACACGTTTGAAAATTGGGGGTAAGTCTTCCTCTACTCATTAAATCAGACTCCAACTCATGGTTACTTGGTGATTATCAAAGGATCTAGATTCTAAGTATGGTGGTATTATTCAATTATGTAATGTCATTATGTAGGCTTGACTAAGATATCTCCTGGAAAATGGAAGTACATGAAAGATCTGTCAGGCAACGTTCCACTGGGAAAAGTTAAAAATGGCATTGAGTCATTTTTAGCTTTTAAGAAAATTACCAGGTTACTTATAATGGTGTATTCCAACAAGCACATCCACCATATCCAAACTGGGACAAAACTGGAACTGAGCCCTGAACTGTACCTGGACTAGACCAGGTATTTCAACTGTTTTTAGCAAAGGCCATAGATTGGTGGTCAATACAGTGAATCATTCACATGGATGTATTTAGAACAAGGCTGAGCCACCAGGTCTTTCAGGCTTAGAACCTTAATAAGACACATAAAGAGATGGTAACATGTTTGATATTGGGTTTATAAAAGTGCAGTTTTTAAACTTGAACTTAAAAGTACTGCATATCGTAATTTCAGCCAATTCAGCGGGAGGCCTGAGGTCCAAGACAAAATGGTTTAAGTACTGCTTTAAAGTGCGTAGGTGGTAGGTGACATTTTCTGAACACTCAAGCCCCAAATGCAGGATAACATAAGATTACTCAAACATGCATGATTCATGCAGAACACATCTTTAAGTAGATAATGCTGAGGGAACACTGTTATATAACATGACAAACTCATAAAAGTCAATTTTATATTATATGTCCACTTTGAGTTGCTGTTCAGCTGTGAAGCTATTATGTAATTGACTAATAACATTAAGAAGAGCAAGGCATTCTCAACATCAGCCAGACTATTCCACATGTTTACCATAAATTCACATTTTATGCTGATTTAGTCCAAGTGCATTGTAAACAAACCCCAAGAAACCTGCAGCAGAGATTTGCGAGCTAACAGGCTAGCAGCAGCTCCCGCACTGCTTCCACAGGCTTCTAATAAAAGACGCTGTGAGGAGTGTGTTTTGTGACAGGAGGCTGCCGGCTGCGCGCTGACATGCACAGGCTGTTTCTCTCCAAACAGAGCAGCTCCTGGCCCCAGCTGCTGCCTCTGTGCTGGGCTGTGCTTTCATAACCCCAGCCCCCTTAAAAGCCCCCTCGCAAGCGCCGTAAATGGGACAGCGAAAACAGGACAGGCGCGTTACTGGTGTGTGGTGACAGAGCCCATCCGATGTGTTTATATTGGACTCGGCTTGGATGTAAACACAGAGCTGGATTGGGCTCGTCTCTCTCTCCTCCTCTTCGCTCCCCTCCTCGCTCGACCACTGCCGGCTGCCTGCACGCTGCTGCTGCTGGGGCAAAGGTCAAGTATGTGACCTGGCCTTGTGAGGGTCTGCTGGTGGGTGGGGTGGTGAAGCATGGGGATGGGTGGGGGTGTAGCTCTGTGTGAAGAGGAGCTGAATAGGAAGCAGAGATTGGGGAAGTGGTTAATGAATGGGGTGGTTGGAGTACCAGGTCCATGTTTTTTTATAGATTTTTTTTGTATTAAGTAGACATCACAAAAAAGAAGGCACTGGACATAACAATAACATAATATGATTTAAATAAATTACATCTTACTTCAGTCTGCCCCAGGGCAGCTGTGGTGACAATGGCAGTGAATAAATATTCCACAAAATTGTAAAGAAACTTTGAGCGTTTGGAAAAGCCTGTGACTAATGATATGAATATGATATGCATTATTATTATAAATATTTAAGCTAAGCTAAGCTATGCTAATGTTAAATCAACTTTCTAACCATGGTTTTCCACCATGTTATAACTTTCTTCCCTCATCAAAAACATCATACATCCATGGGCACTATTCAAACCCTCCTTACAGTCAGCAGTACAGTTCTGTCTAATGCTCAGCCCACAAGCCCACGTCACTCATGCTCCAGCAGAGACATTTTTCATAAATTTACAAAAGTGTGATACAAAACCATACACTACAACATCACAAACCTGATGCAATGTGCAGTCATTTAATTAGTGGAATGCACGCTGATTGTGTTTTTAATGTTGTTTTCAAAACAAGAAAAGGTCACATGGTGATCTAAGTATGTTACGTGTTAACAATTAATACCCTGTAAAAGTGCAATATCCTCTCTTTAAGAGTACTCTTTAAGAGAATATTACACAGAGTTAATGATGCATTCTTGTGACCATTTGGGTAAAAGCTAAACAACTGCATGTGTTGTGTGAGCATGCAAATTACATTCAGTACAATGGTAATTTATTTTAGTGATGGGACTTTGGGCTCTTTTATGGGATCCTCAAGAGCCATCCAAAAGACTTGCTCTATTTATATTTTTTATATGCCAAAGGCGAAGCGTTCAAGCGGACCAGAACAAATATGGCGACGTTGGCAAATGTACTTCAGCCTATTTTAGCGTCAATATGGACTATTTTGTTTGTGAAAAACATGCAAAAGGTAAGCACTTTGTGCTTTTGTAGACAGAGAAGATGTCTGTGCTTTTCTCTCAACTGGATGTAAGAAAAGTTTCGTCTTGTTTTGTTGTTGTGATGCTTTGACCAATAAGATTCAAATAATCGTCATGATGTTCCTTGTTTTCCGGTCGCTTTCAGCAAGAACCATCCCAAATTGGTAATGTGGAAAACTCAAGCCAGAGTGACACATCTCAATCTGGAGTGAGCCAGGTTATGTTCAACGTGTGAATGAAACAAAACACAACTCTGGGTATGTTTCTGATGAGGAAACTACTTTAAAACATAGGTCAGAAAATAGCGTAATATGAGCCTTTTAATAAAACTAAATAAATAAACAAAAACGCTATGTGTACTATCCATTGGAAGTATGTATCTGAGAGCAGATTTTCTGTGCCCACCTCTGCAGTGCACAGGCTCTGTTCATGCGCTGCTGTGAACACCCCCACATTTCTCTGTATATATAGATAGTATGTGTCCTCGCATGCGGAGTTAGCTCATTGGAATTTGTGTAAACACCAAACCAATACTTTCCCTATATGGCTCAAATCGCTGTGTGTTTCTGCTCCTTTCCTCTTAACACTGACTCTGCCTTCTATTAGTCGCTTCTCTGGGATTAATTCAGAGAGAAAGTGAGAGGAAAGTTTAGTGTCACACAAAATCAACACGCTTTGATGTTTCCTGTCAGGACACAACAGGCACATGTGGTGTCCTTACTAACCTCCTAATCACAAACAAATTACACAACTTAAAGGCACATATGCAAAATCCACTTTTATGAGCTTTTACGCATGTTATTAGCATATTTTTAACTATAAATTATTAGCATAGTCATAGTTGTATTTTGATTGATTCATTCATGTTTGAGTAATCCCACATTACCTGCATTTGAGAGTTGAGTGATACCAGAGAATGTCTTCTTTAATATTTCTTATTCACATATGTTTTTCCACCTAAATTACTGAAAAGTTGAGCTACCTATTGTTCTTGGAGAGAAATATGTCCTCTGCATTTGACCCATTCTTCAGTGCCGCTGGGGCAACCTGTCAGGAGCAGTGGGTGCCACAGTGCAGCGCTTGGGGACCCATCTCCAGATATTTTAAACATGCAGAATCCACACGCAAACTCATAATGGTCTTTGTGTGAGGCCACCATTGCATCAGAGCTTGGGCAGTTCTACCTCTTTCTGACCACATTATCCACACTGCTCTGGTCTTTTTAAAAATCTTTTCAACTCTTCCCGTAAAACAATCAGCTTCAGGAAAAGAACATCATCTTGATCAAGTCGACGTCTCTTCTTTTCATTTGTGCTGAAAACAAACATGCTAACAAACATAGCCTGGGTCTTATTTGAATGCAGCAGATATTGCCTTGTGCCTGGTTCACATGGAGGACCGGAGGACTTGAGGACTGCTCTGTGCCGCCTCAGCCTCTTGTAAATGTTATCACTAACACCTGTGCTCTGCTCCAACAGGCTGCTTCTGCTGCCCTGGGGTCATGTCTCCTCATAGTGAGAACACAGCTGGAACTCTGTACCCTGAGTGGATGTGACGAGAGCAGAACATAGGGTTTTACATTGTTATCCTTGAATAAAATCGGAATATTATAACCGTGAGTAAGTTTAAATAGAGGAGAGAGTTCCTGAAATGAACTGCTTTAGAGGTAAATGTTTGTGCTTCATTGACAGAAACAGGTAACTACAAAGAAAAGAAAGAATTATGCACCGAACATAAGAAATGAGACAACAACATTTAATGTGACAACGTTTTGATCTACTGATCAAAACACTGTTGCATTAAATCCAGTTTGGGGGTAAGTGCGCAGCTTTGTCTTGTTTTCTGTGTTCACTGTAGGACCAGCAGCAGTGATGGGCATATACTTAAACTTCATTTGTTCTTTGAACAACAGAAATAGTCAATTTGTTAATGTTGGAGATGCTATGCTGTACTCCGCACTCACTGCCAGCTCAGTCCTTGTTATCTTGGCCTATGTCATAAAAGGTAGAATATAATACTCCCTACAATGGTAGCAGAGGAAGACTGGACTAGACTGGAATGGACAGCACTATCACAGTGTCTTGAGGGTTCATATTTCCGGGTCCTGGTCCCATACTGATAAACTTATAAATTCTAAGTATTTTGGTGAAAATTTATTCTTGTCATACTTTCACAGATATGTATGAAAACTGGCTTAACTGTGCTATATTTAAACACAAGAAATTATGTAATTGATTAGAAGGTTATGCTTTTTTATAATCTAACAATAATGAAGGAAACATTTGTTTTTGTTCTTCTCATGACACATATTATTATATCCCTAATAGCATTTAAAATTGACTTTTTGTTCTTCACATTTCAAAATGTTTTCATTGCTACTGTTCATTATACAGCCAGAGCGAGAGAGAGAGCGAGATTATATCACACGGCCTGGACTGTACCATCTTATCTTATCTTCTTGAACTGAATTTTCTGCCTAATACCAGGAAAGTTAGATATTTTTCGGAAGAACACTGTCTCCCAGTGACACGTTGTACTATCATAAATGCTAACAGCCGTGTTAGTAGAGTAATCCACAGGCTCATTATTCAAAGACATTTTGTTCTCAAGCAGTCAAAGCAATCCGTGCACAAACGTGAGGAATTTGTTCCGGGACTTGTGTGTGGTCATTTTCGCCCTGTTTTAGCGGATTTACGCGGCTTTTCAAGGCTCTTAAAGTCACAGATAAAAATGACATAATCAATTGCATCAACTTGTGTGTATTGAGCTAAAGCTGTATTACTTAACCTATGCCAAGAACCAATCCCCTACTGTGGAGGTCAGGTCTGTGGAGGTCAGTTACTTAAAATAAATGACTAAACCAGTGATTCGACAGTTGAGAACAAGTCGGCTCTTTTGAACGGTTCCTTAACATGAACAGTGGAAACTGGATCTCATTTTTAAAAAAAAACAAATCTTTTTCTTTATAATTTGTTTGCATTTTTACACTGATTGACACTGAACCGACACCACAGAAGCAAAACAGGTAAAACGGGTGAGAGCTTTTCGCACAAAAACATATTTTTTTAATTATTATTGCAGTGCAATGTTTTATTTTGATTATGCATCATCACAAAGGGTAAACACTCTCCCACTCTCAGTTTGAACCATTTTAAACACATCTGCACCATGGTCATGTCTCTCTGTGATTAGTTTGTTGTTTAAAATGACTTATCACATTGGCTTCTGTCATATAAATAAATATAAATAAATATAAAACCAGTCTTTTGAATGGCTTTTTGAAATGAACCGATTCAAAAGATTCGGATCCCATAAAAGCCAAAGGATTCATCACTGGACTAAACTAACTGAAGCCTTGTTTTTTTGTTATAGGCATTTAAAGGTACGGAATTAACTTTTTTTTTTTGGGTTTTTTTTTGTTTTAGTTTTTTTGTCTGTTTGTTCCATCCTGTAACTGACTTGACATCACCTGTTTACCCAAGTGCTTGCTATCACACTAATGCTACCAACAAGTAACATGCCAACGTCCCACACCAGCCTTACTTTCTGGCTGCACAATTTGAAACAAACACTACTAAGAATTCTCATTTTGACCACAGGAGATGTATTTATAACATACCTGTACTGTGGCAAGACACATTTATTTTACTACATGAAAAAGATCCAAGTATAGCCCCTTAAAAGCCTCAGATTTGCAAAGACAGTCTATCCCTCTCCCCTGCACCTCCAGCGCGCCGTGGCCTTGACCTTGACGGGCTGCCTTCACACATCATTAGAGTTTACAGCAGTCGGCCTGGTGCGAACCGCAGCCTCTGGGAACCTTCGGGGCCTTTTACGGCTCCAATTGGCTGTCAAGCTCGGACATGTGCAAAGAGGAAGTCGTATTCTCTCCCCTGCTAGGCTAATGGTAGGCTGCACTCACCTCTCAAATACAGAGCTGCCAACTTTGCACCAAAAATTGGAGTGAGATTGTGTCAGGGTGCAAGCCTGGTGAGATCCATATCGTTACTGTCAGCTGATCTGCACACTTTTTCACGAGGGTCACACAGTAGGAAATGGCAGCCTAATTATTTGGCACCAAGTTCTGCAAGATTTAAGCAGCAGTTGACAGTTGGATGTTGTGGTTTGAAAAGTTACAGAAGTGTCCGGCAGAATAATAAGGCTAGGTTATAGTTGAAACAAATAGATGTAGTCTTTTAAAACATGGGAGCCAAAACAGATGATGGCTCCTGAATTTTGGTGCTTTGAATCATATCCCCCCTCTTACTGGCTGTGTGAGCGTGTACTAGGGGATTTTCAGCATCCCTGTTGTTTTTATTTTATGTTGATAGGTTTTATAATTGTGGAGAAATGTACCTTTAAAGTTTATAGACCATTGATTCATTATATAAAGCTCTGCGGAAACATCGTGATGTTCGTTCCATTCATTAGATCTTTAGTTTCACTCACAAACAGTCAGAAACGGGTTGTTTGCTTCCCAGAATGTTTTTATTAAGAAAGAAGCGCAAGCTGCAAGGAGAGGAGCCAGAGAATAGCTGATCCTGTGAGCAGAGACGGAAGGGGAGGGTCAT
Source organism: Periophthalmus magnuspinnatus (assembly GCF_009829125.3). Taxonomy (NCBI): domain Eukaryota; kingdom Metazoa; phylum Chordata; class Actinopteri; order Gobiiformes; family Gobiidae; genus Periophthalmus; species Periophthalmus magnuspinnatus. Next base: position 14,890,428 of record NC_047146.1, read on the forward strand.
AGACTGTATGAAGAAGTGGACTAGGGAAGTGTGACGGTAACCATAGTGCTCGTCTTCAGTCAAATGAAGCTGATCGAGGCTAGCGGTTATAGGGGCCAATTTGGAGCACCACTGATTTAGCACGGAGTGGGCACGTAGCAACACTGTCAATCAAACCTGTTACTAATGCGAGCGTGAGTGACCTCGGGGAAAGAAGCCACATGATTTGTCTGTTATTTATATTCATATCTGGATTTAAGGACACAATAGCAAAATAAAAAAATACTAGAATCATGTAGAGTGGGTTAATACGAACATAAATTTTAAAATTGAAAACTAATTGATGACACTGACACAGTGACCCAAAAGCAGATTTAAACCTCAAAAACTTTTCTAAATCTAAAATATTGTTAAAAAAAAACATGAGCTGCAGTACGTGGATATACTTTAGTACTTAGTTTGCATCTGTAATGAGTCATAGAAGGGATTTATTCAATATTTTACGGCTTAAATCTTATAACAGCCAAAAAATAACCAAAAATAAGTAGACCTTATCATGACAGGTCTAGTCAGGAGGAGAGGTTGGGCTTTTAGGCAAATAAGAAATAATGTGAAGTGAATAAAACTGTACATCATGTGTATGAGAGAGCATTATAGTCCCATTACTGCGCCTATTTTCAATCTAAATATATGGATGGGATTTTTAATTTATTTTTCAATATCTTTTTCCCAGCCTGAGATATCCAGTGTGAAGAGCACTCAAAAGTGTGAGTATCAGAGTAAATGCATAAGAAATACGTCACAACAAGAGTTAAATGAAGTGACATGAAGCTCGAGTTTTGACCCAGGAGAAGGTCATTTCCCATCAGTCCGGGACCTGGGACCCAGACACATGAACCTCAAGGTATTGTGATAGTATTGTTTGTTACAGTCTAGTACAGTCTGGCTATGCTTTTGTTGTAGGGAGTATTATACCTCTGATGACGTAGGCCAAGATAACAAGGACTGAGACAGTGTGGGAGAGGGCACACAGAAAAAAAAATAAAAATTTATACAGTTAGCATTACTGGAATTAAAAATGCTAGTTTTGAGTAGTTTCAATCAGTTTTATGTGTGGCTTGTATTCTTGTTTATTTGTTGATTTCTTTAATTTCATTGTATTTTGATTTTTTTATTATTTAAAACAAAAAAAACAGATTTGTGTAAGATTTGTTTTATCTTATTACGTACATACTATTATTTTACTCCACAAACAGATAACTGAATCTATGACATGTGCAAATGCAAGAGTTTCAGAAAGACTTTTGTTGTATGTGTGAATGAATGTCATTTTTGCAGTTACTGTAAATAAGCTATTATAAGAAAATAATTTCTTGAAAAGGTTTAATAAATTATATCAAATTCTAACAGATTGAAAGAGGTTACATATAGACCCTACATACATACTCTAACCCGAATTAAATCTAAAACTACTCATTTACGGTATTTTTTGGAACACAAAATATATAAACCAGCATCACAAACACAACATGCAACTACCCCTCAGATAAAATAAATAAAAATAAAAATACATGCATAAGCTTACCAACTGAAATTTCTAAATTCAAACAAATTAATACTATATTTCTTTTTTTTTTTTTTTTTTTGCTCGGTAGTGTATTTTGTGCCATATCAGTTACAACCTTAACTTTGAGCAAATTATTGTCAGAACTTGCATGACATGTAACACTTAAAGTCAAGGATAAACGTGTAATGGATCTGTAAAAGTTGATCCTAGTTTGTTTGATGACAGGCCCTGGCACACACTCGGGTCGTAACAGAGGAACATTTCAGCCTTATTAATGTGTAATCTCTGCTCTCATCAGCCACAGTCAAATTAAACAGGGCTTTGTAGAGCATGTGCTGACTTATAATGCAACAGATTACACATAAAACTGTATAGGAGGTGATTTTTATGTGTTATATGGGGATAGTGATGGAACAGCCCCCCCACCCCCAAAACACACAGACGTTTAATAATGAAATAAAATATCTAAACCTCCAAACCAAAATACAGTATCCAAAATATTTCTACGGTAAGGGTATGCCACTTATAAGCCACAAAACAGACTGTTTATTGCACTGGAAATCATACAAAAACACGCTTCTTTACTCATATTTAGCCTGTCGATTTTGACGACACAGAAAAAAAGACAAGCTCATTGGTCATCTACCGTTTAAAACAAAATCAAGCTTCCCTCAACTCATATTACAGTGTTACGTGTGTCTGTTTTCCTTAGACCTTAGATATTTTTTGCACTACCTTTTCATACTTTTTCAAATGCCTGTCCAAGCAACTGTAGATATACCTCCAGTCACTAAAAGTACAGAATAAAAACTGGAATAATTAGCAAAACTCTTCTCTGATCTCTAAAAGTTGTGTAAAGTACATTCAAAGTCTTTGCGGTTAATAATTAGGCTGTTCAGGATGCATAATCTAAGTAAGGAATAACTTGCAAGCTGTTAAAATAAACTAGTTCGGTTTTTAAGACAGTAAAAGTTAGTCACAGCAGTTTTAATAGCCAAAAATGTGCACGAAGTTCAAATGCTAAAGTTATATTGGACCACCGTTTGACATCTACTTTCTAGTAAACAAACCTATTAGGAAAATACGCACCATTGCATTCTTCCCTAATCCTCTTGACACAAAGCAAGAGGTTTAGCCAAACTTGGGAGCTGCAGCTTCACAGTCTCTGCCAGATGAGAAAAAAAAAATCCAGGAAATCCCGTTTGCCAAATCAGTAAATTCGTCACATCCACAGATGCCAAAACACCACTCACTAGCTTTGGTACCTGGAGCCACAGTTGCTGGAAAGTCATAAAATATGCCTAAATTACCGGTGTAATGCTAGGGGAATGCGCGTACATGGGTTTGATTGGTCTCGCGATGGTGGGCTGCTTGGGTGACATGATCCTTCTGGAAAAGACTGCTAGCGAATGCATCCAAAACTCACAGGTGAACGGATGGAAAAAGCACCATAAAAACGATGTAAAAAGGTTCTCAGTGCTAGTGTGGGCTTAATGTGTCATTCTGCAAAAACATATTCGCTCACTGCAGGAAATTAGCAGGTACAGAAAGTCCCGTGTACTGTATGTTAGCATGGGGTCCAGTGCGCCGTGGTCGGACCAGTGCATGCTAATAAACGTGCACTTAAAAGTACGCTGTGTAGCCTCCTGTTCTATTTACTATTATTAAAGGGGACATGTTACAATATGGGTTGAGCTTATAGTCATGGTCTACTTCATTGCTCAGTTTTTTTTCCCAACCTACACGACAGCCACTTTGCATTAGCGACTATGCGAGTAAATGTTTAGTTTTTGATTATATAGTACTATTTTCTGATCTATGTTATAATATTTTTCCTCATCAAAACACACGTGGAGTTGTGTTTTGTTTCATTCACACGTTTCACATGGAAATTCTGCATATTTGAGTTCTTCTTTCAAATGTAAAAAAAACCCCAACAACTCATACTTACTCGTCTTATGATGTCATGTGGTAATACAGGAAGTGCTCCAGTGTGTTTTTAAACTCCATACACCTTTTGCTAGAACCATTTGGATAATTTCAGCCCTGGAATTTACAATCTCTACTAAATTAAAGGTAAATGGCAGCTGTTAACTTGAAAACAACCACTTCATGACATCACAAGGTGGAACAGAGCATTTGGAGATGTATAATCATAATAATAATAATAAAGTGTTACTCAAACATGTGTGAATGGATCAAAACACAACTTAATATATGTTTTTGATGAGGTAACAACATTCTAACGTGGCTTAAAGCTCACAAGAATCCACTTTGCAGTAAAATAGGACCTGTGCCCAATTTTGTCAAGTTGAATGCTGTTTACATCATGCCTTGTAAGTTAAAAGCTAATTAAGATAGCATTTTCTCAGGTAATTATACACAAGTGACTGACATGGTCTAACTAGGAATCATGGGAAACAGCTACGTGAAACTATCCCAGACGGTTGTTTCCGTGTCATGGTGTAATATCACAATTACAGAAAAGAATAAGTGGGCTGGCGAAATGTTCAAACTAAAACCTATTACTGACTCACGGTTTCAAATCAGGTACAGGCCTTTTAAGTTTAGGGCGAGGATGAGCTGGGTTTAGGAACAGAGCATTTTGTTAAGGTTATGACTTTGGGACAGATTAGCTAAAGCGTCTTGGCAGAATCGCATTGGGAGAAAAAGATGGTAGTTTGTTCTTTATATTCTAGAGCTTAAATTGCTTTTATGGTCTTTATACGGTAGCGTCGCGTTGACAATAGAAGCTAATCTGTCATTTTTACTTCACAGCTGAGGGCATTACATATCAAATCAATGTGTTCTCTATGAAACAGTAAAAGCTACACCTTGGCAACAAAAATTAAATCATGCTCCATTAGACTTGAATAGAGCTTGAATACGGCTGTAGCTTTAATCAATCGGCTGTTTACCCTGTTTTAAGTAGCACACACCCAGTGTTTGCTTAAACTATCATGGCATGTAATTCATTTCAGCCAGCCAGTTACTTATAGTTTGTTTTTTGCATGCCATTTTTCCTTTGAACCTGGTATTGTTTTGGCAAGAAAGCTGCACAGTACGGCATTAAATATGTATATCTCAGCGCAGGATCAAGATGGATACCTTTAGTGCCATATCCTGCAAATTTGTAGGTAAAGTAAAAGCAAGCTACGCGGCAATGCCCCCTAATCAGTAAGTGGGAAAACACATACAGTAAATTACGTCTGTCGAAAAGCAGATACTATTCAATACTTCAACTAGTACTGAAACTAGATATTTAATTTGAGCAGGTATCATGAATGAAAAAAAAACCTTTCCTGAATAACTTTAGAATGATCTTGAGCTGTATCAGATCAAGTATAAGACACATAGACCAGTACACGGCCATGGACCACTATGGAACCAACACCAGGCATGCCCAAACTGTGGCCCGGGGTCCAAATGCGGCCCTCAGACCACATTTTTTTGGCCCTCAAGGTTCCAGGTGAATTGACCCATGTTACCTTAAACAGTACTTTTTACTGTGCGTTTCTGAAAATGTACTTACTGCCCATCTCAAATATTTAACATGTTCCACTGAGGATGTAAACATGCATAAAGGTCTACTGATTCAGTCTAACTTATAATAATAACACAGATTTTCACTGTATTGGTGACCAGTCTGTGGTCCTCAGTCGGCCCTCGGTTTTGTCTGTTTTTTAATGTGGCCCTTAAAGAGAAAAGTTTGGACATCCCTGACTTACACAGATGTAAAGTTGCATGGTAATATAAAAGAAAGTACTATGATTTAATGTTGAAAATTACATTATATTGTCAAAATAAATACTTATCATCTTGGTATTGGACTCAGCATTGAGTATCTATTCCCTATTCCCTAGCATCGAAATTTAGTTTGAAATTTTAGTATCGTGACAAGACAGTGCATACAAACAACCTTATTTGAATAGAGCATTTTTATTGGGTAATTTCATTCTTTAACCAAATGCACATTTACATTGGAGTTTATGTTACACCTATAAAACTATTGGCCCTTTTTGTACGCTGTGAAAGTACTAAAGTGTGCAATCCGAGACTCTACTGCCAATTAGTACTTACTTCTTAATATCTTCCTGAACCAATTCTTGCCTTTCACCCGTGCATGACAAAGTACTGAATGCCAACAAAAATAAACTTCTTTAACAATAAGTAGCTTTGACGGGATTTTCCGACTTGTCCTCTTAGTCGGCAGTCCAGAAGTTTTCGCTCAGGTTCCTGGGAAAATTGCAGTGGTAGTAAAGAGTTCTAAAGTAGTTATTTTTTCGGAGGTAAGTGAAATTTGGAGACAAAGGAGGGCTCCCGTGGTGTGGTTGTTCGCATGGCAGAGCTGGCAAACTTTTACTGTCATGAGGTCTTTCTTGTGCAGCCCGTCACATGGTGGTGGAGAATCAAGGCACCAGACAGAAAGAGCTTATAGGACTGGAGCTGTGGAAGTATCTGAGTTTATTCACGGTTTAACTAGATAAATTAAAATATGAATGCTTAACTGATGAGACAAGGACTGAAAAATCTGATCTGGAGCTTTCCGGTTCATCTGGCACTCAGAGAAAACAACGCTGTAACAGACTGAAAGCCCCAGTATTTAACTTTTTACCCAAAAGAACGACAACAACAGATTTTTCTTCTTCATTTTGGTTGTTTGTTGCATCGAAAAACATGTGTCCTTAGAGGAGGCTTGCATCTCCTCAAAACAGACTTTTATTTGTCCTGGAGGAGAGCTGATTCCTTCTTGTTTACACGGAAATGTTGCTCCTTTGACTATCATCTTCTACAGTATGGAATAAAACTTTAACTTTGAATTTTCTTGGAATCGTGCGGGTAATGTGTCACCTCCAGAAAGTTCCAGACTGAATCTTTAATGAAACAGACCTGAGACAAGTGTGAATGAAGCAAAATACAACTTCAATTCTATATTTCTTATCATAGTTTTCATAAGGGAAAGGGCAGTCGGTCCCTGAACCCAGAAACTCAATGTGCACGTTGCATGTTACGATTGCATGTGTAGAAGCTGGCATCCTGACGTGTCTTGCCGATGGACACAATGGCACTACGCAGGTTGAATGGACTGAACCACAAAGGACTCAGTTCGTAAACCGCAGTCATGTAGGATCAGTCAACATAATGTGCTTTCAGAATTTTGTGTCATATCTAATAATAGGTTAATATTACGTCACATTGGACAATATTTTGATCTTTTGTGTGGTTAGATGCATATACGTAGTAGACAATTAGAAAGAAGAAATACTTGTACTGGACTTTCTCGTATTTCATAATTTGACTCCCAATACTCGCCGAAAAGGTCATGAGTATGTAGATTTTTTTATTTTTTTTTTCAAATTTCACAAACTTGACCTTTTGTGTCCCCAGATGTGAGATAAACAGATAAGATACTGCAGTTGTAATGATTTATTCTTAATTACAAAACCGTATGACTTAAAGATGGATTATATATTAGTCATCTACATGTTTTTGAGTAATCTAGCGATCTCTACCAGGCAGTATTTGAACCCTCCTTATGGTTAGCAGTACAATTCAAGCTCACCACATCAGCCTACGCCACCCGTAATCCCACACTTTTATCCAATTATCCATAAATATACAAAAGCATGATACAAAACAATCGACTACAACTTCACAAACCTGATGCAATGTCAGATTGTAATGTGGTAGTACTCTGAAGGGGGAATGACAAAGGGAGGGGGGACATATTAAACGTATTAAACATGTTATTACGCTGTTTTCGGTGAGTATAGCATTTTCACAACAATAAAAGGTAACATGGTGATCGAAATATGTAATGTGTTAGCAGTTAATACCCCATGGAAGTGTAATAACGCTCTTTAAACTAGTCAGAAAGAAACAGTAGGAAACGCTAACTACCTGCAGCCAGTGATTAATGAGCGCTAGTGCAGCCTCTGCCGCTCAGTGAGGGACTGTCCGTTCTAAGCGTTCAAACGAGACTGAGCAAAACTTAGGCCGTTTGTTCTTAACATGCAGCTTCAGTTGTGACTTTAGTTCAACTGTTTCTTTTTTTCAAACCAGCAAGAGTGCAAGCTACACACCCTACCTTTAACCAAATGTGGGAAACAACAATATAAAAGTCAACATGGAGTCGATTGTGCGCTGCAGGGAGCACACAGTAGTCGTCCCGTTTTTTAACAGCCTGCTAAGGAAATGTAAAAGATTTTATTGGTGCTTAAAGGAAGATCGGCTGAATGGGGGCCTATTGTGAGCTCGCCGAGGGGAGGGGGGTAAGAGCCCGTGGATTGTGCAGGGCTCAAGAAGCTTTGAAACACTGGCGCTCGGGATCAGCCTCCTCAGCTGTAAAAAAACATGAAGGCCAAAGCACTTTTTATTCCGTTGTAAAAAGAAAAAAAGAAAAAGCGGAACCTGTGTACACAAATGCCTTTTATGTGAAGTCACAAGCTAGAAGTGATGGTATTAGGAATGTACAAAAATGATATTGTTTGCAACTAGCTTCAAAGCCAAGTGGAAAATAGTGTAAGCTTTGAGTCGTGATTGGAGCGTTGTTTATGAAAATCTACAAAAAGGAGATGTATTAAGGAAGTCCAAAGGTCGGTAATCGCAGTGACTGTTTCCAATAGAGAGGGTGTTTTCAGAAGTAACAGGGGAGGTGACTTCTTGACCTCGCAGTGAAAATTTGACATAGGAGCCAACAAAGAAGAAGGATTCAAGTTATAAAATAAAGTATTTTTAAAGGTTGTACAACAGTTTATTGTTCATAACTTCATCTTCAAAGAATTCTGTAAATGTCAATAGAAAAAAAATATTTTACGAAACATGCAACTAATTTGTGTTGCTGGCTTTTTTTCTTGAGCTGCAACCAGTTTTGTCCAGGTTTGGTGTTTCTATCATTTTTGTGGGATTATTGCACAGTTTTGCACTTTTATATACAAAGGCTGATCAGTCGTCAGTCTATTACTGAAGTGGGACAGTGGCCAAGGCCTTATTGAATTATTTGCTGTTGAGTTTTTACGCTGCCTCTTGTCAGTGAAACTTATTGCTTAAAGCGTGTCAGGACAAAGAGAATCATGATGTTTGACCAAAAACAAGAGACATATATAATAAATTATGTAATTATATCTCCAGTTGTCCTGTATGATAACTTAAAAAGAGCACTTTTGATGCAGATGGTCATGAATAATAGTAGACCAAAGTGAAATCCACTTTAAGTGCAAACTCTTTCTCACAATGTTCCATAAATATTGCGCAAATGTTGAGCCAACAGTGACTTGTAAATTACCATTGTAAGTGAATAAAAATGCAACTTCAGTATACTGCACCTGATTTTTGATTTAGAACAAGGTTATAAATCTGCAACCACAGCTTGCCACATCAAAGTTTGTATTTATAAAAACATTAACGTGAAATATTTCGCACCTCCACACGCTTTTCAGAGACAACTCAGAGGCGAGGAAAGCAGAAACGAGCCATAAGAGGAGAGTTTGAGAAAGTCATGTTTGGTGGAAGTTTTAAACTTTAAACTGAGAATCTAACTGAACTGTGATCATTTAGTCAAAAGCATATGTGAAACATACACAATTTATTTGTATTTTACAAAGTTGTGCATTCATTAGAGGGGAATAAAGCTGTGAGCGCACACTCATCCACGTGCACTGGAGCGCATTGGCACTGACAGCTGTTGATATTGGATGATCCCTACAGCGTCACTAGGTCCTTTTATGAAATTATCGCTGGACACACATCTGACCCTCTTCTACAGCTGATCCACAGAGGAAGCATGTGGCCAAAAGATGATCAAAGTCCCATACGGCACCACGGTTTACTGCCCCCCCCCCCCCCTCAGACACACACACACACGTGTACAAACACACTGTTGCTCCGTGTTTGCCTCTCCTCTTTCACACTCGCAGACGTCTGTGTGCGTGTGGCTACAGCGTAGCCAAAACTAAAAGCATTTATGTATTTCCCTCCACACATGCACTTGTGGACCTCGGTGCTGACACATCCATCATGCTGCATGTACAAAAGGCTGCTTTATGGTCCACCGTCAAATCTATGAGGATGTGCTGCACAGCTCCCTGATGCACATGAAAATCAGTCAGATGCTTGTGGTGCGTTGTGTGAAGTGTATGTGCACCTCAGCCAAAAAGTTACTACATGTTGAATTTGTCCAGTCTTCAAAGCCCCATGTGCATGATGGAGCATGGCAATTAAACAGCCTCTTCTGCGTGTTTCACACTTCAAAACATCAGTTGTTTCAACAAAGCATTATCTCTTAACGTTTAAATGAGAGGATAAGCCAGTGTATGAAATTTTGAGTCAAAGCAGTCACTAAAGTTCCACGAGGTGTCTGCGGCAGCATCTTCCACTGAGCCCCGCCCTTTTTGCCCCGTGTGTCAATCAAACATGCTTATTGTCAGCTCATTATTGGTTCATGTTTAGGTAAATCTCATTCACACTCACTTTGCTTTGTCCTTTTATGGTGAAATCGAGGCGTTAAAGGGGCGTGATGTAATGTGGGGTCATGTGCGCAGATGCACATGATGCTGCAGACCATAAACTTTGAGAGGAAAGTGAGGAGGGAGTAAATACGGAGGGTTTTATAAATCCCAATATTTTTTTCCCGTGTGTGAAATTTGTGTTTTGTCTGTAGGAACTCTTTCAAGTAGATTTTGATGCACTCTTTTAAATGAGGCTCCTGGACACTGTTTTAAAATGGAGGCATTTCAGCTGCTATCCAAAAGTCATTTTAAATCGAAAGGTGCTGGTCTGAGGAGCTAACATTACACTGCCCTAAGGGAAGAGAGCTGAGTTACTCCTGCTTTAAGGGTCTTATTGCTAGAAACATGTGTAAACTGTCTGTAATGATGCCAGACAGTTGTTTGTCTGTCATGGTTCAACATCAGAGTGAGAGAAGGAGCTAAGTGGCTGAGGCTAACAGTTCAATCTACAACTTTACTCACAGTTGAAAATCGAGTACACAGCCTTTAAAGCGTCTTTGAGAGTCCGGCCAAAACCTTGTATAAATCTCGAGAATCTCTGTTCACTTTTCCAAAACAATGTCTTGATTCATAATTTATCATCATGATTTAAAAATTTAATCCATCAGACACACTTAATATTAGGATCAGACAATAGGCATGTTTACAGCACTTTGATTTCACTCCAGTGGATTACATTACAAGAAAAGCTCCCTTCCAAAAATCTTGACGTCTTTTTATTACTGGAGAACAGCTGTGACATGGAGTTGATCTGGGTCAATACTTGTCTTGTGAATGGTTTAGGGATTTCACATTGAGTGGAGTTCAAAGCCTTATTGATGTAACTGGAGATGACAGACTGCGGATAGTGCTGAGTGTGTAAGTCCAGGTGTAGACCAAACCAGGCCAGGTAGAGCCATGAGGTCAGACAGGTGAAGACAGAACTCTCCTCTTACACCTGCCAGAGCGGAAGAGGATTTATGAGAGATATGTCATGTAAAACAGCTGGATATAAAATGGACAGAATAAAGGACTTTGAAGAAGCTAATGCGCTAATTCAATAAAGACTCCTTTCTTCCACATATTTATGGTGTTTCTACACACTCTCATCCTTTCCACCGTTTCAACAGGAACAACCCTCCAAATCCGATCTCACACGCAGCAGCAGAACCATAAGTGTTTTCAGGTTCTCAGTTTTCCTGCCTTCATCGCTCCACTTTGTCTGGAGGAGTAACATTTGCTATTGATGCAGACAGCAGCGTGTCATAGTCGGGGGCGTGGCTGTCGTGAGTTAGGATTATGAACAAAATAAGACTTTTTCCAAGTCGTTTCCTGGCAAATTATGTGTATTTTAAGCACAACCAAGTTGAGTCACATTTAAGTTGTAACGGGTGTTGCAGACATGGCATTACCCCACACTGCAAACCTGGATTAGTTCAGCGTACTCAACCATTTGAGGCAGTCGATTGCCTCAAACAGTTTGAGTTACTGAAAATTTAATGAAAACTTAATTGTTTAAGTAGGGCCAGCTACTCACTGTTGTATGTTTTACGCAACCGTCAAAAACTCCCTTGTTTAAGTGATGTTACCTTAAAATATCAACTATACACCAATGACCACAAAAAACTGTAAATTGTCTTTTTTTTTAATTTAAACAAACATTAGCTTTAGTATAGCAGCTTTGGTAACATTTTTGTCATTCATTTTTGTAAGTTCAAGTGTGAAATTTTGTACAAATAAAAGGCTGAAGCCAACTGAAATTCCAATGGCTATTTTCTAGGAGGATTTGTAAATGGTGCCTGTACTGTCACCAGGCCAGGAGGAAGAACCCTCCCAAATTATTATTATTGTTTCTCTTTTAAACATGTATCTGTGATGGGTCACGCAGGTGCTGCTGGACTGCCTCTGTCTTTGGTGGAGCATATGATTCCCACAGGGAATATACACTGTGGAAAAAAGAGTTATTAACAATCAAAGATCTTCATCAAAATCTTTAGCAGATCCTTTAGAATAAAATCCTCTGATCTCTCTGCTCCTGCACTTACCTCCTCCTTACACTTTACTGGGATTTTATGTATTGTAGTAGTGTAGTCGAATGACAATATTCAAAAGTACTGTCTTTTTAAAGTCCCCTCAAGACACACCAAGTGCTCTTTTCTCTGCAATAAACACAGTTTAACTCATCCTTAAAGTCACTGCTCCTCCAGGGCAGAGGCTGTGCACACATGCAGAACATAGTTTTTAAAACTGTAATTCAAAACTGTGACAAAAATTATTTTGACAGTTTCACACTCACTTTCAATTAAATTTTAAATACAATTTTTATTCATCTCCAGTTTTATCCCATACCAAACCTGCATGTGATTAAATTTATCTTTGTGTCTGATGCAGAACTGAGTTCCAGGTTTTTAGCAGACACAGCTCATCCACAGTGTTACATTCCTGTAAATATAAACACAAGCTTTAAATCCAGGTAAAAGGTTCCTCCTCAAACTGCACCACAGTATGTTCCATTTGAAAAAGAATCAATAACACAATTTATCCTTTTCTTCCACATCCTTATGCAGATATGCCATTCCCTGCCCAATAAGAAGTGTCAAGTATTGAAATACTAATTACATTTTTCTTTAAAGTTGGGATTCAGTTTACAGTACACACTTTAAACCTTGTATTTTATGTTTAATTTGATTTCAGTTTAATTTCATTTCAGTTTCAGCTGTAGGTGGCCTGTCAGCCGAACACAAACATGTTGATTACATTGCACTCTATGAGAAAAATCCTTTCTGGACAGGAGGAATTTTTTTCGTTGTAGTACCAATGAGTGGGTTCAGCTCAGATATTGAATACACTTGGAAGTATATGGAAGTGTCTATTAACTTCACATAGAGTGTTGTTGTGCTTTTGCAGCATTTTTGAAAGTGAAAAAAAACGGCCGCATGGCTCAGTAACAGATGAAATGAAGTGTCTATTCCACACACAGCCCAGAGGAGCAGTCAGAGAGTGTGGTGCACCTCCATCCAACAGGTTCTCTCCACCTACAGCCTCTGAGGCTGCCCTATCTGGAGGGGCTTCAAAATGATTTTTATGCTCATTTTACTATAGCCTTTTTTACACGCACACACGCACACATATATACATATATGTATTCACACGCACTAACAAATATGTAGAGTGACTCTGGTCTCTGTCAGTACATAATCATCTTTATTGTTCTTACCACGTGTCACAAAGTAGCACAGTGGTTTGGCGGTGTCTCCTTAAGGAGCTCTTGGACACGGCCTATTTGTGTGCAGTGTGCATGTTCTCCTAAGCTCTGTTGGTTTCCATTCGGTGCTCTGGTTTTAATTTTTTTGATTATATAACCTACAATTTATATATTCTTTTTTTTCTCTCCTGTGGTACACTGTGCAACTTCTCCTGTGGAGGGTCTGCTACCTACTTTTGTCTATGGAGACGTTATGACTTCACCTTGAAAGTTCCACAGTATACCATTAAACTTGGCATCACCTGCTTGTCTCCACCAAAATAGAACCATTTAGTGTCAGAAAGCTGGAGAAAAGTTACATTGTGAACCTTTAAAGTGACTTGCTAATATTTAATGTCCCTGTTTTGCCATATGCATTGTGACCTGTGCACTAGCTCCTCTTCACCTCACTCCAGCCACAATACAACCCTCCCCCTGTGTGTGCTGTATTTGCCCAGACGCTCAGGCTTCTATTTTGGCCTGGGCGTCTGGGCGAACTCAACACACTTATCTGACCCTGTTGCTAGGTGGAATCCTGTTGTATTTGGACGTGGGCTGTCGGTAGTCAGGCAGGACCATTTCGTGTTTTGGAATAATTTCTTTTACGAGCAGGATATGAGGCTTCTGGGAGTCTTCCTCATTTTAACACATGGCTACAGTGCACACAAGTTCCTGTCTCGCATGTTTGGGTGGCTTCTACATCGAGGACATATTTGCGCTGAGTTTACATTGGGCTGATTGCTTTCTGAAGTGAGGCGCGCATTCATTTGGAGCCGTACAAGGGTGTAACCCAAACTTGCGGGACAGCTGACGAGTGCCGACACGTCTCGCGGAGGAGCAGTCGGATCCTGGTTGGTTCCCCGTGGACAAACACATGAGTCACACGCTTGTCACTGGCTGAAAATAAGAATTAAAGTTAAAGTAGTGGACAAATACTGTACTATGTAAATGACTACTGTACTGTGTAATAAACAACTTTTGCTGAACAGGATCATAAATAAGACGGGTGTTGGGTGTTTTTTTCTAAGTTGTACAAGTAACTGAACTAACTACTTGAAAAAAAGTTAAAATGTTAAATATGAGTTGCAATGTTGTAATATTAACCTATGAACTATAAAGCTACACTGTGTAACTTTTCTGCTGGAGCGCCCACCATCTCCTTCCCAGTATGGCATTAAACAAATATATCTTGCATTTATTCAATTGCAGGTGTTCTTATTTCTCAAAACAACCGCAAAAAACATGCATTATCACACAGGGCGGGTTCACTTCTCCACAGATCTGACCTGTAGCTTGGCCTGGTTATGGGGCTGCTTGTCTCTGGGTCTGGGTGAGGCTGTTTTCAACATTCAAGAGGAAATATGCCAATTCTTGTGGATTTTATGGATATACATTGTCATTTGTTGAATCTTTTGTAATGGGAGTACACAGCGCGAGTGACACGTGTGCTTACAGTTTACAGATATTGTCCTGCGGGCCACAAAATATCATCTCGTGGGCTGCAATTTGCTCCTGGGCCACGTGTTTGAGACTCCTGCTCTAGAACATTCCAGGGAAAAAAAACAACATGGAGTCAAGCAGGTGGCTGACCTTCTACCAGAAAAGTTACACAGTGCACCTTTAAACCATCCTGTCGCCATGGTCACATACATGTTGTTCAGAGACCACTTTAAAGCTAATCAAACATTGCATTAATTACAGACGCACTACGCAACATTTCTGGTGGTGGTGTTGCATAATGCTCGTCTCCATGGAGGTGTTATTGTGTTATTGCTTTGCCCAGAATATACCAAAGTACGGCATTAAAGTCATCTACCTCGCTTCAATTGTGTGCTTTTATTGCCTAAAAATACTTAATACATAACATGCAAGTACTCACCTACTTGTCTCCATTTAAATAGATATCATTATTGCCAGACAGTGGAACATTCCGGGCAAACTCCATGGATACGACGCAGTGAACCCGTCAGAAAAACGTTGTAAAGTGCACCTTGAAAATGATAAAATTTTACTACCTTTGGGTGTGGTGTTTTGGTGTGTTTCGGCGTTATGCAAAATTTACGACAGTTGCCATAGCAATTAACATATATAAATAATTTCAATGGTCAAAAGTTCTCGATATTATACACGATAAAATATGTCAAGGCTGAAAACCGTGAATACGCGCTGCCTTTTTTAAAATGTAGTATTTTTCTCCTTGTCTGTGTAATCCTCAATCAAACAGGTTTGATCCATAGTAAAAGAAAATATAAAATCTGTCAACTGGACAAAAAAAGTTGTAAGAGTGAACATGTTTACCCGCTCATCCAAGCAGCTTCTTCAGTTTCACTTTTACACCTTTTTTGTCCAGTTAACAGATTTTATATTTTTCTTTTACTGTAATAACTGCATTGGTTTAACACTATGATGTGGCAACTGTAATCCAAAAATCTTATAACTGATCTGTACGCAATCAACCCCTAATTATTTGTTCCTACTGTCTAATCACGTGGAATGAGCAATACAACATCAGCAGACATGTTTAACCCACGCTTTTGCATTTGTTTTGTAGCTGGTGACCTCATAGCGAGCTAATCCATTTCCACGCCCGTACATGGACCTGCTCGTACTGCGCCGCGAGTTAAAAATGTACATGATGGCACCTCGGATGGATTGCGTCACATCACCTCATCTATCGCGTGGTTGTTGATGATGCTCAGGTGTACTCCAGGTGTGCTCTTGCAGCCGCTTTTACGATGAGGGATCGGCTACTAGGAGATCCCCCTGCCCCCGCACGCACTCATCCCAGTGGGCAGGTGATGTTCGAGAGGCTAGCCCCGAGCTGAGTCACCCACTATGATGTCATCGTGCTGAACTGTCAGACGCTGCACGTTTCCTGGCTCTGACGGCAAATGCCTTCGACATCTGTATTACGCAACACGACATTGTAAAAAAAAAATTTAAAAAAATCCGTGATTAAAGGCGCTGTAGCTGATTTTTATAGTGTTAAAATGTGAAAAACAGAACATTGTGAAAGGTTTGCATTTGTCCAAAGTTATTCCTGATTTACCTTGTGCACTGAGCATCCCATTAGTCACAGTTATTTGTTTTATTAGTGCTTTTCGCAACTCTCACAGACCACAGCGGAGATTTTCCATGGTAAATCTAACAAAAATTTGCATGCTAACACGCACTTCCTGATTATCGGACAATAAAATGCTTTCTAATTAGATGCAGATTTATTTTGACCTTAAGAGCTGCTTATTCAATTGATCTGTACTGAGGCAAGACAAGTAATGCGTAAAAACATAAAAAGAAAAACAAGATTCCACAACATACATGGGAAAACTTTGTCCATAAAATCCATTAATGGATTAAGTGTGTAATCTCTCCACCCAGTGCTTTCTCAGGGCAGAGGTGTAACAGTATGAGCTCATTTGAGGGTTGGTCAGAATTCTTATAATGGCATTTCACCTCACGGCTTTCCATGAATTTGTAAATTTGATGTCATAGCAGTGCAAAATGGTAAGATACTAAAACACAAGCTGAAATGGTTCAATAAATGATGGAAAATATTCAGTTTCTGTATTGTGTTATTTTAAAGATGTACCCATAGACTGTATGTATAAATGGACAGAGCTAACCTGCTAGCCTCTGTGTTCAAAATAGGAAGTGGGAACTCTTCCAGCTCCCATTGATTCTGGCTCCAATTCACTTTACATTGAAAAATTGTCCCCCCCTCTCTCTGTAATTTTGGTCTTAAAATGTTTATATTAACCCACTCTACATTATCCTGTGTTTTTTTTATTTCACTATAGTGTCCGTAAATCAAGATATGAACATCAGTAACAAACGAATCAGGCGCTTTCTTTCCCCAAAGTCACTCCCGCCAGCGTTAGCAACAGGTTTGACAGCTGTTGCTAAGCACCCGCTCCATGCTAAACCAGCGGTGTGGGCAAGAAGGGGCTTTAAATTCAACATCCTCACTCGGGATTGGCTCTTTGGTTGCTATGATACTCGGGGTCGGGATTCTAAGTATGAAACTCGGCTCCAAATTCACTGCTACAACTGCTAGCCTCGATGAGCTTCATTTCACTGGAGCTGAACGCTATGGGTGACGTCACACTTACATAGCCCACTTTTTTTTGCGTCTATCGCGTAACTTTTCTGGTGTATGTTTGTCTCCGTAGAGATGTTATTGCTTTGACTAGAGTGTTCCACAATAGTATAAAATGTATTTATCTAGCTTGCATTCTGATTTCTATTTTTAGGATCAATAATGCAGTTTACAATACTAAAAATGGATTTGCAAGAGTATATAGCTGATAGTTAGATGTACTCATTTTAAAGGAACACACTGGAACATGTGCCTCCCCACTACTCTATATCTGTCCTTCTTAAACAAACTACCTTTACAGCATTTTAACTCAGCAATTAGACTCAGCACTGGTGATTCGTGCATATTTTAGTGACACTATTATACATTCAGACTCATACAACTCCCATAGGTGCTCACAGCAGCAGGTGGGAAGTGAAGTCATTTGCTTACATCACTTAATAGGCCAGCTGCAGTACATGTCATCGGTTTTGCCTCTTCGTATTTCCTATAAGCACAGGTAAACAAAGCGCTGTACCTGATTTTTACTGTCTTAAAAACGCGAAAAACAAAACTAGTTCATTTTAAAAGATTTGCAGTGGTCCAAAGTTATTCCTCATTTACCCTTAATGATTCCGAGCATCCTAATTATTCACAGAGACAAGAGTTTTGCTATCACGGTAAAGCGATCAACTTACGTGCTAACCATACACTTCCTGATACTTCTGGATAATAAAACGCTTCATAAGTAGATGCAGAGAGTACACAGCTGACTTATTTTGAGCTGCTTATACTTTATGTCTGTGCTGGGGAAAGACAAATTTGGTCAAAAATTAGGTATACTGCCTTTAAGCATGCACGTACAATGTAAGTCCGCATTGTTTTAGCTCTCAAGTTTGTCAAGCTAACAATAACTAGCATGCTAACCACTCACTTCCTGATTATCTGACAGTAAAATGCTTTCTGATTAGATGCAGACAATACACAGCGGAATTATTCTGATGCAAGAGCTGCTCATGTAATGTATCTGTACTGGACGAAGGCACATTTTGCTCAACTACATGGAAACAGCTAGCATGCTAACCACTCACTTCCTGATAATCTGACAGTATAATGCTTTCTGATTAGATGCAGACAATACACAGCGGAATTATTAATATTTTGATGCAAGAGCTGCTTATATAATATATCTGTACAGAGAAAAGATGCATTTTGCTCAACTGCTGAAACAACTAGCATGCTAACCACTCACTTCCTGACTTATTTAGACCTCAGGAGCTGCTTTTGCACTTTTACAATGTATCTGTACCAGGGCAAAAATCAGGTAGAGGCCTTTAAGCTCGACGCACGGTATAATTCCACATTGTGTTGCTCTGTTGGCATTGATGAGACTCCAGCTGTCACTATTAATTTAAAATGTTAATTCTCCAAGTTAGTTTAGCGTGTTTTGACAGTGTGGATTCAACAAATGATCCCTGGCAGTGTGGCGAGCATGTGAAGAGACTAGATAATGCATCGCAATACATCTCCTGGAGTCTAAATTAGTTTATGTTTACACTTTCCATTCCCAGATCCGCAGCACAGCTGATCAGAGGGAGGACAAACTATAGTGTTGTTGTTGTAAGAGAGCGTGAGGTCAGAGGAGGTGAAAACACAGCTCCAAAAATAACTCCACTTTTACAGTATATAATTGTAAAACGGCGACATGAAAAACACTTATTATGTAAACGCGTGTGGGACATTCATCTCGTTCAGGCTCTGCACTGGATTATTACTGCCTTTTAAATGTTTAAATGGGTATTCCTCAGTTACTTTATGCAATCTGAGCATTCTAGTTATTCACAGCAATGAGTTAATAAGTGCGTTTCATAATTTTCAGTGACCAAAGCAGAGTTTTCACCATCATCATCAATCTTTTATCATTAGATGCAGACAAAATACACACAGATCTCAGAGCAAAGGTAGAGTCACTGTAATAAAGGGCTTGTTTCAGCTGGGAAGAGTATTAAAGTATAACAACAATGTAGCACAGCACCACTCATTTTGTGCTTCCGATGTTCCTAGCAGCAGTGTTGCAGTCAAGTTTTCCGTCAGGCCTTACAATGCATGTCTGGGTTTGAGTGTGAGTCATCAATAGTCAAAAAATTAAGTTAGTTTGAATCCTTACAACTTTTAACTACCCCTGAGCTTAAAACAAAATCATCCATATTTTAAAAACATTGCATTTTGCGTAGTTTCAAATGACATCACAATATTCTATAGGACAGCAGAACTTGGGATTGGGTTGTTACACATTTTCTGAATTTCAGTTTACCTAATGTTAACGCAATACACTTTTTAAGATTCTAAATGCTAAACTTAGGATTTGAAAGTATTCTGACGCTATAGTGATCATTTTTGCACCTGCTCGTGTTGTTCCACAGCTGTTTTGTTTATTTACTTTTGCCAGTGTATCTCTAAGGATGTTTCAATCCTGTGCTATATAATATTTAATACAGAATCAGGGGGCAACTAAACTAAATATTTTTAAATGCAGATTTGTGTTGCAATACAGTAATTTCTAGGGAATAGTCATTAATAATATGATCAGGTTCAACATCTGGGAATTTGCCTATTTGTGATTTCTTACTAAAATGTAATGTTAACACACACACGCTCACACACACACACACTCACACAGAGGTCAGCAGAGCGGACTTGAGAGCTATGACTATCCAAGTGTGACTTCTTGCCTGAATCACTGTTCCTCTGAAACTCATGTGTTTGAGTCAAGTCTCACGTTCTCAGTCATTATCTCAGAATCTCAAGTCCCGGAAATGACGCGGAAAACAAGTCAAGTTTACGACAGGACGATTATTAAGCCTGATGTCTCTGTTATCTTTATACACACCGCTTTTGTAGGAATAATTACTTGGACATCTACAGTACACAGTTTTTTTTGTGTATATATATTTAAATAAATTGATCCTTTGCAGCTGTTGTCATCCACATTCCCTGGAGATGTGACATAAACTGTAGGTACTGCTCTGTCTGACACTTTAATCTGAGTTTTAATTAAACACAATCTGAGCAGAAAAAAATGATTTATAGATGAGAAAAAGTTAACGTTTTTGTCCAGTTGACAGAATTGAATTTTTCTTTTACTATGAATCACACCTGGGCGACTGAGGGATTACACAGACATCTGTTTAAATCCATTTTGTATTTTCTCTTGAGTTTTCAGACGATCTTGCAACTTTTATGACAGTTTTTCTTAATGTTTGCATTGTATCACCATAGTAACTCCTGAATATTCCACCATAGAGATACATGCAGAACACCCCCCAGCGTGACGTCAATGCAAAGTATCAATAAGTTGTGTTCACGTTGAAGAATTTGATGATTTGATAATTGATAATGATAATTCTATGAGAGATTTTCAATTTTTGAAAGGTCAACAAATTTGCAACCTGACAGTTAAACAGCAAAATTACAATTTGCTACAATTCTGACACGTGCTTAGACATTCACAGATGCAAAATACTTTGTCTCTGCCCATTGATAAAACCTGATCACTTGGCTAGCCGATGCTACCTGGAGTTACGCTAATTCGAACACTCCCTTGTAAACAAATGAATGATGTCGCAAATCCCCATGTTAAAGTATAGACAATTTTTCATCGTATTTATGTAATTTATCGTGTCTGCTCACTAGTACGATGTAAAAGAAGAGGTTTAGTGCTCAGTAAATGTTTACCAGACGCACTCTAGTTCAGAAATCTCAACACTCTCAATGGCTTTAAACACGTCTCTGAACTCACGCAAATGTGGTCGATGGGTTAGTACCAGCTTGACACCCTCTTGATTATTCATAATTTGCGATTTTTGCAGGCTAATGCTAACAGCTATAGGAAAAAATACAGGGAACTGGGTCCGGTTCTTCCAAAATCTTCCCGGAGTAGCTGAGTTGGTAAGTGGCTGATTGCATTAGCATCTACGAATTATTATGTGACTATTACTATGGTAACATGAATGCAACCTATTAGCTTACATTTCAATATGTCACAAAGGAACAAATGACATCAAAATGCATGTAAAAGCATCCAGGGACTTGGTCTACTTGGTCTACAGAGCTGCCAATCACTTAACGCAGCAACGTCAGACCCTTCCTTGGCTCAAATACTCAAAGTTGCCTTGCATTTCCTCCCACCGTGCTCCTCACTTATCCCCAAGAGGAACATCTCTGCCGCGTCCAGTGCCTTCACCCACATGTCTGCAAACAATTAAACAATCAAACACAAGCGTACCTGCAGGAAGTTAGCCCATTATTGTGAATTACAGTGGGCCGGATTGTATTTCCACGACTTGGTGCATGGAAAACGCCTTGCCGGATCGTGTCCCATGTGTCCCCGATCAACACGCCTCTCCTCCTTAATCAGGCTCACATTGACTTTGACAGATTCTTCCTACTCTAATGGCCATTGCGGACGTCTACGAAAACATACTTTGGATGTTGGCCAAAGATCCGTAATTCAGCGGCGGAAAGAGTACTGTAAATTTGAGCTTGCGTAAACCTACAGAAACGGGGTCGGGTTCAGCAGTAAATGAATAAAACGGCTAACGCAGGACTACTTAAAAATGTACTCTAGATGTTGCCAGGGGTTTGATGTCGGAAGTTGAATACAGAGGCTACTGTAAATGTATATTGCTGTAAACTTAGGACTGAATGATTTGGGGAAAAATTTAAATAGCAGTTTTTTTTGACAAGCGTTAAGGTTAGATTTACGGTTTATACTTTAATAATAGGATTCTTTTTGAAGTTGTTTAAGAGAATTAGCAAATAGGCCTATGAACTGACCAAATAGTACAAGAATCACATGTATTTCAGATCTAAACTACAGAGGTAGGTTTTATATGCAGAGAAAAACTAAAGATATTGTTTGTGGAGGAAACTTTGCTACTTCAAAAATAGCATCTTTTGCGATTTGTTAATTGTTTTGCTAATCTTGCAGCCCTAGGTAAAATTAGAGTACCCCCCCAAAAAAACTACATAAAAAACTAGCCTAAACTTTGAAACACCAAGGAAACCAAAGAATAAAAGTTCGGCTAATGATTAGTTGATGTATGACGTTTATTATTGATAAAAGTCTGACATTTTTGACATTTTGATTTAATAAGGCCGTGGTCTTGATTAAAAAAAAAAAAAAAAAATCTTTTTGTGTCTGTATATTCCAGATAACAATTAATTATGATTTTTAAGAGTCTATATTATGGTATTTTCTGATTTATGTTATAATGTTGTTTCCTCATCAAAAACATACCTGGAGTTGTACGTGGTTTCGTTCACATGTTTCACACACAAATCCTGCATATTTAGGCTTTGTTCTTCTGTCAAACCATTTT
The DNA here is from genome assembly GCF_009829125.3 of Periophthalmus magnuspinnatus. Taxonomy (NCBI): domain Eukaryota; kingdom Metazoa; phylum Chordata; class Actinopteri; order Gobiiformes; family Gobiidae; genus Periophthalmus; species Periophthalmus magnuspinnatus. The sequence continues at coordinate 14,913,160 of NC_047146.1, forward strand.
GAGCTGTAGTCAGACGTATTTTGAGATGTAGACAACCTTACAATCCTGGATTACTCAAACGTGTGAATGAAAAAACACAACTCTGGATATGTTTCTGATGAGGTAATGACATTATAACATGGCTTAAAACTTTTTTTGTAATATAGGACCTTTAAAATTTTAATACTCATCTGGTCACAATTCATTCCAATTAATCCTGGCAGCCAAACTAAAAAAAAAACCTCACTAAATTGAGAAAAATGTTGAAGAAATTTTGTTTGCAAACAGCTTACATACAATACAGTACTTAATGGTCAGTTGTTTTGCGTCTCACCTTAGCTTACACTACAGAGCTCAGATAAGTTGCTAAGTCTTTCAAATCTGTCCAACCAAAAAACAGGTTTGATTAAATTGCATGCTGGGAAAAGCTGTTTCTTCTTTTTCTTTCCTTGCCAAGCACATGACCAGAGACGTGTGTTTTACCGGAAAGCAGCAGGATATCCCAACAGCATCAGGAAGAACATCCGTGAAACTAATCAGGACCTAAAACCGCAGAGCCCCTTAAGTGGCCGCTTCACATCTCCTTACGCCCAGGATCAGCCCAGCCGGATCCTCTTTCTAATGGGGCCAAAGTCCACTAATCAGGATCCTAAGTCTGCTTTATTGACCATGCATTAATTTCCAAGGAACCGTCCGAGTGGGATTTAATAACTTAAAACGCACCAATTAATCTGACTTAGCTTCATGACCTTCGAGGTGTTCTAACTCCAGCACGCGGCGTCGGCGCCAATGAAGACTACTGTTTGTTCTTATGCATTTTTAACTTGTTGGATAATTTTTGTCCCTTTGGTTTTGAAAGCTTTGACAGTCAATTGTATTCTCCATTTGCGCTGTATTGGACAATGTGGTTGCAGTGTCTTTGCCCAGGGACACAACAATAGATGATGTTTGGTTTGTAGGAGTCAACTTAAGTAATGTTTTTTTAATTTCCTTTTAAAGGTGCACTTTGTACAGCTTTATGATCCAGATATGACCTGTAACATGGCATGGTAGCACCACCTTCTTGTCGTGTAGATAGATAAGTATAATGCCACATTGTGGTGGCGGGACCTCCACCAAAAAGGTTACATAATGCTCCATTAAATTCTTGACATGTCATATATCTTTTAGTGTGACTAATGCTCTAATGCTAGTTTTTACAGTTGGGGGCTACAGTTGAGAACTAGCTTTACAGCTAAACTGGCACATGTACAGAAGTGTCTATTAATGTGCATTATCCCTGTTCAAATAAATTATTAAAAAATAAATATTTAAAAAAATGACATTATGATTTGACATTTATGTTACAATAGTTACAGTGCATTTGAGCTGTGCCTATGCGTGCATGTTATTCACTATGATAATGCTATCTGTTTAGGTACCAAAAAATTGTTGAGTCTGTAGCAGCAGTAAACAATGAGACAATCCATGAAAAATACTGGATTCCAGGAATGAGCTCAGCCAATGTGTGCGACTGGCCGGCAGCGGGAGGCGGGAGGGGGAAGCAAGAGGGGGCAGTAGGAGGGGGCAGGGGGGGGGATCAGTGCCGGATTAGCAGGAAACTGTAATTTAGTGAGCGGTAACAGAGAAAGAGCTCCACCACCATCATAGGATCCTCTGGTCATCACGTCAGGCTTTTCTAATGCCATAATTTGAAGTGAAACATATTTTCCTAAAAATTGATTAGGTTAATGTGGGTTGAGTTGAGCCAATTACAGGCTTGACAGTTAAGACATCACTGAACATACTGTTATTGTGTCATCCATCCCAACTCAAGCCCGAGTGGTTTATGACAGGATGGGCATCCGTCTTAAAGTTTTGGAAAATCATCATGTGACAGTTATTACTACACCCAAGTATCTAAAAGTTTTTTGTTTTTTTTATGTGTTGGGTGTTTTCTGTTAATAGCACACAATAATACACAATCTCATAATGACATAATACACCTATATTTAAAGTTGCTCTATGTAACTTTTCTGATGAAAAGACACTACATGCTTGGCTCCATGGAATTTCATTGCATAGCCTGGAATATTCCAGTGCGGCATTAAATATTTATCTTTTTATTGCTCAAAAATACATTAAAAACATGATTTCTCACTGTTGGTGGAGTTGCCTCTCTACAGATCAGACCTGTATCTTGGCCTGGTGGCACCTGCATTTCTGCACGGAGATAGAAAGTTTTAACATGAAATAAAATAGCATCTCTATGGAGACAAGCTAGTGGCTGAATAGCTCTATACTAGAAAAGTTACACATTGCATCTTTAACATGTTAGTTACGTTTTCTTTACATTTTTCCTGTCCTAAAACCTGGATAAAAGTAGTACATGAAGAGATTAGGGCTGTAGTCGACTAACGACATTCTTGGTCGGCTAAAGGTGTGTCCGGCCAATCAATTAATTGTCTAAAAAGGGGGTGTGGCAAAAGCTGTGTATATCTATGTGTCTGATATAAACAGCACGGGAGATCATGCAGAGTCAGCTATTTATGCAGAAAGAAGCACTAGACAGACTCATGAGTAAATCTGCCTTTTTACATATAAATACCAAAAAAATACCAAATCTTTAGCTACAGTAACTCACACATTCCTTAATGTTTCCTTTCTGCTGTTGTTCCATGTGAATCCTTATAATCTAAACACAGTGATTAGTTGACTACTACAAAGTTTGCTCTACTGACACATCATCAACCGATTAATCGACAAAACAACTAAAGGATGCAGGCCTGGTGGCGATGGATCATTTTGTGTGTGTGGTCCAACATGCACACACAGAACTTCCTCTAAGGGCTTATACACGCTTCCGCAAATCTCAGACCAACCCAATCCAAGTCCTGAAAGGTTTATTTTGGCCTTCACGCTGTAGCTACCAGATTTACGCCATATTTACACACGCCCGGGAAAGTCAGCGTCTGGCACTTTAAGCAGATTAGGTTTTTGTTTTTATTAAGGGCCCTGTACCCGATGTATTTGAGCAAAATTGGTCTTGTCCTAGTACAGATCTATTGTATAAGCAGCTCTTGAGGTCAAAATAAGTCTGCTGCGTGCTGTCTGTGTCTAATTAAAAACCATTTTATAGTCCGATAATCAGGAAGTGCAAGTTGGCATGATAGTTGTTGTTAGCTTTGCCGTTATGGGAAAACTTTAGACTGGTTTCTGAGGGTTGCGAAAAGCGCTTTGTAACTCATTGCGGAGAGTAATTAGGATGCTCGGAATGCTTAAGGTAAGTGAGGAATAACTTTGGACAACTGCAAAACCGTTTAAAACATGAAAAGCAGAAATAGTTCATTTTAAAGACTAGAAAAATCTGGTACAGTGCCTTAAAAAAACTTAAAGGATCTTATACAGGGATACGGGAAGTCGCCGACGCCGACAGCTTCGAGTTGATACTTCATCCACCCTCGCAAACCTTTTTATTTACAGTGAAAGCACCTGGGAAGCAAAACTGGAATTGTGATTAAGGCACTTTTAAGCCGGCTTCAGATGACCGTTGAGGAAAGAAAAGAAAAAAAAGTCAAGTGAACCAGGCTAGAGAGCGCTCCTTCAAGCAAGACTCGAGACAAAGGGGAGACCATTTTCTTGGCGTTGCCCCAGTTCACGCAGAGAACCACCCAAATGACGCTTTGTCGCCGTACCGGACTATGCCAGGAATGTCCGCCACAACAATGCAATCTCACGTACGAAGGACAACCATTCCATATTGATCCTGAAATTCCTTAGTCCATTGTTGGGAGAGCCCGTACCTGACTCCGCTAAATGAGTTGTGGGGATTATAGACCCTTTTGTTGCGTCCCAAGATTTCTTCGCTCCCCCTGTTTCTTAAGGCCGACCCCCCTCCCCTCGTAGGGAAATCCACAGGGGTTTTGACCATCCCACCTGCGGAGAGAATAATATCCTAAATCCATATTAGTGCTCTTTCCGAAAAGCTTTGGTCAACAGATGGTTTACCCAAATCCCCTGGACCTCCCATTCGAACGCCCCCCTGCCCCATTTGACTTGGAGCGTGGACATGTGGCAGCAAGATCTGTTTACACCAAAAAAAGCTGCTTTTATAGTTTACACTTGAACGTAACTGTTTGTAAGATTTCAGCTAAAATTTTACATAACAGATCAGAAAGCAAAGCAAATTATTCATTTCCGTTACTGGTTACTTTATGCTTTTTAAGGGCGGTCTCTGCTCTCTGCAAATCTACCAACTTGTCTGTTCAGTCCAGTTTGAAGTATTATATTCTGTACATTGTTTAGGCAAATTTATGTCAGATGCCCTACCTAATGGAACTCTCTATGTATGCAGGCATGACTTTGTGTTCTCAACATGAATGCAGTTTTATTTGGTCTACTTATGTCAAGATATGAGCATCAACCCGAATGTACAACTTGCTATTTGTCATTTAGATAGAAAAATAAAACCCTACAGAACGTCCCCAGTTGTGATTTATTTTACTTTTAGATTATTTTACTTGCTAGTACCTAATTCTTGTGTAACATTTTTGATGGAGTGCCTGCCACCTGCTTGCCTGGAATGTTTCACAGTAAGGCATTTAATTTATTCTCTATTGAAAGAAACAGGTGATGCCACTGGGCTAAATGACAGGTCAGATCTATGTACGGGCGCGCCTGCTTGCACTGAGAAAACCTGTTTTGTTTAGTTTTTTTCATTTTTACGTTTCATTTCCAATTAAAATCCGTGGAACATTCCAGACAAAGCAATAACATTTCTGTGGAAAGGAGCAGGTGCCCCCCCGCCCACTCCGCCCAACCACTAGAAAAATAGTAAAAGAAAACTTCATACCTGGACGACTCAGAGATTACACAGACACTGGAAAAATGTACAGAATTCAAAATTGAAGTGATTTTTGCCGTGCCCATTTTATCACCTCCTACCCAACAACATTGCAATTTTTTTCCCTAATCACCATTTCCTCCAATCAACATGTTTTGATCCACACTTCACTGGTGATATTTCTCAGCTGGCTATGAGATAAGCAGAGCGTGCATTGCTGTGCCAGAACCAATTAAGGTCTGACCTAGCGCTGTTCAGGAAGTCTCCCCGCTGTTGGCTTTTGGTCATTAAGCCCCTACAGGAGTGGCTGCTTAACTGTAATCCGCACCCGCTGGAACAACAGGCGTACCGTGGAGCAGAGGTGGGCAGAGTAGCCAAAAATTTAACTCAAGTAAGAGTAACGTTACTTCAGAATAATAGTACCAAGTAGTGGTCCATGAATGTAAGAGTGGGAAAAGTACTGATCAAGTAAGAGTAACTGTTGGGACGTCTGATTTATAATTTGACGTTAATGTAATTGGAAAGACAAGACATGGATGAATGAGCAAATCTGGTCATTTCAAAGGATAGACACAAACATTTTCAAAACTACATCATATCTGAAGGAGCGCTGCAAGAAACACAAATGTTCAAATCATTTCATATTGTCAACGTAAAGCTTTTGTCACTTGACTTACTCACAGTGGGAAGAGGAACCCAAACTGGAGCTCAAAAGTAAGAGTACTGCTATTTCATTAAAAAAATATTACTCCAGGAAGGGTAAAAGTATGCTGCAAGAAAAGTACTCTGAAACATAAATGTAACTGAGTAAATGTAACTGCGTACTACCCACCTCAGCTGTGGAGCGTGCAGAAAAACTGAAAACAAGTCGGCTCAAGCTGCTAGTCATGTGTCGGGCAAGGCTTCCTCGTTGATGGACAGGGAACATTGCTCATACCTCAAAGCTAGACACCTATCATCTGAATTTTTTGACAACTCAAATATTTTCGAAACATCTGCTCGGAAAATAGTTAATCCGCCGTGCCCTGGATGATGCGGCGAACTTTCTGTAACCCCTTGGAAAACATCCGTGACTGTGCAGTGACCTGTGTGTTTGTTGTTGTATGTGTCTGTTCCAAATATGGTGGCAAGCTGGCAAGAGAGATACTTGAAATGCATTAGGTACATTTACTATATTTAACTTGAGGCAAAAAACAATAAAATAAAATGCAAAATTTTAATCAAAGCATATGTTTTAGCAGTTTTCTTCATCATTTCCACTTTTCTGTTGAATGCAATTATCTTCATTATCCAACTGGAGATGCTATTACTTTGCCTGGAAAGCTACACAGTATATCAGCTTTTTGGAGCTTCTAATGTTGTTCCCTCATCAAAAGCACAGGAATTTCTCATAAATATACAAAAGCATGACACAAAACAATATACTACAACTTCACAAACCTGACGCAATGTGCAAAAGTTACATTAGTGGGATGCACACTGACTGTATTATGACTTTGTGAAGGGAGCGGGGGACCCAGACCTTATTAAACACTTATTAAAGATACTATGAGCAGGGTAACGTCTCCGCAGATCTGACCTGAGATAAATTAAGTTTAAAGCATTACTGTGGCAAAGCTTCCACATGAAAAGTTACACAGTGCACCTTTAAAGAGAACGACTAAAAATGAATCTTATGTAAACTCCATTGTAGTTTATTTTCTCCTGCCAGTGTCTAATCATCAAAGTTGCAATAGGTTTTAATGCTTTCAATAAATATATGAATGAATGAATGTATGGATGAATTTGTTCAAGCAATAACCTGAGCAACTCAAGTCTTTCAAATAAGTGCTCTCTCTCTCTCTCCCCTCTTTCTTCATGCTCTTTCAGTGATGTACCTTAACCCTCCCCTCCAATCCAGCAGCAGTAAAAAATGTCTACCTTATAAATTCATTGCATTTTTAGACAATTATAGTTAATAATTATAGTTTCTGCAACATTAACCTGTGGTCTGGTAATACTACTGACATAGATCAAGACCACAAAAAATATTTCAAATAAGTATCTAGTTTTAGTATCAATTAGTTTCTGGGTATCAATACTTTTGACAACCCCAATTGGCACCTAACAAAACGCAAGTGCCAAGTTTAGTCCCATGTATTCACACAGTATTCATTACATTCAGGTATTTTCTAAATATTAAGATGCACTTTGTTTTACTATTTGTTTGGTCCAGATAGTAGCTAACCTCACTGTATTAACTGTCAACATTGTATCGTCAATGGGATTAAAAAGACCTGCTATTCACAGGAATACTAGTTAATAATAGTTTCAATAATAGTTAACACAGAATTGACCTGCTGTGGCCTTGTAATGAACCACAATACATTTCTACGTAAACGAAAGATTAGTTTCTATGAGAACATAAGGCTGATGCTGATTGTGGAAGATTAGGAGAGGGCAAACAAAGACGGCTTTCTTCCACCTTTTTTATTGAAATCCATAAGTAACAGACGCAATCTCTGTAAGCAAGTTTTCTGTAAGCTAACTCGCTATTCATAAGCTGTTACTTGACCTGTGTTTCAGTCGCTGATTTTGGGCTTATTTCCCACAGTGCCTCAGGAAAGTAGTCTTGTTTTGCTGTGATGATCCTGGTCAGTGGGGTCCGATTAGGAATGTCAGGAATGGTAGCATTGCTATACATGTGCATCACATGGGACAGGACAGGCAATAACTGAGACACTGATGGATGCACCAATGTCAGTATTAAAGAGTGATGATGCTTAAAACGTCTGTCCACCACTATCACCAACAGGAGACGGTCACACGTGTGCGATACCTACAGTATATCACTTATGTGTGGGATTTTGGGGACTCTTCTAGATTACATTACAGTATGTACCACGTTGCATGCAGTGTATTTCAATCATTTGTAAGAAGAAAATGTAGAATCTAGTTTATTTCATGGAATATGTCACCTGCCATTAGATTTGAGTGTGCCGTATTTGGTTGTATTTTCTTTCAGGAGTCAGTGAGAGTAAAATAAATCTGGATAAAGGTGTGTATTGTTCCCAGGAGCTTTGATGGCCACTATAATCTTATCTGACTGGTGTGAGTTAGTTTCCCAAAGCGTAAAGGTGTGTTGCATTATGTGCACTTATTTGTTGTGGTGCATGTATAGCAGAGCTCTGATATGATTGTGCTGCTGCATGTGGTGACTGTATATTCATTGTATAGTGTGGTATCAGGTGTCTGTCAGTGCTGTCCGCACTATGTGTGTGCAGAGCGTCCAGCCTGTGCATGTGAATCTGATCTGTTTGATGTCTGACAGAGGATGTGTTCTGGAGCCAGTGTCACCTCAGCGTGGCCTTTGCCGCAGCACTAGCACGCAATCCTCTGTCAACCGCTGTCAGGGCGCTGCAGGTGCTCTGAGAGCCGGCGTTCCCACACTGAAGGGCACTGGGGGGCATGGACACCTTAGCTGCCTATTCAGCCTACACACTGCGCAGGGCGGGCATGCCGACCAGGCCCCTCCCCTCTCAATAGCACGAGGCCGCTCCTCTCCCCGGGAGCCCAACAATGGGCACAGCTATCACTGCCTAGTTACACAAACCAGGGCGGGGACCCGCCAAGTGCTCATAAAAGACGCTGTCACTTTGACACTGGCAATCAGAGAGCTCGCCATTATGAAAAGCATACAGAGAAAAATAGGGCTTTTCTCTCAATCGCTCCCGTTTCCTGCTCACTTTTCGATTGTAAATCCCTCCCCTCCTTTGTCCCAGCTCACCTGTGTGTGATGTGACAGGTGAGTCCTCTTCACGAGCTGTCAGCTCCACACGGCTGCTCTTCAGAGTCATGTCATGTCACTGTACAACACCAGGCCCTCGTGGGTGCTCTAAAATGCTTAGACTCCACTGACACATAACAATTTACATAAAGATGGGTCAGAAAAATAAGTCAAGAAAGCATACATTTAAAGAAATCAACACATTAAAAAATTGTTTTTCATGTATTCATGCCATGTGACACACTTTTAATGTGTTGTGTCAATATCACTCATCCTTTCACTTCATAATCTTTCTGACTTTATGTTTATGTTAAACTTTTTGATGTAAGATACAATGTAAGCAATATAATTTTCCCATTAAGGTTCAGATGTTTTTTTTTTTGTGTGCATCAAAACAATATTTTCCCTAATAATTCCAAACTATTTGCACTGCTGCACTTTAGCAAGTAATTCTCAGAAGAAATAACTCAAATTAAACTACTTAACTTCTTAATGGGTTTAAATCAGTGTTTTTATTTCCACTTCAGTGTTGGTAGTGCGGACAACCATAAAGAAGCCATTCATTGCTTTTAACTCATGCATGTCAATACGCAGCAGATGAAAGTATGTCAGGTATTGTACAATGCTTCTATACACTATAATAGCCGGATAATGTGATGATGTGATCTTGTGGAGTTGCATTATGTTCGGGCTTTTGTTGCTGACAAAGTACAGCCTGTGCAGTCTCCAATGCACCAGGCATGGATTAACTTTTCCTTCGTTTGATTGGCTAGGGTGAAGAAGTACTTGAATTAAACTATTTTTTCACAACAAATATTTTTGCCTTTACTCGGTGCCAAGCTGGATGCCCATTGGACGCTGAACCTTGATTTTTTTTTTTTTTTCTCGGCAGCAGGACTCAGAGAAAGACAAAACGTGACTCTGCATTTGACATGCCTATTAGGAAGTGTTTTATTGTACTTTTTTGCTACAAGGCAGGAGTAAAACATTTTGAATTTGAACTTCAAGAGTCTAAATTAGCATAAGCAAAATTATTTGAGCAACATCAAAAAAGTTAAAGTGGTTGTTCCTGATTTTTTCCATGAAGTTGAGAACATTTTTACCCTAGCATATATAAGTAGCTTATAGGCAAGTAATGAGGCCACTGTGTGTTGTCTACATATACTTATATTTTCTTAGAATGAGGACGTGCACTGTTAGCATGTTAGTTATTAGCATGCAAGGTGCTTTTAGCTCCACTCTTCCTCTGAAAGTTGCGCTTATAAACTAATCTCAGTGAATAGTTAGGATAAGAATGTGAGGAATAACTGTTGACCGCTGCAAACCACTTCAAATTGACAAGTTGAATTTACCAATTTTTTCACGACAAATGTTTTTGCCTTTACTCATTTCCAGGCAGATGCCCATTGGACCCTGAACCTTGAATTTTTTCCTTGGCAGCAGAACTTAGAGAAAAACAAAACGTGATTTTAGATTTGCCAAGCCTATTAGGAATTTGGAATTATAATTCTTATTTGTTTATTCCATTGTGAAGCGCCGGGGGGAGGGCTAAATCCCCAAAACATTTTTATACGCATTAGCAATCGCGCATAAAATATTGGCTCAAGAAATAGCAAGATTTAAAAGATTGTGGAAATTTGTCATGCATTGATTCACATTCTCCCACTTGTTAAATCAGTGATCATAAATGTGTTTCATTGTTGCTAGGCTATTTCTATAGAGAGGTTGCACTTTGAGAGCAAAAGCACCAACCTCCATGGTTTACATTGACATTAGCATTAGCCTGTAGGTTTTCCAGACAGCCCAAAGGAAAGCTGAGATGGAATTTAAAATCTCTAAACAAACTTTCAACTAACGTGAAACTAGCAATATCAATGCACATGTGGTCAAGCTAACTTTTTTACTTTTTATCTTTTTTTACTCAGAATCTCTATGAAATTAAGCAATTGTGTTTAGCCCTAGCACATATAAACAGCTCTTAGGGTAGAACTTAGGCCACTGCGTGCATCTGATTACAAAGTATTATACTGCCTTAGCATGCTAGTTTTAGTTTTTAGCTTTACCATGATGAAATTCTCTGTTCGGCCTCTGAAAGTTAAAAAAGGCACGTATAAACAAATCGCGGTGAATCATTTGGAAGTTTTGAACCACTTAAAATGGACTAGTTATCGGATTCACGTTTTTAACACTGTAAAAACCTGGTTTCATTTAACTAAACGAATGTGTCCTCAAAAGTTCTGACATGTCATATGAAGCTAGAGCTATTACCGACACAATTTCAGCTCACCTTGTACCTTTTTAACACATGAACGCACTTATCTTCTAAAGTATTAGACGGGAGCGCAGACATTATGAATTTTGATTTGTCAGACTCCAGCAAATCATTTCGCTCAAAGCCATAGTCCTTGCCTTACCTTGTCGGTCGTGAGCCAGAAACAGCTTGTTGAATCTTCAGGAATGTTTGTCAGTGCACACTTCAAACTGTCTCATCCAAGTCAGACATCATAATAGTGTCTCGCCAGGACCCTCTTACATATGAGTTTAGCAGAGACGAGACGCCGGAGCCTGAGGACAACGCTGCGATTCGTCGTGGAGGAAACAGTTAAGTGTGACGAACGAATAAAAACAATGCACATTTTTCTACCGTTGGAACAGATAGACAAGAGAATAGACAGTCAAAATAAAAGAAAGAAAAAAATGAAAAATCAAAGTGCCACGTGCTGTGTTATTGCATTGTCATTTCTCCAAACATCCAGTGTGATTTTGGCAAAAGAACTGACATAAGGGGTGTTATTACAATTTCAAACTTTTATTTTATACAACGAAGAGGGCTCGATCATAGACTGTATATATAAATGGACATAGCTAATCCACTAGCTGTCACGCTCCAAATAGGAAGTGAGCATGGGCGCACTTCCAGCTCAATCGATTCGGGCTCCAATTCACTTTACATTAGAAAATTGTGGCCTCTCTCTCTGTAACTGCTGCTGTCAGGCTCGACATTTGGTCTTAAAATGTACATATTTACCCGCTCTGCATGAGCCAGGTATTTTTATTTTACTTTTGTGTCTGTAAATCAAGATATGAACATTAATAAGAAACAAATCAGCTGCCTTCTTTCCCCAAGGTCATTCCCATTAGCTTTAGCAACAGGTTTGATTGACAACGTTGCTAAGCGCCCGCTCCCTGCTAAACCAGCGGTGCAGGTGGGAAGGGGCATTACCTTCAGCAGCTTCTCTCCGGATTGGGTCTTTGGTTGCTATGATACTTGTGGTCGGAATTTTAAATATGGAACTTTGCTCCAAATTTTCCACTATAACTGTTCTTGCCTCGATAAGATTTGTTTGCCTGGAGCCGAATGCTGTGGGTGACGTCACACTGTCTTAGTCAGCGTAATCTAACATTCAATACGTTGTTGATTAATATAATTTTTTTAATACAAAATAATAGCTCAGTAAAAGTAATATTTCACTTTGGTCTACCCTGGTCTTGACCCTACAATTTTGTCTAATAATTGTTCAATTTCCAAACGTCCTTTTGTGTCAAAGATTTTAGAGAAAAGCTTCATTACAAAGCTTTCTTAGATGCAAATGGAACTTTAGACACGAAGCATGTCACAGCACTGACTCTGCACTTTTAAAGGTTTGTAATGACTGATGCTGATGACTCTGCCATTTTAGTGCTTTTAGACCTGACTGCTGCTTTCAACACGGTCAACCACGTAACTCTTTTAAAATGTCGTGCAGACTGTGTGGGTGTCAGGGGGACCGCCCTGGGCCGGTTTAGGTCGCACCTGTCTGGGCGGCCATTCAATGTAAGGCTGGGGGACTCCACCTCTGCACGGTGAACTTTCCCAGGGTTCAATGCTTGGCAAGACATTTAAAATACATGGCTTTTCACATCATGCGTTGTAAATTGATTTATTGTTTTTATTTACAATTGACTGTCTTATATTGTTGCTAATAAAATGTGCTATGTAAATAAAGTGGATAGAGTAACGTTATTTCTGATACAGATAATGGTTATTGTAAGACTATTCAGGAAAGATACAATATTGTCTAAACAGATTTTTTTGGGATCAAAACTGTGTAGTTTAAATGAGTAGCTGAATTTTAATATCAGTTTGTAGCATCAATGGGTATGAATGTTATTGAAAACCTTATCAGAATCAGAATCGTTTTATTGCCATCATTTGTGAGCACAGTTCACAAACTAGGAACTTACTTTGGTGATAAAGTGCAACATAAAACACACTGAATAAATACAAATACAAATAAGGGCATGCACAAAGTTAAAAAAAGATATGCTTAAAAAACAATAAAATAAAAGGTAGAAAATATATACAACAGCAGCATCAGAACAACAGTGCAAACATGACTTATTAAAGTGACCGGTGTTATTAAGTGTCCAGTTTTGTGCAGATATTATAAAGTGTTCATGAGACAAACGGCAGAGGGGAAGAAACTGTTCTTATGATGAGAGGTTCTGGTCCCAATGGACCGTAGCCTCCTGCCAGAGGGAAGTGGCTAGTGAATAGTCCATGTCCAGGGTGAGAGGTGTCAGCTGCTATACGGCCTGCTCGCCTCCGAGTCCTGGAGACGTACAGGTCCTGTAGAGATGGAAGGCTGCAGCCAATCACCTTCTCAGCAGAGGCACAGTGCGCTGCAGTCTCTGTTTGTCCCTGGCAGTGGCCCCAGCGAACCACACAGTGATGGAGGAGGTGGGGATGGATTCAATGATGGCCATGTAAAACTGCACCATCATCTGGACTGGCAGCTTGCGTTTCCTCAACTGCCGCAGGTGGAACATCCTCTGCTGGGCTCTCTTGATGAGGGAGCTGATGGTTGGCTCCCACTTGAGATCCTGGGTGATGCAGGTGCCCAGGAAGCAGAAAGAGTCCACAGTGGTGATGGGGGAGTCCGTCAGGGTGAGGGGAGGCAGGGGGGCTGTGACTTTCCTGAAGTCCACAATCATCTCCACTGTCTTCTGGGCGTTAAGCTCCAGGTTCTTGCTACTGCACCAGGACACCAGCCGGTCCACCTCCCTCCTGTAGGCAGACTCATCGCCGTCCGAGATGAGTCTAATGAGGGTGGTGTCATCCGCAAACTTAACCAGTTTGACAGAGTCGTGGCTGGAGGTGCAGCAGTTGGTGTACAGGGAGAAGAGCAGGGGAGAAAGTACACAGCCCTGTGGAGAGCCTGCGCTGATAGTCCGAGTGTCCGAGACATTCTTCCCCAGCTGTACGCGCTGTCTCCTGTCCGTGCTGTCTCCTGTCCGTCAGGAAGTCAGTGATCCACCTGCAGGTGGAGTCAGGCACGTTGAGCTGAGTGAGCTTGTCCTGGAGCAGAGCAGGGAGGATGGTGTTGGACGCAGAGCTGAAGTCCACAAACAGGATCCTGGCGTAGGTTCCCGGGGAGTCCAGATGCTGGAGGATGAAGTGAAGGGCCATTCATGGCGTTGTCCACAGACTGATTGGCTCTGTAGGCAAACTGCAGAGGGTCCAGGAGGGGGGAGGCGAAGGACTTGAGGTGGTGCAGGACCAGACGCTCAAATGACTTCATGACTACAGACGTCAGCGCCACAGGTCTGTAATCATTAAGTCCAGTGACCCTGGGCTTCTTGGGGACGGGGACGATGGTGGACAGCTTGAAGCAGGCTGGGACGTGACATGACTCCAGGGAGGTGTTAAAAATGTCCATGAAGACAGGAGCCAGTTCCTCAGCACAGTGTCTAAGGGTGGAAGGAGAGACACCGTCTGGTCCCGTGACCTTATGGGGATTCTGCTTCCTGAAAAGTTTAGTCATGTCCTGCTTCAAAACTGTGAGGGCAGTGGGGGAGGAGGGGGGGTCCAAGGTGGGTTTGAAGGTAATGTCCATGATGGTGAGGGAGGAGGGGGAGGGGTGTGAAACTTCAAACCTCGCATAAAAGCTGTTTAACTTTTCTGCTAGTTGTTTGTTGTCCACGGCGGGAGGGGCTTTGGGCCTGTAGTTGGTGATTTGCCTAAGCCCTCTCCAGACAGAAGCAGAGTGGAGAAATGCTGCTCCAGACGTGTATTGTACTTTGCTTTAGCCTTCTCCACCTCTTTGCTAAACGCATACTTGCAACGCCTGTAGCCTTCACAATCTTCTGTAACCCATCTCCTTTTCCCTCCTCAGATGTCTCAGTCTGGGTGTGAACCAGGGTTTGTCGTTGTTAAAATCACCCTGGTGCATGATGGATCGATGCTGTCCTCACAGAACTGAATGTATGTCGTCACAGTGTCTGTGTACTCATCCAAACTGTCTGTGGCCTTGAACACATCCCAGTCTGTAGTGTCCAAACATGTGCGAAGCTCCTCCACAGCCTCACTGGTCCACTTCTTAGAAGTCCTCACAGCAGGTTTGGAGAGTTTCAGCCGTTGTTTGTAAGCAGGGATGAGGTGAGCCATGACGTGATCAGAGCAGCGCGGGACACGGCTCTGTAGGCTCCACTGACCGTTGTGTAACAATGATCCAGCGTCTTCTGCTCTCTCGTCGGGCAATTAATAAACTGTTTGTATTTGGGCAGTTCCTGGCTCAGATTTCCCTTATTGAAATCCCCCAAGATGATCAGTAAAGAGTCCGGGAAGGTTCGCTCCACATTCAGAATCTGCTCCGCGAGCACACGCTGGGCCTCGTGCATGTCCGCGCACGGAGGGATGTAAACAGCGGCCAGAATGAATAAAGTGAACTCACGTGGAGAATAGAAAGGCCTACAATTAATGAACAGATATTCCACGGCGGGAGAGCAGTGTTGGGAGATCAGTCACATCCGTACACCAGGCGTTGTTGATGTAGAAACAGACACCTCCACCTTTCGTCTTTCCCCCAGAGAGTCCCCGTTGTCTGTCCGCACGGAGGAGCTGGAATCCCTCCAGATGAAGAGCACAGTCTGGTATACGCTCGTTGAGCCATGTCTCCGTGAAGCATAAGACACAAGAGGAAGAAAAGTCCTTGTTTCTCCTCATCAGCAGCGCCAGTTTGTCTGTCTTGTTGCTGAGGGAGTGAACGTTAGAGAGGAAAATCCCAGGTAAGGGCGTGCGAGCGCCACGTCTCCGAAGGTGTACCAAGGCCCCTGCCCGCTTTCCTTGTCTTTGGTGTCTCACTCTTTTGGCCAAAGAGTGAACAAAATCTACTGCAGGTACTAAAAAGACTGGCAGTAGGTCAACAGGAGTGGTAGTTCTGATAGATAAGAGCTCTTCACGGGTGTAATCCGGCATTAAAAAGATGCAAGGCCCATTTTATAAGTTGACTCTAACTGATCTAGCTCACTTCACTCAATAGTTTAATCAAATTTAAAGATACCAGTCAAGATTATCCTTTAAAACTATTAAACATTATATTTTCCATTTTACACAATCTTTTAAACCTGTTTGCAAACTTACCTTCAAGAGTCCATACAACAGATTCAGTAAATATACATAATTATATTTATTTGAGCAATGTCAACAACACATGATCAAGTTAACTCGTTTATTTAAAGAGGGGATATTATACAAAATTGAGTTTTCTGAGCTAGCAATTCCCTCATCAGTAGTAGTTTTAGACGCCATCCACGCTCCCACAAGACTATATCCATAAATATACAAATACATGATATAAAACAATACACTACAGCTTCACAACCCTGATGCGATGTGCAGTAGTTTCATTAGCGGGATGCACTTTGATTGTGTTGTGATAGCGTTGTGAAGTTGGAGTGATTTTTTTACATCAAAAACAAAACAAAAACACCGGCTTTCGACAAATTTTTCATTTTCAAAGCAATAAACGGTAACATGGTGATCTATATATGTTACATTTTCACAATTAATGCCCTAAAGAAGTAAAATACCGTCCCTTTAACAAAATAATATCTGTCTTGAAGTGTACTACTTTAAAACTTTACGTAAAGCTAAAACTATTCAACGTAATCTTGTAGCCTACCTTTTAAACCTGTAAACAAACTTTTCCTAGAATCCGTAGAACGTATCCAATTGGCACGTATCGTTACCTACATTCAATCCCTTGGAACCATGTCTAATTAGCAGCTCCAGTGATAGATTTATGAGGACACGACTCACGCGTCTTGTTTTGGCAGCGTGTGGAAAAAGTCGTTTTAGTGCTAGCTTACGTATCTATTCATTATTTCATTGTATGTGCTAGCCACCAAGTCTCAGCCAAACCCGTGGGGAGACCGTAAAAAAGCTCTTCCAAAACAGCACCTTACTGTAACACACGTAGCCCTTTTGTCGCGTTAACTAGGGGGAAAATGTTCTGATGAATGCCTTGTATGTTGTCAGCAGTCCCCCGTGGCACTGTCATAAAAGTTACAAGTGTTTCCCCGTCGCCTGATTGCCGTGCTAATAAAGACATTGATTCATTTTACGCATTCTCTGGCTTGCGCACATTCCAGTGCTCCTGTTAGCGCCTCCGAACCTACAAGCTATCTGTCAACCCGGTGAGACAAGCACAATGTGTCGTTTGGTTCATTTAAACATATTAATCTCCTATGTGCCAGGACAGGCCTTCTCTTGCTATGTTCTGCTGGGGTATAGAGTTCAAGCTGGCTAAACATACATTAAGAGTCTCAAGAACCAAAGTTTGACAAAACAGCAATTTAGAATTGCACAAAAAACACACAAGTTTCTAAATCCCTAAATTGTTGTTGTGGGGATTTCGAAAACTTGCTGTCATAATGAGGTCGTAGAAGTCCAATCAAGTCCAGTGTTTATTCAGTGGTGGAAAAAATAGCCTGGCTGCAAACCGCAGTATACAGTAAGGCTTTTTTGAGTAGCTTATGTTATGTTGTGAATGTATGCTGCCAAAATATTGAGTTTCCAAAGCGGGGTATGTTGATGGTCATTGGGTCATTGTATAAGAGCCTGTATAAACAATACTTTTGTGTGTTCTTCATTCTTTTCTTTTTTTTAAGATTAACTGGAGATCAAACAAACACATTGTTCTTGCACGTAAGATAATGTAAGACAAAAGGATATTAGCATAACATAAAAAGCTGCAGTTTACAACAAGACATACAGTATTTAGATATGCCTAAGTAGTGGTTTGACTAGTTGTTACAGTTAAAAATGTTTGTTTATAGCAAAAGTACATGAGTACAGTAGTGCAGTGTTAGCAAACTTACCAAGCTAACATATTAAGATTTTTTTTTTTTTTTTAGGTCCAATTCCTTCCCCAAACAGTTTGAGTGCTCAGGTCTCTAGTTGTCTTCAGTACAATGTAGCACACTCAACATGCTAACCAAAAAATAGAATAACAATAGCATTAGTAGCTTTAGCTGTGTTTTAAACGTGGACATGAAATAAAAAATATATAATTGCTATAGATAAAATACAATAAAATGTAAAAAAAAACCAAAAAAACAACAGAGGCTAACCAGCTAAGGCCCATAATGTAGTCCTTTTCAGACAATTGTTTTCAAAATAACAAAATTTAAAAATGTAAGAAATGTTTTAATAACTTTAAATAGCCTCAGAAAATGAAGAGGAGGTTTTGTACTTTTATTTATTTTTTTCATATTCATGTTCACGTTGGCCCAATCATCAATGAGCCCTCAAATAAACAAACAATAATTTACATGAACTCAAGAAATAAACAACAATGGATGCATAAGTTTTCAATTTACTTGATTTTACAAAAAAACAGTGGATATTACAAAACACCGTGTCTTTCCTTAACCTTCACCAGATGTTCTGCCTAAGCCTGACCCCAGCCACCCTTCTGCGCTGTTACGGCCTCATTTCTCAAACACATTGGCTGTATACTAGACATTGCTATATTACTGTGGAAATGAGGATGTCTTCAAGACTCTGTAGACCTCTTATTTAACTAACCATCAAAGTGAAGAGCAGGGGAGCACCACAGGGGGCCATTTACGTGAATTTATGATTCTGATACATTCTGTACAAGGCCAAGAGGTCAGTGTTACAGAGTGGTTATAACAACAGAGCATTCTTGCAAACATACCTTTCATCAAATAATCTGTTTGGAAGAAAGTCTTTTTGTATTTGGGTAAAATATGTCTTGCTTCAGGCTAGATATATTAAACAACTCAGAGCAGTACGTTACACTATTTTAACGTAGCGACATGGAGTCTTGCGTTACTCTGCGGATTGTGTTAAGGGTAATGCGTTGTTGAATCCGCTTATACCGTGGTCCCACAAACTGGAAATAGTTCATTTTTAAATCTGACAATCGTTTAGCTTTCCATGGATGTTCAAGGCATAAGTTATTTCTGTTTTAGTTGAAGCTAATCCCTCCTAACAGTAATTAATTTGTTTACCTGTTTTCTTATAGGCAAGGCAAGTTTATTTGTATAGCACAATTCGTACACAAGGTAATTCAAAGTTATACCATTGCATAACTAACTGGTTAGCCTCTAACATTTTTTTTCCTTTTCGGGACCACACTGAGTGGCAGATTCTAAAGCAAAAAAGCATTTAAATGTAACTCAATGATTGTACCTGTTCATTCACCTCTGTGCCTTTTACCTTTTTTCACTTCTTTCCCCCTTAATTATTGAAACCAAAGAAGATTGCAAAAATGACGGCAGTACTTTCTTTGGTCCTGGATCATTCTTGAGTTGTCAGCTCCTCACCTGAGGCTGAAAGAACATCTCGACATCGAAGGATTTTCTTAGAAAATCGACTTTTACTGGAAAAGTTCTCACAGCCTCGTTTTCCTGAACTGATAATATGTTTGTGGGAACACGGTGATACTGTGAGAAAGTCACTGTTCACAGCATGAGCCTGTGAAAAACAAGAATGTTCTTCTTAGTCATTGACAAAATACTTTCACCTTTCACGTTCAGCTTTCATTTTCACCTTGGATCTCATTATGGTTTGATTTCTGTATTTCTAAATACTGTATGTATAGACATTTTTTAACATTAAAGGTCCACATCTTTAAAAATGTTGTACCTTATTTTTACTGTCTCATAAAACTATTTGCAATGGTCCAAAGTTATTCTCCACTTCCATAACACATTCATAGTAAGTATGGTTCATGAATAATAAAAAATGCTTTAGAATTTGACTCAGACAGTGCACAATGGTTTTATTTTGAGAGCTGCTTTTACAAAATATCTGTATCAGAGAAAAAAATTCAGTCCCTTTAAATCTAAATTCACAAATAATGCAATTGTGCTCAGTCTTTTCATGTGAAAGCTAAACTTGTACAAACTCAAAAATGAACAACTTTATCAAATATATTTCATTTTTATCCCCAAAACTGATGACTATAGCCAAAACGATCCTGCGTTTTCTATTTGTTTTAATGGTTTCATGTTTTTCACTTCACTCTGTGGTCGGTAATGCGTCATAGTGGCCATGTCATCTAAAAAAATATAGTGAAATATCTTCCTTGGTGCTTGGAAAATGAGAGGTTATTTTTCGGTTTCACGTCAGGAAACCATCAAAACGTATTTAAGCCCATTATCTTAATAACATCACAGCTCTGTATTTTAAGGTACAAATTACGTAGCGTCGACTTAAGTACATTCATAAAGCAAATTGAAAATTAAAAGCTAGAATAGGGCCCAATTAGACGTTTGCAGGGCTAAAAGCAGCTCTCCCGTGTCACGCGTCTATGAGAAAACCACATCTCCATCGGTGTCCTCTGTCATTCTCAGATCACAGCCAATTCAAGATGCAATTACAAACTGACAGACGTGGGAAGTACTCGGTTACATTTACTCAGTTACACTTACTTGAGTAACTTTTTAATGAAATTTTACTTTTCTTTTTCAGTATACTTTTACTTCTGGCAGTACTTGAGTAAAAGTTTTGGCTCCTCTTCCCACTGTGAGTAAGTCTACGAGTGACAAAAGCTTTGTTTCTGTAAATTGCAGTTTCTTCAGATATTATTTTGTTTTTCTCGTTTTTGCGTTTATCCTTTAAAAAAACAGGTACTCTTCAAGTTACTCTTAGTTGATTAGTACTTTTTCCAAATACATTTTTGCTTTTACTTGAGTAATTTCATGGACCACTGCTTTGTACGTCAACTTGAGTAATATTATTTTGAAATAACATTACTTTTACTTGAGTACAGTTTTTGGCTACTCTACCCACCTCTGCAAACTAATTACAGAATACCCCCTCCTGGTTTGTTCTCCTCCTCCTCCCTACCAACCTTTTCCGTAATCTCGCCCAATCCTCCCCTACAGCTACAGTAACTCCTTCAATTACGTGCTCCTGTTTTTTTTTTTGTTTGACAAGAGCAGAGTGGGGACTTGACAGGAGGGCAGTTTTTTTTTAAGGGATTTCAAATTGTGTGCCTGTGTTGATGGAGATAATATAGGTGCCTAGTGGAGCGTGACCCTTCACAAAAGACCTATTGCTTACTCTGGGTAAATTATTGAGCATGTGCAAACGTCATTTAGGCCCACAGAGGACGTAAACACTTTTATATCATGTCTTCAAAGGGGTTTATTGTGGAAAATAGAACTGTTGATCTAGGCCAGTGTTTCTCAAACTCTGGGAGGGGCCTTCCTTAGGGTCTTCTTCAGTTTTAGTATTTATATGTTTTTATGTACATTTCCACACTGTTTTAACACTGTATCAACTGTATCATTAAAAACATAAATAAAAATGGCAGTGTTTCCTATCTCGCCCTACAGCAAGAAGATTACACATTCCATGCCCAGGCCTTTCTTGCGTAGTTTGCAAGTTTCTTCGTGTCTGGTTTGGATGCACAATATTTAGGTCGTCCTGACCAAGACTAGCTCAAGGTCTGGAGATGGCTCCCCGGACACTAACCTTGCGCAGCAAGATGGATTCTCATGATATTTGTGAGTTTACAAACTCACGAGAATCCATCTTGACATACTCAGCAGGACTGAGGTTTGTGCGGAAGTCAAAGGCGAATATTTTGTTAGTGAAAAATGTGCAGTTTTGTGCTTTGTGTATTTGTGGACAGGGAAGATGCCTGTGCTTCTCTCTCAACTGGATGTGACAAGTTTTTTCTTTTTTTTTGGTTAGTTCTGCTGTTGTAATGCTTTGACCAAAGAGGTTCAAATATTAGTCATAATGGTACACATTTTCCCGTTTGCTTTCAGCAAGAGCCATCCCAGACTGATAATGTGTGCAACTAATTTCAGATGAGTCTGGCGTGAGCCTGGTTACTCAGACACTGTGGCACCCACAGGTTGACAGGTTGCCCCAGCTACACTGAAGGATGGGTCAAATGCAGATTACACATTTCCTGGACAAGTCTACCTTAACCTCAATTTGCATGTTTTTTATGGTATTATTGAAGATCCTGTAGCCTCCCCAATTTTAAACCATGAATGAATAACATGTTTCAGAATGAATAGCTGGTTCCGCCCACTTAGACTCACTGATATTGAACCATGTAAGAGGAGCAATTGTTTCCATCTGGCTCTCATCCAACAATGGCTTTGACTGAATAAACTTCTCTTGCACTTCTTTTCTTTGCTTCTCATCAACAAAATGCTTTTTAAAGTGAAAAGGCAATATCATTTAGTTTTATTGTTTTTGGCAAACAGCATTTCTCAATATCCACATGGAGTAAAACATGGAACTTGAATACAAGTCATTTAATTTTCCAGTAAAATAATTATTTCATTGTACAGTTTAAATTATGTACAGTGAAAGGACAATACATGAACCAGTTTAATTCTCATGGGTCTTCTCTTGTAAACCAAAGCCACTCTTAACTTTTTCCCATGGGACTGTGAGGGGCATTGTTGACATGGAGATCTGCTGTAGACGTCCTTGGCACAATGTATACAGTTAGAAGCCACCTGCTCCATATCTACTTAAACGACATATTCTCATGTAAATGGCTCATACGGAGATAAAAGTTTGCAAATATATGACTGGGGGATGCAGAGGTTGCCGAGTGGGAGCAGACACTTTTCCATAGCCTTGTGCGTCACTGTGGTAGATTAGAGCGAGGCGGAGGGAAATATTAGAACTCCAACTGCAAATGGAGCGTAAAGGAAACACATTCACATGCGTAGGGAAACTGCAAATAGATTTATAATAATCGCATGCATTTAGACATATCATGGAGAGGAATTAACTGCAGAGCTAGTATACTTAATATATAAAACATCGCAGAGAGGATATTTTTGTTCATGGCAAAAAAAAAAAATCTGCCTTAAAGAAGCACTATATGACTTTTCTAATGGAGGGTCAACCAGGTGCTTGTCTCCATTGAGATCTTTGCCAGGTTTTGTCAAGAGTGTGGCACAGTATGACATTAAACTCATCTATATCATCAAGTTATAGGTCAGTTCTGTGGAGAGGCAGCCCCATAGTAAGAGGTTATAGTCCACCTTTCAATAAAAACCTCTGTCTGTTCTCATTAACTTTGAGCCATTTCCCAAGCGCTAAACACTTGGGTCTAAAATACATAGCTGCAGAGATGTTAACAAAATAAATCCAATCAAACATTTATCGTAAAAGTCGTTTTTGATTGTAGTGTTTTAATAAGCATGTCTTGAAAAGTGGACAACCAGAACAGCCACCAATTACAACCAGCAACAACAACATTCCAGATTGGATGCAGTGTTGTCATGTACAGATGTATCCCTCTATCGACCTCTGATTAGCGCCGTTGACCTTTGACCCTTTGGCTGCAGTTGCCCCTAAACCATACATGTCTGCACCTCCTCGCTGGGCCCTGCTGTTGCTCAAGTCCAAAAAAAGCTAGCTCGAAGAAGACCTTTGCACAGGGAAGTCAGATGTCCAACCTGCTCAATAAATTTCCGGGGGATGGTGGTTTGGGGAGGGGGCTCCTTGCTGAGTTGACCTAAATGACCCCACTGACCCTTAGGCCTATTTCTCTTTAATAAGTGCAACCCTCCCCAGTGGTAACAGAATGGTCAAACATTATGTCAAGGGTAATTAAAGTCCAAGTGCCCCTGACCCTGATATAATCCCCTTTTGAAAGGATCTCCAACTGTTTGCTGTGATTAAGCTCTCGGGGAGGATCGGTGGTCGCTCCAAAAAAACGTCTTTTATTGTAGCTTTTTATCACCATATTAAGTGTCCCTGTAGCTTCAGAAGATGTCCACAGATCTCAAAGACAACACGTCGGCGCGTTTGAGATGTCATTGAACATTAAAAGAGCAAATGGCCGCCCGCTTACAGACTTCGGAAGCCATAAAGGAGTCCCCAGGGTCAAGAAGTTCCTTTAAAGGAGGCTATAAGCTAACAACTGGGAATAACAGGGAACATAGTAAACGCAGAATGGAAGTGTGTTTATGAGTAACCCATCACTCAAGCATTGTTGTGTTCAGTTGGTTGGCGGTAGTGCTTAAGGTAATGCTAGTAATGCTAATCGGAAAGGTCTATAGGTCAGAGTCATCTTTAAACGTGACCCCCTTTGAGTTCATTCACAATTAGATTTATGCTTTGGACATAGGCTATTCTTTTTGGAACCAAAAGTGGGAATCTCTCCAAATATAAAGTGAAAAAATAGGAAATAAAAGGATTTAATACGGTTATGTTTTCAAACTGACAAAATGTTCAAAATAAAAGTAATAAAGTGTTGTTCCTTTGTCTATAATCTTCAACAGTATGGCATAAAACTTCATGGAGAATGTTCAAACGTATGGTTTAACGTTGTATTTACATGAAAACGTGCAGATGCCACCTCCAGAAGGTTACACAGTGCTGCTTTAACATTGCCTCGCTGTATATGGCTACCACATGTACATAAATTATTTAAACTAATGCATACAGCCCACAGACAATTTTATGCAACCGTACTACCCCAAACTTCAATGCACGTTAAAACTTCTCACCCTATAAAACTACGTAAAAAAAATAAACCAAAAGACATGGGAAGACACGAAGCGCTCTCTGCCAAAGTCAAGGCTGAGTCGGGCATCATCCATCAACGCGGCTCAAACTCTTAACACTGACCACATTTAAGCTTCTGTAGACCCCCGTACTGCACGCAATACCCCACTTCCACCACACACCCCCCCTCCTTGGACTCCCCCTCCCCTCAATCTCCGGTCACACAAACACTGACCACACGCACACCCCGCCAACCCCCCCGAAATGACAGACTGCCCTTGCCGTGTCCGCTAACGGTCAGTCTAATGCACTGGAGGTCATCGGGATTAGCGGGGTGGGGGTATGGGGGAGTCATCTTCACAAGAGCGGAGCAGTTTTAATATGGGAGTGTACAAAGAGGTCAGTGTCCGAAGGCGGTACGTGATGATGGGGCTTTAGTTGCCAAGTTGGCTTCTTTATAAGGAATATGGGGTTCTTTTTATTGGAAAGTCGTTTGTGTGTTTTGGGGCTTGGCACTTTCATGTCATAAAATAGCTTTTTTAAACAAATTTTTCAAGTCTGTTTCACATTAATAGACTCATATATATATATAGTCTAAAGTAATGACTGAAATACAAGATGTTAATAGTTTAAAGCCGTTATTGATATGCTAATATGCTAATGAAAATATTACAACTCACATGGTCACACACACAGCGCTTAACCCGACGAGGAGCTTCGTTTTATAAGGCTCGAGTCGCTCGTTTCTCTCTGAATATCTGGCAGCACTGACTGGGACAACCTCACCACCATCACCACCCCACCCCCCACCCATCCTATCCCATCTTGAACCCCCCCTCCCGATGGCCCGAGACCCCATTTCCCATTGCGCCCATACCCCCCGGGCTTTGGATTGGGAGAGCAGCGCAAGTCATGCAGAACTCACGAGAAGTACATGCTGAGGGTGAGCTCATCGGATTAGGGCTCGATGCAGAGACTCATGTGCCTCCACTCGACACATTCAGAAATAACAGAAGGAGAGGAGAGGTCAAGCAGACGTGGAGGGTTGAAATACTGTGCACAGCGTGGTAGAGACACAATAGACTGTGGTGAAAAGAGACGTATAATGCAACATAAACTTTTACGAGCTTTTAAGCGTACCATACTTGTTTTCTGATTGTTTCATGCATGTTTGAGTAATCCCGTATTGTCCTGCATTTGAGGCGTGCTAAGACAATCTATTTTCACCTGTGTGATTATATGAAAATTAACACTAACTGCTATTCAGGACCCCAAGACTTACAAGGTGATTAAAACCGATGTTTTCTGTTCAGGAGTGGTTTAATACGGCAAAGTACACTGTAGTTGTGACAGGCAGTTTACAAGTAACCTGGAATCTTCCCTGCATTAAGAGAAAATCCGGCATAAGGCTCCGAGTTATACATGATGATAGGGTTTCAAAATGTCATGTAGGCGCTTTTCAAATATAAAAAAACATTAAATGACAATCCACTGCTTGCTACAGTAAAATGCCAGTATGAAGTGCCGGGCCTCTCAGTTTTGTAATTAGTCACATTTCTATTATTAGAGCAGGGATGTCCAAACTTTTCTCATTAAGGGCCACATATAAAAACACAGACAAAGGTGAGGGCCGATTGAGGGCCATAGTCTGTCACCAGTACAGTGAATACTTCAATCCGTGTTACTATTACAAGTTAAACTGAACCACTAGACCTTTATTCACACTTACATCCTCAGTGGGACACATTAAATATTTGATATGAGCTTGTTAAAGTAGATTTTCAGAAATGTACAGTAAAAAGTACTGTTTAAGGTAATATGGGCCAATTCACCTGGAAGCTTAAGGGCCAAGAAAAATTGGTCTGAGGTCTGCATCTGGCCCCCGGGCCACAGTTTGGACATGTCTATATTAGAGCAATATTGCCGTTTACAATGAACAAAATGTAAAATATATATATAAATACATTTGCTTTGTACATAACATAAGGGTACAAGAAGATTTGCTGAATTTAGAATGAGTTTTCAGAGTTTGCCAGGACTCGTAAGGAATAGAAATCAGAGCATTTGATGTACGGTAATGATGTGTGGGGTATGGGGAGTATTATCTCCAATAGATATGTCCTCTTCTATCTTTCCTTCTTAGCGTTAGATTACAGAGACAATACTTTAAAGTAAATACTTAAAATATGTTCTTATCAGCACAGTTTAACAAAAGAATATTCAAAGATAGGAGACAGGTTTTAATCCCAAAAACGTCAACTGTGAACCCATATCAAGTGCACTTTTATTTAAAAATGAACCAACAACAAAGGCACAACGGAGGGCTATTCCAGGTAACAATCCTCATTTGTGGAGCATAAATAGCCGTGTGCGATGAAATATCAAAAAGTGTATAACCCCGTAATCACAAGACTCGATATGGCACAGATGACAGATCAAAGATTACACCCTGTGCACTGAATTATCCTTCCTTGAATTACAGCAAATCGGGAGGTGCTCATGGTTGCTTTGTGCGATGCCCGAATGCCCCAACAATTTGACTCTTTGACGGGAGCACATTGCGGTGATGAATGGGGTGAGGCGCGAAGCTTTTGAAGTGATAAAACAAAGAAAAGTAGGCGATATGGGCCGGGTGCCAAGGTTTGTGGAACAGGGGGTGAAAGGGGGAGACGGGAGAGCACATGATCGCTAACGGGTGCATGCTTTGATCTGACGCCCAAACAAACGGACAGATACAAAGGCTAATCAACACCTCAGGCTACCAACCCAAATTTGCTCCTGTCAGTGTCTATAAATTACCTGCCATCACAGGGGAAAGACTTTTGCATAGCGCTGGGAGCATTAGTTTGACTATTTTGAAATGTTTTTATTGCTATTACAAAATGGTACTAAGAAAAGTCTATCTAATGCAGAGAAATGTGAATCACTTTGCTTGGTGATATACAGAGGGATCAGTCCGGACTCCACTCCCTCTGTTGCGCCTCCAGCCAGAACCAAACACAATTGTGCAATCAGATTTGTTTTTTCAGTGGCGCATGTGAAACAAAGGAGCTCATTGGTCACCCTCATTTTGAATAAAAAGACATTTCTCTCACCTTAGTGAGTACTTTGCTCATTGATTCTGCAGAAATGCTATGTTTTTCAGTATGTTTTTCAGCCATTTTTCCCTTTCTTTTTTCCCGTAAGCAGCTTTACTGTATTTGTTTTACTATGGCTGGATCATGTGTGTCGCTGATTGGCTAATCCACCTGTCAATTCACACCCATCTGAACTCGGGGGATCAGACTCATATATTTGTAAAGTATTGAAGTAGTGTGTATTCTGGATCCCAGGCAAGTCCTTTCACAATTTTTTTTCTCCAATTTTTTCATTCTTAAAATTAAAAGCTACAGAAGGTCTTTGACATAACACAGCACATAGCAATTTTACACCCATTTTACTAGTGGCAGTGCTTCTATTATAGAATAACAGATGCAGCATGTGGCCAAATCAAAAACATATGCTCACATTTCATATTAGTGCAGTGTCTTAATAACCACTTTACACGTACACGGGCCTCTTTATAGTAGTCAGTTTAACTTGCATTTTAAAGGTCCACAATGTAGCTTTTGTGGTGGAGTCCACTAGCTGCTTGTCTCTATGGAGATGCCATGAGTGAGGCAAGCACGTAATGCCAAGTGACCAAGTTAGATCTGTGCAGAGGCAAGTCCACTGACATTAAGAATGCATGTTTTTCAAGGTACTTAATACACATTCCCATCATTTCAACATAGAATACAGAGCACAGATGGAACAAAAGGGAGTGACCACAAATTGCACATTATTTATCTATTTACTTACATTGATAAAATAAAATTGGGCCTTTGTAGACTTCTGTTCCCCATCACGTTAGCCAATTTCCACCTGATCCACTTACGTTTCTTGTATTAGTTTTATGCTACAACCTTCCTCCGGTGCATTTTCAACAACTTGTACTGGGCAGAAACAACACCATTCTTTATCCAACCTGCTTCAGTCGTGGTGCCAAAGACGGAACCACAGCTATTGTTACCAGTGAACGCGGTGTTTGGGCCCTGGTCTATGGGTTTTGACCTTTGTTCTGCCCAGTGCTGGTTTTACATGTGGATAGTCTCCCAGGCAGCGCGGCTCCTGCCAAACCAGCGAATCCTTCAGGCTCAATGTCGGAACAAAGAAAACCACCCCACTGAGCTGCCACCACACATTAGTGGCACCCTTTCACTCACGTCAAATTTGGGGTGACGCAAGGCTCGGCACTCGGCCCGCCTGGCTTTCTCAGAATCTTGGGTGTGAGCATGAAAACTCTCTTCAAAAATACAAAAATAATTTGAACTAAGAGTGGTATTAGTTTTTTTAAATGTGATGTACCCAATTTTTACTGAACATGAAAAACAGAACTAGTTAATTTGAAACCGTTTGCAGCGGTTGAAGTTATTCCTCACTTACCTTATGTATTCAAATTATTCACCACAATGAGTTTTCCAGTGCTTTTCTTAACTCTCAAAAGACCAGAGTGGAGTTTTGCCATGATGTTAAAGCTAACATCAACGAGCTAAAACACACTTTTCACAGGCACGTCCTGATTAGTTGACAATGAAACGCTGTATAATTAGATGCAGACAGCACACAGCTGACACATTTTGACCTCAAGAGCTGCTTATACACTATAGCTGTACTGGGGCTTTTTTTTTTTTTTTCATTTTTTTCTAAAATACGTGGGGGGAAAAATCTGGTACAGGGCCTTTAAATAAATGCATGTTTATGTATAAAACTAATTTAAGTAACTCTTACTATATGTGAGAATTTGTGAAATGAAAATGTAATATTTTATTCAATAATTCAGTAATTTATTCAATAATTATTCAATAAAGCAGTTCAAAACAATGTCATTTTAAGATTGAGTTCAAGTTTATTCTTCTGTCTTTGAACCTTTAACTTTAAGCCCACAACTTGGATAGAGTCTAAGTCAAAGCTTGTGGGCTTTTTATCTGCAGATGGGTCGTGTTACCAAAGGTCACACGGGACCTATGGGAAAACATAACTTTCAAAGTCTGATCTTTTATATTTTTTGGAAGAGAAACTGCCTTAAAATTATAACTTTGAACAATCAAAAAATGTGCAGAAAAGTAAAATTAAGTGTGATTTTCACTCATGACAAATTAGAAGAACATTAAAAGAACTATAAAATTTAAGAGAATCCATAAAAAATTATAAGAAATTAATTAAATAAAGAAAATAAAAAATCAATAAAGATTTGTACTAGTTACATATACATTACATTGTACACGAGGACTATACATTTAATAAATGGAAATTGCAAATTTATTGTATGTGAAAAGTTATGATGAAATGAAATGCAATTTTTCCTTGAGATAAAAGTAAATCTTTTTTAAAACAAAGTTATTTTAAGATTAGTATTAGTATTACTAGTATTAGTATTACTGTAAGTTATTACTGTAAGTTAATTTTTTTTTTTCACACTTGGAGTGAGCCTTAGTCAGTGTTTTTTACTATAGGTCACAGGGGGCCTGAGGGAAAACATAACTTTTTCAAGTTTAGCCTTTTATATTTTTTGCAAGGGGATTTTCATTTCAAATTGAACCCTGAACACTGACAAATGTGCAGATAAGTAAAGTCTGATTATGGCTTTCCACATAATGGGAAACAATACTGGACCCTCACATGTTTTCACCTGCAATAATATAAGGTCTTCACTAAGTTTGGAATGAAGAAATGAAAGGAAGTGTGGGTGCAAGTGTGATGCATTCTTTTGTGACACAATCATTTGTAAAAGTCACCATTGTAATGGCTATCATTAGCTCTTAAATACCAGCTAACATTCAGAACTTAGGAAATGGCAGATAAAGTCCATCTTTGTAATATTTTTCATCTTTTCAAAAGCATTTGAAGCTCATACCGCTTTTCTCCTGAACTGGTTTCACCTTTTTGCTGTTCTAAGATTCCTGATACTTCAATCAAATATATATATGTTAAAATTAAATGTAAAGTGCATGTTTTTGCACCATTCTCTGCCGACTTGACTAACAAAGTAGAAATTTATAGTTTATGGGTTTTGGTAGGTTTGAGAATAGGCATTTACTCTCAACAGAAGAATTGTGTAACCGTCCATAATCTCAAATCTGGATGGAGTTAATCTGCATGGCATTTGTGGGAAACATATTTGTCCCATGTACGATAACGGTAAGATGGATGCACTATAGTATTTTTGTACAAAAGTGAAATCAAATCTGCTTATAAGTGTCATCCCACTGTTGTCCAGATATGATCCATAGGTATAAGTATATGACACATGCTTCTGGTAATAAATTTAAAGATCTACAACTCTGCTAAATATGAAGAAAATCAAATGAACAATGGTAGAAAAAGTTAAGTTAACATTTAGCTAAACAACAGGGACACTGCAGACTATGGTCACAATCATCGATACATACTCTGGGATCAGACACAGTTGAGGAACTAATTATTCTGAGGTGAAAACAACAGCTCCGCAGACAAAACTTTGGCCAGAAAAAGCAGAGAAACACATTTTGTCTGTTAAGCTGCCCGTAGTTCTGCTTCAGTGCCACTCAGTCTGAATGTTGAAGGGAAATTTTCAAATAAAATGATGTCAGTGCATTACCTCTATTGTCATCCGTGCATGTTTGGATAATCTAGTTAGCCATCTCTTTCGGGCACTATCTGAACCCTCTTTGTGGTTAGCGGTCCGATCCTATCCAAGACCCACAATCCTACGCCACCCATGCTCCTGCACAGCAGTTTTCCATAAATGTACAAAAACAGGATACGAAATGATATTCAACTTGACAAATGTGAAGTGATCTGCAGTAGTTTCATCAGCGAAATGCACTTTGATTGTGTTGTGATAGCGCTCTGAAGGGGGAGTGACTTAGTGCGGGGAGCGTCCAAAACAAAACTGAAACTAACTCAACATTTTAACATATTGATTAGCAATACAAGGCAACACGGTGATCTAAATATGTCACGTGTTTTGTAATATTCCCTCTTGAAAACCAGCTGAGAAAATCTTTGTCAATTGTTTTTTTTTTTACGTCTGGAACTCCCTGAATCATTTTCTAGCATTGTAAATAGGTTTATGATCATTCCCCCTTCTCCCTGAGCAGGAAACTTTAGACACAATCATCTCTGTTCTCAATACAGCGACCAGCCTCCCGCGCCACAAAACAGCCATTGTGCCCTACCTGCGCGCCTTAACATAAACAAGCAGCGCGATAAAGAATAGATTGTGTATTCATCACCGCCGCTAGCATGACGTAGCACTGTGAACTCTTTTGGCAGCCTCTACTCAATGGGTAATCTGGTAAAATAACATTGAGAGATTAGCGCTAATGTGAGGTTATGGTTAGCACAACGCAGCGTCTGTCATCGCCAACACCACAAGATGCACACTGTTATTATGAGAATGATAGAGATCTTAGTTTGGATGCTGCAGAAAGGGAGTCTTTAATATAAGGGATGGTAAACTGATCTCCAGTGCCATGATATAAACGAGTTACAGTGACTTCATATGACTTTGTGGTAACGTGTTTGTACTGGAAATAAGTGTTAAAATGGAAGAGGTAGCGTAGTTGGAATGTACTTATGATTTCACTGCAAGGAAGTCCTGGATTTAATTACCAGTACCAAGTTTCATGGTTTTGTATAGAATATCTTGGGATTACAGTAGCAGCGTAGTGTTCTGAACGGGCCATTACGTAAAACTAAGGTGGAGCGTAGATCAGAATCCTGTGATATAATAAGATTTGGCATTGAATTGGTAACATGCACATTAATAACCCAATTTTTCCCCCATGTATTGTAAAAGCAGCTCTTGAGGTCAAAATATGTCCGCTGTGTGCTGTCTTATTCTAATTAGAAAGCATTTTATTGTCCGATAATCTGGAAGTGTGCGTTAACATGCTAGTTGGTGTTTTATGGTCTTTATGGTCATGGCAAAACTCTGCTCTGGTTTCTGAGAGTTGTCAAATATGCTTATAAACTCATCGCAGTGAATAATTAGGAATTTTTCACATTTATAAGATTTTAAGAGGTAAAAAAACAAACAGATACAGCACTTTTAATATCTTTTACCATGTTAAAAGGCAGATGTGTTACCTCGATCTACGGTTAATATTCAGTATGGTTAATAGGACTTAAAGCCATACGGTTAATATGGCTAGTTTGTTGACCCAAATAAATAATGAGAAGGTTCCACCTTTGAGCATTTTGGTGAAACCGTGGAATGTTGCAGAGTTACCACTGCCCTCCATCTGAAATTAGGATATCAAATTCTAAAACGTCAAGCACCTAGCCAGAAAGTATAACCCAACTTTAAATAGTAAGCTATGTATAGATCAGGTATGCCCAAACTGTGGCCCAGGGGCCAAATGCGGCCCTCAGACCAATTTTTCGTGGCCCTCAAGCTTCCTGGTGAATTGGCCCATATTGCCTTAAACAGCACTTTTTTTTCTGTACATTTCTGAAAATCTACTTTAACAAGCTCATATCAAATATTTAATCTGTCCCATTGAGGATGTAAGCATGAATAAAAGTCTAGTGGTTCAGTCTAACTTGTAATAAACACAGATTTGAAGTATTCACTGTATTGGCGACCAGTCTATAGCCCTCAATCGGCCCTCATGCGAAAACTTTTTTTTTTTTTTGAGCTTTCTACCATGTTATAACATTGTTCCCTCATCAAAAACAGGCCTGAAGAGGTTTGTTTGAGTATTTTAGCGATTTCTCCCATTCCCTATTCAAACCCTCCTTACGGTTATGGTCTACATAAATATACAAAACCATGAAACAAAACTAACTATACACAGCAACTTGGCCTGAAACCTGAAACTTTATGCAGTAGTTTCATTAGCAGGATGTACGCTGATTGTGTTTTGATAGTGCTCTGAAGGGGGAGTGACTTAACACAGAGAGCAAAGGGAGGGGAGACTCAGACCGTTAAAAGTGTTGTATGTTATAGCATTTTCAAAACAATAAAAGGGACCATGGTGAGCTAAATGTGTTATGTGTTAGCAGTTGATACCCAATAGAAGTAAAATACCCCGTCTTTAAGGCAGTAGTTCTGTAGTAACAAACAACTATTTCACATCTTTTTGAGTGATATTTTGTTTTAAACTTCCCTAGTCATACCAATTATAGCCTACAGTTATTTGGAAGTTTATGCTAAATGACCAGCTTGTCTTGTCAGTGAAAAAACTATCTTCAAAGTATTCCGCCCTTGTGTTATGTGAAACATCCAGGGAAGAGTGATTTAAGAACTGTTTACACTTTATGCTTTTAACCAACGTTTGCTAATAGTTTCATTACTTCATCTTGCACAGCACTTTGGGGGCAGTGATGGCTGTTTGTAAAGTGCTTTATAAATAAACTTGACCTTCACCTTGACCAGCATCATATATCTAAAAAAAAACAACTTTACCACTTTTTCTCTTATCACTAACAAACGAAAAGTAAACGCCACACAAAAAAAAAAAAATTGCAAGGTGGAATTTGACAAGCCTTCATTTCTCTAGCACACACTGTAGTAATAGTATTTTTACTGCGCTGGATTAAATCTGCCAAAGTAAATCCAATAAATAACACAACACTTGAGTTTGAACACATTGTTTACCCATTGATCACACTGCATTTCACAACACACATTTCTCCATTTGAAATATGAGTGCAACAGCGACACTTTGTATGAGACAGAGGAAAAATCCCAAGTGGAAAAACAAATCTGTCCAAAGACGTCAAACCTAATAATGCGTTAGGGGAGACTAAATGAAAACTTTAAAGGCCTGTATCGTGCTGTTTTCTGATCTGTGTTATAAAGCTGTTTCCTCATTGAAAAATATACCTGAAGTTGTGTTTTGTTTCATTCATGTTTGTGTAGAATGTTTAACACACAAATCCTGTTATTAAAAGGCTGAGTTCTTTTCTCAAACAGAAACCTTGTGATGTCATGTGGTGATACAGGAAGTGCTCCACTGTGTTTTTAAACTCCATACACCTGCACTAGATTCATTTGGATAATTTCAGCCCTGGAATCTACTGAACTGAAAGTAAAAAGGTAACATGAAAATTACAGCTTCATAACATCACAAGGTGAAACAGTGATGTTATGAGGCATTTTGAGCTTTGGAGATGTAGACAGACATCTTAATAAAGGCTTATTTAAACGTGTGTGAATGAAACAAAACACAACTCCAGGGATGTTTTTGATGCAGTTTAAAGTTCAAAAGAGCCAATTTTGTGTAATATAGGACCTTTAGCTGTCCTCGAGGAGCACTTTACTGTGAAATATATGGCCCTCTCCGCCTAAGTGACACTGCCAGTTCCCATTGTCCCGGTGCCAACGCCAAAGCTATGTAAACAGCTATTACAAAATTACAATCTGTAACCCAAACATTACGGCCTGGGATTTAAACAGAGAAACCCCGAGAAACCCCTAGAGTAAATGTACAGAATGGTGCAATGACGTGATGTGGCTGCGAAAAGCTTACTGTGGGATTCTCTCTTTTGCTACTGTAAACACTCTCCAGAAGAGATGAACATTTTAGCGTAGACGCTAGATTTGCTAATATGATGAGGTCAGCCATATTAGCACGAAATGCGTCTTGGGTGGTTCAAACTTTGGTAAATAGTTTGTTTTGGAGCAAAAAGATCTTTCCATATTTGGAACCTTGTAAAACTTAACTGTGTTGAATGTTTTTAATGTTTAACTATTTTTTTTTAGTTTTTAAAATGTATTTTTTTAAACTTTGTCTAACCAGTTAAAATGTTTGAAAACTAATTCTCATTTACAAACATGACCTGGCCTGACCAATACATGACCAGACACATTGGCAAACATGATAAGCACGATCTGTAAGTAGCAACATGGTCAGGTCTTTAACTGTGTTTGTGTCTGAATGTCGTTTGGATTTCCCCAAGAAATACAAAATAGATTTATCCTGCAGCTCGGTGGTTCCCGGTCACATGTGGTTACATGTGCACGCAAAATCTGATTTCTGGAGTTATTATAACACTATTAAAATGACAAGTAAACAACAAACCATTAGATTATTCTTAGATCATGATCCCTCTGGTCACTCACATCAGATTTTGTGGTTTGTGTGTCATTTAAAAAATTTTTAAGGTCCAGAAATCAGATAATAATCAGATATTTATCTGCATGTTGACAAAGCCAATCACTATCTCAATCTCTCACTAGGTTTTCCCAGGCAAAATGTAGAAGATATTGGATTATGTTCAAGGACAGAAACGTATTTTATCTTTACAAATAGTATGCACAATTAAATTTTCAGGTTTCAGTTTTCCTCTGAGCAGATTTGATGGAAGATTGTGTCTCTATTTTGAAACAAACACTCAATTGTTGGACCTGGCTTCAGTCTTTCCACTTCATTTAAAACCTAAGAGGATAAAATTCTTTGACTTTTTTTTAATCTGTCATCTTTTTATCTTAATCCCACGAGTCCTACCAGGTTACACTCAAAAGATAGTTCATCTCCTCTTGTGTGACTTTTTCAAAAATGTCAAGCACCATCTGACACTCCAAGAAACCTTTCACAATAGACTCTGAGCGTCATCATTGGACCCAGGCCGGAAAGCACCTACGCTCTTCCAAAACAGAGTTACACTTTTATTTATCGTACACTGAAAGGGCTGTGGCAATCATGACTCAACGCTAAAAATTATGGTTAACCAGCTGGATACTGGATCTATTTGAGGAGTGAAAGCCTTGGGATGTAGTCTAAATAATATGATTCCAAATGAGCAAGACATCAACAATCCACCCACTGTTAGTTTTGAAGAAATTGTCAAGTGGGTGGAAAAATGAATAAATGTGATTCAGGGACAATAAGCAGAACTGGAGACATTTCTGGCCACATAAATAGCGTACAGTAATGGGTCAGTCAGTTGGAATGTGAAAGTTGTCATTAAAATGCAAAAACAATTGAGTTTGAAGGGTTGTTTTTTATAATCAAGGGACAAATCATAGAATGAGGGGAAAAAAGTGCATTGAAGTGGCTTGGTTGTTGATTGGTTAAGAGGCGAAGGTGATGAGAGCAACAAACATAATCGGAAATACATGAAACAGAAAGGCGACAATCAGAGGTTGAAGATGTACGCAATTTTGTCACTTAAGTAAAAGCACAGATGCGTGAGTCAACAAATACTTAAGTAAAAGTATCGAAGTACCGGCTTAAAAATGACCTTCTGAGTAAAAAAGTTCAAGTATTTCACACAGATTCAATTTAAAGCATCTTCATGAAGAATTGTGCTGATTTTTGATCCACAGAAACAAGAATTGATTTAATATTTCTAATTGTAATTTCAATGTATTTTTATTGCCTAAGGCAGACTTGAACATACTCTAAGCAACCTCACGCCACTAAAAATACTTAATTTTCAGTCCTTTTGCAAAGTACAAAGTATAGATACCTGCTTTCAATCGTCAAGTTATAAGCAGCAGTAACAGCTACCTAAAAATGGTTATTTTTTTGTACTTAGTTACCTTTCATCAACGATAAATACCAGTTCTTTTGTCACAATGATTTGGATGGTTGTGCCAGGAAAGGACAATCACTATCGTTATAGTCGTAGTAACTTTGCAGTCCAATAGTTCTGCTAATTTCTACAGTATGACAGCTCCAACAAAGGCTAACAGTCAAAATAATGTAGAGGATGTCCCAGGAATTAGATCCAACAGGGGCTATATTTACATGCCCAGAGCTGATCAGATAGCTGGAGTAATCAGAAAAACTTTAAAAACCTTTTCATTTTCGGTCATTTACATGTTTCATCTTCTTGGCTTTATTAATTTGTTCTTTTGCTAAGCTAATACTTAAAGAGGAGTGAACAATGAGAAAGAATGAAACATGAAATTTTGTGGTTTACATGGTTATCTCCAGAAATCAGATAATAAACAGATTTCACGGTATTCATGCCTGAGAATCTGTGGATAATTATGAATAGGCCTTCACCAGCAACAAGTGTATGCTTATAATTCTACCTAATATTTGTCAAATTAAGTAGAGAAAGCATTTGAGCAACTATTGAAAGCAAATCAGATCATTACTGTTTTCGTCTAGTAGTTTTATACAGCCCAGAATGAATCCCTTCCTAACTGTTGGTACTTTTGGTATCAGATTCCTTCATCTCATTAGATTTGATTTCCCATGTGAGACTGTGACTTCACCACCCCAAGACCCTGTTTAGTGGCACAGCGGGTTCAGAACAAGCTAATGCCAGCGGATATGGGGATTTAAACAAACTTTGAGCAAACGGTTTGATGGCTGTTTCCTGTTTGCGACCCCTCCCCTGTCTCTCTCTTCTCCCATTACCCGCTAACTCCCAGGCCCAAGCGTATACTCATCCATGCTAACATCTGCACAATTTATGATGGTAGAAACAACTGTAATCTATGGTATAGTGTACCAGGCATCTGTGCTTCTAAAACATTAAAGTGCTACGTGCTACGACTTGCTAGCCAACCCCAAAGAACAGTGCTAACGCTTATTATAGCAGGTGATGAAAGAATTCACAGGTTGTAACACTAGCTTTTGTTCAAATAGCGACAACCTCTGTGATCTTGACAAACCACCGCCATGAATCATAAAGACGTGGGTATATAGGTACCTCATTGTTCTTTGGTAGAACAAGTTGGGTTTGTTGTCTGTTATGGTAAATCAAAACACTGATTGCAAATGAATGCTTGAATTTAAAACATAGCTGATTGGCAGCGATTTGGGAAATTATGAGAGAAAAACAGTTCTGATTAGCTTCCTGTGACTCTACTTCCTTGTGTGTTTCAAACAAGTTGTTTGTCTGTAAGGCTGCACGAGATTCTTCAGCAGAGAAGGATAGTACTTAGTTACATTTACTCAAGTACATTTACTCAAGTACATTTATGTTAATTTCTTATTATTGTTATATAATTGTGTACCTCAGACTCTGTCAGACCTTTTTTTTTTTTTACTTGTTTGTACTTTTACTTTTACTCCCTGTCTGTGAGTTTCAGTAAGCTAAAGCCAGAAAATTATATATTTTGTTAGCCAATTTTGTCCTGTTGTGCAATGTGCATTTAACATAGTTTGCTGCCTGTATTTTGTCCTCAGAAATATGTTATATGCTTTCAAGGGCAGTGTGACTAAAGTAGATGTGTGTTTTGGGTCATGAATGAATCATGCTTTATAAGTTATTGCACTGACTGCTGATAAAGTGACTTTTATCCTGTTGCGTGGATGCCTATAGTGAATAAAACTGTATTGGTCTCACTACCTTGACAATGCCCAGAAGCTAAGCAGGGTTGTACCTGGCAGGTGAAACAGTGGGGCCACGCACCTTGCCTTGTGTACATGTGGTGTGTCAGTGTGTGATTGTTGGTGTTGGAGGGTCAGTGAGGGAGAGTGGTGGTCTACCCCAGGGCAACTGCCTATAATAGTAACTTACCACCACTGAGTATAAAACACATGGGCAAACTATGGCCCGAGGGCCACACATGGCCCTTTGACTAAATTATATTAAAATAGGTAAGGGTAAACTTTGTTCCGTTTACCTTTTCAAAAAGTTGTTGATCTTCTGGCACTTGATAGAACTGCATGTGAGCTTTTCTGCTGTGTTTATTTAACAGAAATTTAATAAATTCATTATTAATTTAATTAATACCTTTGGAAAAGAATTTGTATAATGTGCCTTGCATATTCACCTCTAAATCTCTAATGTAATATATACATATACATATATACATATATATGTATATATATATATATATATATATATATATATATATATATATATATATATATATATCCTGGCCCAGCCCCTCTGTCAAATTTTAGATCCCATTGTGGTCCGTGTGTCAGAGTTTGCCCACCCCTGGTATAAAAGAATAATAGAAGTGCTTGAGGGAAATATAACTCCAATGTTTTAATAATAAAGTTGGGCTATAATATATTAATTATGTCATTGTCCTCTGTCGGTAACAGGTTATGTGTGTCTCTCATGTTTGGTCAGGATGGATTGTGCCGCTATATCTGACAAGAATATCACTTTACTACCCCAGGCTAAGGTACAAACCCTGCTGAGGATGAATGGGCAGTGCCGTTCTCTCAAATTTATTACAAAAATAACACCCTTTGATCTTCTCTTTCTCTTTCTTTTTCTTTTGCGTTACTTCAAATGGCGACCATCTTTGAACATTATTTTGAGAAACACCAAAGTCAACAGTGCCTAATGTGTTCTTTGACTTGGCACCATTACCTTTTTACAGCTTGGCATCTCTGGCAAATCTCATGTACAAAAAAACAACACATTTAAAACCATTAATCCCACTTTTTTATTGACGCTGACAGCCATGTTTTCACAAGTGTGCGGAGAGGAAAACCGCTGCAAAATCACTGGACAAATATTCTGACTTGTACATTCATATACAGCCAAAAGCAATGCACACCTCATGGTTCCGACGGATTCCCAGAAGTGTTGGTTGAGTATTGTGACAGCTGTTTCTTTAAGCAACGTTTTACAAGCACCGCGCTACGTTAAAGAGTTACAAATGAGTTACGCGGTGATCTTACTCAGGACATGGGTGCAGGTGTGGAGAAGAGGGGGGCTGCTACGTGATGTCATTCGGCTCCCTACACCTGCACCTTGGCCGGACGGCGGTTATGTGAGGAGACCTGGTTCCTCCCGGGGGCTTTGTGAATGAACGCAGACGTGGAGAGGAAGGGTCTGAGGTGCGTCGAAGTGTGTCATGTCATTACACGGTGGGAGTTATGAAGCGTGTGGGAGGCATCGTGAGAAAGGTCAAAAATGGGCCCCACTTTCTATAAATCCTGGGGTTTAATAAATGGTCGCTGGACTGGCGGTGTTGACCTGGTGTGGATGTGGCATTAAAATGGAAATGCAGAGCTCAAGTGGCCTGTTAAAGTAAGGTGTGAACCATTAGCTTTTCCACATGTTCCCACAAAATGTTTTATTGTGCGGTGAGTTGAGGAGGCAGTGGTGTAGTGGAGTGGTTGCGTTCAAACCAGACTGTTGCTAGTTCAAACCCTGACTTAACATATCAAGTCGTTCAGGCACTAAACGTCAACCCTGAAAGTTTACTTTAAAGAGGAAATGTTGCTCAATGTAGTATTATCTTATGGCCCACTGTAATTGTCTGGCTTGCCCATATTGAGTTGAGTTCTGTATTTGGAATTCCGACCATGAGTATCATAGCAACAAAACAGCCAATCCAGAGCAAGGCTGTAGAAAGTAATGCCCCTTCCCAAACCCACTGCTGGTTTAGCACGGAGCGGGTCACTTTAATTCTGCATCATTTTATAGTGTAAATTTAGTGTTGAAACAACCTTTTTGAAATGTTTGTTATGCAATTATTCATCACTGATTAGAGACGGAAAATCACATGCATGAGAAGTGTATTTGTCACTAATTTG
This sequence comes from Periophthalmus magnuspinnatus, assembly GCF_009829125.3. Taxonomy (NCBI): domain Eukaryota; kingdom Metazoa; phylum Chordata; class Actinopteri; order Gobiiformes; family Gobiidae; genus Periophthalmus; species Periophthalmus magnuspinnatus. Next base: position 14,953,989 of record NC_047146.1, read on the forward strand.
AAGCCTAACACTGCAATGTATTTCTTTGGTATTTGAAAATTTACTGTATTCTGAATACCACCAAATCAAAGAGTAACCACAGCAGAATACAGTCTGAATCTGTCTGAATGAGGGAATTCTGAATGTGTATTTTTGTTACATGTACTTATCTTCCAATGCAATCAACAATTACTACAAAATATCATCAGACTTATACAATATAAACGTTCTTATTTCACATCTGTGCTGAATTTTCATTTAACAAAGAAAAAGAACTTTAAGTGCTCATACATAATTGCTAATGCCCGTTTTCCTTTGTAGCTAGCATCTGCACGTCTTTTATCTTCCAGTGTTGATCCTAACTTCAGGCAGAGCACACACATCACGGAGACACAAAAAAGTGCTTTCCCGAAATAACTTATGTCACGGTGAGTTGTTTTGCCACTTTGTCCCGCCTTGGCCCTTTTAACACATGATGTTCACTGCCCAAACCAGCATTAGCTCTGATCTGCAAATGGATATCTCTTGATGTTCAACCTTTAAGAACTTCTTGCGTCTTGGGGCCCACCATAATAACCTACCCCCATTACCCACACTTTAGCCGCTTGTATGCGTTGTCAATGGAAGGGATTATGCGTCCTTTCATCCTCTCCTTTGCGGGTTTTGTGTTGATTCAACGTGTCGTCAAATCCAGCTGGGAGTCTTCACGTTGGGCCTCCCCCATGTTGTGACAAACTAAGAAATCAAAACTTGCTGAACTTTCTTTGAAGATCGGTGTCCATTCTCTGCCCGAGCACCCTCATTGTTCTACGCTTGAATTAGTGCACCTGAATCCACTAATCGGATGCTGTTAGTTTAGTGCGACCATCAAAAGACTGCTAAGTGATATTTGAGTGTTCGGCAAAATGGGACTATTTTAGGTCGTGTCTTTCAAGCTGGTGTTTGTCCTTCATACAGCGAAAATGTCCAAACAAAAGATTCAAAAGGATGGTATAACAGATCGTCCATCATCACTACGCGCAAATACCGGAATAAGGTGAATCCTGTAAAGAGGGTTTACAAAGTAGTATGGGCACGAGAGACAAAGAAAGTCCAACTTTTGCAAGGAACGTATAAACAGAAACAAAATCTTGGATACCACAAATTCATGTCACGACCCTTCTTGTCAGTTTTTTCATTTTAAAGATCCGCTGTGTAACTTTTTAGCCAAATAATAGACTAAAATATAACAGTGTTTCGTTTTAGATGGTTTTATTGCACTGAAAAAACATTCATCCACAAAACTTGATTTCTGCTCTTCATGGAGAATGTTCCAAAGTATGATTTTAACTTTCATTTTCCATGGATCATGAAGGCGACGTGCCACCTCCAGAAAGTTACAGAGTGTTTGCGTAACACTAATATATTTGTCTGCACATAATATAAAACAGTACGTTCCAATATAATTCACTGAAGTGTAACCAACTGAATGCAAAATTAAGGTTGATTAATTTGATATACTCAATATGTCCAATAGTCTTATAAACACTTGGTTAGTATTGGTATGTCTGCGTTTTATTAAATGTACACAAGGAAACAGAACGGACAAAAAACATTCACGTTGCAAAAGGATTAACTAAATAAAACCTAGGGATTTTAGCCTACTTTACATTATAAAGCAATGTTTAAAGGTGTCGTCTAAAAATGTGAAAAACAGCACTAGTTAATTTGCAGTGGTCCCAAGTTATTGCTCACTTCCTTTATGATTTATAATTAGATGGACAGTATGCAGCAGACATATTTTACCTCAAGAGCTCCTTATACAATATATCGGTACTGGGTCAAGACAGATTTTGCTCCTATACATGGAAAAGTTGATAATGTCAAGTTATTGTTAAACGCCAAAGGAAGTATTATGTTGTTATGCTAAAAAATCAGTACATATATTCGTCAAAAATGGTCTCCCTGACGCGACAATAAACGCAGTCCCGCGAAGACCAATATCAAAACGAATTCAGAGAAGTGATAATTTGAACAATGCCTAATTTTGTTTCTCAATGGCGTATATTCATTGTTTATTTCCTTTTGATGTGTGTGTGTGTACTGGTAGGAGTCGTAGAATTTTAGTACATTGGCATATTTTCTAAAGGATGTAAATGATGAGCAGATGTTATCTCCCAATACAAAGTCAATAAACATCGAAAGGACCGCACAATAGATCGTCAATCATATTTATCAGAACAAGGCGCATCAAATCTAAGCAGACTGTCGAAGAAAGGTTCAAACCACAATATGGACACCCCAGTTCAAGTTCAAGCAAGAAGAAGACAAAAAACGTTTCCATGTCTCGCTGGGAGCCTGAACTATTACCATACAAGTCATGTAGAAGAAACAGATGTGTCCTTTAGTTCCTCTGTACTGTATACAGTGTGAGACGCCAATCAGACCGAGCCAAGATTAGCATAGTGTGTTGCTAACTTGCTAATGGGCCACAGTTTTTGACTTGAGAGTGGAACTTGAGATCGAAGACTTTGGTTCCACATTAAAGTCACCAGTCACAAACGGGATAAATGTGCTCCAGACATCTGTACATGCGTCGAACAATGACCTCCATTCAATGCCCGTGGATGCACGAGATAAAACCCAGACCAAACAAGGAAATACAATTATTTCATGTTTTATTCAATTGTAAGAACATGTTCTATTTATTTACTGTAAATACGGACAAAAATATTCTGGATTTTGAGACACAAAATAGACCTATTAGTAGAACATAAATGACAAGGACAGTAGTTCAAATGGAAGCATAATTTTGCAGTTTACTTATTTTCTATTTAGATTTTATTCCTCATAGGTTTATTTGGACATAGGTTTAATGGTGAAGAGTGGGGTCAACATTCAGTAAATTGCCAAAATCAGGAATTAATCTCACACGGAGGCTAGCGTACAGCGATGTACTCAAAACCACCAGACAATTGTTCGCCATCAGTTTACTTATTTTTAATACCAGATGCCCCGAGTCACCACAATGGGCAAAACAAGTAGTTACCCAAGGCCCCATAAGACAATACTGCAGGCTTAAAAATGTAAATAGAGGTTATAACGAACAATATTTCCTCTTAAATTTAAACAGTGAAAGCACTAAATACTGGGTTTTCATATCAACTGTCAAAATGTATGAAGCCCCCCTCTTGTCTATGGTTCCCGATACATATTCAGTGTGTCAAGTGTTTGCCCATCAACTGGAGGGTTGGGGGTTTAAACCTCACCTCAGCTAATACCAACAGTCCCTGTGCAGCCCTGGTAATGTGGCATGAGTTGCTAGCATACAGTAAACAGTAGGCTGTATGGAAAAGAGTGGGATGTTAAAAGAATAAATACATACAAGCAAAACTATTCAAAATTATATTGTACATCCTGGAAACTGGAAGTATTTTATTTCCATAGACAAATTGCAGCATGTCCATAAGCCAAACCCAATTCCACTTAGGACTGCTCTTGGCCTGCTAACTGAACAGTTTCCCAGGTGTATCCATAGATTTATGCATCATGTTGTGTCACAAGTGGCTAGCTATTGCACATGTCATCCAATCACGGCAAAGCACTCAGCCAAGCCGGAGAATGGAAAATTGTAGACCTACTGTATGTCTAAAGTCCATTGCGTAAGTGCACTAAATGACACTAAATCATGGTGAACCTATGAAGGCTTTAATTTACTCATGTTTTGGTACAGTGAAGTGGTTCTGTGGTTAAGCATCTGGTCATGATTATACAGAAAACGTCTTGATGTTAGCGATGCTAGCGTGTAATGTATGTATGGGATACATTATGGAATATACAGTAAATGGGAATGTTTGAATGTTTTTTTTGCAATTCCTCTGCTCCTTTTATCATCAGCAGTCGCCACAGCAAAACAGTTGCATGGTGATGTGAGCATTTTTATGTCGGATGCCCTTTTTGTCACAATTATCTTTCTGTTATTAAAGGAGGCATATGTTTTTTCATACTGGTACTCAGTAATAAATTATCATATACAGTACATAGATCAATCTAACCAAAAATGGCTTTGACTTCTATTAAAAAGTAATGAATAGCTAAGCCTTGTCTCTTCACAGTTGCATTTTACCACAACAAGCAGTGGATTTTGGTGTTGAAAATGCATGTTGAACCTTGCATGTTTGACCCAAAGACTAAAAGGAAGTAGATGGGGAAAGGGGGAAAGGGGGAAAGGGGTAACCATTAATACTATTATAACATGGCTAAAAGCTCGTAAAAGCAAATTTGCATAATTATGTCCCCTTTAATCCCTCAAGCATCAAAACCGGATTACTCAAACATGCATGACTCAATCAAAATACAACTGAACTATAAAATGGTTAATAGCTCATAAAAAGGTGATTTAGCATAATATGTCTCCTTAAATATAGTGGGAATATTAATTGCGCATATGGACAGTATGTGTTTGATCAAATTTGAAATAGTGTTGTAATTTCAAAGACTAGACTCAATACTCAATATGGATTCCGATACCGTGATAAAAATAAAATATGCTCTTAATTTAGACGATATAATGTCATTTTCAACATTAAATCATAGTACTTTATTTTATATTATCATATCATGGCCTTATATCGTTTTAATCATTTGGTCGTCCAGTTAGGTTCCGTAGTGTTCGATGGGCGTGTACTAGTTTATGTCATCTTATACTTGTTCTGATACAGCTCAAGATCATTCTAAAGTTATTCAGGAAAGGTTCATCTCTGTCCTGTGAATGTGACTTTTTAGAATCGATACCTCCTCAAATGAGTATCTAGTGTCAATACAAGAGACTTTCGATACTTTTGACACCCCTAATTTGAAATGGCTACCTTCTGATCCATGGACGAACACTCACCGCACTACGCCACTGTCACATGTCTTTTCATCCATATTGGCATTACTAACACTACTTTGAACTCCCAGCATTCTCTTCGAACCTCCGCCCGTCTTAAGTTCTTCCGCACATTCCCAGATGCTTGAATTTCATTGGCCGTGTCACATCTGTCAGTGCACAAATTTGCGTCCAATTGCCCCATTCACAAGTCAGCCCAAACATTTTATAAGTGCATATTTTAAAGCCATATTGTGCGGTGGAGCCTGTCCTTCGTATCCGTGCCACGTTTCCAGCCCCATTTTGAAGTTGCCTGATTGATGACTTGCTCTCATTGATACTATCTCTCACATGTGGTTTGGCCATTGTAGCGCATGTGGTTAGCCAATACGGAGAACGCATCTAGGTTACTAACAGAACAGAGACATGTATGGCGGATTACAAGGCTTGGGTTGCGCGTCCAAGTCTAAACACTGCATAGGACAGTTGTAATTCCTGTATTTCATTATTGTACCCTGGAGAGTTTTCAATTGCATGTTTTTGTTGTTTTTTTGTTTTGTGCTGTCACATTTGGGCGTTGCTTCGGTGAACATAAGAGGTAACATGGAAGATATTGTGTCAAAGTACAGGCGGGTTTTGGATTGATAATTTATGACAGACAAAAAGCATGGGACTTCTCATAGTATTGTGCTGTAGCTTCCTTGGTTTGTGCTACTGTTACAGTGGATACTTTTGTCTATTGTTACCATGTAATGTGAAGTGAATTTAGTCCTGCTTTATTTCTAAAGAGGGAGTATTACGTTTATATGGAGTAGCCTATTCATTTCTAACACATGAGTCCCCCCTCCCCTTGCACATCACATCAGGTTTGTGAAGTTGTAGTGTATTGTTGTGTTTCACCCCGGGCTCAGACTGCACGCGGCGCAGCTCTGGTCCAATGGCTGTAACTCTTCCATATAATTCAAAGTAGTGAGAGGAGCTCAGACCGCATGCTGTGCAGCTCCGGTAGTGCCGGCGGAGGTGCCGTGGTGCTCTGGATGAATTCCGTTGCAAATCTATTTTGCCGGACGCTGGAGCACACCGCAAGGCTTTTCCTTTAATAAATAAACAGTTACACGTGGTCTCTCATGTCATGCACCTTCAAAGGCGGTGACTGCAAAAACATAGCAGGGCAATGGTCCTCATATGAGTGTCACACCACAACAAAACCAGTCCGACCCTGGAGTTGCAGCTGAACTGGATGCACTCTGAGCGAGGCGTTATGCGTTTGTATATTTATGAAAAATGCCGCGCAGGAGCATGGGTGACGTAGGTTTGCAGGCTGACAGAATCGTACTGCTAACCACAAGAAGAATTTGATCACAATAAAACCTCTTATGGCATGTCTGGAGGAAACACCGTTATAACATGGTAGAAAGCTCCAAAGAAATCATTTTTTATGAGTGTGTGAAAAGGTTTGGAATTGCTTGTTCAGATGGGAAAACATTGCCTGACCAGTTAGTTCCTTCTAAATCCTGTACGAAAGCAGAAGGGTTATGAACCAGGCCATGAAAAGCATTAAACCACTGTTACAGTTTGGGACAGTCCAACCACAGCCACTAATTTTGTGTCAATATACATAAAAAAGTACGTAATTTAGTTTAGTTTAGTTAAAAGAGTTTGGTGCTTTGTTGATTCTGCAGAAATCCATGCTGTTTGTCAGTCCTCTGTAGATTATTTACTCGTCAGACGCTATGTTTAAAATATGCTTTTTTCTGATTGGTTAATCCGCCTGTCAATCACAGAAACATACAGTATGGTTCCAGACCCACTAGTATTGTGATGTGTTTTGGTGTGTTTTAGCTGTCCAGGCAGGGGAACTGCATCACACAATTTTTTTTTTTTACTCTAAAAATATGGTCTTGACTGGCTGCTTTATGTATCTATTTCCAAACTTCTGTTCTTGTTTAACTTTTATAACACTCTATTGTCACTATTCAAATGTTTAAAAACTGTACATTGGTTTGAATTTAAAAATGACTGATGGATTTTCAATGTTCTCACTGCTGTCCGTGAACTCTGGACATGGTGTTTAGCAGAACAAACATTTAGACATTGGTTGTAAGTCACGTTTGGAGATTTATACTGAAGAGATTTCAACATGACATAAACTGGAAGTATTTATCTCCTCCAGTCAAAAGTTTGTGGGAAATAGAACACTTTCGCTAAGCCGTCATTTCTAGACTAAATTCACTTGGAATCGACCATAGAAGGTGCATGATTTTATATTTATTAGTTTATTGAGATAATGTTTACTACTGCAGTATATTTGTTACCTTCTTGAGTACACATAACAGGTTTTCCCCTCAACTTCAAAAGCTTGTGTAGTGACGTACATCGCCTTTCTGACTCTGAATAGGTCTCCAGAGTACCAAGATAAGAATCTACTACAGGTAATACAAGACTATAGTATACAATGTACAGTAGTTGTAGTACAGTACATGTTTCCAACTGTGTGCTGTCAGGAACCCAGCTTGTAATGTAAAAATAAGGTTTACTGCAAAAATGAATATCTAGATTTGTTAGAACTACTTGATAGTAAAATATAATTATAATTTAATAAGTTAAGTGTTTAAAGCTAAATGATCTCAGAACTAGTCAAAATGTCATTAAACCAGCTTAGCACTCTACACCATGTGAGCAACTAGAGCTAACTTATTCTGAACTACACACAGCTCGATTAATATTCATCACAGACCAACTTTCAAGTGGAAATAGATACAGGCACAAGGATCACAACACATTTTTTAGGATGGTTGGTCAGTAGTTTATATAAAGGGATGGGTCAGGAAGGGTGGATAAGACACGGGAGTAGGGAACCACAAACGTGCCATGATGTAACTTGATAAGAAAAAAACAACATTCTGGAAATATAAACAAAACAACTATATAGGGTTTGTAATCATGTTAACGGTAACTTTATAACCAGCATCCTACATTGTACTTTTATTGAACTGAAGTGGGTAGGAAGTGTCTTGCCCAAAGACACAACCACATGTTTCAGCAAAGCTGAAACAAGTTTCACATCAACGGATAGGAACATGTTGAACCCACAGCACTACTATTAATAGAAAATTTTAAATATTTTTTTATATTTATTTATGTTTTTACATCAACTTGTCAAACTGTAATTGCAGTTACTGATCTGCTCCGACAGTGCTGCACACAAAGTAAAGCTGATTGATAGCACGGGCATGCCACCCTCTCCTCGGTGCCAGTTACATCATATCCTGACAGCTTGGCGCCTGGCTTCACACTTGGATTGATTTATGTCTGATATGTTGGTTTTGGCCTGGTGCACCAACAACAGCATTTGCTTAGTAACAAGTGTGATAATTCTGCCCTGACAGGGAACACGCCCTGTATTTGCTCGAGGAGCTCGTATGCTAGCATCCATCGGTCTTGCTCATGCTAACTGTCAGCCGGCTGTGTGTGAACCTGAGGCCTTCCTGACAGCACCGGGCCCTGGTGCTGCAGCGAGCCATTGTTTTCCTTGGCAGAGATTAGCGGCCCCCGAGGGCCTGTGCCACAAAGAGCGCTCTGTTACCCACTAGAGTGCTCTATTGTGCCCCAAAATGACCCCTGCAGAGAGGGGAACACAGCATGGCAAATATCGAGCATGCATAATGTCAAAGAACAACATGACAGCTGCCCAGGCCAGAAAAGCATCGCTCCGATCCAATAGGACACGACAAGCTTCAGCCGTGGGACCAGAGCGTCCACTGCCAATTCATCAAATGTTAAGCAATGCATATGTGACATTATTACTCATCAATTATCCTTTTTGTGCTTGTCATTTTCGCTTTCTTTTCTGTGTAGGTCTTGAATACATTCACAGCAGGTTTTATAGTGGCGTCATCCCACCACTAATGTACAGCCAGACACGGCAAATGAAGTGGTTTAGTTGTCATGTCAAACTTTAGCCAGACAAAAAAAGACATGTTTTTGTGTGTTACTGCCTCCCCAGAGACCAGAAAAAAACTTGTATTATGTAGAACTATCAATTTAAAAATATATATAAATAAAAATTAAAGCCACAGCATGTAACTTTTAGCCCAAAATGGACTCAGATAAAAGCATGGCATGGAGGAGAGCCATAGAAATGTTCTTTTAGCTATAATCTTACACAGTTTGACATAAAACATATCTGTCTCCATGGAGAATGTTTTGAAATAACTTTCTATGTCCATGGAATGATGCACATGACATACCACCTCTAAAAAGTAATGTACTGTCACTTTAATTTAAATAATAGTTCAGCCTGATTTGTTCTAATTTTGCTAAAACAAACCAGTACATGCTAAGTCACTATTCAAAATACCAAATATGGCTTAATAAATAACAAAAAAACTTTGTAAGTGAATTAATATGTCCCAGGCCAGTATACAACTGGCCCGGGACATCTGTATGTGTATCATCTGTAATTATAGTCACAGTATATTAGAACTGCAATGAATCAAACGCTAAACCATGCAAATATCATTACAAAGCCAATCCCTTTCTTGTAAAATCAATACATTTGTCGACATGTTTTATTTCTTCTCTTGCCTCATTTTAACAAAGCTGTTTTGTGTGGTCTGGTCTCACACATTCACACTCATGTTACAAAGCCTTAAAAGATTTGCTCTTCAAAATGACTATGAAATCTGCTCAAATGGTAACATCATTTTCAACATTTTTACAGCCATGGTGCCCTGCTATGTATTGGTCTTTATTTTTAGCAATGCCTTGTTGCACAGATTTACAACATAAGAAGTATTTTGTTTAGTCTGGCGCCATCCCATTCTTCCTAAAAGCTTTTCTGGCTAAACAATGGAACAACAAACGGTTCAAAAGTCAATCAGCAGCGTAGATTAATAGTGGAAATGATAGTGATAAACTTAAAAGAATGTATGTCACCTATGTAATACTATGCTCGAGGCCGACATTCACTGTGTAACTTTGCTGGTGGAGGATCCATCACCTGCTTGTCCCCATGGAGATATCATTGCACATAATATTGCTTTAAACATGTCTGTTTCTGTGGAGACAACCAGGTGATTACACTGGCCTTGGGTTGGCTGTGGAGAAGCGAGCCCGTCCTACACCCACGACAAGAATGCATGTTTTTCATGTTTTTTTAGCCACAGAAAAACTTGTAATTTAGTAAGTGCATGCCATACTTTGGGACATTCCAGGAAAAACAATAAAATTACTACTGAAACAAGCTGAATATTTACATAAAGCACTGTTATTGTAGGTGTACAACTTTTTACTGATTGTTTTTTTGGGAATATTTGGGGGGAAAAAAAACATGGAGAAGATCTGTACTTATAATATTGCGCTATTAAATGCCAAATATAACTTTAAACAAGTCCAAACTTTGACTAGCCAGCTACTTAAATCAAGATAAACTTTCTGAATTCAAGTTCACTTTTGCAGTGTAGTTCCTCTGAAAGCTTTAATTCACTTCATCACCATCTTCGCTTGTTTAGTTAGCTATCTTTTGCTTCTGTTACATCGTCTTAACCAAACTGTGAAACATCTTCCTTCAAGGCTCTACAATAAGTTGTGTCTCCAATAAATAATCATCTCCCTTTTGTCTTACAAACAGTCCCTCGTCAATTGGCTCTATTGTCAACATCCTAGAGCACTTTTTTTTTTCGTGTCAAGATCAAAAGCTTTGACTGACAAAGCGCACTTTTTTTCTTTGACTTGCTGCGCGTAAGCTTTTAATGTTATAAATTACAGTAATTAACTACAAGCTTTACATGCTTTGGATCTGACGGATGGCTTAGTAGAGTTAACCGCAAATCAAAAAAAAAAAAAAAAAAAAAATTTGAAAAGAAAACTCCATCCTATAGCGTAGAGAAAGAAGCCTGTATGTAAATATGATCCCTTTGTGCGCTAGTGAACAGCACAGCTAGCTCCCGCACTGTCTTATCGTCGCTAGCAGCATGGGAGATAGCTAAAAAGATAGCGCATTTGTGTTTCAATGGACGCCGAAGAATGGCGATGTCACCAAAATGATAATGAATAAAATGAAGTGAGGTTTTAATCGCGCCCCTGACACAAGACACATTATGAGTCATATAGCAGCTGGATGGGAGTGGCTAGCATAATGAAAACGTGGGATCACAATGCTAATATAATAAATCTAGCGTGGCGGGTTTATGGGGAGAGAATGGTAATGTGCACAATTAGAAATCTGGTTCACGGCCATGCTGGTCCAATTATCCGGCCGAATGACACGTTTAGCGCGACATAGTTTGAATTTCTGCGTCAGAAAGAGTTAGACACTAAAACCGCTTGCGACACAGTTAGTTTTATGTAAACAAAGTTCTGTTAGCAATTTGGGAAGTGATTGTAAATGTTGCAGATGGTCAATTTTTTTTGTCTAAATGAATTTTTCGGTAAAACTACATCTTAATAAAGACTTAAAATTGTCAAAAATGTCTTGTATTGTACAGATATATTGTATAAGCAGGTCAAAATAAGTCATCTGTGTCCTGTTTCCATCTAATTATGAAGCATTTATAATTAGAAGTGCACGGTTAGCATGCTAATTGTTGTTGGCATTAATGTTCCAGCCAGACTCCTCTGTTGTCTCTGAATGTTGCACTTGTAAAACTCTCTGCAATGAATAATTCGGATGCTTTGAATGCATAAGGTGAGAATAACTTTAGACAAATGAACTTGTTAAAATTGATTAGTTCTGTTTTTCACCTTTTTGAAGATAAATAAAAGAACAGTCACAGCACCTTCAATTAGTTAAGTAGTTAAACCCGAACCCTTCTTAATAAACTATTTGTTCATGCTTTATTAAGCCTAATTAAAATGCAGTTACTACTTAAATGTTACCAACTTTTCTTCAACCAGTTTTGAAAGGTTACAATAGTGAGCATACAATAGTCATTTGAGCTTTATCAATAAGGATTACACTGTTATTTGTATAAAAAGTGGAGTCTATTGTTTAGTTTGGTCATCGTTTTGCTAATTGATTTGAAATGCATCTTTCAGTGCATCTGTGAAGTGAAAGGAACTGTATGTAGCCTGCAGTCTTGAAGTTTTTTTTGTTGTTTTAAGGTAATACAATCACTACTAAGCCAGTGCCTTAACCTGCATAAAGACGACACACACGAGTTTTGTTCACTGAGCTGCAGAGGCTGCACTAGCACTGATTAATGACTGGGTGTGGGTGCTGGGGTTTAGGGAGTGACCGTTCAGATCAGAGAGAGTCCTTTTAGGTTTAAACCAACTCAATTTCAGTATTGTAACTGGCAACACAAATGAAAAAAACAAACTTTCTTTCTTCTTTCATGTGTATCTTTATTTATACAGGAGAACCCAATAAGCGCACCCAGACTCTCTTTTTCATATGTGCCCTGTTTAAAATACAAAACAAAAGTACATAAGTCCATGTAAAATATTAAAAACATGTGCAGGTGTGTGTATAAACTCACTCTGCGTTCTGATTGGATAACCACCATGAGAACCAGGACACAAAAGTATAACATCATGAATAATGTTTTTGTAGCTGAGAACAAATCAACAGTACAATTGGTACAAGTAAAAGCTATATTTGATTTGAACATGTTCACCTTTTCTCTGGGGACACAGTGAGGTCATGTTTATGGAATTTAAAATCATATACTTCCTTGATTGTCTGTAATTAATCAATACAAATACAATAGGCATCGGAAGGAAACACGGAGCCAAAAGAGAATGAGATATGTCTTGCAAAATTCTGTCATTAACTGAAACTGAAGTGCATCCAAAATGATAGCGTTTTGTATATCTGTCTATGGTGCATTTAAGAGCTGTAGTTACTGTAGTTACTTAAGAGCTTATCTGACATAACACTGTGACCTCTGTTGACTTTGATTGACAGGTGAATGTGCATGTTCTGTGACTTCATGGGGCAAACAGCTGACTGAGTTATGTTCAGGACAGTACATTTTGTGACAAACTTGAAATGTAACAGTAAAGAGATCAGAAATCGCCTTTAGCAATGTAGGAACATTTATGAAACTTGTTACTGTATTATGTTATACAAGTGGCAGCTGTAATAGATGTCTGGCATAGCTGATTAATTTGTTATTTTACATTTTTATTAATTCCCCTTTGCAATATTGATCTAAAAGAACATAAAATTACAATTACTCGTGTCCATAATGTTTTTGAACTGTCAGAAACTTTAAGCGTTATGGTGATATTATTGTTAATTGCAATTATTTATCGTGGCACCATATTTCAATATTGTCCCATGCTTAGTTGTGCACAGACCCAGTGCAATTAAATATAGGACTTAGTAGATGAAAACACTCAAGTCAAAAATACAGGAGTGTGCAGAATTACTCAAATGTATATGAACCAATCTGAAAACTCTGTACCTAGTATTGGAACTGAAAAATTTAGTGGACTGGATATCGATTCCTATGCTGATCCGATCCCCTAGCCAGCTATATATTAGGGACAGAAACACATTTATTGCAATTTGAACTCAGTAAAACTATGAACATACTGTAGCTCACTTTAAAACTTTAAAACTCAGAACTTATACAATTCAATTCCTATTTTACAATCCAAGTGGGGCTAGCTCAAAGCAGCCATACTTACCGTGCAATAAAACTGCAAAGCGCTTGGTAATTAGACAATAGAGACTCATAGAAAACATACAAAGGATTATACCAATGTCCTTTAGCAGTTGCTATTGCATTATATCGGGTATTAACAGATGCTCAAAGCCCAAGTATCGATATCGGTATAAGAACATGGATTAAAACTCATTAAAGTCAATACTAAATTTATTGTAACTGTCCAAAAAAAGCCTTTACCGGAGACGAGTTTTGTTGAGTGTCATGCTGGCTAGGTTTGGTGTTACAAATTTGCTAATTTTTGACACTGTGAAACTAATAAGGCTCGTCGTTGGCTCTTCTCTCTGTTTTCTTGCCAATTCCTTCATTTAATCCACATCTCTATAACGGAAACTAATTTCACTTATTCAGAACAAAATAGCAGGTTCACCATCAACAATGTTAGACAGAGTTTACTCAAGTCTTCCCCCTCCCCAGACACTTCCACAAACACTTCATTGGAGCAATAAAATGAACAGACTTTAAAAACACAGAGGAGCAATTATTGATGTCAAATGGGATAATACGTTTTGAGCTTTTAACTGGAAGACTAAATGTGTAGAATTACTCAAAGATTCAACAATATGCAACTATAAGGAAAGTTTTTTAATGAGAATTCTGACTATAAGCTTATATAAAAAAATAAATAAAAAAATAAAAAATACAAGAGGATTTTGTATATGTTATGTAACATTTGAGTGAACTAGATCTTACTAAAAATCATCCTAAAAATTCAATCCGTTTTATATAATTTTTTGTTAAAACTAAAATAAATCAGGCTTCAACAAATCCTCGTTACTTTTGTCAAAATCTTAGTACAAGCTTGAAGTTCAATGCCATACTGTGGAGCATTCCAGACAATGCAATAACATCTCCACGGAGACAAGAAGGTAGCGCATACTATCCGCTAGAAAAGTTACATAAGCCAACAATTCTTTTTTTTTTTTTTTTTTTTTTGCGTCAATTACACAATCAAATTTTTTGTATTATCCTGTTTTACAATCACAATACATTTATTCAAATTTGTCATGTGTAGCCCGGAAAGTGTTGTTTTGTGCGGTTTAGCAGTGCTTGCCCTTTGAGTGGCCAGCGCTTGGTGAAAGGCCGGTGGGCAGGGGTGACTCTCCTTTCCTCCTTTGTTCCCACAGCTTGGTATTCCTCTCAGAGCATGGCCCGGGCTGTGGAGCATGTGCTTTCAAATATCCCAGGCACCGCTATTGGCCCCCACTTAAACCTCCTCAAACAGCAAACTTTCTCTTAATTAGTTTATCTACTTTTCCCAATAGGCTGCATTCACGTTGTAGAATTTGATGACGTTGTAATCTCAAATGGCGGGTAAGGGCATATGTATAACGCTAATGGAGATTTACTTATGATCCGTGTGTTGAGACGTATGTTTTTTTTTTGTTGGGGATTGGGTCCACAAACCTGCAATATTGATCTCTTAAAGTCTTTTCAACTGACAACAATCCTGACTTTAGAGTGGAATAACGGTACCACTTTCTGAGGTTATTGTGGCTATTGTGAAGAAGTTTTTTGGTACTTTTACACAGAAGATGTTGAACTTTGTGTCGTTTTTTGTTTCCTGCAGATAGGCCCAGTAATTACTTATTCATCATAATTCCAATTCATAGTTTGGAAGTTTCTTTGCAGATTTGCAGATTTCTTGAGCTGCTTTATGCTTGAATTTCTCTGTAATTACTGGGCCTATCTGCATGAAACAAAAACTGGCGCAAAGTTCAGTGTCGTCTCTGTCTATAAATAAGCAAAAGTGAGATTATCTTTTCACAATAGCTTCAGAAAGTTGTGCGATTATTCAACTCCAAAGCTGCGATTGTTGTTCAAGGACTTCGACCCATCCGATTAATATGGCAAGTTGATGGAGCCAATCTCTAATCGCTAATGATAAAATTCAACATTTATGTATCGTAAATTTGGACATTTCTTGCCAAAACAATCTTGAATCTTCCATAAAGTCACATAGCCCCGTCATCCATCTGAAATCAGAGCATCACCAAATTCAAGAACGCGAACGCAATCCATACAATACACGCAAAACGTTCCGAGCGATATTTTTGTTGAGTGCGCGTCTTAACTAGCCAGCACCTTTTCAACCCTTTGCTGGTGGAATTGTCCCGTGCATGTCAAGTGTAGCCATTAGAACTTTTGGACAAGAGGTACCCCCCCTCCCCACCCCCACCTACCCCCGTAACCTTTCAATGGAGGTTTTTCAATGGTTTGGTCCCCGTCCAGATGACCACGCACACACGCATACATAGGCAGGAGGCTATTCAGTGCCGTAAACTCACATTTTAGGTTACATAACAACATCGTGGCCGGAGAGTCATAGCGGAAGACAAGTTAATTTATGGGGTAAATGGGGTCATAGGTGGAGAGGAGGTCAGCTCAGATCATGAAGGATGGGTTAAAAAAAGCTAGGCAGGCGGCATTATTATGAGAAATATGCATAATTTCAAGGTTAATTCTGAATGGATTTTGAACATGTCTTGACAAGGTTTGGCGGCACAGCAGAGAAAATTAAATTAATGACTAGTAATTTCAGGGTGTCTTTGCATATTGTCCTGGTGTAACCCGCTACATATACTTGGGGTTGTAATTTGGATGAATTTTTGCAAAGGAGCCAAAGGTTTATATTTAAAATGGGAGAAACTTCACTCAATAGCTGCCGACAATTTTGATTGACCAACTTAATATTAACTTAATTAATTTTAGTTTCCACTGACTAGTCTTGTTGCAATACCAAAACTTCAAACTCTATTTTGATACTAAGAAACTAAGATACCATACAGACATCATAAAAACGGTACATTTGCAATAGTGTTTTCATATTTCTGTATTCTGTGGTCTATATTCCACAATTATTCAGGAAACTTTGTCTTTTTTTGTGTATTTTTTGCAGTAACGATACTTTCTCAAATGATTGGGTAGTTTCAATAGTTTCAGTATCAGTTAGCATCTGGAAATCATTTTGAAATTAACAATACATGGCCTCCTTTCAGCTCCTTAAAAAGACAATCCAGATGAGGGCTGTGAAAACCTTCTCTACACTGAACCGCTCATGGGTGATTGAAGGAGTACATCGTCTCATTAAAAAGATCAATAAAATACCAATTGCCAACAAATACATGCTGCTGGCCTCAATGTATCATTTGCTAAAGGGCTATACTTTTCCACCCAGAAAGACCTACATAGACAGAGAATTAGTTTTCATGAACAAACCAATATGTTACTTGAACAGTATGGGGTAAAGTGTGCTCCCTTGTGGTTCGACACTGATGTTAGTAAAGAGACATGGGACAGAGAGGCTGAAGAGGCTGATACTTCTTCTGCTGCAGTGGCGATGGATGGATGGTTGGAGTTGAGAGATGCAAGAGATGCTAAAAGTTAGAATGTGGGAAAAGTGACTGCATTGCATTGTCTTTGGCTGAAACGAAAAGTTAGAAGACTCTAATTGGCTGACTGGTCTAAACAAGAAAGGAAATATGGTCTTGACGTGCCCTGATGAAGGCACAAGTTGAAACGCATTGAAATAAGACATAAAATATAACTGCGCATATTGGAGTGCCTTGGATTCTTTCACTGTTATTTTTCAAACCATTCTGACCTTTTTGGCTGTGTACCTGTGCGGTACATACGACAAACTACCGTCACCTCTGTCCCTCACTATGGCTTCTTCTAATAAGCTGAGTTCCTTCAAGGATTACTGGAGATACCTTTAATAGTCTCTTCCTCTCTGGATTTGCCCGTCTGAACTCCTCATAAACACTTGGAGAGAGCGTCAAGACCTCCATCACTGCTCCAGGATGCCACGAACTGCCTGCCCAGTCCGCCTGCCCAGTCCAGGGCACAGACATATGCCTTTTGTATAAGAACTGTGGAAAGAAGTCAGCCTGAAAAGGAGATAAATATTATTCCACAGGTGATTTGGAGGTCAATCTGGATAAGAATATTTGCAAGATTGTGTGATCCAATAATAATAAGTGCACAAGTTGTTTCTCTTCTTGATTGGAATCTTGGGCCAAATAAATGGATGTAATGCATTTTTTTCACGGACTAAGTACCAGAATATAAAAACATTTATACAAGGAACTGGAGAGATGTATTACATAGTTTGCAGTGTCCTTTTGAGGGGGCAAACTCATATTGAAATAGTTATTTAATTCTAGTAGGGGTAGGTGAGGTTGACTGATATGACAATGGCAATTCAAACGCTATTTCAAGGTTTGAGGTTGAGATATTGCACAAAGGACGGAGGAATGGACTGTAAAATTAGACACACTTCCTAGAAGTTTAAGTAAAGATTCTTAATATTCTAAGTTTGCAACAACAATTTCAATAATATTAATTTATCAATATATTTTACCTCTAAATGCTATAAGTAACCTTTTGAGCTTAATTTCCTAAACAGCTGTCATTTTTTATGCACCTGAGAAATCCTGTATTCACTGACAAACATCTCAGAAAGAGTTTTTTCCTAATCCCTCCCACGCTGCATGGATTTTCATGTATAATCACATAAATACATCTTCAGGTATCAGGTGTTGCAAGTCATTATATTGCTCCACATTATTAAGCCCAAAGATTGGTAACAGTTTTGCCACATAAAGTCACATGTTATATAGTCACGATGACTATGTTCTATAATGTTAACAATGACTGACATCAGAAATGCCATTGAGCAAAGCTGGAATTTCAGAAATAATGCTATACCTCTATTTGTTAAACTTGTATGTGTTAATCATGTCAGTCTGAGGGAATTGCTCCTTCAACATATTTGTGGAGCTATGTGAAATGTATCTCTTTCAATGCTTTAAAGGTGCACTTTGAAACTTTTCTGGTTGCTAACTTGTCCTCCTGGTTCCACCTTTAGTCTGAAGACAGATCCGTTCAGTACCATTTTGTGGAACATTCCAGGCATGCAATAATATCTCCATGGAGACATGCAGGTGGCATAGCTACAAAAGTTCTACCTTATGGGTTATATTGAATTGAATATTTCCAGTTACTCCCTCGCTAGACATTTCCTGAAGAGCAAACCATTTCTAACTGTTAAGCACAATCCTCCTTCAGCTCTGACTGTAATCACTGTAATCTTTCCCTCACTCCTGCTCTCTACAGTGTACACTTTTCAGGAGTAAAACCCAGCTTTGGCATTCACTGCATTCTCCAGCAGCTCCTTGAAACCACGGCTGTCAAGACATGTTAGCAACGCGCCAAAATTTCCGTGGACATTGCAGCAGGTCTTTCAGAGCAGACAACCTTATCTAAAAAGGCCCCTTTTGACTGCTATAAGCACCCATTAAAATAAACTGGGGGAAAATGGGGGTTTGAGGTTATTGTAGGCATTCCCAGGAGCAGTACTAGAACTCGTAGCAGCACGGGTTAGCCTAAGCCCCTTAATGATAATGCGCCGTACAGTCTGGCCCCCATGCTCGTGGTCTTACTGACACTGAGTCACTGGGAGTGGGGGATTAGCAGAGCGCGCCAGGGGCCTCTAAATGGCAGATTGGAGGTTGAAGTGGCCACGCAGGACAAGCCGCAGCAAGCCCGCATACAACCTTTTACATCTCTGTCCCCTCCCACACAGCTCCATGCATCCTCTCTGGGCTTTGTTGTGACACATACAAGTGCAGGGTACATGTAAACAGGAGAAGCGGCCTGTCGGGGTTATTAAAGAGGGGGTATTACATTTCTATGGGATATTAATTGCTAACACATAACATATTTAGATCACCATGTTACCTTTTACTGGCTAGCAAATAATGTATTTGCCGAAAACATTAAACATATTCAAAGTTTCACCAAATTTTTGTTTAGTTTCTGATGAGTCTCTCCACCTTCATACCCCTATCAGTGTGTATTCTGGTAATGAAACTTCTGCACATCACATCAGGTTTGTGAAGCTGTAGTGTATTGTGTACATGCTTCCGTACAGAAGCATGGGTGACAGCAGCTGTTAGGAGGGGGTTTGAACAGGGGCTGGATGAGAGATCGCGAGACTACTCAAAAATGTGTGGATGACATATAAAATCACTTCAGGTATTTTTGATGAGAGATTTTGCAAAATACTCCTTTAATCTGTGTGGAAAAAATACTTTTCAGGTACAATTCAACATTTTTTTTTTGTTCAGGAAAATGTTTTTAGTGTCACGATATTTGTGAATAAAAATGAGACTGAACAATATCAACTAAGCTTTTTGAAAGGCATTTTGTTTGGATGAGAGCCATAGAAACAACTGCCAGTTTCCAATCTATTTTTTGTTCAAATGGTAGTGATGGGCGGATCAATATCAAAATATTGACAGAGGAAAACTGGCATGGCACAAAAAATATTGATAATTTATGGTGTCTGAAAACTATTCATATCAAGTTCTGACGTTACCAGAGCAAAAGTACTTGAGTTAATTAAGGTTTAAGTACACTTTATTGTCCCTGTGCAGAAATTTGTCCCATCATTTGCATTTGACCCATCCTTTCATGCTACCAGACTTTAGCTGGAGGATTTTACCTATGGTCCATGTTCTGGGTTGATGTGGGAAAATGGAGTGCCTGGAGGAAATGCACATTGACACAGAGAAAAACATGCAAAACATGCATGAAAAACATGTGAAACCAAAGGGTTTAATAGCCCGACAGCGCCAGCCAATCATCTACTCTGTCCCCACTGTATACCCACCTCTTTATTTGCTTACAGCACATAACTTCTAAATTATCCATTGCTTATTTGAAATACTATTCCAGTTAGCTTACTTAGCAGTTGCTGTACGTAAGCACAGTGTGTATGGGGCTCTGTGAATCAGTTGCGGGGCTTATCCTTGGCGCTGTGTTCGCAGGAATGTCCCAATAATCTTCAGGTGGCTGGTACATGCTCGGGCTGTGGGCTTGGGGTTGATTGCTAACCTCTGTGCGCTAATACAAGAAGGGCTAAGAAAACACTGCGCTGGCCGGAGGGAAACTAATGCCAGGACTAATTCAGAAAAATTGCAGGCCCTTTTACCTCCCGCTGCGACAGCACAAACAAGGACTGCTGCTTGAATGCTTTCCAAATGGCTGTAAACACGAAACGGTGGCTCTAAAAAAAACACACCTCTTTCTTTGGAGCCATGCTGGGCTCAATAGATGCTGGGGTTGTAGCACTTTGATTGAACAGAATGTGAAACAAACCAAAGCTGGAAGTGCAAAGAAGGCATTGTTTGTTGGTGTAGTGTTGAAATAGACCATATATATAAGTGGAGATAGCTAACCTGCTAGCGGCCATGTTCCAAATAGGACGTGATCATGGGTGCGCTTCTGGCTCCATCAACTCTGGCTCCAATTCACTTTAGACTTTACACAACTTTCATCCCTTTCTCTGTAACTGCGGCTGCCAGGCTCGTCATTCTGACCTTAAAATGTTTGTATTGACCTGTTCTACATCATCTTGGTATTTTTAGATCGCTATTGTGTCCGTGGATCAAAAACATTGAACACTGATAACAGACAAATCAGGCGCCTTCTTTCACTGAGGCTGCACCCGTTAGTGTTAGCACCAGGTTTGATTGACAGTGTTGCTAAGCGTCCGCTCCCTGCTAAATCAGCGCATGGGCGTGGAGGGGCGTTACCGTCAGCAGCCTTGCTCCTGATTGGCTCTTTGGTTGCTCTGATACTCGCGCTCGGAATTCCAAATGTGGAACTCTGCTCCAAATTCGCTCCATAACTGCTAGCCTCGATGAGCTTCATTCGACTGGAGTTCAACGCTATGGTTGATGTTACACTCACTTAGTCCACTTCTTTATGTGGCTCCAACGGAATTTAATATTAATATTTGAATCTGTGGATTAATGATTTGCTAATTGGGAGATATTTTTAAATCAACCGCAGTAAAAAAGACAAGAAGGGCAGGTGGAGCAAAAACTCCAATTAACGGCTAATATGTACCAGCACTTTTGGTAACTATAATCCAATGTGTGGGCCAGGACCACTATTAATTAAGAAACTCTTTTGGCATTACACATGAAAGTTTACGGTAAAAGGTTTCAAAGAACAAGTAATCCAACATGCTATATTGCAAATTAGCAATATAGCACTAGAATTTCTTTAAAAGTTGTTCATGCACTTTCAACTACACCAGTTTGTTAAAGCCGTCACCATTTCCAGAACTGAAAACACTCTCTTCTACCTTGTGACATCATTATGTGGTAATCCAGCACTTACATTTAATTAAAGTCTGAATTGCCTTTACTTTAAACACGGAATACTAATGTGAATCTAATTTTCAGTTAACAAAATGTCTATAGTCATCTTTCCCAAAACTAAAAATGCTGTTTTACCTGGCGACATCATCTAGAAAGTGCTCAGTACCTGATGTTTACTGTCTTCTGCAGTGGTCCACCATTATTTCCCACTGACCATATCCTAATTATTCACCGTTATGAGTTTATAAGTGTGTTTCACAGCTTTCAGAGACCGGTAAAGCTAAAAACTAGCTTGCTAACAGGCACTTCTGTTTAACGAATGATAAAATGTTTTCAAATTAGATAAAGAAAGTAGGCAGCTGATTTACTTTGCTCTCAAGAGTTGCTTACAGGGCCGGCCCAGTCTATAAGCAGACTAAGCAGCTGCTTAGGGCCCCAAGGCCACCAGAGGGCCCCCAAGAGCCCATACATTTATATTGAAAATGTTATAATATCAAGTTTTATTGGACATAGGGCTTGTGTGTTTACAGTAGCCTAAATATCCCTCTAAAACAACCACATTTGTTTTTTACCTGTAGTAGCAAAATATCTGCTGCTGCTACATTTGAGTCGGGCAGAGGTGAGGGCAGCTATGTGTTTACACCGGTGCAAGGACCCTTTATAATGTAAATGTAACGCCACTGTCGCCAACTGGAACACATTAAAATCCACCAGAAACAAAGAAAAAATGTTCTAGAATTCAAAAAATCTTCACGACCCCTTAAATGTTTGTGCACTGTTCCTGTGACTATGGTAGTTGTGACATTCTGGAAGTTTTCAGTCTGATGTTGGTCATATAAATACAAATACAACTCCAAGTGATGAGAGCAGAGTGAGAATGTTGTCAAATGTGAATCACCAATAGCTGAGTCAGGAGGCATCCACTGTCAGGGGCCACAGAGACAAATTCAGCTTAGGGCCCCCTGAAAGCTAGGGCCGGCGCTGGTTTCTTATACAATATATCTGTATGAGAGTAAGACAAATTTCGCTCTTATATATGGGGAAAAAAATCAGGCCTGTAATAACAATTTAAACTGCATTTTGAGTACAAAACAAAATCTCCAAAACCCCCTACATAGACTGTTTGGGAACATGACAGGACATTAATTAACATTATTGGTCACAAAGACATTCTGTTTTCTCCAGCAGATTCAAGGTAAAGTGCTTCATCCGTCTTGTCCTCCCTCCACCGTGCGCCAATGGTTAGCCACCAGCGCTAGCCCCACAGCGGTAGCAGCAGCAGAGAGGAGGATTCCAAGTCTGGTCAAGGACGTGGAGATAGGGCTTATGTAACACCTGGCTGCCTGGCTGAATGACTGGACTCATTAACCCACAGACTCTCTACGTGTTTATCTACAATGGTTGTTTAAGGTAAGTGAATATGGCCGTCACACTGCAAATGGATGCTAGCTGATAACAGAGGAGCTAGCCAATGTATAACCAGTGAATTCGTCTTCCGTGCTGTTGTAGCTACTACATGTTGTGATCTTTCTCGACCACCACAGGAGTAGTGGTCCATCTTCTTCTGTTCAATACCATATTTGTCTTTAAGCGCTGTTAAAGCAGAGTCTACATTACACAGTGAGGAGTCCAAGACCTGGTTTCGCTCGGTTAAAACAGAACATAATTTGTTTCTCTCTAAAATATGGATTTTTTTTATGTGTGAATTCAGGCAAGCAAACTCTTAAGTGAACTACTGAAACATCATTCTAAAAAAAAAAAGTAATGATTTTAATATATGTAATCTATTTAAAGGGTTTATATCAGAGAACTTTTTGACACACAGGCCACAGTGGGATCTAAAATTTGACAGGGGGGCCAGGCCAGGATATATATATATATATATATGTATATATTACATTAGAGATTTGGACTGTAACATGTAGCAAAGCATGAATATGCAAGGCTCTTTTTACAAATTGTTTTCCAAATGCATTAATTAAATTAACAATTAATGCATTAAATTTCAGTTAAATAAACACAACAGAAAAACTCACATTCAGTTTTATCAAGTGCTAAAAGTTCAACAACTTCTTGAAAAGGTAAAATAAACAAGGTTTACCCTTGCCTATTTTAATATATTTTGGTCATGTTCGGCGGGCCGGCTTAATAAGCCCAAAGGGCTGTGTGTGGCCCCTGGGCCGTAGTTTGCCCATGTCTGGTCTATATTGATCTATGTTATATTATCCTATCCTCAAAAACATACTAGGAGTTCAATTCAATTCAGAGTTGTGTTTTGTTTCATTCACACACACAAATCCTGCATATTTACACAGAGTTCTTTGCTCAAACTGAATACACCATTTTCCACCTTGTAATTGATCTTGTTATTAAGTGGTATTACAGTATCACTCCACTGTGTTTTTAAACTTCATACACCTTCACCTGGATCATTTAAATATTTTGCAGCCTTGGAATTACCCAACTTTGAAGCTACAGGTATTGATTTGTTGTTTTCTATGGTCTATTGTTCACTTGAGTCTAAAATATCTGTATTAATGATCATCATCAAGGTGAAACAGCATTTTGAGCTTTGGAGATGCAGACAGTCTAATAATGCAGGGTTACTCAAACATGTGTGAATGAAACAGAACAAAACTTTTTGGGCAGCAGAGCAAAGAAGGGAAGATTGTTCTCACACGACCCACCAGCTCCCGTCTCAAAAAGTAATGTATGTACCCCACTTCTTCTTTGGGGTTTGTGATCAATGAAGTGTACTCTTTTACAAGCAGCTTTAAAATAATTTGAGACAAACAAAAAATAAAAGGAATTTGCAAATGGAACGTTTTTTTTCAGTCTCCTGGTTCAGGTTCAGGTTCAACATTTGTGCATTTATTTTAATAGATCCTTTTTCCAGACCAAGGTTTAGTTTGTTTTCATACCTGACAGTTTTGACTGCTAACTAGCAGTTTTCCTCAGAGTGGTCACGTGATGTTGCTGTGACATGTCCCGTCAGCTGATTTAAGTCTTCCTACCAGTGGACACACAACACAAAACAGAACAAGAGTAACGGAAATCGGCCATTTCTAACCACTGCAAAAGAGAGAACCACATTATGGACTGAGATAGAAAAGACAACAAACATCGACACTGGATTAAGGAAGAAACTGAAATATGGAAACGTGCCCACGGGACTATAAACCAGAACGAGGGGGCTTTTTTACTCTCACACACCTGGGATACTGTCCTGAAGAAGTCGGACTGAAGATGGCGCTGTCATCTAGTAGCGAGACAGCGCCAAAACCTGTTCAAATCAGCTGACCGGGCACATCATAGTAATATCGCATCAGGTCAGGTATGAAAACAAACTAAACCTTGGTCTGGTAAAAGAATCTATTAAAATAAATTAACAGATCAAATGAAACTCATTGGACTATTTATGAATTTGTCTTTTAGATATTTCATCACAAAGTACAGGGTGGCCGAACAGTCACTCATAGTTGAAAAAAATTTGTGACTCTTTTGTTTCTAAATATCTTTCTTTTCTTTTTTCAGAGCATTTAGAACTACTCTTCTGACATTAATCTGAGCAAATACAGCACCGAGGAACAAACCCTCATTGTACAGTGGTACTTTGAGTCACATGGGTCAAATTCACAAACCCAATGGTGTTACAGTCGACAGAGAAGAGATATCCCAAGCGTAAATGCCATTAAAGGAATAATAAGTCATTTTCAAAGACAGGGGGCAGTGTGTGATCTCCACAGACCTGACTAGTCACGATTTCTTCCTGTGGGACGATCTTAAAGAAAAGGTGTTTGTGAATAAACCTCAGACAATAAACGACTTAAAACGTAATATCGAGGATCAAATAAGAGCCACAAGCCCCGAAATGCTTTCAAATGTTAGGCAAAGTTTGTTGTATCAGGCTATTTAGTGTGAAACCGAAAATGGCGGACACTTAAAAAACATGTTTTTAAAAATTAGGTCATTTTTACTTCCCCTATTTTAAGTAGTGATAAGTTCAAGTGTAAGTGAACAATTATAACCGTACATATTGCCAAAAATCCCTGAAGGTTCATTTTACCTACTGCTAAAATTTGGTGAGTATAACTTAAGAATTATAGGAGCGATTGAAGATTTAAAAGTGTCAGTGACTTTTCTACAATGTAATCAATAGGGAAAACTCTTGCCCCCCTCTGGAATTATGGCATTATCACATTTTAGAATCTGAAAACCACTAACAACTGTCAAAGAAAAACTCGAAAGCTGATGCAGTGCAAGCCCACACTTGTACAATGCAGTTTTACTTACCCCCTAACAATATTTATTACTACCTGTTTCTACTACGACAAGGTTCAGTGGAGAAATACAGTAGCACTTGTCTCAATTACGACCCTTCCCAGTTATTTGCAGAAAACATTACCCTTCTAAAAACACATAAGTTATCCCTTTTCTCTTGAACGCAACAGATTCTCCCCATAGCCCCTTTACCAAAACATTACAGGAATGCCCTGAGTCCACAGTGGCAGACAGACACTTAGCGCACTGGTGAATTTACATGTAGCTAACACCAGGCAGAGACCACACCTGCGTCTACTGTCTCATAGTTTCACCTTATAAGGCCCTACGCATCACGGCCTTGTACGCAGCAGACAACGTTTGCTCCAGTCGACTTCAGGCACATTACAAAATCACTGTCTGGTTGGGTTTAATTGTTCTGTATTCCGTCCTCTCGCCTTGACTAGACTTTTTTTTGTCATGTTTTCCTCTTTTTATTAATCATTTTATGCAGTGGCTGAAGAAGTACAGGAGCAAAATGTACTCAAGTAAAAGCATCACGTGCAAAAATCTACTTAAAGTGATAGTATGTTACTTTCTAGAGGTGGAAAGTCACAGTTCAAACCAAACACCGGAACGTTCTCCATGGAGATAGATACGTTTTTATGCCGTACGGTAGAATATTAGAGCGAAAGGAACTAGGTTTCCCTGGAAAAAAGGCCAGAATCAGGTTTGTGATGCAAGCTCTCAGAGTAAGGACGAAGGACAGGACACATGTTTTTCAGTGGTCATACTAAACTACTTTTTAAATGTACTTTTGCTGTAAAAAAGTACAAGTATTTTGCGCACTTTTTTTTTTATTATTGAAATGTGAGATATGGTCAATAATCAAACAATTTCTCAATGTCTACTTTTTTCTCTCTATATTTTGTTTGCTCAAAGCAGATACTCAAACTAAAAACCTTCAGTCAGGATGTCGCTATGAACGTGCTAAAAATAAACCCACAAACCATACATAAAAAACTTTTTAATTTTCAGTCCTGTTCAAAAAAACAAAAACAAAAAACAAAAACAAAATACAAATTCCTCCTTTTAAAAGTATTGAGGTAAAAGTAAAAAGTATTCAAAATTGTACCTACAAAGAACAGTACTTTTACTTTTGTACCTCATTACTTCCCACCACTGTTTTTACACGTAGGCGTATACACGTATATGACACATGTCTGTATCCACGAATAAGCCAGCTGGTTGCCGGGCTAAGGTGGAGCATGCTAGGTCTTACTCATCCATTCAAAAACACGCGGAGTTACACATGCGGCGCGCTAGCTAACGTCGTCTGCCCTTGGGATTACTGTTTTGAGTCATCCGCAGCCGCAGAGTCATAACACGGCTGGGCCAATTATGCACAAGCGAAGAGAGGAGTGACGATCCCGTGAAAACGTCAAAGACAAACAATGAAGAATTTCAAGTCAATATTTGGAGAGAGAGAGAGAGTTAGCATAGGCAGAAGGGAGTAAAACTTTGTGCAGCATTTTCAACTCAAATCCTGCATTACGCAAATTTATGATAAGAGATTTTTAATATAAAATACATAAAATATTGGCCAAAATGCAGCTGGATACAAGAATTAAGGCGGCTTGTTCGAACTGGATGAACGAAAAAAGAAAAATACATGTTTCAAAAATAAATGCCTCATTTTCACACTTTGTCCTTCTTAAACCTGGGTGCTGTCCTGAATTTGGCTGACTTCCATCTGATCTCCCTACTTATGTTATTCCATGCTTTCGTCTGGGAGCAACTGAAAAGTGTTACATAGCGTTATTAGGGATGTCAAATTTGTGTCTAATAAATCTTTTAGTCTTTAGTTTTAGTCTTTTGTCAAATCCCTTCCCATGAGCCACTTTTTAGCCAAAATTGTACTCAGATAAAAGTGTAAAAAAGCATGCATCCTTACTGTGTGCACTGTTATCCAGCTCCACAGAGAATGTTCTGAAGAATGGTTTTAATTTTCTTTTCTGTGGAATCATGCAGGTCACCATTCTTCTATAGCGTTTGACCTGGTTTATGAAATCTCTTAATCAAACTTAATCTGAATGACAAAGTAAAGTTAATGTGGCATAACATTTAACTCATCTTTTTGAAGTAAATGTTTAATTTTTTCAGGTCTTAAGATTATATTGTGACATGAGTAATTGTAATTATTGATTAACTGAGTCATCTTGACATCCCTAAGTGTTACGTAAGCGTACATACAACCCAGCCAGTCCCACTCACTTTTGTAAAATTTATTTAAGCGGTCTGGATCCTTCAACTTGTCATCACAATGAATACAACTCTCCTTTAATAGTTTATATCTAAATCATGAGTCATGAAAAAAAAGTTGGAAGATCTGGCTCACCATCGTGATCACTGATTCCTCACTCTCACCTGCTGTCTCGCTGCTGTCAACTAGACTCTACAGGATCGAACAAGACGCAGCAAAAAATGATCAAATATAAAGATACACTGTGGGAGTAGCGTTTAGAAGGCTAGCATTGTTAGCTACCAAATGTAAAAAATGTAAAAATCAATATCCCACTTCACAGGTGATGGCACAACTTTAAACAAACAAATGACATACATCTGTAAGACCAGAAATTGTGTATGAAAAAAAAAATGTTAGAGGGTGTATTTTACTTCTACGGGATATTAACTGCTAACACATAACATATTTAGATCACCATGTGACCTTTTATTACTCTGAAAATGCTATATGTGCCAAAAAACAACTTATTAATATGTTTTATATGTTTCACTTTTGTTTTTCATGCTCTGAGTCTCCCTTCCCTTTGCTCTCCACGCTAAGTCACTCTCCCTTCAGAGCGATATCACAACACAATCAGCGTGCATCCCGCCAATTAACCTACTGCACATCGCATCAGGTTTGTCAAATTGTGGTGTACAGTTTTGTGTCATATTCTTGTGAGATTCTAGAGAATTGTCGTGTGGGAGCATGGATGATGGAATCTTACAACTAACCGTAAGGAAGGTTCAAATAGTGGAGAGATCGCTAAATTACTGAAACATGCATGGATGACATCTAAAACCTCTTCAGACATGTTGAGGGAACAACGTTATAATACGGTAAAAAGATGCACGATACCTCCGCTTGTAATATTACAGAATGTTACAACTAGAAATGAGGAAGTCTTTTGGATGGAGGAAGACATACCGGCTTTGCTTTAGCGCTCGATGTATCCCATAATGCAGGGGTGTCCAAACTTTTGTCATTAACAGCCGCATATAAAAACACAGACATAAGCTAAGGGCCGATTGAGGGCCATAGACTGGTCGCGAATACAGTGAATACTTCATATTTGTGTTATTTTTACAAGTTAGACTGAACCATTGGGCCTTTGTTCATGCTTACATTGGACACATTAAATATTTGAGTAAAAAAAAACTGTAAAAAGTACGGTTTAAGGTAATAAGGGCCAAGACAAATTGGTCTGAGGGTCATATTTGGACCCCGTACTATAATGCTTTGCCAAGTGATGTCACAATCTTTTTAGCAACCGGGAAAAGCGCCATTGAAAACCATTTTTAGCATGTGTTCCATTTCCCGCACTGGAGATAACTGATGACGGCTCTATATATTACAGTAAAGATGATTGGTTTGACCCTCGGCTGCCCTCCCTGATGCCACGTCTTAGGACTCAAGACATGACTTAGCTCCTGTACTCTCCTAATTGACCGATGACCTCCAAATGATAATCCAAATAACCAGATTGAGATGTTCCTTCAAGGGTTTACCTTATTGTGCAAGCCTTACGCCAACCAATTTACCAACCCCAAACCGAAATAAATATTGTATACATAAAAGTTGGCACAGCACATTCCAAAATTGTCACGCTTTGATCGGCCACAGAAAGGGTGTTAACTTACTTACTGTTTAATATGTTGATGATACACTTGGATGGATTTGCTGCTAAGTCCTCATGGCTTTGCTAGCGCTCGGATGGATTTAAACACAACCCTTCCCCTGTTATTGCAAGGGATTCTCAGTGAAGCCGGCTCAGATAGGGCTACAGTTACAGCTGATCCCGCTAGTGTTGGGAAAGCATTCAAGGCATCTGGACGTGTCCCTTTGGAGATCACTATTACTCATGGTATAATCCTCAGCAGCCCCGTACGGAACATCCAGACAAACACACCCACAGCTCGGAATACGGAGGCGACCGGGAGTCAACAGAGGACACAACCATGGAACGATCGAGGAAAAACGACGACAAATAAAAGGATAGTGGGAAAACAAGCCCCCGAGACAAGATCGCGGAGGTCGGCTTTGACAAGTTAAAGCTCTTGGCTATGTGTTTATTTAGTTTCTGTTCATTCTCAGTCAACACTTGGTAGAAAAATGTACTTTTGTCCTGAATAAATCTCAGTGAGGTGACAAGAGATGAGTGTCATTAGAATGAGAGATTAGATACAAGCAGGAAGTAGGGTCCAAAAGCAACAGAGATGTGCCTTACTTATTATTTAAATGGTATGGACCGTCTGCTTCACATATTCAGACCAAATTAAATAAAAGGAACAGATTATGGGTTTGAATGTGAATGCTTAAACTAGGCTGTGAGAGGTGCAAAAACTGACTCTGAAAACTGAATAAGTTTTCAGTAGACGACTACGTAAATGACCGTGACCATTCAAATTGCACAGTCAATACTAATTTGGTCATTCATTCTCTTCTCTTTTTATATGTAAATATGTACATGATTTTAAATGAGCAAATAATAATAATAATAATAATAATAATAATAATAATAATAATACATAAATAAATAAATAAATAAAATTACAGTAATTTATTTTATCATGTGTTAAAAAAAGCAAGTTAGGGGAATTAAAACTGTAAAATTGTAAAAAAAACCCAAAAAAACCAAAAACAAACAAACATGCAACTAGTTCATTTTAAGTGGTTTGTCATGATCAAAACTTCCTCACAGTCTTAACACATTCCTAGCATCCTAATTATTTGCCCTCTCGATAATGTTAAGAAACACTAGCATGCTAACAACATACTTCCTGGTTCACATAGGATAAAAACTCTGCAGAATTAGATGCAGAACAAAATTCTGTTCAACTGCATGCAACAAAAATCAGGTACGGCTACTTTAAAAACAAGAATACTTAAACATTCAAATTGTCATGATTTCGTCCACACATTTTAATAAAACAAATACGCCATTTTCCATACAAGCTTTTTGTGCTGAGTACATTTGGTTTGCGGTTGGGAGCCCTCTATTAACATGACGTTAATAATAATAAACATAGACCATCTTGGATATATATTTACCATAGGCTGAAAGAAGACCAGTTTTTAATCAAATCTGCGTTTTCTTAACCCACCCGCCCTGACCTTCAGCGAACATGAGCCCCTGGTGTAGTAGTATTCACAGTGATTAGTGGTGGGCTATGAGCATGGGCACACACCGCTGTAGCCTGCTGCATGTAACATGTGGTGAAGTGAACCAGATGCCCTTCCCACGCAGATCATTGGAATGTTTCTAATATTTGTGCAGACTCCTAGATAGACGTAAACAGCCACAGGACAGGAGCAGCATAGTTTGTGGTGTGGAAATGCTAAAAAAGATGTAAGGCATGTCAGGGAGTTTTTGGATTGGAATGTTTAATAATGCCGCAAGAAATGTCATTGGTGATAATTAGAATGGAGGAAATTTGCATGTTTTTGTGTAGATTTTTAAATTAGACAAATTATTTAGCAAACTTATATGACAAAAAGGCTGTTCCTCTTCCAAAACTATGGCAACCGTAACACTTGGATCGACTGGAATGAAGAATTTCCAATATTTCATAGATAAACTTAAAGGTTCATTATGCAACTTTTCAGGTATGGGACCACCACCAGCTTGTGTCCATGGAGATGTAATTGCTTTGCCTAAAATGCTCCACAGTACAGAAGTAAGGTCTTTTTTTTAGCTCTAAAAACACTAATTGGATAAATGCATGATAGATGTGTTTAATGCCATACTGTGGAACATTCCAAGAGAGAAGCAAGCCAACACCAGTGAGTTTTACCTTGGTGGCTATAATGAGCTTTTCTCTACCCCAGCTTGAACTGATATTAAAATTCAGTATGCAGATAAGTGAAAATATATACATGCTATATCAAATTTAACTAAAAAAAAAGATCTTTAACTGTATTTTTGCTTTAGACTTTTCAATACCTCAGTCAGTCAGTATTTTGGGATTGATCCACCCACTGTGACAGTTTGACAGCTACATCCTACATTATTGGTGTTTTGTATGATAGTTTTAATTTCTATCTGCAAATAGAAAATGCTCAATTGTATCTACCTACTCCTGGCTGTAAATATGGCACCATCTTCTTTACCTTTTGAAGTGGTTTGTTTCCCTCATGAGGTGGTTCAGACATTCTTGGAAAACAAAAACAAAAATACCGTATGTTTGAGACCACACAAACGATTTTATCATTTCACCCTTCAACTTATTTGTGGTGTTTTTTTGCCACAAGAAGATGTGGTTTGGCTGGATCTGTTACTGAATTGTCAAGTGGCTTGTCTGGCATCCCAGAAAACGATTGATGCTTTTTACAGTGAGCAATGTCTTGACAATGTTTCGGGGATTACCCAACATAGACAAGGGAGATATTGTGAATACAGTGACTTTTTAAAAACAATATCAACCAAATAAGGTTTGAAATATGGTAACTGAAGGCTTCTAAATAGAGATAATTTGCGAATAAAGTGTTTTATCGAAAATCATAAATGGTTTATTCTTTTTAGACATTTTGATTTGATTTGCCACTGTCTTTGTTATAAAATAAAAGGGCTTTGTGTTTGTGTTTTGACCATAAATTGTAAAAAGAAGTGGACTAAGGGAGTGTAGCGTCACCCTCCAGCCAAATGAAGCTCATCCACACAAGCAGTTACAGCGGTGAATTTGGAGCGGATTTCCGTATTTGGAATTCCGACTGCGAGTATCATAGCAACCAAAGAGCCAATTCATACTGATGAAGGTAACGCCTCTTCTCGCCCGCACCGCTGGTTTAGCATGCAGCAGGTTTAGCAACACTTCCAATTAAACTTGTTGCTAAGGCTAGCGAGAGTGACCACGGGGAAAGAAGGCGCCTGATTCGTCTGTTATTAATCTTCATATCTTGATTTACGGATGATCAAGTAGAGTGGGTTATTGCAGCAGTTACACAGAGAGGGGTGACAATTTTTCAATAAATAATCATAGCTGTTATTTTCATAATCTTACAGTATTAAAAACACATATGAAAATACGTTTTTACGGCAAAGACAGCAGCACTATTAAAAATATTAAACTAAACTATGTCTCTATTACTAAATAGTCTCTTAATAGTCTTAAGTCAACATATTTAATCCTTTATTTGGTTGATAATGTATTTAAAAAGTGTCATTGTACAATAGGAAAAACTGTGTGACTAGCCGGCTAGTCAACAGCTATGACAAGTCAACTACTATAGTATACTGTATATAAATATAGATAATGCTCATGATGTTTAAAATGTGACTAATTAATGAGTCAATTGATTGTTGCAGCTACCAATGTGACATTCGTGAACAAATCGACTCTTTTGAACAGTTCCTTTTAACAGTTATGTCATGTCATGTGGGGGCCAGACCAAGCCAGCCAAGCTACTTTATTTATATAACACAATTAAAAATAGCAGAGTTGTACCAAAGTGTTTCACAAACAGAAAAACGAAACAGTGTAAAGATTTAAAACAACAACCAGACATATGCAACACAACAATAGTACAGTTACACAAATCATAGAGGTGAATCTTTTAATAGAGTTATCAATAGATATGGCATTTTTTTTACGTAGATTGTGAGCTCGTTCCAAAGTTTTGGGGCTATGACAGAGAAGATGCTCTCACTTTTAGAACCAGATGTCATTTTGTAAAAGAACCGAATCTTTGTTTTTCAAATTTGTTTTTTTTAATCCTGAAACACAAGAATCAGCACAGAAGGAGAGTAGGCAACACGAGTGAGAGCTTTTAACACAAAAAAAACATATTTAGCATAATTCTAACAGTTATTATTTATTGTTGTTGTTTGTTGTTTGTTGTTGTTGTTGAAGAACAGATCTAAAAGTTTCAGGTTCCATAAAAGAGCCGAAAGTCCCGTCACTAGTTGCAGCCATATGTTCGATGGAAGGTATTTTTATTTCATATTATTTTACATATTACAACATCCTTCCATTGGACAAATAACTGTGAAGTTGCATGCACTTTTCCTTCCTCTGTATTGGCATCTGGTATTAAAGCAGTGATTTATTTCTCTCTTTTTTTTGGCATGGTAAAGTCATATTATTTCAAAGGTAAGGTAAGATTTCAAAGCAGATCTAAATTCCCCAGTGGAACAAATGACACGGGCCACTGGGTGTGTCAAACTTGACGACTTTTCCGTTACTTGTTATTGAAAAGTGGAGTGTACTTTTGTGTTCGTCTTTTGTACAGGTAAAGTTTTCCACAGCCTTTGATGCTACTCAATTTGCCATGTTATTTTGGTGATAACCTTTTATTCTACCATATCAACATAATAAAAGTATTAATGAATCAAACTTGGACAGTGAAATAAAAGTAAAGTTGCGGCAAGTGAGGCCTTAAGGCGGTGTAGCGTGCTTTGAAAGATCAACATGAAATTTTATGAGGGGTTGGTAAATTTTATTGCAATATGTGGCACATTAAGGTCTTAATAACAGATTCTTTCTGCCACAAACCCGCATGGCTTTAATAAAGAACATAAATTTCACTACCAAAAGCAGAGAAGTTTCAGCCTACATCCATGCACTGTGTTTCCAAGACAAATGTAAGAGCTTTTCTCGCTTTTTCTGGAAGTCAAAATGAAATAGACTTAAAAGCCCTGTGCTGGATGTAATTGGGCAAAAAGTGTCTTGCTCCAGTACAGGTAGATTTTACAAGCAGCTCCTGAGGTCAAAATAAGACTCATCACTGTGAGCATGCTCATTGCTCGAAATGCATAAGGTAAATGAGGACTGCATGAAATGAACTTGTTAGAAAAGTGTTCTGTTGTAAGTAAAAAGCACCTTTAATTTGTCTCACCTCTGATTAGCAGGGCCTAATGATTTCAGTCATCCCCAGAACCTGTTGATCCTGCGTCTTTGTTGTTGTTGTTGTTGGAATCTGTACAGGCCCCAAGAGGCTCCTGCTGATGTACAGTAACTATTCATTTGAAATCTCATTCAGACAGAGGTTGTAGTGGTAGTGAGTAAGAGCTGCTCATGATACACTTTTCTGGTGTTTTATGGCAAAACGGGGATCAATTCTTCAAAAATGTTGTGTCTGTTATGGATGAATCTGATACTTACTCCAAGCAATCTCCAATTCAGATCAAGAGTACCAGATTTTTTTTTTGTATGTAGTACAAAATACAAACATTTGTCTGTTTGATGTTTTTATGAAAAGACAAAAAATAGGGGAAAACATTACATTATTTTTCAATGTTCTTGCTTGGCTTTTAGATTTGAGACCTGCATATGAATTGATATTATTATAAGAACTATGTGAAGACTAAAATGATCAGAGTCTGGTGAAGCTCCAATGAATCATAAAGGGGGGAAAAAAAGAAAAATATATAAAGGTTTAAAATGGCACTGTTTAACTTTTCTGCTGGAGGGTACCATTATTTTAATAGATTCTTTTTTCAGACCAAGGTAGGTTTTGTTTTCATACTTGACAGTTTGGACTGCTCACTAGCGCTCTTCCTCAGAGTGGTCACGTGACGTTGCTGTGACGTGTCCGGTCAACTGATTTTTGTTGTCCTCTGTCCCAACTATGTTTGCTCCATCTCAGTCCATAATATGGTTCTCCAAACATTGTCGCTGGATTAAGGACACAATTGAAATATGGAAACCTGCCCACGGGACTATAAACCGGGACAAGGGGGCTTTTTCACTCTCATACACCTGGGATACTGTTCTGAAGAAGTTCGACTGCAGATGGCACTGTCGTGCAACCTCCACTGGTCACAGCAACGTTACATGACCACTCTAAGGAAGAGCGCTAGTGAGAGGTCAAAATGGTCAGGTATGAAAACTAAACCTTGCTCTGGACAAAGAATCTATTAAAATAAATTAATGGAAGACCAGACGAACCTTTGCCTTAAATTTTCCACAGTTTCACATAGAACTTATCTAACTCCATGGAGACAAGTAGGTGCCAATACCAGACAAGGCACCAGGTCACATCTGTGGAGAGGTGCTCAATGTAAGGATGCATATTAATCAATGTATTGCAGGATAGAGAAGTTGTGGCAAGCCAATAACGTCTTTATGACAAGCAGGTGCAGGACCCTCCATCTTAAAAATGTTACATAGTGCAAATATGAGAACTTTTTTCACTGAAAAATTTCAATTAATTAAGTCAAATAGGCCGATTATAATAGTCGCGGGGGCAGCAGTCTAAGCAGGGACTCCCACACTTCCCTCACCCCGGACACATCCTCCAGCTCCTCCGGTGGGACCCCAAGGCGTTCCCAGGCCAGCCGAGAGACATAGTCCCTCCAGCGTGTCCTGGGTCTTCCCCGGGGCCTCCTCCTGGTGGGACATGCCCAGAACACCTCCCTAGGGAGGCGTCCAGGAGGCATCCTGAGCAGATGCCCGAGCCACCTCAGCTGGTTCCTCTCAATGTGCAGGAGCAGCGGCTCTACTCCGAGCTCCTCCCGTGTGACCGAGCTCCTCACCCTATCCCTAAGGGTGCGCCCGGCCACTCTGCGGAGGAAGCCCATTCCAGCCGCTTGTATCCGCGATCTTGTCCTTTCGGTCATTACCCAGAGCTCGTGAGGGTAGGAACGTAGATTGACCGGTAAATCGAGAGCTTCGCCTTCCGGCTCAGCTCCTTCTTTACCACAACGGACCGATACAGCGTCCGCATCACTGCAGACGCTGCACCGATCCGCCTGTCACCAAAAGAACATGTCATTTGAAAAAGCTTTCTTGACCTTTTGTCACCTTTTCACATTGTACAAGTCTCACAGACTTGCCTCCCTCGCATGCGTGACGCCACCCATTGCTCAAGTGCTTGGATGTGATCTTGTCCAGCAGCTTCCTGGACAAAGGCTTAGTCAGTCCGAGGCGGTCTGTGTGTGACCGAACATGGTGTGGAAGACGGTGGAAAAACCGAGAGCACTGGTGACCGCGCCTCAAGGCATGTGAACTGAGACATAGCGTAGGCTGTGGTTTCAGGCCCTTGTGGCTTTTGCCAATGGTCGCTCTGGTCTCCCGTCTGGTTTCTCTATGACCGAAGGTCTAGTCGGTTAAATCACATTCTTATATTATATGTTAATGTGCAGTTTTGTCTTTAATTGATGTCAAATGTTTCAAATTAGCTCACTTGGTTCAATGCATGACTAAGATCAGACATTCTGACCTCGAGGCTGTAGTGGGGTGTGACTTATATAATTATGTTTTTTATACCATTAGTTTCTTACTGTCTCGTGTCAATCCTTTATATATAGTTAATGTTGTCACCATAGTTCAGACCACTGCAAGGACCAGCACAGAAATCAGAGCCAAGACCGGAGAACACAGGGATCACACCAAAGACCACAAGGACCAGACTAGAGACCAGACTAGAAACCACAGGGACCAGACCGTAGAGAGACCACAGAGACCACAGAGACCACAGGGACCAGACTAGAGACCACAGGGACCACAGAGACCACAAGAACCAGACTAAAGACCAGACCAGAAACCACAGGGACCAGACTGTAGAGAGACCACAGGGACCACAGAGACCACAGGGACCAGACCCAGAGACCACAGGGACCAGACCAGAGATCACAGAGACCAGACCAGAGACCACAGGGACCATACCAGACCAGAGACCACAGGGAGCAGACCATAGACCACAAGGACCAGACCAGAGACCAGACTAGAAATCACAGGGACCAGACCACAGAGACCACAGAGACCACAAGAACCAGACTAGAGACCAGACCCAAAACCACAGGGACCAGACCAGAGAGAGATCACAGGGACCACAGACCACAGGGACCAGACCCAGAGACCACAGGGACTAGACCAGACCAGAAACCACAGGGAGCACAGAGAGCAGACTGGACTCTCTGGTCTGGTCTTTGATTTCTGTAATGTTCCCTACAATGGAACCATGGTGACAACATTGACTGTAGCATATATAAAGAATTGTCACGGGGCAATAAAAACCAAAGGAAAAAAACCCAAAACAAATACTGACACAGCACATCAGCCTCAATCATACACTTAGAATTTAATCGTCACACACTTTACAGAGTGAGCTAATTCATTGCGTTCACTAATCACCTGGGTGGCCCGCTTCAGCACCCATGTGATGGACAGCTCCTCATAATAGCAGTAAAATCTCTCCTCCTATGACCGGGGTTTACAGACACACTCAAGGCCATGTGTGTCATATAACAGCATACGTACCACAGCTGGTTTGGATACTGAAGTCAATACATGAGTAGCCTGTTGACGCTGAAGTGATCTTCTGATCCTCAGACCTTGTTCCCTTAAGCTTCCCATTATGTATGTTTCTCTGGCATTAGTGTCCTGCAGTATAGCTGTAATGGCTTCAAGTACTTCAATGGGCAATGCTTCGTTTTTCAAAGGCTCAAGATCAAGAGATTGTCTGTGCCTTTACAAAGTTCTCCTGCAAATTCTAATACACAACAGAATTCTACTCCATGTCATGCCCAGAGAGAGACAGTGTGAAATTTGTTCTACTGTTCTATCAAGACCATCCAGGAAGCCCAGTGGAATCCATAGAGGGTTGATGGATATTGCCTCCAGACATTGTTGCCAGAAAGTGGTATTGCCTGTTTAAAGAAAACAGGTGTGTAGAACAACATGAGCATAATAAACATCAGGACTATCTGCTCTCTGGCACGAGTTAGCAGTAATACAATATATAGGATGTAGAAGAAGAAGAGATTCCTGACATCAATACGAGTTAAAGTCATGCTCAAAAGAAGACAAAAGTTAAAGTGCGGGAAGAGCCAGAATAGTCATGGACTATATTTGGTGCATATTTGTCCAACATAAAGTTAGATTTAAGAAATGCTTATTAAGTAGTCATCAGCATAATGCAAATTTTTGCCATTGCTAACATTAACATGGAAAACTCATGGCAATGTTTTCTAACAAAGCTCTAATATTACTCACATGTGGGTATTATTATTACATTTATTTATTTATTAGACCATCTAATCCACATGAAGATTTTCTTCCCTTCCCCAACCATCCCTGGGTGTGGTATGTAGGAACACCACCAAACAGTGGCTGTATAAGAATAACTGCATTGTAATTGCATTCAAAAATATATATGTATCGCGCAAGAGTTAGACTGATATATATTGGTTGGCCAATATATCGCGCCAATATTTAGACATTTTAGTGCATTAGCTATCAGTCTTAAATCTCCAGCACAGACTGATGATTTCTTTTGGTTGATTTACTGCTCGTAAAATAGACACATTAATACTTAAATATGAAGAGATACACAACTGCACTAAATGTGATACACTGCTCTCTTAAAGGTTTGCGTTAAAAAAAAGGGCTGTGGGTGAGTTTGTCGTAAATTGCAATTACATAATTTGTGGGAACTAATCAAAATCAGCCCTATGTATAGGGCCAGAGCTTATCAGCCATTAGTTGCTCTGGATTCTTCAGTACTGGCATTGGCCATGAAAAAACCCATATCGGTTCATCTCTAGCCAGGACGGGTTATAGTATTTCTGTGAGCTGGTAAAGAGTTTCAAAGGTTAGCTCCTTTCACTGTAAATACAGTCTGAGTGAATGCCGTTTTGCAGAAAGGAACTCTACACTTCCCATGTGTGATGGCCTTTGTGGACAGTCTGTTTACAAAGACTGTGTGCTTTACATGTAAGTCCCTTCAAACATTTAAATGCATATTTAATATAATTTAAGTTCTAAGAATTCATAGAAAAAGTTTGTGTTCAGATAAAACAGTTAAGTCTGATGGGCTTTTTATTAAAAATGTTATAAGACGAGCTGCTCTAGAGGCTGTAGAGTGGTTGGGTTGGTCTGAGAGACATTGGTGCAGCACGACACCTGAGACAGAATCATTGTATTAACAAAGACACTAGCAATGTCTTATCAACCTGAAACAGTTAATGCCTGCCTTTATTTTTCTGACATGACATACATGCCATACATGACATACATATATCCTAGCCTCAGTAGTGTTCTGGTTGACTTTGCAGGGTTCTTAACTAGTAAGAGCCAGACTGATATAAAAGTATCAATAACATTTCATATAACTCTAATAATGTTAAATGTGTTCGAGGTATGAATTATTTGAAGTCTATATGAACAAGCATTGTTTATTATTATTATTTGAGAGGGAGATGTAAAAGATTTTAGGAGACTCTCATATGAACCTCATAAAAGAGTCTGCTTTTCTGATTATGTGGTCTGCATGTAAAGGGGGGAGTGGACACAAAAGTAATAGCTCTACACATTCAGCCCCATCATACAAGTATGTGCCAGCCATGCCAGATATATTCTAGGGATTAATGTGAAGAAATGAGGATAGGTGTAGTGTTTAAGTCAAAGAGTTATACTGTGTAAGTGGAAAACGCAATATTCAAGCAAGTAAAGGTAGTGTAAATGTGAGAGTTTAAGTCCCGTATGGCCTCTCTTAAAAACCCCCTACTTACATTATCAGATTGCATTTTTCATACTGTAATCTTACCTAAGTGTAGTGCGTGTTCCCAACCCTAGTGCCTTGGTCTGATACCTTGTAGTGGCAGAGCGACTATAGATAGCAGATGCAACTTTTGAAAACAATACGTAACGGTGTGGGCAGCGTTCCAGCGTGGGTTGTTGTTGACATGATAACTGGGCCTGTCACTCGCCTTTCACTGAGGTCTTCCAGATAAGCTAACAGAGCGGACGTCGGCCTTTTAAAATAGAACTGCAAAGACGTGATCCACTTTAGCCCCATGTGGCACCTGACATCCCGGATCCAATCTAATCAGAGAGGAAGAGGGCTGCTCCGGACCAAGCCAGGCCACTCTGCGCTTACCTCAGCTGATACGCATGTGGTCAAGACGTGGAAGTGGTAGAGATAACCCCAAGCATGAGGTAAGAGCGAAGGAATGTCTGTGGTGAGGCATTACATCAGTTCTTTGGGTAAAAATAATGAATGTAAAATATGAGTTATAGAAACAACGAATGGGGTATTTTGTAGGGCTAAAAATGTGTTTAATTCTCGGTCGACTACAGACATGTCCTGCCAAAAGTATTACGTATCACTTTGTATCTGACCCAAACTGCAAAATTACAAAATTAACTATTTATACTATTATATAAAGACAGATTAAACATCGCCTTTTTACATATAAAGCTAACTTACTAACTTTTGCTTTCTGCTGTTGTCCCATATGAAGCCTTATAATATAAATGAAATATTACAAGACAAATGCAAATTTTTGTTGACACCACCCACCAATTAATCAACTAAATTATTAAAGCAGGTCTAGTATTTTGAATTATGTTTTGAGTTATGTATTTTGGTGATGAAAAACAGTTAACATGTAATGAAAAGTTCTTTACTCTATGTCAAAAAACAATGGTAGTTGATTAAAGGTCTAGTACTTACACTGCGTTACACCTCCATCCATCCATTTTCTTCCGCTTATCCGGGGCCGGGTCGCGGGGGTAGCAGTCTAAGCAGGGAGTCCCAGACGTCCTTCTCCCCGGACATGTCCTTCAGCTCCTCCAGTGGGACCCCAAGGTGTTCCCAGGCCAGACATAGTCCCTCCAGCGTGTACTGGGCGTTACACCTTAGCCTTGACTACTTCTTGTTGTAAAGCTTAATACTGAAGAAATTACATGTTGAGGCATCTGTACACTGCTAGATTAGTCTTTTTTTAACTTGTCCTACACCATCAAAGGCCTAATCTCTACAATGGAAATGTAGCCAGACTGGACTGGACCTGAGTATCACAATATCTTGAAGGTTCATGTTCCTTATCGTAAATAAACTTGTCTCGCCTCATGCCTCTTCTTCCAACACAAAACATAATGAATATGTAGGAAAAATAACAATGTGTTCCTTATTTCTGAACATAAAAATGGCAAAAATGTCACTAGGACAAGAAGCAGTGTAAATAGTGCCTTTATAATTAGCATGCAGCGTAGGAAAGGGAATGTAAAATGGATTTGTTGAACTGATCCAAACTACAACATCGATATATAGATTTAAAAAACACAAGAGCACTCGCTGGATTATTACTTGATGACATCGTGCTGTGAGATCAACCGCTTGAGCCCACAATGGCCCTAAATATGCATAATTTCTTCTCTGAATTAAATAAAATACTCCAGGGTTGTTTTGTGAAAAGGAAACCGCATAATAACATAATCAAAGCTCAAGCTTACCTCATGACAGGTCCTTTAAGGTATCATCAGGCAGAAGCATTGTGAAAGTCTGATTGCAATTTTGAGATTAATTTTGTCTCAACTACTTTGAATATGGATGACTGAAATCATTATGTCGAATTTTGTAACACAGGCGTGGTAGCGGTAGATCAGTTTGTAGAGATAAATATCCACCAACGTTGCGGGTTTGAGATTGCGTACTGCCAATGTGTCCTTAGGCAAGACACCAGACCTAAATTATACTTTGACATTTGGAAGAGTTAATGATTAAAAGGCAATATTTTCACTGATAGTAAGAGTTCAAAGTAGATGTACAAAAATGTTTAGATGTATCCAGGACCTTAAATGGGGAAAAAGTGTAGGTGGCGTCTATTTTGGGCGCAGGTGGATTCAGATTGTCTGCTGTGAACGGAGAAAACACAGTGAGTCATAATTTCACAGTAATTAAAGGCCATGCCTGCTCTTGTTGGAGCATATACAGTGTCAATTTGTTAAGCGGTCGCACACAGTTTTCCTCGCAGCTAAGAAAATAAGTAGCAGATTCTGTTTGGGGGAGGGCGTGTAGGAGGCAGAAACGCGTGTAAAAAGTGAGCTCTGCTTCGTTTCGCCTTATCTACCAAAACTATAATCTTATACGCTTACCTGTGTGCGGTTTCCTGGCACGGGTTAGTGGAATGTTCAGAATGCACCTGAAAAAAAAGCCAACAATAAAAGTATTTAGGAGATATTAAAGTGCGCACAATGACGGCGAGCACAACAGATGTCTTTGTTGCGTGTGCGCTCTGAGGTACCGTGCAGGGTACAGCAGGGATCCCGTTCCACTGGCATAATGTGAGCTGCATAAAAAGTGTAGTTGTGGAAGAAAAAAAAGTTGGGGTGAGTAGCTTCAGATGCTATCAGCGTTTGAATCATCTGAGCCAAAGAGACAATCAGAGGCAGTGTGTGACAGACCCGTTCCCCGTGAACTACCGCCAAGGCGCCGCTAAATTTATTTGAGAAGAGATAAACCAGCCCAAAGTGTCCACGCCTAAAATGAACCATTACTCATGTTTTTCCTTGTGTGGTTTGGCTTCTTCAGTGGTTTGTGAAGAGGGGGAACAGCTTTTTGTGTGTTTGGGGT
The DNA here is from genome assembly GCF_009829125.3 of Periophthalmus magnuspinnatus. Classification (NCBI taxonomy): domain Eukaryota; kingdom Metazoa; phylum Chordata; class Actinopteri; order Gobiiformes; family Gobiidae; genus Periophthalmus; species Periophthalmus magnuspinnatus. The sequence continues at coordinate 14,997,507 of NC_047146.1, forward strand.
TTCTTCAAATGTGTTCTTTATAACGGAGATAATGCAGCCAGCCGTTTGAAACCTCCCACCAGGATCAAAAGTGAAGGAAATTTACACATATTACTCAAAGACCTGTGAATGCATGCGGGACCTTTTATTCACTGTAAAACTAGACACATACGTAGACGGCAGTGTGTCTTTTTTTTTTATTTTTTTACTTGCACCACTGGTCATGTGTTTTGCATATGGACCAGGCACTACTTCTTGTTGGCACTCAGTCATTAAAATCGCAAATTTCAACATCACATGCTGATTAAAAGTGCACTATGTAACTTTTCAGGTGAAGGGCGTGCCACCGGTTCTATGAATACTTTACAGGGTCGTCGAAGCAGAAGAAGAAGAAGGCTGGCAGAAGCGAGGTTTCCCTTCTGTCCCATTGACCACTCATGCACACGTCATATCCAGACTAGACAAGGTGGATGAAGTGTCTTGCCAAAAAAACACGGCAGGAATCAAACCTCCCACCTCTGAATTGGTAGACGAGCGCTCTAACCACTGACCAAAGTTATTCCTCACTTTCCTAATGGATTCATAGCACGCTAATTATTAATTGTGGAGTTTATAAACGCAACTTGCAAAGTCCAGAGGAAGTTTTGCCGTCAGGATAATGCTAACAACAACTAGCATGTTAACAGCGTACTTCCTGGTTCATGGAGGATAAAAACACTAGTGGTCTAATTGTGACCCTAAAAGCTGCTGTTACAAAAATGCCTGCACTGGGGCAACAAAGCAAAAGCAAAAAAAAAACCTTTATTAGAAGAAAAATCCGGGAACATCCTCTTTAACGTTGTATTCCATCATCATCCAATGGTTTGTTGTGAATTTACACTTGTACCATGCTGGAAACATCCTGCACGTGTCGATACAACCCTAATCACTGTGTATATCAATAAAAGTAACTCCCTCTATGCGTGGCCTGCAGTGCTGTAAACCCAGATATGGCACTGCTCCGTCACTGTTGATCGCCCACAGCTAGCGAGGCATTTGTTGTTTTGCTAGCTCGGCATTTCTTCCTCACCTCTCTACCGGTTTTTATCTCCCTTGGCAGCTGGCGCCAGGCATGTGTTTGGAAGAGAAACACATTGTTTTCCATCGCGCTGTCAGGGAGGCTGTTTAAACCTGAAGTCCTGGTGCCTTACGGACTGCATGTAGGAGTGCGCGCGCAAGTGTTTGTTACCGTGAACGGACTACGGAGGTGCTGCTGTTTCTGTGCAAGCTCTTCACATGTATACAGATTTTATGATTAAAGCACCGGTATAGATGTATTGTATAAGCAGCTCGGGGTCAAAATAAGTCTAAGAATCATGATGTGCGGTTAGCATGCTAGTAACCTTGAAGGCAAAATTCCACTCTGGCCTCTGAAAGTTGTTAAGACGCTCGGAATGCATAAGTAAAGTAGTAACCTTTGACCTCTGCAAACCGTTCAAAAATAAACTACTTGTGTTTTTCACGTGTGCCTATTGACGACATTCAAAAATCTGGTAGCCTACAGCACATTTAAATTACATACTGTTGAGAGTGCATTGGATTTTTACAGCTTGATTGATAGTACTTATTATTTGATAGTACTTTTTAAAGCCTTGCTGGGTGGTCTATTTGAAATAAACATAATGTAATGAACGTCTAAGGGAATTGCAGGAAAACATAGCTGGTACCAACAAGTCTGGAGAAATAACACAATTACTATTATTTGATATGATTATGTTACAATTAGATGCAATAGTAAAAATATGTATTATAAACAAAGGTGTGTGAAAGGTTAGCCTAGCCCCGGAGAAAACATGAAATTAAGATATATTCTGTTGTGACATTTTTGATAGCATATTGTTGAACCACTTAACATGATTAGCCTAATTGATGGGTTTGGAGAATTGGGAGTAGTCAGTAAAGGTGGCAAATTTAAAATGAGCATACTTTTAAGTTTAAGGTTAAGACACCCACAATATACATCAGAAAATGTAAAATAAATCAATAAAATGATAGTGACTATATGATGATGTGGAAACCCGTAATGCAGGGGTGTCCAAACTTTTTTCACCGTGGGACGCATATTGAAACATATTTGAAGCAGAGGGCCACAGACCAGTGTCGATACAGCGAGTCAAACGGTGCATTTCACACAGGTTTGACAGAGACGTACCTTTAATAAGACTTGGAAGATTATTTTTAGGTCTGTGTCACAATGCAATGTGATGTTATGCAGGGTGTAGAGGTAGAATCTCTTCAATTTGAGGTAAAAAATACTTCCTGATCAATCGGGCCAGTTTAGGAGGAGGCATGAGGGCCAACAAAAATTGGTCTGAGGGCCGCATTTGGCCCTTGGGCCGTAGTTTGGATAGCTCTGCCCTAATGGAATAAAGGAAGCATATTCATTTTTTTTTTTTATACAAAATGATGGTTTATTCTTCCATACCAGTACACTTTCATGAGAAACAACTATCATTATCACACAACATTCCAATCTCCAATCTGCCCATGATTCAGTTGACTACAATTGTGCATCTAATCTAATCCAACTTCCTTTCACCAGACGAAAAACCCAAATCCTTTGTATCTCTCAACTGAAAACAAAATTATTCCTGTTGCCCAGATGTGCGCTAGCTACCACACATTTCCCCCTCGCCTCTTAACCGCACGATAATGGTGTTTATGTGCCTCACACTCTACGTCTGTATCTCAAGACATCGTAAACACTCACGCAGCGCCAGATTACAAGACAAGACCATCACTTGTTTTTCCATAATTGAAACATCTGTCAACAGCTCCTTTGTCGTATTTACTCCGGACCGAAAAGGACTTTCCCATGAGGTCATCCAGAGACACGCATCATCTCCCTGGCTTGGGCACACACACACACAACCCTTTTCTACGACTACTATAGAGTGCCCTGACAACACCAGCTGGGCCAACCGCAACCGGGAATCAAAACAAGGTGAAATTCATCCGAAACAACCCAGAAATCAAAGGCGTCAAATTCAGGCCAAATGGGAGACACTTGTGCGACATGTTATTCCACGTTTTGCTTTTCCGTTTCCCACACCAAACGAGTATTTTTGCATCGAAATGTGCCTTCCTTTATAGTGGTCAGCGCGGCCACATCCGTCAACTCATCCGAACAGGGACTATTCTTCCAAACAAAGCGCCATCTCTTCTTTTGATGCTGGAATCTTCTTCACGTTGACTCCTTCCCCCTGTGCTTACTCCTCCCCTTGCGTATTTTTTTGTTTGAAAGGGCCCGCAAATGTCGTGGGACAATAGGGCACCTGCTGGAATAATGCGCCCTCAGTGAGAAATGCAGCTGGGATTCGGAAGAGTCATACCTGGGACTTTAAAGTGGTCAGAGATCTTCAGCCACACCTTGTATCCCCCCTGGATGGAATTTCCCCACCCTGACAGACAAAAAGGCGTCATAGCTAGCAACACAGAAGCGTCATTCATCATTCATTCATAATATGTTTAAATTCTTTCATAAGGAGGCATAAAAAGGTACAGAATAATCAAATAAGCCATTGATATAGTACGGTAGCTTTATAATCCATCTGTTAGTTTGTGTTTGTCCAAAACATGGGTGTCCCTCAGAGATTATGTATTCTGGTTTCATGTTACCCTTTTGTCCAGGTAAAAGTGAGAAGTCAGCAAAAACGCTTTCATGTCCACATGGGGTTTGGAACAATGATGGATGAGGAAGTTAGCAAGGAGCTGGAGTTTATGTGACCTTAGTTCTGTGCTGTCTGTGGACGATGCAGTGGTAGTGGGAATTTTCTGACAGTGCAATATTTATATAGGTCAAAGTGTCCGTAGGTGTAATTTACAATATTTGCTGTTATACCCACCATTTTGAGGAATTATTACTATACAAAAAATGTTTATATTTTATAAATCAGTCGTCTGAATTTTTCGTCATTTTGTTTTAGGGACAGTGTAAAAAAAGGTAAATGTATTTATTTATTTAATGTCTCAGTTTCAAGAGAGACCTGTTCACCTTAAAACAATTTTCATTAACACAATAATAAACTTAAACAAAGGGTGTTTGTTTTTACTTCAACGGGCCAAAATGAATGCGGCGTAGCAGGTCGAGGGCCAAACCTAATGACAGTTTGCATAAATCACCACAATTAAAAAAACAATCCCTGTTGTATCAACCTGCCAGGATCTAAGCAACGTTTATTTGTTTACCTGTTATGTTTGATGATAGGCTTGTTGGGATTAGCAAAGATGAAAACTGCCAGTTGAGTATCAGTGTTCACCTCCGCTATGGCCTTAATAAAAGGAAAACTGATCTGATTGTTTTTGGCACATACCTGGATGGCACTGATAAATACTTTTATTGAATGTATCTGTGTTCAGACATTCACAGGTTAGAAGCAAAACTAATCAAATACTTTCTGGGTGATCGTCATGTCTTCTTAGATAACTTGTTTTTAAATGTGTCATTCTTGAAACAAAGAGCTTTTTTGTATTTATTTTAAAAAGAGTTGGTTCATTAACAATGACTGACTATCTCTGTTTATGTCACTGGAATATGTTCGGGAACTTTGCCCGTCCGGAAAACAAAAGCCCGACTGTTTATATACTACTCCTACATGTAACTCGGCAGATCACAATAGCATTAGTCACCTGGATTCCTTTCCTTTTTAAAGGTTGTTAAAAAATCCCCCATCCGTCTCAAATACCATGGCAAAGCTAAATTTAGACTGACATCAGGGTTCAGGCATCTGCTATGTCCCTACAGGTGTGTCATTAGGTAAAAATCAAAATAAATATATGTTTGTAAATGTAATTTCTTTATCTATATAACTGATTTTACTCATGTTAAAAATCATTTTATTTTTGTATCAATGCTGTAATGCGTATCCTGTGTGACCTCTTACCACGAAAAGTCAAATTAAACACAAAATTGACTTTTTTTCACTACAGTATGTATGGCATTTTATTATCGTTCTGTACCACTCCTAGTGCTTTTTTTGATCATTTTAGAGTAAATTTTGAATTTTCTGGTAAAAAATATATAAAACTGAGTCTGTCCTGGCTCTAGTGGCCACTGCAGTTTCAAGTACCTGGTGACATCACACAGGACTGCTCTGACTGCCCCCTCTCCTTCTTTTGTCCTCTAGGTACAGACCAGTTTACTTCTATCCATCCGTTTTCTTCCACTTATCCAGTGCCAGATTGAGGCCCAGACTTCCCTCACCCCAGTTTAGCTGCACTATTTAAGTTGTGGTTGTGAGCAGAGTTTAGGTGTTTAGTCCCAATGTAAAGATGCATTATATAACTTTTCTGGTGGAGGGTCCCCCACCTACTTCCCTATGTAGATGCTATAGGTCTACCTGGAATGTTCCACATATTGCATTAAGCTTATTCATCTCTATAGAACAAGTAGGCGGGACCACCAGGCCAGGTTACAGGTCAGATCTGTGTTGAGAAACCCTGCTCACAGTAAGAATGAAAGTTTTTTGAGGTATTTTAAACCAATAAAAAAAATGATGTTATTGAATAAATGCATGATAGATATGTTTAATGCAATACTTTGAAATATTCCAGGCAAAGCAAAGACATCTCCATGACAACAAGCAAATAATCGAACCCTCGTCAGAAAACTCACATCGTCACACAAATCACAAACACAAATCCAAGTCTCTTTACAGTGGAAACCTATTTTTGATACAAATTTCAATTCTAAAATGTGAAATATCCGTTAACCTTTGGGATAAATGTTAAAAATATGTAAAAAATTGCATTAGTAGACCTTTTGTTTTATGTAGTCCGTAAGCCCATTTTGACAGTAGACATGGATTTAGAGGCTTATACCAATATTAAAAAATGCCAGGCTTTTCTGTCATATTTTAAGCGGCGCGGCTTAGTGGTGCACTCCAGTTGCCCCGAGCATCTGTAAATTTGGAGCCCTGTGTCCTCTCACCCAAGGGTATGTTTGGTCTGTCTGTGGATTTGAGTTTGACATCAGTCAGTCTAGGCCACAGACAGTACTCGTAGCCTTCAATAATCTTACATAATGCGATAAGCACCTCTACTTTTGGTCACGGGCCATGTGACTCCATTGTTATGTCATTTTTGATTTGTGAGTGACTGCTGTGAAGTGTTAAGAACTGCTGAAGAATGAAAGGTCACACAGGGGGTAATAGAACAAGAAATATTGCTGTCAAAAATGCCACAGGGCCTATTCAGTTTTATTAGGTACTGACATGATATATGTAGTAAAGTTAATTTTTATATGAGGAATTAAAGTGTATTATGTAACTCTGGCTGAGGGTCTGCAATCTGATTGTCTCCATGGAGATGTTTATTGTTTTGTCTGGAGCGTTACATAGTATTTCAACAATCTTGCATCTATGAAATTATAGTTATTTTTGGTACTAAAATGTATATATCTTGAAAATAACGTTTTTTGCTGTGAATGGGCTCACCTGCTTATCTCCATAAAGATACACTTAATATCCAACTGTGGAACATTCCAAGCAAAGCAATGGCATCTGCAGGGAGAAAAGCAGGTGGTAGTCCATCCACTAAAAAGTTACTGAGTGCATCTTTAAACTGGAATGGCCCAGTGCAATCCAGAGACTGGTTTCAGCTGGATGTCATTGCCAAGGTTATGTACAATTTGAGGTCTGTTTTGTGTCTCTTTAACAAGCCCTATTTCCATCAGTAAAGACAAAGACAAATTGAAAGGTTCCTGCTGTTTAGCTAAATCCCTGCACAGCAGATACAAGCTTTTTCCACATTTAAATATTGTATTCCCTTTTTTTAAGTTCTAACAATCTGGCTTTTTGCAGGTAAGCTATGACGAATTAACTTGCCGCTCTACATTTGTTTGTAGAGTTGAAAAATGCAGAGCTCGAGGCTACAACAGGACTTAAGTTTTTGTAGGTTGAATGACATTTATCAGGGGCAGCGGAGACAGCGGTAAAGACTCCCCTTTCGGCTTGGAGAGGTGCAGCTGATGGATGGGCCTCAGGTCTAGCAGTGATAGAACATACCGTGATCCTGTCTAACCTTTTTGCACCATAACTCAACGCAAGTGTCACTGTTGTCCCTTATCAATGCATTTTCAAGAAGGGCACTGAGGAAAAGGTTGAAGGGTAAGATTTATTTGGGATTTCTAGGACTAAATGTTCAAGAAAAAGCCCAAAATTTTGAAAGTGTAGTCAAACTTTTGCTCCAAACTTTGGTAGGCTACAGTTTTTAAATTTGCAATCATCAGATTTTTGGTGTAGTCAGATGTGGAGGAAGGGGCAGTACTATTTAAAGGTTCACTCTGTAGCTTTAAGTCTGGGTCATATAATACTGGTTTGCCTAAAAAGTTTCACATTTAGCTATAAACGTATCTTGTCTTCATGGGGACAAGATGACCAGGCCAAGATACAGTTCAAACCTGTGGAGAGGCGACTCCATGTTTTGGAAGGTATGTTTAGAGAAATAAAAGATCTGCAATTGAACAAATACATAATGGATAACTTGAATACAATAATGTGGAACATTCGAGGCAGAGCGATAACAACTCCATGGAGACAAGCAGGTGATGGGCCCCTCACAAGAATAGTTACATAAAAATGATGAACCACGTAATTAATTGAGGTGACAAAGTCCATTATATTTATGCAATCGTATCAGAATATCAGATTATGAAGTAAATTACCAACTCAATTCAAAGAAACATTGTAGGATCTTGAAATGTTGCAAGACTTGACACCAAACTATCTTAACGCGACAGTGTGTAATTCTCTGGAGGTGGTTTGTCACTTCCATGGCAACAAGCAGAAGAGAGAAAGGTTTGTGCAGATGCAAGCCCTTTCACAGTAAGGACACGTTTTTCTGTTTTCCCGTGCAATAAAAAACATCCAAAAACAAAAAAAAAGTACTTTTATATTAGCAAAAATGTTACCCGGTAAAGCTTTAATATAATGTCCAAAGTTTTACCTAAAATTTATGACCAAAGTTTGGAGACAGCTCGTCAAACACCTCAACATTTCTCTTGTGCACTCAGCTAAGAAAAGACCATCACTTGTCATCACGTAACTGGAGGTGAGTGATGGTGATCCACTGGCTGCCGTTAGCCGCAGTTAGCTCACACAAATGAGGGCTTTGTGGCTCTGGAGCGTGGCTGCAGAGTCAGGGGGTCAGCGCGGTGGAAGGTGGGGTGAGGAGGTGACACGGTTCGGCCCCCAAAAGAGGAGACGTGCCTGTGGAGAGGTGGGGGGTGGGGGGGGAGGTGGAGGACAGGTCCCGTGACAAGGCTCTGGTTGTTATGGCAAAAGTGTGGAGGAACAACCCTGACACTATGACATTGTGGAGAGGCACACACACAGAGCAGTGTGCCACGTTGACCCCCTAACCCCCGGACGATGCCTCATTTTGGGACTGAGAAAGTCAGAGAGGGGGAAACAAGGGTCTGGTGCGAGAGAAGTGTCAGTCAGGTTCAATACACAAGTGGACTTTTTAGACTGAGAAGGTTCTTAGAGTGGATAAGTGTGGAAAAGAATCGCAGTTAGCAAACGTGAGCTAAAAATGGTTCTTTTTGGTGTCTACGAACTTTCAAGGGGGAAACAAGGGCCTGATGAGACGGGGTGTCAATCATTTTCCAGACACAAGCAAACTTTTAAGGTTGAGAATCCTAAAATATGAGAAAGTTATTTTTGTCCAAGAATCGCAGCTAGCAAATGAACCACTTTGGATTCAGGAGCAAGAGATTTTTTGGAATATTACAACTTACAGATAATATAGTATTCATGGACTTCTGGCAAAAAAAATCCTTCATTGCAAGAGCCGTTTTTTGTTCATTTAGAAGATCTAATATTTTCATTTTAATTGTTTAATTCCTACCTATGGCAACAGGGCCGTCGAAACCCATGACTAATTGAATCCCATTAAGAGCTTGGGATTATGTCGTCATAGAATCTTGAACTTGTTAAACTAATGCAGAGATGCTAAATACAACATAAAGGGAATTTTCTGAGTTTACCAGAGTGTTCCACAGCTCTTTCATTATTTTGTCTTTGTCACGTAAAGTTAAAATCCCAAGCTCTATATAAGTTTGTCCTGGATCTCACTTCTTAAACTGAAAAAACAATGGGTAGGTTCAATGAACAATCAGCACAAAACTCAACTAGCATAATTTAATTTTACTAATGGACCCCTCTTCCCTGCCCCAGTTCTCGAAGCAATACATTCTCTACATCCAACTTCACCTCATTTCACACCAAACTTTTCAGTTCACCTAAATTCACTTTTCACAAGTTCAGAAAACCGTCATATGCGATGGGACCACATGTAATGATAGGATTAATGACTTCTCTTTGCCCATGGGTGCTCACAAATATGCTTTCAAGTCGCAAAGCCTTTTTACTCACCCAGTAATCCGCCTGTGAGAGAATGCGCACAGGGAGCACAGTCCGAGTTGCTCCAAAGGTCAAAATGTCAGCCGGGGTTGTAGGGAGAAGTAAACAAGAGTGGAATAAGCCTCCTGTCTTAGGGGGCCCACACCATAAATCCTTAGAATAAGACTGAGTGTCTCTACAAGATCGTTCTGAGCAGAAATAATCGCATGTTGTGCCCCCCCCCCCCCCCAAGTCAGCTGTTAGCAAATTACTTGAGGTTGAAGAAAAGAAAACTTTGACGTTAAGTAAAATCTGTGTGCTTAAGGGGATGGGCTCAGCTTGTTGCCAGCATTAGTGACAATTTTTTTTTTTTGGTAGAAAGGGAAAGGATTAAAAACAGAAGTACTTCATTTTCTGTATGCAGCCGTCCACACTTAATATATTCCTAGTATTCTAATTATTAACCAAGCTGACTTTATAAGCACTTTCCATAACTTTCAGAGGCCCGAATGGATTTATGCTTAGTAATGCTGACAACAGCTAATGGGACTCCCTAAATGTTTGGCATTTCGTTAGAGGGCAGGACTAGCGGTCCTGGTCCCAAAGCCATAAACTAAACCAGATTAACTGTTTCTTCACTGAACTTTAACTTGATAGATAAACAAAAACATTTGCTCCCTCCCTGTAACAGTGCATCAACGTTACTTTCTCATTTGCAAACGATAAAAATGCTTCATAATTAAATGGAAACAGCACCTTTTTACCCTAAAACCCGCTTATACGATATATTTGTATTGGGGAAAAATACAATTTTACTTTACAACATTAAAAAATAAATAGAATCTGCCAGGGCTTAATTTGAGCCGGAACAAGCCGGAACAGGATCCGGCAACTGTGAGAGTGCGTTCCACCAACTGTTTTCTTTGATCCTGTAACTAAACTGGAGTTGAACTTTTTCGTTTAAGGCCTTGAATAATATAAACACAGACGTTTGTGTTTTAGACTAATTAAGCCCACTCTTTCGTGAGCCGCAGGCTATGTCTCATCTCCTCCGCTCTCACAGCACAGAGCTGTCTTACAGATCCACTGTCCCTCTTGTGTCAGAGTGGTTCAGCCCGAGCCTCCCATGTAGAGCGGGAGTTCTGAATCTAAATTACAGGCAACTCACTTTTTTAACAAGCCAAAGTGGCAAAGTGGGATTAATTTGTTCACAATATTAATTGCGTTTAAATGACAGAGAGGACAGACGAGGATGTGAGGAAATCACAGCATTAGGACTAAATACAGGTAAAGTCACACACTTTAGGCTAATGGCTTGAACAGCCTCATGTGAATCGGTAGCTTTTAAACAACTTTTTGTTCCAATGACTGTTAATCAGTGTCAGATTGAGCCGATACAAGCAAAAGGCAAGGGAATCGGAGGGCTGCGCTATGATGTGAGGTCGGGGACAGAGTGCGTGGGAGGGCATCTGTCAGACTGAGCGTTGTAGTGTCGTAAGCAGCCTTGTGTGAACAAGCAACTTTTGCAGCTATCCAGACCTGTTCCAAACTGCAGCAGAGTAAGAGTCGATACAGGGCACAGGGGAGGGAAGGGGAGGGAAGGGGAGGCCTGTGCTCTGGTGCGGGGACTGAGTGACAGGGAGGGCATCCGGATAGTGTGGTTATAGTAGCAGGCACTGCCTTGACTTGAGTTGGAATGAATGAACATCTCAGTGCAACACATGTTTGAAAATGTGCTGTGCAAATAAAATGTCCTTTTATATGGTTTAGAATTGAGTAAGATGAGCAGTTGTGTTGTATTTTGGAGCGCTTATACTCACTTATTGTGTGCGTTCCAGTAAGATTTGATCTTGTATGGACACAAAGCCACTTTTTGTGTACCACCAAGTGAACCTTCCGTGTTGAGGACTTAGGACTACCTCGTTTGGAAATTATCCTACTGAGCCTGTTTTAGGTTACCAGGAGCAACCAGAGTACCCTGAAAAATAACAAAAAACTGAGCAGTCAAACTTCAAAAGGGCCACACAGTACGAGAAGCATGAAAGAACTTAATATGTACCAGCTCTATATTGACATATATTCAGTACAAAACCCCATGGCAAACTATTTTACTTCACCCATTAAATTCAATATACATTTATTTCAAGATTTCCTATAGTTGTAAAAGTGTTATGACCAAAAACCAATCCAACATTTTGCTTTTACTTCATTTTGGCACACATGGGTTTGCACACCCCATCCAAACATTAAATGCTATAAAAACTTAAATTTCAACTTTAAAACCACTATCCTTTTTACCCCTGTAAACCTTAAAGAGCCTGTGCCTGATGTATTTAAGCAAACTTCTCTCTCTGTCTTGCCTCAGTCCAGATATATTGTATCAGCAGCTCTTGAGGTCAAAATAAGTCTGCTGTGTGCTGTTTGCATGTAGCAGCATGTTTTTGTCCAATAAATAGAAAGTGCGTGTTAGCATGCTAGTTGTTGTTAGCTTTTAATATCTACCTAGCATGTGTGATCGCTTCCTCCAGGCAAAGCAGCCAGTCCCAGGCAGAGAGGGAGCAGGGAGCGAGAGGAGGAATGCCTGGCCTGGGGCGGTGAATAGTCATAAATTCATTAAGTGGATGTGGCGGATCGGGCAGATCGCAAAGAATGAATGCTATTGCGGCGATAAACCAGCTGACCCCGTCAACTTGGCAGCTGTCATGACCTCAACCTGCGGCAGCATTAGGCGAGAGAGAGGGCAGCAGGGCAATGTTTGTTTAAGCTGATAACTAGGGGTCCCTGAGGTTGTCCGCGCATGTATACAAGCGCTTTCTCGAGAGGCAGCCTTGTGCTGTGTTGAAGGACACTGTTTTTTACCTATCAAGTTCCGATTCAGATATAAATTGTGTTGTAAATGTATGCATTTCCTCACCGCACTACATTTTTATTGTTTTGAAGGTGCAGAAATTAACTTATCTGGGGTAGAGTCCAACACCTGTTTATTTCAATATAGTTGATGGTCTAGAATGTTCCACAGTACGATATTAAACACATCTGTCTTGCATTTATTCAATTACATATTTTCTTTTTTTGCACAAAATTACCTTGGAAGACATGTATTTTTACTGTGAGTGAGGTCACCTCTCCACAGACCTGACCTGTAACTTGGCCTTAGTGGCTTCACCTAGTTGTCATTGTGGCGGTAGATATGCTTAATGTTATACTGTGGAATATTCCAGGTAAAGAAAAACTCTCTCTGGAGACAGGCAAGTGATGGAACTTTCAAAAAGAAGTGGTGGAACTTTCTGCTAAAAAGTAACATGTTAATCATTTGTTTCAGTACCATTTAAAAAAAATCTATAGTTGATTTTTAAGACTTGCCAAAATGCCCTCCCTGTCACCACAAACCAGATTATTGTAACTGGAGTGCTGAACAATACACCTTGATTTTAACCTGCCCAGGGTCCACAGGTGGAAATTAGCATGTTCTATTATAATGTGGTACAAGCCATCTTTCCTTTTTTGTCAGTGTAACATTGTGCAAATAATACCACACCATTTTTATATGAGAATTTTCAAATCACTTCACCAAAAGCAGTCAGAGTTGGACGTATCCCGAAAAGCATACCACAAATCCATCTTTACCCAATTAGCGTTCAGCACACATGCAAGACTAGTACAAATTTACCTTCACAACATGGCTGCCGGTGATATAGCCTATAGCTAACATGCTCTGGTACCTGTAGTGTCATTAACATTCCAACGGAGGAGATTTTTGGCACGCACCGGGAAGCATGACACAAGACAGCGCTATCAACCGGACTGTCATGTTTTTTCCATAGGTCTTCAGCAGCAGATTAAAAACACGCACGTCATTTTTGACAGGCCGTTTCTCTTCACAAATGCCTGCCTGTCACTCATTTGCACTCCTGATAATATTAATTTGTTTTCCCTCCAAAAGAGACTACTAGCGCTGACTCACATACAGGTAAAAAAAAAAAAAAAAAAAAGAAAAACGTTTGAGCTATTTCGAGCATGATCTCCTCCCTTACATGCTATTCGCCCCGCAGGGAAACAAATGTAGCTAGCTGCAGTGCAATCCTAAGCAAATCCTAGAAGATACATTTAGGGCAATTATTGAGCTGATACTGTATGGACTCCACGTGAGTTGTTTTGATGTGAGCAGGTGGTTGGTAGGTGTTGGCGCGTGTAGTCGGGCATGCCTTAGCGTTGTTACAAAGTGTGTTGACATTCGGCTAAGCTGCTGTGATGTAATGGGTTGACTGTGAATGGTCAAGGCAGTGTTTAAAGGTGCTGTACCTGATTTTTACTGTCTTAAATAAACGAAAAACAGGACTTCATTTTGTCATTTCAAACAGTTCGCAGATGTCAAAGTCCTCACATTCTGAGCATCCCAATCATTCAGCACCACCGTGAGTTTTTAACTTCAGACTCCAAAGCAGAGTATTACCTTTGCAGGAAAGCTAACAATAACCAGCATGCTAAGCATGCACGTCCTGACAATAAAATTATAATATTATAGTTTGATGCAGACAGTACACAGCAGACTTATTTTGACTCCAAGAGCTGCTTGTCAGAGATGGGTCGGGTAGCCAAAGAGTACTCAAGTAACAGTAACATTACTTCAAAATAACACAAATTTAATATTTTCAAAGGATAGACACAAAAATCTGAGAAAAATAAATCATATCTGAAGGATATGATTAATGAGCGTGCAAGTAATACACATTATTAGGCCTACTTCAATAAGAATATTACTATAAAATAAGTACTAAGTTCTTTAAAATGTAACGGAGTAAATGTAACTCAGTTTTACCCACCTCTGCTGCTTATAAATCTGTACTGGGGCAAGGCAGATTTTGCTCAAATACATGGGAAGAAAATTGGGTACAGGCCCTTTAAGTGTCCAAACCACAGGACTGTTATGAGGGTTGAATGCGGTACGTTACCTCGGCATATTGACATTTTCTGCCAAATACAAGCCCCTGTTTCACAAGCTGTGGTTAGCCATTTGGGTTAGCTTATTGGTACTTACATTTTAGGTAAGGTTTTCCAGCATTTTTACTGTACTTGACAGTTAAATTATGTTTTTGTAATCATAGAGGGATCAGTGGCTACATTTTCATGGAACACCACAACTCATAACCTCAAAACATGGAGTTTTTCTGTTTCTACAAACACACTAACCCTGGCTATGTTTACATGCACACCAACAATCGTATCGTTATCAGATTATGAAATATCATGTAAACAGTTAAAACTGATGTGAGTAATCAGAGTTCTTTTTAATTTTCCAAACTTGAGCAGGTTTTGACGAGGTGCAAAAATGTGGTAAGTTAAGTGTTAAAGGGCCTATATTGCAGTAGTAGTAGTAGTTGTGATCTGATATAATGTTGTTTCCTCATCAAAAACATACATGGAGTTGTGTTTTGTTTCATTCACACATGTTTAACACACAAACCCTGCATATTTAGGAGGACTTCTTCTCTCAAACAGAAAACACTCTATTCCACCCTATGATGTCATTAAGTGGTAATACAAGAAGTGCTCCACTGTGTTTTCACCTTCACTATAATCATTTTTGATCATTTCCACAATGGATTTGCTTCATATGGGAGTTACAGCTATTGTTTTATCCTCATTAAAACCTTTAAATCAGGCTACAAATCTAAAGGTAATAATGGGCTCAGGCTTGAACTTTAACAGCCGCATAAAATCAATAACATCTGCAGCTTTTTAACATCTAAAAAACATTGTGAAAATCAAAGATATACTGTCTAAACCAGACTTAGAGAGACTTATCCATGCATTTGTCTCCAGTAGGTTAGATTACTGTAACGGCCTGCTCACTGGCCTCTCCAAACGAGCGTTAAGACAGCTGCAGTACATCCAGAACGCTGCTGCTCGGGTCCTGACTAGAACCAGGAAGTTCAAGCACATAAGTTTTGTGTTCAGGTCTCTGCACTGGCTCCTGTGGAGAATAGACTTTAAAGCAGCTCTGCTTGTGAACAAGTCTCTCTATGGCCTAGCACCAAAGTACATCTCCCACATGTTAATGCCATATGAACCATCTCACATGAGGAGGACTTCAGGGACTGACCTCCAGCTGGTTTCCAGAGTCAGGACTAAACATGAGGAATTAGCATTTCAGTTTTATGCAGCTAAAACCTGTAACAGTCTTCTTGACAGTGGCGGGTCATGCATTTCACCCTTGGGCCTTCAGTGACATTCCACATTACAACATCACTTCAGTACAGGTTAGTCAAGCAACACTTAATTTCAGGAGCATTCAAAACCAATAAGCATGCAGTGCATTCACAATTAAGAGTAGAAAACTATTTTTGACAATAAGCTATACAACAGCAAATGACTGAAAATGTGGCACAGCTGAGATTGAACGAACTTTAGTACAGTTTTAACTGAGGTGACTTCAATGCACCATGTTATTATTAACATTATAAACTCACTTTTTCATTGTGGAGCTCCGTCTCCCTGTGTGCCTGTGCGCTGAGCTGCAGGTCTTATTTATTTATTTTTATTTATTTAACCTTTATTTTACCAGGCAAAACATTAAGAACAAATTCATATTTACAATGATGGCCTGGGCAACTTGAGCCAGGTCTACTTGAGTGTCACCAAACATTTTTAAATGCACTTGTAAGTGCCCAGCCGTCCAACAACAGCACAATTTACAGTGTTTCTCAGAAGCTGTGAACCATGAGTACCATTCTTAGTTGCTCATCTGGAAATGACAGACAAACCCTTTTCCTTGCTGGGGCAGGTTAGCTAGCGCAGGGGATGGCTGACCTCTTCTCATATCCAGCTTTCGTGAAAAGCTGAAATATAACTGTATAATTGGATGAAAACTCTACCACAATAAACAACATTGGAAGCCACTCAACTAAGTGGATATAATATGACATTAAGAGAACAGAGAATATTTTTGTTTACATATTTATGAAAATAAAATAAAATCACTTTTCTGAGCATGTTTAGGCCAGCAGAGAAGGCCTTGCTGGCCCTGACGGACCACCACTACTTCCTGAAGATGTGAAACAGGCCTCTACATTGACAATGTTTAAATCCAGGCTCAAAACGGTTCTGTTTAGCTGTGCTGAAAGGTTTTAATTCTGCGCTCTTCTCTTTTAATGTTAATTCGATTTTTTATGTTTTGATTTATTTGTATTGTAATTTTAATGTTTTTCTTATTCCGTAAAACACTTTGCATTACTCTGTGGCACCAGCAGATATGAGATACTTTATATTGACAATCTCAACTGTACAAAAGGTAAAACAAAAATGTCCAAAAATAAAAGAGCTGAAGGTTACTTTAGAGTAGTGAAGAGAAAAGCAGTTCAACTGAGTCTAAAAATAGCGGTTAACTTAAAAACTACCACTTGGTGACATCACAAAGTGGAACAGGACATTTTGACCTTTGGAGATATAGACAATGTCATAATGCAGGATTCATCAAACATGTGAATGAAAGAAAACAAATACAATGGTTACTCTAAAAATCCATTGATCAACTGCAGTTGTGGAAAGAGTACTACACATTGTACTCAAGTAAAAGCACAGTTACATGGCTAAAAATGTGCTCAAGTACAGGTACAAGTACTGCTTCCATGTAACAGTAAAAAGTACACATGAAAAATACCATACAGAATACTAGTTACTTTTTAACAGACTGATAGCAGCATTTTAGGTTAGTATTTTTACATAAATTGAACAGTTTAAAGCTGAATGTTATCATTTTAAACCCCAGTCTGCATATTCTCTGAGCTCTGGTCAGATGCAGTGCTGTGTGTTTGTGGGTTTAGAAAAGAGCAGATAAACCATGAGACGACTGTGGACTGGAAAAAATAGGCTCTAGTGCTGTATCCATTGCTCATATTATTTTAAATGTAACCAATTACAATTACATGGCTATACTTTTACAATTCCAAGTGCAATTCTAGGTTTAAAAATCTACTCAATTACTCACTCTATCCAATGTCACTGTTACTGAAGATGAAAATCTATTCACACATCAACCTTATTCACAGCTCAAAAGTCATACACAGGGGTGATTTTTTCTCTTATTTTAAAGTTCTGTTGAGGTTATAGTGGCTGTAGTTCTTAAAAAGGCAATATTCTTTCACTTACCTGAGAAGGCTGCATGTGACGTCAAGAGAAAATAAGTCATGTTACGATGGACACATCTGTGTAGGACTTTTTTGTTATTATACTGTAATGTGTGAGCTACTTTGTCCAAGTAATTTCCTTTGTGGGTCAATAAAGTTTGTCTAAGTCTATCTTAAAGCAGACCTATTGTACAAAATGGACTGAGCTTTTAAGCATGTTATCGTTGTTTCCGCTCACCATTTACTCACCTGAAGTTGTAGTTGGAGCAATTTGTTGGAGCAATTTTTAATAACTTATTTTGAAAAACGATATTATGCTGATCAACTCTAATTTTCTGCACCACCGATATGCACCCATTGCTCTGTACTTACTTTGTTCTCCAATTTTATTTTCTTAATCAGGTTTTTGCTGTGATGACATTTACAGCGACATCAGCTCCCATTGGACACCGCAGTTTTCCAAGATGGAAGTCGGTGAACTTGTTTCTTTTGTTAGGTCATTTTAGATGAATATTGCGATTTAAAATGTCCAAATTATAACATAATGATCCACGGGTGTCATGAATTATAACATATAGCAGACAGAAGCACAGCAGGCCTTCTTTAAAGGGTAGCTAGATGACTCAAACGAGATCAAATGCAACCACTCTTCATCATATCAGCTACTGCGTATATGATGTTCTGACGCATCTCAATGATTACAGTTGTGAGATAATCTTCAGTGGAAAACCTACTGTTGGTTCTTGACTGAAGAGAACTACGTTGCCATTAAAATGCTCTCGTGCTCTGACAGTTGGCAGTCCTTTTCAACAATGACTTGCTAATGAATATATTCACTATACTTTATCTGCTGTAACACCAGTTAAAATATATGTAAACATGTCTTCTGATTGATGACTAATTCGATTCAAGATGTTACTGCCATCAAGCCCAGTCATGTAATATTCTCCTTTTGAATTTCCAAACTATTGCAATAAAGCAGGTTGTGTGCATTCTGCTGCCAACACCAAATCAAATGTTTCAAAACTTGCTTAGGAAAAATGTTTTGCTAGTCCACCCAGTACAATGACTAAAATGGATTCCTTATGAAAAACTTACCTAATTTTCACTTTCCAACTATTCTATATAAGAAAGTGGTGTTCTAAATCATTGTCTCCCAACCAGAAGTACTGAAGAAGTAATTCATTGCAGGTTTAAGAAAAATATGAAATTTAATATTATTTCAATATAATAAGTGCTTAATTTGTAGTAAATTGTACTCAACAATATACTATAAAGCTGGTCTATTTGCCGAAGACTTAGGAAATCCCTGGTTTAAATGACCATTGAGATATTAAAAGTCTTGTTACACTATTTTCAGATCTGTGTCCTCATCGAAATCGTTGATGGAGTTGTGTTTTGTTTCATTCACACACGTTTAACATGCAAATCCTGCACATTTAGGCCGGCTCTCAAACAGAAAATACTCTTCCACCACTGTGTTTTTAAACTCCATACAACTTCACTAGAATCATTTGGATGATTTCAGGAATTGCTTGGTCTCTACTGAACTAAAGGTAAATGTAACTGTTAACTAACCCCTTCATGACGTCACAGTTTCATGTTCATAACTCCAGGTATGTTTTTGGTGAGATAACAACTTTATAACAGTGCTTAAAGTTCTCAAGAAATCATTTTGTGGAATATAGGATGCTCTGTGTAAATTTTTCATGGAGGTTCTTGAGCATCACAGGTACACAAGTTAAATAATAACAATATCACTTACGCAGCATTGATTAATGCCATACTGCTTAACATTTCAGGTAAATCAATAACACTACCATGGAAACAATAGTTGGCAGGGACATGCACACAGCTGTTTGAGCTAAGAGAGATCCAGTCATGTATATTGGCAGTGTGTGTGAATGCCACTGAGGTTGTTAATCAAAGTTGTAATTAGCAGTGTGAAGCCCAGGTTTTGAGATATGCAGGATCCTGAACTACAAGCTGGAATATATTTTATCAGTGAACCAGTAGAAACAAAAACAACTTATTTTCCATTTGTGCCCCACCTTTTGAAATGATTGCAGGAATCAGCTGTAAGCACAGGGCACATGATTAATGTTTCGTAGTCCATTCATCCCATTCATCCATTTTCCGCTTATCTGGGGCCTGGCCGTGAGGGAAGTAGTCTAAGCAGAAATTCCCAGTCTTCTACCACCCCAGACACTTCCTCCAGCTCCTTCGATGGAACCCTAAGGCGTTCCCAGGTCAGTCGAGTCACATAGTCCCTCCAACGTGTCCTGGAGCTTTCCCTGGGGCGTCCTCTCAGTAGAACATGCCCAGAACAGACGCCTGAGCCACCTCAGCTGGCGGGTGTTTAGTAGTTCACTGTCTAAATATGATTGATTGATGCGGCAGTATTATTTTCTACTTGTGTAATGAGCTGTATAGGGACATGTAGTTGCTTGGGGTTTTTTAGGGTTATGCAGTAAATGATCTCTTTGGAAACTGGATGGAAAGTAATACCTTGTTTTTATGGTAGGTTATATACATGTATGCCCATGCCAATAATGTAGTGGGATTGGGGAGTGTTTAAATACGCCCACTTAGTCCTTTCTACCACTGTGATGTTGCATCATAACAGAAACAACTGTCTGGGATAGTGGCCATGTAGTTCTTTTCTTATGGTTCTCTGATCTCTGCCAACTGTTTGTGTTTGTGCCGCTCTTGAGAATGCACCATGACAGAGAAAATTGTTTGGGAGAGTGTCAGAAAGTAGGTTTCCCATGATTCTTAGTAACAGTATGCCTGATTGGACCAAACAAGGCGATTCTGTAAGGGTTAGTATTAGAGAAAATGCTAAGTAAGTAAAATGAATAGATTCTATTTTACAGTCTATTTTTTTCTTATTTAGCCCCTTTTACCAGACAGAGCATGATGACAATACATTCAAATCAGGTACAGGCCCTTTAATGCTGAATGCTGTACCCCCCAGAGACCAGCATCTCATTGTCTGTGGACACCACTACTGCTGAGCCACTGGTTTGAATGTTGACATGATACGGTCAATTTAAATGCACAAAACATTAGTCACAAACACAAAGACTCAACAAAAAATGTTAAGTTATTTAAGAAAACATTTTATTTTACATAAACTGTACAGAATGACATTTATTTGACTAAATGATTCTTAGACAGAAACTAAAAATAACTCTTATTAAATAGAAAACAAAAATAGATTTAAGATGAAAAACGAAGTGTTCATGTATTGTACAAAACAGAATGAAAATAGAGCTAAGAAATGAAATCATATCTCGTACCCTGATACAGTGGTAGGCCTTTTGCAAATGATCAAAAACAGTATTGTACACAATGACTGTGGCCTTGCCATCTTGGTACAATAGCTAAATTCATGGCCTCTTTGGTTCCATTAATTAGGTAAATACATTTGAAACAAAATTCAATTTACTTCTATAAAAATATTATTTTTTTCAATGGCAGTTTTGTTTCGCTAATCCCGCAACTTTTCAGTGCAAACATCACAACAATCATTCGCTTTGGAAAGTAAGCGAAAGATTACATTTCAAGTATTGATAAAAGGTGGAGGACTGTAGAGAGGAAGAGTAAAGAGAAGAGGGGTGAGATTCAGTCTAAACGAGCAGTGGAGTATGGAATAGTTACTATACATTGCATAGCTCATGTGGCACTTATTTAGTGATAGGACAGGACACTCAGTACCCCTTAGAAGGCAATTCTTTATACAAGTGCTATTCAGGGTGTGCATTTCAGTTTCTGCAAGTGCTGCACTGCACCATGGCGACCCACTGGGCCGTATCTCCCCCTGACCAGGGAGCAGCCCTCAGGCAGGGGAGGCAGCAGTCCACTCTCTGGAGTTCCCAGTGCACAAGTGAAGTGCACTTATGAGACCATCTTCACCTGTTTGTCATGGTAACAGGGCCTGCAGCGCTCCAAACAGGCAGGAACTTAAAGGTTGAGGCCCATAGTCAACAGTGAGAAAGAAGACGACAATGTGGAGGACACTCTGCCACTTGCACTGCGGTGGGTATAATCCTGCAAGGCATTAAGCGCCGCCGCTCCAAATCTACCAGAGAGGACAGTCTGTCTGTACAGTAGGGAAGTGCTGGTGTTCTGAATTGTATAAGCTGATGAATTGTCAGTGCTTCATAAAAATTTGAAAGTCATGTGCTTAGTTCAAGGACTAGAGTTGTGTGGGAGCATTTTGATAGTCGGTTGATCCTGTCACTTTCTTTAAGCGCTTCAGTCAGGAGATGATGGGCCATTATTTTTTGACTAGAAATGGCAAACTAGAGCAAAGCATCATTTGGTGATAGTCATTCCCTTCTCGTCCAATCACTGACCAGTTGTAGCCCGACAGACGAAGCTGACAGCGAGCATGTGACAGTCTGATAAATAAGCACACTCGCTGTGTGTGCAGAGGCACAGCAGCACTGATACCTTTGAGGCTGTACCAGTGTGGCCTGCACATACAGGTATAGATATATAGATATGTGTACCGTACAATAACGTCTTGTTTGTACAAAAGGCCTTTCTGACTGTTTCCAAGTTCACCAATGACCCAAGGCCTGTGGCTCAGGCACAGCCACATTCCTCTACAATCATGTTGGGCACATCCCTCTTGACGATGTTGAGCTCATCGTCAAAGTAGAGCATGGACATAGTACTGAGTTTGGTGGGGATGCAGCAGGAGCTAAAAGAGCCGGGGCTCATGCCTCTCATTCGATACTGGTTTACTACAGCAGTGTGGAAGGACGAGACAGAGCCCGGCACTCCGGCCATGTACGCCGGGCAGTTCCCCTCGCAGTAGTTGCCATAGTAGCCAGCAGGTGCAATGATCCAGTCGTTCCACCCAATGAGGCGGAAGTCTATGTAAAACTGCTGCCGACAGCACAGCCCCCCGCTCGTCCCATCACACTCCAGTCCTCTTTTTCGGATGCGGTGCTTCCCGTCCACCTGCTTGGCCCGCACCACCAGGAAGGGTCGATGAGAGGGGTCACTGGGGTCCACCAGGATGGGAACCACTCCAGCCGTATCACAGCCGTCACAGTGCACCTCCAGGTCCTGCCTCCGACTGCCTTTGCCAAACACAGCTCTCACCGCATCGGACAGAGGGAAGGTGTGCCAGCCGCTGCGCTTCAAGTCCACACGCTTCTCCACCAGAGACCAGCGCCCAGAGCCCCCTCCTCCACCTTCTCCTGGACCCCCCTCTGCTCCACCGCTCACTGGCCCCGCCTCCTGGTAGTGGATCTTCACTGTCACCTTCCGGCGCAGGCCCTTCTCTGGTCCACCGGGCAGCACCCGGAAGTACAACCACAGGTTGGCCTGGGCCACAAACAGGTTCTGGTTCCCCTCGTTAGAGATGAGGAAGTAAAGGCCAGACTTAGATGATGTATGTTCATCTGTCAAAGACAAAAATGAAAAAGAAACATTAGGTTTTTTTCAAGTAATTTATTGCGAGGATAAATTTATATATATTAAATGCAACAGGTAACACCCAGGTGATCAGTGACTGTTACTTAAAATCTATTTCATGTTGATACTGGTAATTCAAATGTCCTTCAAATCCTATTCCAATAATGACTCGTGAAATACATTTGCCATACTAAAAATGGCAGATTGTCAGAATGCCATCATCTGCTCTTGAATTTATGTCTAAAATTGAAGTATATTTTTAAATTTGAATAAAAAGTGAATATATGGTCAGTATAGTGGTAATGGCAACTCTGTTTTATAAGACCTCATTTAAGTTATTGTTTCTTTGTAATGTTTTATATGGAATGAATACAATGTTAAATTTGCACTTTTAAGAGGTCTTTTCTTGTTGTTTTCTCTATTCCCTCAATCAGTGTGTCAGGTGATCCTAAGGCTGCTTCTGATAGGCCAGCTGTGACCAGTCCTGGGATCAGGCCCAATTGGCCTCAGGTCCAGTTTGCTAAATGACAGGGCCAAAAAGAAAGAGGCAGAGTGAAGGGGGAGGACAACAGCAGAAGATGAAGGAAAGCAGGAAGGATGCAAGTGGAGAGGTGGGAGGGCGGCGGACACAGCCAAGCCCCGGGGGTTCACCGAGTTCGCCATGGGTGCCCCATCCCAGCACGGACCCCACCCCCACCCGCTCCCGGTCCCACCAAGAGCACCCTGAGAGTGACAGCACAAAGCCCCCTGTGAGGCACTGGGAGACAGCCGCGCTGCAGCTCACCATTGAATCGCGTGGCTTTCCAGCAAAAAGCATGATGAGGCAAAAATAAAAGCTATTTACATGACACTGGGCACTTTCTAAACAAGCACAATGAAGAGATCCAGGGAGTCTAAAGGTGGCCATGGGCTCTCCCTAGCACCAGCCTAATGATGTCTTCCAAATTAGCCTGAGGTAACTTGAAAGGTTTCTATTTCAGGAGATTGGGTACAATGTGCTCAAGCAGAGCAGCGCCTTTGAAAGCAGCTAAATGACTTTGTTTGCCCACTGATTAGTGTGTCTCAGTGTCAACAGGTGGCCACCAAAGACGGGCCCCTCTTTAGGGCGCCTCACGCCTCTTCCTCCTGTAAACCACAGCGCTGCATGTTGAGACCAGCTCGGCTCTGCTATCTGTCAGCTGTGCACAGTGCACAGGCACATACCTCACTGTACACTGCGCTCCATGTCAAATATCAGCCCTCTCATGACCAAAGCCCGTGGGTAAGTATCAAGTGCACATAGAGTACAAACTGAAATGAATCTGGAGCGAACAACACGGGAGCAACAGCTTTCGCCTGAGCTGCTGTAAAGGGCCCTCGGGGCTACAACAAACTAACCTCACCTCATTCAGCGCAGTATATTCTTACTTGCCTCGACAGCTCCGAGCTCTGAAAAAGAGGGATCTCACAGCGGCAAGTCAACCGTGACAGTGTGATAGATAGACATGTACCAGGGCCTGTAGAAAATGATTACCAATTTACAACATTCACTTTAAGGGGGCCCTGCAGTTTTGACATAGAATAATCCACTCCTATTATCACCAGTATGGAGGTTACAGAAAACCCTTTAAACACAAAAAATAAAATAATCAATGCAACTTCCGAAATAAACAGCTGACACACAATACAACGATATCGAGCCATGTTTGTAAGAATACGACGTACTGCTACCTGCCCAAAAGGTACTACATGCACGCGATTTCAGCACTGGTCCTACAAACAGTAGTCATATGTTGCTATCCTTGTCAACAAATGTACCACTTATTGAATCACAAGTTACAATGAAGATATAATTTGCTGTGGGAAAGCAACAAATACTTTTCTTAACTACTATGTTCAAACTTACAATAATAATACACGATACCACATTCCCTCCAGCTGTTTATGATGTAATTAAAAGGCATGTAATGAATTGCAGTAGTGGTAAACAACAAGACAGTACCAGTGTATGATATCTCTATTACGAATAACTTTGTAGGTCCCTGAATATCTTGGTTATTGCCAGGGCATAAGCTGACCATGTGACTAACATTACATTGCAATATTGCATCATGCATCTCTGGCTTTGAAACTCACTCAAACTACTGAATTGATTTGCAAGGCTTTGTCGCAAACCCGGGTCTAAGTTGCCATGACAACAGGCCAACTACAGATGATTATCAGAAAAGATCAAAGACTCAGGGAAAAATCATATGACAGATAAGTGATATTCTAAAGCATTTCTTTCAAGTTAAATATATCCAGTGAAGCTAAATAGATAAACGCATAATATAATACAATAAGTATTTGTATTTGCATATAAATGTTCCGTAATCTTACTCTTAGTTTTGTTGTTGTGATGTGCCTGAACTTGTCTTTTAAAAAACACGTTTGGTAGGCCTGTTCATAAACATTTAGTCTTTTTAGTAATTACTTTTTTTTGTCTAAATACCTTTAATTTGACCATATTTTATTTTAAAAGTGTTATATTACATATGACATATTACGATTACATTGTCAGAACTTCAAAATGTGCTAGCTCTTACGTACAAAACTAACCCAACAACATTAAAAGTATCCAAGACATACGCTTAAGTATTCAAGTCCTTCTTCGCAGACGTGTTTTTAAGGTGTACAGTGTGTTATTTATGGTGCGTACAAATTCAATCATATAGCTTCCCCACAGTAAAGAATGTATACGTGCCTTTTTCCACTGTCCTTCCTTTGAGGAATGAATTGTTCTTTTCATACAGTGTTACAAACTATTTTCAGCTGGCCCCGACACGCCTCGTCTGACCTCTGCGCTGCTAACGTGTGCTGCGTACGTATGGACAGGAAAGCAAGCTGCTAGCTAGGACACCTGGGTGGGCTAGCTTTAGCGTGTCCCCACCTGCGCCACCAAGTTTAGGGATGAGGCCGTAAGAAGCAGTCAGGGAGAGACAGAATGCATCTCTAAGGATCATTACTCAAACCGTGCTGTCGACAAGACCACACGGAGCGGACAGGACGGGCAGAGCAAGGGTGCGGTACGCCGTGGTTTGGTGATCAATGGTTTTAACATGAGCTGAGGTATAGCGTGGCACGGAAGAGACCAGATGTGACGTATAAGCTATTTACAACATGCAAGAATGTTAAGGTAATTTATCCAATTATTTTAGGGTTTCAAAGAACAGAAGTAACCTCTCCTCTTAGCGCGTTAGAAAGAAATCATCATAACTATATGTGTCTTAAACATTACATTGGCTTGTGACAGGCATCGGGAAATTATTTTACACGCGTTTCTCTGAAAGTGGTACAGCCAAAACAACAAATATGCTTCTGCTTATGTCTGGCTCCAGTTTTAAAAAACACCAAATGACTTACTCTACGCTCTAAAACTTACGATTTCGAAGAACAGGATTAATGGTTGAAGGTTGCATTTTTTCCACGACAAGAGTTCTTTTAGTTTATGACTGTCTTTAAACACTGTCTTTGATAAATCTCTTGATATACAGCAACATGAAGCACTACAAACTCCTCAAGCGCAAGTACTTAATTGCATTGAACGAGCAAGATGTGTAATAGATATGTATCAAGAGGTATTAAATGAAAGAATATTGCGTATTTTGACTCCAAAATAGTATGGCAGTTGGCAAAAATGTACAAAATAATCCATCAATACCATATAACAATGTTTAAATGTGAAATAATACATATCACGACATGGTTCAAGAGCCTATATAGGTATTAATGACTATTTCTAAAACGCAGTGAGTGAGTAAAGGTATCAACACTAAAGACAAGACCTTTACTTGATGGATATAACTTTTGAAGTTTTTGAAGTGGGTCCACTCTGCAGCTCGTCCAATATAGGATTAGCAAATAAGCTATTAGCCATTGCGTAAATCCTGGCACCGCTATTCTATTAACCTATTGCATGGATATCAACATAGCAACCCTCTCTAAAGATCCTTTGTGTTTTCACTCGTAAGCACACCAATGGGGTGAGTCAACCTGCAAAGAATCTGATAGAGAGCCTTTCAATAGCGTCAATAGCTTTCTTCCTGCCCGATCAAAGGTGCTCATTTGCCATCGTTTTTTTTTTTTTTTTTACTATGGGGGGCAATTTTAATAAAGCTGCATAAATCATTGATGCTGCCATTCGCTATACAGAGGCAGCCAACGCTATTGAGGCTCGGGACGCACACTTGTGGCTTGAATGTGGAAAATGCTTGGCACAAATCCAACGGTGCCACGATTGACAGCTCCCCGTGAAAGACTGGTGTCCCGAGGTAAACCTAACCAACGGACCACAGTCAATGACCTACCATAATCAAGCCCTATTTCCAGCATCTTGGATCATTCTCCGTGGGGTTCACCGAGTGCGAACGCCCACAATCAAGACGAGCAAATCTAAACTTCTCCATTGGATCTGTTTTTTTTTCCCTCCCTACTTTCTTTCTTTTGAGTCGCTCTGGCCCGTCAAGTGCGCGGCTCCGCTCCTGTGCGTACGGGACATCGAATACCTCCGCAGAGCACCCAAGGGAGCATGTCAGGGGAGAAGGGAGATTGGCATTGGCCTTCCCTCACCTGCGCTGGGGGCAGTTTGGCAGACCTTACCGCTTTGTGCCGTGGCGGTGATAAGGAGGCCGGCGCAGAAACAAGCACGCGGTTAACCCGGAGGACTCGGGAACGCAAGCTGACCGCGCGGTAAACCCCTTAACCGGATACATTTACGCGCTGGCTAAACAAACAAGAGTGATGCCAGGGAGAGAGTGGTGGTAAATTACTAATACTATACTTGAGAGCTTAATTGGCTCCAACCTTTGACTAACCTTTGCTATTGCTTGAACTGTGACAAGGAAGCCAGCGACCTGAAGCATTCAAGTGTTTCTATGGTGAAAAAGAAAAACTCTTTGTAATGTTAGTTAAGGAGTTTAACAGGTACATTAAGTCACTTTTCTGGTGGAGGGTTCGTAAACTACATGTTCTACAGTTTGGTATTAAACATGTGTATCTTCATAGAGACTAGCAGGTAAGTTACAGGTAAGATCTGTGGAAAGACGACATTATTGTATTGTTCTGTGAGCAATAAAAATCACCTGTAATAAAATAAAAGAGGGGTTTTGGTCACCTTTATATACACCTTTAACAAAGATTCAGGGTAGTTATTGACAAAAGATGCACGTGAGAAGAGCAGTACAGTCATGAACAGTAGCCATGTAGTACTAATACTATTATGTACTAATAATGTAATTGCACAGATTGAGCTACTTTCTATTGGTGCCATTTTAACGTCTTGCCACAATAAGACAAACCATCTCAAATTCAGAGTTCATTCCCTGTTGTTTTGTCTGACACCAATGTAAAAACAGTACACGACTGTCCAAATATACATGATAAGAGTAATGTACAATTCAGGGTCTGATGAAATGAAACTCAGAATAATAAAGTATTACAATGAAATAAGACAAAGTGAAATACCACCGTATCCAAGAACTTGGTAGTCAAATGTAACTATGTTGTTTAAGCTTGACTGTCTTTGTTTGTGAAGAAGCACATTTAGAAAGAAATCTGAGATCTGGAAAAAGAAGAAAGTCTGTGTCTCTCACTGTCCTTGGCCAGAGTAAAAAGAAAATATCTGAAGTTCTTGTAGTTGGTAAAAGCCAGGTTTCCCTTAGTAGTCTGACTGTATGTGATTTACTCCATGCTGTTGTAGCCAATGTGGGATGCACAATAAATACTGAGAAAAAGGGAATGGTCAAATTGCAAGCCAGACACATGCACTATGTTACAAGGGATTTAAACTGGGAATAAAGGGAAATTGATCCAAGAAAACCATCCAAAATGGTGGTAATATATTTCAAGGACTTCACATGCTTGTCCCTATATGTAGAATGTGGAGTGGAGACCCATGCCATCTTTGTCCCTGGCTGTGACAATGGTGCTTTGGGCTACAAGCTGCCCTGGCTTGAGAGCTTGCTGGGGTCCTCTCCTGTGAGCCATGCCCCGACTGGCAGGGTCCGATCTAGCTGAGGGGTGCAGAGGGTGGGGGGCGAGCCAGCTGGCCAAGAGGCAGACGGGGGTCTAGGGAGCAGGGATCCAAGCCAGCTCCCTGGTACAATACTGCACAAAGGCTCAAAGGTGTGAGGAAGAATAGACGCACAGAAGGAGAAGAAGAAGCAGCAAAGCAGCCCAGCGAACCTTCAGAGCCACAAAAGCATTCTTCACAATGCAGCAATATGGGCAAACACACACAATATAAGCACCCCACCCATCCCCTGCCATCAGCAGCACCACCATGCCCATCGCCCGGACTCACCCCCCTGCTCAACCCCGACTCAAATATCTCATGCATTATTCTGCACATTTTCTTTTGTTTTGCCAGCTTTTTCCCCCTTTACGTTGACATGTCGGCTTCAGTGTGAACGCATAGTGCTCTTCTAATAATTGCCTGTCTTTTGTTCCCCTGTCATGAGCGCGCTCGGATCATTCCCATTTGGAAGGCAGAAGCTTGTGGGCCCATTCAGGCTAATTGTACCAGCGGGGTCGGAGAGAACACAGGGCTGTCCCATGAGTGTATTTGAAGACATCCTATTTCTGTGTCTTTAATTGTATGTTTTCATCCTGTTAAACTAACAGTTTGTGTCAAGTGACAATATTGGACTTAGTGGAGTGTAGATGGTGTTAGGTGAGTGGGGGGCGGGCGTGTGAGAGCGGAGAGGAAAGGGTGCTCTCTTTGGACTTCGGAGAATGAGTTAGATACACATTCTTAGAGCCAGGGATAAATGGCCAATTGAGGGACTTTGTGCGTATTTAAAAGAGGGCTTTATACATTGGAGTATTGAGTGCGAGCTCAGCTTTAGTGATGAAATTGGATTCAGAGGTTCTCTTTTATGCTCCTACACAACAAACGGGGGTAATTTAAGGACTCTGCCTTTCGTTTCTTTTGATTGTCATCTAAGGAAACTAGAGGATTTAACGTGACTGGCTTTAGGATAAAACCCCAAGTACAATCTCAACTCAACCACCTATTCACCTGTGCCTCTGCTGCTCAAAGGCTGCAGCGCTGGGGCTGAAACTGAGATGGATTAGGGCCTTCATACACTCAAATGGAACCAAGAGAGTTACTGTTAGGAAACACTGAAAACAGAGCACTTCTGTCCAAAAAAATTAGGCGTAGGAAATAAGGTTGTCAACAGTATCGAAAATCAGATGCTAAAACTTATATTAAAACTGGATACTCATTTGCACAAGTATCGGTATGAAAAAACTCACATTCACAGGACAGAAATGAACTTTTCCTGAATGATCTTGAGCTGTATCAGGACAAGTACAAGACACATAGACTCGTATACGCCCATGGACCACTGTGGAACTTCGCTGAACGACTGAGGGATGATACAGATATAAGGCCACATGTTTGTATAAAATAAAATACTACGATTAAATGTTGAAATGATATTCTACTGTCTAAATAAAGAGTGTTTTTATTATCATCATGGTATCGAAATTGGTATTGAGTATCGACTGTGTTCCTCTCTCTCCACTTGGGGTATGATTAATCTGCCCATTGGTAACGCCTGTGCTCATAGAATTTTTAATACATTCCTGTACAAATGATCCTAACACGGTACTGTAATCTAAGGCGTGTTTCAAAAGACTGCTGGAGCCCAAGACAAGAATGTCACGTTCTTACACAATACAGTTACAGCAATACATTTCATATAGGCGTTTAAAAGCCAAATTGGGCATGTAACTTCAAGAAAAAGAGACCCAGCCCATTTTATTTCTATAATTATATGATGTGAAAAATAAAAACATTAGCTCAAGGATAATTACAGTGGAGGCCAACGTGTCATTGCGTATCTGAGCGGAGAATTGTTATTACTCATTGGCAGGCTTTTTCAGTTAATAATGATTCCAACCTCCCTCAAGATGTTAATATATTAGAAAGTGAGTTCGTTTGTCAACAGCAATAATGCAAAAAAAATATTAAAAATTTACTAAAAACGTCTATTAGTATTTTGTTCAAGATACGGGAACTTTTTTAGTTTTTAAAAGTGCAAAATGTCACTTTTTCAATGGAGTATCTGCCATCAGCTGGTCTCCATCAGGTTACTGCTTTGCCCAGAATGTCCCAGAGTATGATAATAAACTGATATATCTCCATAGACACAAGCATTTGTCAAGGGTCAAGTTGCAGGTCAGATCTGTGGAGAGGCGAGCCAGTTCACAGTAAGAATGTATGTTTTCCAAGGTATTTTTGAGCAATAAAAACAAGTGTAAATGCCATACACTTGAACATTCCATTGGACTGGACGACATATTGCTGCTGCTTAAATTTAATGAAAAGGTAATAAGGGTTAAAATTATAACACATTGTGGAGAACCTGTTTAAATTAGGCACCTCATTATGTGCTCAACTCAGCCCACCATTTTCTTATGCCCCTGCAAAGATGTTCCAAAGTGTCCACAGATTGTTGGTGTTGCCTAATCTTGCTAGCTATGTGAGAACTTACAAGTTATGCATGCTAAAATGTAAACACGATTCACAGTGATAAGTTAGCTTACATCTCCTGATAAACAGCACGAGGAGTCCCTGTTGGTACCTGCTTATAGTGGCTCTGAGATGCTCAAACTTCACTTTCAACACAAAAGAGATAGACATATTGCATTGGGAAACTACTTAAATTCAACTCATTTATCAATGCAGTAAACGTCCTGCAGCTTTTGAAAGTATATCCAGATGCCCCATCATAATGTAGAAAATGATGAATGAAGGAGATCCTGGGCGAAAATACGGTATACTGCATATTCTCTAGTGAAATCTGTCTAAGTTAGTTTAACATATGTGATATAGTTTTAGACATATGTAGGGCATTCACCAGGATCATTGCTTTGCCTGGTCTAAGTAGAGTAGCTGTAGGCCTACTCAAGTATATTGTAAAAGTGCTTTAAAGTTTTCAAATTGCAAATACTGCTGCAAACTGGTAAACATATTTTAACATTTTAACTAGACCAACAACTGCAACTACTACCATTACCCTAACACCCTAAAACATTTAAAATTGCTACTACTGCAGGAGTTTTTATAGCTTAAAAATACCTTGAAATGCATGAACTGTTGTTGTGAGCGGGGTCATCCCTTCAAAGATCTGACCTCCTACTTGGCCTGGTGGCATCACTTGCTTTAATACCATACTGTGGAACATTTATCTAAAGCTATAACATCTCCACAGAGGCAAGTAGGTAGCAGGACCCAACCAGAATAGTTACATAGTGAACCTTTTATGTGGAAGAAGCATTCTCAAGTAGCAATTACAGCCATGGGTAGACATTACACAAAGTAAATATTGGAAAGTTATGATTGAAAGTACTTGTACTAATACTAGGCTATTAAAAATACTTGCAGTGCACGTAGGTACCTTAGGCTATATGCAAAATATCAATTACCCTCACTTAAAACCTCTTAAGTGGCATTAGGTCAGGTTGTGCTATTCAACTCAGCAACTAGTTAAGCTTATGTAAGTTGATTAAGTGTAATTTACTTAAACTTGTTCTGTTGTTGAACGGTGTGCCAAAAATCACCTAGTTTTTACAATCAAAGTGCGGAAACTCATGACAGCTATGCTCGATGTTTTAAACTATAAAATTGACATGTTTTGGGTTAATTTTCAGCACTGCTCTACTTAAAATAATAAGTACATTTGAAGGCTAACATCTGCACTTGTGGCACTTGAGCAATGTTTTGATGGAAAAGACTTAAGTGGGCATACATGAGCATATTGCGGGTCATCTGGCGGATTAGTTGGTGTTTATAGTGTACGTTTGATTGCCTGTTGCCATGGTAACAAAGTGCCCCATCGAACTATCCTAAAAGGACATTACTCTTCCTCTAAATGTCAAATACACGTGACAAATCACATTCTATTTTAAACAAAACTGGGCTAAGACTGGTCTATAGTCATTTTGTTGAAGCAGCCCCTTGACCCTTGACCTGTAGTTTTAGAAAGCTTGATTGTCAATTTTGGCCGAGCAAGTTAGTCCTACATTGAAGTGGAATGTGGCATGAAAAGACTAAAAACATGACTGAAATATGGTTTGGAAATCTAGATGTGAAACGTGTTAAGTGAAAAAAGTGGAAAGCAAAAAAACAAAACAAAACAAAACAATTCTTTATAGGTACTGCTGTAAGTACTGATTTGTTTGACCTAAAATGTATTAAAAGCAGTTGATCTAATCTGCCTTTGTTCCTATAGAATGGCAAATTACAACAGCTCTAATAGGCTATTGTAATAATAATAATACTGTAATTTCTTTGCTACATCTCAAATTGACTCATAGACGTAGCCAGTGCATTTTGCCATAATTATTGCCATATCCTAAGAGTTACATAATCTATGCACAATTTGTTATCATTTTAGAATTACACCTTTCTTGTCTTAAACGATATTATTCCTAAACAGACCTTACATTAAATGAGCACACGCCTCTAATGACGACTAATGTAAACATACTTATGGAAAACATAGGACTTTGTTTACATCGTTGACTCCAATGATTAATGGCGTGACCTTTTGGCACTGCGTAATCGGGACCCATGCACAATTCCCGTGCGTAAAACGTAAAGAAAACGGCTCTCTGTTCCTACATTTGGCATTATTTACCCATAATCCTGTCTTGTGCCAACGCATGGAGGTACAGCGAGTCAAAAGGTGAGAGGGTTCAGCGTGGGGTCACCGCTGAACGCACGCTATGAATAATAGATTATTACCTGATTCGGCGAAACTGATAATCTCCGAGGTCTCCGCCTGCACCTCGTTGTTGAAGGCAGCGTGTCCGTCAAAACTCGGGATCTCCACCCGTCCGTCCTCGCGCACTTTCCCCGCGTGCAGCCTCCGTAGCGCCGTCACCATGGCTGCCTTGGGGATGGGGTGCGTAATGTTGGGTCTCTCCCTCATCTGGAGCCGGTTCAGAATGTGCCTCTTCACTGCCTCCACAAAGTCCACGTTTACTCGCTCCGACTGGTCCGGCGCTCTCAGGCCGCAAGACGCGCACGATTCTTGGGGTGAAGAGGGCGATGAAGACGAGGAGGAAGAAGATGAGGAGGCTGTGGGGCTCTGTGCTCCGAGTACGGTCACCACGACGCACAACGCCACCAAACAGCACAACGCCACGGTGGACACGCTCATTGTCTCTTACAGTTCAAAAGCACGTATTATCAACGTAAGCAAACGTCTCCAAAACAATCCACTAAGAATCACTTTTTTTTTTGTCTTTAAATGTCCCAAACTGTCCCAGGAGTGCGTCAAGAAATCCAATACTCCTCACGCTAGTTACTCCAGAAAAACTCCAAATAAAAGTTCATCTTGTATCGTGGGCGCGTTTGTGTCATATCAGCTTCAGTCCAAGTCAAACAAGGAAAAAAGTTGAGGAAAAGACGCGTAAAACTGACCCAAACGCGGTTCCAAACTCCTTGCGCTCTCTCCCATTCAAAACCCACACGGACTGAACTCCCAGCACTCGCTGTGTAACTCCGGTGCGTTTGAATGGCCAGCACTGTGCGTCTTTTAACAAGATGCTGTACGTGGACCACTCGCGCTGCTGCTGCTGCCTCTGCCTCTCCTCTCCGCACTGCGAGACCCTATGCAATCAGGACAACAGGGGCTCGCGCACCCAAAGTTTTTATACCGGAGTGAAAACCACGTGGGGAATTCCACCAACTGGACGCAAGGGATTAGACGGCGAAATACACCACGACTACTACAACAACACTACACGTATTGCTCACCACGAAGTAGCAGCCCACGACACCTGGCCTCGTGTGAAATGTTAGGGAGTTATTGTTCCAAAACGCACAGGGTGAAACGTCATAGCCACAAGTTTGGCGCTAACAAAAGTGGCGTTTGTGTGTTGGTGCGCCATGGGATTTCCAAAAAGCGCAGTGAATCACCAAAGTGCTCCCAGATAGACCCAAACTTAATGTTCAACTTGTTTATACTTCATCGCTCATATTATACAGCAGTAGATTTGTATTTGCGTGGATTTTATCACGTTGGCACACCCACACAGCTATTCAAAGTTTTATTAGAAGATGAAAATCGGCTTGTCATTACGTTACGTTTTTTGCAAGTAGAGTTCTATCATAAAACAAGTTATTCTTCAGAAAATATGATCTGAAGTGTGTCCTGAGCGCACAATGGATATGAGAGAACCACGTGTGAATCTTGTAGCAAATTATGCCATCTAGTGTTCAAGTCGATTCATTGCACTTAAAATGAAACCCAAGTCAGTTGTGAAAGTATTTGTCTCAGAAAAGAATTTGGGATAAACTACATAACTAGAAAAAATGTTGGGGGCAAGTAAAATTAATATTATTGTGCAGATTTTGGTGGGGTTTTGTAGTAAGGCCATGCACTTCACAGTCGTCAGTGTTAAAATGTATTTACTTACTGAATATCTCCGTTAAAGTGTATTTTGTTACATATTTCAATGCATGGTACATTCAGAATATTGTGTTCTGAAAACTTTCACATTAAGTTAAAGCATTACAATATAGTGTGAAATGTGATATAAGATTAGAACAGCTTTATTTTTGTTGCATGATTTGTAATGCATTTATTTATCACTATTTTGAGAAGGAAAACCCCAAGAATGGTGGGTGTCCTTTCTTTCTTAAAATAGCATGGTTAAATTCTGTATAGTATTCCTTAGATTTTAGGAAAGTAATTGTATTCTGAATACCACCCTAAGAAAGAGTAACTGCACCTGAATAGTTACTGAACTTATGCATTGTGAAAACATACTTTTGGTACATGCATTTAGTTACTTCCCAACATACACAGTTAATCATTTGGATGTTTCAAAACAGAAGAACTATCTCGTGCTCCCCACCTAATCACATAACTGAATCTGACAACAAGTACAGTATATTCATCCAAACTCTGTAACCGCTGATCCCCAGCAATGAATAATAGGGATAAGGT
Organism: Periophthalmus magnuspinnatus; assembly: GCF_009829125.3. Taxonomy (NCBI): domain Eukaryota; kingdom Metazoa; phylum Chordata; class Actinopteri; order Gobiiformes; family Gobiidae; genus Periophthalmus; species Periophthalmus magnuspinnatus. The sequence continues at coordinate 15,033,411 of NC_047146.1, forward strand.
TATGAGTGAAGCTATAACTAAAAGTAACAAGGAGCACATGTGGAGTACACTACTGAAGAGGTAGAAAAGTAAAAACTTGACCACCATGTTAAATATATCTTAATTTTTAAACCATTTTACCTTAGTTTTACTCATGTGTTACATAGATGAACTATAAATGAAAACCACACGTTAAAAAAAAAAAAAAAAAAGACTTATGGCTCCATCTAGTGTTGTATTGATTGCATTGCAACACAAAAAACAACTCATTTCTCAATAGCCAAAATTGACAAATTTATATATCGTAAACAGTGTCATCTCTACTTTTTGCAAGTTTAATAAGTAAACAAATTAGTTAAACGTAATACAACAATCAAAAGTATGATAATTCTCTATTATAACTTTCTGTTATCAAGACTTTAAACAACATTGTAACACTTGTGCATTAAAATAAGTGTAATACATATACAGAGTGCTGAATTCACAGTAAACATGACAAGTAAAAGACAATGACGTCACATTTCAGTCAACATTAGTAAACTGTAAAATATAACACTGTTCTTTTACAAAAGGCAAAAGTAACAAATAAAATTGTAAATAAAACAAAATATAGTATTTACATTTTTTTTATATGCAACAATAAAATTTGTGTTTTTGAGGTCGAAATAGCAAATTTTGTAAACAGAGCTTAATTTTGCACATTTGATTTATTTTTTATTTTTTTTATAAAATTACAAAATAAATCTTTGCATTTTGTTCATGTGACTGTGGTTGAAATCTTTGGTTGTATAAATTCAATTGAGATTAAAGAACAAATATTATGCACAATTTATACTCTTTAAACATGCTCTACTTTTGCTTTAGAACTTAAGATAATAGCTGCTAAAAAAAGAAACGCAGAGTTTGACGATTTGTGGACTTGGCAGGGCTTCTATCTATGATGTTACAATCCCGGGAATATCAAACGCAATGTATGGTGTGGCTCAGAGTCAAGGAAAGGATTACTGACACTGGTGTGAATGAAGCTAAATACATCAGGCCTGTTTTAAATGAGGGAACAATGTTCTAACTAGGGATGGTCAGATTTGGATTTTTTTTTTTTACACATATCCATTATTTGTTTTTTGTTGTGACTTGTTGTGATATTTGCCTATACCAATATAACACTTTTAAAATCCGTAGGAAAAAACAAATTTATGTTAAGTTATAGTGAAGTTTACAAAGAAACCTATTGCTTTTAAAAAAATGATAATGACAAAATGTATTTACCGGTATATTGGATATAAATTAACATTTCCACTCAGTCTGTTCAAAAAAACTAATCTAAGGCTGACAAATCAAACTGGGAATGACATATGAGCACACAAAGGCTAGGGCAGAAAAAATATTAGTGCCATATATCGGCAAAATTTTCTAAATCGGGCCAATCAGGAAATCCTCCGTTATCACCAATAACCGTTAAACCAATCCATAGTTATAACATGGTTAAAGCTAAAAAAAAGTCAGTTATGCATAATATGTGTTCTTTAAATCAAAATAAATTTTGTTTTCCCTGTGCCCCCTTTATAAACTATTGTTACGCTATGAGTCTGTCAGTGTCATTTGCCACACAGATATAGGCTTGTGTAGTGTGTATGGCCTTCCTCCGATCACCAACAACATGTCTGGCAGATTCTGGCTTATATTCTCGTCCAGTTCCTTTTCAAAACTCAGTCTGTTCCTAAACGCTTTGTTTTCGAAAGTCAAACAGTCCATTCTCCACTCCTTTTCTTTATTGTCCAGGGAAGTACTTTTTTGTGGTGTCAACATTTGGAGTTCGATCGCGTTCTCCGAGCCCAAAAAGCTAAGTTGAGTTGGGAAGCACTTATTTTTGAAGCGTCTAATTTTATCATTAAGTTGAATTTCTGAGTTTAAAGTTGATTTTTCATATTGACGGCAGTAGCTAGGACCCAATCCGACACAGCAGTGGTGAACTTTGTGAGGAGGGTCAGAGCCGGGTAGAGTGGTGATTTGGTTCCAGGATTGGGAGAAGAAGTTATACCTCCAAAGGCAGTTCTGAGGTGAGTTCTGGCACTCGCATCCTCCGAAGACGAGCATGCAGTCTTTGTAGGTCACTGCACTGTGTCCTACCAGTTTAGAGGGGCCAGATCTGAACAGAGGACACGTGAGGGTTAGATAGATATGCCAAGACTCATACATACATAAATACAGTTGTTAAAAGGTTAGCAGGACAGAAAAAACTGAGTGTATTAAAAGTGTATTAAAAATGTTCATATGCTCATAAGACAGAACAGCAAAACTCAACAGCAATTTTAGTTAACGATGGGGTATTTTACTTCTTTGGGACATATATCTGCAATTTATATTTTCAATGTAAACTTTTCCTAACAGAATGAAAACAGTCAAAGTTATGCCATTATGCAAATCAGGAGATAAACAGTTTCACTCATTACCAGCCGGTTTCCCTCCTCCCAGTTTTCCAAAATACTATAAAAATTATTTGACATAAGATTTCGTGGCTTTATTGAAAAGCATGAGTTCTTATCTGATAGCCAATACAGACTTTGACAAAACAGATCCATATCAATCATTAAAAATACATTTGTGACTGCAATTTTTATTGATCTTCAAAAGGCTTTTGACACCACTGATCATCATATTTTAAGAAATAAATTGGAAAACTATGGAATTAAAGGATTGACAAAAACTATTTGGGGTTGATGATGACAAATTGTACATTGATCAACATAAATCATGGTTTAGGGACATAACCTATGGGGTACCTCAAGGCTCCATATTGGGCCCAAAATAATTCATGATGTACATTAATGAAATATGTTAAATGAAATAAAATCAATTATATTTGAATTTTAAAAAACAAAACTCATTTTATTTGGAAATTTTAAAAGTCACATACCAATTCAAATAACCATTGCTAACACATGTATTGAAAGAGCTGAACAAAACTTTTTTTGTTTGGGAGTTATAATAGAATAGAAACCTCATATAAGTTACTTGCAGATAAAAGCTGCTAAATGTGTGAGATGCTCATCATAACTACAGACTTAAAGAAGAGACATAAAGAACTAGTTTAAATTCAATGTGCATCTCAGGGTGTGGGGTTAGTCAGTGGAACAGTTTAACAGAAGAATGAAAAGTTTGTAGGAACCTGGTTCAGTTTAAAAATGTAATTACCAGAGACATAATGACAAAATATCTGTGGTAGAAAGAATGATGCCTTCAGCACAGAGTGTGATGTCAGGGGGGAGGGAGGTGTAGGGGCATGGAGTGTTGGATGAGAGTGTGAATGTTCTGTTTCGTCTGTCTGTCATGTATAACATGTCTATTGGATTGTTGAAGTGTTGTTCTGTGATGATTTTATGGCTTGCTTGGGGCCATGATTGAGGGGAATGGAAATGTATAAGCTTTGCTTCATCCATGTCCTTTTCAAACGATGCATGTCTGTATTTGTGTCTGTAGTGTTTTGCGGTTATGTGAATTATGTGCAGGTTTGAAATAAATATTCTAACTAACTAAATTAACTGCTAACACATAAGATATTTAGATAACCATATTGCCTTTTACGGTTTTGAAAATGCTACATTTGCCGAAAACAATGCATTAACATGTTTCACACAAAAGTTTCACTTTTGTTTTTGACGCCGAGTCTGCACCAAGTCACTGAGTCTTGGACAGAATCTTACAGCTAACATAAGGACAGTTCGAATAGGGCCTGGGAGAAATTGCTAAATTACTGAAACATGCATGGCCCTAAAACCTCTTCAGGCATGTTTTTGATGAGGGAGAGTGCTATAACATGGTAAAAAGCTAAAAAAAAAAAAGATATTTTGCGTAATACCCCTCTTTACTGTACACTTTCCCTGTCTAAATACAAAATAAACTACAGGAGTGCACTCACTTGGTTCTGAGGGAGCTCCATGTGCTGCTGGTGGAGTTCCACATCCAGAAGTCTCTCTGCTCACGCAGTCCTTTAAGCCCTCCGTACAGGTACATGCAGGTGCCGAAAGCTGTGGAGGAGTGACTGTGCCGGGGCCCTGGGCCTAATGAGGTCTGTGGAGAGCAGGCCACAGGGGACCACACCATGGAGTCTGCAGCATGTGTGACAACAACAGGTTTTACTACACAGATCTGTTCACAATGTAACTTTACATCATAGGGCTGTAGTCGACTAAAAAAAAAATCTTCGTCGACTAAAGACGTGTCCTGACGATCAATTTGTCAATTAAAATGGGGGAGTGACAAAGCTCTCAAAACGATTATGTATCTCTATGTATCTGACCCAAACTGCTCTCAAAACACTACAACTGCATGTTAGTTCATACAAAAATAACTATTTATTCAGAATAGATTCAAGTTTTTACATATACCAAAAATACCAAATATTCAGCTAACTCACTCACTAACTTGCTTCTCATTTCTGCTGCTGTCCCCATATAAATCCTTCTAAATAAAATAACTAGTCAACTAATTCAAATGTTCAAATCGACTGATTAGTAGACTAAAGGACTAGAGCGCTAATTAATGAATGTAAAAACAATGTGAATAAAATGAAATCAGGAGAAAGGAGCAGAATAAAGTGATCTCTACACTATATGTCTTTTATCTATCTGCTTCTAGTAAAGAAAATAAATGAATAAAAAATACAGACATGAAATTTTAAAATTGCAAAAAAAAAAAGAAAAAAAAAGAAAAAAAAAGAAAAAAAAAAGAAAAAAAATATATAAAAAATGTGAAGTAAATATATCATCCCAAAAATATCTTCTTAGAAAATATCTTCTTAGTTGCAAGGTTTTTTATTTGGCACCTGAGAAGCGACCATGCAGATAAAATTGTTCATTCTTTATTGAAAGATTAAAAACAGCATGTTTATGCCCACAATGCTATTTGCTGTGGACACAGTTGTCAAGCATCAAAGGGGCAAAGTTACTATCTAACTAACCCATAAAAGTCATACATTTTACGTGACAATAAAAGGACATATTGTGCTTACCTAAGTCCAAACTCCAGAACTCCTGAGAGGATCCTTTCAGGTCTATGTAACCTCCATAGACCAGCATGGCCGACTCAATCACCACTGCGCTGTGGGCCTTTCTGTTGGACGGGCTCTCTGCCTACATTCACACACAAAAATCACTTTATTATTAGAATTTTTTTTTTATTATGAGTTTCTGTAAGTTCTGATCTAAGTTCCGCTTTGACACTAACATAAAAGAGAATACAGAGACACCAAATCCCCCAGGAAACTTACATTTTCAACTTAAGAAAAACACAAACTTCCTAAAGATTCAAAGATCAAAAATTAAAATCATTAACTAATTAATTTCTAATCAAGAATAATAAACATGTAAAATAGCATTATATATTGTATATATGTTTAGTAAAGTGCATTTACGAGCACTGCTGAGTAAAGGATTCATTGTACCTGTGGGGACTTTCCACGCCACTGTACCCACTTCTGTCTCACTAAAAACCAAACACAAAGGATGACATTAGCCAAGCAGCTGTATAAAAGCTAAAAGCAGCTAAAGTACCTGTATTATTGAGAAGTGATCATATTTAACCCATTACCATTTGGGAGAAAGCTATCTCCATTTTATGAATGAGATAAAACAAACTAATCATAAGTGTTTGGGCTGCAGTAAACGTAGTAAATGTAGCTGATGTGGAGCAAAAAACGTAATTTACACTTTCACAACATTTAATTTGACGTCAGTGATTTCAAAGCAGACAATTCTGGTCCTGTGATAAACCTTTTCTCTTCCTCTTGAGCCATACACACAAATGAAGAGCACATCATTTTAAAACTATGCTTCCTGTGACTGGAGAGAGCACTCTTTTTGTGGAGGAAATAAAATTGATTCTTCCAAACAAATCAGTTTGAACTTTAAAAATGTGACTAATCGATTTAATAGATTTTTTTTGCTCAGCCATAATTGGCTGTATTCACACTTGCCCTGGTTTGAGCCCATGCTGAGGTAGACTTTGTTTAGTCATGGTCTTGTCCAGGTTTAGTCTGAAGTTTGATGTGTTGTGTGTGCATGTGTGACCAAGCCCATTGCATCACTACTAAGATTTGTTTGTTCAAGTACCCATCTGTTGCTCAAACCTGGAGCTACTTTTAATGGGAGCTTGTATGGAAGAGATTCCTGACACACTCAGGCCTGACGCTTAGTCTGTCAACAGATCACATTTACCACACACATTTAACATACTAGTACTGTACTTGAAGCTAGCTGGAGCCACTTCTGACATATCTAAGTACAGTTTAAATACGGCAATTATCTTAATGTGCTGACATAGAATATGTCTTTTTGTCTTATTGACATTGATTAGGCTTGAGCAGCTTATTCTTTTTGTTAAAATTAGAAACATTTAAATGAAAACTTTCTAAAATACTGGGAGGTGTGTACAGTAATTGTGTTTACTCCAGCCATACTAAAGGTTTTAAGCAGGATTCTTTCCCAGAAGCAGTAAAGCAGGACAGACATGTGTGAACAAGCCGCGTCAAGTGTGTTAGAAATGTTCTCCATGTTCACTTACTAATGTCAAAGACCCAGAGGGGACATCTGAGGCTGGTGTACGCACTGTCCAGCATGCCTCCAAACACGAAGAGAAAGCCCTGAAATCAACACAGCTCATTAGGGGTGAAACAGTGCACTCAAATTATAATTCAGTTACACTTATAAGTTCAATTCCGGTACAGAAAAAAAAAATTAAAAAATAAGTTGCAATTTTTGTTATATTATTATATATTACAGTGTATATGGTTATGTATTGAATTATCAGACATACAGAGAAATTAATTCTCTGCGGTTTGTACCTCATGGGCCACCATAGAATGTTCCTCAAGTGCTTCTGGTGCAGCTTCACTGGTGCAGTTCAGCTCGGTCCATTCGTTGCACACTGAAAATAAACACAGGGATCTCATGAGCTCCTGACAGGATGTCCCAGTACCTTTGTAGGATGGGTCAAATGCTGTTTCTCTACTGTGGAGAGATCCAAATCTTTTACCTTGTCACTTATTTGGCAGCTTACCAGATACAAAAACACAGCTCTAGGTTGGAGAACAACTGACATGGACAACTTAACTCCTTAGAAATGTCTGAATCAAACAGCTGACCCTGGACCAGATAGAACATTTACACAAAAATATGCGGCAGGTTAAGAGTTTGTCCACTAACCATAACCGTATCCTGACTGAACAATGTTAATGTATTTTTGGACAGAGGAAACAGAGATAAGGAACAAGAGATTGATTATATTTCAAATTTACTGCAATTAAGAAAAATTAACAAAACAGAATCAAAGGCCCTTACCGACATTGTACCTCCAGAAGTCACGCTGGCAGGTGGAATGGCGCCCCCCCAGCACATACACATAGTGCTGGTGGCTGCAGCAGGCCAGTTTGAAGCGCTCACAGGGGGCCGGGCTGCTCTGAGGGAGCCCAGTCCACAGACAGGGGCCATTCTGACTCATGGGTCCTGCACCTGCCCACACACAACCAAGACTGTTTGGACAGGTGTCAAAAACGGTGATATTAATTTATCTCATGCTTTAGTTTTTCCTCCTTAGCTATTAAAGATGTGCTATGTAACTTTTCAGAGATTGGTTTGCTTGTGTAACCCGTCATGTCACCTGCTGGGAGTGACCAACAACCAGGATCACTCCCAGCCAGGGTGAGACACAGGCACAGGACTGCTCTGCACACTGATTTAAGTGGACAAAAGACAATGTTCCATTAATGTATAGCAACTGATGTTTCCACCAACTTCCAGAGAGGTCTGCTAATTACCTATGATTATATAGTGGTCAGTGTTTTCCTTACCATTATATAGGCAGGGCACCACGGCCCGCCAACAGTGCCCCTGTCATCAGGTTGTTAAGTGGCACCTATCGTCAAAATGTGCTTCTTTACCAAATCCATTCTGCTGCTCCATAAGTAACTACTGTATTCATAGAAATCTAGTCCATATTTTTCCTCATACTTTGCCTGTCTTATCCGGTCCTTCATTTTAAATGATCCGGTCCAGGTTTTGTGTCCAGGTTTGCTGGACACAAAACTAAAGCTACTGGTCAGGCTCTGCTCACAGACAACAGGGCTGCCAAACACCACACAGACTGTGTGGTAACAGTCCCAGCTAAGGAGTAAGACTGGAGTTTGTACACCATAATAAAATTCATATTAATATTTAGTAGCACTTTGTCAGTAAACATAATGCAAGACAAACCTACTAGTGTAAATAGGTGTGTTAGCATCATAAGTTTCACAGTACATGGGTTATACAGCGTTGAAAGGATGAAAAGTGAGGTTTGCTCTTGTGGCTGTTGTGCTGATTTTGGCTGCTACTGCTTTTATTCAGAAGTACACAATAAATAACTGTATTAGGTCAAAACTTCAAAAAAATAAGGCCTCAGTATATGAAACCCCCCCCACAAAACTATAATATAATTTAATTTAAATGCCCACCTGTTGGTGTTTTACAGCTAAATGTTTTAAACAATATTAAATACATAAAGTTTAAATATCTCAGTAAGAAAAATGAATTAAAATAATACACTTTTTAATATATAGGTCTATATTTTTTTCCACCCACATGGACATGATTGTGTGCGATTGATTTTTGTCGTGTCTAAAAGTTAGCTGGTACTGGAACTGCCTCAGTCTTTACTGCACTGAAGTTGAAAAATAACTAAACTAAAGATACTGGTTGAGCCACGCTCTCACCCTCCTGAACTTGTGTGAGGACTGTGCCTAATTCCTCCAGCAAAGCGACAGTTGACAGGACATGGGCAGCTGAGGTCTGTGTGTGCCAGAACCATTGGATTGACCACGGCTGTTTTAAGGTTGTTGGGCCTCAAATGCACATTGGTGTTCTTCTGTCCGGTCAGCAGCTGATAGTTTATGGAACTCAACTTGGTGTGCATCTTCGATTTTCTTTCCATCAACGAGGAGGTCAAAGAGTGACCTGGCCATGGAGAGGAATAATTTGTGATGAAGTACTGGTAGTAAATGACCACACTGAGAAACGACTGGACCCAGGACTGCGATGGAGTTTCACTATCTGGCTCCATAAGATCTGCAGTGCCTATGATGACAAATCTCCTGAGCAGCCAACATTTCTTTGGGGCCAGTTTCAGAATATCCCAGTGAGAGTATCCTGGTTTCTCATAACTGGAATACTGGCTTATCCAGGATACTGAAATCAGGATCATAGACTGTATAAAGAAGTGGGAAGAAGGGAGTGTGACATCACCCATAGGGTTTGGCTCCAGCTAAACGAACCTCATCGAGGCTAACAGTTATGGGGTAAATTTAAAGCAAAGTTCCATATTTGGAATTCCAACCATCAGTATCCTAGCAAACAAAGAGCCAGTCCAGAGCACGGCTGTTGAAAAAAATGCCCCTTCGCAGTCACACCGCTGGTTTAGCACGGAGTGGGCGCTTAGCAATACTGCAAGAATAACTAAATAAAAATATCTAGATCATGTATAACAAGTTAATACGGATATTTTCAGGCCAAAATAACGAGCCTGACAGCAGCAGTTACGGAGAGAGATGCGACAGTTTTTCGATGTAAAGTTCATTGGAGCCAGAGTCGATGGAGGCGTAAGCACACACATGTTCACTTCCCATTTGGAACACGGCGGCTGCCAGGTTAGCTATGTCCATTTTTACATATAAGGTCTATCATTGGATACTTTATTTACATGTTTACATATGAAAACCAGAATACTTAAAAAATCCAATCATATTTTGGTTACTCGGGCGCATGTATACTCAGTAAGGCTGACTCAAACTTTATATATAATGACAAACATTTTCCACTACACTACTGAAGTGCTCTAAGGATGGTGGGTTATCTTTCATCAGCTGACACCACCTGATATCCTGTGCTCCTTCTCACCTGCTGTGATGGGAATAGTGACACTACAGCACATGAGCGGGTGACTCATGGTACTTCAGTTGTTAAGGTTTACGTCAGGTGTGACTGGCTGATAGTGCGATGTGTGTCTATAGAAGGAAATCCTGATCTAAAGGAAAACATATAGAGAGAAGAATGGAGAACTCAAGTGTGTTGACTTTGGCATAACCTAAGAGAGGATTATTGTTTTATTGTTTGTTTAACTGGTATCATGTAAATAGGAAATATGATGAATGAGAATTGTACTTAAATTCTCAAATGCATTAAACTAAGCAAAGTAAGTAAAGTTAGTAACTTTATGAATAAGCTAGAAATATACATAATATATTTCATTATAAGTAAGGTCATTTAATATTTATTGATCATTATTTTAAGGTACAGTTTCTGTGTGTCTCTCTTTTTCTCTCACAACATTTCATTTTCATGCCCTCCTTCAGGTCAAATAAATGAGGTTTGTGAAGATGCAATCTGGCTCAGAGTAAGGACACGTTTTTTTTTCTAATTTCATCAGTGGAATAAACAAAACCTTACCGTGTAATTAAAGAAACAATTTAAAATTTTGACTTTACAACTGCAGACACTGGCTAGTGGTAGAAATCATTATGCTATGGTTACATGATTACAACAGTGTATGGGGTCTTGTATCTAAGGCCTATCACAATCACATGAACTCAAAGCTGTGCCCCCTCTGGTCTTATCAGCTCTCTGTCATTATCAGTCACTCACAATGACAACAAGGTAAATATACTACATAGTATGAAGTTATTCTAGCACTGCACGATTCAAATGTTAAAAAAAAGAACATTTCTTTTTAAGGAACGGAAAATGGCCAACATGACAACTCTTTTTAGTTTATCAGCTATTCGCCCTATAGTATTCAGGACAACAACTTATGAGTCTATGAAGGAATGTAATGCCTAATGGGGGTGGGGACATCTAATTAGGCTGAGCCAGAGATGCAATCAGTGTTTAATAAACTGGCTTCCTTTAGTGTTCATATTGACTATTATGATTATTGATTAAGTAATAGCATATGACTTGGGTGATGAAAAGGCTACTTTGGGTCAATGGCTTTGGATCATTGCAATATCAACTGATTCATGAATGAGTCTATGTAAAATAGTGGTGACCTAGCAGCTTATCGCATTCTTCCACATACTTTAGTTAACGTTTTTATTATTAATTTGGAAAATGAATTGACCTTTGGGACATCTGCCAGTAGCGTTAAGTTTTTGACGTTCGATCCCGAGCTTGCATTGCCTACAAGAGCCACGCTTATGACATTGCTATTTGGGGCTGCAACTTTTGCTAATGGATTAAGCTAGTGTATTCCTTTGATAAATCAATTGGCAGTTTAGTTTATAAAAGACCCATGAATATGAGAATTTCCTGAATTGTACTCAAATAATGCTGAAGTAAAGCCTCTTGAGGACATACTGGTGCAACATACTTACAAAGAAGTGCTTTCATCGGAAACACTAAATTTACACATTTCCTGTTATTTGTATGTAATTCCTGACCTGTCATAAAACCTCTTCTCTCAGTTCATGACATGTTTTGGAGCCTATGTTTAAACCAGTTAACCATTACTACCGATTACTGAACTATTTCAATAAACGATTAGTTGCTATTGCAGTATTTCCACCAACCTGCTCAGGGACTACAGGTGTAAATCAGCGTTCATGCTATAAACTGGCACCAGCATCTCTCCTATGACTTGTCTTGGTTAATGTTTTGTCTTGCACAGTCCCTGGAATAAATAAAAAGCATACCATACCATAGCATTAATTGATTCACTTGTTGAGCCTACTATTAACTTCATATAATTTTTATATTTTTTATAATTTAATAAAAAGTGTTACAATTATTCCTGTTACTAAGTACAAATTGTAAATATAAAAAATAAATAAATTAATAAAAAAAAAAAAAAAAAAACTCCAAGAAGACAATCTGCAGTTACAGCAAACGCCCCAAAAAAAAACCCAAACACGGGATGTAACTTTTTCACAAAAGCTCTCAATCTTTAAATATATGTCCAAATCCATTCCTTTTACCACGGTTAAAGGCACGACACTTAAGAACGACAAACCATGTCACAAAGACGCTAAATTCAATAATCTAACGGTGTACTTTGGAAGAAAAAGAAACGTCAAGTAACGTATAAACTTTTTGTCGACGTAAGCGCGGTCTCGTGCACATCCTCTCGAGACGTGACCAAACCCGCGCGCTTCGTCGTGTAGTTTACCGAATAACTAACGTGTTAAATCACTTTTTGTTTCGTTATAATATCGTAATAACAGTAACTTACGGGCAGCTGATGGCCGCTACTCCTCGGCTCGGCTTGTTGTCTTGACTCTATGAGGAAAAAAAAACCCAAAACGGTTTGTGAGGCGTTCAAGTACTCCAGGTTGAGTTAGCATCGAGGGCGGTAGCAGGCTATTCTTTTGAACGGTGTTAGCCCAAAATTAGCAAAAACAAACAAACAAACAAACAAGCAAACAAACAAACAAAAAAAGCTAGCAGGAAAAAAAAAATAGCCCTATTTACACGTAACATGGTAAAGTTTCAGACTATCAATATTGTTGTTTTTATGCTGACTACTTTTACTTTGGTTTGTTTAAAGTTATAAGTTATATTTGATGTTAGTTTGCCCTATATGACTCCGTTTTTGTAATAGGTTATTAGTTAGACAGCTTTTACAAGACGTTTAATTTCTTTGTAGACTAATATTTGTTTTTCAGGCTAGGTTTTTTTTTTCCTTCTTTTTTTTTCACTGTAGGTTAATTTACTTTCATTCAAAAAAGTAGACATTTTAGTTTATTCACAGTTTATTGTTCTATTTGTTCAGTTTTATTGTCTTTAAACTGTTTTCTCATGAACAGGGATTCAGGGTAGATAATCTCCAGAGACAAATTTCCTGTAATTCACTCTTGCTGATATAGTTGTGAGCATGTTCAACCCTTTTTGCAATGGATTATGATTTTTCCTACAGGCGCTGAAAGCATCATTCAGTGAAAGGAGGAGGGGCCGTTGTTGTAATGAAGCTGTACAAACCCATGAAGCTCAACCTCATCACCATGTGAGTGAAACATGGTTTGCAAACACTTTCTCTACTTCTCATTCTTCAAACTAGACCATGAATTATGTGTGGCACATGAAAAAATAAAAACGTAGTCTATACACAGTCATACCATTATATGAAATTACATAAGAGTCCTTGTCCAAGTCCTTGTCTGTTTTATTTGTGTTTGGCCCCTGTATTCAGTGATTCATGCAAATAGGACCTTTCTGATGTGGCATTGGGTCTTAATGGGCCATATTATGCTATTTTGCAATCTGTTATTATGATGGTTCCTCATCAAAACATCCCTGGAGTTGTGTTTTGTTCCATTCACACATGTTTAACACACAAGATTTTTCACTCAACGATTCCACCTTGTGATGTCATATGGTAATACAGGAAGTGCTCCACTGTGTTTTTAAACTTCATATTCCTTTACTGGAATCATTTGAATAATTTCAGCCCTGAATTTACAATCTCTATTGAACTAAAGGTAAAAGGTCACTGTCAATGTGATAACTACCGTTTCATGATATCACAAGGTGGAACAGAGCATTTTGAGCTTTGTAGATGTAGACAGACTAATAATAAAGGATTTTTGATGAGCCAATTTTGTGTAATGTAGAACCTTTAAGAAAAAAAATGGCACATCCAAGTGAGCAAAGGGACAAATGTTGGTTTTATTCCTCATTTTATCAGAGCAACAAAATTGTGAGTATTTACTTCAAACTATCCTTTTAAAAATATTACTATGAGATATTTAAGACAAAGCATGTAAACACTTCACAGTGTAGGCCAGTGTAGGCTAATTTACATCATTGCAGTTACTGTTATTGCACTATTGTCAATTGAATTGATATTAAATTCAAAATAAATTGAAACAATGAGACATGAACAGGGGCATTACATTCAAAGTAGCTGAAGTGGTGAGGGAGGATACAGTTTGTAGTTTGTAGTAGTAAAGATGGCAGTCAAACCTTTAAAAACAAATTTCAGGCTAAACACTGAGTCACCAATTTAAATCAGAGAATGTATATGGATATAGAATTTATAAACATAACTCCTCCTCTTAGTCAAATGTCTTGTAGAGTTATTTATGCCTACAGATTTTTAGACTTCTAATTATTTTGGTGTTTGATGAATGTGACAAATACCAACCATCCTACATGACATAATATATAAAAAATAGTCACAATAATTTACAAAAACAGCATTATACAGCAAAGGCTCCCACAAAAAAATGAGCTTCAGTACTATCTCTCTCTCTCTCTCTCTCTCTCTCTCTCTCTCACACATATCTGTCACTCATCATTGCATTCTGAAGGTCTGAAAACTGATACAAAACTGCTAAGATTCCAGATGAAAATAAATACATAGCCACATGCAGAACAAAACCATACAATAAAGATAAATATGACCACATCTTCTAATCTCTTTTCTTAGTTAATAAAAAGGAGTTAGTCTGAATTATTATATCAAGCATCCAAGTTCACACTATTGATGCAGATATTTAGAAACAGAATAATGATGGATAATGGGGAATTTACAATAATATATTAATAATACATGTCGTTCCTGAATTTCCAACAGATGAGCTGTACACCACTGTGATCAGCAGCAGAGGGCAGTGTGTGGCTCACTACTGTGAGTTCAATGTTGGACGTAATCTCTCAAAATCGTGTGTTCTTATCATTGTCCTTACTCATCTCTGAACTGTTTTCATGGAGCTCAAATCCACCGTTCTCCAAAGCCTTTATTTTTCCAGTGCCCGTCTCTCCTTCTTCCAAATAAGGAGTCTCACTGTCCTCAGACGCATCGCCTTTGCATTTCCTTTTGTATAACTGGTAACCTGCAAAAGAACAGTTATTACAGTATCAATACAAAGCTCCAACACAATAAACATGTGATTTCAAAACCAGCCAATACTTAATGTCAAGTCAAGAGGTTTGAAGAAGCTTTATCTTTACCTTGACCAGTATTTTATATATATATATATATATATATATATATATATATATATATATATATATATATATATATATATATATATATATATATATATATATATATATATATATATATATATATATATATATATATATATATATATATATATATAAAATTTCTTGATAGATTTTATCCATATTTTTGTGTGGCAAGTGGCAGGCCTACGTACATCCTACAATTAAGACGGCTGCTACAATCTGGAAGATGCTGTAAATGAGAGGGAAGGAGAACATGATTTCCAGCTCAGCAGCAGAGAAGGACAGCTGGACTATGGTGCTGCACAGTTGGGCATTCTGGAAACCTGTCTCCAATGCAATGGTACGACACCTAGAAAGATGAGACAGGGGAAGCAAGAACAGAATCATGATTTTTGTCTAACATAGTTAATGTAATGTCAATTCTAGGTCTCACCTGTACCAAGGCTGTCCAGTGAAGCGAGCGAGGAAGAAGCCCAACCCAGAGCCAATGAAAGGGTAGATGGTCCCAATGATCCAGAGTGCTGGGTCAATGTCCCATGAGGACTGATAGAGGATCCCTCCCACCACAGCAATGACAACAATCAGACCAAATCCAGTTATGGAGCCAATCTGAACATAAAAAACATGTATTTGGAGGCAAACTCTCTCTCTCTCTCTCTCTCTCTCTCTCTCTCTCTCTCTCTCTCTCTCTCTCTCTCTCTCTCTATATATATATATATATATATATATATATATATATATATATATATATATATCATACATATATCATATATACACACATATACATATGTACACTGCCTGGCCAAAAAAAAAGTCACCATCTTGATTTAATTAAGCAAAAAGGTACGAGGCTCCTCCAGTTGATCAGGTCTAGTTTCAGCAAAAGTCTGTGCTCAAAGAATGAGGTCAGCTGACACCTGAATATACTGAATGTCCAGGTTATTCCATCAATGGATTTGTTCTTCCCTGATGGCACGGGCATATTCCAAGGTGACAATCCCAGGATTCATCGGGCTCAGATTATGAAAGAGTGGTTCAGGACCATGAGACGTCATTTTCACACATGGATTGTCCACCACAGAGTCCTGACCTTAACCCCATTGAGAATCTTTGGGATGTGCTGGAGAAGGCTTTGTGCAGCGGTCAGACTCGACTATCATCAATGCAACATCTTGGCGAAAAATTAATGCAACACTGGATGGAAATAAATCTTGTGACATTGCAGAAGTTTATCGAAACAATGACACAGTGAATGTGTGCTGTAATCAAAGCTAAAGGCATCCAACGAAATATTAGTGACTTCTTTTTTTTTAGTGGTGACCTTTCTTTTGGCCATGCAGTGTGTGTTTATATATATATATATATATATATATATATATATATATATATATATATACACACACACACACATACACACAATTCTTACCTTGAGAATTTTTTTGGCTTGCTGTGGCCATCTGCGTTTGGTATACATACCAAAGCCAATGGGGACAAGGAGAGCCACAAGAGTGATCCCTAAATTAAAATGTTTGAAAAATGATGCTGCACAATGGAAATGTCAAGAACTTAGGGCCAATTCTGCACTAACCAATACTGTCGTATGGAATCTGGATTGTGTCCGGTGACACCCAGAGTGAAGTGTAGATCAGAAGACAGAGAGGCATCATGCCCAGTGCCAAGATGGAGGAACAGGCTGTCATACTGATACTACAACAGAGAAAACACATAGAATAACTTTCAGATAAACACATAGAATAACTTTCAGATAAACACATAGAATAACTTTCAGATAAACACATAGAATAACTTTCAAATATACTGGATTAAATGGTCATAAAATGAAAACTCAAGTTAAGGTTCAAACTTATGGTTGAAACTTGCTAACTGACCTGAGGTCCATGTCTCCTTCTAGGTAGTAGCAAATAATGTTGGACCCTGATCCTCCAGGACAGCAGCCCATGATGATGATGACCACAGCCTGCACAGGCAGCACGTCGAAGGCCAGTGACAGGGCAAAGCCTGTGAACGGCATGATCCCGAACTGACACAGAAAACCAATGACAATGCCCCAGGGCCGGCGCAGGTGACCCAGGAGTTTGTCCCACTCCACAGTGCAGCCCATGGCAAACATGACAAAGGCCAACATGACAGTAAGCACTGTGCTAAGGACCAAGCTCAGAATATTGTTAAAGTTACTGGGAGGAACCAGACAGTTGCTTCCTGAACACACTGCAGCATTTGCATCACACTGCATGCGCTGTGCTACAGTCTCCCCGAACAAGGCCATGGTTCCGGATTAATTCCAAAAGGTCCTCTTTGTGCTCCAGGGAAGGCTTGTGGAGTGTGGAGACACCTGACGCTCACTCGATCCTTATGTAGTGGATGTTGAAAGAAAACTATGGGAGGGAAATAGTCCAGAAAAGAACAATCAAAAATTAACCAATTCTTTATGAGTATTGTAAACTTGACTAAATGTGATTGCCCCACGTTCGGGCTTTTACGACTTGGAGAGTCTTTAAAGTTTATTGGGACACATTTTTTTGCAGCAGCATCAGTCGCAGTGAGAGAAGATGCTTGCACGAAATGGCCCACCCCTTGTGCAGAGTGCAGTTTACTCTTACACCGGCCTTTTACAGCATTTTGAGCATTAAATCACTAAGGAGAATGCGATAAGGGTTTATTTCCTTGTGATCAAAAAGACCATGTATGAATGATCATAAACTTTCAGTGACTTAAATGATCATAAAAGCACCAAATAAAACACGTGGCGTATGTTTTTGAGCAGTGATTTAACATTTAAAACTCATCCATAAAAAAACTTGACATTTTACTTAAAAAGTCAAATTGAACTTTTCACTGTTAAAATATTTGTGACCATGAATTATAATTTCAAACATATGAAACATGTTCAAGCAACTAAACGTTTCTGGATTTTTTAGCTTGAAGTGTTTGGCTGATCAAGGTGCACTATGTAACTTTTCTGGTTGAGGACCTCCTGTTCGTCTCCATGGAGATGGTGTAATGTTCCACAACAATAAGGAATAAAACATCTATCTCCATGAAAACTCGCAAGTGGCAGCACAAGTTACAGGTCAGATATGTGGAGAAAAGCCCACTCAAAGTAAGAATGTGTAAAGGTATTTGTTTAGACACGTGCAATTGAAATAATGAAAGATTGATCAAGTTTAATGGCATATTGTGGAACATTCCAGACCCTTCCATGGAGCCAAGAAGATAGAGGACCTGCCATCAGAAAAGTTACTGTTACAGTTTTAAATAAATATGCAAATACACAGTATAATGGGACATGGGGCAAAGAAAATTCCTGATTTAAAATATAGTGGACAGCTATAAGACAATAAAAAATAGGCTTATCATTAATATTTCACAATCTACATGTTACATTTAGTTGAAGGAATTGAGACAAAAACAATAAATAAGTTACAAAGATTGATATAAGACAGAGCCATATAATAAGAAATAGAGGGATAGAACTAAACTGAATGTTTTTTTTAATGTATGTACGATTATAACCATTCAAGCAAATCATTATTCATTATCGTTATTCATTTATGATCATGTTAAAATCACAGGACAAAGTTAGTAATGCTTTAGTTAGTATCTAGAAAAAATGTACACAAAAAGTAAATCGTACAACTTGATATCCATAAACACAATTTTTAAAATTACTCACGATTGCACATGGGATTTTTCTAAACTTTCAGTTGTCCTGCTTCAGGAATGCTGTCGTTACTGCTGCATGTCAGCTTTTTAAGTAATTTTTAACTGCCAGTTATTTATTTATTTTTAGTTAAGAAAAAATCATATACTGATGGTAAAAAGGAGTAAATGGGATACATAATTTATAACACACTGTGGAGGTCATGTTTCTTAAAGGAATGGGTTTAGGTCAGTTTTAAATCCTACAACAGCATATGTGCAGTATGTGTTCAATACTGAGTCATACAAGGGTTAAAAAATGTACAAAAGTGCAAATACCCAGCAATAGAATGTATACGCATATAACAGTTTGACTTTCAACCCCCAAGTATCTTCCTCAAACTTTCTTTTAAAATGGATTATGTCTGGATTTAGTTTTAGCTCCATGTTATTCCACATTTCTCTTTCTCACTGTGCATCCTTGTCTCATCTTAAACTTTGACTGTCCCACATTATATTTGTCTTGGTAATAATTTACTCCTGGCTTTAAACATTATCTGTGCAGTTTTAAATGCCATAAGCTCATCTAGTTTGAGAATGTTTGAATGGAATAATAATAGAGGAGTTTGTACATAAGAACTGGCATAATTCTCTTGTTTCTGTTGTATATGCAGTGTTCCCTAGGCCCAGTCCTCTAAACAGTATGATACATGTGGCAGGATGTGCACAGGGCACGTGGCTGCAGCTCATGATCACTTTTAAAATTAGGTTGCCTTGTAAAACACAGTCCAATTTTCACACATGAAATTTTGAGAAGTATATAAAAAAGAAAAAAAAAAGAAGAAACTTTTTGCAACATGACCTACTTGGCATGAAATTACATTTTATTTGAACATTTACATGCAAAACATTATAATATGATATTATTTTATAATTGCATAATTTAGCAAAATATTGGAGAAAAGTAGAAGCAGATATTACAGCAGTTCAGTCCACTATCTTTCATTTTATTGGAATGGAGCAGTTACCCATAACTAATCATCCCAACATTCCAGTACGAGTTATGTGAATGTCTCACTGTGCGGTTCAATGTACAGGACAGGGGAGCTGTCTCTGTTTCTCCAGTTTTATCAGTTGTCACCTTTTGTCTGCTTTCTGTGTCATTCAGGCTGCTGTAAACTCTGTGCCTAAGCTCCTGATGTGACTGAGTTTATGTCTGAACATTTAATCAGTCTTAGACCCACAAGCCAGTTCTTATGGCTAAACCTGTGCTTCTTCCCTTGTCGTAGTATTGACGAGCGTTTCTGCAACATTAGTGCAGACACGCTCGTCAGTACTACGCAGCACCTGCATCAGTGTTTTCCTTTGTCTTTTATGTACGAGCAAGAAGAAGGGATATAAAGTGACAAAAAGCTTGTCGCAGAGACCTTGACCTTGACACTCATTGTCATAAAACCTTTTATGAGATGGTGGTGGCTCCACTTACTCATTTGTGTTTCCTACATGTAATTCTATTGCACATTTTGCAAACCATGCAAGAGATTAGTTGTCAACATATTAATATACATTATACTCACATTCTAGCTAAATAAATGTTTATTTTGTCTAACATTGTTCATTATTATTCATGTCCAAAATTTTGCAGAAGACTTGAAGGCAAGTGGTGTTTTATCTATTTTATAGGGTTATTATCTCGTTGGGGACAATAAAATGACCATAAAGAAATCATGTCATAATAGAATTACAAAGAATATCCTATTTTCCAATTATAGAACAGAATAAAAATGCCATAATGATACCTTTTATGGAACGACTTACACCATACTTGATTGGTTTGACACGAGGCTATAAAATTCTGCCATTATGGTTGTTTTTTTATCATTCCAGTGCCAGCTTTTGTTGGACAGGTTACAGATAAACAATCATAAAAAATACTTGTGTATATATTTCAATACTGTAGTCAATATCTCAAGTATTACCATAGATTCCTTGGATGTTGTGGCTGAGTGAATGATCATGGCATTTTTAGCTTTACTTGAACGCCCCATACCCATGTATTAAATGTATTTATTTCCTTAGTTGCCATGGACGTGTTTGGTTGCTCTTGTGGCTGACTGGCACATTGAGCAGCTTTTAAACTTTTTGTAAATTTTTATCTTAAGCCCACCTCGTGAATACAGAGCACAGATGAGCTGCAAAGTTTTTTCTTTGTTTTGAGAAGTAAACAGAAGCAAGATGAGGCTTGGGCTTGGCGGTGATTAACTAAAAGATAGCTAAAAGGTACACGACAATACACCAATTTACTGTAGTTTTTAACCACTTTAAGCTGGTCTCTTCCTCTTCTCCTTCCCTCGTTTGTGCATGATCAAACGTGTGTCACTTCCTGGATTTGGTCCAAAAGGCCGGTCCTTTGCGTTCACACTACATAGGGCCAGACTTTAGTGCCGTCCAAGAAAGCCACTTTTTCCCAGACCGAAGGACCAGCTATTTAGTCCAGACCACGGTCGGCAGGAGCATTCACTCGTGGACTTTGGACCAAACCAAACAGACAAAAAGGTGTCTGAGAAGCGCAGTATGTTTCTGCAGCTAAACTTGAACTTCCCTCAGGATGAATAAAGTATCTCTCATGTTTGAGCAAAATGTCTCTTGCTCCAGCACAGATATATTGTTGAAGCCAGAATAAGTCTTCTGAGTTCTGTCTGCATGTAATTATAAAGCATTTTATTGTGTGATAATCAAGTACGTGTTAACGTTAACGTTAGCTTTACCATCAAGGCAAAACTTTGCACTGGTCACTGAGAGTTGGACCACTGCAAACTGTTTAATAGGAATTTGTTTTTCCACATTTTTAAGACCGTAAAATCAGGCACGATGTCTTAAGGTCTTCCTCTTCCTCTGATTCCTCTGTATGAGTCCAGTTGAGATGACCCTGAAATTCCATCCAGTGTCCCATGTCCTCCTCAGTTTGTCAGCTCTGAGCCGTGTTGGTCAGCTGGACTTTCCCTGTGATGTGGGCCACAAAGCACCGGAGCAGGTAGATCCCCCAGAAGTTCAATGAGCTGTTTCAAAACACACACAAAAGATAAAAAGTGGCAGTACTTTTCGTTTAGTTCTTGTTCTTATCTTTTAAATAAACATACCACTGTGCATCGTAACATACGTGTTTTACTGCATGTAATCTTTGATCCCTCTTAAAATGACTATACATGGAGTCTTTGTCATAAACGTAGTTCATAAGGTGCACTTCTGTGGGCTATTAAAATGTAACCCAGGGCTCTGATGTCTGTCTGATTAAAGTATAAATAATTTTTCTTTTGCTTTTCTCTCATTCGGGCATCTGTAAACTGCTGTAGTGTTTCTACTGAAAGTCACCTGAAATGACTGAGCTCACCTTAGAAACATGCCGACCCATAGTTATACATTTAAATGAAAACCATTAAAAAGTATATTTGGTAACATTTTATAATAAGGGGACATGAACTTATGCATTATCTTACTTGAATTTATGCATGACAATGTATGATACCATGATAGGTAACACAATTACCCAATGAATACTGATGAATATATTTGATTTGACTTTTTATGAGTTTTTCACATCTTAACAGTGACAGTGCAGAAATGAAAGGTGCCACCATTTTGTTGGAGGGTCCACCAGCTTATCCCTATCAAAATATTACACAATATGGTATCAAACCTTGCCATCTCTATGGACACAAGCAGGTGGCATTATAGGGGTCAAGTTATAGGTCAGATCTGTGGAAAGGTGGGCCCACTTATTGTAAGAATACATATATATCTGGGTCAAAATATTTGAGCCAGATATATATGTAATCAAAACAAGAAAGAACTACAGTTTGTATTAATCTTTATAAGATGTAGGCCTGCATTTCAAGACAAATATTTTAAATAGAATATGTGTAAAATTATACATTTCTTATAAATCCTATTGAAGCAAACTTCCCTTATAGCTCTAGCCTGCACCCCCACACAACTCCATCACATAACTGTATGGATAATCACTTACTTTGACAATAAATTCTTTGCAGTGTGGCTTATAGTAAATACTGTAAATACTAATCTAATGCCCCTTCCTGCTCACACTGCAGTTTAGAAATGCTGTCAATCAGACCTGTGGCTAACGTTACCGAGAGCGACTTTGGGGAAAGAAGGCACTGGATTTGTCTGTTATTAATGTTAATAACTTGAATTACGGAAAAAAATAGCGAAATGGAAACACCAGGATCATGCAGAGCGGGATAATACAAACATTTTAAGACCAAACTAATGAGGCTAGCTGCAGCAGTTATAGAGACGGGTGAAACACTTTACATGTTTCAGTGTAAAGTGAATTGGAGCCGATGGAGCCAAAAGCGCTCTCATGATTACTTCTTATTTGGAAGGCAGTGGCTAGCAGGTTAGCTATGTCCATTTATATAAACAGTCTATGATTACCGCCCAGTAAATTTCACATCCTGCACTATTTTGCCCTTCTCTCTCCCTCCCTCCCTGAGCCGAAGCATAAATTCTTCTGTACTTGCATGCGCTGTTTTACAACAGTACATACATAGCTACATACAGTAGATCATTACAGTAAACAGTAAACCCACTTTAATGAGATTTTTGTAAACGTGACAAACACAGTTTAGTCTGTGAGGTATGTGGCTTTTGAAGCAATGCTCACCTGACCAGGAAGGGCTGAGGGAAGCAGCTCGTGGTCTCACTCTTGATGACATTGTGCACACTGAGGAGGTTCTGCAGCAGAGTGCGAGTGCCACCTTTGTCCATTTTTGTCAACACAATCTAAATGCAAAGACAATAGATGCATTAAGAGTTCAGCTGTAATTAAGCACAAAAAAACAATCACTCAAACTTTATATGGTGTTCAAATATAACATGTACTAGTGCTGTCACGATACGAACATGTCAAACGATTTAGATACTAACGAATAGACTATGTAAAACTATGTGATTTTCAACATTAAATAATAGTACTTTCTTTTATATTACTGTGTGAAGTTACATCTGTGTAATCCCTCAGTCGTCCAGGTAGGTTCCATAGTGGTCCATGGGCGTATACTAGTCTATGTGGTGTGTTCTGATGCAGCTCAACATTATTCTAAAGCTATTCAAGAAAGGTTCATTTCTGTCAATGTGACTTTAGTGACTTTACCTGCTCAAATGAGTATCTAGTTTCGATATTTTGATTTTTGGTACTTTTGAAAACCCCACCACGTACCATCTCAAACTGTTCACGTGATGTACCACGTAAGATGAAAATTTGTTTTCACACTTCCATCCGCTCTAAAACCGGACTTTATCAAGTTTAAATTACAGCTAAACCTGGTCTAAAATGAATCTAAACAGGGTCTACATGAGACTAAACCTATTTCTGAATAATAATTAGCCCAAAAGGAGGACAAAAACATTAAAAGATTTGTCTCTAAATAAACATGACACACGTATCACAGTTTGAGAAACACTGACATAAACAATTAAAAGTATTCCCTCAAGCTGCTATTTATAAGCTGCCCTTACTCATACTGAATAATGGTGCCAGTGTTTAATTATATGACACATAAATAATGGAGAGCCGTTACAGAGCAGTGTGGACAGCAGTTTAAAATAGCCAAGTGCCCGCTCAGCCTTAACTCACTGTGGACATAATGAATAAGACTGAGGAGTGCGAGGGACTCTGAACAGATGTAAGACAGCAAGTGGTGATCAGTTTTTCTCTCTGCACCAACATCAATATCAACACATAAACTGCTGTGTTAACTGAAAAAACATTCAAGTTGGAAAATTAAAATCTGATATTCACAGTGCAAAGAAACACATGAGACACATCTTCAGATCTTGAGTTGGCCTTAGTCTGGAGTATAAAAAACACCTCATGTTCATGCTAATTTGGTGTTTTAGTTCTCAATATCATAATCCAGACAGAAAGCAGAATGAACCTCACATGAGCCTCTCGTTTGGGCTGCCAGTTTCAATGCTGAAATCCTGTTGGTTAAAACCCAAAATGACTCTCTCTGATCTGAACCCTCACTACCTAAAGCCCAGTATCTGCAGCCAGTCATTAATCAGTGCCTCAGCTGCTGCAGTATATGCTGCTGATATCCTGAGAATGAGAAAAACATGTATGTGTCCTTTATCTGCAGGTTAAGGCAATGGCAACACAGGCTCAGTGGTGATTGTGGTACCTTTTTAAAACTGTAAAAGCACAAGCAATGATAATAAATTTACATACTTAAAGGTTGTACTTTGTAATTTTTTCTGGTGGAGGGTCTGCCAATTGGTTGTCTCCATGGAGATGTTACTTCTTTGCTTGGGAAATTCCGATGTATGGCGTTAAAACTTTTCTATCTTGCGTTTTTTCAATTATAGGTGACATAATAATACCCTACCGTACCTTTGCCGACTTCTCTCCATGGAGTAAGATAAGTTTAAAATCTTACTGTGCAACATTCTAGCAAAAGCAATAATATTCCCATTAAGAAAGCAAGTGGCAGACCCACAACCAGAAAAGTTGCACATTGCACCTTTAAGAAGCTTGTGTAGTGCAGCATCAGTGTATTTTATTACTACTACCATGAAATGTGCATTTGTTTATCGTACCACATAAGGTCGTCCCGTTTCTTCACACATCTCCAGGGCGATATGGTCTGCAGGCTGTAGACCCACACTACCGTCCACCAACAGAAACGTCCTCACCAGACTGTAAAAGAAAAGAAAAAATAAATTATTATTAGACACATGGGTGGAAAGTAACAAATACCAAATACTAATGTTGCTTTATCTGAGTGACATGAATTTTTCTTTTATAGTAGATTTTTAAACCTGCTCTTGTACTTATTTAGTGTAATTCTAGCCATGTAATTGTAATTGGTTACATTTTAAATCATAGAAGTTACTAATTACTTCACAGGTCCAAATTGCGCAATCCACGCGCCCAAACCAACACACATATAACAGCACTGCATCACCTGCTCTGACTGACTGGAACTCAGAGAATATGCAAAAACGTAATTCAAAATTCTTCTAAAATTGTGTTAAAATGTAAGTAGTACTCTGAGTAGCATATTTCATGTGTACTTTTTACTTAAGTACAATTTTGGCAGCTGTACGTTTTTAGCCATGTAATTGTACTTTTATATGAGTATAAATTTTCCACCATAGTATATACACATTATCAGTACAATTCTATCAAATGTATAATAATAACATGACTTGTTGGGCATTGCAGCATTAGTTCAAAACATTTGCAGATTTATACTGGGTGGCTTACTTGGTTCTTGTGAAGAGGTATGGCTCCACGATGTCCACAAAGTCCTTGGGCGCCCGGTGTCCATAACCAGGCATGTCCACGATGGTGAAGGATCGGCCCACTCTGAAGAAGTTCATCTTCTTTGTGTGACCCTAAACCATCTAAATTTTAGTTTTTGACATTTACTTTTCATTTAGTTTTTGTTGTCTACAGTGCATAGACTGTATAAAGAAGTGGATTAAGGGAGTGTGACATCATCCATAGTGTTCGGGCAAATTTGGAGCAGAGTTCTGTGTTTGGAATTCCAACTGCGAGTATCATAGCAACCAAACAGCCAATCCGGAGTGAGGCTGTTGAAAGTGTCGGCCCTTCCTGCCTACACCGCTTTTTTAGCAGGGAGCAGGCACTTAGCAAAGCTGTCGATCAAACCTGTTACTAATGCTAGCAGGAGCGACCTCAGAGAAAGAAAGCATCTGATTAGTCTGTTATTAATGTTTATATCTTGATTTAATAGAGACACAGTAGAGAAGTAAAAAAAACAGGATCATGTAAAGTGGGTTAATATGAACATTTTAAGAGCAAAATGATGAGCCTGACAGCAGCAGTTACAGAGAGAGGTGAGACAGTTTTTCAATAGAAAGTGAATTGAACTCGCCTCCAGGATCCTGTGAAATTTCTTCCTCAATGGAGCCACAGAGGGACAACTCCAAAAAACAGTTATATCTGGGTTTAGATTTTTTAGATGACCCACTCTGTGTATGCCATTAGTCTTTCTAGAGACAATTATCTTGACTAAAAACAGCTGAATGTAAAGCTCTCAGTACTCTGCATTAGACATCATTATTTCAAAGGTACCCATCTGCATATTTAGAAGGCACCAGGATCTGATTTTTGAGAGTACTTAACTATAATATAATATTGTTTCCTCACTAAACATATGTGAAATTGTGTCTTTCTTTTCCCAACTAAATGACGTCATCAGGTGCTAATCCAGAATAGCTCATAGTTCATTGTGAATACCTTCTCTGGACATGTTCTGATCATTTCTGTGCTCACTCAACTCATGTTAGCAGGTTGGTTTTGCACCCCCTGCTGGTAAAAATCATTATTAACCTAAATTAACTTTTCCATATATTGTATTATTATGTGAACGGGTTTATACCAAAGGTGTTCTTACAGGGGTTTTGGAGACCCGGACCTCGACCTCAGGAGTCAGAGAGAACAGAGCTTTGATGAGGGACGACTTTCCCACGTTACTTCTGCCAATGAAACACACCTGCAAGACAGAGCAACAATTACATTTTTGTACAACTAAATAATAGCAGAAATACACTTATTATTCCTAACATATTTAGTGACTTTGCAATTTAATATTTTCATTCAAAAGCCCATAACATCATACAGTATTTACAATTCAGAATTTAAATATAAATAATTTAAATACCTCTCAAAATAAGATTAGAACAAGACAAGACACAATTCTCACATAGTTCATAATAAATACTTTATTCATTTATTTCCTTTTCTTCTTATTTTCTCATAAATTATTTTCTGTAAGAGTATTGGTTGACCCAAAATATAATCATAATTTCACTCTTCAGCAGTCTAATGTAATGTAACCCATATTGTTAACAGATTGGTGGGAAAATAAATAAATAAAATACATTAAGAGATTGTTTGCCACTGGCACAAGATCTTGTCCCTTCCCCAATATGTAGATTGTAGGTAGATTTAAATATTGCTGGTTATCAAATAACATCACAACATTCTCCAGGGCAATAACCTTTAATGCAGATGGAGTCAACTAATATAAATATTATTCAAATGCAGAGTTTTGTAGTAGACTGAGTTCTACAGTGTACTCACTAATAGAAATAATCAGGTTACCTTTTTGATATTTCATGGCAAAGTAATCAATAATGTAATCAATAATATAATCAATAGCAAAAACTGGCTCCCTCCCTCATACCAGAGTATGACATCATCACATTTTAGAGTCTTAAAACCACCAATAGGAACTCCTATTTATAAGGCTACGTTCACACTGTAGGTCTTGAGGCTCACTTCCGATTTTTTTCAAATCAGAGTGGCTGTCCACATTGCAAATAAAATGTCCAATGTCCACATTGCAAATAAAATGTGACTCATATCAGGTTTTGTGTGTGAACCCAACAGCCCTGAAATGGCCAGATCGTCATGCTGTGTCACATTATGACACAGTCTGTATCTTTTAAATATATATTAGTGATAACAATTTATCTGTATATAATAACCTAAATATAGTCATCTTTATCTTTCCCCTTAAAAGGCTAAAGTGGATATTTTACGTTCAACACACTTCAAAGTCTCATTTTACTTCTAGCTTTGCTGCTGTTGTTGTCTGGCAGATGGTTATTTGCATTTCATTTCTGCACTTTAAGTGAAATATGTGGCACCTGTAGCATTTCAGGGCTGTAAAAGTCACATAAATGTGACTTGCATGTTCAGACAGTAGAACGGATTAAAAAAAAATCAAATTTGTTCACACTAACATGAAAAAATCAGATCCAGGTCACATTTGGATATGAAGGATAAACAGACCTCAGGCTGTTTGATGTCGGGAGCGTGGTCCATCCTCTCAGCAGAAGTGTAGTAATCGATGCGATGAGACGGAGTAGAACAGAAGAGCTTCTCTGCTCGGAGCATGTCCTCCACACTAGGGTGAAAAAGACAAAAATCTGACCTGTCCACTGACCTGCAAAACAAAACAATAAAATGGCTCATCTAGATGTTTTCATAACAAATTTACAATTATACTAATGCTAGTATTGCACAATATATCACAATCAATTCTAAATCACAATCTGCATCAGCACAATTATTAAATTGCAAAGACTGAATTTATATCCTAACACTGTTGCTAACTAGGGCTGGACTTAAATGAATGAATTAAACTAGAATTTCAAATCAATTTATTTAGAAGAAAATCAATTTCTTTATTGCACTGGAAATCACAATGAAAATGCAAGAAGGGCTGCTCCAATGAGCAGCCCTTCTTGCATTTTCATTGTGTCACAGTCACAGTCACTGTGTTTCAGTCACAGGGCAAAGTTTAACACAGGTCTAAGTAGCATTGACTGCTTTAAAATCAGTGACATCAAATGGCTGCATGTTTAATGTTTCATCTCATTCATAAAAGATTTCCCCCAATAGTCAATGAGTTAAATATCTGAATCTGACAGATATCATATACAAACCTTTTAGTTTTGACAATTTTCTGTAGCTTGTACAACATTTTTAGTGGACAGGGGGAAAAATTTGAAAATTGAATTTGAGAAAAATTGACAATTAAATTTTTAGGCATAATTCCCCAGCCCTATTCCTACACGTTTTTGTGTCTGTAACTGCTTTTCTATCGGTCCCTATTCAAATAAACCAAATAAATAAATTTAAATATTAGAATGTTCTCTGCAAAGAACAAAATATCCTGTCATTTTTATGTCTGCCAGACTAACAGCAACTAGAAATTTTAATGGACACAATTATCAGATAGTACCTACAGTTTAGACCTCTACAAACAAGTTCTGAAAAGCATGGGATTTTTGTAATAGTTCAGCAGTTCATATATCAGTATTCTCTCAAATGCTTCTGGTGGTGTTACTTTTTAAACATTTATCACAAATCCAATTGCAATCTCAACATTTGACAGAAAAAATGCAATCAGATTTTATTTAATTATTTTCTTTTGCAGTCAACCAGTGAGCCATTACTCACCGGTCAAGGTAAGGTTCCATGTTGCTGAAGGGGTATAAGAAGCTCTGAGCCTTCTTTTGAGGTAGTGATGTCACATTTTGGAGCGAAGCGAGTTTGTGGACATTCATACAGGCAAAAGTCCAAACTTCAGGGAGAGCCCTTAGGCGTAAATGATGACTAAACATGTTTAATTTCTACAACTTGCAATCCATTCAAATCTCACTCCACTTGAAAAGCCTAGAAAACAAAAGACAGCGAGGCATTATATTAACTGTACAGAGTAACTATTATGTTAAATTAATTGCAGTTATGTATAGGGTGGTCAAAAGCATCAAAAATAGATACTAATCGATACTAAAACTAGTATCTAAAAAATTGTAAAAAAAAAATAAAAAAAAAAAAAAATCAAATAACTGGATAAAATGTGACCTTTCATCTTGAGTTTTATTGGAACTAGTATAAGGGCACAAGGTATAATAAACAAATACTATTATTTTGTGCTGAAATTTACAATATTATCTAATAAAGACATTTTAGTTTTAAAATGCTCATGTGTATGAAAATTGGTATAGTGTATTCTTTATTTCTTTGTATTCTTTGGTATTGAAATTTTAGTATTGTGATAACAGTAGTTGCCGAGGGTACGAATTATGCTTAAGTTTCCTTGGCACATAGTAACAGGTTTTTACATTAACTTCAACAACAAAAAATAGACAGTTTGAATAGTGCTCTTCTTATTAACTATCAGGCCCGCTATAATTGATTTAAACATTAAAAACATAACAGGGAAAAATAACATAATACAATTTTCAAGCAAAAGTATAGGTCTTTAGGACAATTACATCTAATCTGTACTGTTTATAATAATAAAATAATGCTAACATGTATCAAGTGGTATTATCTGCCCATGACCATTGGCAATTTAACTGTATTATAATAGTTACTTTAATACTACTCATTCGTTTGCTCTTTCTACTTTAAGACAATATTTTACATTCATGTGACTAATTCTGAGATTAAGTATTTATAGACCACCACTTCCACGATTATCTAAGAATATTTGTAACAAAACCTGCTCAGTATAGCATCATACCACCAGTCACGTCAGGGTAATTGCTAAAATGCTAGCAAAATATTAGCATTAGCGACAATAAAAGTATTATTTCGGGCAAACGATGCATAATAATCATTCTATTTATGGCTCACCTAAAGAGCATTTATTTCAGGTGAAAATAAGCAAAACATGTCTCTTAGTTTCGCTTGAAAGGGGGGGTTTACTTGAGGATATGATTCTAAAGTTTACAGCTGTCCTCCATGCTTGGTGCAATGCTTGGTGCAGCGCTCAAATATGTCCGACCATATAACAAGGACATATACAGTTCCGCTTAACAATCGCCGCGGTCTTTTAGGGCTCTTTTGTGTCTGTGTCTATCCTGAATTTATATAGCTTACCTTTATTTTATTTTATTTGGTTGCAATTTTATATTTTACTTTAAAACCCTATGAAAAATAATTGTTAAAAAAAGTCCAATGTTTCTCTTGTGCAGAACAAGGATTTTCTGTTGGTCTTAAAGATCTATATTTTGCAAGAAAGAAATTACATTTATCCTTATTATTATTTAAAAAAAAAAAAAAAAAAAAAAAAAAAAAAAATATATATATATATATATATATATATATATATATATATATATATATATATATATATATATATATATATATATCTTCTCTCTCTCTCTCCCTCTCTCTCTCTACACACACACACACACACACACACACACACACACACACACACACACATATATGCATATATGATTAGAACACATAAGATGATGCTCACAATGCATAAAATAAGAGGAATAATATTGGACCACTGCAAAACTGTTTTAAATGAACTAGTTTTGTCTCTGACATTTCAAGATAGTAAACATCAGGTACAGTGCCTTTAAGTAGACCTGAGCTGGAGGTGTCAGTGAATTTATGGTGGTGTAGGCGATGGAAAATTGACCATTATAAAGTCTAAAATATATCCTTTGGTAGTGACAAAGGGGCTTCATTTGAAATCTTTCCTCTACTCTAAATTAAAGCCAGCATCCTGACGTTCCATCATATTTGCAATGCATCATTGTGAGCAGCAGATGGTAGTGTTTGGCTTCAAAACTGCTACTGAGGTGCCAGCAAGGAGGAGACGACTGAAGGATACTAAGCTAAAAGAGAAAACCAAACTGTCACCTGACCAAATCTGCAAACTGCTGGAAATTTGTATAAATACCACATACTTTCAGTTCAGAGGAAACTTCTTCAGGCAAATCTGCAGCTGTGCCATGGGCTCACCGGTCTCTCCTATTTTTGCTAACTTATATATGAAGCAGAATGCACTGGCCTGTGTGGATGACAACTGGACAAAAATCAAAATTCAAGATCTGGAACTCTTTACTGCAGATATTAGTCTTCAGGAGCACACACACAACCACCCACCCACCCACACACACACACACACACCCACACACACCCACACACACCCACACTGAACAATACCTGCAGTTTGATTCACACCATCCACTGCAGCAAAACTCAAAGTTACTTGAACAGTACAGCACAGGGCTCAAGTGGTTCCTACAAGCACAGAGGGAAAAGTGAAGGAGGAACAACACATGCAGAAAGCTCTCTCTCTATTTGTGGATATACAAGACTGCAGTGAGTGTTATATTGGATAAACTAAACAGCCACTCCATAAGATAATTTTTAAGTTAACAGCAACCTTTTACCTTTTGTTCAATAGAGATTGGCAGGGCTGAAATTATCCAGATGATTCTAGTGAAGATGTATGGAGTTTAAAAACACAATGGAGCACTTCCCGTATTACCACATGACATCACAAGGTGGAACAGAGTGTTTTCTGTTTGAGTGAAGAACTCAGCCTAAATATACAGGGTTTGTGTGTTAAACGTGTGAATGAAACTAAGCACAACTCCAGATATGCTTTTGATGAAGAAACAACGTAATAACATAGAAAATTGTGTAATATAGACACAATTAATACATAAGAAGTGTCACACACTGGCTAATTAAAAAAAACAACACAAAACAGACATAGTAGTAATGAATGTAATTTGACAGAAGAAATGCTCAAAACAAGTGTGGTGATGATTTATGGCAGGCAAACTGTGGCCCGGGGGCCAAACTGTGGCCCGGGGGCCAAATGCCGCCCTCAGGCCAATTTTTCTTGGCCCTCAAGCTTCCAGGTGAATTGGCCCATATTACCTTAAACAGTACTTTTTACTGTACATTTCTGAAAATCTACTTTAACAAGCCCGTATCAAATATTTGATGTGTCCCATTGAGGATGTAAGTATGAATAAAGGTCTAGTGGTTCAGTCTAACTTGTAATAATAACGCAGATTTCAAGTATTCACTCTATTCGCGACCAGTCTATGGCCCCCTTTTTATATGCGGCCCTTAATGAGAAAAGTTTGGACACCCCTGATTTATGAACTTAAAAACTGCAAAGGATCCCTATGTGTGACGTCACAATCCTGGGAAATATCAAACAGAGTGTTTGATGAAGCTCAGAGGCAAAGGATTTTTACAGAGGATTACTGAAACCAGCGTGATACAAAATGCAACTCCAGGTATGTTTTAATGAGGGAAGATTCAAAGATCAACAGTATATGTGTAATGGGGCAAGTGTAGACTATTGGTGAGTGGTGTTAAATTAAGTGATGCATAAAAAATGAAAGAGAGCCGTTACAGAGCGCCGTGAACAGCAGTTTAAAATAGCCAAGAGCCCGCTCAGCCTTAACTCACTGTGGACGTAATGAACAAGACTGAGGAGGAGTGAGACCAGAGAAAAGCACATTTCAATACATTATTCACACAGTAGTGCTCAGATACATATGGCCCACTTGAGTGACTTTTAATAGAAACTGTATTTAATGGCAGGGGAGGAAAGTAAGTTATTCATTAGTTCCATAAAATAGACTGTTACTGAACACTTTTAAGTAGAATTTTTAGGTATCTGTACTTTACTTAAGTACATTTTACAGTACATACTTTTTACTTTTACTTCACTACATTTGAGAGCAGGTATCTGCACTTTCTACTCCACTACATTTTTAAACTGGATTGAAAAGTAGAAAGTACTTTTCATATGATTTAAGGGGTTATTTTTACCATGTTTGTGGAAACATCCTGATTAAAGTTTTCGAGTTCAACTTCCACTTTGAGCAAACAAGAATAAATACACAAAATTTATAAGAAAAAATAAGAGATTGACTCATATTTTTACTGTTGACCAAAATATGTATCAATATTACTACATTTACACCTTCATTAAATACTTGTACTTTTTACTCTTGAAGAAAATGTTTAAACAGGTACTTAAATATTTTTACTTAAGTAGATTTTCACGTGATACTTTTACTTTTACCTGAGTAATTTTTTACCTCTGTATCTGTACTTTTACCTAAGTAACAAAACTGAATACTTTATCCACCGCTGTGTAGAACATTATGGGCAAAGTAATAACATCTCCATGGAGAAAAAGTTACATAGTGCAGCTTTTTTCCTGCATTATGTCATTAACTCTTTCACAACTTCAAATCATGTTCTTGATCCATACTCTTAACATGTGTTTTCATATAACTTCAAAGGTACAGGGTAGAACAAGGTCAGATCCATCCCTCCTGGCCTGTCTCCGAGCCCATTACAGCTAAATTTACTGTCGAGAATTCTGTTTTAGATCCATCTGCATTCCTCGGTGTGATGCATGGGCCCGGTTAAGCATACATAAACATTCTCGCAGGCCTATTTGCAGTGCATGATGGGAAAATGTCAACAAGTGCATGGAAAGGTAAGGTTGGAAATGCACCATCCATCCTCGGACACCTCACCAGATTATTAAAGATTATGACAGTGAAGTTCACAAGGAGCGAGCCAAAGAAATGTCTTCATAAATTTGGGGAAAGGAGGTGATGATGATGAGGGAGAAAAGAAGAAGAGGCTGTTTTAAAGTAGAAATTATCAATAGTCTGTGTTTTTGGAGCTTATGGATGCAGAAAAGCTCTTCTTGTTGTCATGACAATAATAGAAATAGTAATGGCAAAGTTCAGTAGAGATTCGATCCTTTGACATCATATGGAGTTGAAGTAAAGATGAACTATGGAATTTTTCAGGTTTGTGTGTGTTTGTGAGGGAAGGGGGCACCTGCTCGTATCTATAGAGATGTTATAGCTTTGCCTGGAATGTTTCACAATATGCCATTAAAGCTAAGATATGTAACTTTTCTTGCTAAAAAATATACTAAAATAAGCATGTTTTTTTTAATTGTTTATTATCACACTGAAAAAAAAACAAAAAAAACTGACTCTTTTTTTGCTTGTTTCCATAAAGTTACATACTGCAGCTTTAAACATACTATCTATTTTCTCTTTCAATTGGACTATCTTGGTTAAATAAAAATAAATACATTTTACATTTATGTTTTATTGCTATAAACACACCTTGAAACATAAGTATTCTTACTGTGAGTGTGGTCACTTTTTCACAGATCTGACCTGTAACTTGTCCTGGTGAAGTCACTTGTCTTCATAATATAAAAGAAAAAGTCAATTATCCATGTGTCTTTTGTCCCATGCCCAAATCAGTAAAGCTGTTTTATATATGTATGCGCCTGTAGTACTTTTACTTTTACTTTTTTCCATTACACTTAGACTTACTTCTCACAGGGATCTATGGAGCGTGCCAAGTTACTGTATTAATCTAAGTAAGCTATTGATTTATTTTCATCATCTCTTTCAACTTAGGTTTCGTAAGTTGAATTTAAAAGTCTTATGTTGTTCGTAGAGTCTAAATTTGGCCCACATCTCACTCAAATCTTTGTGTTGGCGTCTTACCCTGTGTTTCCACTAGATGTCAAAGGAGACCACTTAATATCTTCCCAATACTTCTACATGCACGTGTCTGCTGTCTGCAACTCCTCTGCTCTGCTCTTTTTATTTTATGATCTGATAAAAGTGCACAGTTTAAAGGTGCACTATGTAACTTTTCTTGTAGAGGGTCTAACATGGGCTGGTCTCCAAGGAGATGTTATTGATTCGCCTCTAATGTTGGTCGTACAGTGGTGCAGAGCTTCAGCTGGACAGAAAAACGTGAAAGAACGTTTAACCACATATGACAGGTTGGACAGCTCATTCTACTAAAACACAAGATCATTATAGTTAAGATTTTAAGATTTTTAACCCGCAGTTTGGACATTTATTTGGTTTATAGTTGTACTTCCTGATTGGAGATCATGACATCACACTAGGGAGCTCTTTAAATTTTACCTAGCAACCATGAAGTACACTGCCCCAAAACTCCAGTAACATACAGAGAAATCATTTTTGATAAAGAAAGTTATAAAAAATCAATTTATTTGGTGTAAATTGGAGACTCTTTTCTTCTTTGGA
The DNA here is from genome assembly GCF_009829125.3 of Periophthalmus magnuspinnatus. Classification (NCBI taxonomy): domain Eukaryota; kingdom Metazoa; phylum Chordata; class Actinopteri; order Gobiiformes; family Gobiidae; genus Periophthalmus; species Periophthalmus magnuspinnatus. The sequence goes on from NC_047146.1 coordinate 15,069,488, forward strand.
AAATTATTAACAATTAAATTACTTCAATTACCTAATTACTTCAATTAGGATCAGGGCCAAATTTGTCAGTAATTTATCCAAAAAGAATATAAAACGTACTTCTAGACATTCTGCAAGCTATTGCTAAAAATTAACAATTAACAAAAAAAACATTAACAAAAAACCCCCCCACAATTTTACCAACCGCTGATTTGCTGAGAAGACAGTTTTGTTTGGGTAGTTTTCCAGCTCAATAAACCAGCATGTGGTCACCCATCTTGTCACTGTCACTCTGGCTCATTTTAGTTCAATATTCATCCACTAGGTGTCTCTATACATGGGCCAGAAGTGGCACTCTGGGCTTTTGAAGTTAAATTTGACTTGAATTTTTTTAAATTTATTTTGGTAGCAGGAAATAACCAAATTTGACCCCGTAGGTTCTCCAGGGTTAAAATGAACCAGTTTTGTTTTTGGTACAGTGCCTTTAAATGGTCAGCTGATAGCGCTACACCGTTTAGTCCATGTTTCTCAAAACACATAGCAATTTCAATAGACAGTGAGGGATCAGCAGCAGCAGCGGTGTGGGCAGATTAATGTTAAAGGGACAGGCAGTTGGGGGGAGTTAAAGGGGCGTGTGTTCCATTTTTCAGTGAGCCGGAGAGCCCGAGGATCAAATGCCAGACCAATCAATCGTGCACCAAACAGCCGTCTATGGCCCGGGCTGTCATGGCATTTAGCTCGACGGGTAGCATATTGATAGAATAAGAAAGATACCATACAAAATTGATGGTGTCCTGAACAAGCCCTGCAACAGATGTTAGGTCATATGAGAACGCAGACACCGGAACAAATCGCGGGGCTGATTTTGTGAGTTGTTATATTAAAGGTGCCATCCCTCCTTTGTTTGCAGTGGTCCAAAGTTATTCCTCATGTACCTTATGCATTCAGAGGATCCTAATTTGTGTGTTTTTCGCAACTCTCCGAGACCAGAGTGCAGTTTTGCTTTGAGAGTAAAGCTAATAACGACTAGCATGCCAACACACACTTCTTTATTATCAGACAATAAGATGGTTTCTAATTAGATACAGATCGCTCATAGCCGACATTGTGACCTCAAGAGCTGCTTATACAATATATAAAAAGTAAAGTGGGAAAGTAAAGTAAAGTATTTTTAAGTACTGTACTTTACTTAAGTACATTTTACAGTGGATGCTTTTTACTTTTACTTCACTACATTTCAGAGCAGTATTTGTACTTTCTACTCCACTATATTTCTGAACTGGACTGAGAAGTAAAAAGTACTTTTCATATGATTTGATGGGTTATTTTTACTTTGTTCGTTTGTTCAAATTTGGCTTTGAGCAAACAAAAATAAATACACAAAATTCACAAGAAAAATTAAGAAATCGATTCATATTGGTACCATTGGCCAAAAATGTATCATTTAAAAAAATCAATATCGCTACATTTACACTTTAACAAATGAAGAAAATCTGTGTGAAATACTTTTACTTCTTACTCTTAAAGTACATTTTTAAACTGGCACCTAAATACTTTTACTCACGTAGATTTTTTTCATATGATACTTCTACTTTTACTTGAATAACTTTTTACCTCTGTATGTTTTTACTGCACAGAAGAGCAGATAACATGCGTTCTAACAGTGAGCTGACTTGCATCTCCACAAAGCATAACTGTCATTTGGCCTGTTCCTTTGGCCATAATCTTCCACAGAATGGCATTAAACTTATCTACCTCCATGGAGAATGTTCCTTAGTTTTTAACTTTCTATTTCCATGCAGGTGATGTGCCACTCCCAGAAAGTTTCATACTGTACCTTTAATGACCTACTATTTGCAGTTTGTTTGATTTATAGTTGTGTTTTTTTCTTACTTTTTTGGTTAATCCTCTAAGTGACTTTCAGTGCCCTCTGGTGGTTATTTATGACAACACAGCCTTGGCATTAGAAACACTTAGAACAGGGGTGCCAAAACCCTTTTCACCGAGGGCCATATCTTGAAACATACTCGACATGGAGGACCAGTGGTCAATACAGTGGATAATTCAGACGGGTGCATTTAACATAGTTTAGACTTAATATTTTAAATAAGGCTTGAAATATTAATATTTGGTCTGTATGACAATGCAACGTGATGTTATTTAGGTTATATTGCCAGGATTACTCAAATTTGCCATAAAAAGTACTGTTTTTAGTCAATTGGACCAGTTCAACTGAAGGATTGAGGGCCAATAAAAATTTGTCTGAGGGCCGCATTTGGTCCCTGGGCCATAGTGTGGACACCCCTGTTTTAGAAGTATAAATACAGTGACAATGATATGTTTGGAAGGGACTGATCTGCAAAGATGTAAAATTGGAGATTTACAAATTTAAAATGGTTTATTTCAGGTTTATTTCAAAGAAGAATGTTAACTATGGTAACTATGGCTCAGGGATGCACATTTCCAGCTTTTCAATACCAATTAATAAGCATTAAGTATCTGTCAGTTCCCAACATCAACCGATACTAGGGCATAGAATGAAAATTTGTGACAAAAAACCCCCCAAAAAATCAGAACATGTTATGTATGTTAGGTCTTTTAAAGTAATTAACAACTTGTGTTTTGCAGCGATTTTTCTTAACAACAAGGAAATAGCCCAGCTGCACAGCCTGACCACTACCACCACCACCCACACCTTCTCATTACTATGACACTGACTTATCACCGCGTTTGACCCAGGTGCCCTCCCCACAGCCACTAAACTGGTCATTAGCATGTTAACCAGGGGACATGATGACCTGCCCCCCACCCACATGCTGGCCCCTGCTTCCCACTATTACAATAACATAAAAAACACAGTTTTCATCCATTCTTTACTCTGGCCTTTGTTTGTCTCCAGAGATGATGTAGTCAGTTCATCGAGGCAGCTCAACGCATCAATATAAGAGAAATACAAATGCAGAGGAGGTGTTGATGTGTGAATACAGCTGGAAGATGCTATAGGATGAATACTTAAGTCTTGTTAGTGATTAAATGTGTCACTTAAAGGCGCTCAACATGATTTTTGCTGTCTAAAAAGATGAAAACTAATTTATTTTAAATGATTTACAATGCTCCAAACTTTATAAATGCATTGCTATTCTAGTGATTTTTTTATAAGTGCATTTCACAACAACTAGCATGCTAACATACCAGCATTACTACACGGTTCATGACCAGTAAAATCGTTTTATAGCACGTAGTGATCTTATTTTGATCTGATTTTACAAGATATCAAAAGAAAACAGATATAAACAGTTTAAATACATGGGAAAAAATGGGTTAGACCAACTAAGAGATGGCGTGATTATCTCTCTGTGTCCAAGTTAGTTAAATCAAATTGTTACCTCTACTTCTTAGAAAAAAGTAACGTAAAGCATAAAGCACTTTTTTAGAGGTTCAGTGCGTTATAATGTTGTAACCATATTGAGTGATTATAAGCTACTTCAAGGATACCAAACTGTGCTGTCTGTCTGCACCAACGGGCAGCGCCATGATGAGTGGACCTTCACATTCAGTTAGGTTTAATACTCAATTATCAACCTCTTCCCCAAACCCTAACCTTAGAGCAGATCACTTACGCAAAATGGACTTTTCAGAACTTTTAACCATGTTGTGGTTGTTTCCTCTTCTCAGTTACTCTCTCGAAGTTGTTTTTGAAGAGATTCCTGGCATGTTTGAGACAATTTTACTTTCTTATTCGATGATACACATAAAATTCGTCAGCGTCCTGTATTTATTTTGATCCAAATTTTTAAAAATCTGGTACTCCCTAATGTGATCTGCAGATATCCAGAGGTACCAACTGCTGCAAGCCTCTCTGATGTGACGACGTTTATGTTGAAGTCAGCTCCCATTGGGCAGTGCAGTTTTCCAACGTGTAAGTTAGCGGACTTGTTTCTTTTATTAAGTCCTTTTAGATAAATATAAATGTCCAAATTATAACATAATGACCCAAGAGTGTCATAGATTATAACCATATTACAGCACAATATGTCTCCCTCAACCAAATTAACCTTGTAATTCTTGTAAAATATAAATACTTTTATAAAAACATGTTTTTGGCAGCGAATGTGATGAACAGCCAGTGGCTCCCAACCTCCATAAATTGGCTGCAGCTAAACTTTCTCGAAACTACACCACTCACTCACCACATTCATGCATAATAAGAAGGTGTTTTGCCCAAAGACACAATGACAGGTTTCGATATTTTCTACAGATTTCAATTATTTATGCTTATATATAGTAATGTTGCAAGAAGGTTTGTGCAATTTCAAGCATTTTCCTGAGCCAACTGGCATTAAATGAATCTGAAACTGGTCGAAATCACTCAGATAAACCACTCCTCTCATTCAATCATCTCTCTTTGGCTGGAAATGTAGTATAAATATTTTGGCAGGTGGTGTTTGGGGGATATTAGAACACAAACAGCGGACGCACAGGGATATTGATTTGTGCTTAGCGGCCAAGAGCTGTAGACCCACAGGCATCAATGAGAAGGGCTCAGAGGATTCACCGAAGAGGAGAACGACCTTGGACTGAGAACTGGACTAAAGAGTCTCAAATGAAAGCAGCAGCCAGAGGACAGTAGAGTACTCACAAACAGTAGTAGTGTCCAGGGCTCCAAGTCGAATCGCATTTGAATGGGCAAGTTTTTGGGCCATTTTTTAAGTGACATAATTTCCTTCACAAACAACAAAATATCCTGTTTTTCTGTATGAAAACTGTTAACCCTGTAGTTTAGCTCTGCACAAACATGTTCTGAAATGTGATTTTTTTTTTTTTAATAGTATTAGTTCATATGTCAGTTTTTTGTCAATTCTTCTGTGTGTGTTTAAAATGTGAACTTTGAACACAATCCAACTATGTTTGTCTCCAAAAATTGCTATTAGACATTTTTCCCGAATCGTTCAGCCCTAGTAGGAGTAAGTATTGTTCAGTCATAGTAATATTATTCAAGTAGAAGTAGATATTAGTTAAATTGGGTTGGTGAGTATACTACTAACCACTAACTAACAAATAATAGGTTTACAGTTAATATGATCTGATGTGTTCCGGTGTGGTGAGGTGGGTAGAGAGGCCAAAAATTGTACTCAAGTAAGAGTAAAGTTACTTCAAATTAATATTACTCAAAGTAGTGGTCCAAGAAATTATTTGGGAACACTACTACACAAGTAAGAGTAACTTAAAGAGTAACTGTAACTGACGTAATATTTGATTTATAATATAAAGTTAATTTAATTTGAAGGACAAAAAAAATAAAATAAAATAAAAAAAATAAAATAAAAAAATAATAATAATAATAATAATGCACCACATCTGAATTTTTTAAGTTTGAAAAACAAAATCATATCGAACTTGTAGACTTACTCACAGAGGGAAGAGTAACCACAACTTTTACTCAAGCAAGAGGTACTTGTTACTCAATTAAATGTAACTGAGAACTACCCAACGCTGTAAATAATAGACCTATGTTAAAGCTATATTGTGTAACATTTCTAGTGGAGAATGCACCACCTGGTTGTCTCTGTGGGGGTGTTATGGCTTTTCCTGGAATGTTCCACAGTATGCCATTAAACATCTATACCCATGGAAAGAAGCAAGTTATGCCAGGTCACCACACGAATACATATTTTTTTCAAGTTTTTGTTTTTTTTCTCTCAATAAAAACACATAATTAATACAGTTTAATGCCATACTGTAGAATATTTGCATGACATGTCCATGGAGTTAATAAAAAGTATATTAATAGTTATTTTTCCTCATTTTTGTGTTACACCATTTTTCCGTAGCTGTAATATAAGTAGCACTTCAGTTTATATGGGGGTAGTAGATGTATATTGGCTTATGACTTATCGAAAACATCAATAAATCCGTGTTTTACAGACCCGCGCAGATCTGCCAAGAGCAAGACCTACGCTTTATAGACACAGATAAGCAGAAGATAGCACTAGCGATAGCACTCTTCCAAGTCCTATATTCGCTCAATGACATATTAGTTGCTAGCTACAGTCGCTTTACCTGAACCAGCTTTATATTCTACACCAGTGTCTATCGTTAGCTTTTAATCTTTATCTAAAAGTGAAAGTTATGACCATTCGTTTGTTGAACTGCAGCCAATGGAACCGTGAGAATCAGTACAATATCTGCAGGAATATTTATTATAAAGTCATAAGGCGGGGGGCAGGGGTTCAGCTGGTCGAATCCCGCTCTTGAAATGAACATCATTAGTCGAGCGGACGATACAAGCCCACAGATGATGCCCACAGAATGCTGCTGTTGTGTCCTTGGGCAAGACACTTAACCCATCTCACTCTCAGTATCTGTGTACATTGGTGTATGAATGTGTGTGAATGGGTGAGTGGTTCCTTGATGTGACCATTTACCATTTTCTATAGCTTTGGTATTTTATTTTGAATTGTTATAATAATAATAATAATAATTTAAAAAAAAAAAAAAAAAAAACAAACAAAAAAACAAAACAAAAACTAACAAAATTTCACCAAATGTATAATGGTTAAAAAATCGCATAGGCAAAAAAAATAAAAATAATAATAAATAAATAAATAAAATAAGTAAAATACAAAAATAAAAATAAAATTAAAAATTTAACATAAAAAATTTAATTAAAAAAAAAAACAAAAAAAACACAAATCTGCTTTCTTATAACAGACGATATTTTATTGTAGTTATAGGTAGTAGTGCACCTATTTTAGCAAATATGGCTAATCTATATTGTATTTACATTGTAGACATCTGCCTGCACACTACACTTGCATGCATTTGTATATTTTCTTTCCATTGACAACTTTCATAACTCATTCAAAACTATTTTAAAACTTATCTTGAAAAACATATTTATTCATTTATTTGATATGGATAGCACATATCAATGAACATGTGTAACAGTTACAACGTACAAACTGATTTAGGTCAGATCAAACTCAGGACAAGTCTACACGTTCAGAACTCCAAAGCAGCTTGAAAGCCTCTCTTCCTCATCATTTGTCCTGATGAAGGCTATCATGTTTTCTCGAGTCTGTAAGGAGCGTGTGTAAATGAGGTGTGAGAAAAGTGCAGTACTCCCCCTCACCTTGACCTGAGGCTTATGACCGCTCAGCTGTGTCTGACATGTGCTGGGACTACACTAAGTTGTCTTGGGGATGTCTGTATGCTGACAAGGCTATTCTAATAAATCTAATATTAGTGTAAGAGTATATGTTGTGTGAAATGTAAAACTGTATGGGACAGTCTGAGAGTATATACTGATGAAAAGCTGTAGGAATGAATGTTTGTTTTGTGGCCAGTCCTTAAACTTTACTCAACAACTCTCACGTGTCCAATCTTTCCATATGATAACATAGGTCAAACAGTCTTTAAACATCTGCATGACTTACTTCATTAATAATGATTTAAAAAAAAGGACATATTAAGATTAAACCGAGATGAAAAATGTGTTTTAAATTGAACAAGTTTAGTACTAAATCTGGACTAAAACAAAAGTACACTAGAACTTGCTCAGAACTGAACCAGGTACAAACAAGCCAAAGCAAAGATTTTTATTAGTTTATTTATTTATTTATTTATCTTTACAGTAGTACATAACATAAATAAGCATGCCTTACACTTAAAAAAATAATAAAATAAAATAAAATAAAAAACAAAACAAACAAATACATAAATAAATAAAATTTTACATTTTCAAATATTATGCATTATTTGTCTGTAAACATGCTCATGTGCACCTTTGCTTTGGCGTTTCATGGTTTAGAACTTCAACGTGTGTCGCTCTCTACTGGCAGCGGAGAGAATTACATTTGAAGAATCACACAACAACCAGCAGCGACAAGATAACACATGCATGTTGTAATGAACATGGTTTGTCAGTTTAAATGCTTAAAAGACCTAAAAGACCTTTACCTGTGACGTAACAATCCAGAGAAATTCAAAACTGCGTGTATTTCTAGTGCTCAGAGCATGTAAACTTACTATACTGGATTTATTAAACAAGCATGAATGAAGCAAAATACAACTCCAAGTATATTTAAGATATTTTGCAATAATTTTGTCTTTTAAATCAGGTCTGCGTCAGATTGCAGGATTGTAATTTTTGACATTTTAAAAAAATATTTTTGCCAGAATGTAGCAAATATTTGATGCATATTCTTACTCATGTTTATTGCTATGACCACGTCCCTGTCTCTACCTCTGCTCTACTCTTCACTCAACAGAAAACGCACCGGCAAAACCACAGCACGAAATATTTCTGCTCCTTGAAACATCTTCTCTACAACATTCCTGTACAGCCTCTCATCCCTCTGACCTTCCTCTGTGTCCCTCTCTCCGTCATTCCACATGGATGATTTACTCGGCCTCCTCCCTCTCCCCTCCTCTGCCCCAGGGTCAGTGTGGAACTCCATCATTCTGTCTGGAGCCTTAATCCCAGCAGCGGAGACGCCCGTGCCAAACAGATCCAGAGCTGATAAAACAACACCGCCAAGGCCTGACTGGAAAAATAAACTCGGGAAAGAAAAGTCCAAAAGAAAGTAGCGACCATTGACTCATAGAGGGAACAGAGCAGTGTACAGTGCGGAGGGTAATGGAGCCGCTGCAAAGTAAAGGCAAAGTATGTGCAGAGATGAGCTGGAGTAAAAATAGACAGTTGATAGAAAGGAACAACATGGTACTTTCTGGAGGTGGAATGTCAACATGATTTCACGAAAACAGACAGACAGACAGTTAAAACCATATTTCAGAACATTCGACACGGAGATAGACGAGTTTTATTCCATACAGTGATTTTTCCTCGAGTTTCAGACATAGAACGTATGAAGAAATGGACTAAGGGAGTGTGACGTCACCCACAGAGCTCATCGAGGACAGCAGTTATAGGGTAGAATTTGGTGCTAAGTTGCAAATTAGGAACAGCGAGTATCATAGCAACGAAAGAGCCAATCTGGAGCAGGTTTAGCAGGGAGTGGGCGCTTAGCAACGCTGTCAAGCAAACCTGTTGCTCACGCTAATGGGAGCGACCTCGGGGAAAGAAGGCGCCTGATTCGTCTGTTCTTAATGTTTGTATCTTGAACGGACATAGCTAACCTGCTAGCCGCTGCTGTACATTAGCAAACTGTTACCCCTCTCTCTGTAACTGCTGCTGTCAGACTCGTCATTTTGATCTTAAAATATCCATGTTAACCTACTGTACATGATATTTGTATTTCGCTATTGTGTTCGTAAATTAACATATGAACATTAATAAGAGACAAATCAGGTGCCTTCTTTCCCCAAGATTGCTCCTACCAGCGTTAGCAACAGGTTTGATTGACAGCGTTGCTAAGCGCCTGTTCTCTGCTAAACCAGCGGTGCATGCGGGAAAAGGTGTTACCATCAACAGTCTCGCTCCTGATTGGCTCTTTCGTTGCTATGATACTCGCTGTAGGAATTCCTAATATGCAACTTAGCTCCAAATTCGCCGCTATAACCGCTAGCATCGATGAGCTTCATTTGACTGGAGCCAAACGCTGTGGGTGACGTCACACTCACTCAGTCCAATTCTTTATACAGTCTATGATAAGGATGCATGTATTTCTATACTTTTCAGGCAATATAAACATCCAAAACAAAAAAAAATATTACTCAGATACAAAGAGAGTAATGCTATTCTAGAAATATCCTAGTCCAGTGCAAACATCTGACCCCAAATTTGAGTCCTCACACTTCCACACCTGTGAGACAACATAACTGCTCAATAGACGTTTAAAGTCCTCCCTTTTCTCTAATTCTTTACAAAGTGTGGCCCCCCTGACAATAGCACGTCCCAGTGCCATTGAACTTGTCTGTCTGACCACTCCACTCTCACAATGTTTATGGGTCTGGGGCCACATAAGGGTCGTCTCCCATTGGCCCCGGGCCCCTGACACAGGTGGGGGCCCGGTTGGAGGATGAGCTCATCTTTATAGAAAGAGGCAGCGTGGTGAGACTGAAGACTAGAGACATGGATGGATGTGTGAAGAGTAAAAATTGACATGATAATATATTGCTAAGTCAGTGAGGCCAGATTTTCCTACTGGTTTCTATTACATCGTTTGTGTGACGGCAGAATGCAATAAAACTTAAACTTAAAGATCTTGAGGTGCAGTTTCCACTTTTCGTAACCACAGTCATGTTTTTTAATCGGGATGACGTGCAATAAAATGTCGTAGGGTTTTACTTAAGCCCAACTGTGTCACTTTTTAGCCTTAAAATAGACTCAGATAAAAGCATGTTTGTTTTTTTAATTAACATAGATACAGACTGTGAGCTTGCATCTCCACAAACCTGACTTTTACTCTTTCTACTCGATTCCATGGGGATATTGTGTGTTCATTAGGCGATCTATAGTATTCCACAATATGGCAGGAAACTTATCTATCTCCATGTTCCAAAGTATGATTTTAATTCCTTGGAAACATGCAGCTGACATGCTACCTCCAGAAAGTTACACAGTGTTGCTTTAATGAGTAAGTGGCAGGTGGATTTAACCAATTAAATGCGAGTGAGAACTTTCTGCAACACTAAAAGACTTAAGTTAGTTTGTTTTTTAATTCAGTTCAGTTCAATTTTATTTATATAGCACATTTAAAATACAACTTAAGCTGCTCAAAGTGTTTCACACAAAGTCAACAAAAACAGATACAGATAAAATGCGAAAATACATATGCAAAGAATAATAAAACACCACGATCGTGCCTAGCTAGAACCAAATGCCGTGGGTTTTTAGTCTGATCTTAAACTCTGTTAAAGACTGAGAGGATCTGACAGACAGAGGGCGCTGTTCCATAGTCTTGGCGCTGCTATAGGAAAGGCTCTGTCTCCTCTGGTTTTGAGTTTCGCTTTGGGCACAGCCAGGAGGAGCTGGTCAGCTGCTCTCAAAGCTCTGGGTGGAGTATATGGCTGCAGTAACTCCCTCAAATATAGAGGACCCATAGAGCGCAGTCCTGGTCCAGTCCCACATACAAAAATGACAATAATCCAGATGCAATGTTACAAATGTGTGGATTGCTTCAACAAAGGTTTTCAGTAGATCATCCACACCTTGTTCTATACATTTGTTACCTTGTCCAGTTAATCCTTCAATAGATTACAACATATTGGTGAAATACGAACGATATTATAAAATACCCAGACGCATTACATTTTTATGCCAATTACTACACTTATATTTTACTGTGGACTAAAATCGTCAAAATATGTCTTACTATCGACTTACTACTGACTGTTGGCTCAGCTGTTCTGTTATTCCCAAAGCAGATCTCAAACTTTACAGAAATCTCAAGTTCTTGGATGTATTTTCTCACTGACCAATGCCCAAAAAGTGTGTGTCGAGCAAACATCACGTCCATGTATTTTTTGACAACTTTGAGCTTCATGGAATATGTGACAGCAGATTCAACACTTGATGCCAAAACAGCCCCCAAAAAACAAATTACCCTGCCAATCAAACGGTACCATGACAATGCTCTTATGCCCAAGAGAGTGCGGCCGCTCCACCTGTCCGTCATCTGTTTCACAAATTGGTGAAACCGCTCAGCCGTTCAATGGAATAAAAGAAAAATACTGGAATTGGGGTTTGTCAAATCCCAGTCAAAACGAAAATTGTTACGCTTTTTTCTACCAAGTGTGCCAAGATAAACTAAAGTGTGAAGTGTGGACAAGTATGCATTTGATATCTGTGTTTAGGAGGTATATCAGACTACAACCTGATCAGCTAATGATTATTCTGCGTAGTCAAAAAACACTTTAAATAGTCATCTTGTGCTCTCCTATCAAAACATGTTCCTGTAGTGTCACTCTATTCTTATATTTGTTCTTTAAAGGAGGCAAACTTTGTGAAAAATGACCTTTAACCCTATAGCATCGGATGCTATCGTTGCTGATAGAGCGCGGTTGCGGACTTTCCATTACTGTAACTCCGCAACCAATCGTGCTCTCATGTGAATTCAAACGGCATCTCAATTTATGTTACTTATTTTACCAAAGATTACAAACTCATAAGCTGCAGAGCTTCACATATTCTTTCATAGACATTCCAAAAAACATGACCTGGCAAAATCAATGTCTTAGCTGCATAAATGGCTGACATTTTTTTTTAATAGGAAGAGCTGTAAAAACCTAACAGTACAATGTGCATAATCTCTTGTATAAATGTTTATTATCATTCATATATGTAATTTAAAATGTTTCTGAGCCGGCCGGATAGTTTTTTCATTGTTTGCTTGCATAAAAGTTACTCAAAAGTGCATTAATTTTAAAATTTTTCTTGTGCTTAAACTGGTATTACACACTTATTTGATGCATGAATGGAAAAAATAGAGATGGATTTGTAAAATAGAGGTAGTTGTGTGAAAAAGGGCAAAAGTACATGGTGATACCTCCTTTAACATGATTTGTATGGCTAAAAAAAGAAAAAAAAAAAAGTCTAGGAGCGCTTTAATGGTCTATAATGTACTGAGTCTGATTTTTAACAGTGTTTCCTCATTAGCTTACTCAAAGTTGACCTACCCCCCAATCCCCGCCCACAGTTATACACATATTTACATCAGTAAGTTCAGCTCAGTTGCGTATCAGACTCCAGGTCATATATGTAGAGTTCAAAAATGTCATAGGTCTTTAAAGAAATGATGAAAGAGAATCTACTGCTTTTCACAAAATGCCATTAGGAATTTGAACAGAAATATGAGGTGCCTGTGTGTGCTTTGTGAAACTCAAATATTTGTTTTGCAGTAACAGTTTGAATTAGTTTTTGAATTGAGTTTTTTAAAACTATAAAAGTTTGATAAAAAGTACAGAAATAGTTTTAAATAAACATAACGTGCCTCTGTTTGGTGAGAGGTTATCACAGTAAATGTATTTAAGTAAGGACTCGCGATGATATTTGGACTGTCTACCTTTTGGTCTGAGGGCAAACGACTGCAAACTCTGCCATAGTCGCCCTTAATGCTATATTTTTTTCATTTTTGTCTAGTTCTGACAGTGCTGGTCAGAATACTTTGCTAAACTAATCTGACTGCTGACTACTGATTACTCCTCCTAAAAGTAATCTAACTACTACTCTGATGATTTTATGTGGAAAAACACTACTTAATGTTATAATACTTAAAAAAAAAGAAACATACTGCTCAGGAGCCATATAAAACCCTATAAAAAGCCTGGATTCTTCACACTAATTACATTTTCAGTTGTAGAATATAATTTAACCCTGAGGTGACCGTCCTTAATCCAGAGGGTGTGTTTTTCGGGTTCACTGCTGATCTGTGTCTGACACCAAAAGATGATGTCCACCAGTTTACCTTTTTACTGTTTTGCGACAGTTACTTACCAACTAAAATTTACAGAGGCAACTAACTGTAATCTATCTACTCAATTTTCAACTGTAAATAGTAACACTATTGCATTACCAATAAAGTTATTTGATTAGAGTAATTTCTTCCTTTCTAGTTCTAACAACCATCTCCTGTCAAATATTCAAGTAGCTGGGAACAAAATCAGCCTTCTTTGTCATGTCTCTTTTTATTGTCCCAACATGTGCTGTTCTCCCTCAAACCCATGCGAGTGTCCTCCTGCGCCTTCTCATTGGGGACACTGCCGCTGTCTTGTTAACGCAGTGATTGATTGAGCTGGTGTGTCCGTCCGGAGCCCCCCTGCCCGCTTCATTTGTTACACATTTATAGTTCATAATCCATCTGCTCTCACCTTGTCATGGGCCGCGTCATTTTTCATCTGGCTTTTGTATCTGGAGGGTCATTTTTCAAGGCGCGTGCGACAGGATGTTTGTCCGTCATCCGTAATTGGCCCAGATAGTGGGAAGGCTCGCATGTGGTTGTCATTAGGCGGAGAGCAGCATGTATGGTGTGATGGTAGCGCTCACAAAGAAAGGTAATGTTTCAATCATGGTTGGAAATGGCTTAATTAAAGGGGACATACTGTGCTTTATTAACTACACTTATTTTAAGGTTAAAGGTGCTGTACCTGTCTTAAAAACCTGAAAAATAGATCAAGTTCATTTGAAATTGTTCACAGTGGTCCAGATTTTTTCTGTACTTACATCATGGATTCTGAGCATAATGACTTCATAAGCTCTTTTCACAACTTTTAGAGACCATGGCCATATTTTTTGGTCGCATTTTTTATAGAACTTTACCACATTCAAGACGATTAACATCAAGGAACCACTCACCCGACACTGGTAAAGCTCATAACAACACAATAACCGCCACTTATTTATTCTCTAAGTAGTTTATAATTAGATGAAGACAGGACACAGCTGACTTAAAGTACTGTTAAAGTACACTTTATGGTCCCTGTAGGGAAATTTGTCCGTTCCATTGAATCGATCGTGCAAATGGGGAAACTTGTCATCTCCAGATCCTGAGCTGCTGGGTCAGGACTACTTTCGCTGGAGGATTGTGCCTTTTGAACCTTTTATGATTTCGGTTGATGGGGGAAACCACAAATACACAAACTCAGCACAGAAATAGCTGGTCTTGCAGTTGAACCGGTGACCTTCTTGCTGTGAGGCGATAGTGCGAACCACTCAACCCTTAGGTTGTTTTAAAACTTATTGACGCATAGTAAAAGAAATGCACTGTCCATAAAATGCCCTCAGTGCACAGGGTTAGTGTAAGATGAGAAAGAACATGAGAGACAGCATTATCAGATTTACATTTTATACGTAATATGTCACCTTTGAGTTACTTGTGAACAGGAAGTACTGTATTACTGTGTTACTTTACAAACATCTTTGAAAAGGTCCCTATTTATGTTTCATTTCACGTGTTTCCTCAAATAAGATATTTCTTGACAACAAAAAATATATATATATGTAGACTCTAATCTTAAATACCATTTGCCCATTTTACTCTCATCTTGAAGTTGATTTAAAGTTAAAAAGTGCACTAAAAACTGTCATGGCTTCTGCATAGCCATGTAATGCCCTGCCTGACCACGTGAGGGCACCACAGACCATGAAGTTTATAGATAAGAACCATTGTTAGTATTTTATATTCCAAAAGGCTTTTGTTATTAGAGGTTTTGTTTATAAATGTCAATTGCTTTTTTAAAATACATTTTGTTTGGGCTGTTTTTTGTAATATTATTTTTCAGAACATATAATAGTTTGATTCAACAAAGCTGTGGATTTGTGAGATTTGGAAATATACAATATTTTGTTTCTACAGTTTCACTTTGAAAACCATGGATTTGTTGGCTATGTAGAAAGTTTTAGTATGATTTAAAGGTGCACTAAGTAAGTTTTCTGGTGGAGGGTCTAACTGGAGATATTTGTCTGAAATGTTTTACAATATGGTATTTAATGTGACTCTCTCGGAGGCAAGTAACACCACCAGGCTGAGTTACAAGTCATGTCTGTGGAGAGGAAATAGTAAGAATGCAGGGATTTTAGCAATAAAAACACCTTAACTAAATAAATGCAAGCTAGATAAGTTTATTGCATTCCAGGTAAAGCGATACCATCTCCACGGAGACAAGCAACTGGCGGGATATCAGACAGTAAAGTTACATAGTGCACCTTTAATACAGAATTAATACCATCATTTAACCATAAGCTTTTAATTATCTTAGAAAAAAGCTAAATAGAAATAAACAGAGTAGGACTAAATTGTCACAGTCCAGTTCTTTTTTCTGTATAGATTTGCTCTGGTTATTCTGACATCCATCCAGCAGGGGTCAGTGTTCCCCCACACATCACCAAACTCGGGGCTGAGTCATTGACAGTTGACCATCTGTTACTGTCACAGTTCCAAACACAGGAGGCAGGTTACCACTTTTATTATGTTTTAATATTAGTCCATGTGCTTGTTTTTCCTGCTCACTTCTAAATGAAAGTTGTATTACAGGGCCTCTGGCAGTCTTCAATGTACGCAGTGCACTCACCTCTGGCTCCAGGGACCAGACGGGAAATGAGAAAAATGAATAGGCCTAAACATTATACATGGGCCTGGCTTAGTTTATTTACTGACAATAAATAAATAAGGAAATGCAACTTGTGAATCTGTAAAGGGCCTATAGTTGATGTGTATGTGTTTTTGTTTTTAGGTTATAATATAAACCAATAGATTTACAGTGATTAGATAATTAGTGGAAAGTTTTTAAGATGTTCTAATTTGGCAGAATGTCATTGCAACTAGTATTTCTGATCTGTATTTAGATGTTTATTTAAAGGTGCACGATGCAGTTTTTCCTGGTGGAGGGTTCGCCACTTGGTTGTCTCCATGAAGATGCAGTTTCTTTGCTTGTTATGTTCAGCTGTATCGCATTAAACTTTTCTATCTTGCATTTTTTTTTTCCAATTACAGGTGATTATATTGCAAAACAACCTTTAAAATATATAAGATAGAAGGCAGTGTCCACCAGTATCTGTCCAGAAGTGAAGAAGTGGCTTGGATGAGCAGCGAAACGTCTTCACTTCACTTTTTGTCCAGTTGACAGATTTGAATTCTTCTTTTACTATTGGATACTATTACTGGATCATACTTGAACGACTGATTGATAACACAAATAATACCTTAAAAAAAACCCAATCCTCACTGTGCAAGGTCTAGCCGCTCCACAGATCTGACCTGCAACACGCCTTAATGGACCATCTGCTTGTCTCCATGGAGAAAGATGAGTTTGAAAATCTTAATGCGCAACATTCTCGGCAAAGTAATAATATCCCCAGAAAGAAAGAAAGTTTAAGTAGTCTCAGAACGCGCTTTTTTGTATTATCCAGTGATGGGACTTTGGGCTCTTTTATGGGATTCAAATCTTTTGAATCCGTTCATTTCAAAGAGACCAGCTTTTTTAAAATATTTACTTACACGACAGAAGCCAAACTCATTTTAATCATTAAATCTGAACTCACTGAACACAGAGAGAAGTGACCAAAGCTAAGATGTGTTTAAAATGGTTCAAACTGTGAGCGGGGAGTGTGTTTACCCTTTGAAATGTTGCATAATCTAAATAAAACATTGCACTATAATTATTAAAAACAGTTATTATGATGCCAAATGTGTTTTATGTGCACAAAGCTCTGATCCGTGTTGCTTGCTCTTGCTTCTGTGTTGATTCTTGTGTTGGTTCAGCGTTAATCAGGACCCCAGGCAATAAAAATGCATACAAATTAGAGGGAAAACCATCCATTCATGTTAAAGAACCGTTCAGAAGAGCCGACTCCTTCGTCAAAGCCACATCACGAGTATCAGCTGTTTGTGACTAACGAACTACTATCTCTTACCGAACTTAACACTCATCCTTCACACTACAAAGAGTTCACTTGAAGTCCATCAGCGTCATTAATATCTGGAGTTTCTGGGTTCACGGTGGAGTCTCTAAAAACACAACTCCATCAAGATTAAACCAGATGACACGGAGGTTTGTTGTGACAAGGACCAGAGCTAGTTCTCAGCAGAGTGATGCTAGTTAACTTTAAAATGTCAAGTCAGCTCCACATTAGTCTGAGAGAGACTTAGCCAAAGTGCTCCAATAACAACAGGCTCTCGGACCCCCCTGCCTGAGCGGTGGGCTGTTAAAGACGACTGTCAGTAAGTAATACAAGTCTTATAGTTTGTATTTATTGGGTTCATTTATAAATAATACAAAAAGAATGACTTATTATAGGTTTTTATGTTGGAAATGTAGGGCGATATAGACAAAAACGAATGTCTTAATTTCATTTTTGTATTCAATAGCGATTTCAAATGATGTTTTAACAATGCATCATGAATGTGCAAGAATGTGCTTGGTTGAGTCTCACATAAAACGTAGATGGATCATAAATTAACCCCCAAAAAAGCAAGAAATAACAGTTTATACCCTTGTTTGGGAAAGTACAGCATACATTTCTACCCATTTTGAAGTCATTTTAACAGTTTTAAATAAAGATAATCTAGTAAACATTCTAATTTTGCTCCAAGTTTTCTTTATTTCAGAATTTCAGTAGCAAGGACCATGCCACAACAATAGTCTGCGATAAAGATATTTACTGATGGATGATATGGGCAGAAACAGTGGCTGGTTATGTTATAGCTAAAGTGATTTTTCAATTGCATCCTTCAAGTGTGCACTTAAAGCAGACCTATTATGCAAAATCGACTTTTTAGAGCTTTTAGCCATGCTGTAGTTATTCCCCCCTCACCATTTACTCACCCGAAGTTGTTTTTGAAGTGATTTGTGCATGTTTGAGCAATCTTTAATCGCTTATTGTCAAGACGCCGTATTGCACTTCAGTCCCTGTTTTCACGGCCGCCAGCGTTCGCCACTGCTCTGTACTTACGTCGTTCTGCAGTTTTATTTTCTTAATCATGATATGCAAAGGATTCAGGAGCACTGTGCAGTCAAAATGAAAAAAAAAAAAATCCTCTGCTTGCTATTGTGATGTGCAGGTATCCGTCGGAGGTGCAGACGCTTTGTTGTGAAGTTTAAGGCGACATCAGCTCACATTGGGCACCGAAGTTTTCTAACACAGAACACAGCAAACTTGTTTCTTTTATTAAGTTGACTTATTTAATTATATTTATGAAAAAAACAAAAAAACAGTACAGTACAAAACATAACAGGACTTGACAAGAGATAGAATCATGCAAAGGAGACAAAGAAACAGACAAGAAAATGATAAAATTATATTATATTATGTTGTTTTAGATGAACTTTGCAATTTAAAATGTCCAAATTATAACATAATGATCCACGGGTGTCATAGATTATAACTATATAGCAGACACAAGCATAATATGTCTTCTTTAAAAAATCCAATTCACTCTGTTAGGCTTTATCAACAGACATATCATTTGCTCAGTCCCAACTAATTTAACTTATAATTTACAAACAAACAAGACTTTTGGTGTGTGTTGGTGTTGGATTTTTCTATTATCAACAACTGGCTTGATATTTATTGGTATTAAAATAGAGAAAGATCTTAAAGTTGGGGTGCAGTTGCATACCCAGAGACAAAAGGTGCACGAGTCACTATATAACGTTTTAGGAGAAGAGCTGGTTGACTTTTTGAGACCATCCATTTTGCTCCGTCTTCTGAAAAATCTGTTCTGAAGTTGTGCATGAGCTGATAAAGTTATTCCTTTCCTTTCCTTAGCATCCTAATAATTCCCCTCAATCAGTTTATAATTGATATTCAACTTTCAGACATCAGAATGTTTTGTCGAAGTGCACTCTAACCGCGCACTTCCTGACAAATTCTCGTACGATAAAACACTTTAGACACTTAGATGCTGACTTATGTTGACCTGAAGAGCTGCTTATATGATATCTCTGCACTGGCAAGACAAATTTAGCTCAAATGCATGGAAAAAAAACAACTGGAACCATCATCACTTAGGCACAAAATTCGTCCCCACCTGTAAAGCGACTATGAGGTGGTTACACTTAAGCATGAAAATACTTCTGTTTAAAATATCCTTTTTGTCGGTGCAGCCTCCTGTTCCCCTGGGCCCTGTATAATGCACAATCACTTCCTTAACAAAAGCACAGCGTATATTCTAACACGGCCCTTGCAGGTTACCATGACAACACTACCTCAAGCAGCGCCAAGCTACATTAGCCGAAGGTTTGATCACGCTTTTATGCCAGTTTACAAAGAACATGTGTACTTTGATATGCTGCTTTTAGATGTAAAGATTGTTATTATTTTGCCCTTGTCTCAAAAGTGGAGGCCATTTCTTTGCGTCTGTATGGGATTTTTAAAAATAGACAGATTTAGAGAGCGAGAAAGAGGGAGAAACCCCACTCGATAAATACAGGAACAATTACTCTATTGCTGAAAATCCCATTACTCTCGTATTTAAATTTGAATGGTAAGTATATGATTTTTTTTGTTCATGTATTTGAGCAAAATTTGTCTTGCCCCAGGACAGAGCGGACGCGAGTGAATGCAGAGTCTATGGCTTAATTACATACGCTCCTCAGTGATCCACAATGGTCTTCGAATATTCTGCAGATGTTTCCTTGCTTTATGGATACAAAACGACTGGTAAATATGGTCATATACATTTTAAATATTTAATTTTCCAGTACAAATTGTATGAATATTGATTGGGGTAATAACTGTTGCTTGTCCTCCATCAAACAATTTTGCAAGACTTTTCTTTGATCAGATTTCTGCAAGATTCCTTAAAAAAATGACCCACGAACTTTAAAGAAAAAGAAGCACAGACCTTGAACGAGACATCACTTCAAGTCAGCCCTCAATGAAACTACAAGGCTCACAGAAAAGCAAGGTAAATACATGCAGCTTAAATGTAAGGATTGATTTCCTCACGAGGGACAACAGTCAGCTTTAAGGCTCATTAGAATAGTATTTATATTAACAAATAATGATGTTTTAGACTGGGACAGCGATAGGTCCTCTCTCATTCTTCTGCTGTATCTTCTTTCTTCAAGCTGCTGCCACAGAACATCTTGTGACATATCAAAAGGTTTGTTTAGAGAAAAATGTCTTTCAAAATGTCTTACAAGCACCTGTCCTGCACCTTGATAAAGAAGTGCTTTGAGGACCACCTTTTGACTACTGAAGAAAATCTACAGTTATATCTCCTTGTCCAGGGAGCATCAAAAGTCCAGGTTTCATCATTCTACATTGTCCTCTACAAAAAAACTGCTTCTCTGCCAGTTGAGCAGATCTTTAGGGGCATTTGACGAACTATTTAAATGTAACTTTTTAGTCTTTAGCTTGAGGTATAATAACTCCCTGTTCAGCATGTTCAACGGTTTACAATAAAGACTTAAACACCACCAAAGAATCCCCCTAAAGTTAAACATCTGAGGCTTTTAAACACGCCGTAGTCAAACACATTCCAACACGATGTTTAGATATTACCTTTGCACTTTGTCTTTTAGCACTGCTTTGCTTTTATTCTTAAACTTATTCACTGGAATGTTCTCTGAGAGTCATTTAGTGTTAATTATTTTTGTTGATTTTTGTCAAGTCTTTTCAGAGGATGACCCTAGATTGAGCTTAAGGTCCCGCGCTTCAAATGCTGAACACTCTGCTCGTTTGGCAAATGATCCAACATCAATGTCTGTGGTATTAAAAGGAAAATTGCACTTAATAATTTGCAGTATTTTAACACTGCTGAAAACTACATGACATTAGTTTGAAATTAAATTACTTTTTGAATATCTGAATGAGCATTTTATCCCAGACGAATGATTATTAAATGGAATATATGCTTTTAACTACGCTTATATGTAAAATAAAAACAAGTCAACAAATGTCAACCTTAAAAATAATGTTACTGAAAACTTAAAGAGTAGGGGGCTTGAATTCTTATAGAGATAAAGAAGGATGATTTGCAGTGTATTTATTGGTGGTCACGCCAACATGTTATGACTACTTTCGAGTCTCAATTAATCAATTACCAAGCATGTCACAAAAAAAAAAAAAAAAAATTACAGTTGAATATTGACAAAATGTTTGCATACGCTGGAGTGTAGTGAACAATACACATCACGCTTCATCAAGAAAAAAGGTTTTAAGTTAACAGTGCTATAGGTATCACATGTAAAAAACAAAAAATACAAAAATACCTGGGTAGTTTATAACCAATAATTAAGAGGGCGAAAGAAGGACCACGAGGAGGCACAAGATACAAGAGGGCAAGCACACGGCTACAAATATACGCTTTAAAGTGTAAATAGTTTATAAAAGCGAGAGGGAGCAGCAGTCCACCTCTTCATGAGACCAAGATGAACCATAGCCCTCAAGGTGTGTATCCAAAATGTCTCTATTTGGAGCAGATGTTTTAAACCGTCTCCTCTTTGAGAGATTTGAGGCTGCTGTGACCAATTGACGGATAATGTTTTGTCATTGGATAAAGTATGTTGTTAGTTCTAATGGCATGTTTAAGCTCTCTCTCCGCACTTGCGTTTCTTGCGTTTGGTGCGTCCGACGTCAAAGCAGCCACGTTCACATTCAAGCCTGTGCATGACAAATGTTTGGCTAAATACATCTGTGAAAGTCTTGGATCTTCTGACATAGTTTTGTTGGACTGAGATGGCTTCGGACCAAATGATCTTTTAGCGTTGTTGCCCTCCTTTACGAAAAGATCTGCAAGTCATTAAACACAAGTTAGAGCGTGGAGGTCACTCTGCAAGATCTTCCAGTTCTTTTTAATCATGTGTCTAATGCCATATGATAAAAGTCCAAATTGCATCGTAAGAAATGTCCTTTGGGGTTGTTGATGCTTTGCTGTTTGCTAAAAAGGTCCTTGTGGTGTGTTGTTCTGACCTTGGTAAGGACACTGCCAAGAGTTTTCTGATCGTACTCTCTCATTTGGAGCCAACCGTGCATATCGTTAGCTTGAAAGTCATAAGGGTTATCGCGTATTCTCTTTAATCGTTGAAACTGACCATATGGGATCTTTGCAATAAGTGGTTTAAGGGGAAAACTAACTGTATGGAAGATAGTGTTCCTGTGTCTAGTTTTACAGTAGAGCGATGTACGCAATTCCTCTTATATCTAAAAAATGTATTGACTCCATACTGTATTCCAGAGTCAATTTGAAAATTTTCAGCTCACTCTCAGTTGCATTAAAAAACAACAACAACAACAGATTATCAATGTAAAAGCCATACCATATAATGCAGTGAAGGTACAAGTTGCTACAATGAGAGGCCTCTGTATAATCCCCGGGACCAGCTCGTAAAGGCCATGAGAAAATCTGTGGGAGGGGCTAAATCGTGGCCTGAAATCGAGAAAATATTTAGGTGCGGTCAGCGTCTGTATAAAGAGCCTCTACGTCCATAGTGACTAGGAAGCATATGTCTGGGATAGTATGAATTTTACGCAATTTCTTCAAAACATCAGTAGAGTCTTGTAGATAAGATCGAAGTAATGAGGTGAGAGGCTTAATGAAGTAGTCCATCAAGTAGTACTTTGATGCTGGTTCGGCGATCATGTCGATGCTACTTATCATCGGCCCAACCCGGTGGAGATGAGTTTGTTTTTGTATCTTCGGTAGGAGTAAAAAGTAGGTGTTTTGGGGTGTGGAGGTAATTACATTCATTTTCTGAGACATTTATTGTTAAAAAACTCATCTCAGTGTTTTCAGCTCCTGTTTGACAGTCTCTTTTGGATTTACGGCGATGGGCAGGTAATATCTAGTGTCATTTAGTCGTCTCTTCAATGTCTTTTACCCCATATCCGCTCGTTTGATGATGATGTCTTTGTTGGTTTTTAGCCAGTGGAATGCCTCTCGTTCACCTCTGCTCAAATTTGGTGTATTCTTTTTCCTGTTGAAGGCGAAAAGTTTTTCAACATCCTGATCTGTTTTTCTAATGCACAGAGGTTTTTGTTAACAGAAAAAAAAAAAACCTGTGGATTTTGTTTTGAATGGAGTATAAAATTGGGTAGCTGGTGATTCATTGGTGAGTTTATTATTATTATAGCACCAAGCTCGCAATTTAGGTTACGGTAGAATTTAAATACATCTACTTTCGTGTTTAAGAGATTGGTATTATGTGTTGGAGCGTCAACCTTGATTGCTCTGGTAATGGAATTGGAGTTAATGCATCACAAACGTTTATTCGCTTATTCACGAACATCCCTTTAATATTTGGTGACCTTATTCCTGAGGATGACATGCAATGGCACTTATTGCTTTTTGCGTTTTCATTTCATTTATCTTTATTTATACAGGGAGAGCCAATGAAAGCACTCAAGACTCTTTTTCATGAACGTCCTCTTAAAATACAGAACAATACTGACAAAAACAAAACAAATAGCTGCGTAGGCCCATTTAAAACATTAAAAACAGGCGCAGGTTTGATTCTAAATGTTTGCAACCATTAAAATGCATTAGTGGCGCCAACGTATCCAGTTTTGCGCGTTGTTTTACCTTTATTTATGACGTAAACGTGTACAGAGATTCTAAGAAAATGGCTGCTGCATGGCTACAAATTAAGTACCCTATAATCTACAAAAAAATGAAAAACTTAAAATGATCTTATCTTAAATGTGAAGACAACTGAGAAAAAAATGGCACCAACAAACTCCCAAAAATTTCCAATTACACAGTTTGAAGACATCAGAACTCATTAACTGCTAAGCTAATGTTAAACACCTCCTTTGCTAATGAACTGCTAAGTCAAACGACAACACGGGGCTTATGTCTAGACACCGCTTCAAAGTCAGTGCATTTGCTTTTCTTATAAATAACCCTATAGTTTTTTGTTCAGCTGCTACATAATTCCCGCCATTATGTTATTTCACTTTTTTTTTTGGTCTCGTCCTATTACTTAATAGTTTTAGCAGACTGACCGATAGCACAGCCAAAAACAGCAGGGGCAGAAGACAAAGAGACAAATGGAGGAGAAGTCAAAGGTGGAGTCCGTAAGTGACAGAGACAGATGCGTGGAGCGGTACGCAGTGAGAAATACGCGCCGCAAATAATGTACTGATGGGTCAAATGAAAGAGGCGCCGCGGTTGTGTGTGTCAGTTCGCTTAACGTGGAGGAAAAAGTAGCGATGCTAGAAATTTGGCTACGGCTAATACGGACAGTTTTGGATCATGATGGAAATATGATGGAAGGAGAAGTATTACTGAGCCAAGAGTCATTTATATTGATTTATATTTCAATACAATGTTTTTTTTTGTGTGTTTTGGACAGATAGAGAGAAAATCACCTATTAAATAACACGTGAGAAAGTTTGTCTTCTGTGAGAGCCAACAAACGTCAAGGTTTAGTTTTTGACAAGGAAAGAGTACAATTGCAATTTAATTTAGGCCAATTGCATTACAAATCACAATGTAAATGCTGCCTATTTGTACGACAATGTAGTTATACTTATTTGAGGGTATTTGAAAGCAGACATATTGTGCTCGTGTCCGCTATATAATTATAATCTATGACACCCGTGGATCATTGTAATTTGAGCATTTTAAATCACAATATTCATCTAAAATTAATAATAATAAAAGAAACAAGTTAACCGACTTCTGCATTAGAAAACCACGGTGCCCAATGGGAGCTGTCGTCGCCATAAACGCAATCATAAAAATTTGTAGCTGTAGGCCTGTCACAATAACACATTTTGAAGTGATTCATTAAACGTATCTAATTCCACAGGCAAAAGCAACTCACTGTAAGAAAAACTGTTATTGAGTAAATATAAGACAGATTACTTATAATAATGCACTGGATTAATATAGCAGCTTTGTATAGTTATAGTTTAATTTAATATAGTTTCATTGTGCAATGCCGTACTGTCGGAAATGCAATAACATAAGAAGGTGGCGGACCCCTGAGTTTCATTTTTCATTCTTTTATAAAATAGAATCATGGTATTTCTTCCGAATTCCCATTTTATGTGTATAAACTAGTGTAGTGTTGGCTAACGTCAGTGCAGCCGTGCTCCTTATGGCCCAGCAGAACCTGTGGGATGAGATACTCACTCCCATTTGGCAAAGAGCTCGGACAAAACCACCACTTCTCAAAAGCAGAAGGCGCTGGTGGAAAATGCGCTCTCTCCAGGCTCAACCTTTGTACAGTTCAACATATTTGGAACATCAGGTTACAGTGGTCAGCGTTGATTTATGGCAATTTCCCTGACAATTGGATCCATCTCTAGTGATGCTTGTGATTGTATTGTTCTATGAAAAAAAAAAAAAAATACAATAAATAAATTAAATTGTTGACAAACTAATGTCACATAGTAGTCAAACTTTAGCTATGTTAGAGCTATTTTAATGTCAAAGTGAAGTGAAGAGAAAAATAAGATAAAGATTTAAATGTATCTTTCATTGTGCATTAGCTTGAGCTGTTTTGAGTCTGGCAAACTAATAAATTGTTAATTATGCAGTCCAACATATTTAACACTTATTTCACTCCTTTTGGGTTATGGAAACATTTACATTTTTTAAAAGCCTAACTTAGCTTTTTTTTCCAAGGACTCACTGGCAATGAAACAGTAGAATTATAAAACAGGATATCTATATATGGTTCAATGTGACCCAGAACCTTAATGCAGCATTACTCACGTTGGTAAGGTTAGTGGCTACTTTTTGTCACACACAAAAATTGTTATACAGTAGGGATGTACAATAAAATCCTTCATGTTGGCAGCACACATGGGAAAGAATCATGGTCTATGTTGCTTTTTAACTGAGAGGCAATTCAGGAGCCAATAATGCTTTTTTTTTTTTAATTAGATAAATATAACACCTGGTGACGCAGTAGCTCAGTGGCACTTTCACTCTTACTTCACTGCGACACAGTTCCAGGTTCGACTTCCAGGCCTTTCTGTGCAGAGTTTGTATGTTTCTCCCCTTGTATGGGTGGATTTCCTCCTAACACTCCAGTTTCCCTAATCTGCCCAAAAAACATGCATAGGCGCTAAGGTAGCCCTGACCAAACCCAGCTCAAGCTCTGAAGATGGGCCCCCTGATGTCATTCCTACACAGGTTGCCCCAGTGACATTGAAGGATGGGTCAAACGCAGAGGACAAATTTCCTTATGGGGAAAATAAAGTGGACCTAAACCTTAAAGATGGGGTATTACATTCTATGGGGTATTAATAACATATTTAGATAGCAATGTTACCTTCTATTGTTTTGAAAATGCTATATTAATCGAAAAATATTTAGTTTAGTTTCAGTTTTGTTTCTATCGCTCTTTCCTCTAAGTCACTCTCCCCTCACAACGCAATCGACCTGCATCCCACTAATGCACATCACATGAGGTTTGTGAAGTTGCAGTGTATAGTTTTGTATACTTGGCTTAGTCTTGTTCGGACTCGTACTGCAAACCGTAAAGAGGGTTTGAATGGTTCCCATGAGAGATTGCAAGATTCCTCAAACATGCATGGATACTATACAGAACCACTTCAGACATGTTTTTGATGATGGAGCAACGTTATAACATGATAGAAACCTCCACAAAGTCGATTTCGCCTACCTCTCTTTAACACCATTCAAAAGATATCATACCAGGTGCGTGACTAAGATGTACCTTCATTAACTCAGATCCACAACATCCTGTCCACAGATTGGTTTTGATGAATAGGCCTTGGTGGAGGGCGTGACCCCCGTGGCTTGTTAAGACAAAGGCCATTGCCGGGCTGTGAATGGGGGTGTGGACATGGACTTTCATAAAAGCGCTGTTCGGTTATAGCCATGTGTGATGCCATGACAACACCAATCACATCCTTTCATTCATTCATCAACTTCCCAGCAGCTGCTCGTTACTATGTCAACCAGGGGACCTACGCTGTGAGATTCCTTCTTCATCTCTCTCGAGCGTTGTGGTAAGGGCGAGTGGGTTGTTACTGATCGTAAAGCAATGCTGAACACTTTATGGTCAAATTAAGCACGTTTTAGCAGCTTCTTCTCTGCCAATAATGCATTAAGTGGGTGAAATGAGTTGCTCAAGGAAACAATGGCCGTCAATGTGTAATTTTATTGATGTTGTTACAGTACTGGATGTTGCTGGAGAATGAACACAAATTTGCTGAAAAGTAAAATAACAGTAGGAGTATTTTGGATTTAACAAAGATTTTAATGTATTTCAGGTCAGGTCAGGTCTAGGTTCAGCAACAGTCTGTGCTCAAAGAATGAGGTCAGCTGACACCTGAATATACTGAATGACCAGGTTATTCCATCAATGGATTTTTTCTTCCCTGATGGCACGACTATATTCCAAGATGACAATGCCAGGATTCATCGGGCTCAAATTGTGAAAGAGTAGTTCAGGACCATGAGACGTCATTTTCACACATGGATTGTCCACCACAGAGTCCAGACCTTAACCCCATTGAGAATCTCTGGGATGTGCTGGAGAAGACTTTGTGCAGCGGTCAGACTCGACCATCATCAATGAAAGAGGTGAAAAATTAATGCAATGGAATGGAAATAAAACTTGTGACATTGCAGAAGTTTATATTAGAGTGTGTGACTTTTCTTTTGGTGGTGACTTTTTTTTTTGGCCAGGCAGTGTATTACATCAACAACCTAATCATCATGTTAGAGCCAATGTTCTTGTAATTAACTCTTGTAATCAGTAAAAGCTATAATTTATCAGTAAAAGTTATAATTTATTTGAACACGTTTACCTCATATCTGGGTTTATGAAATTTAAAATCAAAATGTTAAAAAAGATGTTTTAAAGTCATGCGAATGTCAAAAATGAATGTAAGAGTATATAAAGGATTTGTGACACTAGGGTCAAGATAAACAGACTTATTGGTGTGAAGATCAGGTAACCCAGTTTAAAGCATTTAACTCTGAGATGACTATTTAACCTGTATCTGTTTGACCCTCACCTCTGCATACTCTTTTCTAAAATCAGTGCATGGACTTGCTGTAACCGCTATTAAATTCCAATATAAAACCTGGGCTGTATATCATGCAAATGCCTTTCTCAACCTTCACTATCTATACGTCCTTCTCACTTTTGCAGTTTATGCCTAGAAAAAACTCTGCACCATTGTCACACATGAAATCTCAATAGTTTGAAAAAATAGTTTACACTGCGTTTCCCAAACTTCCGGACATGGCTCAGGGCTTCAGCTGACTCCCGGTCGGCTAACTGCTGTCGGTCGTGCAGCGAATCCCAGCCACTCATGAGAAAGTGACAGTTTGTTGACGACTTCATCAGTAGCGCAGATGGCGAGGGGAAGTGGAGAAGAGCTTGAACAAATGTACAGGGGGAGGCTGCGGGACCCTTTCACAGCCCCAGCACTGGCCTGTGTCCAGCAGCCTGTCTGGCCAAACTGTCCCTTCTTTATGAAGTCTGGAAGTCTGGCCCATGCTCTGATCTGGGTGGCCTGGAAGGTCTAATCCCAGTCAAGAATGATTTTCCTCTGTGTTTTTTTATGTAGAGGGGTATGAGTCTGGTCTCCATGCTCTCTGTCGCTTCATGAGCTAGAACAAAACATGTTCATACAATCAGATTTGTTTATTTCAGAGACACGTGAAACGGAGGAGTTCATTGGTCACCTCTTATTTCCAAATAAAATCTAATTTCTCTCACCTTAGTTTAACAGAGTTTAGTGTCTTTTTAAAATTTCTTTTTCCTTGTAAGCAGCCAGTTTGTTTTGATACAGATGGACAATGCATGTCCCTGATTGGCTAATCCACTTGTCAATCATGGCCATCTGACTTTGCAGAGATTTACCTGTGTCTGGGCTCATATATTTGTAAAGTATTGGAGAAGTGTGTTTTCTGCATTTCAGGCAAAGTGACGGGTGAGGTTGGGATAGAAAATGATTGGTGGTGGTTTTTTAAACCTTGCTGATGACATGTTGTCTGAATGTTATCTGGATGACTTAGCAGAAAAATATGAGGCCTAACATTTATTCATCCATTGCTACAGTCCACTTACCCTTCACTGAATTGGTTTTCAACTAAGAATCAAATTAGCTGGACTGATATGTCCATACCACGTAACTGAAAACTGTGTAATGCTTTCATGTTCTGAGTCTGGATTAAAAAGTTTAAAATTTTTCATTGAACATATCCAAGGGTTTAGAATTACGAACGTTTCAAAAGGTTGTCATAGCAATTGACAATTTAAATCAAAATAGTACGTGTTTTGAATGGGCAGAAGTCCTCAAAACAGGAAGAATTTACGTTAAAAAAGCCCATAAATTGAAAAAAAACCCCACGATGATTAATTTTAATAAACAATAATTATTACATATAGCATTTTGATAATCTATGTGGTTCTCGGGAACTCAAGAAAATGTTTTTCTGAGTTGAAAAATTCACATGAACTCTTGTACATGTCGGAAAAACAACTTGGGAACTTGGACCAAAACTTTCTGCCCGATTTCTGCACTTGATGCTCTGTGCAGATTAACAAAAATCTGATGATTTGTCATTTTATTCAACACATTTGAGCTCTTTGACTCAAGGTTATTACATTTAGATATTAACTGTCAGCTGTCCATATCAGAGCATAGAGCAACAGATCTGCACAAGAAAAAGACTGCAACTGTTTAGTAATTACTGATGTAATATTAACCTGTTAAAGCAAACAAATGCCTTATTGCTTAAAAAGCTAACAGCAACAACAACTCTTACTGGTTAACTCTTCTAAACTGAGCGGACTGAGTGATTTTATCATTGGTGACATCAAAATCCTGACTTTCCAAAACAGAAGCGTATAAATCAAGTCGTAACCCCAAGATGTCATCTCAGAATCCTGAGTTCCCGAGGACGACATAAATGCAGTTAAAGACAATATCTGACCTCTTTGTTTTGTAGCATGATTTCTATAAAACTTCACAATGTACATTCTGAATCAATAATGTGAAACTGTAATTGGCCAACTAAACTTTTAACAAATTTAGGCTATTATCGATGGTATTTCTCTAACCTTGAAATTGGACTTATATCATCATTGGGATTAGGAAACAGACGGCAACCTGGCACTTTGGCATCATTTAATTTTAACCTGTCAAAAGCAAAGACATGTAAGCTTTAACCTCTTATCAATAGAATAAAGTATAAGATTTGAATATAATTAAGTGAGCTATAGCAATAGTGTTTTTTTTTTTTTTTTTGCTAAAAATAGTCTACAATAAAAGAATGTTTTTTTTTTCATTATAGGTGCATTTATTGCACTGAAAAACATAGACGTAAACATTCTCCTATACTGTGAGGAGGCTTGTATCTCCACAAACCTGACACTTATTTGGCCTGGAGGAGGGCCTCCAGTTCATATCGATGGAAATGTTATTTCTTTGGCTAGAATATTCCTAAGTATGGCATAAAATGTATCATATCAGGAATGTTCCGAAGTATGGTTTTAACTTTCTATTTCCATGGAATCCTGCAGTTGATTCACCTCCAGAAAATGACAAACTATAATGATCTGATATTTTTTATTAGTTGGACGTTGACACCTTTTATTGTTCTTGTAACTCTTAATGTCCATCCATCCATTTCCTTCTGCTCATCCGGGGCCGGGTCGCGGAGGCAGCAGTTTAATGTGTTGTTGTTGATGTAACTGCTGTTGTATGTGACACTTTGTTGCTATGCCGACAAGTGGATGTCAAGGTTTTATTGTCCGTTACTGGTCAGTTAGGAGACTGCCTCGGCCGAATGAGACAGCTGTTATTTTGCTCTTGTTTTGGTGCGGGTTACGCCCTACAGTAGCCCTTGTGTTCAGAAAATAAACATCAAGAAGAGCTTCAACGTATTTCCTCACACCAGAAAGCTACAGTACTATCATTTTAAAGGTGCACTGTGCAACTTTTCTGGTGATGTCTGCTTGTCTCAATTAAACATATCTGTCTTTTTGACACATCACTTCATCTCTCCATTATCATTAATTCTGTATTTCTCCACTGAGATTTTGCAAAAACTCCACAAAAAGTAGGCCTAAAATCAATGAAACTTAATGAGGTCAACGGGGGAACCAAGAGCAAAATTGCCGCCATTTGGCATTGGCAAAATGCACGGTACAGATTGTTCACAAAGACTATTTGGCATTGGGTTTTTTATTCCCCCTAATAAGATGTCTGTGTCGCGCTCAGTAATTTCTCAAATGGACCGCAAGGACAAATAAGCCCGGGATGAGTGACAACATTTCACCCGTTTGCCGAACCTATCTTTTAAAAATCCAAATTAAACAAATATAATTATGCTCTCCAAGGTTTTGCTGTGCTGTCGGGCCAAACAAATCAACTTGGATGGTGGGAATATATGAGAATACTCATATGGTACGTGGGGTATTGTCTAACACTTTAATTACAGCCGCACTGGGTTTTACTATGTTGTTAACAGCTGCTATCTTGGACGTAGCTCAGAAGTGCTAAATCTCTCAAGTTAAGGGTTTGTTTGTTCCAATGTAAAGATCTGTTGATTTCCAATGGGATGTATTACAGCATTGGGTTTGTCACATTTAGTGTTGATTCTGGACTTAAGAAGGATTTGTATAAAGGAGGTTAGACAAGGTTATTGTTCAAAAGTTTGATTTGTGTTTTACAGCTTTTATGACTTTTATTTAAGTAGCTTTTTGTTTTTATTTGCTGTCCCAGAATTTCAGATACAGAATCTTCAGGGGAACAGTGGCTCATTCCTGCTTCTCAACGACAAAGTTCAATTCCCAGCCCAGGTAAAGCCTTGATGTGTGGAATTTGCATGTTCTTCTTGTGTCTTGGTGGGTTTCTTCAGGGACAATCCTCCAGCTGGGTAGTCTTGACTGTTAATAAATGTCTTTTTTCATGTTTCTTATGGTGTGACAGTGACTAATGTGGTGCAGTGGATCAGATGGTCACCCTATGAGCTGTGAAGTTGCCAGTTCCAATCCTTACCAGTTCATTCTGATAAACTATACGTATTGTGTATGCAGAGGTGGGCAGAGTATTCCTAAATCGTGATCAAAGAGTATGTGACTTCAGAATAATATTACTCAGGTAGAAGTACACAGTATTCATCAAGGAAATGACTAATAAGTAAGAGTAAGAATAACAAAATAAAGCTTTTGTCACTCACAAAATGTATTAAGAAAGTAGGAGAAAAGTGTCAGAAAACTAGTCTCAGATGTACAGTTTTATAAAGAAGTACTACTGGCATCTAGTCGCATGTACTGTACAGTTTGTCTGCAAAAGTAGTACATATGAATAAAAGGACATTAGCATATCCGGTTTAATACGCAGAAATTAAGAACACAGTCAGGAATACAGTCAAAATCACATTCCCCAAATATAAAACTCTGATGATCATAGACAAAATGACTATGGAGTTTACCAAAAAAGAGCTAGAAAAAAGGTAGATAAACTTGCAAGTGGGGTGAAACTGTATAAAAAATCTCAAGAGCCAGTGGAAAGCATCCAGGGGAAGTGTCTGGACTCGGCCACCTCCACAGCATATGGCCCAGTCAGATAACTCAAACGAGCTACAAACTGGTGCATGTTAACAAGGCACCAATGACCAGATATGCTAATGGTCTGGTCTGCAGTGGACAGCAGAAATGAAAGAGTGGTGCTATCAGGGGGTTTGAAAGCCCTCCAGGGTGGTGGACCAAAGTTGTAGTAGCATTTAGTTTATCAGAAAGCAAACATTATCTATAAAAACCAGAGGCAGTTTTGTTCACACATGTAATTTGAACATCACTATGAGTGTAACATATTCTGACTGAGCAATTGGTGTTTGTAGCATTTATTTAGAAGCTTTGGTAAAACTGGCATAATTTCAGCCATACTAATGCTGTGCAAGAGCAAAGTGCAGACTCATGACAGAGGCATTTTCCTTTCTTTCTTATGCCAGCTTAAAAGAGAGAATTTGTATCAAGAGGATAAATGCAAATGAATGTTGGCACGTTCCACTAGCAAAAATGTATATGTAAATTTTGTGCTTAGTAAATATAGATACAGAAACAAATTGGCCGGCACGTGGCTGAGTGACTAGCACTGACAACAAGAAGGTTCCCGGGCCACCAAGGCTTGTCTGGGCGAAGTTTGCATGTTTCTCCCTGTGTCTGGGTGGGTTTAACCTGGCCACTGTGGTTTCCTTAATCAAGACAAAGCATGCACAATATATCCTATGCTCTATAATGCTCCAGCTAGCTCAAGATCTAGAGATGTGTCTCCAGGTGTGGCCATGCAGTGCCTGAGGACAAATTTCTCTAAGGCAGGGGCGTCAAACACATTTTCACCGAGGGCCACATCAGCAAAATGGCTACCCTCAAAGGGCCAGATGTAATATAAATAACCTACTTTTTGAACTTGTTCATTAACTGTCTCTGTATTTATTTCTTATTCGAGTTACAAATATTACATATACATTTCTATGGATGTAAAAATATGGCTGTATAACTGTATCTCCTGATAAACTGACATTTTAAGACAGTCAAACCTTTTTATTTATCTTGTTGTGGGCCACATAAAATGACGTGGGGGGCCACATTTAGCCCGGGGGCCTTGAGTTTGACACATGTGCTCTAAGGTGACAATTGAGTGTATGTTAAGATTAAATATAACGCAAACAATCAGGCAGCAGTGGTTTAAACATTGCGAAACTTCAAAAAATTATTGCTATTTTGTTTTTTCCAAACTTTCCCTAAGTAATGAGCCTTTTTAAGATTTCTGTAACAGACCTCAGAGGAACCCCAGACTGACTGGATATAAAGTACACATTATTTTATTTTCTGGGTGGGAAAAACAAAACATTACAGATACATAAATAAAACAAACAAACAAACAAACTGTATGATGTATTGGTGTTAGGCATTTGAAATCATATTGCTCATTTTGCCACATATTGGTAAACTTCCTAGTCATTATCCTGCTTGGAATCAAATGCCACAGTTACATGGTCAGTCTTGCATTGGACATTCTGGACCACCACAGTAAAGGCCCTCCTTGTCTTGTAAAAACTGGAACATGGTCTGACTTGCAGCTGCACTGACCGTACACTGAAACTTGGCTCTCTGTGGTTACAATGGTCCGTAGAGCAAACCTCAATATGCAATAATTATATCCTAGTGTTACTCCTTCAACATTTGGACTGAAAAATACAGTGAAAACATTGGACGGACTAAGGCGCATTCAAAGCATGTCTCCTCCATTTCCTTGGGTTTCGACTCGATTTAAAGCTAAATAAGTTCACCCAATATATCCCATTTTGTAGTCCACCGAGCGGCCAGCCAATAATGTGCAGGGCTGACTCGATGCATTCTTACCTAATGATAGCCCTGCAGCGCAAAGTGGAATGGAAATGGATTGGTGCTGATGGACAAGTGATCAGGCGCCAGAAGAAAACGGCTATGGGACTTGACACTTGTGACATATGTACCTTGTGTTTCGTATACTTATAGTAGGTCATTTTAATCACTGTACATGGTTTGTAAGTGGGTGCGTCTGTTAAAAATCAAAATCCATGCAGGAATATCAAGTTGACACACACTATGATAAAGTGCAGACAGTTATTTTAATAATAATTACCTTATGTTTTATGATACTCCCTGTGAGAATTTAGCTTGTTAACAGTTATGTATTGTATTGTTCCAGGTGCCTCGCCAGATCAGTGGTTCTCAGCATTTTTTATTTATTTTTTTACCTTGGAAGCCAAAATTACAAGTCCAAATTTTGTTCGTCTTGGGGGTAGAACATTTTAAGACCTAATTTAGTCCTGGTCTGGTCCCTTTCAGGCGTGGCTTAATCATTTAGACCTGATTTGATCCTGTTTTCAGTTTTAGATCTGGAGGTTTAAATTGAGACAAAGACAAAATGGTGTGAAAAGATTATTATCAAACTTAAAGGTTCACAGAATTTTCCGTTGGGTCTAAACTTTAGGGTGAGGGGACACTGCCACAGACCACAGAGATGTCATTGCTTTGCCTTGGCATACTTAAAAACCTGCATTGTTATTGTGAGCAGGCTTGCCTCTCCACAGATCTGAGCTGTAACCTGGTCACCTGCTTCTCCATGGTAATATATACATTAATTGCCATAAAGTGGAACATTCTTGGCAAAGCAATAACATCTCCATGGAAACAAGCTGATGGCTGACCCTTGACCAGAAAAGTTATGTAGTAACTTACATTTTTTCAGCATGTAACTCAATGTACATTTTAGGAACTAGTAATGGGTTTTATCTTCCTGTTAAGTAATATTTTGAGGATTTTTTTTACCATTCAAAAGGTAGGATTGATTTAAATCATTAGTTGCTATGGCAAACATCCTTTTCTTTTTTTTTTTTTCTAAGGCTCATGGATATACTCAAACAATAGGCTGTACTGTG
Source organism: Periophthalmus magnuspinnatus (assembly GCF_009829125.3). Lineage (NCBI taxonomy): Eukaryota > Metazoa > Chordata > Actinopteri > Gobiiformes > Gobiidae > Periophthalmus > Periophthalmus magnuspinnatus. The sequence goes on from NC_047146.1 coordinate 15,105,241, forward strand.
GCCATACAAAACAAGTGAACAGTCCACATGTGCATCCCAAATCGCAGCTACACTGTATACTTTCCCACCATACTCACCACAACCTGTTCGTCCTTGTACATTGGCTGGTTTCACAGTTGGAGGTCGCAGTGCTGTCCTTGGTTCTGCTTTTGGACACTCTCCTCCTCCTCTCCCCTCATTGTCTCTGCCCTGTTGATTAACCTCTCTGTGCCCCTGGGAACAGCTCACACGAGCGTGTGGATGGATTCGGTGCTGAGCATGTAGAGTAGTACACGTGGCTGTAGTTTCCTAATAAAATCCCACAGCTCAGAGCTCCAGGCTGTAGGTATACCTGCTGTGTGTGTCACTGGCTTAGGAAAGACAGGGGCTGTAACGGTACGAATGGCATTTATACTAGACCTAGGTCTATCATGGGTCTATCAAGTATATTGCGCAACATTTTTGATAGAAGGACTGCCATGTGCTATTTTTTTTCCTGGAATGTTCCACAGTATTTACGTGTTTCTGTCTAGTGTTTATTTAATTATGGCTGTTATTTCTCAAAAATATTATGAAAAATGTGCATTACAGTGATCAGACTTGCCTCTCCATAGACCTGACTTAATTAATTTGACCTTTGAGGTAGCGCTGAAACCTCCATAAACATCGTTTAATGTCATATTGTGGATTTTATTTTTCCACACATCACAATAATAATAATGCCCATGGTGAACACCAGGTGACATGCACTCCATGAAATTACATAAGGCAAATATAATTTACCCAAGGGCACAATTGTATTTAGTTATATGAAGGGACAATATGTTTTGCTGCAGTTATTTTCAATTTAACACTTGGATTGTATGTCTGACACCCTCTGCTGGCAACAGTGAGGACATAAAATGTTTCAACATTAGCAGCATGGCTATTGTCAACATGATGCTAACCAAATTAGCATGAAGGCAAATTACTTTGATTTCAAAATGCTCTTCTTGAAGCATTTCATCACTGACTTGCCCAATGCACAAACACAACACACAGTCTATCAGTGATTCAAACCCTCTGACACCAAAAATTACACTGTTATTACAAGTTGTTACAGTGTACTTTATAGGGTAGGTGCAATGTATCAAGTGGAGTGCAAAATTAAAGAGAATAATAAAGAGGAGACTGAAATTATACAAACACAATATCCACAATATTATGTTTAAAACAATATAATTTCAATTCAAGTTGATTTACATTAAAGAGGGAGTATTTTACTGTTAACACATAACATATTTAGATCACCATGCTTCCTTTTATTGTAACAACATATTTACATGTTTATGAGATTCACTTTTGTTTTTGATGCTCTTTCTCCCCTCCCATTGCTCTCTGTGTTTAGTCACTCCCCCTTCAGAATGCTATCACAACACTATTAGGGTACATCAAGTGAAACTACTGCACATTGCATCAGGTTTGTGAAGTTGCTGTGTACAGTTTTGTGTCACGTTTATGTATGTTGATGGTGAATTGCATTGTGGGAGCATGGAGCTGTGAGCACTGCACAGAATCTTACTGTGAGGAGGGTTTGAATAAGGCCTGGGAGAGATCGCTAAAATACTTACACATGCATGAATGACATCTAACACCTCTTCTTTTTGAAGAGGGAACAACATTATAACATGGTAGAAAGCTAAAAAAATATACATTTTGCATAAAGCCCCCTCTTAAAAAACGTGTCCATATAGTGGCCAAAAGACAAATATGTACAAATCGTAAACATCCATCATTGTTACCCTAGGAACCCTTGGCTCTTGCCCCTGTCGCGACCAGGACCAGACACCTCTCTAGGGCCAAAGTGGAACAACCACAGCGTGTCGTCTTTATTTTGGCAAATGGACCATGGGATCACATCGATACTGGCTTCTCCGCCACTACTCCTCCGGTTTACCACTTCTGCCTTCTGCCCGCTCACCCTGTCAAGACCTCCCCAGCAGGACCTTCGTCTCATGTAATGGGAAATCAATTCTACTTTTTGTTGCCTGGGTAGCCTAAGGAATAATTACTCGAACTGGGTAAGACTGCGGACATTTACCATGGGTTTTTCTTGATGTGGAACCAATACTATTATCCGGTTAAATCCACTGAGGACCTATCCGTGCCTCGCTCCGGAATGTCGCACCATCGACGTGTGAAGTAATGAGATTCCCGTTGGCTGCGTTTCGGAATTGCGACAGATTTCGATGTTTTCTGGTGCTGTTGACTTGTCTGTGGGGAGGCCGGCGAATGATTACACACTTAAGCACCCAAGTTCTCTGGCCTGGGACACTTCATTTGTTCCAGTCAGTCTGCTAAATCCCCCCGACTAGCCACTCAGCCACCCACACAGCAGACAATGGATGCTAATAGGCAGATGTGACCAGCGTTTAGCTAACACGTGATTGATCTGAATGTAGTGAACTTTAACCTGACCTTTGATAGACCCACAAATGACTATTGACCAGCTATAAGATGCACAAAGGGAAACCCAATTGCAACTGTGGGAAGATTGAACAAATATATGATAATAATTTGGGTTAAAATGGCAAACAGATGGATTGTATTCAATAAAATGGTAATGATTTATGGCTAGCAGTAAATCTTGTGGCTGGCTCGTGCCACAATAAATTGAGTTTTGTCCTTTTAATTCTCAGTAGTCACAACATTGAAGGAATATTGCACTAAGACTAATGCTTTTGCAAGTGCGAAATTAGGTTATCGCGAACTTGAGAGTTGCTATTCAATTTGGTCGATCATTCATTCAGCACTCACACGGACACTTGGTTCCCTTCGTAATAACATGATGGGTCACAATAATATTTGCAATTATTCACCTGTTTGTCTCCATTGGGTTTGCTATAGGACATTACAGGCAAAGCAACATCTCAAAAGAGACAACTAGGACGCCATTTTGGGAAATTATGTTTTGATTTGTCAGCTGGTATCCTAAAAGTCCTTGGATTGCTATAATATTAAAGAGTCGGCGAGTTCTTGTATATTGATTGTCTTTATTCAATTATAGAATATTAAAGGTGGATTAGAAACTTTTTTACAATGAAGGTAAATAAGCATTACAATGTACACGGCAAGAACTCATTGTCTCCATGGCATTAATCCACTAAATCCCTGGTAACATTCACACCTTGTTTTCCCTAGCACTTGAGATTCCGATCACATGCTAATTCCAGACGAATCCTCTGTATCAGATTGATAGAAAGGTGTTTGGGGAGCTGTTCATCTCTGCCATCGTCCAATCAGAACAGCGCCAGAAGCTACGGACGCTTGATTAACACCCTCCCTATACCTCCACACTGTTATCTCCTCTCTACTCTGAGACCAAAATCCGATTCCTCATTTCTCCCTCTCCTCCCTCTTTCTTTTCACTGGCTTTGCGTCGCAGCGGGCCACGCCAAACACAATGATGCTTCAAGTCCGCGCGATCCCAAGGTCTGGAAATCTGGATCTCCTCAACCCAATTAACGGAGAGTCAATAGCGAAGCAAATTAAAAAGCCCCCGGGTGGCGAACCTTGCCAAGTGAATGCCAACCAAATCAAGGCGAGGGGACAAAACAAAACGCAAACTTGGGTACAGACCCTGTGATTAGAGCAAGAAGAGATTATTTAAGGGTTCTTTTCGTTTGCAGCCAGGCTAAATGAGGGGAGAGGGTATCCTTTCAGACAGGGCAAAGGCTGGGGTGAGGGATTGAGGTTGTTCAGCGAGGTGTGAAGAGCCTGCCTTGTAAAGACAACATCCACAGTGGGAAAAAAGTACCGGCGGAAAGAAAAAGGACCAAAACCAAGCAGGGGTCAAGGGTCAAGGAAAACAGAGAGGACCTCCAGAGATCTAATAAAACCGTAGAGACTCTTGTGTATTTACTGTATGTGTTTGGTTTTGATCCTCATGTCTTGTATTTTGCACAAAAATGTTGAGGTTCTGCCACCTGCTTGTCTCCATGGAGAATTGAAATAGAGCTGTGTGTGGAATGTTTCATAGTATAGCATTGTCACCTTATATATGTAGAGACAAAAAAAGTTCTACACCTGAAACACTGTCTATGCTAAGTGGTATTTTTCTTTTTAAAGTTCAGTTTTACTTTTTTATTGGTCACTTGGTTAAGCATCCACATAAGGATTTGATAAGCCACGTTGATACCAGAATATATAAGTAACATTATGTCATATTGTAACTGTTTCAATGCCAATTTAAAATATCAACTCCAACAAAGCCAGACACTGTTAACCACCTCCAACCGCATAAGCCAATAATCATTTTGTGTTGTGGTCAGACTGCTTTCCGATTTGTGCATAGCCTTGAGCGCTACGCACCGCGGCGGTACTCACGAATATGTTTACGGATTCTTTCGGCCAACTTAATCTCCAGATGAGACAGATTTCCTACGCAACAATTCCCCCTGTGTCGGTAACTGTACCCTCCATGATTGAAAGAGCATGCGAAATGATTTGTCTTGATGTCACTAATCCTATTCATTCTGTGATTAAAAAGCATATGTCAAGCTTTTTCTGCCTGTGGATTTAATTAATTCTTGGCCTTTTTCAATAAGAGTTATACGTCTTGGTGGTCTGCTTTCCAGGGCGGTGTGAAAACTACCATGCACTTCCATAACCTTTGTAATTAGATCCCCTTCACTCTTTGCAGGCTTCTCTATACCGCGACTCCCCCATGTCCAATTTGGTCGCAGCATGTCGGAACTACAGCCTAGAGATTTTTCCGCGGGACCCTTACCAGACCAGACGATCCAGGCCTCATTTAGCCCCACGGAGACACCTTTCACTGGGCATGGACCTCTCCTGGCACCAGACGAAGCGAAGAGAAAGCTAAACTAATTACTCCAAAGGCTGTGTCGCACTGAGTCTAAGCCAGGGTTTTAAGCGGGACAATGGGGGCCTTTAACTGGAGTGGACCGTCCCGCCTTCAGCTGCCTGTTCGGACGCTCCCACTCCCACAATGGGGCTTCCATTAGTGTAATTAGGGAGCGAAGTGAAGTGCAGTTTTTGCTCAAGACATGTTTTTTGTTTGCCGTGTTTTTGACCTCTAGACTTCGGAGACTTGTAATTGTAAGGAGTTTCAATAAAATAATGGAGGAATTGCTTTTTGTTGTGGTATGCATCTAACTTTTTTGCGGGTTTTTTTTTGGTTGGCAAGAGGTAAGACAATGGGCAATTATTATAAACACATAAAATGGCTTTGAATATGGTTCATGAACATCTAGTCAGCACAGTTTAAAGGCGTTGTCTTAAAACATGGTCGAAACAGTACTTATTCTTTTCAAACTGGTATTAACGATATTTTCACTTTGCTAACGTATTCCTAGGATCCTAATTAGGGAAGCACTGATCCAATTTTTTTTTTGTTCTGATGCAGATTCTGACACTATAACTTTAACCGATACCCAATATAAACCAACAGAACAGAGATTGAAAACAGCACTTATTTCCTTTAAACTAAAATAAGACTGAACTGATCCAAATGTAACTCCCACAAGTAACAGAGCATCTTCATAGTAAAGTAAAAGTTCAAGTTCAAACATTATGAGAGTTTCTAGGGCAATGACTAGTCTTATTACATCAATTCATACTGTATATCCGACCAGGATATCAGCTGAACAGATATTTGGAAGCCGATATCTGATCCAGCTAATTTTTCTGTGTCAGATCGGTGCATCCAGTAATCCTTATTATTCTCTGCAATGGATTTATAGGGAATTTTGACAACTTCCAGAAGCCAGAGTGGAGTTTTTCAACGCTAACAACTAGCATGCTGCTAAGAACAGCTTTTGTAATATATATATATATATGTGCTGGGGATAAACACATTTTACTTTATCACAAACAATTAGGTACATTTTGTTTAACACAAAAATAGTTTAATTTCTTCCTCCAAAGTTTAATCTTGGCTCTAAACCACAAGCTTTTACTGACAGAGAATTGGCTGTAGACAAGCTGATCACTGACAATTTGAAATACAGTGATGAGAAGGAGATTGAGAGGCTGAGAGGGTTGATGGTTCTGCTGCTGTGAGGAGTGTACAATTGTGGAGGGACAGTAAGGGCCTTCTAAGGAGACATAACTTAAAAATAATTGTGCTTGGTTGTTGTAAACAGGGGCAGTTCCTGTTTTTTGCATGTTTTTAATTAAGTTTTTAATAACTCTGTAGTTTCTGTATAAGAATAAATGATGCAACCATTGACTATTGGTTAACTCAGACTGTCAACAATGAAAAAAATGTACTCGAGTCAAAAATACTTCACTGGTAAAAGCAACAGAAGTCACTGTTTGAACAATGGTATGATGTGTAGACTTTTTCTTTATCTGCATTTGGCAATGCAATTCAGCTTGGGATACTACCCAAATTTAAGTTAATTAATCTTAATTATAGTGCCTTAAAGGTGTATTATGTAACACTTCTAGTGGAGGGTCCCCTTGTCTCCATGGAGTTGTTATTGCTTTGCCTGGAATGTCTAATAATATGGCATTAATCATGGTGGTGTACTGTCAGGGCAAACAAGGCCTTCTCTGCTGGCCCTGACATTTCAGGAAAAATGTCAAATGATTTTATTACATCAATTAAATCACAATTTTGTATTCTTTAGATCTAAACCTCTTTCAAACATAACATAAATATGACGGATTAATATTGTGTGAACAGAAAATGCATTCTTACCATGAGATTTACATGTTTAGAAATGCCCTCTTTTTCCTTGGGGCTTCTGTCTCCGAGCTGCTGGCCCTAGTATTAAAACTGACCAGTCTTATAGTCCCTTTGCAACTGATTGACATGAAGACACCAGCATTGGCTTTGTCCCGCCCAGGCCAGCTGAGTGTCCAGCGCTGAGCCTGGCCCTGTCATGTCAGGACTGCACAGGCCACCAGCTGGTGCAAGATTCAGATTCACTTTAGAAGAGTGATAAAAGAGTGAGGGGCTGTATATAGTCGCTTTGGCATCTATAAGCCTACGAACTGTATCTGTAAATGTGGGCAGCTGGCCCGTGCCCTGAGGCTCTGGTCCGCCACTGATTTATGGAGACAATCAAGAGACACCACCAGGCCAAGGTACAGGTCTGTGGAGAGGCAACCCCACTCATTGTAAGAACGCATTAACATTAAGTGCTAAAACACTCATAACTGAATAAATGTGAAATAAATAAGTTTCATTTCACTGCAGAACATTGAAGTCAAAACAATAACATCTCCATGGAAACAAGCAGGTGGCAGATGATCAACCAGGAAAATCACATTACTGTACCTTTAAGCCATGTGTAAAAGCACAAAAGTTCTTCAATTGGACTTCCATTAGCCTAATTTGAAGACATCAGTACTAATAAATTACATGTCTTTTTAGTAACTTTTTGCCAGGTTTAGGTTGATAATGAAATAAACCCAGGGCTTGGAGCCATGTCTGATGAAACCTCTTAAACCAAATCATCTTATTCCCATAGCAACAACCAGCCCTGGAGAAGATAACACAAGTCCAGATCTAACACCACTTTGTGCACCACTAAAAATACATCCACTGTTTATGTCATATGGAGCATTCTCTAGGGTTGTCAAAAGTATAGAAAATCAGATACTAATCGATAAAACTAGTATCAAAACTAGGTACACATTTGAACAAGTATCGATACAAAAAACGTCACAATCACAGAACTGAACTTTTCCTGAATGGTTTTAAAATGATCCTGAGTAGTATCAGAACAAGTTTAAGATCACAAAGACACCGTAGAAACACCCATGGACCACTATGGAATAACTGGACGACTGAGGGATTTACACAGATGTAAAACCATGTGGTAATATAAAAGAAAGTACTATGGTTTAATGTTGAAAATCACATTATAACTAAGTGTTTTTTATCATCATGATGGTATCGGAATCAGTATTGAGTATCGAGTCTAGTCCTTAATATCGAAATTGAGTTATTTTAGTACCGTGACAACACTAGTATCCTCACACTGTGGACTCTTGGGACTTAGTCTGATTTAATGGTTTGTTTTTAACCTTTGCCCAGACAAAACGTAAGTGTCATGGCCAATATTGACTCGGCCCAACTCACAAAGACGCTGTGTTTACTTCTTCAGTGTCAACGATTTATTTAGTTTTCTCATTGGAATTTTGAAGAAAGTGCAGCGAAAGTGCTTAGAAGTTTACAGTGTTAAATTATATGTTTGTAGCATTGTTGGCTGTTGCTTTGACCTGGCAGGTGTTTTGGACTGAGCCACTGAAATATATAGTTTAATTCCATAGTGTTCGGTTTCACAAGGTGGTGGGTAAATGGGGAAACTTTACTGAAGTAAGTGCACTGCAGAATATATTAAACAAGGAGAAGTAGAAGTATGGTGTCTTAAAACTGCACGCTGTAGTCTACCTAATTTTACTGTGTTAAAAGTGTGAAAACAGAACTATCTATCATTTTAAACAGTTTGCTGTGGTCCAAAGTTATTCCTCATTCACCTTATGCATTCAGAGCATCCTAGTTATTCACCACGATGAGTTTTGTAACTTTTGACTTGACAACAACTGGCATGCTAACAGCGCACCAGCCCTACTTCCTGATTCGCGGACAATATCAGTGTTTTATAATTAGATGTAAAGAGCACACAGCGGTCTCATTCTGACCCTAAGCTGCTTTTATAAAATTTCTGTATTACAAAACCAGCCCCTTAAAACGTGTGAATTGTTGTCCAAATCCAGTTGTATCATGTTCCCTGTAAGTGTCAGGTGGTTAAACTATTAGTGAACATTCACAAAGAAAGCTCTGAAGGACCATATCTGTCCCAGAGGAGGTGACCCAGGATCGGGTACCTTGGCCTGGGTTGCCCCTGGGCTGTGGTGAGGACAGACTGGTTCCACTGAGGGACTGCAAAAGTTCAGAAGTTTTTTTTTTTTTTTTTTTTTTTTAACAATCTAATGTAAAATCATTTGAAAAGAAAGTAAAATTCAGACCCATAGTGACATTACTCCACATGTAAGATTGAGTGAATAAAAGTAATTTGTTCCTGTTGGATGGACTCACTGGGGGTTCAAAAAGCCAATTTAACTTCAGTTCTTCAATTTTTCAATGCAGAGATTTCCTTTATGCACCTGAGGATTGCATTTGTGACAGTATAATATATTTCCATACATAAATAGTTCAATAAATACTTACTGTAACCCTGTTATGTAAAGTTGAAAACAGTAGCATTTACCACACACTCTGATCCTACCAAAACAATCCTTAATATTCTATACATTCTTAAGTGCAAAGAAGTAATGAAATAAAACAAAACAACTAATATAGGCTTAAACAAACATTGTGTTATATAGTGGATTTATTATTAGTAAGTATTCATTCTTTATTTAACTTTGTGTTACATTAATTATGTAATGTGATGTAACTAAGTTTGTGGTCTTTGGGTAATATTATTTTTTATTTTTTATCACACAAAAAAATGACAGCATTTAAATTAAGCTTAGGATCATGGTCTTTGTAGTTCCCAATTCAATTTTTTTTTCCATGTTTATGCAAAAATAAGTGAATGAAATTTGGGATCATAAGCATATATTTTATACATTAAAAAAACCCCCAAAAAACCCAAAAACCAACACACAACCCTCCTTCCCCCAAAATAGACAAATAAAAAAAAAAATTGCAAATAACAGATTTTGATTCAAGATGTATTGCTTGAATTAACATTGTGGGAGGATATCGCCCACATTATCTGCCAATCTGATACAGCTGTGCTCAGTCCCACCCTGACCCACACCACCTCCACGCTCCAACCTCCAGACTCCATCTGCTAATGGTCTGTCCCGTGCTCACGGTCAGCCACCTGGACATCCGTCATCAACGGGGCCTCTGCATACCCCAGTCTCCCCGCTCCCCCCTTTTTCCTTCAGCTCGGGGTTTCACATGCAGGGGTGTACTCGTCACCCTCTCCCCTGGTTCTCTCACTCAGCACCCTTCTGTCAGCGCCGGTCTCACGTTGAGCGTGGGGCGAGTGAGCCATGGCAAATGGAAACATCACAGGTGACACTGGTAGTGGTTTACTCTCATCACAGAGACACGGGGGTCGTACTGATGGAGCTCGATGACCACCGTGTCGCCACTGTGTGAGGGGGGTGGCTGGGGGGAGGGGGCGCTCACGAGGAATTTGACTGAGAGTATGGGATGAGTGTGTTGGCTGAGGACGGTGTACATTTGTAACTTCTCAGACCAGTGCCTTGAGATGACAACATTTGGGGATTTTCGTTCTGACTCATAAATCTTTAAGTTAAATCTTGCTGTGTTTCAGATGTCATCACCACATTCTATCGGCCTGTAATATTTAATACAGATGGAGAGGGGGTGGGGCTAAAAATCGTATTGTTTAAATGGATATTTTTGTTGTAATACAGTGAGTTCTTAAGTCTCGTCAACATTTACCTTTTGGATGTTTCATGACAAAGTACGATGTAATTAATAAGAAAAAAACTGACTCTTTTCCCTCATCATCACGTTCTAGAGCAATACAGTTGTATTTATGCTAATTATTTTGTTTTTGACTCTTTAAATTGATGCTAAAAAAACAAACAATAACATTTTTAAGGTTTTAAATGTTAAGGAGCACTTCATTGTTGTTAGAAAAGTGCTTTTTTTGCACTGTATCTTGTTGTCTTGGCCTACATCATCAGTGGTATAATACTCCCTACAACCAAAGTATTACCAGACTGGACTGGATGATACTATCACAATAGCTTGAGGGTTCATGTCTGGGTGCTGGGTCCGTGGATACCGATGGTAAATACACTTTTCCGGTGTTAGAACTCATGTCTGTTCTTTCAACTCTCGGGCTACTTCAAGTTATTCTACAGCAATTGTACCTGTAGAGGACAAATATTACTGTTTTTGACCAATCCTTCAGCGCTGCTGGAGCAACCTGTCATGAGCAGTGGGCAACCGCAGTGTTGAGGTGGCAGTGTTAGCCACTCAGGCAGTGCTAAGGTGAGTGGATGAAGGTGAGCACAATGGGTGAGTAGTTAAGAGTACCTCAGTATAACGCAGTTCACCTTTCGCGACCTTGCTGTTTCGTGGATTTTTTGTGCAATTTTACATGCTTTTTATACAGCGTATGAACGTGCATTGTGTTCTGCGTCCTGGTTGGCTAAAGAACTGTAGACCATTGTCAGTCAATCTCCTTCGTGCCGTGTTCAGCAAAATTTACATAAATGTTGGATCGCAGTGTGACTCTGAAGTGCTGTACATTTGCAAGTTTTCTCCCCGACAAAACCCACAATGTCGATGAAACGTTCTGCACCGACAAAGGCACCAATGAAGGTTTGGACTTTGAGAGAGCTTAAACTAGAGAGAAAAGTGAGAAAATGTTAATACCTGTGTAAGAAAAGTGTATAAAGTGTGTGGTGAGGGGTTTTACAGCTGTAAAACATATAGAATAATAATTGTGAGAAATAAAGCTGACACTTCACAGATTTCACCTATTGCGGGTTATTTTTAGAACATAATGAAGGACCACTGTACTCCTTCTCAAACAATTTCCTAATTTGAAATAGTACCACAACTTTGGTGACATTACATAAACACATTTGCTTAAACATTTTACGAACAACAACTTATCAAATCTATCATCAGAAAACCAACAATTTTGGCTAAAAGCTCTTGTTTCTATATTTGTGACTAGTTTTGACACCTTTAAATAAATAAACAAACTTCTCATCTCTACTGTACTCTGCTATAAAATGCATTGAAAAAGCAATAGTTTACCATCCATAGATGTCAAAAAATAGTGCCTGTCTGCGTAAAAGGGCTGTGCGGTATCACGGCTCCACTTTTGAAAATCTATTCACATTTTACATCCTGACCAAGCCTTTACAATCTACTGCTGTGAGAACTTGTTCCATTTGCGACCCCAGCAGTGTACCACTCAATAGGCTTATAATAAATCATGAATTCTGAGGCTACAACCACTCAAAGAATTCATGTTAGATCTGACTTAATAGACTGGCAAGCTCCTTCCAATGCCAGGGGACAAGGATGAATGCTTGTTAATTAACAGTGAAACAAAGACATGATGTTGACTCAAAAGACACAATAGAATGGGAGAACAAATTTAATGTCATATACAAAATATCCTGAAATAAAACGGGGAAACAGGCAGGGCTTTCAGGACACGACACGAAAAGGAACATAGGACAGAATGTGAGGAAACAGAGAAGGTGTGCACACGAGCAACAAGACACAAAGGAGAACAAGAACAACTAAAATTGGTCATTTCTGATCTGACATCGTTGCTGGATTGAAGCTTCTTCATTCTGTTTGAATCCAGGTAAGATTAAAGCTATAGTATATAACTTTTTGCCAAATGCCAGACTAAATTAAATCATGTTTTTCATTCTGCATGTTTTTATTGCACTGAAAAACAGAAAATTATGCTTCTTTACAGTGAGCCGGCTTGCATCTCAAAAAATCTCACTCTCAGTTGGCCTGGAGGAGGGCGTTCTTCTGCCTGTTTCAAAAGCTGGAAAAGTTGTTTTGGCGCTAATCTTTCACAGTATGACTTAAAACTCAGTATAGTATAGTTTTAACTTTAACTCCTGGTATCATTCAGCTGACTTTGCACTTCTAGAAAGTTACATACTATCGCTTTAAGGAAGCAACTGAAACAGGACCGTGCACCGGGACGAGGGTGCTTTTTTCCTCTCACACACCCGGGATACTGTTGTGAAGAAGCTGGACTGAAAATGGCACTGTCTTAGCAACATCACGTGACTGTCAGGTATGAAAACAAACTAAGCTTTGGTCTCGAATGAGAATCTTAGAATAAAGACATGAAAAAAAGATGTATTTATGGCATAAAAAGAACAGCAGTTACCAAAGATGTTAGCATTGAAATGTGTTTTTCTTTACGTGAATGTAAAAAAAAAAATGTTTATGGATAAATAAATGACAGCAGACAGAACTATGTAGGTAGGTAAAATGTTTTAAATTTACCTTGGCTTCAACTGTTCTATGGAGGTTGTTAATGGTTGCCGTAGAAACAGCATAGCACATAGCTTGTTTATTTACAGACGTGTGATTATAAAGGTGCAGAGTGGTACGGCAGTTTCAGAGTTATGTTAGAAATAACGCTTTAGCAAATGTTTCATGATGTATTTTAAGAGAGTACATTGCATCACAGGCTTTGTCTTTGCAATTAGCAGATATTTTTTTAAATTTCATAACCAAGGACAGAATTTTGTGAGATACAATCAACAGTTTTCAGAAACTTTAAAACATCATTGCACTGTTGTCAAAAAATAGAAAAATAAAATTAAGCTGTAATCTGGTCAAAATGTTCTGCCCTTCAAGACTGTCCAAAAAGCACCTTGTTCACTTTAAATTCTCTCCTGATTTTGTTCTCAGTGAGGAAGAAAAAATTACCTGAGATGAATGGTACTCCAAACTATACACGTGAAAGGGTCCGCAGTCTCCTCTTTATAAATTAATTTCTTTGAGGCAAAAAAGGGCCTCTTAATTATTTTTTCTCACGTGTCCAATTCTTTCTCGATTAAGCGCGATGAGAGTGTGATTTGGAGTAACACAATCACTGATAAAACTGATGGTGGAGTATCTAATTTAAAAAGCCAACGTTTAGTCTTTTGAAGCACCATTGGGCGGACTTTTCAGAGCAAATGAAACACGTACATTTAGCAGCTTCTATTTAGACAGCCAAGAGCGGAGAAATTAGTGTTTTCGTTTCGTTCTGTTACCTCTCAAGCTGGTGATTATAATCAGAAATGTTCCAGATTTAATTAACTTACAGTGCACTTTCTTCCCACCGAATGCTTCCCGGCAAAAGATATTGAGAAATGACATTATTCTAAAGGACAAATGGATGGTTGGTACGCATCACTGGAAACCAAAGCTTAATCCGTTTCAACAATAATGCAATTTCTTCTAGCTCAGAGAGGCTCCCGCGGATAAACGCATACTGTGAGGCATCTGGTAGCATGCCATGTTTGATACCCTGAACATATGGACTATTGTTAAACATACACACTCCTTATGTTACAAATACATTGACATTTAAAAGATGGATTGCATCATAGCACTACCTCTGACAACGCGTGGGAATTGTAGTTATGACAAATCAAATCTATTAGTAAAAATCATGATAGTGCATGTAATATCAAAAAAAACATTTTGGAGGCTCTGGGATCTGCCAGTAAAATGCCAATAATTAGTCTATTTGATCAAATCAATTACTTTTCTAGTAACTGTTTGAATGATAACTACCCTGCAGCTGCTGACCCTTACCTTCTCGACAAAGCCTCTTAAAAGTTCTACAGCAGGGCCCTCTAGCCTGTAGCTTGGGAGCTACAGTAGCTCTCCACCCCCTTTCAAGCAGCTCGCCAAGGGATTTCTGAATTATACATATTGTGTTGAATAACTAAAATTTGATTAATTGCCATTGTAAATGTGTCATTATGATGCCTAACTTTCTGCACTAATAAACCGATAATTGTTTTATAAGCATCTAAATGTACACCATCTAAGACTTGAGATGACTCTTATAATTACTCAATTTCATCCATCCATCCGTGGGGATCTCAAAGTGTCCCCAGACCAGCCAAGAGACATAGTCTCTCCAGCATGTCCTTGGCGCCACCCATGGAGGAAAAGGATACTGATTTTGACCACTTGTATCTGTGATTTTGTTATTCATTCATTACCCAAAGCTCATGTCAATAGGGGAGGGCAGGAACGTAAACTGACCGGTAAATTGAGAGCTTTGACTTTCGACTCAGCTCCTTCTTTTTTTTACAACAGTCTGGTGCAGCGACCGCATCACTGCAGAACTTGCACCAGTCTGCCTGTCAGTCTCACACTCCTCCACTTGAGGAAGGGACTCTCCACCCAGTTGGAGAGGTCAAGGAGGAGATAATCTTCATCCTACATCCCTTACTTCCAGCGTCCACTACCGATTTCTGGGACTGCTGCCGCGTCTCAGGCACCACAGCTACAAGCAGCCACATTGACAATGGAAGTGGAAAACATGGTCCAGTCGCCACCAGGTGGCGATCGGTCGATCGCAGCTCTGTCCCTCTCTTCACCCAGGTGTCCAAGATACTCGACCAAAAATCAGATGACTCTGATGGCACTGATGGACACCCTTATATGGAACATGATGTTCATTATGGACAAAATGCAACTACCACATAAGTCCAATAACAGAACACATCTTGGTTTCAGATGGGGGAGTTGTTTGGCCTGTAGGCCGACACAACAGTGAGAGACCTTTCCCCTACCTGAAGGTGCACTGGGGTGAACTCTGGCTGAGGGGCATTAAGCAAACCCACACCAGCTCTCTGCCTCTCCCCACAGGCAATGCCAGCAAAGTGGAGATTCCAACTCCTCTTAAGTTTTGTTTCCATAGCCCAACCTGTGTGTGGAGGAGAGGCTGTCTATATTTAGTCAGTGATGCTCAACCTCCTGCACAAGCTCAGCCTCCTTTCTACCAGCAAGGTGACATTCCATGTCCCCAGAGCCAGTGTCTACGTCAGAAACTGACAGATCCTCCTACAGATGGTCAGTCCACAGGAGGATGGCCCCACATTGCTCCTTTGGGCTGTGCTCGACTGGAGTGTCTGGTGGCCGGGCCTTTCTGTACGGGGCCTAGCCGCCAGACGCTACTGTTGAGAACCCACCGTGGGTCTGGTTCCAGGTGGGTCTCCACGATGCCAATCCTGGTGATGCAACTGGCCTTGATGTGGTGCTTACCATGTAGGCCTTCTGAACAAATCTTAGTCTGACTGTCATATAGGACATGTTTGACATGGGTGACCCTATCAGGGGCATGAAGCTCCTCTGGCATTTTTGTTCTGTAAAGGAAGCTCAGTGGAGGAAAAGGCTCGGAGACCCCTACAGTGTAATCTTTATTCATTCACTGTTCATGTATAGCAATTTTCCCCAATCCAGCACTTAACATTTTCCTACTAGTGTAATGAAGTAAAATTTTCTCCTCTCTCATCAGTTTCATGTAGTTGAGTTATTGCAGGAAACGTCTGGTGAAAGTCCCCCCTCCACTCACACACATAGATCATTGTGTTTTCCCCATCATGCACTGTGAACAGATCAAAGGTCAAAGTTCAAAGACAGAGTAAAGGAGGAGGAGAGGTCGGTGACGGGACACGCGTGAGGCCGGGATAGAGAGATCCAGAGAGAAGAAGACAGAAACAAGATGGATGGAGGGTGAGGGAGCACCTCTTCATCACTGACAGACCTTGAGTGTTTGTGCACGGTGGACAAATATGAAATCTGACTTTGTTTTCAGAGACAGTTTGATGTAGATGATTTGATTTGGTGCAGTTCTTTGACCACTGAATTACAAGTGTAGCTAATTGATTAACTAATTATATATATATATATATATATATATATATATATATATATATATATATATATATATATATATATATATATATATATATATATGCTTGACTGTGGGCTATGACAAATATATTTTTGTATTATTTTTCATAAAAACAAAAGTTGATTTTATATACAAACTCTAATGTTCTAGTCTATACCATTCCCTGTTTACATGTATTTTGGTGAATTTGAATACGAACAGTAATCTGAACCTCCATCAAATCACACCAAATTACATTTCTAACCCCAAGTTGGGAAATTTATTTTGGATCCATTGAGATATTGCATGTGTCCTTAAAGGTCAAGGTTATCAAAATATTGTCCATTCAAATGCAGTTCTACGAAAATCAGCTCAATTCCTAAAAGGTGTGGGGCCTACCTTGCAGTTTTAATGTTTAAATTAAAGCTTGGGCAGAGGGAGGTCGGGCAGTGAGAGAAAAAGTTTGGGACTCCCAGCTCTATCACTTTGTACTCTGACTAACTTTAGACGCTTTAGTGACAGAACAGGAGGAAAAGGAATGAAGAGAAGGTAATAAGAGGGTCAGAATTTTTTAGGCTATAAAAACCTGGATTGCGGAATGGCTTGAGATTTGTTGCTAAATAATCAACAGTAAATGAGTAGATCAAGGAGGCATTTTTAACATTGTTAAAGAAGATTAGGCCTTCTCCCTTATCCACAAACACACCAACAGTCTTTGGCAAAGAGTTCATCTTGTTTGTATCATGGGGAAATGTTATCTCACAACCTTGCACTACTCTCAGTTTCAGTATATTGACACTGTGAAAAAAGGGTGTGATGAATGCCTATCCAATTTGACATCTTTATCAAAGCTCTTTGCCCTCTTTAGCTCAGCCTTAAACACCTTCTTTGCTGTCTTGCTGAGTTCATTCTCGAGCTGACACAAAGCTCTGGCCACAGCTCCTCTATACAAAGGTGGATGTACAGTATGGAGACATCTGTCCAGTTTTTGTTTTCGCTTGTTCCAGCTAATGTATGTAGCGATTGGCCTGGTCCTTTGTTTCAATCTTTAAATAGTTGATTTTCTGAATGAGACTTTGAGTCTTTTCACAGACCATAGAGTCCTTCAGAGCGGTGAGGACTTTGACTCATCACCAATCTATTTTGCTACATCAGCATTACTTTGCTCTGTGATGATTTTTATTTCCTTCATGTCGATCATCTCCTCCGTGTTAGCCTCAGTCTTTTTCAGCTGCAGCTCCTGTTGTTTACAGGCCTCTTTAAGAGGAACCACCTCATGACCCTTGTGCTCGAAGTAAGTGCACAGCATCCAAATGCACTGTAGGTTTGTGTTACAGAAGAGCTTCAGGAGTTTGTTATGCTGTGGACACACTCTTGTCTGCAGTTTTCCCTGTGACTTCATCAGTTGGTGTGTCTTCAGTTCTGGTCAGATGGGCTTCATGTGAGACTGGCAGAATGTTGTGAGGCACACTAGACACAACTTTTGGGCTTTCAGTTTGAGCTGAGGGCAGACATCGCCATGGCAGCTTGTTGCTTTGCATGAGGGCTGGCCTGACACTGATGAGGTCCAAGTTTTTAATCGCTTTGGCAATATGACAAAGTGATGGATAAAAGTACTCAATTTACATTAAAGTACAGATACAGGAGCAAAACAAAATATTTAAGTAAAAGTATCACGTGAAAAAATCTACTCAAGTAAAAGTATTGAAATATCTAATTATTAAGATCAAAGAATTTCATTCAACAGAAACAATTTAATACATTTCTTAAATTGGCTAGCTGTTTTTATTTGGTCACATATAGTAAATGGTCATAACATTTATATAACATTTTCCACCTTCAAGGAACTCAAAGCGCTTTATTCACTATACAGTTCACTTATGTAAAGTACAAATGCGCATTTTTACACTACTTTTACTTTTGTACTTTTTTACTTTCCGCCACAATGGTGTGGGAATTCTTAGCTACAACAGCTGTACAGAGAAGCAAAAAGCAAAAAAAAATAATAATGCAAAAAGTATAAAAGTATGGTCACCACCTCTAACAGTGATAGCACAATTCAGTATTTGAAGTGGATTTTAGTGAAGTGGCCCATGACTCAGCCTGGAATTAGTGGGCTGAAAGACATGAGGTTTATCACATTTTGGTCTGGTTCCTCATTTGGAGCTGCCAGGACCTGTATGATCCCATGTCACCTAGTCACCATAACTACCTTCCATTGTGTGTGACAGGGTTGGAGGTTAGATTCCAGCTCGGACAACACCTGTGGCCTCCAGATCCCACAGTGAAGCCATTAGGAGAACTTGGCTGGAAAAGCAGAGCATGGCTAGGTTGACACTGGTTCTTTGGGTTGGGTGACTGAGCTTTGGTGAGAAAGAAAGGAGCCAATATGTTCATGCCAGGAGTATTTTTTGTGATCAATGAATGCATGTCTTTTTCCACAGATAATACATAATATGTTCTGACAAGGTTGTGAATAATATCAAACAGACAAATAAAGCAACAGTCTCATATATGGACTAAGTAATCATGGAATCTCAACCAAAACACATAGTGTTGTTGGTTCCTTGGGCAAGACACTCACTTGGCCTAATAGTTATGACAGCAATAGCTTTCAGTAAAATGTGTCAAATCATCAAATAAATGCTTTCCACAACAATGTATGCTGAACTAGTTTAAACAGTCATCCTAATATATTAAAATAGAAATAAAATTGCATTTTGCGAATTGGTGTTTTTCTGAATCTCGAATGTGATGATGTATTCCCAGATGGAGGGCAAGAGGCAGTTTTCCGTCATTTATTACATTTTGCTTTCATAACAATAAAATGCTTATAAAATATTGTGACGTCATCTGAAATCCAGGCACTGCATTAAAAAAAATAAAAATTCTTTTGTCATTGAATAAGTATACTGATGACAAGATTGCGATAAGTGTATTGCCCAAGGTGCCTCCTCCCTGGACCTAAGCCACATTTGCATTATGAGGATACAGTAACTGGCTTATATCCAGATGAACTACAACTTTCTAGTGAGCACTAACTATAAATGTATGTATAATAGCGCTCCCTTGACGTCCCAGTGTTATACTGTCCCTTGACCTTCTGTAAACACTTCCCTGCTAAATCATGCGAACCTTTGTCAACTTTTATGTGCACACGGTCCACACTAGACCCTCAGTGGCCATCCTGTGTCTCCCCAACTGCCCATTCCAAACTATACAACATGAAGTCAGCGATTTTAGGTAACTCTAACAGCCAGACTCCTGCTCCACACAGACACTGAAGGACACATAAGGGAACAGTGAACAAGACTATCATTAATAACATCACAAAAAACTTTGAAGGTTAGAAACAGCAAAAAGCAGGCAGAGTTTGGCATTAAATTTCACCTTGAAGTTAAACCCAAACACAGCAGTGGATACGAGGAGCGTCTATCACTCCTGAATGCAGTTGTTACCTGAGTATTTTCCTAATATAAATATTAAATCTGTCAAAGCACTCGGCAGAGAAGATGGATGTGTGGCATGCGCTCTAGCAGTAGTGTATGTCAAAATAGTATCCCAGTGATGCATTGTTTTACAAGGTGTTTGTGAGCAGCTCACATACAGTAAAATGGGTGCAGTTTGTCTTGTGTTGCAGATTGTCTTGTATTGTACCTGAATTTTATTTTCTTAAAAATGTGAAAATACAGAACTAGTTTATTTTAAGTGGTTTCCAGTGCAAAATTATTACGCACTAAGAGCATCCTAATTATTCACCAGGATGAGTTTATAAGTACTTTTCACAACTTTCAGAGACCAAGGGTGAGTTTTGTTGTCAAAGCAGCGCTAACAACAATTAGCACACTAGCCATGCACTTCCTGATACTTGGACTATAAAACATTTTATAATTAGATGCACAGAACATCTTGACACATTTTGACATTTTGACCTCGAGAGCTATTTATACAATATACGTGTAATGGGACAAGACACATTTTTCTCAACTGTTGATACACATTGATATACTACCATGCTACTTACAGTTGAC
The DNA here is from genome assembly GCF_009829125.3 of Periophthalmus magnuspinnatus. Classification (NCBI taxonomy): domain Eukaryota; kingdom Metazoa; phylum Chordata; class Actinopteri; order Gobiiformes; family Gobiidae; genus Periophthalmus; species Periophthalmus magnuspinnatus. Next base: position 15,125,657 of record NC_047146.1, read on the forward strand.
TTGACACTCAAAAGATTCTATGAAATGCATTAACTCTTTAACTCATTAACTCGACACCTGAAAATGGCAAGTTACTTCAGAAGCCATATCTGCCCTGGGGTAGACTGATGGAGGTGGAGCTGCCCACTGTGCCATCAGCCCCTCCAACCTACACTCAAGGACATAATGACAGTATATACTGCTCTAAGCTACAATTGAACCACTGACCTTTGGGTTAGTGTGTTACCTCTCTCTGCTCCCCCGAGAATGTATCAAGACAAAAGTGAATGATAGCAGCTACCTGTCTGAGATCCAAATTTGAAAAACTACTTTGAGACACAGTAGCAGTCCCTCATCTTAGCAGCCACCTACCACAGAGAGTCTTTCACACTGAGTGACAATGGAATATTAAATCTACATCCTCACAATTATTTGACAATGGTGCAAACAGTAAACCAAAAAAAGATCATTGTTCTAAAGCTTCCAGACGTATTCATTTGCACTTTGCACAAACTTACTCAATGCTATAATGTGGAGTTCACTTTTATCCTGAGTCACAGATTGCACACAGGTCTTTTGTGCGCCCTCATTCGAAGTTGGAACACTGATGCGCGTTGACACTTTGAATTCCCATAATGAGCACTGCGGTTGGCGTCGCTGCTATAGAGGCCGTACAGTGCGATGACTTGAAGTGGGCTGTCAGAGCAGATCTATTGTTCTGCCTGTATACGCTGAATCACTCCCGGATTGGAAATTATTCATCAGAAGCAGCCTGGATGTGAGGAGTTGAACACAGCGGTTATCTCCAAGTGTATTAGGTCTTTGGTATGAACACATCGCATCTTGTTTGAGAGAGATACAGTAAATATGGGTCAGTTTGGCAAGAGAGAAGATGATTTTATTATTATTATTATTATTATTATTATTATTATTATTATTATTATTATTAGTGGTACCTTGACTAAATAACAGTGAAAACCTTCATTCACTTTCATTGAAATTATATAATAGATCACCACTTCTCAAGTATGTAATCATATTTATGAAATCAAACTTTTCTGATACTTAAGTCATAATTAGGATTTTTTTGTTTTTTTGTTTTGTTTTATCATATGGTGAACTTGAACTTGAATAATACCCATACCACAGCCTGAAACCAGACCATTTAAACCAATTTAATGTCCAGGAACACGTCTGTATATCTCCCAGCGATGAGACATATACACAATGTCTGTATATGAAGCAATGCAATATAATATATTATAGTTAAAAGTTTAAATAATTATCAATCAATCAGTGTTAATTAATATGACTTTATTTGTCAGAAGTGCAATTTAAGCACATTAAGCAGTAAAATTAAATATAATAGTAAGCTCAAACAAAAGTCTCTGCCTAGCTCAACAGGTGGACTCATCAGATCCTGTGTCAGAGTAACAGCCCTCAGGACAAAAGAGTCGCTGATCTCTGTCCTTAAGCCCAGGCATCACAGCAGCCTTCAGGGGAAACCAAGTGAACTGTGAAGCCTCTCCTAAGCCTCACTCTCACTTAGCTCTGTTCTTTCACTCGTGATGAGACAGGCCATTCCCTCTGGAACGTCTACTGCCATATTTGGTATAACTGAAATCACACAATCCAATAGTCCTTAACTTATGTTCTCTAAACTGCACATTTTGGACTTCTTAGTTGGTCAAAATCCCAAAATGTTAAGTTAAAAATGTAAGTTAAATTAAAAAGTTTAAACACTGCTCAGTGTTCCAGCCAGTTGACCATAATGACAATAATGACGAATGATTTAGCTGACTAAATTAGCATGACATAAATAAGTAAATAAATGCATAAATCTGGACTATAAGTAAAAACATTTTAGTCAAAGACCCAAAATGAATACTGCTTTTAAAGCTACCATCTGTAATCATCATCATCATCATCATCATCATCCCTGCTGTATTCTCAAACTTCATCACTAGATGCTATTTATGCTGCTTCTGTCTCATAGTGTGCCAGCTTTGTCCTGACAGAAGAAGAGCGGGGAGCACAGGTGAGACTGAACAAAGACCAGGTGAGGGGAGAGGGAGGGGGTAATTAGGGAATGTCATTTACAGGTAAAAAAAAAGAAAAAAAAAAAGATGGTAGCTTTAAGGTAAAGTTATTAAATCATTTGTATTGTCGGTAGGTAAATTATTATAAATTATTATCTCAATTTTGATCTTATACTAATTATAAGCCAGGTTCTAACCACCTCTGAAGTCATATTGCTGACCCAGAAAATGCATAATTAACATAAAAAGATGTGACACAGTTCATCTTTAATTATATTTAAGACCTGTACCCCTGATGACACTGCAGGCCCACCCAAGACAAGATTGATGCGAGCACATTGCCCTCATCAGAACATGGGAAAAGAGGGAAGAAAACTATTCACACTGTATAAGCCTATAAGTATAAAAAGGTCAAGTTTCTCAGAAGTGTTGGGCTGTCATCCAGTATGCACGGTCTAAAGGTAGTTGTGTTGTGAATATGCATGTCGACCATAGTGTGAGATGTATGCGCGGTGCGTTCGAGTGTGTGCAGTTGTTCTCAGCTCTCTCCTCCGTGAGAGCCCTGAAGGTTGGCCTGTGCTTCCCTGTCATTTCTCATCCTAATGGTTCCTGCCACGTTCCGCTGCCAGCACACTGCTGGAGAACAAGCGGCGGCCAGGAGGAGAAAGAAAACTCCTCTCACACCCAGCTACAGCCACTGCACTTTGAAGAGCAAGACAATGGAAGCACTTTGGTTTAAATGTACAGTCCTCCATTACTCACTCAACTATTGGATGAGAAAACAGAATGTACATCACAGCACTCAAACTCTTAAGACAAAAGAATATAGCTTTCCCATGGGTTCTATCAATATGACTTTTATGAAATGGAGCAGTGTTACAACTTAAATTAAGTTTTATAAAACCCAGAGTAAATTACTGATCGCTGCATGATGTAATTTTTTCTGGTTGACTGTCTGCCATCTACTTGTCTCCATGGAGATGTTCCACAGTAAGGCTTAAACTTATCTATCTTCATGAAAACACGCTGTGGAGAGGCAGCCCCACTCACACTGTGGGTTCAGTGTTTTTCAGTATATTTTTTAGCTTAAAAACTGTAATTGAATAAATGCAAGAAACTTAATGTCCTAAGATTACGGGGAAAACATTGTAATCACATTGTAATGATGCCCTACCAGAAAAGTTACAAGGTGCACCTTTAATGATAAGTTAAGTTTAACTACTTGTTCCACCAGCTCACTCAGTTGACTTGACTTAGTGATCTGTGTTGTAACTAACTAACTAACAAAATAAATAAGTAAATAAATAAATAACAATATAAAATGTACACAGTTGTTTAATATTGTCAACAACTGTTCAGTATTATTGTCTGAACAGTATAAGGCTGAACAAACTGAGCCATGGGAAGAAAAATGTTAAAAATGTGTTATGAATGAACATTTTAAAAGTCCGATACCCAATTTTTCCCATGTATTTGAGCATTTTATTGTTCGATAATCAGCAAATTCCCATCACAACAATGACAGTTGTGAAAAATGCTTAGAAACTCATCAACGTGAATAATTACAATGCTCGGAATGTATAAGGTTAATGAGGAATAACTTTGTTCCACTGCAAAATGTTTAAAATGAACTAGTTCTGTTGTTCACGTTTTTGAGACAGTAAAAATCACGTACGCCTTTGACATATACACCTACATGTCAAACTGTTCACATGTATAACCTGTTGTGTCATAAACGTCCCGTCGCCTGGCATATAACAACATTTTCACAGCACAAGAATTCTTAACTTTCATCATTCCACTTAGCATGTTAGCATAATAACTCCAGCTGTTGACTTTGCAGAGTCTGGGTGGTTCCGCTACGTCGAAACCTGATGTAACTCTCCCAATTATCAGTGCACTCTCCGCGCCTCTCTAATCTTACCCTTTAAAACGACTCAATTAATTCTATGCGTCCTCTTTACTTCTGTGTATCCCGGATGGCGGCAACTGTCAGTTAGAGATAAAAAACTTCTTTTGGTATAAAAAGGATTTAATTAGCTGCAATCATGTGGTGTGACGTAAACAGACACTTGCAAGACTTGGACTTGATGAAAAAAAAAAAAAAAAACCCTCTGCATGCTAGTCTCAAGGCAAAATACAAGATACTTCTTACTTTAATTTGAAAACTGAGACGATGGAAGGCTTTGGTTTTAATATGCCAACCACAAAGCAGGATATCCTGTGATATCACTTCCTGGTGAGTGTATTCTGTTTGCGAGTTGTGTTTCTAGCTGTCTCTTCTGCTATTGTTAATCCACAGATTATTCATATACTTTCTTTACACACAATTGGTACTTGGTTACTTCCTTCAACCTCCAGAGCTCTATCCAGTTCCCACTTACTTAGTATTTTGTGGATTTAAACTAGCTTCAGTCTGAACTATCCTAGCTAATTAGCATCATGGCTGGACCTTCCTCTGCTTCCTCTGATCTGTCCTGCTCAGGTTGTCATATCTGGAGTCAGAGTCCTGGCTACTTTGCTGGAGACAGGGATAGCTGCGTGAAGTGTAGTGTTGTGGCAGTTTTGGCCATGGTTACACAATTAGAAAACTGAATTCGCTCATTGGAGGCGCTGAAGCCTAGCTACAGCCAGGTACAAGCAGGGACTACAGATTGGGTCAATGCTATTTGTGATGGAAGAAGCAAAGTGCTAAACACAAAAACTTAGTGCTCCATGATCACACACCTGCCAAATGCACATGTGAAACTTTGGTTATTGGAAGTTCAATGGTTAGAGACGTGGAGCTGCCATCAGCAAAAGTTATCCATGGCCAGAATGGGAGACATCGAAGGTAACCTTAGGGTTTTAAAGCAGAATAGAAATAGGTACTGCCGAATCATAATTCACGCAGGCGATAATGCCGCCCAGCGGCAACAATCAGAGTTGCTCAAACTGTAAGTAGTAGCTGTGTTTGAATTGGCTAAGTCGGTATCAGAGACCATCGTATTTTTTGGTCCTCTGCCCAATCGCCCAGTTTCAACTTTTAACTACTGGTTCGTTCCCTCAAAACAAAGTAGTCTTTGTTGACAACTGAATTGTGTTTTGGAACAAGCCTGGGCTCATATGCAGGGATGGTATCCATCCGACTTCAGTTGGTACATCACTTTTAATTCAGAAGTTGACCAAAAGCCTCCTTACCCGTAAGCGACGATCCAGAGATGAGCCCCGGGCACAGAGCAGTGGAGTGAGATGCTGCTCTGTTACTGTTGCTGAGCTCTCGCACAAATCACGTCTTCAGACTCAGGGCAGACAGAGACTGTGTGTCCCTCGTGCAAAAAAAACCCCACCAATAAGCCACATTTCAAAAATGGTATCACAGGTGTCAGATCATAGAGAGTAATAAAAATACTGACAAATGAATTAGAATGTAAAATGTGGACTGCTAAATATTAGGTCTCTTTTCTCCAAATTTCTTTAAGTAAATGAGTTAATTGGTGAACATATCGTAGATCTCTAACTGAAACCTGGCTTCAACAAGATGATTATTTCAAATTAACAAGTCTACTCCCTCTAGACACTTGAATTTTCAGAGCCCCAGAAGCACAGGCCGAAGTGGTGGGGTGGAAGTCACTTCACACTCCCAATTTCCTTCTTAGCCCTAAAACTAACAATACATTTTGCTCATTTGAAAGCCTCTTATTGTCAATCACTTGTTCAAACTGGAGAAACCAAAAAGCTCTGTGATTCATAATAATCGACTGACCTCCTGGTCCCTATTCAGAGTTTTTGATTGAGTTATTAACTCAAAAACTCAAAAACTAGACTTGATATATTAACTTTATATCACGTCTAGTGTTCGCTTGGGAAAGGATTGTAACGGTTGGAGAATTGAACGTACATGTTGACAATAGCAGTTGTAATGCTTTCACTGTCTTACTAGATGCCACTGGTTTTACCCAGAATGTAAATAAACCAACCCACAGTCACAAACACACCCTGGATCTTGTTCTAACATACGGTGTAGAGATTAGTGACCTAAATGTCCTTCCTCAAAACCCCATATTATCAGACCATTTCCTAATTACCTTTTAATTTATCCTTAAAGATTATCCAGCCCCACAGAATAATGAGAAGAATAACATCTGAAACATCTATTTTAAAGTTTTTTTCTGTACACTCGGTGTTACAGTTTTACATTTATATTTTAAATAAATATTATCATTATCAAGGCAGTAAATAAGAATTGAAGATTTTCAGTAACTGAATTACTTGATTAATCGTCTGATCTCAGTCCTGGTTCTGTTGGACCTCAGTGCAGTGTTTGACACCATCCACCACAACATACTGCAGAGATTAAAATGTGACATATATGTCAGAGGGGCAGCCCTCAACTGGTTTAAATCCTGTTTATTGGACAGGTAACACTTTGTTAATGCAAACCAGAGCTCGTCTCCATGTTCTAAGGTAGCCTACGGTGTGTACTTAGTCCAAACCTGTTCACACTCTATGTGCTGCTGTTATGTAATATTATCAGAAAACATGGCATCCCACTGTTATGTTGACACACAGCTGTACCAGATCAAACAAGTAGACAAACCTGGAGCCTGTGTGAAGGACATAAAAACCTGGATGACACAATTATCCGATTCTTAATCCTGAAAAAAACAACAACAAAAAACAGGCCATTGTTCAAAGCCTGCAAGACTCTCTCTGACCAGACAGTCACACTGGACAATGTGAGTGTAGCCTCCAGCTCTACTGTGAGAAACCCTGGAATCTTATTTGAGAGTTCTCATTCATAGCACAGATAAACCAAGCTTGTAAAACAGCCTTTTTCCACCTGCATAATATCACCCAAATCAGAAATATCTTGCCTAAAAGTGACACTGAAAAACAAATAAAAAGCTTTCAACTGGTTCAACACAGAACAGAAACTTAAAGAAGAGAACCCATCCTCTCCTCCTGACATATAAACCCATAAAGGACATGGCCCCATCCTATCTGACTGCCCGGTGATTGCTGGGCCCTATATGCCCTTCCTTTGCCGTAATCCTGTTCTGTTAAGCTCAAAATACTCTGTTCCACATGATGATGCCATGAAGCAGTTTTTAAGTTAACCGCTACCTTTTACTTTTTTCGGTAGAGATTGACAATTCCAGGTTTGAAATGATCAAACTGATTCTAGTGAAGGTGTGTGGAGTTTAAAAACACAGTGTAACACTTCCTGTATTACCACATGACATCACAACAGAACAGAGTGTTTTCCATTTGAAAGAAGAACTCCGATTAAATATGCAGGATTTGATGAGTCCCTGAAAGTTGTGAAAAGCGTTCTTGTTGAATAATTACGATGCTCAGAATGCATAAGGTAGTGAGGAATAAATTTAGACAGTTGAAAACTGTTTAAAATGAACAAATTCAAAGATTTGATACTGCGCCTTTAAGTCTTGAAAAATCCAGTTTAACACAACTTTTACGTTGGAGGGTCTACCACCTGCTTGTCTCCATCGTTTTTGCTTTGTCTGGAATGTTCCATAGTAAAGCATTAAACTTATGTATTTTGTTTGTTGTTGTTATAGTGAGCAAAGGAAAGGGGAAACATGTTAGACTCAGGGTAAGATACATCTGTCTCACTTTGAATAGAAGGATGGATGCGCTGGTGCAGATTCTGGCACTATTTTGTATTTCGTTCTTGTGCTTTCATGCTTCACACTTGGCATGCAGTGAATTGTCTTTGCAGTGTGATTCTCAACTTCTGAAATGAGTGTTGGCAAAGACGATGAATCTGTGACATCTAAACGACAAGATATGAGATCCTCTTTTCCACAGCTCTAAATGTGAGTTGTTTTGGCAAATAGACTTTTTATGTTCGGTTTTGTCAGTTCATTTGGTGTAGTGGCACCCTGTCTCTGATTCTATTAGTATAAGGCATACATTTTTTCCTTTTATAATGACTTTTTGTTTCCCTAAATATTTTAGCAGGAACAATTTGTGAAAATATCTAATTGCATTTTTTTCTGACAAACACTGTAATTGTGATTAGACTTGCAATTTAATAATAGTTTTAATAATAGAAGTTCACATTTTAAAAGTGCCCAGAAGATCTGACACTGATGTATGAACCACAGACTGTATATATTAATGGACGTACCTAACATGCTAGCTGCCGTGTTCCAAATAGGAAGTGATCATGGGCGAGCTTCTGGTTCCTCTCTCAGTAAAGCTGCTGTCAGGCTCGTCACTTTGGTTAACATGTTTGTATTGACTTACTCTGCATGGCCCTGGTATTTTTATTATTTACTGTTATTTACTATTGTGTCATTAATGAATTAATAAGAGACAAATCAGCTGCCTTCTTTCCCCGAGGTCTTTCCCACCAGCATTAGCAACAGGTTTGATTGACAGCGTTGCTAAGCACCTGCCCCCTGCCAAAGCAGCGGTGTGGGTAAACTTCAGCAGCTTCACTCCAGATTGGCTCTTTTGTTGCTGTGATACTTGCGATCGGAATTCCAAATATGGAACTCTGCTCCAAATTCGCCCCTATAACTGCCACCCTGGATGAGTGTCATTTGACTTGAGCCGAACGCTAAGGGCGACATCACACTCCCTCCACTTCTCTATACAGTCTATGGTATGAACTCACAAACTAAGACATGAATTATTTCTCAGGTAATGTTTGTACGGATCTAAACAACAGGATAAGCAGTTTTTATCCAGAATAAGACAGGATGTTTGGTTGTTTGTGGGGAAATTGTGGTGCTTCAAATGCTTGCAATTTACTAATTGCGTCCATTCACATTTTGATTTGATTAACTGTGCAGCTGTAATTCAGACTTTCAAACAGCACTAACTTTAAACATGCTACAATTTTTATTTAACAATGTGACATTTTCAAACCTAACATTTATAACCTGGAGTTAGATTTAAAAAAATAAAAATAAAAATCACAGTATATACCAAGCAGTGGGTGGAGACAGGGGGTAAGTGGAAACAGAATTTTTTTGGCGCACTGAAGCCTCAAATGTTAAACTACTATTAACTACAGAGTGTCGGAAGCGGAACTGCCCATTTGTGCCATTTCCCCTTCAACTACCACCAACACTCACTCACCACTTTAATACTAGGCAATGGGGTTGAAGTGTCTTGCCTAAGGACACGACATAACTTGATCCGAGTTGGAATCATTCCTCCAACCTCCAAGTTAGGAGACGGCTGCTCTAAACTCTGAGACACAGTCAGGATTACTCAAAAGTGCATCAATCAATGAAATACAATACAAATGTGAATATACAATACAGTCGATATGAAGTACTTTACGCCTATTGCATTACATTGGAATATATATATGATTTATCTTACTATGCAGTTGAATTCTCTGTCATCAATGTAAAAAAAACTTCCCTTTGTCAAACTGCACTTCTCATGAACTTGAAGCCCAATGTTGGCGCTCTAAATAAGCCATGCGCGGTATAGAATAAATGTCAAATGCAAATGATTTGGCTCAGGTACTGGGACTCTATCTGGAGTTTATGTTTTCCTCCTTCCTTTATTCTGTCAATCACTGGGTTTCGACCTTATGCCCCCCTCCCTTTCTCTCCACCGATCCGATCCTTACCTGCTTTCCCCACAGGGACATATCACTCCAGCGTCGCCGTGCTCATCTGGCCTCACTCAAAGACGCCATTGTGTGGATGACAATGAGCTGTTGAAATTTTGAGGGGCTCTGCAGCGCACGTAACAATGCATTGGAAGAAAAGCCATTCAGAATACAGGGATTTCATCTTAACCTGCATTTACGTGGAAGGCAATTGTGCAGAAAGATCATGAAATCAGAGGGTATTGTTTAGCGCGTGTAGAAATAATGTCGCCATCTTGTATTCTCTTGGGTTTATGTGGAGCAGATGATTTATTCAATACAAATTGTGTGAAGACAAATCTATATTTTCAGCAAATTTATAAAGTGGTCGATCCGTATTGTAAGATTTAAATAGCTATGCACACAAGGCTACACAGGGTAAAGTGTGTAAGGCATATTGAGCTAGAAAACTGAATCAATTTGTAATTTGGGTACTCACATCAGACCATCTCATTTGAGCCATTGATATTCAACGCCACACGTGTTTTGCAAAGACCAGCTGTATTTAAAATAGAAAATATTTATCACCCTATGTATTTTGTCGCCCTTTATATTGCTGGGTATAAAGTGAAGCTTGATATATCGCTGTACAACATTACTAGTATTGGTTGTCCAACACTGAAGCTTCCATGATTCTATTCAAACTGTGGAATATTATAGCAAAAAAAAAAACATTTCCGCAGAGACGAGCCAGCCGAGTACGAGTCAGGTTTGTGGAGACGCAGGCCTGCTCAGAGTACGTACGGGTGTATCTGTTTTTTTTTTTCCAGTGCAATAAAAGCAACCAAAATTAAAAAAAACACATGGTTTATTGGAGCTTATTTTGGGCCAAAAGTTGTTTACAGTAGCTTGGAGTGTTTTATTTTGTAGGACAGTAATAGATTCTTCAGTAAATGGGCTGCGTTCACATTATCAAACGTGACATTTTTAGGGCATTTAAACTAGATATTAATATATATACCACCAATATGTCTAACGCACTGGAGTACTTCTTCAACAGTATAAAATTAATACATAAAACCACATTCCAAGCTGTGTGAACAATGAAGTTTTAATAAATTGGAAACATGCACTATAGGTGTAAGATAATGGACCCAATCACTCAGAGTCCAACACGGTCAATGGAAAGCATAGACTTTTACTGCTTGTACTATTTCATGCATTAATCTCATTACCGTGGTGACAGTGTGAAGTAACTATTTCATATCGGTGAGTGCACGGCATAAACGTGAGTACATCTTTATGCCGTACACATCTCATAACACTGATGCTGTATTAGCTGAGATTTTTACTAGCGCTTCTTCTCTTAAAATATGATTTCAATCACGTAGCTAACTGTGGGTGTCTTTTATACTTTAAGGTCATAAATGTATGTTCTCTAATGCATCATAAAAATAGTCTGCAGCAGCCATACAGGGCATAACCTAAATGATCAAGTTACGCCGCATGCGAGCTAGCTTACGAACGTTTTATGCACTTCCCTAAATCATCCCGACGTGGGTTGTATATCAATGAACGGCCACGTAATGAATATTGTACAATGGCTGTGTCTGTGTGGGGTGAAAAATGAGATGGAGAAGAGCTCATGATGAAATAGTTGAGTAAAAACAGACAGCGCTTGTTACGTTAAAGATGCTAAAAGTCAGGGTGAATGGCGCCCTTACTGCGAGAGTGATCCATCTCCAATCGCTCACTTGGGTCTGTGGCAGTTTAAGGGTGGATCTTTATGTTACATCTGAAGTACATCATCGTGACAACCGAGGTGAGATCAAACGTTTACGTGCACGAAAAGCAGTTTTGGGTACAGTCCTGCGTATTTATGTAAGTGCGTGTGTTTTTGTTTTTCATAAGCATTATTACTATCAACTTTTATGAGCTTTTAACCATGTTGCTCCTATACCTACCTTACTCGGAGATGTATTTTGAGTTATTCATGCATGTTTGAGTAATCCTGCGTCAAGGATTGAATGCTGAAAAAAGTCCTGTTTTCACTTACTCCCTATCCCCGCTCACTTCTCTGAACTTCCTTCCAAAAATCGGACTCCCGTAGACATTTTTAATGGTGTGGAAGTACAGTTATGCACCATTTTTCAAAACAATTTAGTTTCTCTGTTGCTTTCTGGAATGCAGCCAGTTCAAAATATAACATTAACTTTATAATTAACCATGAAATGATGACCCTTTGGGATGGACCATTTCATGCAGTTAAAATTTGGCGATGCGGAAACTATTTTAAATTTTATGCTAACACAGTTAAATGCCAACATAGGATTAATTTTTATGATAATTCAATGGCAAAATTACGGATATTTTTCTTGCATTTGCAGGTTGGAATGTAGTGTTAGTTAAAAGACATTATTCCCTGTTGTTCTCATGCATGCCTGTGTTAGACAAAATTACATAACATAAGTTTATTTGGACATTTGAAACTGATACAACAATCCACACCATTTTTTGCATTTCACATTGTCTGCTTTGACTCCTGCTTTAGTAAATGCCTGACTGGAAGCCATTTGTGCGTCTGTCCTTAATTGTGGCTAATAATCCAATCCCGCTCTTACTGTCGATGTGCTAAGCCCCATTAGGATAAAATGGGCCCATCTATGCAGGAATGAAGTGTGGAGTAACGACAGTGAAGGAAGCATTGGGCTGTACCTTGAGGACTAGACCATGACATTTAAGCTCGTATCATTGAGGTTTAATGACAAGGAAATTGGCAGTAGAACACTAAAGGAGTTATATTGTAGCTAACTTTCATTCTAGGTGCTGGTATAAATTTAAAGGCTTTTGCAAATCCGTCATTGGTGGATTGTTGAGTTTTGAATATTAAAATAAGGCGGCAACAGAAAAAAGTAAAAAGTAGCTTTGGGTACAATCCTGCATATTTATGGGTGTATTTAAATGTACTGGTACTTTGTTTTTCATGTGCGTTATCACTTTAAAGGTGACATATGTACATGGGCTTTTAACCATGTGGTTCCTATAATTACCTTACTCTGAGTTGTATTTTGAGTTATTCGTGCATGTTTGAGTAATCCTACAAGATTGAATGCTGAAAAAATATCTGTTTTCACTTACCCCCTATCCCCGCTCACCTATCTGTACTTATTTGCAATTATTAATTTATTTGTTGCTTTATGGAAAGTAGCCACTTTAAAATATATCATTAACTTTATAATTAAACATGTTCATTATGTAAGGCTGTTAAATGATGGGATGGACCATTTCATGCAAATAAAATTTGGTAATGTAGAATGTACTTTAAATTTCATGCAAATACATAAAAAAAACCAGAATAATAATACAACAAGTTATATAATCACACATACATAGATAATGCAATTATACTTAACAAAAGTGAAGTTAATTGCTATAGATTTAAAACTATTGATATAAGAAAAACTGTGGCACAATGACTGCACCTTAATTAGCCTTAACGGTGCACTATGTCATTTTGGTAGGGGATCTACTACTTGCTTGCCTCCTTGGAATGAATGTTCCACAGTCTGGCATTAAACCGATCTTGCATTTATTCCATTATAAATGCCATTTGCTTTAATTTCTGAAAAATACCAATATAAACATGCTTTCTTACTGTATACAGGGTTAGATGTCTGCTAAGTTGATCTGTTACTTGCTTGTCTTAACCCTTTAAGGACTTAGCACATTATAGACCAGTATATCTCACCTAGAATTTTATTATTTTTCAGCCATAAAAATCATGTTTCAGAATGTACTGCATTTTTTCACACAACTACCTCTATTTACACATCCATTTGTAGTTTTTCTTTGACACATTGAATAAGTGACTGGAAAAATCCCTGCGGCACCTGCGCTCTGATTGGTCATCTTTGTGGGACAACAAAGGCAGATTACTGTAATGACAGTAAAATATTTAAAGAGCCACATGCCTCTGCTTTGAGATGCCGTTTGAATTTACATGATAGCACAATTGATTGCAGAGTTACGGTAATGGAAGATCCGCAGCTGCGAGTCTATCGGCGACGATAGCATCCGCCACAATAGGGTTAATAGATTTCTTTAATGACATACTGTGGAATATTCTTGGCAAAGCAATAACATCTCAGTGGGGACAATCAGGTGGTGGACCCTTTATATAGTGCACTTTTAGTAAAGCATGCACAAAAACTTAATTATAAACTACTAACTGAGCGGTTCAAAGTTAGGGTTGACTAAATGGGTTATGGTAATAGTTAAATAGTGACTTAGACTGAATTAACCATTTGTTTAAGTCTTTGTTTATGTTTTATTAAGGCTAAGACTCTGTAAGGTTTTACAAGGTCTCAACATTGCACCATCACTATTTTTTCAACAGAAGGAAATTAAATGTAAATGAAATGCAATTCATATAACTACCAAAAATTTGTATTATTATTTTAAATGTACGAACACAGCACCTGCCCGTTTCACTAATGGCCACCTTTATTCCCTGATGTCACCTCCAGCTGGAGTCGCCTGACAAAAAATTCAAAGACGCAAAGCTACAGTTTGCCTTTATAGAGTTTATTTTGGCTGCTTCTCTTCCGACAACTTGAACAAATATGAGTTACGGTACAACGCGCCTTGGCACTTACGTATTTTCGAACCCTTTTATTAGTTTCACTTGATGTATGCCACTTTCCCTCCAACGCAAACATGGAATTTTAATTAAGCTGGTGACATTTGACTGTGTTGCTGTGGTGAAGACTTTGATGTTTGCCGTAAAGAAAGTGTTAGCAACTGTGTCAAAAGCAGCGCTACGTAAACGCGCTAGAGCTACAAATGTATTCCATGAAACTAATTCATTACGTTTAGTTTCCTTCTGACTTTTTCCGGTTCTCGTAGGAAACTTGAACATTCCCTGACAAATTAGTATATGCTTGTCGCGTCAACCCCAACAACAGCACAAGTCGTAGTCGAGCAGCTAGCTAGCCGGAATACTAATTTATCATCCGTGGGTGAAAGCAACGGAATAGTGGTGTTTTGGTGCGCGTGTGTGAAAATATGTCTGTATTTTTTATTTATTTTTTGGATCCAAGTCTGGCTGGGAGGTGGACATGACTTGTGTGAGGTTGCTGTTTGCCGTGCGGTGTTTGAATTACTCATGAGGAGGAGAGGCAGAGGAAGGAGGTGAGTGGATTTACTGCTTGAATTGCAAGGCCCCTAGGTCTCTGCTGAGTCAGATGCAGTTGTGAGAGGAAAAAAAGTAACATATTTTTCAAAAAACTGGAAGAAAGCTTAAATAAATATTCATTACTTTCGATTGTTTTCCAAGACTAACCCCAATTGTCTTAAAATTTTGCTGATAACACATTCTTTTGTTTTGGACACAGTTGCCAGATTTTTAGAGAGCAACAAGAGACCGAGCCATTGAAAGAAAACAGCCAGCCAAGCGCTACAAAAATAAGCCATAAAAGGGACTAAAAAGTAGTGCGTTGCCACCAAGCTACCGCTAATGAAATGCAACATTTACAAGTGACTTTCAAACAAAAAGAGAAGAAGAAAAGAAGAAAGTTGCTATGAAGAAGTGCGCTTGGCAACTCTGGTTTGGGGTTCATGTTGTGTTATGGGGCGACATTAGCGGGGTCGGTGGTGTGTTTGCCCTGTAACCAGGATGTAATTGGTTCAAACTTAGCAGGAGTGCATTGTTGTTGTGTCCCGGGGCAATACAGCCAAGCAGTTGTATCCGGTGTAAAAAGATCAGCCATATTTGAATTACTTCTAGTCCAGGAACAAGCGTTTTGAAAAGGATATGTGAGTGATGAATTTGGAGCACTGCTAATTTACAGTTTTAAAAGTGTTTAGAATATATTGCTCACTGTTAAAAGTGGATACAAGGCATTTCCAGTACAATAGTAATGGTCCACACTTTTATATTCTATAGATATGTATCCAACTTTAAATCCCTTTGTTTTTTCAGTAGCGTTCCAGTAGAAATGACTTTCGTAATCACACAAAACCCCATCCAAATCCATGGACAACAATGCATCTCCATTATACAACAATTCTCCTGACCACAATAGACAAAACAACAAAATCTCATCATCTCATAGTGGTTTTTTAGATTCTTTTAGGACTAGCTAACATTTGGCTTTGGTGTCACCCATCATCTCCTCTCCATTGGATAAATGTTTAATTCGCTCTTGTTGCCTGTGGGTACATTGGGGGACTGTCATTTTGGAAAATCTCTTTGCTCACTGGTGTGTTTTAAGTGCCAACATGCTAACTCCCCTGCCACACAGCCATCACAAGGTCAACTGCAGGCGAGGACAATGTTTTGCTAAGTTTTTAAGATAATTTTCAAGCTAAGTGTGATCTCATGACCAGCATCTTAGCTCAGGTTTTGAAAGGACTGGTCAATATTTACTAGAGTGACAAGAGAAACAGGAGAGAACGAGGTGTGATGAACAAGCAATTGAATCAATATGTGTGACTCTTAGTCTGTAGTGGTGAAGAGGAGGAGATGAAGAGGCTTAGTCAGATGTGTCTGCTGCTGAATTGCCTACAGAAGGGTTGATCTATGTGTCTCAGGGCAGAATGATGATAATATTGCATTTTCCAGATTTTGCCTGTTACTGATCTTGCTTGGTGTCACCTGTAATTATCTCCATTGAAATAAAATTTATAAATGCATTTACATTTGTATTTTTGTACATTCCAGAGAAAGTAGTAACTTTCCCCAGAGGATGAGCAGGTAACAGACCCTCCACCAGAAAAGTTACATAGTGCATTTTTGCTTTTATGTAACTTTGGCACCAACAAATACTAAATAAATTCCATGTGTACAATATTACTTAAAGGTGCACTATGTAATTTTTCTGATGGAGGGTCTGCCACTCGGTTGTCTCCATGGAGATGGTATTTCGTGGCTTGGGATGTTCCACCATATGATTTTAAAGTTTTCTATTTTGCATTTTTCTCAATAACAGGTGATTGTATTGCTAAACTGTACCTTTAAAAAACGATCCTCACACTGCATGGCCTAGCCGCTCCACAGATCTGACCTGTAACATGGCTCAGTGGGGCCACCGGCTTGTCTCCATGGAGAAAAAGATACGTTTGAAATCATACATTCTAGGCAACGCATAAGATCCCCATAAAGAAACCAAAAAAGACACACAGTGCACCTTTAAGTTAACACAATAGCAGCACATGACCCTGTTTGCTTCAGTGACTCCAAAACCAGAGTTGGGTTAAAGTTGAAGCTACATTTTCCATTTCTAAGTCATCATCTGATGTCAATAAAAATATTTCAGAAAAAGAGTGTTTTTTGTGAGTTCTGATCAATGGATTAAAGAAAAGTCTTTCTTAATCCGCCCTTAGATGTATAATGCAACAGCTGCCTGGCATTGCCCACACCATTGTTCACTGTAATAGTCGGGGCAGTTGAGTCTGATAACGAGGCATGTGCTCTCATAGTGTCCGTTAGCGTGCTGCTTCTGCCTTAGCCCTGCCTACGTCCACACAAACTGTTATCTGTAAGCTAAATGACCAGCTGCCACCTGTAATAAACACCAATTTGCTGTGACATTATTGTAGGCCTCTCTCTGCAAGGTCACTGGCACTTCCTGTGGCTCTGCAACTCTGCTCTGTGGTTTTGAATAATGAGGCCTAAATGGAAGTGATGATGGCGAAGAATAAAGGGTTTGAAATACAGCTGTCAGGTTTTGGTCCGGGACTTCCGCCTGTTATGTTATGCTACTTATACTACTACTTACGTATGCTAATAAACATTCAAATCATGAGTTAGCGCCAATGTCCATGACACTGTGGATGTGTTCACACTCCTAGTTTTGTCCTGGTTTGAGCCTATATTAGTCCTGATATAGAGTTGATTTGGTCCTGTCCTAATCCTCACTTAGTCCTGGTTGAATTTAGGTTTATTTTAAGATTTAATCCCAATTTTCATATGGTCTGTGTGCAGATGTGAACATATTAATACAGGCAGGAGTGTCTTGCCCAGTGACACAACAGCATTACGCAATTCTAGTTGGAGTTATTGAACAGCAAATGATCAAGAGTAAGTTTAAACTATCATTCTCTTTGAAGAGTTTGGGAAATTAATCATTATCGGATATGAAAAAATAAAAACATTGACTGAATCTTGCACAGGATTGAAGCATGTATAAAGGCCAATCAACAGTGGAACAAAAACAATAACGAAATCTTACTCTGCACAAACTAAATGTTGATATAAAATGAAAGAATCTCTAACTGTTGCTGAAAACAATTGAGGAAAGACAGGTCATCGCTTTAGCACTTAGAATTTCAAGGGGGCCCGTTCCCTGAGTATGTGCCTAATATATACTCAGTGAGGAGCCTTTTAACACTCGGAGTGGCCAGAGACCTTGAGATTAGCCTAGTTTCCCAGGTCAGTCATAAACACCGTCAGAGTGTTGTGGGAATGAAGAAAGCCTGTTAGCATTTAGCCGCTTTTGTCCTTGGAGTGCTGGCCTTTATGTGGGAACACAAACTGCTCCCTGACCACCCGCCCCGCTGACAGCTCGGTATGGGGGGCGCGGGTTGATGGAGTGGGGTAGACCTTCTCCGGTGACCTATAGGGAGTTAAGTCCGGCCCGTGAGGAGCAGGCCAGCCGGAGTACTGTGTTTGAAATGACCGCTATAGGGGAACTGCGCTTGATGAACACAGCCCAGACGAGATCTAGCTGTAATGAGAATTGGTGATGTGCATTTTCAAGTTTCAAGTCTGAGATAAAAGATAATGTCACATAGTCAACAAATTTCTTGAATATCCAATATAATATTCATATATATATATATATATATATATATATATATATATATATATATATATATATATATATATATATATATATATATATATATATATATATATATATATATATATATATATATATATATATATATATATAATACCCCTCCCCGAACCGCCACCTTAACGTGGTGGAGGGGTTTGAGCACCCGAATGATCCTGGGAGCTATGTTGTCGGGGGCTTCATGCCCCTGGTAGGGTCACCCATGGCAAACAGGTCCTGGGAGACGGGTCTGAGCGGTTCAGAAGCCCCCCATGAAGAGGAAAAGATCAAAGCCAGTTACGTCGCCCGGACTGGCGTTACCGGGGCCCCACCCTGGAGCCAGGCCTGGGGTGGGTGCTCGGCAGCGAGCACCTGGTGGCCGGGCCTTTCCCCACGGGGCCCGGTCGTGCCCAGCCCAAAGGAACGACGTGGGGCCGTCCTCCCGTGGACCCACCACCTGCGGGAGGAGCCATGAGGGGCGGGTGCGGAGAGATCCGGGCGGCAGTCGAAGGCGGGGACCTTGACGACCGGATCTCCGGACATGGAGACTAGCTCTGGGGACGTGGAACGTCACCTCGCTGGGGGGGAAGGAGCCTGAGCTTGTGCGGGAGGTTGAGCGTTACTGGCTAGATATATTCGGCCTCACCTCCACGCACAGCTTGGGCTCTGTTTAAATGGAAATGTTGCTCCATGGGCTATAATCTTCCACAGTATGGCTTAAAACGTATCTATCTTCATGGAGAATTTTCTTAAGTATGTTCTTAACTTTCTAGAGGTGGCACGATTCCATGGAAAAGGAAATTTTCTTTAATTTATCTTGGAAAATTACATACATTTCGGTTTAAATGGAATCCAAATGACATTTTATTTGTACTGTTGTAAAACTATTGTAAAACTCAGCCAATTTAATTAGCGATTTTCCCATTGTTGTAGACATCACATGATTATTAGACGTTTAAATGTATAAGAACATAGATCTTCACACCTCAGAGGCTGCTGCTTGAATGCATTGATGGATACTGCAGTACTAGTTCCTTAACAATTACTCATAGTCAGACATACTTGGGATAAGGCCCAAATGAAGTGTAGCTGAGCCCCCTTTCCTCATCTCCACTCGTAGACTTCTGACGTCCATGTTTGAAGCTGGTGTTGTTATTGTTTGTCAGTTTTTGATCCCCCCCACCCAGGGAGAAGTGACCCCCCTGGGCGAGATGGGGTTTCACAGGCTGAATTTAGCTCGGGGCCGAGGGGAGCAGGCACCCTCGCAGCAGAAGTGGCCAATTAGGCTCATGTGTCTGGCCGCTGACACATGTGAGGGAGGAATGTGCCAGCTCTTGGTCAAACAGGGATCTGGAGCCAGTGTCGGTGCTGACAGGCTTTGTCACAGGCCTGAGGAGGATTTAAAGCACATGGACATACAGATACCAAGCTGAAGCCACTCACTGGGACTGAGAGCAGTCGCTAAGATCTACAGGGGGCACCATACCCATTTGGATCCTCAAGGCACAAGCGGTGAAGAAAAGTGTTTTTCACTAGTGATGTGAACGAGTCCGCTCTTTTGAACGTGAACGGTTGGAACTGAATCTCATTTTTGAAAAGAACCAAATCTCCACATCTTTCTCTTTCTAATTTGTATATATTTTTACGCTAATTCAACACAAGAATCAGCACAGAAGCGGAGCAGACGACACGACTGAGAGCTTTGTGCACTGAAAACTGATTTGACATCATAATAACAGTTAGTTTTTAATTATTATTATTGTAGTGCAGCGTTTTACTCAGATTTTCATCATTCCAAAGGGTAAAAACACTCCCACTCTCAGTTTGAACCATTTTAAACCGATCTTAGCCGAGATCATTTCTCTCTGTGATTATACTGTAAATAAATAAGTTCTCACATTGGCTTCTGTCTTATAAATAAATAGTAAACGAGCCAATCTTTTGAACTGCTCTTTGATATGAATGGATCCAAAAGATTCCCCTAAAAGAGCCGAAAGTCCCATCACTGTTGTTCACCCATAAAACAAAAACATGTACAATAGGTAAAATTCTCCAGACTAGCTCAAGGTTTACAGACGGGTCCCCAGGCGCTGCACAGGTTGACCCAGCAATTTTGAATGATGGGTCAAATGCAGATGGTGTGATGAATTTCCTTTTCAATAAAGCGCACATTAGCCTTAAAAGTACAGTCATCTTTGTGTACAAAAGTTGTCAAAAGCAAACATATTTCATACTGTTTTATACTGAACTATTACTAAATAACAGACTAAATAATAAGCTAAATGCAAACTGGATTCCTCTGTTGATTAAGTCACACAGTTTGCTGTTAATTAAAACGGTAGAACAAATTCTGTAGCATTTCTTTGTTTTATTCATTAAAAATTGCCTTTCAAAGCTCTTAACTATGCGTGTTTATTTATTTCTACACAGCCCAGGGACAGGTTTAACTATCTAGTTCAAAGGATTTTGTATTTTGAACATCACAATCACATCACAATGTTAAGGTTATAATGAAGGTACACTTTATTGTCTCTGTATGGAAATATGTCCTCTGCATTTGACCCAAAGACTCAAGGCCCCATCTAAATGATCTTGTTGCTAGGCTTGGTCAGGACTACCTTATCTTAATATTAATATCTTATTTTTGTATAAGCTCTTTCACTGGGGCCATACCTGCTTGTCAGTGCCCAGTCTTGTCTGATCTTGGAAAGGTACTTGGATGGGAGACCCCTGGGAATACTGGGTGCCATGGTGATATAGTATAGTAGTCATTGTGTCCTGGGGCGAGACACTTCACCCACATTGCCTAGTTTGAATGTGGTGAGTGCATGAGTGCTTGGTCGTGTTTGGGGGGGGGCGATGTTAGCAGATTGGCAGCCTCACTTCTTTCCATCTATCCCAGGACATCTGTGGCTACAATACTAGCTAACCACCATGCATGGAATAACGGAATAATGCAACTTTTGGTGTCTTGAAAGGCGCTGTTTAAATCCAATACGTTATAATTACTTTTATTAAAATTTAAATCATTATTCAAAATATGTACAAGTCTGCATATTTAGCACCTGTATTTGCATAAAGCCACAAAACACCACCCACCCACAACACAGGTCCAGCCAAGTATAGCAACAGCACTTGAGGGTTTTGCATCTGGAGACTTAGTTATTTTGACAGCTCCAAACTCAGATTACTTGTCCCACCATTTTGTTCTGTTTGTCTTCTCTCCACGATTTGTTTTTGCTCCTTCGCTGATCGTTCTCTTCGCCAGGCATCTTGGCTCTGTTAGCTAATGTCGCCGATTATCTTTGACACCAGTATTTAAGATCACATTGACCCAGAACAAATATAACTGAACAAGTCTCCAAAGGCTGAAAAACAATTCAGACAGAACTCACTGTACAGCATAAGCCAGCATGATTAAGCATTGTGCGGTACGCGGAGGAGGGAGGTAACTGCCAAGGTCTGACCTTAAAATAAATTCAAAATGAAAAAAAACATTTTTATTTACCTTGCTCCGTAACCCTCAGTGAGTTCATATGAAATAACCAAAATAACATTGTCAAAGCTAAAGCTTCAGCAGCATTAAAAGTTGAGTCTGGGAAACTCAAAAATATATATAGTGTTACGCACGACCTCTTCACTTAAAACAAATCTGTTTGAGAGGGTCTGAAGAGGCACTACAAGCAATGCCACGATGAATAAACAAATAACAAGTAAACATTCAGATTCATTAAAGCATATAGGGCTGTTTTTAATTAAATTACCGTGTTTATCAAAAGACTTTGTTTAAGCGTCTGTGTTAAAGGTTATATATTGAGCTGGCTATTGATAACATTTGAAACTGTTTCAATAATGTTTTTACTAGAATTGTGTTCACTGTATAAGTGTTGATCACTTATTTTTTAGGTGCTAGTATTTTTGAACAGAGAAGCCCTCTTCTGGCAAATGTGGAAAGTGGTAGTAGTTTAGTTTATTGGTTTATTTTAACAGGGACCATGTGCAAAACACATTAATCTCATAAAAGAAGATTTCCACACATTTTAACTGAAGCTAGTTTTTATCTGCTGTCCCCGGGCCGATTACAAACAATTAAAGTAGATCTAAACATCCATCCATTCACAGTTAAACCATGCATTCTCCCACTCTTTCATTTAAAAACATCATGCTCCACATTTCCACATTTCAAATATGGTATCAAACATTCCTGCATGCAAATCAGTGTTGCCAGAGCTGACTCTTTAAAAGGACTTTTCTAACATTATAAGAGAAGTCCCTCAGGTCAGAGTTTCAGTCTGTCTGGGAGCTGGTTTCATTCTTTATCGTCCTTGTATGAGAGGGCATTAAAGAATGTGCAAAGGCTGAGCTACATCTGGGGAGTCTGCAGTCATTGCGACTTTTGAACCTGGATGTTCTGGTGGTCTGCTCAGAATAAAGTTGGACACATTTCTTAAGTGGTGGAAGTGCAGCATTGTTTAAAATCTGAATACATGCCTCTTGTACTTTAGCACTGTCGGTCTGGGTAGTTTAGCCACGCTCAGTGTCTCGCAGTAGCAGGTAGAGAATGATTATTTATATGATTTTATGCAAGACCTGGTCCTGACCCAAGTTTCCCCATAGTGCCGTGGGTCCTGGGAGTGCGTCATAGTGCAGTGCCTGGGGTTCACTGTAGACTTAGCTCATCACAGTCATGATGGTCTGGTCTAGTGGCATCTCTAAGCTGTGTTGAGGTGGATCTCAAGTAGTGGTAGGTTGTGTGTTCAAAGGGCGTGTATGAGGTCACTGTGAATGTGTGAGTGTCTGTGAAATGTGAACGTTTCGCTGCTCATCCAAGCTGCTTCTTCACCGTTTGGACACTTCCTTCTGAAGTGAGGATGAAGAGTGGGGAGGACATTCAACAAATTGTCTGTGCCAGCTTAGACCACTTGAATTCCAAACTAAATACCAAATTACATTTATAAGCAAGGTTGACTCAGAGTAGCACTGTGCAATTAATCACTGAGTATGTGATTTTTTTTCCCCCATGCATTTCAGCAAAATTTGTCATGCCCCCAGTACATATAATGCAACACAAAACTCAACTCTAGCCTCTGTGAGATGTGAAAATAAACTGATTGCAGTGAATAATTAGAGTGCATAAGGTGAGGAATAACTTTATACTGCTGTAAACTCATTCTGTTTTTTTGTTTTGTAAAAATCAGACACAATGCCCTTAATTCCTTAGAACTGTCCTTTTGAACCATTTGAGAAAAAAAAAAAAAAAAAAATCAAAAATAAACTTTAACACCATTTAGCTTAAACCCTTAAGAATGCCTTTCTTTCTCACTTCCGCCACATATTAATTTGCTGATTTGTGCATGGCTAATGATTTGTGTTTCATTATGTGCGAAACAAGACAGAGGACTCTCTTCCTTTGTCATTGCGCATTCCCTCCTCCGTGTGCTCAAAGAGGCAACTGTATCTTTTAATGAGATCAGAATGCATTAAAGGCAACCTCCCCGAGTCCCTTTAACGCAAACGCTGCAATTAGCAGCCAGGTACGCAGATACAAGCTGTTTCATGTATAGAAAGTGCGGACGGTGCGTGGCTAATAAACTTGAAGTGTTCCGACAAAAGCAGCAAAATACTATAAACACGAATGTGTCTATAGTTAACATTTTGTGCACAGGTTGTCACGGCAACAACATGTGTCCGCCATGTAACTATGGTGATTTTATAAAAGGGACAGTTTTTTCCAGTGGAGTATGAGGCATGATCAAAACAGATGGAAGAAAATTTCAGAAAAAGACCAGAAAAATACAAATTAACATTATGAATTTCACCATATGAAAAAGGCAACTTTTCTTGTAGGGGTGTCTGCCACCTCCTTGTCTCCATGACGATGTTATTGCTTTATTTTACTTTAAATGTGTGACATTAAATCTCTTTCTTACCTTTTTTCATTTACAGGTGATTTTAAAATGCCAATACACCTCAAAAACATGCATTATAACTGAGAGTGGGGTTGCCATTCCTCAGATCTGACCAGTAACTTGACATGGTGGTGTCTTCTGCTTGTCTCTATGGAGAGAGACATTGAATACCATACTGTGGAACATTCCCGGCAAAGCATTCACATTTCTCTGGAGACAAGCAGGTGGCTGACCCCCATTAGAAGAATTATACTGTGGAACTTTAACCTCTTCAGCTGCAAAGCTTCAGAGAGCTAGTGAGGGGTGGATTGATACCAAATATTTATGTTGATACTGACTGAGGTATCAAAAACGATTGAGTCATGCAAAATACAACAGTTTTTTGATAAAATATTGGTAATTTCTTCAACACATAGTTTATAATTTAGTTCATCTGCAGATATATTACATTTTAGATCAGTTCAAGCTGGAGTAAAATGTGGGAAATGCATTTTAATACAAAACTGAGAATGATATCACAGTACTTGCCATGGTTTTACTTGGATTGAAACAAAAATTACTGCTATCACCCATCACTATAGAAGCAAAGAGCGTGAGATTCAAACTACCAACCTTCCAACTATGCATCTGCTATACCTCTGGTGCAAATGTCCACACGCAAATGTACTGCTTATTTTCATTCCATATTTCACTTCACTTACACATAAACTTTAACACGGTCTAGCAGTTCTGACGTCTATGGCCTGAGTCTCTTTGAAGCCATGACTGAATCTTCACTTGTCATATGTGCAGGGCCTTGTGTCAGGTGCGGTGTGCTGTGAACCTGTCCAGATGACAAACTCTGCCTGTGGGTCCTGTATGAACTCCACCACAGAGGCCCGGAGCAGGAGGAAGAGTCTGAAGAACACTCAGCAATGACCCCCATTCACACATGCACCATTTCAGGAACATTGCCGGGTCAGCTCTGTTCTTGCATAACCTGGCATCAACAAAATAGCACTAGGGAAGAAAAAAACAAAAAAATTCCAAAATAGTCCAAACTCAAGGAATGACAGAAAATGAATGAACAGCGGGACAAGACAATGTACCAACAAAGGACAAAGGCAAACATGACGCAATCAACAAACAGGAAGTAAAACACAAGCACACAGGACACACGTTAAATTAAAACACATGAACTATAGAAATAAGGCAAACTAAAACATGAAAAACAATGAAACAAAACATGATCCGTGACAAATGCAACCAGGAAACCAAGTTCGTAACCAAGGAAACCAAGAAATTTACCCGGGAAATGGCCAGATAAAAAATGCAAGGAAATCAGTTTTGTTTCCGCATGACCATGTTCTGGCAAAATGCTGGTAAATACTCACTTCAGGCTGCATCTGTGAGTGGGGAGTGACACTACACTACTGTTGACGCTACAGAAGGAAGGAGAGGAGACAGGCAATGTGTGAGCCCTGGAGTTATAGTCCAAACAGTGTTAGAACAGAGTAGAACATGTCAAGAGCTGGGTCAAATTGTGTTCCCGTTTATTAATCCTGTTAATCTTCACAAAGCTGCTGTCCAAAGTCAATTGCTGTGATTTTGCAGCGACAATTGGATCTCGTCACCGTGGCGATTGAGGGCAAAACAGCGGCCAAAATTACATTGAACCTCAACCTGTTACCAAGTCTTGATTCAAAGATCCAGCTACAGAGACGTAGTTTCAGAACAGAATCTTGTACAAAGCTTATTAAAGGTGGACCTTCCATGGAGACAAGCAGGTTTATGATGAAATTGTGAAACTAAATTGATTCAAGTATGGATGTTAATAGGAAAGGGCCCACAAGACAAGACAAAGACAAGACAAAAAAAAAATATATAATTCTATTGCATGTCAATTTCATTTAATACTTTTTCACTTTTCAAGAGGTGCAACTTATCAAATTTAACTGATTTTATGTTCAAGGTATATATAAGCACATTTATTTTTTTTTTCAGTTTATTGTTCCATGGCAATTTGATCTATCTCAAGATTTTGTGGCACAAGATCTTATCCAGTTCCTGAATTTTATTAATAAAATCCAACTGAATTGACTCATTGCATCATCATATAGCTAATGTTATACTTTGTTACTGACAGTCCAAGGTTAAATCAACTACTGAGGCCCATTCTTAGTCATGCTTCAGCCCAACACCTGTCCTCCCCTCGCTAAGTGTCCATTTTCAACTGGAACAGCCAGATGGCACTGCACATTTCCTCTGGCACCATCCCTCCCCTGGCCTCCCGAGAACACGAGGAAACGCATCACCTGACCGCTACCACATCAGCGGACTCCATACTTCCATATCAAATATTCATAATTCTCTGAGTGCTGAGCAAATGCAGATTAAAAAAGGTATAGGGCAGTTCGCAGTAGGAATGGAGAGAAAGGCTCAGAGAGATGAAGGAACTAATCGAAAGACCTGGCTGGGTCAACTCAAATATGAGAAAAATGAGACTTATATGAAGAAGTCAGCCAAATGATCAAAACAAAGCATTATGGGATAGCTGCGTTTGTGTATCAACCGCAGACTGATGTTGGAACTTTGTAACGTGAAGGTCCAAGGTGGTGTTGGTCTTTATTAGGTTCTATTTCTTGCTGGTGAATTTAATCTCTTGAAAAAAAATCGAGGTTGTTAACGCAAACGTGTGAGAGTCTGGGTCATACAGGTAAGTTTTCTTAGTTTGGCTTGGTATATGAAGTCAAAAGTCTGAATACACTTTTTCATTTATTTCTCTTCTTTATTTCTGTGATTATTTACACTGTAGATTCTCACTAAAGGCATTGAAACGATGAATGGACATTTTTATCGATATTGATAATGTAGCAAACAAAAAAAAATCACTCAAAATAACTCAAAATATGTTAAATGTTATATTATTTTTAAACTATTTGAACCCTGGTTTGTACTTTTGGCATTTCTTGATCAAGAGACAGATCACCTGTGAAATGAAAACCATTTAAGGGAACTTTATCAAGAAGGTCAAGGGTTTGCAGTGCTATTGACAAAAAAAGGGTGGTTACTTTTAGGATTTTTTTCAACATAAAATAAAAATTAAAATCCATATATCATGCCTTAGCCTAAAATGTTGAATGTATTAAACGTAAAGGGAAAAAAAACCTAAATGAGAGGTTGTGTCCAAACTTTGAACTAAAAGTATAATTTTAATATAAAGGCCTATTTAATATGGTTTAATATAGACAATACATAGACTGCTACTAGGACAAACAAAACAGGCAAAATTCCCCTAAAACATCCCGAGTTGTATGTTTAAGTTGCATGTCTCAATACTGTAATGATCTGATATTTTGTGTTTAGTTCAGAGGTGACGCCTTTTTTCTTCTTCCTTTTTTTAAACGTAACTGCTTTGGTTGCTATGCCGACTGGGACTGACTCTGCTGAATTGAGTCTGCTGTCTTTTTTTGCTGTGGGTTATGGCCTATGGTAGCCCCTATGTTCAGAAAATAAATAAGAACAACTCCGGCGTGTTTCCCACAGCAGAACGCTACAGTACTATTCATTCATACCATTACTTCCTGATTTGAAGGATTTGGCATGGCAACGGTCTTCAGTTTTTATAGCAATTTTCAAGTCAAATCAAAATATTGTAGTTTTTGAATTTGGAAAGATCCTCACAAAATCCTCCAAATCAGGAATGAAAAATTTGCCTGAAACACATGAATTCATAGCAATGGATAACAAAATGAATCTTGCACATACCTATTTAGGTAATATATGATTGAAACAGTTGTCATTTGACCTGTTTGGGTGTATTCTGCCTATCGCAAGTCCATAGCAAAGACGATATTGTAAGTTATATCATTACAATTCACATCCAACCTAAAATATGCAAAAACTCAATCTTATGCTAATGTCCATTATCCATAAAAACAGCTTTGAAAGGTGAGAATACAAATCACAGCTGATGGATCCCGACATTTGGGCAGAACGCGCTGTCTACTTTGATCTCCCTTTTTTTTCTTTCTTATAGTACATTCAAAATAAACAGGTACGGAACTTCAAATACTCTGTCCACTTTCTGCCAGTTGAGATAAGCCATGTCTGCTCGTGGCTATCTGTGCTGCCGGTACTGAGGAGGAAGGCTGGCTTTGACTTTGTAAGCAATAGTGAAACACATTGGATTACATCTATTCTTCTGGCGCCAAAATCACGTCCCACCGGTCCCCCTGGTCTCCCTGTTGTCCTGGGACATGTGCAGAATGGACTGAGATAAGACTGGAACATGGTGCCAATCTGATAGAGGGATGAAAGAGCCACTGCCTTTACACAGTACATGTGATGGGCAGGCTAATGCAAGATTAAACCTGTAGATTTACTGGGTCATGTATTAAAACAGATAAGAGATGAGATAGATCCAACTTCTTTACTGCATACTATTTGATGGTATCTAGAAGCTCATTAAGCTCTCAATGTGTGATCGTAACACTATTGTACAAGGTGAACCACAAGAGCCTAAATATCTGTTAGAAAATGTGAGATTTAAAAGAGATTTCACGGGTAGAATGCTGCTTGCTGGAGGAGGGATTATTTTTTCTTAAAAGAATGGATTCTTATCTTAAGTTTGCAAAGTGCCAAGGGACTTGATAAAAACAGCATGCAATTATTAAAGGAGTGTTACCACCCCTGTAAGTAAAGGAGATGTACTGTCCAAAATCAACTTTTACAGCAGAACTACATAACGTTTTCACCTCATCATACATCTTTGTAAGTTCCTATGATGGTTAAATATATTTTGTGCTGTGCAGAAAAACAGTCCTGCAATATGGCCCACATGACCCGAAGAGAGTTCTGCAGGGAAACCTGGGCTTTTTTCTTTATTTGCCTTATTTCAATAAAAAAGCAAAAAGAAAAGAGAAGAAAGGCAAAAAAAAACATTTTTGAGTCTGTGTGTATTTTGAAATATTTATGGATGTTTGTGTAATCCTGCATTGTTCTGCATTTGATGCTTTAGCATAAATGTACAATAATATTGTAAATGTTATGTAAGATTTCCATCTGAAGTAACTCCTGAGGAGATTGTTGTTGTAGTCCTCTAATCACACATAATAAAAAACACAATCTCGTTATTACTCTATGACACAGGTTTGGATGGACAGATGATCTAATGGGGTCACCCAGACAAAAGATCAAAGATGTGTGCAGTTGTGAAGACAAACACTCACCTTCAGACAAGACTCTGACTGAGATCACCAACTACCAACATCTTTGAAGTGTAGGTATTGTATTAGAAAATAAAGAGAAAACATTTTTCACATTTGTGGTTGATCAGTAGAACACCTGGAGTCATTGTATAATGATCTTCTGATGTACAAAATACAATTTTCATTCTCTCTTCTATCAGTGCATGGATGCAATAATATAATTGTTTTTATTATTCAGGTCTGTTGGGCAGATAAGACTGATGAAGACTGCAATATAAACAGTTTATGTACGTTTTTGTCTTGCAAATAGAATGAAATTAAAAAACACAGTCTCATTATTACTCTCTGACACAGGCTTGGATGGACAGAGGACGTGGTGGGGTGGTACAGCCAAGAGATCCAGGATATGTCTAGTTGTGAAGACGACCAAGGAAATATCTACACAAAACTCTGACCGAGATCATTCTAAAATAGTGATGGCTGAAGGAAGTGCCAACATCATCCTGTCTTCTATCTAACCCTCTCCTCCATCTGCTCCATCTGACCATCTCCTTCTCTCCTCTTCATCTTATGCTCTTCATCATCTTGCCTTGTCCCATCAGTTACTATATTCAATATTACATTTTTTTCATATATACACACTGTATACATAAAAAAAAAAATGTAATAGGTTATTGAATATTTTGTTTTATTACACAGGTTGTCAATTACCACAGAAGTAACTATCTCTTCTTCTTTTGTAGTATGCTGGTACTGCTTGTAATAAAGACAAAAGTTGACCATTGCTTTAATTGTATATTTGAAATATTTATAGATATAGATATATTTTTTTCAGAAATTATAATATCAGATTTATCTTTGTATTAGTTTATAAATGCAAAAACAACATTTAAACATACCACATTTGTTTAATTATTTGTTTTGATTTTACAGCTACATCACTAATTCTTACAATCTTGTTATAAATCCAGTGTAGTTCTCACTAGGGCCTTGAAATATATTGTCCAAACTGTACATCAGACATGTCCAAAGATGCCAGGACAAATGTACGACCCCTACCTCAATAATGTAGATCTGTAGATGTGACACTGTGGTTATTTTCAGGTAAAAAACTTCCAGGAGGGGCTGAGTTACAGAGGGCATCCAAAAACACACACAGGTCTCTCTCCAGCGGCAGCCTGAGCATCCTGGACCACCAACCACATCCTCCGGGCAGGGCACGTCAGCGTGTGAATGGGACCGAAGGACATAGTCCTCACCAGGTGACTCTCCTACACTCACAATCTTTATAATACAACAAAAGTGTACACTGCAAACATAATTTAGCACAAGTACATAGGTAAGATATGCAAAGCTATCACTATAGACAATATAGCACGAGGACTAAAGGACTAAACACACTGTTAGGTGGTGGTTAGACATAGAATCAATGCTACATGCAAAAGCTGAACTTGAACTTTGGCTTTTGACATGCAGCGTCAACCAATCAGAGACTGTAAAACAGTGACCTCGAGACGTCATTATTTGGACGACTGGGGGAGCCACAAACACCGGTAGAGAATGGAGGACAGCCTCGTTGTTGCCATTTGCCAACGGTCACAACTTTATGATGTGACGTTGGTGGATTATAAAGACCAGGACAAAAAGGATCTTGCCTGGAGGATGATCAGGAGCCAGGTGTGTCTGGTAAGTTATCACAACTTTGGAGCTGTAAAATATTTGCCCGCCTTTAGGCTAGCCCGTGCATAATGAAGATGTCGTTTCCGCTTGTTTGTAGCTGATGAGTTTATGTATTTATTCAGTGGACATGTACAAGAAGCAGGTCTGAGTCTGAAGGACACATATATGAAGGAGGAGAAAGGAGAAAGAAAAGAGGACTGGGTCAGCAGCAGGGTCAGTCAAAAAAGTGGGTTTTCTGGGGTCCTGACATTCCTTGACCCCTTCATTTCCTCTCGTGAGATGAGTGGGAACATGCCAAGGATGGTCGAGGAGATGCAGGCCGAAGGGGACTGTCGTGAACAGCCTGAAGACGCAGCAGCATAAATGAAATTTTTGATGAAATCATTGCTATTAAATACAATTATTTAATTAAAAGCAAAAATATGTTTCCAATATGCAATGTGTTTATGTTGAAAAATCAGACATTTACATAACACACACTATATACCGGGGATGTGTTTTTTACCATTACATATTTGAAACATATTTGAAACAAAGGCTCACAGTCCAGTGACTATTACAGCGAGTCTTTCAGATTGGTTCATTTTACATAGTTCTGACAAAGCCCTTGTACTTTTAAGAAGGTAAACACAAACCCACAATCAGCAATAATTTAATGTGAAATAAACAATAAATAAATAATTTTCCAATTTTCGTTTTAAAACCAAGATTGAAAAACTTTCTAGGGAATCTCCTTCCCTGATCATATCTCCAGTTCACCTATCCTAGAAAAAAAAAAAAAAAAGAAAGTGTTTGGGCTTCACTTCTTGCTGAAGCTGAAGCGCCCGAGCATATTTAGGGATTTCGTCTGTGGATTCTGCAGTGTATTCACTGGTTCATCTTCATCTTCTGTGTCTGTATATTCTGAATCTGAACTTGAATCCAAACTTGAATCTGAGATTGAGTTTTCTGTAGCTACAGTCTCACTTCTTATGTCATTCTCGGCCCTGTTATTCACTAACTAAGAGGAATGAAAGCACTACAGGACGTGCTTTCATTCAGGGTTGTAACTGGTGAATTATTGTCATCACTCGTGTTTGTGATCAGAAGAATGAGGTAGTGGCTCTCTGGGAGGTGGAAGAGCAGTGTAATAATACAGACAGACACAGAGGGTTAAATTTAAGTGGCTCGTGCCATATATTGAATGGAAACTGAAAAGACATACAAAAAAAACCCCAAAAAACAATATTATTACACAAATTTAACCTTTAAGTTAAGACAAATTAACCGCTCCGAGATGTCCTGTTTCAAGTGCTCTCGGACCAGCCCGTTTACTGTGGTCCAGAATGAAACTGTCAGGTTCACACCGGCCCAAGCCCACCGCTCTTGAGGCAAATGTTCTTTCTAGACAACTACCAGCAATCTGAAAAAAAATTTCTATGAAGTTGATTTTCACAGCGTCCAACTGGTTTCAGAGAGTATGGGTCAAACTAAACAACATGTATAGGCGGAAATCACGGTGGGGAGGGGGGTCCAGACCCTGCCTTTGCAGACTAGTGTCCCCCTCTCCCCTCTTACTCTCCCCCCCTGCCCTTGCATTAAGGCTTTATGGTAAATAAATAATAATAAATTATGGTAAAAACCTAATTATATATTAGAATATATACAGTATCCACACAGTTTACTGTCATTAAATAAGTCTGAAAATGAAAAATCATTCCACCCCTCCCTGTTGTTACACATTGGTTTAGTCCGTTGGTCCATGAGGACTGTACATTTACTGTCATTTTTCGCGCCAAAGAGACAGAAAATCTGCAAAAATATTTAGCTACCGTAATGCCAATAAAACCTCATTGTATCATTCAGAAAATCAGTTTTCTTATTCTGCTTTGTTATTTTATGTAAAACCTATCACGTGTCACAGTAATGTCCAAACATGGAGAAAAGGTGAGTGGGGATTATGTCATAGTCCAGTCCTTTTCAGATAGTGGGGCAGGTATGATTCCGGGAACATGCTTTTCTTTTGCCGTACTCTACACCATAGAGCTAATACTATGCCGTGTACGCGCGTAAACCCTGCACTGTAGGTACTGTAGATAGCACTGTAGTACTGTAGATAGCACTGTGGTACTGTAGATAGCACTGTAGATACTGTAGATAGCACTGTAGTACTGTAGATAGCACTGTAGGCACTGTAGGTACTGTAGATAGCACTGTAGTACTGTAGATAGCACTGTAGGCACTGTAGGTACTTTAGATAGCACTGTAGTACTGTAGATAGCACTGTAGGCACTGTAGGTACTTTAGATAGCACTGTAGTACTGTAGATAGCACTGTAGGCACTGTAGTACTGTAGATAGCACTGTAGGTACTGTAGATAGCACTGTAGTACTGTAGATAGCACTGTAGGCACTGTAGATAGGCGTCCACGACAGGTGTCCAACGTGTGACGCCCCGGTGTGAACGCACCTTAAGACTGGCAGTGACAAAAATGGTTAGCTCCGGTTAGGCTAAAGCTAACGGTGTGTGCCTTTTTTCACATTCAATATTTTCTAGCAAACTTTTCTGCTACCTTTAGCACATAATTTCTGTCACGTTTGGCTTTTAGGTTAGGCTATTTTAAGAAAATAGCTATCTTAAGCTAACAGTACTTTTGCTTATTTAGTTGGTTATAAGTTAGTCCTTTTGTAATTAGAAAAGTAAGCCAAGCCACAGGCAAGGATGAGTTACTGACATTTCTACATACAAAATATAACTGGCAAAAAGCCCAAATTTGAGTTATTATAACCCAACTTATGAACACATTTTGACCCAACAGTTGGGTTACCAAAATAACCCTACACTTTTTAGGGTGTAGGGTGAAAATGGATAGTTAGCATGGTGGTTGTTACCTGTACCTTGTAGAGATTTAAACTCTGCTTTGGCCTCTGAAAGTTGTGAAAAGTGCTTATTTACTCATAGTGGTGAATAATTACGATGTTCAGAATGCATAAGGTAAGAGTAGAATACATTTAGACTGCTGCAAAATGAACTAGTTCTGTTTCTTGTATGTTTTTAAGACAGTAAAAATCAGGCACAGCACATTTAAGCTGAATTATTTCGTGACCACGAATCCTGAAATGGTGAGACACTGAACTCATGTAAATAGTCATTCTTGTCACGTCTTGACTCACACAAAATGCATCAACATAGAAAAACTTGCCAGTCCGTAATGTGTTGCATTTAATTTATGTACAGGATCATTCAAAACTCGCCTGGTCAAAGACTGTCGGTCAACCTCCACACTGGATCCCCACACCTAACCTTAAGACCTGCCCTCTTCTGCTATAAACAAAGGACATAAAATCACAAAATTAGGAATAATATTTTTATAAAGGTTTATAAGAGTAAAACAGGTATGAACTGTAAATAACAGTTCTTTTTAATTACTTAAATTATGGCTCTAACAGTCTTAAAATCCCCACTGATTAACTTGTAGGCTAAGTTGGGGGTAATCAATCAATCAATCAATCAATCAAACTTTATTTCTATAGCACCTTCTAACAACCCAGGCTGCCCAAAGTGCTGTACAATGTTAAAAAACACGATTAAAAACAATAAACTTCATACAAATCAACAAAGCATATTACATCATTAAAATAAAGAGTCACAGGGCCACTAAGTGCTGAAAGCCATTCTAAATAAATAAGTTTTCAGTTTGGCTTTAAACAGAGGCAGGTCAGAGATGGGTAACAACGCAATCCTGAAGTCTATTGTGAATCTGAAATTGCACATGTCTGCATGGTCCCAATTATGACGCTCTGATTAAAAAAGGACTCTGGGTGGAGGAGACAAGAGGGAGGAGACGGACACAGTGCCACCCTATAGGCATGAATCATCTGCACTGACAGGGACACAAAGGTCTGCAACATGTAATAATTTAAGTTCTACTGAGGAACTGTCACCACACTTTAAATGGCCATTTTCTCCTCATGCATTTGTGTGTGGTTCAGATGCAAATTTCAGCTATTTACACAAAGCAGACAGCAACACTGAGAATTGAATTCTCATGATGGGGTGGATTTTTTGTATATTCTGCATTCAGTCAAAGGTTTCAATATAATTTACCATATTTTTAATGAATGTCTAATTATTATTTTTTATTTATCAGAGCTTATGTTTACTACATGAAACTTATTCTGATTGTGGGGCAAAAAGGAACATCTCTAGATCATACATACATACGTACATACATACTTACGTACATACAAACATACATACATATGTAAATACATACGTACGTACATACGTACATACATACGTACGTACATACGTACATACATACGTACGCACATACATACGTGCATACGTACATATATCTCTAGATCATACATACTCTCTGGGAGGTGGAAGAGCAGTGTAATAATACAGACAGACACAGAGGGTTAAATTTAAGTGGCTCGTGCCATATATTGAATGGAAACTGAAAAGACATACAAACAAATACCCAATATTATTACACAAATTTAACCTTTAAGTTAAGACAAATTAAGTGAACTTCCAGAGTTAGAGTTTTTTTCACAACAAAACACAATGCAACACACAATGAAACAATTTAATTAACAACTTTACAAAACAGGAGGCACACAAATGAAATAAATTCACAATAGATGAAAATTATTTGCCTCGGCAATGTCTGTAGGTTAATCTGGAATGTCCATGTGTTGATAGAGTCCTTAAGGCTATGGCTGTGTGAGCCCCTGAATGGCTCCTACCAGCCCGCAGAAGGATGTAGAGTTGAATGTGTGATGTTCTTGTACTTTATTGGGCTCCTAGCTCGCCATTGGATGTGGTACCCAAACCGGGCACATCTGGCCTGTATTTGAACAGACAAGGCCAACTTTTAGCAAAATGCTATAAGTATTACTTAGCATTAGCTAGCTGCATTTAGTTTAGCAGTCAGTGTACATTTATCAAGTTTCAAGTAAAAATTCCGTTTGCATAATTACAAAAATAATCAGGCAGTTCACAATTGGCTCAAATTAAAGTGCACTGAATAAACATTGTTGAAACCCAAAGACAGTCACTTGGCTGTAAGTTGCTTTGGCCAAGGAAACAAAAGGCTACATTAGCTTAAAACGATCTTATAAATACATTAGCATAACAAAGCACTGTGGTATATGGACAGGTGAAACGGGTGCAGGACAGTGCACTGTGATGTTAATGAGAACAAACAAACAGACCCACCAAATGCACCATTTATATTGGTCACAGTGGTCTATATGACAGCAGTGGTCGTAAAGTTTAAGGACACGAATGGCATTATTTAATAGCAAAAATAGTGAAGACACAATACCTGTACAGACAAAAATAACAAATAATTAAAACAAAGATTGAAAAACTTTCTAGGGAATCTCCTTCCCTAGAAAGTTCACCTATCTAAGAAAAAAAAAAATAGGAAAGAGTTCGGTCTTCACTTCTTGCTGAAGGTTTTACAGAACCATGAGCAGAGGTGCCCGAACAGACTCTTTCTCTTCTGCGCTTTAGGGATTTCTTGGTCTTTGGAGGGATTTGTCTGTGGATCCTGAGTTGTATTCATTGGCTCGTCCTCTGAATCCGAACTTGAATCCGAACTTGAACTTTCTGTCTCACTTGTCCCTCTGTCACAGTCTCTCCTGCTACTGACTGACCCAGAGGAATCTCTACAGGACGTGCTTCCATTCACGGGTGCAACTTGTGTAATATTGTCATTATTCATGTTCGTGATTTCCTCTGACGCTGATGACTCAGAGTGAGATTGTGACTCCTTCTCACTGGTTTCAGAAGTTGAAGAGTTGTCATCATTCTTGACCACTGCGGGTGGGTGATACAATGGTGCAACTTTTCCACTACTGTTTTTGTAGATTCTTTGATACATTTCAAATACTGTTTCACAAACGGGGATTCAACATCATATGCACTAAGATTGAATTCTCCGTCCCACTTTCTGTGTCAGAGTCTTCTAGCGACGTCATAGTTTCATCTGAAGCTGAATCTGAAGTGACCTCTGTGAGTGGACGTTTTGCCTTGTTGTTGTTTGGTTTGCTAGGGGCTACGGTACTAGGGGTTGGGGTTAAACAGGGAATAGCCATCCCAAAGTCAATTAGCTTCACGACCAAATTCCCTCCTCCTTGACAGTCATAATATTGTCTGGTTTTACATCAGCGTGAATATACCCGATACTACCCAGGGCGTCCAGGGCTATACCCAACTGTTTAATAATAATCCTAATCTTACTTAGCTTCATAGGCTTTGATCCCATCTGGGCCATGTACTCATCCAGAGTCATGTCGAACTTCTCAAATATTAGTCCTGTCCCGTTCACTGTGTCAAACTCACCAGTGCACTTGACAATGTTGCACTCTTCAAATCTATGGCACCTGATTTTCCGGTGCAGCTCAACCTCCGCCTTGTTGTCAGTTTCTTGGAGGGGAATCTTAATGGCAATTTTTGTCCGAGTATACTCTTTGACACATTTGTATACCTTTCCAAATGATCCCGTTCCCAACACACCTGTGACCTTATGTTAGAATCGAGTACTAACTTTCACGTGAGATGGTTGCCATGGTAACCTATAGTAAGCAACATCCAGTTCCAGCAGCCATGTTATGAGTGTAAAATTCTACTCAAACTAAATTTCAATTTTCAAAATATATATCAGTGCATGTTTATAAGGGGAAACTTTCAGAAATCACACAAATAATGTCCTGGCAGAGACAGGTAGATTTAACAGCAATAAATAAAACAGCATCCACTAAAGAACAGGATTCTCTCTTTTTGGTGCATTTTGGTGAAAACACCTCATTTGCATATTTATTCAGTCTCAGGATCAAAAACTGCACTGCGTCCCTTCAGCGTCTGTGAAAAACACAAATGTCAAATGTATTTTCTCCACTTTTATTTTGCACATGAGCAAACTCTTGATACATCTGGCCCAATGTGAAATGATATGATAAAATGCACATGTTTTGGCTGTGTGCTGTGAGGTGTTGGATGATCTTATGTAAGAACAAAGCTATACCATTTCCATGAAGAAAAGCAGGTGGTGGACAGAAAAGTTACTCAGTGCACCTTTAAGAAGCTGTATGAAAAGCATATGTGGTTTAATTGCTGGAAAAGAAAAACCTTGTTTACAAATCCATACATTTTCACTTCACTCACAAATATTAATGTATTAATTTACCCAACCTGCCTGATTCTGTTTTTTTTTTTTATGTATTTTTTGCCATTTGTTTATTTTCTTACTGGTAAGAGAAGAAACTGCAGCTGCCACGCGTAAAGTTGAAACCAAACACATTATATGAACCAAACCCCACTAAAAACCTCCTCGGTCCTGGTAAAGGCGTAATTCTCTGGTAAATGTGGTGTATATGTGAAGCACGTGCATAAAGGTGCAGCCAAATGAGTGCGTGTAAAGCTCCATAATCATCCTCTTTCACTCAGGTAACCCCACAGTAAAATATAAATCTAGCAAGTTATCAAAACAAAAAGCACGTGCTCCAGAACGCTGCATTTCTTTTTAATTAATTAATTTGTTATTAATCCCCAGAAGAAGAAAACAAAAGAGAAACTTAAGCATGTCCACGTGTGCTTCAGCTGTGCGTGCGCGCGTTCATTTGCGTGTTAGTTATAACTAAACCAGTGCTTCTCAATTATTTTCTATCATGCCCCCCCCCCCCGAAAAAATAAAATAAATGAAATGATATAATGAAATTTAATTAAATATAAAAAAAAAAATAAATAAACATCAAATGAATAAATAAAAATGTATTTAATATCAAAATAATACATTAAAATTTAATACATATCAAATTAAAACAAGTAATTTAGCAATTTGGTACACCACCTTATATGATGCTCAGTGCTCGCTGCTTTAAGTGACATTTACAAAGTGGATAATTGTTGGCAATATTTGGCACGTTTACGCTGAAAAAACTCCAGCGTCTTATCAGAGGTGTAATGAGGTGGTGCTTTAACTTATTTGGCTTCATACTGTCCACTGTCACAGCAGACACCAGTCTGTCCACGTGTCCCACCGGAGTCACGGTGAAGCCAAGTGCTAAATACTCTTCATCAGACTTCCTCGTCTTACTTTTCGGGTGACTTTACCTCCGTCTATCTCCGCCTTTCTTTTCATCCCTGTTAAAATGTTTTCCATAGTGTCTCTTTAGCAAAAGTGTTTCTTGTTCACTGCCCTGTGTCACGATCTGTTCGCTCTCTCCTGCTCTTTGCCGTGTGCGCTCCGTACAGTACTACAGTCTCCTACGCAGAGTCATACGCGCCCCACTATTTGAGAACCACTGAACTAAACAGACATCACATAGTCTACGTATTTTTAATTAAAAAAAATTATAGTCATAATGTCATTAATGCTTGAATAATATTTTTCAACATTTACCACTTTGATAGCAGATTTTTTTTTTCTAAATTTAAAGAAAATAATAATAATAGAAAGGTGTACATGGAGTTGTTAGAGTGTGTTGAATTTGCTTCCGTATTTTCACATTGTTCAACAGTATTTTGTACAGTTGCACACATTGCTTATTTGTAAATAAATTAAGGTGTTTATGGAATACCTTTTCAATTTTCAAATAAGAAATATTCACTAGTAAGCTAATAATAGCCTCATCATAATAACATAGTTATTGAATTTAAGATTACTTATCGTTACAATGACCCTGAAAGTTCAAATTTCCATCAATTTCTTGTCTGGTGAAGGACAAAGGTTGTGGTTGAAGCTGTCGCTGTGATTGGTCAGAACATCATGTAGTGCACATTTCTGACATCACACAGGTGGGAGGCCATAGCACTGAGGATGTAATGCAGAAGAAAACATATTTTTGGGGAATTCGTGCCAGTTTGCAGAGGCATCACAAGGGCATCTTTGGTTCACCTTCCCAACGCTATGGGCGACGTCACATTTCCTCCGTCATTTTCTATTATACAATCTTTGCCTCCACCAGAAACTTACTGAGTGTTCCTATAAATATTTTTCAGATTACTTAGAGCAGAGCAGTTTGACAAATAAAACATTTTAGGAATGCTTTTTGAGATTTCTGTTCCCTTGTCTTTTCTTTGAAGCAGCTTTTTTACTTGAGAAGCGACCCCAAAATCCTTAAATGACTTACTATTTTGGCTCTTCAAATGCACCTATTGCCAACACGGTGCAGTCACAGCTCAATCTTCCTGCCAAAAATATAGTCATTTAGTCCATCAACCTGTCACATCTACCTTTCCTTTCACTCAAATTCATTGTGATGATACCACAAAAAAATACAATTTCCGACATTTACAAACAATCTCACCTGATGTAGCCCCCGGAAAATGCCCCCCTGCTGTGCCCGGTGATGGAAGATGATAAATATACCATCTAAATATAGTCCTGAGTCTGTTTAGGTATTATAATTGACTCTTAGCTCATAAATGTGTTACCATGTTATGTAGCAATCAAGTACATGTGGTGAATACCCGTGTAATCAACGTACACAGGAGGAGAGCACAGTTTTTCATCAGGCTATATGTATCGAAGAATATTTTCAATCACGTAAAATCACCCATAGCATACACTGGGAACAGCATGACAGTAATGGTTGTGATTACATTGCTTGGAGGGGTTTTCTAGACATTAACAAGACATGATGGAAGCAACATAATATACAATTTCTTATTTTGAAAAATGTTATAAATTTGGCAGTTTGAGTTTATTTATGTCTACCACTTATTTTTTGTATAGCTTTTAACCACATTACAATACTGTTCCCTCATTAAAAACATACCTGGAATTGTATTTCACTTCATTCACCCAGTTTCTATAATAGTCTCTAAGGAGTCCTTTGCCTCTAAACCTCACAAAACACTGAGATTTCCCATGACTGTGACGTCATAGATAGAGAGCCTGTGTAGTTTTTAAGTCCACAAATCATCACCAGACTTATTCTAAGTATTTCAACTGCAGTCAAATTGCATTTATTGCTAGTGCATGCTTACATCAACATGTCTGGATATGTTCCTCATTATACATTTAAATTTTCTGCATTATTTAGTCATTCTTTCCATACTCAGCTGCCATGGGCTTTACCAACAGAAGAGAGACTGCTATTGGATATTCATCTTGAGAAACAAAAGACAAACCTGACAACCTGATCATTATGTCCAATGTTTTTGTAATTATTATGGTTATTGTTGCCAGTAAGATCTATATTTGATGCGCACATGTCTATCTCATATCTGGGGACACATATTGGTTGTGTTTTATTCAAAATCTTACAGAAAGTCTTGGTTCCTTTACCAGCCTGTTGGAGTATATGCTTCCATTCTTCACACACATCTTAGTATATCTATAATACTCAGACCTACACAACAACAACAGAACACAAATGAACATGTTATTTTCTCCTGTCTGCGCACGACACATCCATCTAATTGTGATGCCGTGTTTGTTGAAAGCAATCTCAGTCTCCACGGGGAGTCATTTGTGCTTCAGTAGTTCACCCATCAACAGCCCTGTTAATGCGCTCACAAAACAGTTGATTTCTCCATCAAAATCAATCTGACAAAGAAACTGAGAAGATGGTGCATATTTCAAACTAGAACACGGTTGTTTTACTAAATTTTACACTAAATGATGTTATGTGCATCTGCAGGACCAGCATAAACATACTAACATACTGTTTAGGGCCACAGCAACTGGGGCACATCCTCAGAATGGCCTGAGCAAATGTATTTAAATTTATTTTTGAAGAGCACCACACACATATGAAATAAAGCGGAAAAAGGTTGAAGTTAAAGCTTGTGTCTTCTAATAATGGAATGGCTCCTAAAAGAAAGTTGAGGGTGGGGCTGAAGGATGAAAAAAGTACAAATTGGAGTAGAAGAAGAGCTCAGGATAAAGGTGAGTGAGCTATTTTTTTTTTCTAATAATGTAATGCTAAGTTAGCATATTAGCATAAATATTTTTAAAATCATGTATCCACTAGGAGGCCACAACCAAAATCTTGTTTAGGGCCACCAGATGCCTAGAACTGGCCCTGTGCAACTGAAGTGTTTGAGGAAACAACAAGACTTAAAGCTGTTTAAAACAATGACAATAAATCATTTTAACAATAACTACATGCACTGGCTCCTGTCACTGTCCACGCTTTGGAGATGGGAGCAGTACAGCCTCTGAAGCCGGGTCTTTAAATGCACAAGACGGGTTTTCTATCCACATTTCAGGGACAATTTACACACCAAGAAAACATTTTTTTCTAATGGATTAAACATTGATTTAACAAAATAAAGATGTTATGTATTTTTATTGGTCTAATCAAATAATATTTCATAATTTAGACATGTTTTGCTCCTTGTAAACATTATGGTTGCTAAGTAACACATCTGGAACTTCTACTGTCCCAACCAGGAAGTAAAACTGTAAGCTTAGATAAGAGTTAAAAAAAAAATAAAAAAATAGACCAAACTAGCCAAAAAATAATGCTAACCCGTCATTTGAACTTGAGACATATTTGACACTTATTTGAAAAGTTAACTAGTAACTACATTTCTTGAACAAAACAAAAAAGCAAACAT
Organism: Periophthalmus magnuspinnatus; assembly: GCF_009829125.3. Taxonomy (NCBI): domain Eukaryota; kingdom Metazoa; phylum Chordata; class Actinopteri; order Gobiiformes; family Gobiidae; genus Periophthalmus; species Periophthalmus magnuspinnatus. The sequence continues at coordinate 15,168,410 of NC_047146.1, forward strand.
CACTCATAGCATTATGCTCCAGCCAAAAGATAAAATTACACTTTTTATGATCTTGTGCATATAAACAGAAATCATATCTAATTATTGGGCTGATCTGATTATTCTATATCATGTACTTAATAAGAAATAAGCCTTTTACTAATGTACTTTACTCAACAACATGTGAAAACTCCATGATACTGAATATAACTGTCAATACCGACCTATACATGCCTCCTGCTGTAATCAACATTAACACATTTTCTGTCAATGTCAATAAAGTAATGTACTTATTTTAATGGTATTCCTCCAAAACACGACAAGAACCGGATCAACCTGCTGGGGCAAAGAAAAGTTCCCATTCATTATCCTCACCTTTACTTTAAGTCCGGGCTTTCCTTCGATTGCATCAGGATCTTGTCGGCAAGGTTGGGCGCTTTGTACAACATCTCAAGGTCAGATGTCAGTTTCTGAGCCAAAAAGAAGCGAGGAAATCTTAAATATACACAGAGCAAAAAGGAATATCTACTTAGAGTTAAAATGACTTGAATTCAAAATAGATTGCATTATCTGAGTTTGAAATTATGAGACAGTTTTTCCGCAACGATACACAGGAACTAGCAAATTAGAGAGTCGGACAGAAAAATCTTTAAAAAACGGATATAACCTTTACCTTTCAAAATAAATGTATTAAATCACTAAAAAACTCCTTTTTTTTCTTTTTTCTTTTACTGCCAACCTGTTGCAACCCTACAATTGAGGCAGACTGAGCATGGTATAACGGTCATCCATGCATGTTTGAGTAGTCCCACCTTACAGTTTGCAATAAGATTCTGTGCAAGACTCAGCCCCTAACCTCCATCATCCATTCTCCCACACAACAGTTTTCCATAAGTATACAAAAGCAGGGTACAAAACAATACAATACAACTTCACAAACCTGATGTGATGCGCAGTAGTTTCATTTGTAAAATACACTGCTCTGAAGGAGGAGTGATTCAAAGTGGAGAGCAAAGAGAGGGGGATCTCAGGTGAGCAAAAACAAAGTTGAAACAGGTTAATACTCTGTTTTTGGTGAATATAGCATTTTCAAAACAATAAAAGTGTAACCAGAGGAACTCATTTGTAAATATGAACGTGTGGCTGACTGTTTAGCTTCTTTATTTGGATTATTATAGGTTTTTTTGTATATATATATATTTTTTTTTAAAGTGACGTACAAGCTTTACAGACTATATAGTACATTGAAATTATCCAGGAGGAGATATAATAAACATGCAGACTTCAGCCTCTACTTTGAAACCTTTAGATTCACTCTTTCAGCCTGCCCTTTGTTTCATAACAGGTGATGAATTAAAACCCATCACTGTGCACTTGAGAGTTGAAAAAGTTTGGCAATCTCTATCTGTCAGAAGAGGACGACACTGTATGAAATGTATTTATAAGAGACTACTTGATAGACTGATGGAATATCTTGTTTGTGGAACTTTGACACGTGAACTTTTAACACAACCTCATGATCGTCTACATCTAAAAACTGACGGCACCAGAACTGAAATGGGGAAAAAAGCTTTTGTTATAGAATACATCTGAAGGATATGCAAAACTGGACACACTGGTGCCACTAATGCATTGTAATAATCTGGTGATAATAATAATGTATGCAGTGTAAGAAAGGATATGCTAAGAAATAAATGCGTTCTTATGGTCGGCTTGTTGCTGCAGGGATAATAGCACAAACCATGTCTTCCCCAGTTGGAGCTACGTATAATGCAGTGGTTCTCAAATAGTGGGGTGCGCCCCCAGTATCTCACCAGGGGGTATGACTCCGCCTATGACACTGTAGTACTGTACGCAGTGCGCGCACAGCAAAGAGCAGGAGAGAGCGAACAGATCGTGACACAGGGCAGTGAACAAGAAACACTTTTGCTAAAGAGACACTATGGAAAACATTTTAACAGGGATGAAAAAAAAGGCGGATATAGACGGAGGTAAAGTCACACAAAAATTAAGACGAGGAAGTCTGATGAAGAGTATTTAGCACTTGGCTTCACCGTGACTCTGGTGGGACACGTGGACAGACCGGTGTCTGCTGTGTCTGAAAGTGTTGTCAGCGGACAGTGTGAAGCCAAATAAGTTAAAGCACCACCTCATTACACCTCAGTCACGCTGATAAGACGCTGGAGTCTGGACTTAAAGCAGCAAGCACTGAGCATCATATAAGGTGGCATACCAAATTGCTAAATTACTTGTTTTAATTTGATATTTATTTAATTTTAATGTATTATTTTGATATTTATTTAATTTTAATTTATTCATTTGATGTTTATTTAATTATATTTTTTTTATTTGATATTTAATTAAATTTCATTATATCAGTTCATTTATTTTATTTTTTCAGGGGGGGGAGGCGCGAAATTTTTTCTTCTTTATAGGGGGAGCATGATAGAAAATAATTGAGAAGCACTGGTATAATGTAACATGGTTTATCAAAGGCATTAGTATTCTGAGCTGTTTGAAAGCTTGTAATGCAGCCTCTCATTAGTGCCGCTCTTATAATGTACTTGTTCACATATTTACTTAATCATACGGCTGCAGCGGTGTGCTAATGGCCCAGATATATAGACAGCCCTGTTAACAACTAAATTCAATTAGCTCAAGAGTACAGGATGGAATATCAAATTAATTTAGAAGGGAGCTTTGAGCACAGTGCGGAGTGGAAGTGACTAAGGACAACATTAGGAGAGCATACAAACTTTAGATATGTTGTATAAAAATGGCACAGACTTGTATTTGGAGGTACGTGAAAAATAAAGTCCAACCACAAACCAAAATGTATCCCCTACATCTTTTAGTCACTACTGCTGGAGCACCTTGTCTATGAGGTTCACATGATATATATTTTTTACTGGTAACAAGTTTAATAGTGATTTATTCTTAATTACAACATTGAGCAATTTATTTATGTTATAATGGGCTCGACACACGGGGAGCAACGTCACTCGCTCTCCATTTATTTTCAATGGTCTCTGTGCGACACTGCGAAAATCGCTCGTCTCTCTCACCTCCGCAACAAACGAAAGTTGTGCACGTGAAAACCTCGCGCTCGTGCATGTCGACGTGCACAAGTGGGCCTGCGGCGCGACTAATGAAAGTTGAAAAATGTTGTACTTTTATCACTGTCGCCTGCACAACAGCCAATCAGCGAGAGTTTGATTGACGAGCCAATGCACTGTCCACTTCAGAAACATCATGGAGGAGAAAATTATACTCACGGTGTCGGATTTCCCAATTCTTTTTGACATATCTCAAAGAGACAACTGAGATATATCAAAAAAAGCAACTGCCTGGGAACTCATTGGTGCCGTTAACATGCGCAAATTTGTTAATTCAGATAAATTTATGGAGGCTAATAACCAAATGTATTAAAGACTTGATTCAACATTAAAAAAATATATTTATTTAAGGTTTTTACATTAAACAGAATTGGCTGGAGAATAGGGTGGACCCAGGATCGCTTTTTTTTAGTTTTGCAGAGTGCAACCAATTGTAATATTTTAGTCAAATGAAGCAAAACTTTACGAGATTTCATTTGAGTGTCTTTTTCCCATCTACCGCTATTAACCTCAAAATTCCCTCCAAATAAACAGCTAATCAGACGTGTAGGAGGCTCGCGATCTGCTCTGGAACAGAGCGCGACGTGACAAGCTGCCGCTAGTCGCTGCAGTTTGTCGCTGCCCGTGTGTTCGATTTTAAAGCCTCTGCGATGAGTGTCGCTGCACGCTGTCGTTACTCGCTCCCCGTGTGTCAAGCCCATAATTTGGTAAGCCAGGTTCAGTTGTGACTGTGGTATCTTTGGTTATGTCTTTGTTATCCCTCAGTTGTCCAGGTATGATCCATAGTAAAAGAAAAATTCAAATCTGTCAACTGGACAAAAAGTTGTTGGAGTGAAGAAGTTTTGCTGCTCATCCAGGCCGCTTCTTCAGTTCTGGTCAGATTGTTGGTGGACACTGCCTTATATCTGTCTGAAAGGGAGGAGCTAACTACACTGAAACTAACACACCTGTTGTTTGCATTTTCTCTTTGTAGGCTAGGTCTAAGGAGCTTTGCTAAGTGTGAACTGTGCCTGAGTCATATTTAATATAGATGTAAGGCAGTGTCCACCAGCAATGTGACCAGAACTGAAGAATGGATGAGCAGCAAAAGGTCTTTACTCCAACAACTTTTTGCCCAGTTGAACAGGTTTGAATTTTTCTTTTACTATCTTTGGTTATAATGTACCAGAATGGCAAAAAACATGTCCATAAAGAATGTTCCTAAATATGGTGTCTATTTCTGTAGAATCAAGCAGATGAAAGTTAAACACTGTACCTTTAAATGAGGATAAGTGATGGAGTTTTAAAGCACAGCATGGAGTCATAGAATACTGCGACACACAGAAGAGTTCTCAGTAGCTTTAACCCACTGCCACATAGTCACTGTCAGGAGGCCACCATAGTCGCAGCATTACAGAGTGCTGTAGAGACAGAAACAGAATGTGAGCTAGAAGGTGTAGAGCAGGAGAAGCAGACATATAGAGGCTTTCAAACCGTATCAAAGATGTGACACAGAACGGCCCTGCAGGCTGTTGATCTGCTGCTGTTTACACCGGGAATTAGGTCAGACACAACAACTTGCACTCACTCACTCAGAACGTTAACGTGAACAGGGTGTGATGGCAAAAATAAATAAAAGAAACTGTCATGTTTCTAAAATTCATATCAAGCAGGTGGAAAAAAGGTAACACATACATAACATAAAATAATGAAAACATATGTGATAAGACGTTTAAATGTTTTTCTCTTGTCATAAAAGCACATTGTGTAACTTTTCTGAGTCTCTGGGTTAAAGCCACACTGTGTGACTTTTAACCCCAAAAATATCCTTACTTTGAGTCTGCTTGCCTTTCCACAGACTTGACTCTTATTTGGCTTGCTTATTTTTCTTCTAAGTTTTCTTCCTTTGGCTATAATCCTCCACAGTACGCCATAAAACGTTTCTTTCTCATTGGAGAATGTTCCAAAGTTTTTAGCTTTCTATTTCCATGGAATCATACAGGTGAGATGCCACCGCCAGGATAGTTACATACTGTATTTTACAGACGTCACCGGTTTCTGGTTTGACACAACTATGAACCTAGCACAAGATCTGGAGTGTCCTGAAATGAAACATGAGTCAGACACATTTATAACATCACTGTTCTGCTGTTGCTGTGACAGAGTTTATGGCCGTACAGGAGTTAAGTCGTTATTTGCTTCAGGGATTCAAATGACACGTCACATATAAACAAACAACTGTGGACTCTATGGTAAAGCTCACCTTGACCTTTTCCTATAGGACTGTCCAAATATATTAACATCTCCACAGCTCTGTAATGTCACTTTGATGCAGTGTTGGTCAAACACTGAATGTCCCGGGGCGTTTTGACTCCAGATAAGGATAAACTAGTTTAGATGTGTTGTATGGGACAGGCTGTGTGTCACTAACACTGTAGTGTAGATGTAAATAAAGACTGCTGCAGGGCCCTGTCTTAAGATGTTTTATCATCTCAACACTAACATTTGTTTGCCAAATGAAATGTTAACTTCCACTGTGGGCAGTGAAGTGTGTATTGTTACTATAAATACACATACTATACAGCACGTGGGCTGGGACGGCCTAGGACCCGTGCCTCTTTTTCTAGAAAATGTTATTGGATTTCTGGGACAACAGTCTTATATAAGAACAGCTGATGAAAGTGACACTTTTGAGAAGCCTGGCAGCAAAACATGTACAGGAAGTACATGTTATCATATCTTTACACATTGGGCCAGATGTATCAAGCGTTTGCTCATGTGCAAAATCCAAGAGACACTAAAAGAAACAAAATACATTTGACATTTGTGTTTTTCACAGACGCTAAAGTGATGCAGCGCAGTTTTTGATCCTGAGACTGAATGAATATGCAAATGAGGTGTTTTCACCAAAATGCACCAAAAACGAGAGGATGCAGATCATGTTCGTTAGCAGACAATGTATTATTTATTGGGAAAATTTTGCATGTTAAACAGATGTGTGTAAACTTTTGGATCAGGCAACATTAATGCTCAGTGGGGCATTATAAATAATATATACTGCTTTAAAATAGTTCACTCACAAAATTAAAATTATGTCTAGTTTTGTAGGCACTTGAGATGCTTTGGGCTTGACTGGATGCTGTTGTACTGCCGTACTTGTTACTACTGGTTATAGTCAGGACCCGAGCGGCAGCGTTCTAGACGTACCGTGAGCAGGCCGTTACAGCAGTCTAACCTACTGGAGACAAATGCATCGATTAGTGTCTCCAAGTTTGAAAAGTCCATTCCAAAACAATTCTGGAAATGTCAAACATTCGATTTTTTTTTTGTTAGTATTCATATCTACCTAAATTAATATCTGAATGGAGTCCCCGTACCAGTTGTTAGTATCTGGGTGTCCAGTTTTTGATATCTTTCGTATGGGCACAAACCATCTTTTCTGTTGATGCAGTTACATGTAGAAATACCAAGTCTTGCAGAGTTCTGAAGAAATCCCCCATTCCGTCTTGCACAAAAGTTAAGTTTTGGTGACCTGATGAATTTCCGTGCCGGACACAGTTTTCCAGTAGCGTCATTCCACCCGAGAACCCTCCCTTTACATACCATCTGTGTGCTCATTTATACAGAGACACTGAGTCAGCTCACTTCCTCCATCTCTCCAACTCCTCCTCACCCCGACAACAACGTTCTGTCTGATTTCTTTGTTGACCCTATAACTTTACATTCTACCATTTCCTGTGAGTCACTCTTATTCGGCTAATTCTGGTTAAAAAGATACAAATGAGGATAATGGGGAGCAGATGGCAGCAGACAATGGGCACATTACGAGAGATTTGTACCTAAATGAGACCCGTGTTACAAGGTGAAGTGGACGGTACTCAGATCCAGCTGGTGTATGGTAATCAGGTGCAGGTTGACTCTTCATTTTGAAAAATATATTGGTACAAGGGCTAAGTACTTTTCATTTAGATTTTTCTTTATGTCACTATATGAGCAATAGTTGTTGTTTTTTTTTTTTAAAGGGCCCGTATCATACTATTTTCTGATCCGTGCTGTAACGTTTCTTTATCAAAAACATACTTGGAGTTGTGTTTTGTTTCATTCACACATTTAACACACAAATCCTGCATATTTAGGCTGAATTCTTTGCGCAAACAGAAAACACTCTATTCTACCTTGTGATGTTATGTGTTAATATAGGAAAAGCTCCACTGTGTTTTTACACTCCACAGAATCATTTGGATAATTTCAGCGCTGGAATTTCTGATCTCCACTGAACTAAAGTTAAAAGGCTTAACTTGAAAACTACCACTTCATGACATCACAAGGTGGAACAGAGCATTTTGTGCTTTGGAGATGTAGACAGACAAATAAACCAGGATGAAGCAAAACACATCTCCAGGCTTGTTTTTGATTAGTATAAAATTATAGCATGACTTAAATCTCACAAGAGTCAATTTTGTGCAATATACAACCTTTAAATTTATGCATTAATTATTATTATTATTAGGCTTGAGCTCCAGAAGCTGACGAAGGGCTTTTTAGTATCATAAGTGCACTGAAGCTAAGTGCCCGTCAGTGACCAGGGACCCTCATCATGATGTATGAACGTGCAAGTGTTTTCCAAAAATGTATACTTATATATATATTTATAGAAACGATGAGTGCATGGGAGAAAATCTTGACAAAATTGAGCATGAGTGCAATGAAAAACTTTAGTTCTTATCATTCATAGGTGGTGATTTTGCATTCTACTACTTAGAGCTTGAGATAGAACATCCAAAACTGTCTGTTACCATGAGAATCGGCTATGTTTAGAGGTTACATTTGCCAACAGTGTTAAAAAGTAAACAAAAGTGCGGTGGAAAAACATGATAAGCCAATACATTGCTCTATAGTGAATACTTTTGAATAACCAGTACGCTCTGTGTTTAGCATCTTAAAATCTCCATTGGTTTGACATTAGGCTAACTGGAAAATTCTATGTGTGAAGTCACAATCCCGAGCTCTATACTACTTTTCCCTAAACTTTCAGCCATACCCAGCCCTACTTGGTGCAACTAATACATGCAACTTCTTTTGGCAACACTGTTAAAAGTTGCCTATGCTGTATTATTTTGTATTGTGTAGTTTTGTGTAGTATTCTCACCCCACAACAACAAGGGATAGAGATTTTTTTTCCAGTCCATGGTTTGCGTGTTGTCCGTGGGTTTTCCATGTTTCGAAGTTTCTAAGCCCACCTTACATTTGACGCACTACAGGACGTAATTTAATAAACTACAAGGTTATTTCAGTGTAACTTTCCAACATCAGTGCAATATTTAAGACAAAAACTGAACAAAAAAGTAGTATAAAACTGAACAAGAAGAAAGCAGAGGTTAGTGGGGATATTTGTGTCAGAATTTCTCACACAGAATTACTTATATAACCAGGGCGGTGTGTAGCGTCATACAACTTGACAGGTATACAATGTTTTATATGTATTTTCAATCCACAGGAACTATTTCAGGTGGGTAATACCCCAATTTCCTTCACTAAATGCATAAAAGCATCTCCAACATCCTGAATTACTTCCTTTTAATATAAACCTATAAATCAGAAAATGAACCGGTTTTAACTATTATCGTTTATTTATTCTACAACGAGTCTTATTTTATTCCACGAAACCATGAAAGTGTCAGATTCTCCAAGACGTTATTAAAATACTGCAGCATTACGGCACTGGGCGCGCTGACTGCACAGGTGTGAAAGCGCCTTTGTTCTTATGGGTCCCTGCGGTGCGTTCATGGCACTGAGGCCGGTGGGACGCGAGAGAACTCGGCTCCAGTGAGCACACAAATTGCAAAGCACATTAAAAGTGTCGCTGTGGCTCATTTGGCTTTCAGCTCCGTCCATGGCTCACAGGTTATGCTAATGGTTATAGTCGCCTGGGCCAGAGCGAGAGAAATATTCAGAAGACGGGCGCAGGTACTTTCTGTTTTCGCTGGTGTTAGTATCAATGCAGCTTTTTATTGTTTCAGTGACTTTAACTTGGATTAATTTAGACATTGTGAAATGGGTAGAAAATTGTAGTGGTAGAATCTGCAGTATTTGTGTTACTACTGTCGAAACAACTAAAGAATGAAATGAACTGAAGTTGTCTTGAATCAAAGAGTCTGATTTATTAAAGCAGTTGACAAAGCGTCGTATTGCCCTAAGCTGTGTCAGTGTGAGTACATGCAGCATATTTATACCACACAGATGAGACTTGAACCAGAAAACCAGTTTAGACATGTTAAAGGAGCACAAGGCCAAAACACTTCTTGGGACAAAGGATAAGCAGTTCATCAAATATACATCAGACAGTGGACAACAGGGCGGTGTACTGGATCTTGAGGTCAAATGGATGAGATATGGTTGAACTAAGAGTTAAGAAACTGGGACGAAAATGTCTGTATACAAGAACTCATCTCATCCACAAGTCCATCCATCCATTTTCTTTCACTCATCCGGGGCCGGGTCACGGGGGCAGCGGTCTAAGCAGGGACTCCCAGCCTTCCCTCACCCCAGACACGTCTCTACTCTGAGCTCCTCCCGTGTGACTGAGCTCCTCACCCTAACCCTAAGGGAGCGCCCAGCCACCCTGCGGAGGAAACTCATTTCGGCCGCTTGTATCCGCGATCTTCGGTCATTACCCAGAGCTCATGACCATACACAAGTATATATGACAAAGTACAAATTAACTGTAAGTATAGATTTCCATAACCATTCCCCTCTTTTGTTAATAATAATATCACATTTAAATGATTGGCTTTACTGTGTCTTTTTTCTTGGTATTTTTTGTCGAAAAATGCAATGCTGATATGTTCTATAACTTAGTCTGGTCACATCACCTGCTTGTCTCCTTGGAAATAAACATATTTATTGCCATAATATGGAACAGTCAAAGCATATACACTGCCTGGCCAAAAAAAAGTCACCACCAAAAAAAAAGGCCACACACTTTAATATTTTGTTGTTCTGCCTTTAACTTTGATTACGTCACACACGTTGCTGTGGCATTATTTCGATTTCGCTTCTGCAATGTCACAAGATTTATTTCCATCCAGTGTTGCATACATTTTTCACCAAGATGTTGCATTGATGATGGTCGAGTCTGACCGCTGCACAAAGCCTTCTCCAGCACATCCCAAAGAATCTCAATGGGGTTAATGTCTGGACTCTGTGGTGGACAATCCATGTGTGAAAATGACGTCTCATGCTCCTGAACCACTCTTTCACAATTTGAGCCCGATAAATCCTGGCATTATCATCTTGGAATATGCCCGTGTCATCAGGGAAGAACAAATCCATTGATGGAATAACCTGGTCATTCAGTATATTCAGGTGTCAGCTGACCTCATTCTTTCAGCACAGACTGTTGCTGAACCGAGACCTGACCAACTGGAGGAGGCTCGGACCTATTTGCTTAGTTAAATCCAGGTGGCGACTTTTTTTTTTTTGGCCAGGCAGTGTATAAAAATTCAACATGTGAAACTGTAAGCACCATTTTTCGATACTTTTTGATACCTCAGTCAGTATCAACATCTTGATATTTAGTATTGATCTATCCTTTACTAATTTCCCACTTTTTTATCATCTACAACTAACAGTTTCATCGTCAAATAGTCAAAGATTCATTTTTTGATTAGCTGATTAGTTGACTATTTATATCGTCCATTGTCGACTTTTTAAAATAAATTATCAACCAAGTAAAGGTTAAAATAGATTGATTGAAAGCTATGTAATAGAAAACATTTACAGCTCAAGCTTATTAATGATGAAAGAAAAAATGTATACTTTAATGACATTATGATTTAAAAATACCACTGTCTTTTCGTATGTGTTTTCCATTTCAAATAAAGATTCTGGTTATCAAAATATGTCTATGCTAATTTTTATAGTCAACTACTCACCACTGCAGCCCTAATCTAATAATGCCCCCATCTCTTCAGATTGTACCATGTAAGTAAAGTTCCCGTCGTCTCCGTGGTGATGTCCATGTCCTCTCCGGGCTGAGCTGGAGAGTAGGATTTTTATTTAAGACCAGATGAAAGGAGCAGGTAAGTCCATGTGATGTGCTGTTTGAAGCCGACGCACAGAGACCGTTTCAAAGACATCTGGAGACCCAATGGCCACTGGCACCACCGTTTCCATGGCGCCCACATCCTGCACTCTCCTTCACTCTGGTAATTTTTTTTTTTTCATTTTTATAAAAGTAATAAAAACAGGCTGGAGAATAGCAGGCACAAGGATTCATTTGGCCTGATGAGAGCCTTGTGGAGCGTGTGGGCGAGTGCACTCTCATCTTGGGTTCATCTGCTCCAGTGGAATCTGCATATCCAGTCTTTTTATGAGAATATGGGACTAAAATATTGTATACTGTAATATGGCTATCCACATAGAAAGGTCTTGCACTGAATGGGATGCAAAAATGCAGTCAATGGATTGAAAATATAAATATGGATAAAATGGAGTGTTCTTTGCTGGTGGAGCATTTACGTCAAATATCAAGTGCTTGTTTGATCTGTGGATCTAATCTTAGGGATTAAAAGTAGGTCTTTCTATAGATGCTTTCTGTTAGTGGTAGCCATAGACTGTATGTATATATATATATATATATATATATATATATATATATATATATATATATATATATACACACACATATACATATATATATATATACACACACATATATATATATATATACATATATATACATATATATATATATACACACACATATATATATATATATACATATATATATACATATATATATAATGGACATGGCTAACCTGCTAGCTGCCGTGTTCCAAATAGGAAGTGATCATGGGCGCACTTCCTGCTCTGTCGTCACCGGCTCCAATTCACTTTACATTAGAAAACTGTTGCTCCTCTCTCTGTAACTGCTGCAGTGAGCCTTGTGAGGTCGTAAAATGTTCATATTAACCCGCTCTATATTATCCTGGTATTTTTATTTTCAAGATATGAACATTAATAAGAGAGAAATCAGGCGCCTTCTTTTCCTGAGGTTGCTCCTGCTAGCATTAGCAACAGGTTTGATTTATTTATTTGACAGTGTTACTAAGAGACAACAGCCAGTCTCCAGATTGGCTCTTTGGTCACTATGATACTCGCAGTCAGAATTCCAAATATGGAACTGGGCTCCAAATTCGCTCCAACTGTTCGCTTCATTGAGCTTCATTTGACTGGAGCCAAACTCTATTTGTGACATCAGACTCATTTAATACACTTCTTTACAGTCTATGTCGGTGGCAAAGGATTTTTACTTATATTTTTACTTATATTTTTTATCTTTTATTTATTTTCACTGACTTGTATTTGCCTGTAATCCAGACTCTTTGATTCTTTACAAAGATGTGAGTGTGGTCACCGGTAAATCCCCCCGAGTTCAGATGGGCGTGACTGAATCAGGGACATGCATGGTCCGTCTGTATCGAAACAAATATGGCTGCTTGGAAAAAAGAAAGACAACAATCTGAAGGAACAGAAAAACATTAGGGATTTTCTTGCACAATCATGTTTGGTTCTGGTTCAAGACACGGCACAGGACCAGACTGATCCCACTGTATAAAAATACTGAGATGTCAATCTGGATTTACCAGGAAACACTAACTGAATTTAAATTGAGTCATGATTATTAGGAGATCACGATTATAAGGTTGTGGATTCTTAATTTATGCAGTCTACACTTGTTAGTTTTCGATTCTACGCCAAGTAATACTATGGCAAGTATTGAGATATAGATTCAATGCCAATGAGTTTTGTATAAAATCATAGAAAATCATGTTCTATAAATTTTACATTTGATCATCTTTGCTGCAGGCTGGCTTGAGCTGATCATGAAAATTGATATATTTGGGATCGATACACACATTTTAGTAAAATTTGGCAAAATTGAGTTAGAAATTGTGAACCATCAATACATAAAAAAATAACATCAACCATCCTGACTCAAAAAACTCAAAGACATGCTGCCATTTTTTAAAATATGAAACTGCTTCACGCCATACTTTTAGGAAATGAATTAGAGCACATTTTAAATACATATAAATCATTTCAACTTCTAAAACATAAAATGCCAGTGCAAAGGAGTATAAACATATTTCAACAAGTCAGAATTCATTTTTTCATCCATCCATTCCTTTTGCTACTCACCATTATCCATATTACACACCATTTAACAACCATTCCAAAAATATTCCGTCTATCCAAAGATGTCCGTCAATCTTAACTCAGCTCTAACCGCAGTCATTCAGACACTCGGCAGCACCTTTTTAGGACACTTTTTGACTTTAAGAAGATTGACTCGCGACGAAGAGCCATTTTTCATATACTCTGAGCGGACTTCATTCATCCCTAATACCGAGGTGTAGACTTTGTTTCAAGGAGATGGTGCACTTGGGCTGATGGATAGCTTTCAAGCATCAGACACATGAATATTGCCGCTGTATTTCCTCATGCAGAGAGGAGAGGGTGCGCCGAAAATGACACCCCATAGTCCCACGGAATATTCACAGATAGGAGAGGAGCAGATGAGGCCTGCGAGCCAACTCATTTCCATAAAGAACTGAGGCGTTAAAAAGGTGGGAAGATGTAGGGATGTGAGGTTGTGCGCGTTAAAGACATGTAAAAGTAACAATACAAAGTTAATAGGGTTAGGTTAAACTACACAGATGTGAACGAAACAAGATATTTTAAACGGGATTAGCAGAAAACAAAATACTGTTGATGATTTTATTATGACTGATGCTGATAAATCACACTATAAAGTGACAGAGAAAGACCAATACATATCATATAAAGAGTACTGGCAGTTTGTACTCAAGTAAAAGTACAGTTGCATGGCTAAAATGTACTCAGTTACAAGTACAGATGGAACAATAAACAATAATGTTGTTTATTGTGACAAAAAAGGTCAAAAATAATAATTTATGGGCCATTTTAACAGAGATAATCGTCTTTATATCACCAGAATGTGCACAAACAAACTACTTCACCATGATGCTACTTCCAGATGATAAATGGTCAATGGTCGGTGGATCTCATCTCTCTACTTATGATATTTATGTCGAGATCAGGATGTTTTCACAATTTCAAAATACAATTATATAAAAGTGGTTTAAATATGGAACCTATTCATTATATTAAAATTATAATTATTCATGTCCATCACATTTTCAAACTGTCAGAAACGTTAATAATTATCATGATATAATCGTTAATCGCATTTATTTTGGCCATGATAATCGTGACACCAAATTTCAATATCGTCCCAATTAGCGACAGAATTGTAATGAAGCAAATGTATAAAATATCTATGAAAAACACTTCTCCAAGTTACAACACCATTTTAATAGTCATTTTAAAACATGCTTTATACAAAACCTTATCAATTAACTTGATAAGTGACGTAAGCTCCCTTCAAATGCAGCTGACGAAGTGTTCAACCATCGAACTGGGACAAGGCCTCTGTGTCACTGGAGCTGGGTGGAGAGTCTGGCACCACCCTCACCAACAGTTTCCACCCACTCCTCACCTGCAGCTCATCGCCAATCAAGCGACAACCTCTGCCACGCAAAGACTCAGCTCATTCTTCCACACGTTGCCAGATTGTTGACTATCCTCCGGTGGTGTTGTATCTGCTTAGCCTAGTTTGCTTCATTGCATTTTTCTTATTACTTAGTTTGATTTTTCTTGTTTTATTCAGACCCAGTCACCGCAGACTCAGACTCCAACCCAGCTCCCAGCGCCCTACCTTTGTCTTTTCTTTTTGTAATAAACCCTGTTCATTTTTGAGTTCCCTTGGCTGCGCCTTTTTTGGATCCACCTGTTAGTGAGACAAAGAAGGTTCCTTTAGTGAAGTATTTACAGTAAAGTTTTTAACATGCTGTCTGTAATTATCCATCGTAAACTTAATGTCCGCTGTCTGATATTTAAATACTGATTTATTTTAGCAAGACGCAGCTAATTTCTCATGTGGAATGACTGGAACAGGAAGTGTGGATCTGCACTTTTGGGAGAACTGAAACTAGCCAGGTGGCAGCATTAAAAGAGTCTATATAAAGAGTTTATTAAGAGCCAGTAAGTGCATTGTTGGCATGCTAGTTGTGTTCGCATTGATGTGACTGTGCAAAACTCTGCTCTGGCCTTAAAGCGCGTATAAACTCATCGTAGTGAATAATTAGGATGCTCGGAATGCATAGGGTAAGTAAGATATGACTTTAGACCACTGCAAACCTTTAAAATGGACAAGATATATTTAAAGTGAATATAATGACACTGCATACTTTGAAGCCATCCATAAAACCTATTCAAAATCAGATTCAGTCTTCAAATCCCTGTGCTGTGTGCAAAATGATTAGCTGTTGCATCTCCGGAAGGGAACAGCTGAAAGGAGAGGCTTAATCACATGCATTTTGTCTCCTGAATAGCTGAATGGACTGCGATGTTGTGCCTTTGTTCCCCACAGAACCTGTAATTTCTGTGACTAACTTACTGATTATCAAGCATGTGGTTTCTTTCTGCACGTTTTGAAAACTCCAGAACTTAGATATTTAATTCTCAGCAATTCTTTGAGCTATTAAAACTGGTGAATAAGTTAGTAGGATTGAAAGATGGAGTTGTGTGTAGAAAATTGGCTACGTTTAGTCATCCAGGTATGATCTAAAGTAAGGGGGAGCTGGCTACACTGACACGAACCCAACAGAAACTCTCTTCAGATCGATATAAAGCAGTTTCCACCTGTAATCTGACCAGAACTGAAGAAGTGGCTTGGATGAGCAGCGAAACATCTTCACTCCTACAATTTTTTGTCCAATTGCCAGATTTATGGTATATAACTGCTACTTTTTCTGAGTGATAATAACATTTATATTTTTCTAGCTATTATCCATGCAACTCATAAAAGACATTTGTACAGTGAATTATGCACAATTTTGCAGGTATATTGGGGCTTGATCGTAAATGTATGTTTTTACTATTACCTGAGGAAGGTCAGAGCGACTGAAAGAAAGAATAAAAAAAAGAATAAAATTTAATCAAGAGTAAGACAGTGTGCGGGAGTTTCCTTAACCTTTCAGACCAATTGCCGGATTTGAAATTTTCTTTTACAATCAAAATGCAATAAAAAAAAATAAAAAAAAACACTACTTACTTACTTAAAGCTGCACTATGTAACTTTTGGTGGGGGATTTGCCTCATGCACCTGTCCATGGAGAAGTCAGTGCTTTGAAATGTTCCGCAGTTTGGATTTAACTTTATCTGTTTTGCCTTTATGTGCATTCTTACCTGTAACTTCAGCTGGTGGCGTCAGCTGCTTGTCTCTATGGAGATGGATCAGTTTAAGGTTATAATTAAGAACATTCCAGATTAAGCATTAAGGCGGAATGATTTGGGAGAAATATCTAATAACAATTTTTCAAACAAGCATTGAGTTGTTTTCATAATAGGATTCAAAGTTCACATTTTAAACATGTCCAGAAGAAGAATGGAGATTTTGCGTCAATTGCGAATCATCTTGCAGCTCTAATCTCCATGGTTACAAGCAGTTAGCGGACCCTCTACCAGAAAAGTCACATAGTCTACCTTTAAAAGAAGAAGTAAAACAATTCACGCTGTTTTACTTCCCTTCTGGACCGGCCTATCGTTTTCATGTACCCACAATTTGCATTTTCATAGATTATATTTCCTCCAAAGGAAAAAAAAAACTAAACGTCAGTTGCCTTTTCAAGTGAAGTAGATCAGACGAAACAAAATAAAGCAAAACAACACCAAAAAATACAAAGCAAATGGCTGGAGGCGCAGAACAAACTCATGAGCTGCGCTGCATCAGGTTCAGCGCAGAGGTCAACTTTTTCATTCTGTCTCATTCCGAGCTCTCAGAACAGGTCCACCCACCCCTCCGTTTACCGTCCCAGATATTGGTCTGTGTCGGACGTGATTTGATTTCCCTCTTTCCAGAAAATAGACAGACTGGGACCAAGTTGCACTGTTTGGTTTCCGACAAGGTTAATTTGAGGAAAAATAAAACATGAAAATACAAAAATTTGAAGTGATTTGATTTGAGTTCGAAGGATGAGTGTTTTTTTCTTGGCTGTGGAGTATAAATGCATTAGGTAAGGTTTAGATTGTCTGTATATTAGATACGGTTTTCAAAAAATACATATACTCAGATACTAATTGATACAAAACTAGTGTTGATATCTATAGTATATCAGAATGAGTAGACCAAATGGTAATGGTAGTAAACGATCAGTTCGAGCCTCTTCCTTTGCATTAAAATCAAGTTTGTAATAGTTTGGAAATTTGCCCCATTCTTGATGCAACTGGGGCAATCTGTCAGGAGCAGTGGACTTCTGAATTACCACAGTGGGGATTGGAAGAACTGGATTTGTGCCTATCCATGCTCTACTATGGGAGGGGTAAATACAGCTGTAGAATCTGATGAAACACAACTATTAATTTTAAGAAAATTTTGGTTGACTAACTCATTTCGAAGGCAAGGTTAGAAAATGAAGAGGGTTAAGTCATGAAGATCTAATTAAATGTGCAAATCCTTAGCTTGCTCGGAGGAAGATTCGTCACAAGTAGCAAATTTGAATATTCACTGACCTTTCAGTAAACAAATTAGGATATTGTCAGGCTTTGCTTGGCAACACACTGCATTACATACCAAGCTTAATTCTGTTGAACATGTATTTACTTTGTATTGACAGGCTGAACGTACATAGCACTGACACGGTGTAACACAGTGAAACATAATGAATCGAGTCTGTCTGTTCCGTGGCTATTGATTTCCTCTTGAATAAATACATATTTTGCTGCTAAAATAAACCTGACTTTCACCTTAGCACACGATCCCTGAGAGCTGTGCGAGTCTCCACAGTGCAGCGCAGGCACAAAATCAATGGCATTAACCTGTTTGCAGTAAAAACCTACAGTGAGTGCTGAGGTCAATGACTTGTTTTGGGCTCTTCAGGAGAAGCTGTGGAGTATTTGTGGAGGAGTGTAGTAGCTCCGCGGCTCTGGCTCAGCCAATGCAAATGTCCACATTGACCCAAGGTCAGTCAATCAGAGGGACGCACAGGCCCAGCCTGAAGGGCCCACGCCACACCATTATATCAATCTGTCTGCCTTCAAAAGCAATTCCAGCACGTCAATAGTGTGCTATTGTGGAGAGCAGACGTGGCCACGAGGCCCGATCGATGCTCATATATTCTTCTGTAGATACTCTTTGTCTCTGCTGCTCTATTTACCAGGCACAGGCTTTTCTCCCCAAGCAACTACAATTCACTGTTAGAGTAGCAAAAGTGACTAGGCTGACAGTGGCTTGACACACAGTGGATTTACTCAGAAATATCTAGCACTCTAAATTTGTAAGACATATTTGAATATGAGTATTATTCAGTCCTTTGTCATACTTAATTCTAGTTCGAAGTAACTATAGCCAAACCTGCTCTAAAAGTTATTTCATTTCATATATCCCTTATTTACTTCTACTTCTACACCTGTACTGCCTATATCCAACCAGGAAGTAAAATGATAAACTTCACCAAATTCAACATGTTTATGTTAACTATGCTTCAGTGAAATTAATATTCTAAGCTGCAATAAACACTTAAAAATACAAAAGTAAAACAAATGCTCATACATTATCAGTGAGTGCATGCAACTTGTGACTGTACCTCAAAACTAAGATTTGGTGTAAAGCTATAGAAAAAAGAGTGACAATGGCAAGATGAAATGTTAAAACACAAATTGTGAACAAGCCTTTTAACCGTTTTGGCAACATTTCGGCAGTGCTTCTTCCCCTTTAGCTCCCCCGGATCCGTCTGCTGCTCTGCTTTTGACAATAACAGCACACTTGATCATTTCTACCCACGAGAGAGCTGGCCTTTAACTTCCCCCATAGTCTCTTTAAACATGAGTCAGTGCAGCAAATGTCATTGGCTTTCAAACTCTATAAAATCACATCAACATTCAGAGCGGCAAGCAAGCAAGAAAACAAATAAGAAAACGTCTCAAAGTTCTCCAGAAAATACATTTCGGTGCACTGGAAAGTATTGACCCCCTGTGGTGCATTTCTTTCGACGTGTCACAAACAGAATTACGTGGAATGATTTAAAAGTCTGTGCCTTTTGATTTGACAACAAAGATGGAAAATAATGTTGTTGTATGGAACAGAGTCAGATGGGTTGAAGTCACAGTTTATAATGTTATTTCAGTAGATGGCAGCAAAAGGTTAAAAAGTTAAGATCTTTGTGAAATGTTTTGCACGTAAGTTTGTCAAAAGAAAAAAGAAAAGAAAAAATATTGTAATTTGACCAGTCTTGATGTTTAGTGCTTTGTTTTTTTTCTTTTTTCCTTGTAAGCAGCCATATTTGTTTGGATACAGATGGAACATGCATACACTTGATTGGCTAATCCTTCAATCACTCAAATCTGAACATGGATAGATTCATTGGTGACCAGACTCACATCTTAAAACTTTTATTCTGGATCCCAGTAAAAAACAAATCCAGCAAAACTTTGAGACAAACTTTGAGACTTTTCCTGGGTCTTCTGCATCTCATAGAGCATATTGTAAAAACATACTTGTGTAGGGTTTATAGGGCACCTGCAGTTTTCAAAAAGGTTGGATTTTGTTGCAATTTTTGTCACATCAACTCGATCAAAATCCTTCAGTTGTCTTAAATACTGCTTTCATCTTTAGCTTTGGTTCATGCTGCTCCACTGTAACCTGTGCTGGCTCTGATCGTACAGAACGGTCACATGATACACAAGCTCGTTTTTCGAGCACACTCTCAATGAGCTCAACACATTCACTCAGTCTTGCAGCCATGTTTGAACCCTGGGTTTGGTTCATTACATTGTATAAAAAGTATTTTCAAGACCACTGCGGTATATAAATTGCTATTTCTTTTGTATCGAATCTGACTTGAAATGTAAGTATTGCCATGGAACTATTTAAAATCTCCATGTATTTACTCTTCAAAACAAAGTACTGCGGCACATTTTGATTGAAGCACTTGTTAGATGGACGTTCCAGAGGTGTTGTAAACATGTATTTGACTGCCCCGGCCCGGTCACTGCACATGGCTGCCACTAGAATTGGTTCTTTTCTCCGCTCTGTCCCTCCGTGATGACCTCTGACAGGCGTCATTTCATTCTCCATTACCCCATCGACGCAGCTCACAGAAGACCGCTCTCCGCTGCCTCCTCATTGCAATCACGAGCTTCTGATGGGGATAGTGCACTGTCCGAGGAACTATCAAAGACTTGAGATGGCTTTAAACCTTCACTACGTGTGGAGTGGCTACTGTGATCGGTACTTATAGGTATAGGACTGTATAGTTTCAAGGCTTTTTAAAACAGTTGTAAAGCCAGTTTGCTCACATGTTGATAAGCAATGTGCCTTTACAAAATCTTTGCACTTGGTATAAAGTTAATTCATAAGTAAATATATTATCAATCAATTTATGATGTCTGTGTAAACTCTCAATTGTCCACTGCTTCTTCTGTTCTGATAGGGTTCGAATAAATCACTGCCTTCTGTCTGAAAGGAGGAGCTAACTGAAACTAACACATTCTACTTGTTTACCTTAAGGCAGTGGTTCTTAACCTTGTTGGAGGTACTGAACCCCACCAGTTTCATATGCACATTCACCAAACCCTTCTTTATTGAAAAATAAAATATTATTTTTTTCAAATTCAAGACATATGTATGTTTTACTGGTGCACAAAATGAACCGTGCATTAACATCACTGTGTACAAAGAATAAAACCAATACAATGAACTCAAATTACATACATACTTTTTTTTACAAAGACGTGACCTTTTTTAACACTACCACACTGAAATGATTTAAATTTTTAACCTTATGTATTCCAATAATGAACTTATTGTATTTATGCTATTTATTATTTTTAACATTTTAACACACACCCATCACCTAATTTCCATCAGGCTAGAATAATAATGAATATTTACTGCAAATCAGTGTGACTTCTGCTGTTGCCTTTGAGAGACCAGTTCAGAAATGCATGGCTTCACCTTGACAAGTGCCACTCTCATGTCATTTTCACAGCAAAGTCTGTTCCTTTTCTTTGTTTTTATGTCGTTTTGTTTTGATGCCATTCGAACGGCTCATTTAAGTTGGGCGGGTACTTCGATAAGCACATCAAAGGCTGCATTTGTTGAATTGGGACATGGCCAGCGTGGAGACGCTCACAGTCCGCTAATCATGAGTCGGGTGCATGTCTTAACCTCCGCCGAACCCCTGAGACTGACTCACTGAACCCCTAGGGTTCGATCGAACCCAGGTTAAGAACCACTGAACTAGTACTAAATAGTGTCCTTCATGCAGACTTTATATTTTTATTTAAGCACAACGTTTAAATGAATATACATTTTAGTTATGTAACTGTACTTTTACTTTCACACTTCCTTAAAGCTCAATTAAGTCCATTCACATCTGTGAAGATCTATTAAATGAGACCATTTAGTCTTGTCAGCAATATGAATCCAATCTTTTACTTCACACTGTCTTTGTGTCCTTGGGCGAGACACAACTAATATTGACGCAAAATGAGTGAAGATGAGGGGGATTGAAAGGCTGAGGAACCTGACGTTACGCCTGCTGCATTGATGAAGAAGTTGAGGAGTTTGGTTTACGTGTCCGACTTCATAAAGGTAAGAAAATTAACTGAAGGATTCATTATAATTAATAGCCCATATGTGAAGTCTGACACAGTATGGAAATTTTCTTTACACATAATTGATGTAATGTGGTGGATACAACTCTACCTGCTATACCATGTCCACACATTTTTGCTAACCCTAATCATAATAACTGTACTTATATGATGTTAGAATGTTGCAAAATTACTATGTAGACCTATACATTTCACATTTTGAGGTAGTGTCATCTGTCCTGTAAATTTGATGTGCTCGTTGATTTTTACTGGGGAATCCTTAATATAACTACTTATAATATCCTAATTAATTTTGAATAGTATGTCAGAATCATAAAAAAACTTAGCTGCTTTTGTCAGTGAACAAAATTATGACGATATTGCGTAACATAAAACCAACCAATTATACCCAATGAACAGGCATTAATGTATCTATTAATGTAATTATTTCAAGACCAATTTATCCATTCAAAAATATCCATTTAAAAGTTTTTCTAATGTGTTTTGTTTAAAAGATGCACATTCCGATGATGTCATAAACCTGTCATAATCACCATGACAACGGGTGATGACAAGCTGATCAAAGTAAGTTCCCGCGCTTCACTTTAGAAACCCTCAGTCTACACTTGTCTCTTGTGAGAGTAAGCTGCAAAACTGTGCTCCTCGTGTATTTTACTGATCAAATACCGAAATCACCCAAATCCTTCACGTTAAAACATCGTGTGCGACAATGTCCGAGTATGTATCCGTTTTATGTATAGTTTCTGTTTAAATAGTTTATCATAGGTTTTATAAAAGTTCAAATTAGGATGTAGTATGCATAACAGTTAAACACATAACTATCTTGTATACATTCAAATAAGATGTGAATGTAAAAATAGCTGTAATAATGGTTAGATTTAGTTGTCATTTGTAGAGGAAAACAGAATGTATATAAATGTTTAAGGTGCTCACCATTTATACCCAAAATTGGTAAAACCACAAATATGATCTTGTATAAAGTTGAGGAAAAGTTAAGGCTACACTAAGTTAAGGTTACACTAAGGCCTACAAGAACCACTGACATACTTACACAAGTTTATGCCTTAACCTAAATTGAACTGTAATGTGAAATAATATTTTGGCATATTTGACTAATGATCTTTCCATATCTTCTATCTTCTTACAGTCTGTTCGAGATCACCTCATTGGAGGACGTGCCTAAATGGTACGGGACCACTGGACCACTGAGTTTTGACTTCCCGTCCGAAGAAGACCTGAAAAGGACCAGGATGCTGATGGAGGACCTAAAATCCCTCGACATCTTCCAATCGCACCTGGAGGTCGAACATCGCGAAAGAGTGGTGCGAAATATGGAGTCGCTATACAAACAATGGCTGACTGAGACCTGCTTGGCGATGAATGTTCCAGAGTACGTCACGGAAAAGGTTGGCGGCCGAGTAGTCCCATTTGGATCCTACGCGTTGGGCATCAACACAAAGGGGGCGGACATTGACCTCCTCTGTGTGGGACCAGGCTTTGTCCAGAGATCCGATTTCTTTTCTTCCTTTGTGGAGAAACTGAAGACCCACAACGCAATCCAGATCATCCAAGTTATTGAGGATGCGTTTGTCCCAATTATAAAGCTCACTTATGATGGAATAGACATTGACGTGGTGTATGCTAAAATTAACCGAAAAAGCATTAGCGACAAACTGGATCTGATGGATATCGATCATCTGCAAGGAATGGACATCTGTTGTATGAGGAGTTTACAGGGCTACCGAGTTACACAGGAGATTGCTAGCTTGGTGCCAAACATCTTCACTTTCAGAATAGTGCTAGCCACCATAAAACACTGGGCAAAATCTCGGAACATCTATTCTAATAAGATGGGCTTTCTGGGTGGGGTTGCTTGGGGTATCTTAGTTGCCAGAGTATGCCAGCTGTACCCTTACGCGACCGCTGCAGTTTTGGTGGATAAGTTTTTTAAGATCTTCTCCATGTGGCAGTGGAATTTCCCCATCTTATTGAAGAACCCTGAGGAGCACAACTTGAAATTTCCGGTGTGGAATCCCACAGTGAACGTGAGTGATCGGTTTCACCACATGCCGATTATCACGCCATCTTACCCGCACCAAAACTCCGCCTTCAATGTGTCTTCTTCCTCACTGAAGATCATTGTGGAGGAGCTCAAACGTGGACACACTATAATGGAGGAGATGAGTGACAGCAAACCGACCTGGAAAAAACTCATTGAACCTGCGATATTTTTGCAGGATTACAAACATTTTATTGTGCTGCGTTCTAATGTGACTACGCAGACCCAGCATCAAGTATGGGCTGGTTTTGTTGAGTCTAAAATTCGACACCTCGTTGGAATCCTAGACAAGAATTCCGCTATCTCTGTGGCTTGCCCAAATCTAGAGTCCTTCTCTGGAAAAGATGGTTTGAACACAACATGGCTGGTTGGAGTGAAATTCAACTCTACAGTCAAGAATGTGAACTTAAGCCATGATGTAGCGAGCTTTATCCAAAATGTGTACACTCAAGCTGGTAAGTTATGGGCCGAAGGGATGGAACTATCAGCTGCTTACGCCAACCAAGAGACAGTAAAATTTGCACTGCCGGCTGAGGAGATCCATGAACCTGTGCAACCCTGCGTTAAAATATCGACAACTGAATTGTCTGCTGAAAGGAGGGAAGATACTTCGGATGAAAGAGAGGGTCAGAGCACCACCAAGCGTCCCCACACTCCGGAGTCCGATCCTGCGGCCAAGAGAGTCAAACAGGAGTCTTCTCCAGTTGGACAAACCACACGAGTCGTCACCAAAACCAAAAGGATTAAAAGGCCGAGGTTCAACAGGAGGACCTAAACATCTTCTGTATTCATCCTTTAGTTTAGTAGTTTACCGTTATGTCTGTGTAGACCCTCAGTCGTCCAGGTCTGAGCCATAGCAAACAACGAAGTTAAATCTGTGTCATGATCCGCACTGTCCGCTCCTGGTTTTCCTCCTGTCCTGCTCTTTCCCTCCCTCACCTGCCAGATCTGGGCTGGGCTCCTGGCTCCTCCTGCGTGCACCTGCAGCCCATCAGTGCAATCAACACACCTGCTGTGCATAAAAGGAGCTGGGAGAAGAGACTCAGCGCGGGATCATTGTCGTGTCACTTCTTTCCTGCCTGCGTTCCTGTCGTCCCTGTGTTCTTGTCGTGCTCCGGTCCTGGATGTCTCCTGCCCGCTCTGTCCTACGCCCGTCTGGTCTGCCTGTCGTCCTGTGGTTCCTTCATGTCCCCGGTCCCTGTGTTTCCTGTGTTCCTGCTCACCTGCTCACCTGCTCACCTCCGGATCACCCGCTGTTTGTACTTGTCCTATTATTACAGTAAATCCTGTAAATATTCCCCGAGTCTGCATCCTTTGGTCCGCTACACTCACCAGTTACGACAGAATGATCCCGCCAACCATGGACCAAGCGGACTCGGGGTTCATTGGACAAGACTACCAGCCCACCCTGCTTACCTGTTTGTCTCCGGTTCACGGGCCTGTTCCCCATTGGCCGTCCTGCACCAACCGGTCCACTCCCAACCTGTCCTCTCCTCGCCTGGACCGTTGTGGCTCCGCTGGACACCGTTTCCCGTCCAGGGACCTCCTCGTGTCTTCTGAACCTTGCCTGGACCGTGGTAGCTCCGCTGGACACCGTTTCCAGTTTAGGGACCTCCTCGGGTCATCTGCCCCCTCGGTGGGACCCTCGCGGCTCCTGGCTCCTCCTGCGCGCACCTGCAGCCCATCAGTGCAATCAACACGCCTGCTGTGCATAAAAGGAGCTGGGAGAAGGGACTCAGCTCTTCTTCAGTTCAGAACTACAGAAGCGGCTTGGATGAGCAGCGAAACGTCCTCACTCCTACAAGATTTGTCCAGTTGACAGATTTAATTTCGTTGTTTGCTAGTTTACCGTTACTTAATAAAAATTAATAATTAAAAGAAATTATAATAAAAAAAATAATTTAAAAAAATAAATAATAAAAATAATTCCAGAAAAAGATCAGTGTTCTTGTTTTTTTTTTTTTTTTTTTACTTTTACTTTACTTCTTAGTATTCTTAAAATTTTTCAGTTTTCACCTAGACCAGTGGTTCTTAACCTTGTTGGAGGTACTGAACCCCACCAGTTTCATATGCACATTCACCGAACCCTTCTTTATTGAAAAATAAAATATAATTTTTTTTCAAATTCAAGACATATGTATGTTTTACTGGTGCACAAAATGAACCTGCATTAACATCACTGTGTTCAAAGAATAAAACCAATACAATGCATGAACTCACAACAAATTACATACATACCTTTTTACAAAGACATGATCTTTTTTAATACCACCACACTGAAATGATTTAAATTTTTAACCTTACGTATTCCAATAATGAACTTATTGTATTTATGCTATTTATTATTTTTAACATTTTAACACACACCCATCACCTAATTTCCATCAGGCTAGAATAATAATGAAAATTTACTGCAAATCAGTATAACTTCTGCTGTTGCCTTTGAGAGACCAGTTCAGAAATGCATTGCTTCACCTTGACAAGTGCCACTCTCATGTAATTTTCACAGCAAAGTCTGTTCCTTTTCTTCATTTTTATGTCGTTTTGTTTTGATGCCGTTCGAACGGCTCATTTAAGTTGGGTG
The DNA here is from genome assembly GCF_009829125.3 of Periophthalmus magnuspinnatus. Classification (NCBI taxonomy): domain Eukaryota; kingdom Metazoa; phylum Chordata; class Actinopteri; order Gobiiformes; family Gobiidae; genus Periophthalmus; species Periophthalmus magnuspinnatus. The sequence goes on from NC_047146.1 coordinate 15,194,889, forward strand.
GGTACTTCGATAAGCACATCAAAGGCTGCATTTGTTGAATTGGGACATGGCCAGCGTGTGGAGACGCTCGCAGTCCGCAAATCATATGAGTCGGGTGCGTGTCTTGACCTCCGCCGAACCCCTGAGACTGACTCACCCAAACCCTAGGGTTCGATCGAACCCAGGTTAAGAACCACAGCCTTAAGGAGTATCTGTTATATCTGTTATATGTAAAGTCCATTGAAATACTCTGAGGTGTGAATATTCAGCTCAAATTATGAAAAAGAAATGAATGAAATTAAGAAAGCAAACATGGCTTCAATATTTAAATGCTCAACACTACAAACCATAACAAATAGATTTTTATAAGTTAAACTGGCTCAATACTTCTGAATGCATTTTTGTTTGTGGAAAATAATGTTTTTCGAGTAGTAGTAAATTCTGTGTTTAGTGAAAGGCTGAGAAAAGCTTCCTTACATAACCTCATTGTTGCATCAGAAAAGCTAAATAAATAATTAAACATGAAACTTATCCTGACATGACACGGGAGCAAAGCTAGCTGCCAAAAACACCTGTCCATCAACCCTACTACAAAGAGATCTCAGCTTCAAAATGGTTACCTTTTTGTAGTAAAATAAAGCAAGGTGAGCCATTTTTCAATTAGCAAATTTAATGAAACAATTAGTGTCCTTAGCATGATCACAAACAGATAAAAAATATGATCTCTTCAGAGGTTGGCCAAGGTTGTATTGGTGACGTCACCTGCCTTTGCTGTGGTGCTGTTTTAGTTTTAGCTTGAGTGTATTGCAGTGTGTCAGACACCGAGAGATGATAGCAAGTTTCCTTTTCCAGTATTGTGTTCATTTAATCTGGTGAAATGTGGTTGGGGTCAAAACCCTTGAAATGCCCCTGCCAACCAGTCTCCCACCATGTTTTTCATAGAATCACCCAGCATGCACTGTTAAAGCACAGTTTTAGTAGCTCATCATGACAACCAATGACATCCACACTGTTTGTACCACCACATTCCCCTCCGTCACAGCAGTCTGAGTGCATTGGAGCTTTTAGTATCTGCTTAACCTTTCCATTGGAGGGTGACTGGCGCACCGCTCAGATAAACAACCTAATTGAGTCGACAGACATTATATGGCAGCCTTCCAGTAGAAAACAATGATTCTTTATTATACTCAGTCACAATGCGACAGTAAACCAATCTTTCAAGACAACATTTTTAACATTGGGGCAGCTAAGATGGAGTCATCAAGAGAATACAGGGTTACCAGGAGCAAGGTTGTCCCAAGGTACTTTAAAGTAGGCTTATTATGCAAAATTGACTTTTCAAAGACTGTAATCATGCTGTAGTTGTTTCCTCTTCTCATTTACCCCCTCGAAGTTGTATTTGGAGTGATACCGTAGTTTTATAACACAGAGTTTTTTTAATTAAATATATATAAAATCTTCCCCACTCTCCAATCCTTTTTCCACTCTCAGGTCCTCTACCAGAGACCTGGCAACTTGAAGCTTCTGTACAGTATCTTTGCTGTACTGCACTTTTCTGGAGTAAGATGTCACTCCTCCAGTTTGGGGGTTACTTCCCTGAGTGCTCTGATCACCATGAGCACTACTGACACCGTCACATTTCAGGCCTTCTCCAGATCTTCTTTGAGCCCCTGGTATTTCTCTAGTTTCTCATGTTCCTTTTTCCTAATATTGCCATCACTTGATACTGCAATGTTCACCACAGCGGCTTTGCTCTGTTGGTTATCCACCACCAAAATGTCCCATTGGTCTCCACTACTTTTAGAGGAGTTTCCCACCTTGGGATCTCCAGTCCATACTCTGCACAGATGTTTCTGTACACTATGACTCCACTTGGTTATGGCGCTCCATGTTTGCTTTCCCTGCAGCATCTTACACCCTGCAGTTATGTGCTGGATTGTCTCAGGGGCCTCTTTGCACAGCCTGTTGTTTGGTGAGGTATATCGTTCTGGTGCTCAAGACCTGCTCCTGTGCAGCCAGAATGAGTGCCTCTGTCCTGCAGACCAAGCCATTGGAAGGATTTCTTGATATCAGCCACTCCAGATATGTTCGTGGTACATCTCATGTAGGGGCTTGTACCCCCAGCACCTCTTTTTCGTCACTGCACTGTCATAGACATATGTTGGGGCCTTGTCCTTGATATACATATAGATCTTACATCCACACCCATTAGTCCTCGGCTATGTTCCTTGCTGCTCGCGTACAGTCTGAGGGTGCTGGTGTGTGGAACGCTCCATGCATGGCCAGGTGGTCAGGAGTGGCTGACTAACTCAACTGGTAAGTCACCTGACTTTCACGTAGAGAACTTGGGTTCAAATCCCCTTGGACGTAATGAGCAATTCTCCCCCTCTATCATTATCCATTTTGTATGCATGCAAGCGCTTCGTAAATCTGTCCCTTGGTGCATCAAATGGCAGTGAAAATACACACAGACTGCAATTACCACAGCATGTATATACTTAAAGATAACCTCAGCTTTATACAGTTTAAAAAGTTCAGCCAATTTTCTTTGCTTTTTTATTGCTGCTATTCATAAAGCCATCAAAGACTAGAATGGAATGTGGAGTAATGGATGGAAGCAGTCGACCGGGCTCTCCAGCAGCACACCGTCAGCCCGCACCATATATGGTCAGTTCACATTGACACGTACAGTATTGTAGTTTTCTTTCATTTCTTTGACCCCCACTGAGATACGAGGCGTCATGCCAGCAACCTCACATACCATAGAGCTGCTCTTTTAAAGAAATGCCATTTTCTGCCCAGCGAAAGTAGCAGCATGTGAGTGCAAGTCACATGGAGAGTGGAACAAAGGCTTACAATTCTATACATCTATTCAAAAGCCATTAGGTGAGTCATTTCAAGGGTATATTTGAGATGAATATTGAAAACAGAAACTTCTTCACAAGAGTAAGACGGACACTTTGAAACCATTATATTTCAGACAGGATGCATTTCACTCTTGAAATCGATTCTCCTGAATTTGGAAATGCAATACAACATTGAAAATCAAACCTTTCACCTCACAAAGGGTTGATTTCTCCAGGAAAGGTATCAGGATCAAATGCAGTAAGATTCTGGGTAATTTGCCCTTGTCAGATTTTGATTAATCTTGGACTACAATTTATACACAAACTAAACAAACATTGCAACTGTCTGCCATTATTGGTCGTCTTCACAATAGAAATTATTATTAAAACACCTTAGAGTCACATGTATCTATTTTGGATACCTTTAATTGTTCTATGACAAAATCAGAAACATGACATTCATGGCTGAAGAAACGTGGACTCAAGAACAAACACAATGGGTGAGATTTAAACCACTGATCTTTTGGTTGGAGGGCAAACACTTTACCCAAACTTTTTAAGCATGCAGTTGAGCCACAGTTGATCTGCTGATTGGGGTAGATTCTCTCAAAGGTATTTTCTCCAACAATCCCATTTTTCTATTCCCTTCTGTAAGAAAGATATTGACTTTCTTCAAAATTTCTCAAATAAATACACGAATCAACAAAAACAAGCTCGGTGAATGGCATAGTAGAAAAGTTAATTAACAATGGCAAACTGATTGTTTTTGATTATACTACAAAGCCTGAAGTTAACTGCATTTTACACCAGGCATCATTTGACAAAAGACAACAACAGCTTAATTAAAGATGCTAGCACAGTTTTCACAGATTGTCTACATTGTCAGAGTGCGTTGGATACACGTTATTCGCTGCGCTTTGTCCCCTAAAGATATTCAGAATCTACAGTAAAGTGGTGTGAAAATTGTTTAATGATTTGCTTTCATGTGCCAGTCGTTTAGTAGAACAGGCAACCACTGTAAAGAGAAAGAAGTCAGCCATGTTTATTCTAAAGTAGGGCTATGTTCACTGTTCATACCAGGTGGGAGGGGTTTCTTTCTGGATCTTGCATGTTCTCTATGTTCTAGTTCTCTTTATTAAAATACAATATAGCATTTCTTTTCAATATGTTTACAATATTCTTATAATAAAAAGATTTCCTCACCCTTAGCTTACTCAGAGTTGTATTATGATTGATTGATGCATATTTGAGTGATCCTGTATTGTCCTTCATTTTGAGACTTGAGTGCTCTGAACATGTTGATTTTCACGTATCTCTTTCTCCACCCTCTGGTTTGTACTGACTTGTGAAAAATCATATGGCTAGTCATGCATCAGGCACCAAGCACGTAAACCAGGATGTGCACGGACATTTTGAGGTTCAGGTGCTTTACCAAGAAAAATTGGCACTTTTCCACATCTCTTAAAATTAACTTAGGGATAGGGATAGGGTTCCATGGTAATTAAAAGTGAGCAAATATGATTTTGCTTCTTTAGAGACTACTTTTTGATTACTATCTTCTTATTGGACTGGGACCAATAAGGGGATAACAAAAATGAGTGAGAAATGAACATGTGAGGGGGTCAAATGAAGCTCCAGTCAAATGAAGCTCATTACAGGGGTGAATCTGGAGCTGAGTTCCACATTTGGAATTTCGACCGCGAGTATCAAAACCAAAAAGCCAATTCAGTTCAGAGTTCAAAGTTCAAAGTATACTTTATTGTCAATTCACTATGCAACAGACATTGCACAGAGGACTGAAATTGCATTCCAACGGACTCCAAATGTGCAATTTAACTAAAACTCACACACACACACACATACACACACACACACACACACACACACACCCACACACTCATGACATAAAGTGTACACAGGCATCAACAGTAAATAGACGTGAACAAACAGGCAAGCATATACAAGAAGGAAGCTTGAGGTAGATAATGTGCCATATAAAAGGTGCAAAAGTTATTAAGGTAGAATGAGATGTGCATATGTAAAGTGCAAAAAATAAAAGTGCAATTGAAAGGCTGTTGAAGGTCACGCCCTGTTAAACCAGCAGTGTGGGTGCTTAGCAAAGCTGGCAATCAAACCTGTTGCTAACGCTAGAGTGAGCAACCTCGAGGAAACAAGGCACCTGATTTGTCTGTTATCAATGTTCATAGCTTGAATCATGGACAAAACTGTGAAATAAAAACACCAGGATCATGCAGAGTGAGTTAATATGAACATTTTTTTTTTTTTTAAATGACAATGCTCACTACAGCAATTACAGAGGGAGGGGTGAAAATTCTTCAATGTAAAGTCAATTTGAAAGCAGAGTCAATGGAGCCAGAAGCAAGCCCGTGGCTAGCACGTTACCTATGTTCATTTATATATACAGTCTATGACTCAACCCAATGGCCAAAGTTCGACACCACTAAACGATTAGAAGTACAACTACAATTGCACTCCAACTTTACGAATCATCGAGTGCTCCATTACCTTTGTATACTTATAAACAAATCTAGTCCTCCAGTGGCTGTCAAGTATGCAAAGTCTTATCTCCCAAATACTGTGACAACTCACTGAAAACAATCTTCAAAAAAGCCTGTGGGATGATTGACAGTTGACCTCTGAGAATGGTGGCTGGCTCCGAAATGGAAGCACATCTCTTCATTTGGATGCAGCCCCTCGCACCTGCAGGGTCCCAGTATTGCCACCATCCCTCTCTCCCTTCAGCTCTGTCAGTCTGGGCCAGCTAAATAACTGTGACTTTAAATGCTAGCAGGCTGACAGGGCTTGAAAAGGCGCTGTCTGGCCCCATGACACAGCTCTTCTTTTGATCCCCCCCGCCGTAAGGAGCAACACTTGTCAAAAAAGACAAAAAAAAAATCTTTCCAGAATTTCTCCAGTGACACATCCACTCTATGTTCTCTCAATTTTTTGTTCCAGTTTTTGGATATTGTTTTCAGCATTTTGTACCGACAAAATATTCGAATAATAAGTGCAAAATAAAAAATAAAAATAAAAAAAACATTGGCAACATGGTGTGGTCGGCAAATCCCCAGACTACAAGATACAATATATGGCATATTAGCCTGAATGTAAGCGGGGTCAATGCTTCAAGCCTACAACAGCCATAATCTAGTTCTAAATAAATGAGGAACAAATAGTCGCAGTAAAAACATTAAGTAATATATTTTTGGGTGTCTGTTTCAGGGTATACAGACATGGCCCATACTTACAAATCACCAAGAGCCATTTTGTCTTGGTTTCTTGACCTCATCGACCTCGGGGCCCAGTTTACTGTGTACAAAGTAAACCTTCACATATTAAATCAGTGTCCCATTATGACATTGATAATCATGATTATTCATATCACAATGTAAGAGCTGAGAAATGATATGATCTCAATAACTTTACAAGCAAAATTAAGTACATTCACCCTTAATGGGCCTATTGGTTAGCTCTATTGTTCTCTTTGTTTGCTTTGGGTCTGAGTATGGAGCCATTAAGGATGAAACTGTAAACAATCGCTGGTAACAGTTTCAGTGTTAGCTCCTCCCTTCATATAGACATAAAGTAGTATCCAGCAGTAATCTGACCAGAACTGAAGAAGCAGCTTGGATGAGCAGTGAAACGTCTTCACTTCAACTACACTCACTACAACTTTTTGTCCAGTTGACAGATTTAACTTTTCCTCTGGATCAGACCTGGACGACTGAGTACTGATTACGCAGAAATAATAACAGTTATCTTGCCTATCCCCTCTCAGTTACGTATTGGCAGCTTTATCAATTTTCTGTTTTGCATTCTGCTCAAGACTACCACCTGGAATTATGTACACACAGTGGGGGATCCATATTGTAAAGACAGCCAACTGTGAAGAGACGCTCCATTTGATGCCTTATGTAATCCACTGAAAGAGCAGAGACACGTGACAGAACCAAATCCATAAGCAATAGGACATAGTGGGAATGCATCTGCTTGTTTACGTGTCATTTCTATACATTAGTTAATTATTGGAAGTAGTTGAAGATAAGAAATGCATTAGAGGAACAGCTAGCTAGCGTATGGCATGTTACACTATGAATGTATCAACTTCACAAGGGAAGCTGGATAACACCACTATCTGTAACAAATGCTGCTTTTTTCTGACCCTTGACATCAAATGCATTAAAGCTACACTGGTAATATTGTAACACCTTTTAACATAATATTTTAAGGTGCATTATGTAACTTTTCTAGCCTCAATCTTGTGTCCATGGAGATCAAAAATTTCAGCAGTGTGGCATTACAGGCATGTACCTGATTATTAACGTCGCAGTCTCTCGTAGGTTATGCATTCTCAGCATCCTAATTATTCACTGGAATGAGTTTATAAGAGTATCATAGTAAAGTTAACAAACATTAGCATGCTAATGGCACACTACATGTTTCACAGTAAAACAATTAGATGCAGACACCAGTCTCATTTTCACCCTAATAGCTGCTTAAACAATATCTGTACTGGAGCAAAAAATAATAATTTAGTTATTACATGAAAAAAATTAGATACAAGCCTTACAGAGTACCATCTCCTCTCCACAGATCTGACCTGTAACTCAGCCTGGTTCTGTCACTTTCTTCTCTTTATAGAGATACACGTTTAAGGCCTTTGCATGAAACAACTGATCTCATCGTGCACCTTTAATCTGTGTGTTTATACAGTCACACACATGCACAAGTTGGCTGTGTGAAAGTTGAATAATTTATCTGAAGTGATGCTGTGCTCGCTCTGACTGAATCTCAGACCTTCCCACAAAAGCATACATAGTTATTATACTGTGAGTTTGTACTGTTACTTTGTCTTTTGATCATTTTAATGGCATAATCTTTTGAAACGATTGCTTTTGTGCTCTAATGATTTAGATGATTTAGTTCTACTGTTAGCCTGTACTGTTACTTTGTGTTTTGATCATTTTAATGACATTATCTTTTGAAATGATTTTTTTTTTTTTTTTTTTGCTGTAATGATTTGGTTGCTTGTTCTGGGCTGGATGGACAAACTGAAGAAAAAAATACATTCTTTCAGAGCACAGAGTAGGTTACGCTTTAGCATAAATTTAAATGCAAACGAAGTGAGAGTGTGAGGCTGTAACAAAGAATGACATTTCATAAAAAGACATTGTCCAAAATCAATATACATTTTCTTCAATGCTATAAACCCATTTTGTTATAGTCATTTTGACAGGGCAGTTTGGCCTTCAAAATCCTTAAAAAATAAAGTGAATCAGTAAACTCAGTCCAATCATTGCTTTTACCCAATGCATTTAGGCAATACACTTACACCCACTGCAAGGTTTGTCTGGAAGAATTATATTTAAAGAAATAACAAATGAGAATAAATCCTGTTTACTAAATGGACACTGTAACTTTGTAGGTGGAGGGTCTGAAACCTGGTTTTCTCAAACAGGTGACATCAAACCAAATATTTTAATGGGTCACAATTTAAATGGAAGATATGTCTGTTTATTCCACACTCGAGCCCATTCCAAGCAGTATTATTTTCATGAGACAAGCAGGTGGCAGACTCTCCACCAGAAAACATACATAGAGCTTTTTTAAAATAAGAACCTTCCATGATAAAAAATAACACTCCTGATGCTTCAGTCAATTATAAGCCTACAGCTGAAGGTTAAACGCAATTTATTTTATATCATAGGAGAACGATTTCATTCATTAGGCTCACAATCTAAAGTATGTTCTCTCCTGCTCTGCCCCTCTGTTTCCTTCACAGTCGAATAACCAATACTTACGTTCTGACGAGTAAGAGTCCAAACTTTAACCTGTTCTATTTAAATGATCCCTGAACATATCGAGACAGAATAAAAACTTCTAAAGAGCTAAGAATCTCCTCTGTCAGTATATAGTTCACTTACACTCAGGAGTTTCATGGTGGTACGCTCTATAAGGAAATACATAAGACAGAAGGGGAAACTCCAGCAAAGGCGGTGCCAGATTTCATATTTCATCCATATCACCCATTTTCAAAATGACTGTGTGCGACGGCCATGACACACATCCATCAACATTGTCCGTGTAATACGTTCATACAGTTATTCACTCTTGTGTACCAGGCTATGTTTATATTTAGCCGTCTCCTCCCTTTACATATCCGCGTGGACAAACATCTGTGAAGCAAGAACGGTCACGTCTTGTTCCTGCTAAAAGGAGCCATTAATTTCAGAAGTAGGCTACAGTGTTCTTTATGGCACTTCCGTGTCGCCATAGGGGACTCGGGCTGCTGATTTAGCTGCTTTCACGTCATACCATACATGACCAAACAGACCTAATTTATTTCCTGCCCTCTTTGCTATACGTGCGATATAGCGCTTTTTACAGCTTTACATTTAACGCAACACTGGATACTACAAGATTTAAACAGAGGGCAGGGTCTTGCTGTTAGCTGGTCTGCGCTAGATGGTCACACAGATGCTACTATCTTATTTTTGTTGTGTTTAGCCTGTTAAAGTAGATTTACGGTCTGAGTACATTTTAATCTTTTTCTCAGTGTAAGCAGAGGTGGTACTGAAGTTAGAGAACCATTACTTCAAAATAATACTCAAGCAGTCTTTCAAGAAATTAAAGAACTAAAAGTAAAGTAAAACATGTTTGGGGAAAGTCTGGACATTTTTTTTAGGTTTAAACTGCACTATGTAACTTGTAGTGGAGGGTACACCACCTGTCTCCATGGAGATTTTATTGGTTGGCCCGGAATGTTCCATGGTATGTCGTGACACGTTTCTAGCCAATAACTATGGAAAAAAGCAGGTGATGCTCCCAGGCCAAGTTACAGGTCAGATCTGTCACTATATGTTTTTACAGTATTTTAAGAGAAGGTAATTCGAAGAAGAAAACATTAACTTAAATAATGCTCAAAATTTGGTGTTTTCAAAGGGTCAACCAAAATGAGAAAAAACTAAATCATATCTGCAGGACACTGTGCAAGAAACACAAAGGTTCAATTCATTCAGTATTGACACGTAAAGCTTTTGTCACCTGCAGATTTATTGCCTGGGATCTGGATTACACACTTCTTCAATACTTTACGAGGATGTGAGTCCGGTCACTGGTGAATCTCCTAGAGTTCAGATGGGCGTGATTGACAGGTGGATTAGCCAATCACATGCACAGTCTCTCCGTATCTAAACAAATATGTCCGCTTACGGAAAAAGAAAAAAAAAAAATCAGGGTGCTGAAAAACATCACGGATTTCTTCTGAATCAATGAGCGAAGCCCTAATCTCTGTTAATCTGAGTTGAGAGAAATTAGATTATACTTGTAAATGATGATGAGTGACCAATGAGCTACTTCATTTCACATGGGTCACTGATAAAAAATAAACTGGTTGCACAAACGTGGCTCGAGATGTGACAGGGGGAGTGAGTAATTAAGTAAGATTGTTTAAATGTGAACTATATTACCCATGTAGGAGGATAAGTACGGAGTCTTAAAACTACTAAAATTGTATTAAAATATGTGTTTGTTTGTTGTATTTTTTATTTTTTTACTGAGATAATGTATTAACCGTCTGAGTGTAAGTGAAACAATGAGGCCTAACTAACAGACGCTGCATCTATCTTATGTTCTGGAGTTGAGTTGCTTTTATATCTTTGGCTTTTTTTTGATGGCACAGCAGACTTCCCGTATTTGGGACAGGTACACCGTCCTTGTGGCATCTGTGGACGCGTTAAATCAAGGACAATGCTAATGCAACACGCCCAAAATATATAGTACATGTGGGAATATATAAAACATTATACTGAAGGTTCCTTTAGTAATGGGGCTGCTTATGGGTGCTCATAATTGAACTGGAGATTGGCTTTTAGTAATTAAAGACTATAATGAGATAGAAGTGATTTTATAATGTCAAGTGTGAATGTTTTTATAATTTTTTAAATTACTTTTCTGAGTAATAGCTGTACATAGCCGTAGTTAGTAATGTGAACCCAAAGTTATAAACCACTGTTTGCATAGATACTGTAGAGGGTTAAATTAAAACGTTTCAGAATATGGGTTTTAATTCAATCACTTTGCATCGATTCATTTATCAATTTTACGTTTTGCTGTATATGATTTAGTCATGTAATTTACTCTTGGTCAAAAACACTCAACTATTACAGATATCATCATTAAAGGGTCACAATGAGAAACTGATACTAGTTTTTATCAGTTTATCAGTTTAAAATTTAATTGTTGCTTTGAACAATGGACTAGCCAAGAGTAATCAATGTGTGCATGGTATTTAGTCAAAGCTCAAAGCAAGAAAGTCCTGGGTTCGGTTCATGAATGGTTCTTTTTGTGTGGGGATTGCGTGCTCTCCCTGTGTTTGTCAATGTGCTTCAGTTTGTGATTTTTTTTTTTTTTTTTTTTTTTACTTCATCCAATATAAAGTACAGTAATTCTTGACCAAGCAGGTAAAGAGGATATCTGTTTATTTGTGCTCCACTCCTGCTTGAGCTGATCAAATAATTCAGTACAGCATATGAGCAGATAAAATCAAAATGTTATAAATATATGTCTAAAACGAATTCAATTGGTTGTTTTAATAAGAAAATTCCAGTAGAGTGATCTCTCGCTCTTTCATGGTTCAGATTTTTGCTGTGCAATTTTACATGCTTTTTTGTTACAGTGTATGAAGTGCATTGTGTTCTGCGTCCTGATTGGTTAAGCGACTGTAGACCATTGTCCATCAGTCTCCTCCGTGCCGTGTCTCCTGTACAGTACAGAATGTGTTTAGACAAATTTACATAATGTTGGATCGCAGTGTGACTCTTAAGTGCTGTATGTTTGCAAGTTTTCTCCCCAACAAAACCCACAATGTCGATGAAACGTTCTGCACCGACAGAGGCGCCTACGAAGGTTTGAATGAAGGTTTGAGAGTGTTTAAGCAAGAGAGAAATGTGAGAAAATGTTAATGTCTGTGTGAGAAAAGTGTATAAAGTGTGTGGTGAAGGGTTTTACAGCTGCAAAACATATAGAATTGTAAAAAATAAAGCTGACTACTTCACGGATTTCGCCTTTTGCGGGTTATTTTTAGAACGTAACCCCCGCGATAAACGAGGGACCAATGTATCAATATTTTTGCATGAGAACCACTACTTTTTGTTAACTTACTGAATAAAGGCAAAGCAAGTTTATTTGGATAGCATAATTCATACACAAAGTAATCCAAAGTGCTTTACAGAATAAGAAAGACAATAAAATCACCATACAAACAAATCAAAACATAAATAATCATCATAAAATTAACATTAAAAGTGAAGAGAATAAAAACCTTTCAGTCATAGACACAATATATCAGTATTAAAATATCGATAACAATCCAAACTCTTTATCTTATCTATGTAATTTTATTGTATAACTACAGTATATATGACATCAAATAAAGTACTTTACAATGCCATGTTTACCTTTATATAAAATCAAATACATTTTTTCCATGTAGCCTTTCCATCCATGTCTGTCAACGCTGAGTAAGTCACCACAGCCCATTCCGGCTCGTCTATCCACAGAGCTGTCACTTCACACGATACCGCCTGACGGACAGACACAGAGATGAATTGTGGGGGATTTAAAAGTGCGAGAACCACACAAAAAAGCAAAAGATAAAAGCTCAAAGAGATGAGCTGCACAAGGGAGAGAAAGAGAGAGAGAGAGGGAGGGACCGGGTGTATAGAGGCAGGAACCCCAGACAAAAAGATCAGAAAACAGAAAGATGGAAGAGATGGACGAGGGAGAGTGGGGTTATCTGTCATTTAGCATCTGACGAGCTCTGATAGTTGCTCTTCGGGTCTCCTGTCAGGCGTGGTGTGGTTGTAATGGTCGGTTGGCGGCTCTGTTCCCCTGGCCTGCCCCAGTACAGCGCCGTTCTAATGGGGCACAGCGGAACATGTCAGGACACAGTCTATGGTGACCCCAAAAACAAAGCGCAGGTGGTGGACGTACTCCCAGAGAGCAGCGCAGTGTTAGGTCACGGTATTTTTGGTGTACGTGGTAGAGAAATGTTGAGTCTTGAAAGTGGATTATGGAAAAGTTGCAGCGATGAGCTAAAACAGGCTACGTAGCTTTTACAATGACAAATAATTTTTAGTATTGGGATAATCATTGATACTTTTTTTCCACATTGTGATATCAGAAACATTATAAGCTCCACACTCTGAATAGGTCTAATCTTTTGGGAATATCATACTGAATTTAATGTATGTATAAGTCGAGTCAAATGTATTTATAAAGTGCATTTAAAAACAACCACCGCTGCCCAAAGTACTGCACAATAAAAAGTGCAATCTTACAAAACAAAACATGCAAAAATATAAAAGAACACAACAAATACAATACAATACAAGTGTCCGGCTCAGCTCGTGTTTAAAGCCAGTGCAAACACATGAATTTTCAACAAAACATAAAAAAAGCCCGGTCCCCAGTTTATGAATTTATACATCTGAGTACATTTAATAGTGAAAATTTGAGGAGCCTCTCGTGTCAGCTTTATTTGGACAGTTTATTCCCACTGTTACGCACTAATTAAAGAATATTAAGATTAGTGATGGGGTTCTTGAACAAATCGTCTCTTCGAATGGTTCCTTAACGTGAACATTTCTCATTTTTTAAAAGAACCGTATCTTTTTCTTTCCAATTTATATGCATTTTTAAACTGGTTAACGCTGAACCGACACAAGGAGCAGTGCAGAAGCGGAGCAGACGACACGAATGAAGAGTTTGTTTTTAAATGCTTCCTGCTTCTGAAGAGTGCAGACGCAAACCTTGCTTGCTCCTGCTGCTTTCTCCTTACTTTGCTTTTTTAATCATTTTACCTCTTCCATTGCTGGGAGATTTGTTTAGTTATGATTTTCTCTTAAGTAAACCAAGATTTTTAAACCATTTTTACATTTTTAACAAAAGTTTTGACGAGCCACCAACATGTCCGGAGGAAGAAACAACAGAAACAAAAGGAATTCTTTCTGCGAACGCTGTCGGAACTATCAACAACAAATTATTGAGCTACAAGCACGGATTTGTTTTAGAATCTGAAAAAGGATTCACCGAACGCTCCCTGTGACCTCCAGTGGTAAGCAGCCTACAGTTACTTTCAGAGAAGAGAGTGAAAAAACTGCTACTTTCAACTTAAACCTGAGTGATACGGTGTCTTTTCCAAAACTTTGTAAAGACAAGAATTTCAAGCCAACGCGACAAGTGATAAGAGGCAATGCTAATATAGTTACATCACCCAAAACACACCTTGCAAACAGATTTTTACCACGATGTTGATGTTAATATACAAACGGAAAATGAATTTTTGTCGCAAAACAAGAGCAATGAAGTTGGCAAAAGAGCGGCGGCAGACAGGTGGTCTGTGCCAAACGTCAAGGTCAGAGATACGCTGCTGCTAGGAGACGGAGCTATCAGAGATGTGACTCACAGAGGAATCCAAACTTGCTCGTACCCCAGTCACACTGTCTCTGAGATTACAAAACTCCTCCCAAAAGTTTTGTCAACACACGAGGAGTTAAACAGCTGATTGTGCACATGGGTGCAGTTGACACCGGAATGAATCAGACTGAAATCTTGAAAAAGCATTTCATTTAATTATTTGAGGAGCTTGATAAAGTGGAGGTTAAGATTTTCATCAGTGGACCTCTTCCTACCATAGACAGAAGGAAGATGAACAAATTTACCCGGCTGCTTCAGCTGAACACATGGCTGTTCAACGAATGTGCAGCCAGAGGACTGCACTACATTGAGAACTTTGATCTATTCTGGAAACGAGAGGATCTGTTCAAGGGAAATGGCCCGCACCTGAGCAGAGGTGGAGTGAGAGTGTTGACGGATAACCTCCTCCATGCTCTGAGGCACCGGCCTGGACAGGGTCCTGGGCCAGTGAGAGAAAAGAGGAATGAGAGAAGCTGCACCAGCCAGAGACCGAGCCAACGTGTCAGCACCATCTGCAGCACCACAACTACAACCACCACCTCCCCCAGCGAAGGACTCACCACCAGCAGCACAACCATCTCCCCCAGCGAAGGATTTAGCAGCACCACCACCTCCCCAAGAGAACAAATCAGCATCACCACCACCTTCAAAAGTGAAGGATGCACCTCCAGCATCACTTCCCTCAGGGCCCTCGTCACAGGCCTTATACCTGTCTGTGACAGCCTCAGCAGAGGTTTCAGTCGCAGCAGCACCCACATCACCTCCCCTGCCCACAGACCAGCCCTGGGTCCCCTTTGCTACATCCACTCCCTCTAGGGACTCCTCACTCTCCTTTTCCTCCCCACCTTCACCTATGGCCCTTCCCGACCATCTAGAAAGTCTCATTAGATCAGGAATTAAGATGGCTCCCCTCACACCTAATATAGAGCGATTGAGAGTTTTGGCATCATCTATGCTGAACTCTTCCCCGTACCCACCTATCCCCCCTCGTCTTTCACCCAAACTCCCCCCTGCTCCGCCTCCTTGGCCCTCACCTGGTCCCTCACCCAAACTCCCCCCTGCTCTCTCACCTGGTCCCTCACCCAAACTCCCCCCTGCTCCTCTTTGGCACTCACCCAAACTACATCTACAATTACACCACGTAGACTGATTAACAGAAGGACAGTTAGACTGTCCAATCAGAGACATTTAGTTCACATTCCCTGTAAGACGATAACATCCAGTCCTACTGAAACTAATCTGAAGAGAGAGTTTTTAAAGGGTGCAAACGAGTGGGTGAGAGAGTTGCAGATTGGGTGATTATTTATGTTTTGATTTATGTGATTTTAATGTCTTTCTTATTCTGTAAAGCACTTTGAATTACCTTGTGTACGAATTGTGCTATACAAATAAACTTCCCTTGCCTTGCCTTAAATTATTATTGATATTGTAGTGCAAAGTTTAATTTATATTTTCATTATTTCAAAGGGTAAACACACTCCCACTCTTGAAACAATTTAAACATATCTGAGACTTGCTCGTTTCTTAGTTTAATTTGTAGATAAATTGCGTTCTCATTTTGGGTTCTGTCATATAAATAAATAGCAAAAGAGCCAAGAGTCTTTTAAACAATGGATCTCGCAAAGGAGCCAAAAATCCCACTACTAGTTAAGGTGCCATTTGCGCCTATCCCTTCTCCACATTTCATGTTTGCACTGTCCTGTCCGATAAAGACTTTGAGAAAAGCTTGGCTGGTCAGTCTACAATGAAACACCCCCATATTTCAATATATTGTAATTAAAATTGTTAAGCTCCAAAATGGACAAAAGTGGCAAAATCCAAAACCAGGGGCGCACCAGACATTTTTGGTTGGAGGAGCTGAGGGGGTGCTAAGGTTTGCAATGTGGGTGCTCACTTAACATGTTCATTTAGAGCTTTTATGGAGCGTTTTAACCCTATAGCGTCGAAGGCTATCGTCGCCGATAGAGCGCGGTTGCGGACTTTCCAGCAGCGTAACTCCGCAACCAGTCGTGCTCTCATGTAAATTCAAACGGCGTCTCAAAGCGGAGACACGGGGCTATCTAAATATTTTACCATCATTACGGTAATCTGCCTCTGTTGTCCTGAAGGTGACGAATGAGAGCGCGGGGCTGCAGGGATTTTCATGTATTCGATGCGTAAAAGAAAACATATGGATAGATGTGTAAAATATATATAATAAATAGTTGTGTGAAAAAATGCAGTAAATTCTGATACTTCGTTTAAGATGATTTTTAGCCATCCAGCCCCCCTCCTGGCACTGCCCCTGTCCGAAACATAAACATAACCAGTTGCATTAGAATAAATGAAAGAAACCACACTCTTTACCAGCTCATGATGTTCTGCTGTACTATAAACCTTTCCAAATACACACTTCCGGAGTTGTAATCAGCTACTTTCAATATTTAGCGTCTTGATTTTGTGTCGGGGACTATGCTACCTGACCTCAGCTAGTCAGGAGTTTGTCTCTGTTGAAGTTGAGGTGAAGTGGCATCAAACACAACACGATACGGTTTACGTTATTGACGGATCCAACCCAATTCTGTCATAGGTGTCTGAAAAACAAAAAAATATACTCAGTTTGGGAATGTGACATTGTGCTCTGCTTTTAACATATTTTAGACACAGCTGTCAGTCAAAATGATGTATTGTGCTAAAAATATATGCAGAAGTTGTGTGCTCTGATTTGGCCTTTTAATACAGGTTTAACACTGTTATATTGTGTAAAAATCGCACTTTGGAGCAATTGCTTGGTTTCAGATGACATCATGACATTTTAGAGGACAATATTATTCAGTACGGATGTGGACAGCTAAAAGGAATATAGTTAAAATGCAGCTCTTGGTTCTAGAAATGATCAGGTTCAATATTTGTGAATTTACATTTTGGATACTTTATATTATGTGCCTTAACTTTTGACCTTAACCTGTTTTAAAAGTTATAAACATACCTGGTATATACTATGTGCACATCTAATCCAACTCCAGCTGTTTTAACCTCATTTAAATATGTCACTGTCTCTACAGATTGCCCAGTTCTGGTTTGAATGTGTTTAATCTGTACTGTAATCAGGGTTTAGAGAAACTCTGATGAAGATAATAACAACAACAACACAAAGTATCTTCATAGACAGCTTGTAGAAGTCTCAAGCTGTTGTTTTTGAGGAATACTGAAGCATGTGCAAAATAAGACTGTAACAAATAAGCCTTGGTGTCTGTACTTGTTTGCTCATTTAGCTATAAAATGCATCAATGTTGCTTTATTGCTTGAACTGCATCACTGCCACAGTAGGATTAGCTTTTACGACAGGTCAATGAAGACACCTTCAAAAAAGACACCTTGAAAAAGCAGCTTGCTGTGTGCAAAACTGGAAGTACTACAGGTGCACCGGTAGTCCATTAGGATGCTAGTTGCTTTCAAATCAGTCAATTGGACAAAACGTTGTTGTAGGAGTGAAGATGTTTCGCTGCTCATCTTCTTCAGTTCTGGTCAGATTACTGGTGGACACTGCCTTGTATCTATCTAACTACACTGAAACTAAAAACACATAAAAATACTGTTTACACAAAATGGTTTCACTCCTACTTTTTGTCCAGTTAACAGATGTTATATTTTTCTTCTGCTGTGGATCAGACCTGGACTGAGGGATTACACAGACAAAGCCATGACACCAAAACTCTACTTTAGTCACAGAAGCCATGTTCACAAGCACAATGCCACACAACCTTTCTCCAGACATTATCCTGGCCCGTTTGTGTGAATACATGCACCAGCCTTATCCTCTCTGGATAATTTACGGAGGGTGTGCACCAGGTCTAATCAGCTCAATGTGTGTGTCAATGCAAGGTGCACAAACAAAGTGACAAAGGCAACCAAGATGACCCCAGACTGAAAAGTGAACAGATATGTGCCTCAAATTATGACAAAACACAAACAAACACCACTCACATACACGCTGAGAAGGCTAACCTCTTTTTACTCAGAACCCTGTGTGTGCAGCGTGTGACTGTAGGATCATGTTCCCTCCTGCTGTGTTCATTGATAGTTTTTTATGAATCAGTTTGTGCAGTGAATGGCGCATCTAAAAGCTCCGATCAACAACAGCCTCATCCATCCTTTAACTGTATCCAGCGCAGGGCTTTTACGTATTCGCCCCTGCCCCACACGACTCGTTTACCCCGGTGTGTGAGTCAGTATACACCCAACAGCCCGCTATGGTGGAGTGTGAATGAAATTATCTGGACATAATAGAAGAATTTGTTAGAAAATTGAGGAATAAGTTTAGACAACAAACTAGTTTTGACACTTTGACACTTTTGAATTTTTTTTTTCAATCCAAATGGTTGCACAATATTAGTCTCCATTTTTGTCAGAATCAAAGAATCCACCTCTTGTAGCGCTCGTCCCTGACATTGAAAGTAAAATCAATTTCAAGGCAGCAACAACACTAATCATTATTCTGGATGCAACATTACTGACCTATAAATAGAAGGCTTTTAATAGAATAGTAAGTACCATGAAAATAAATCACAATTTTTCACAAACCGCACTGGACTTGTTCCTAGACGAGGCCATTACTGACAATTTTAAAACCTTTCCATCAGGCTGGCTTTAATCTTGGCGTGCATGTGTTTGGCATGGATGAGCGGATGACATATTTAACAGTCTTCTAGTGCTATCACTCATTCATATTATATACAGCATTTAGCCCGCGGTCGCACGAGGAAGAGCAACGATTAAACCGCTCAACCACTAAATCATTTATTTTCCTGTGAGCAGACCACCATCACTGCAGACCCCCCATTCTCTGACAATACGGGGAGTGTGTGTTTATGTCTTCTGCTCTGTGTAAATACATGAATCCGTTGTAAGCACGAGTTAAGACTAAAAGCTGTTCAGTGTGCCAGATTTTTCAATGCTCATTTATCCATCTATCAATTATTAACAACTATTTTGAATGACCTGACTGATTCAGACCAACGCATGAGCTTATGTGGTAAATACGAAAGCCCAACATGCGGAAATTGTAATTTTACCATTAGTGGGGTAGAACTAGTTCATTTAAATTGATCTGCAGTGGTCCAAAGTCATTCTTCACACAATAACTGCTTTCTTGTGACAATAAAACTAATGTTAACTAGCATGCTAATACATATTTCCTGATTACCGTACAATAAAATGCTTTCTTTTTATATGCAGACAGCGCACAGTGGACTTATTTTAACCTTGAGAGCTGTGTATACAATATATCTGTACTGGGACAAATCCACAATGACATGACTTTTTCTGTATTGCTTTAACTTTATATTATTATTTTTCGGAATATATTTACTTGCATTTTTTCATCTTCCTCAATGAAAAACAGATACAATAGAATTTCTGCGAAATAAAGCCATTTTACGATTTAAAGTTTAAAAACCTTTTTCCAAAAAGATAAGTATCATGCCATACTGTGCCATGCTGAATTGTTGTTGTTTTTTTTGTCTGAAATGTTACATTTTGAGGCATAATAAAGTTTTTGTTCATCTTTGAGTACCTTTATTTGCTCACATGTGCAAAATTTTACATTTTACAGTCAAGGATTAGGTAGAAAGATTTGAAAGTTCATCATGTGGACAAAACCTTTTCATAGTCTGTGGGATATTCAGGTTCTGGTTTATTAACATGGGACTAAACACTTAAACTTCTCCACAACCACATTTCAAACAGAGCTAATGAACTGGGCAGTACCTGGAGGACTAAAGGAGAGAGTGAGGGGGAGGAGGGGTGGAGTCTGGGGGCATATGGAGCAGTGCGATTGGTCTAACATTTATCCACACACTTCAAACAAAAATGGACTAGGAACAGTTTACATATACACAGTTTAGTAGCTGGTAGTTGGTTTAGTGTTTAGTTCCACTTCAAAACAAGTAAAAACAAGTTACACAAATCAATTAATAAATTGTGACTAAACATATTGTAGATTTGGAGTATATAGGGGATCCTTGTGATGGCTCCACCTGCTCTGTATTGTTGTGCCTCCTTCCTCCCTCCATCTGTTCATCATTTTTCATGTAGACTGTGTGGTCAGCCCAGTGTATACAATACCAGCTGCCACGTGACAGCACATTTCAGCGGCAGGATTAGACTCCGAATGGCTCCGAATGGCTTTCTTATGGCGGATATGAGTCCATTTAGATCCAAGATGCACAAAGTGAGGAGTGACCGTCTGCTGCAGTTTGGAAACTCACAGAGAAGGCTTAAACTTCCCCCTACCCACTGATTTGACTCTCATATTTATGTCTATATGCACTGTCAATAGCAGATTTTGGCTGGTTTTAATTTGCTCTATAAAATTGAACCAAAGAGGGCTATAGTCACAACAGCAGAAACTGAAAAGAGAACAGTTGTGCTACTCGAGAACATTTGAAGGCCCTGTACCCAATTTTCTGTATACTGTATTTGAGCAAGTGCCCCAGTACAGATGTATTTTATCTCTTGAGGTCAAAATAAGTCAGATGCATCAAGTCTGCATCATCTTAACTTGCTTAATATAGATTAAGTATCAAGATTCATTATTTGGACGCACGTTAACGCAGGTCACGTGTGTCCATCTAAAAACTTGGATCAAAGAGACTCACTCAGGTCTGTGAACCACTGAGCTCGGATTTGTCTTTGTTTCTCTCAGCACCTACACACATGAGGGGGTCCGCTCTGCCTTTGCACTGGACATGAGGAAAAGAGTCCTGCTGTACAGAGAGCGAAACAGGTCAGAGATAAGTACAAGCTTCGTCTGAGTTTTTAAATTATCCAGAAAGAGTCTACAAACTGAGAGTGACTCTAAATACATGATTAAACATGGTCACAGACAATTAGCGCTCTATCAGCGACAAGGCACGGAGTTTATCACATGTATCAATCATGTTTACTTGAAAAGTATAGTAGAGATATTCACTTCTCAAGTGTTAGTTCCCAGTGAGCTTTTGCAACAGAACTGAACCAGGACTAAACAAGGACAAAATAAATCTGAATCAGGACTAAAGCAAGACTAAAGTGGGACACTGCCAGCCTTATACATCCAAAAGTCACTGACACTTTTAAATCTTCAATCGCTCCTATAATTCTTAAGTTATACTCACCAAATTTTAGCAGTAGGTAAACTGAACCTCCCGAGATTTTTGGCAATACAAACAGTTATAATTGTTCACTTGAACTTGAACTTATCACTACTTAAAATAGGGGAAGTAAAAATGACAAAATTTTTAAAAATAATGTTTTTTAAGTGTTCACTATTTTCAGTTCCACACTGAATAGCCCGATCCAACACACTTTGCATAACATTTGAAAGCATTTCGGGACTTATGGCTCTTATTTGATCCTCGATATTATGTTTTAAGATGTTTATTGTCTGAGGTTTATTCACAAACACCTTTTCTTTAAGATCGTCCCACAGGAAGAAATCAGGACTAGTCAGGTCTGTGGAGATCACATACTGCCCCCCTGTCTTTGAAAACGACTAATTATTCCTTTAATGGCATTTACGCTCGGGATATCTCTGGTATTAAATTGTCGACGGTAACACCACTGGGTTTGCAAATTTGACCCATGTGACTCAAAGTACCACTGTACAATGAGGGTTTGTTCCTCGGTGCTGTATTTGCTCATATTAATGTTGGAAGGGTAGTTCTAAATGCTCTGAAAAATTAAATAAAATATTTAGAAACAAAAGAGTTTTTTTTTTCAACTGTCAGTGACTTTTGGGCCACCCTGTATTAGGCTCATAGTGAACTGAAAGGAGCAGCAAACTACACAGGGCCGTCACAGGATAGAGACTTTTTGATATAAAACATAAAACATTGAAGTTTCAGCTTCAAAAGGTTAAATAACATTCTAATCCTCTATTTGAATGTAGAAATTAAAATAATAATAAAATAGACCAATGCTGAGCCTTTTGATATTATTTGAACTTAATTTTAAATAGTTTGGTCCTAAATCCATTAAAAAAAATCATATATCCATGACAAAACAGCCTGACACTGGGTAAATACTGAAGTATATTTAGGCTAAAGTGGTAAAATAAAAGCTAAAAATTATAATTGCTGCCTAGCTGTAATTTTATCATTTTGACTACTAATGGAAAAATACAATTCATTTAAACCTGATTTCAGTGTGTGCAAAAGTCATTCTGTAAATGCTGGAGACTAAAGCCACTGGGAGAACACAGCAACTGTTTTTTGACAACTATATAACTGAGAATAGTTTTGTCAATTTTTACCATCAATTGTGGAAAATTTTGTAGCGAACATTATAATGCCTTTTGAGTTTTATTTTAGTTACAGCGTGCCATTTCCTCATAAAGGTAAATACTCTATTCAGCCTTTTATATCAATAGCATATTTTTATATTAAATTCTTCACTACTGCAATCCAACATAGTAAATATTGCATTGTGCCTGGTTTATGAGACAATTGTGTGTGGTTAATTTGATAAACAATGCCATTAAATATTTTTAGGAGGAACTTGTGCACAGTGCCATTGTCTGAACATGAATTCTGACAAGTAATCATATTGTTTTAGTGTTATAAAGGAGCTCTGAAGATTCACTAAACAGCACAGAGCTCACGGCTGAGTCATAATTCTGCCGTAATCACTCCTGGTGCTGTTGTAAAGAGCCACAGGAGGTCTGAGTCATACAAACTACTGCTCCACAACGCCAAAAATAGTCATTTAATGAAATACAGAAATGCTTCCTTAATATTTGCAACAACATTTTTCTAGAACCTGGGATAATTCTTGTGGATTTTTCTATTATGGACAAGATACTGTAGCTCACCAACAAAAGTTTAATTTCCGATCACATAAAAGTAGGAATTGTGTCTCTCGGCTGGCCTGGGAACGTCTTGGGGTCCCACTGGAGGAGTTGGAGGACGTGTCTGGGGGTGAGGGAAGTCTGGGAGTTCCTGCTTAGACTGCTCCCTCCGGATAAGCAGAAGAAAATGGATGGATGGATGTGAAAGTAGTTTGCGAAGAGTGTACTTTATTATTGCATACAAGTCGCTGTACAGTGGCACACATGTTCTTAGTCACTTTATACAGCTAGATGTTAAAATACTATTGTAGCCACAGCTGCCCTGGGGTAGACTGATGGAGGGAAGGCTGCCAATTTGGCCCCTCAAACTTAGACTAGGCAATATGGGTAAAGCGTTTTGCCTAAGGACACAACAACTGAATACTCTAGAAACAGAATCAGACCCAACCCTGCTGACCTGTGAGGGAACATCATTTGACTTTATATCAGTCTTACTATTACAATACAGTTTAAATGTATTTGCAATTAAACCACCTGCTAAACATTCCATAACTTGTTGCTTTTGCTAGTCCACTGTATGGTAATATTTCTCATTTTTAATTTAAAATAATGTCTGCATTTGGGAAACAAACTTTTAACAATATATTCGTATTTATCGGTTGTCAACACAGGGAATGAATAAGAAGCAAAACAACGCGATTAGGCCACATGAATGCTATTTTCCTAGAGCGATGTGTTGTTGTGAACACAATTTAACCACGGATTGAGTTCGGTGATGCTTTACAAACTTAAAAACAGAGCTGTCGAAGTCTGGATTTTTACCTATGACGCAACTAAACAGGCAAAATTCAGAAAGTGCCTTTTTCAATGGGAAGACGACTTTGAATTAATTAAAGAATCTTGAATAAAGCAAAACAGAACTGTAGGGATGGTATAGTTAGTTTTCAAAGTGTGTCCTTTATAGTTAATCTCGGTGCTGTATCTCTCCGTCTGAGGTAGTACGGACTTGAAACCTCACGACAGAGAAATATGTAATGGCTGTACAACTTCAATAGAATGAAATGCACTCACTACAGTAACAATCGAATACACGGTGGGAGGCCAAGCTGGACTGATGAGATTCCACAGACCACAACAATACTTATGTACCTTTACACGAGACACTGCACCGACAAGGACAAGGCCTCTAGTCTTTTATACGGGGCTCTGTGTTGTTAAGTGAAAATCCAGTGACCTTCATGACTCTCATCATAAGAACAATGTGTAGTTTCCAAGACTGTTTTACTATGTGTAGGTCAAGGATTGGGTCATCATTATTCAACTTTTGATCGATGAATGATATACAGTAATCAGAACAATCCTATGTATGTTAGTCTTTTGCTTTCAAGATTTAGTATCGTTTTTGTTTTGATTTAAATGTAAAATGGATTAGATCAGAGAAATGTATGGATATTTCTATGCTTCCCAAATATTGCAGATTTGAGGCAATGAGCTTGGGGTTGTATTTAATCTTGTATTTTTAACTGAAAACGTGGTATTCTGGTGAAAGTAGGTCAGATAACACCATCAATTATTCAAATTAACAAAATTAAACTGGATTTAAGATGTCTTGCCACTTAGAATTGGGTCTCCAGTCGGTGGATATTTTTGGGGTCGATGAAAAGTTTGGGAACTCTTGCTGTACAGTAAAAGAAGGTTGGAATGGCGAAAATGTGTTCACTTTGTTCATCTGACCTAATTTTAACAGTTTTGCTATGGAGCCTACCTGGAGAACTAAGGGTTTACACAGATATATTTCTTATATCATAGAAAATGGTAGAAATCATGCTTGTAATGTGATCTGATTGGCAAAAGTACCTCAATGCAGTTTATGTGGCTTTATAATCGCCACAAGAAACGGTTCAGTCTAACAGAATCAATAGGTGACGAATTTGCTTTGGTGTTCTGATTGCTTCCATTCATTCATTATTTCAGGTGTAACATATCACCGGTTGAACAAATTGCAGGTCTTGAACACCACACATCTATTCAGCGTGTAATCACCCTTAGGTCCATTGTTGGGATCCATGGGAGGGCTGAGTCACAAAAAAATAAGTACTTCTATGAAATAGCATAATTTTTCTCAAAACAAAATTTGGCTTTTGGAAGGACTGGCTCACAATTTGGCTATTGTCAAATTGCTAACAATTTATTGCTGTACTTCTGCTTCTAACATTAGCAGAACAAAAGATACACTTGTGCCTAAGGATGGGACGAGATCGCGGACTACAAAATCTTATACAAAGAAATTGCCACAAGATTGTGCACAAAATAGGAAAAATTATGACTTTTTTGTGGTTTTTTTTTTGGTCCTTACATTTGCCTCTGAAAACATAAAAAAGTGGGATAATGCTGGTGATTTCCAACTTTTTAGACAATTTAGTTCAAAAGAGAAGTTCAACAGTTACATAAAATTATATATATATATATATATATATATATATATATATATATATATATATATATATATATATATATATATAATACATTTCTCAATCAACTCAATCGCACAGTTAATTTTTTTAGGGATTATGTCAGAATCTCATCTTGTGGACCCAATCTCGTGTCTTCTTGTCTAGAGTGATCTGTGCCTCGTCCCATTCCTACTTACTAAAGTTTAGATTTTCAGTTGACAACATGTGGGAATGAAACATGAAAAATGTGTCAGCTTTAAGCAGAATCACATGAGTCATTCATTACAAGATCATAAAAAAATCATATAAATAGTATACAATTGAATCTTTTCTCTTGATCCATTGCACTACTAAAAATAATGATATAACGTATTATTTTGAGTTGAAAATTACATTATAAAAAAAGTATATTTTGAGCTTTTTGAAATTGTGACCTTTATTCATTCATTGTACAATATACTTTAAATTATAGAATACGCTTAACATATATTCTGTCCTTCCTTTTCCCATCTCTCTCCTCTGGCCATTTTCCATTAGCACAATTGTAGCCTGGAATACAAAATTACTCCCTGACTATGACATTTTCATCTTATGTTCACTTCGGCTGAAAATTCCACACTGCATGAAAGGAAGAGCTATCTTGGTTCTATTTCCATTACGACCCCACTTTCCCCATCCTCTTCTACACACGAGCTTCGATGGACCATTTTCTGACCCTTCTGGACCTTGGTCTATTCCCGTATCTGTCTCCAGCCATCGCCCTCTCCTTCACCCCTCACTCCCATATGTAGTTTTACCCACAATCCCCCTGTGCCTTATCAGTGATTTCCTCGCTGATTGGTAGATAAGTGTCATCTCGAGAGTCTCCACAAGTCGCTGCCTTCTCATTTCCGGGCCTCAATGGTTTTTTCCTGTCTATTTGCACCGTCAGTGATCATATATGGCTGGTCCCTCAGACACTGGGGGGGAGGGGGCTTATCTTTGCCCATGGATACATTGGAGAACAATATGAGATGTGTTTGAAGTGCTCTGTCAATGTAACACTACGCTTGAAGAAATAGTGGTCTGGGTTAATATTTGTAGATAGAAAAAGGTATAGTCGGCAGTGGCTCAGAGGTTAGCTCACTCAGTAGAGAATTGATTCCCACACGGATCATCACACGCTGTCATTTTGGTTCTTAGGTTGGATACTTCACCCACCTACCCTGTGAATGTGGAGCCTGGTAGGACTCGGAGCCGACTGTTTGCAGCCAGAGCCCCTTGATGTTCCTGTTGAACGAGTATTGTTCAGGACAGCTGATGGTCTGGTCCTGAGGCACAGAAATGCCCATATCCAGTGCCTTCCCTGCGGAGCCAGCAGAGGGCCCGCTGTGCCTGTACTGTGTGCGCCTTGT